>NC_136069.1:47832632-49111382 GCF_964261635.1 Lissotriton helveticus
GAAGTGCACAGAATCATAATATTTTCTCATCTGGGCCATCGACGCCCTGGCTCCCGGAAACACAGGGTGATGCGGTGCAGAGTCGTGTACAGTCTCCTCAGCCGTTAAGTGAGAGGCGCCATTGGAGACGGAGCCTCCACGCAGTGATGTCAGAGAATGCTGCAACTTCATCAGCCCCTCACCTTTAGACTTCACAGAGAACGATGTCCCCTAGACAGGCTTCGGCTCCTAGATTGACCACGCAAACACTCTTTCTGAGACGACAAAGACCGAGGCCAAAAAAGCCTCGGAGGACTGTGACACCCACGCCATCAAATTCAAACGGCGCTCTTTAAGCGCCTTCGACTTCAGTTTTTGGGAGGAGCCGCAATCTTCGACGTTCTGGTGCTCGCCCCAAAAACCACATACACATTGTATTGCTGGTCTGTCACCGACATCTGTTGGCTACAAGACCCACAAGGTTTGAAAACTGAAGATATAGACAACAAAGCGTTGACGCAAGTCAAAAAACTGACCAGCGGAACCGCTTCTCCGGATCCTCGTTACAGCACGGAAAAGAAGAAACTGAAGTTCGCGTGCCGGAGGGGTCTTATATGGTTCCACTGACGTCATGTCCGTAGACGACATCATCGTGGAGACGTACGATGCTGTCCCCCGGCGAGCAGCGGTACTGCTGAAAAATATTCCAAATCAAATCTGGCACCTGGGAAGAAATCAAAGTTAAGGAATCTGCGGCTAGATGTCTCTATCAGATAGCCAGCACACTAGATAGTAGAAGGTTTTTCAGGGAGCACCTCTAAGGTGCCCTCTAGGTGCATGTCATAATAAATATTGAACTGGCATCAGTACAGATTTATTAAGGCAAGGTGTTAGATAACAAACACCATAGATGTCAATGGAGCCATCATGTAGCTGGGGAACACGCAATGACCAGTGTTCAGTACATGTACTGAAGATGGCTTCCCTGTTCACTTGCACCATCTAATAATTGAACTAGACACCATAGGAGCCTATCTACTCATGCAGATATGCCTTCACATGTAATATAAATGCAGCCTGCCTTAGGGGTAAGGGTTACTTACATATATTACCCGCATTGACTTTGGCATGGTATGCAGGGAGTGTGCCATGTTGTGTTTTTGTTTTCACTCATGGATTGTACCATGAGACGCAGTCTGCAAATCCGGGCTGCATGAAATTTTTATGGGGGGGGGGGGGGGGGGGGGGGTCCCTTGGAGTGGCATAATTCATGCTGCAGTCCTTAGGAACCCACTTTGGTATCCATGCCCAGGAACCAGTGGTACCACTTTCTAGGGAGTTACAGGGGTGCCAACGTTTGTGCCAATTAGACCATTTTACCTTGTTTTAGGGAAAGAGCACTGGCAATGGAGCCTGGTTAGCAGTCTTCAGTGCAATATCAGGGTAGAAAACCTGCACCAAGTAGTTCTAAAGGGGGCAAAAAGGGGAGTAATCAACTACACAAAATCTCCAGTTTCCTTTGCGTATCTACTAAATAAGTAAATAATGACCAGGAAATCCAAAGCCACGTTTCCCTCCATCTCTGGTTGGTGGCTACAAGGGACAAATAAAAAAAAAAAAAAAAACACACCACACACACTAGTTAGAGGGTTTGTAGGATATTTATTCCCGGAGCGCCGGGAGCTGCCAACTTGCTTGTTACGGTCGGCGCCAATGAAACAATATGGCCGCCTTCCGCTTCCCGTCCCCTCCCTTCCTGTTCCGGGGACGGAACACTAGACCGCTACTACAACAAACTGTGAAATATAACATGAAGAGTAATAGGTATTGAGGCATGAAGGTAAAGTCAATCAGGTATATGAGCAACACAGGCAGACATGTTTCTCAAAGGCTTCCATGAATAACTGACAAAAAATAGAATTCTGAGATAAGGGAAAATAAAACAAACCAAAGAATCCCAAAGCAGTAACTAGGTGTAGGAAAGAAATACAGCCCTAGTGGGAAGACTTACCTGGTGCAGATTTCCCTGGCGTTGCAGCCGAGTGCTGGCGTGGAAGGAACAGGGAAAGCATCCAAAGGGTTAATCCTTTGACCTGCCCTGTACAGGTTGACTCCCAGTCTCCCCCTCTGGAGAACCAATCAGACGCCCCGGACCGCCTAGAAGAGGGAGGCCCTGGCGAGGAGTGGTGTCATCACCAGGAAGAAGGCGGGGGTTCCAGCGGACGGATGAAGTCAGGCCGAGCGCTGAGGAGCAATGCCAAGACAAGAACAAGACGCCGGGAGCCGTGGAAGAAACAGAAGCCCTACAGTACGTCGAGGAGGGAGAAGCCGCCGAAGTCGACACGACGGAGCGCTTGCCGGAGGAGTGGTGGACCCCTCAGGAGAGTTGCGGCTAACATGGCGAGTTTAGGGTGACCAGAATTTTAAAGCCAAAAACCGGGACATTTCACAAAAACAGAAGAAGGACTACAATTTTACTTCAAGTGATGAGAGCGCTCATCAGCAGAGAATTACAGAACAGGCAGTAAGAACATACATAAAATGCAATTTTTAAGCCCAGTAGCATGCCTGTTTATTAAATTGCTTTCTTGAAACAACTGATAACTCTCCCTGCTTTGTAAAACATAAAAAACACCTCCCACCATTTTCAGTCGACCCTCTCTAAAAACAGGGACATGAGCTAAATTTCTTGAAATTTGCTGGGACAGCTGGTTAAAAACAGGGACCGTCCTGGCAAAACGGGGACGCCTGGTCACCCTAGGCGAGTTACCGTGTGAGGGAGGAGGGTGGGTGACTGTTTGACATTACTCTACCTCGAACGCCCAACAAGATACTGGCTAAAATAAACAAGCACCAGACAACTCAAAAGGAGAGTTGTTGGTACCTTTCGTTATTTGTTCATTCTTTTGTTTGCTTTTGTTTATTGCCATAGAATGACACCGGAAAGGGGGGGGAGGGAGGTGGAGGAGATCCTTTACAATCGTATACCAGCGTTTAGCATTAGTTCTACCGTTATATTGCTTTATTGGGGGAAAAAACATTACCAATTCAAATCCTACATAGAAGACAACGATCATCTATGAGAGAAAGACCAAAAGAGAGAGGATGATTAAAGAGAGCCCTCAGTGTGCACAACGTTCATTTTATTTTTCTTTCACTTTGCCACTTCCATAACCCCTTTTTCCCTCCACTCCCAATAAAGAGGTTTTTTCAGGCACGTATTCGATGTGGTGGAGGCCTATCCTAAAAAGGGGTCAAAATTACCTCTGGTTACTCACCGTCTTCTTTCCTTTCTTCCGAGCCTCCTGGGGTATGTCCATCCTCCGCATGAGAACCTGGGAAAGAAAAGAAAGAGAAGAGAAAAATCAACGCGTGAACAACAGAGCCAAGTTTTCGTCAAGACACAAAAGGAATCAGAACAATTCAGAAACACCATAGGACCCATGAAGAAACAGAGAGAAACCAGAGCAGAAAAAGAAAAGAACATGTAGAGAAATACTTTTTCACTCTGACATAAAATCATTATACCAGTCAAAATTGAGCACCTCGGGGGCGTGGCTAGCAGCCGAGCATGGCGGCGGCTTAACCGAGGAGCTCCGTGAGTAAGGCGATATCCCCCATAGATCCGCTGCATATATCCGGCTAATTTTACACTCCGGTGGGGCTGACCGGGTCTGGGACCGGGCGGAACCCCGCAGAGGCGTCTGGTGAGCAGGCGAGCACCCGGGACGGAAGAAGGGGATTCCGGCGAGGTGCGGCCTGTGTCAAAAGATAAGCAGCGGCCTGCCCTACGACAGTGGCCCGGGCGGAAGTGAGGTGGCGGCGGGACTCAGGCGCAGGAAGTGGTCGGTGGCCGGTAGCCTGGAGCGCCATCGAGGACGGAGGTAGCGGCGGCGCACTAGCTGTCGGCACCGGACCCGGAGGACGAATCGGTGCCCCACCAGGAGCCTAAGGGAGCCCAGGACTGCAGCCGCGACGCCCGTGAGGCCAGGGCACCCGGGGACGGAGGAAAGCGGACCGGGCGCCCGGCTGGCAAAGCGCCGATAAAGTAAGTGGCGGCGCTGGGACCCCCCCCACCCCCCCCCCCCCCGCAGCACACCCGGAGGCAGAGAGGCGACGCATCCGGGGGGGCCGCCCGGCGAGAGTCGAGAACCGGGGCCGGCCTGAGGCTGTGATCGCCTGCCAGTGATACGCACTGCCAGCCCCAGCCACGGGGGTTTGCCCAGTCGGAACACCCGCCGCACCACAAGACCATCGCCGGCGGCTGGGAGTGTGAGGGAGAGCGTGAGAGCTCTCACGAGAGAAGGGGGCAGTGGGGACTGCGCAGCAATAGCCCAAAAAGCACTGGAACAGCACAGGGAATTCCCGAAGTACCACCACACACCCCACAGTCCCGACAGTGCATCGGAACAGCCTAAGGTGGCGGAAGGGGCACAGAGGTATCCAGGAGCGGGAGGGACGCCAGAAACCTGCGGACTCCTCCGTGAAGCGATACTGGACTAAGGTGGCCACGACACAACAGAGGCCGACTGGACTCCCGGAGGCTGAGGAGGGACAGATCGCCCGCTCCTGGCGGACAGACCCAGAAGGCACGGCGGCCCCACGAACCAGGAGTGGGGCGGACGCAAGAAAGATCATGGCAGGTAGGGGCCCCAAACACAACACCGTACAGGCGAGATTAGACAAATTCGCCTACGACAAAAGCACATCACCGCAAGTGGATTCTCGTGCGTCGACGGGCGGCTCCCGGGAGGGGGAGGGCACGAAGAAACCAACGCTGGAGGATGTGATGCGTGCCCTGGCTCAGGTACAAACGACAGTGGGCTCCACTGCAACAGAAGTCACCCTGATCAGGGCCGATCTACACAAGATGACCGAGAGAGTAAAACAAGTGGAGGTGGTAACGAAATCCCTGGTGGAAGACGTCTCAGAACTACAAATAGCAATGGAGAAAATGGCGGCCGAAAACAAATTCCTCAGGGACAAGATGGACGATCAGGAAGGGCGCTCGAGAAGGAACAACGTCCGCATTCTAGGAGTTCCGGAATCTGAAGGGAAAGGGGCAACGGACCTTTATGTAGAGGATTTGATCAAGACGCGCTTACAGCCAAAGGGCCTCTCCCACTTCTTTTCGGTGGAGCGGGCCCACAGAGTGCCTGGTGGAACGCCCAAGCCGGGGGCAGCCCCTAGGCCTATCCTGGCGAGACTCTTCAACTTCAGAGACCGGGACGCCATCTTGCAGGCGGCGAGGGTTTCCCCACCCATCCGCATCCAGAACACGACTATCGCCTTCTTCCCAGATTACACTGCTGAGGTGGCACGCAGAAGGAAGACTTTCTTGGAGGTGAAGAAGGCGTTGAGGGCAAGGGAAATGCCCTACTCTATGATTTTCCCGGCACGTCTCCGAGTGGTAGCAGAGGGCAAGGCCTGGTTCTTTGAGATGCCGGAGGCGGCACAAGACTGGTTGGAGGGCTGGAGAACCACGAGCCAGCCCCATCGCCCGAGGAGACAGGACCGGACCCACAGGAACGATCGCCCCCCTGAGTCGCAGACAGTTGGAGGGGACGGAGGACATAGCTCCCCGACGCCGGAAAGTCGGGGCGCTGAAGGAGGGGTGGAATGCTGAATCTACGAAAGACGCTGCTTAAGAGACCGTTAAGACGATATCTGGCTAGAGGGTACGCCTGGGCACTGGACCTGGAGGACTCACAGGAGGGCAGGGATGTCGCCTGCTCCGGAAGATTCTCCACCCCAGCGCGCAAGTACACTGTTAAAGGGATGGGTCAAGCACTCTGCTAAGTTGGGGAGGCGGGCGGTTGCAAGTCCGTTATGCAGGGAGGCAGGGAGGGGGGTGGAGGGAAGGGGTTGTTTCAATGTTTTAGTAGTTCCACGAGCGAGGTCTAGCGCTACACCTGTGCGAACGCACGACCTGGGTTTGCCGCTCAGCGGACACACCCTGAGACGGGGTCCCGAATACCACTGTTTACTTCGCAAATCACATAATGCAGGACACACAAGCACGAGCAGCTGAGGAGGGGGCGCAGCGGTCCCGGGTAACGCCGCTCAAGCTCATGTCATGGAATGTGCGAGGGTTGGGGGACAAGATCAAAAGGGGGTTGGTACTGAATGCGATCAAGAGGATGGGGCCAGCCTTGGTGCTCCTCCAGGAGACGCACCTAACAGGGTCAGCAACGAAAGCGCTTGACAGAAAAGGATATAGGATGGCGGCGCATTCAGAGTTCTCCACATGTTCAAGGGGTACGGGCATTCTAGTGAAGAAGTCAGCACAGTTTATTACACTTGGCACCAGGGTGGATGCGCTGGGGTGTTTCGCAGCACTCCAGGGCCAATGGGAGGGGAGACCCCTGAATGTAGTATCCGTCTATGTCCCTCCTGCACTACACTCGACCATACTTCCGGAGTTGGGCAAATTTCTGTTAGACCTACCTGAGGGAGACACAATAATAGGGGGTGACTTCAACGCAGTACTTGATCCCACTACAGATAGGGTGCCTGCGTTGACACAAGCGGGCGGTCCCTCTCAGTTGCAAAACTTCATGACAGCACTGGGACTGATCGACGTATGGCGCTACACACACCCTGCCGCGAGGCAATACACTTATCACTCCGCGGTGCACAATAGTCTGACACGAATTGACTACTTCATGGCGCTGGGAGGGGGAATACAAAACATCGACACAGCTGAGATACACCCTAGAGGGATATCTGACCACTCACCACTCACTCTCGAGCTATCCACGCAGGAACGGAAACGTAGGAGAATATACCCGATACACGCATCATACCTCAAAATTCCACAGATTAATAGAACACTTAAAACGACGACATCCCACTACTTTGGGGAGAACACTGGGTCAGTGGGGTCAGCGGCTACCCTCTGGGAAGCATATAAGACGGTGTTGCGCGGCCAGGCCATAGCCACTATAACAGGGCACACCAGGGAGAAATATCACGAACGGTCGGAATTGGAACTGGCATTACATGCAGCGACGGCAGCACACGAAGCAGGTCCCACGCCAGAGGCCGCCCAGACAGTCACCCTACAACAACGAAAGCTTAGGGAACATATCAGGCAACAAACGTTGTCCCAGATAGCGGACACGACCCATAGAATTTACGACATAGGGGACAAGGCGGGGAGAATGTTGGCATGGCTAGACAAGAGGGGAGGTAGTGCCAGAGGTATACAGAGTATTCGTGATAAACAGGGGCGGCTACGCACGTGCCCTGCAGAAATAGTGGAGATATTGGCTGACTACTTCGAAGGGGTGTATATGCCAGAATATGCAGTGACAACGGCAATGGCGAGAGCAGCTCTAGAGAATATCCCCATGCCCACACTCTCCCCAGAGGAGGGGGCTGAACTAGAGGCAGATATCACGATGGAAGAGATCCAAAGGGCGATTCACGCAGTCAAGCCGGGCAAAGCGGCCGGGCCCAATGGTGTCCCGATAGAGTGGTTTCAGTCTGCAGCGGACAGGCTAAGTGGACCTCTGTTGGCAATGTATAATGATAGCCTGGAAAGGGCCATCCTTCCGAAGGATCAGAGGGTGGCAACTATAGTCGCAATCCCCAAACCCGGTAAAGAGCCGGAGGAGTGCGGGTCATATCGCCCTATCTCCCTGCTCAACGCCGAGCTTAAAATCTTGGCTAAACTCCTCGCCACTCGGATGATGGCCTTCCTACCCCACCTGATACACCCAGACCAGTCAGGTTTCATGCCTCACAGGAATACCGCCCTCAACCTGCGTAGGGTACATAACGTACTGGCAAAGGCTGATACGCTGACCGAGAAGGCGGTGATCCTGGCATTGGACGCTAAAATGGCATTCGATATGGTGGAGTGGGGATACCTGTTTGAAGTCCTAGAACGTATGGGTTTCGGCCCGAAATTCGTGGCCTGGATTCGTTTGCTGTATACCAAGCCATTGGCCCACGTGGTTGCAAACGGCCATATCTCCCGGACGTTCCGCTTAGGGCGAGGCACCCGTCAAGGCTGCCCGCTCTCACCATTACTTTTTGCAATTGCATTGGAACCCCTAGCGTCCCAGATACGATCCACCCCATTGCTGAAGGGGATTGTCACGACTGAGGGATGGGAAGACCGACTGTCGCTGTACGCAGATGACATGCTGGTGTACCTATCGGAACCGGAACGGGGGATACCGGCACTGCTGAAACTTTGTGACGAGCAGGGGAGGGTGTCGGGGTATACTTTGAACTGGAGCAAGTCGGAACTCTATGTACTGCAAGGCCCGTCCCCCGAGTTGGGTGACACGTGCCCTCTCACGATGGCGGGATCTTCATTCCGATACCTGGGGATCCATGTCACGAGGGACCCAGCGGAATTCTACCACAAAAACCTGTCACCACCACTGGAACGCCTTAAGCAGGATGTTAAATTCTGGGCGGCGCTACCACTGACACTGTTGGGTAGAGCGGCACTCTACAAGATGATGTCGCTGCCCCGGTTCCTGTACGTCCTAGAGAATACCCCTTACCCGGTCCACAATAGATACTTTGGGAGGGTATCCGCTATAGTCGCTGGTTTACTGTGGAATAACCGCCCGGCAAGGATAGCCCAGGCTAAACTGCATAGGGGGTGGTACGAGGGAGGAATAGCGCTACCAAACCTGCAACTCTATTATTGGGCCGCCCAATTGAAATCCATAAACCAGTGGCTGCATGTGCCTCAGGCCGACCCGGCATACCGGGCGGACAGACTGCAGTTGGGTACCAGCACCATCCTAGCCCCACTATATGACATGAGGAAGGTGCGTACACTCGTCGGGCCCACGAAGCTCGCTGTGACGTTGTGGCATAAGGCACAGGCGAAACTGGGATGGAAAGGGACGATCACGAAACTAACCCCTCTATGGGACGCAAGGGCCCTGGGTAATTTGAGGAGCAGTAAGGGATTCGCATCATGGGACAACATAGGTCTGTCCACGGTAGGAGACTTGTGGGACAGAGACACTGTAATCCCTTTCGACCAACTGCGACAGCAATTTGGGATGGGGCCCACGGAACAGTATCGATATATGCAAGTGAGACATGCTTTGCTGGCTGCCATCCCCGACGGTACGACAATCCCAGAAGCATCACCCATGGAAGACAGGTTACTTACAGACTTCATGCAGGAGCGAGCAACCTCCCTCACATACCGCAAACTAGTAAATAACCTGGTGGACCCGACCATAGCGCTGAAAGCTAAATGGGTGGAGGAGGTGGGGGATATGGACGAGTCGGAATGGAACGAGGCGTTGGCGGCACCCAAAGAAGTAGGCATATCGGCGAGATTCCGCCTTGTGCAACTCAAGATCTTGCATAGAGTGTATTATACACGAACGTTGCTCTACACTATCCACAGAACACAAAACCCATTTTGCCTGCGAGGGTGCGGGGAGGAGGGGACACTGTTCCACACTTTATGGGACTGCTCCCACATTCAAGAGTATTGGAGACAGGTCATGAGAACTATATCACAAACTTTGGAGACGTCACTGACTCCCGAACCTCGGAAATGCCTACTCAACATATGGGACCCCACAGACCTCACCAGACACGGGCGGCAATGGGCCACCTTAGGTATGGTGATTGCCAAAAGAGACATAGCACAGAAATGGGGGGCGGAGAACGCCCCGACGCTAACGCAGTGGTGCGCGAACATGGACGGGGTTATGCTTGTAGAAAGAACAGTGTACACAGTTAGGGCATGCCCGCGTAAGTGGAACAAGATATGGCTCCCATGGAACACTTTCAGGGGGGACCTATGTGAACCACTGGAAGAGGAAGAACCGTTGACATCGGACGAGGAAGGCGAGGAAGAATTGCTAGAGTAGAAGGAAGGGGGTCCGTGGCTCCTAACTCAGGAGGGAAGTTAACCGTAGAGCGGGGGAGGAGTGGGGAGGCACACATGGCAGCGGTGGCACAGGGGGGAACACCGACCACAAAGGCTGGGCTCAGGGTGGACTACAAACACTGGGTCTGCGATAACTGATACGAGGAAGATCAACCAGGAACACACAGGGGCGCAGCGCAAAATGTTGGAATTATTGGGGACCGAAAGTGGTAACTACTAGTTGGTTTGAATGTTCAAGGTTATACAATAATAAAAGAAAAACTAGACCTCTATGATTCGTATTGCGATGCAGACACGCCCATAGGGGTGACCGTGACCTGCCGCCGCGCCCCAGGGATGGCGGCTAAACGGCTGTGTATCGAGTCGAACAACATGCATACTAATACGATGGCGGCCGGCCCCGGGGTTGTAGGCCAGAAGCTGTGTAAAGTGATTGAATGAGCAATAAAGGTCTTGGAAAAAAAAAATAAAAAAAAAAAAATTGAGCACCTCATTTGGCCTCCTAGATTTAGTTTCCGCCCATCCCTCCGACACTAGGTAAAGTGAGGTCATTATAGGGTGACAAGAAAGCAAGAACCATAGAACATAGAAGTAAACTATCCTAGCGCAGATTTGGAGGTTACTTGTGTATCCTTTTCACAAGGATGCAGTTATTGTTTTTATGATTATGAATGCTTCCTTTCATCTTGGAGTTCAATTTATCTACAAAACAATCCTCTTTCAGGTTTGTTGAATAAAGAGCTGTGCTAAATGTCTTTTCTGTAAGACACTCTAATAAACTTTTTGAAATACAGGAAGCTTGAGAATACATTTTAACTATTGGTTTTATGTTAGGATCTCATATGACTCACCTGTGTTTCCTTGTTCATCCTCGGACTCTTGCTTGAAAAGTGTTTGGTTGTCCTCGGTAAAGCTCTGAGAAATCACAGACGTAGCAACAATATCACCTGCAAGAAACACAGAATAATTAGAAGACTCTTCGAAATATCAGCAGAGCACATACAGAAGTGGATGACATATTGAATGGTGACTGTTCTGCAATTCCATCTGTAAGCAGAGTACCCATAATGTAATTAATTAGCCGGGGTGTGATCCATGATATGTTTCATGTGTCACTTTATCATTTCCTTTACATAATTGTGGGCATGGGACATCAAAGCACACATTTGATTTATAATGTAATGAAACTGGAAGCCTCTCTGGTGGTAAAGAGTGTCAGTAGATCACGGCTTTAATTCCTCTTTACGCTTCTGTTGGTACAAGTAATCCAGATAAGATGACCACGATTAGAGTCTTGTTTAAATTACTGTCTGGCCTTGGCTCATTCTATTAGGCCAGTGTGCCCAAGTCGCTAAACCCACAATCTCCAACTCAAAGCTATTAGTACACCATTAAATGGGCATGGAAACGGTCGCATTCGGAGACTTCTCCCAGTTGTCTAACACATTGGCATTGAAACCTGAATGTAAAGAGCAGGAGGGGCCCTGGACTAATGAAAGTCTGATGACATGAATTTCCAGTCTACCAAATAGCAATCAGCAGAGGGAGCAAATAGGTGGCAACTGTGACAGCCACCTGCCCTCCCCCCAATGACACCCCTGCTTTGTAAACACAAATTACTGTCCAACACTCTTCTTTGGGGCTTTTCTAACAGTAGATTGAAAGGAAAACAAATACTGCTGCACTCTGTTTTGATAACAAAGATATTCACTTTCAATCTCCAAGAGGAGTGCAATTGAGCAGCCGAGGTTTAGTCTAGAAGGCACACAAGTGTTTGGTTGAAGTGTTCACAGCACTGGGACACAATCAGTGACATTGCCCAGCACCGATACTGTCCAGTAACAAATAGTTTCTTACCTGTCAGTCTTTCTGGATTCACTATGCTGTGCATTATTCCGCGGTCTAGTGGTTGGGTCCGGAATCGTAGTCGTTTCTTTTTGTAGCCCGGGTGGGCGTCGACGTTCCACCTTTCGGTGTACTTCCTGTGACGTCGGCACGCTTCCTGCGGAAGCTCCCACCTTGGGGCGCCATCTTCGGATTCTTTTTTTCTCATTTTGTGCTCTGTTTGTGAATCCTTTGGCAATGTTCAAGTAAGTGATTTATCCGCTATGTCCTTCAAGGTGTCGGTTTCTGTATTGTCCTTGTATTACCACCTGCTTCTCCAGCCTCAACTTTCTGGCGGAGGTGGGTGGGTTCGCTAGTGAATCCAGAAAGATCTTCAAGCTGCAAAACTACACCGACAGGTAAGAAACTATTCGTTTTGCAGCGTGAATCTTTCTGGATTCACTATGCTGTGCATAGACTTTGTAGCGGTTTGTTATTGTTGTAGCGGCTGGGTGGAAGATGAGCGTTGGTTGTTGAATATATGTTGAAGCACCTTTTGTCCTACTTGTGCTTCCTTGTTCATCTGTATATCCACGCAGTAGTGCTTAGTGAACGTGTGCACTTAAGCCCATGTTGCCGCCAGGCATATGTCTTGAATGGGTGTGTTAGCCAGGAAGGCTATTGTTGCTCCCTTCTTCCTAGTAGATTGGGCTTGTGTCCCCTCTGCTAGCTCTTGACCTGTCTGTTTGTGGCAGAATTGTATGGTCCGTGCAATCCATCGTGCAATTGTTACCATTGTTACTGGTTTACCCAGGTAACTGCTTGCGAAGGACACAAAGAACTCTCTGCGCTTGTTGTTGTCTTCTGAAATAAGCTTGGTATTTGTATTGTTTGGTTGATGTGGAACCTTGACACCACCTTTGGCATAAAGTGTGGGTCAGTTCTCATTACCACCCTATCTTTGTGTATTTGGATGTAGGGTTCTTGTAGTGTTAGTGCCTGTAGTTCGCACACCCTGCGCAGCGAGGTGATTGCAACCAAAAAGGCTGTTTTCATAGTTAGCATTTGTAGTGATGCCCTATGAAGCGGCTCAAAGGGCGCCTTCATGAGCTCTGTTAGCACTAAATTGAGGTTCCATGCCGGCGGTGGCATCCTTTTTGGAGGTGCGATCCTCTTCGCCCCTTCTAGAAATCTTTTCACTATCTGTGATGTAAAAAGGCTCTTCCCCGTTTCTCCCCTTGTGAAGGCTACTATCGCCGCAAGGTGCACTCTAAGCGTGGAGGAGCATAGGTTTACCTTCAGCAGGTGTGTGAGATATCTCAACACCGTTGATTCTCTTGTCATCTTCTTGTGTAGCTTTTTCTTGTGGCACCATAGTGTAAATGTCTTCCATTTCGCCGCATAGCACCGTCGTGTGCTAGGTCTTCTTGCCTCTCATAGTACCCGCAGGGTGCTCTCAGGTAGCTTTAAGTGTGCAAACTCTAAGTCTTCAGGAGCCACGCCGCTAAACTGAGACTCTCTGGCTCTGGATGTAGGACTTCTCCGCCTTGCATGGAGAGTAAGTCTTTCCTTTCCCCGAACCTATGGGGTGCACCCTGTGCCATATCCATTATCTGTGAGTACCAGCTCTGCCTGGCCCACTGTGATGCCACCAGGATCAGGGTCATGCTGCTGGTCCTGCACTTGCTGAGTACCCTGTGTATCAGTGGTATCGGGGGGAAAGCGTAGGCAAATGTTTTCGACCATTCTATCCATAGGACATTCCCCAAGGATCCTTCCCCTGGTTGCCTGGATGCGAAGCTTTGGCATTTTGCATTCTGGTGTGTTGCAAACAGGTCTATTATCGGCGTTCCCCACTTTCTGAACAGTCTTTCCGTTTCCAGTGCATTGAGCTCCCACTCGTGGGATGCCGATGTATGCCTGCTGAGCCAGTCCGCTTCCACGTTGTCCTTCCCTGGTAGGTGTATGGCTAGCAGGTCTATCTTTAGCGGTATGGCCCATCTCCAGATCTCCTGCGCTAGTTTCGATAGCGGTGCTGATTATATTCCTCCCTGCTTGTTGATGTAGAACATCGTTGTCGTGTTGTCTGTCTAGATCAACACTCTCTGGCCATATAGTTTTGTTTGGAAGGCCTTCAGGGCGAGGAACACTGACTTTAGTTCCAGGTAGTTGATGTGTTTGACTGCATCCGCTGGAGTCCACAGGTCCCGCACCCTGAGTTTGGTCATGTGAGGCCCCCATCCCTTCTGGGATGCGTCTGTGGTGATGGTCACTGTTGGGGACGGTGGTGTTAAAGACTTCCCTTCTGTTATGTTCTCCTTGTTCCACCACGACATCTCCTCTTGCACTGCGTGCGTTACAACCACTAGATCTTCCTAACTTCCTGTAGCTTGTTACCATTGTTCTTGTAGCCATTCCTGGAATGGTCTCATGTGGAGCCGTACATTTGGGACCAGATGTATGCAGGAGGCCATCATGCCCATGATCTTGCTCGCTGTCAGAGCTCGCCCCTTCTGGTAGAGGTGCTTCTCCTTCAATAGGGCCAGTGTCCTCTTGTTGCTGGGCCACACCCTGCTCTGTATAGTGTCGATCTGTGCACCCAGGAAGATTTTTACTTGCTCTGGTTCCATTGAGGATTTCCCCCAGTGAATGGAGAATCCCAGGTCCATCAGTGTACTTGTTAGGCGCTGAGCATGTTCCTTGCATGCTCTGTGTGAGCTTGCCTTTATTAGCCAGTCGTCTAGGTAAGGGTATAGGTGCATTGCTACTGCAGCGAGGCACTTTGAAAAAACCCTTGGGGCGGATTTTAGTCCGAATGCCAGGGCTGTGAACTGGTAGTGATGTTTGTTGATGGCAAATCTCTGTAGGTGTTTGTGCCGCCTGTTCATTGGGGTATGCAGGTAGGCATCTTTGAGGTCTATGGTGACCATGAAGTCTCCGTCTCTTAGCTGAGGAATGACCTCCTGCACGGACGTCATTTTGAACTTCTGTGTTCTTACGTACTTGTTTAAGAACCTTAGTTCCAGGATGGGTCTCAGTGTGTCGTCCACCTTTGGAACCAGGAAGTATGTTGAGTATACTCCCCTGTAAGGTACTGGTTCGATGGCCTCCTTTTGGAGGAGTTCTTCCGCTTCCTTTTGAAGTAGCTCCAGGTCTCTTCCTGACTGCTCCCTTCTCTTTGGTCTCCTGTTTGGCGGTGTCCTTTCCAGTACTATGCAATATCCGAACTGGATGATGTTGAGTATCCACTTGTCCGTTGTTATCTTCTTCCATTGCTTCAAGAAGTGACTTAGCCTGCCTCCTACTGGTGTTTGATGGTCGTTGGTATTGTGTCCGTGTAATCCTGTCTTTGTTTTGTCGTGCTCCACCCCGGGAGGTGTTGTGTGTTGTGTGGGTGGGCACGTAGAAGTCACTTTGAGGTGGGTTGGCGGCCCCCTCTTTTATTCTGTCCACGTCCGTTCGCCTTCCCACAAAAGGACTGGCCCCTTTGCGGGTAGTGCCAGGTTTGTGTCTGATGCCCGTGTTGTGTTTTGCTGTCCCCTTGATTGGACTGCTGGAAGGTCTGGTGGGACGTTCCTGGCTGGTTTCCTCCTCTTCCGTTTGGCCTCTGAGATGGAGTACCCCTTTTTGTGTCCCTGAACTGTAAGGCCCCCACTGACCTTGCCGTTTCGTTCTCCTTTTTGGAGTTGGGTGAGTTTTTCATCCACTGGTGCCCCAACAGTGTCTCCCCATTGAACGGGGTGTTTAGGATGTTGTTCTGCACCTCCGGTTTGAAACCGGATATCCTAAGCAAGGCCTGTCTCCTTTCCGTTATTCCCAACATCATCAGCCTGCTGGACGTGTTCGCACCGTCCAAGGCTGTCTTAAGGCAAGAGTTTGCCACATTTTTTCCCTCTTCAATGAGGTGTGTCGCCCTCTGTTGGTGCTCATTTGGTAGATGTTTGAGCAGCTGCCCGATTTCATCCATAATCTGGTACTGGTGCCTGTTTAGCAGGGCGTTAGAGTTTGCCATGCGCCAATGCATTGCCGCATTTCTCTCTATCTTCCTCCCTGTTAGGTCCATCCTTCTGTTTTTCTTGTCTGGTGGTGGCCCTGTTGTTGCTGACACATTAGCCCTTTTTCTGGCGGTCGCCCCAATGATGGAGTCCGCCGTCACCGATCCTCTGATGTAGGGAGGATCCTTAGAGGAGTGCTTGTACTTCTTTTCTGTCCTCTGCGTCACTGACCTGCAAGTTGCCGGTTCTTTGAACGCCTCTCTCCCTTGGGCCATGACACTGTCCAGCATGGGGAGGTTCTGGCTCCTAGTTTGTGTGGGGAGCAGGGTCTCCAAGAGGAAGTCTACCTTCGGCTTCTCCTCCTACAGCTTAACTCCAAAAGCTGCTGCCGCATTTTTGACAGCGATATTGTAGGCTCCAATATTGTCTGGCGGCGAAGGCCTCGAAGGGTACGAGTCTACGCCTTTTTCTGGATTTTCAGCGTCGAGGTCCTGCCACTCCAGGTCCTGTGTCCCCGAGGATATTGAGCCGAGGATTGTTCGTCAATTTTCGTCGCCCTCCTCCTCATAGTAGGAGGCTTCCTCTTCTTCTTGGTCCAGGTTCTCAGGACTTTTCGGCGGCTGTTCGGCCTCAAAGTCGTCCTCCTCTTCCAATTCGACGATTACCGTCTTCTGTTTCGGTCGAATCGCGAAGCCCTTCATTCTTTCATCGAATTCCATTTTCCTCTGCAGGATGTTATCCATCTCTGCTTCAAGCCGTTTTTTCTTCCTTTCCATTTCAGCCGCCTGTTCGGCGTCAAAGTGTTCGGCCGATCTCTTCGACGTCGAGAAGGGTTTCGGATCCTCGGTCGACGCCGAGGCGCCCTTCGGGTCTATGTCTTTCAAAGACGAACGCTCCTTTTCGGTGACGTTCTTCGACGACCTTGGCTTTTCGCCAGTCTTAGCCACCTGGGAGTCCTTATCTAAGGATCCGCTGTGCTCCTTGCCCCTGGATGCATCTGCGGCCGTCAAGGGTTTCGGCGCCAGTGCTCCTTTCAAGGACTTCGACTCTGTTTTTCGAGAGTCTTGCTCAGACCTTTGGGGGTCTTTTAGGGGGTTTGGGGTCTTCGACTCTCCTACCTCCTTTGAAGTGTTCTTATCGGTCTCTACGACCGTGTAGCCGTCGTCTTCTTCGGCGGCGTAGTCCTCCTCGTCGCTTGATAGCCCCAGGTCTCGAAGGGACGGTGGTTGGCCCTTGCCCTGCATGCTGTAATTGGCTCGTCTCTGACGCTCTCGAACCCAGAGAGTCTTTGGCGTGAAGGCGGAACAGGTGTTGCAGTCCTTGCTCTCGTGGTCGACCGGTAGGCAAAGGTTGCAAACCGGGTGCTGGTCCTTCTGCACGTACTTGTGATGGCAGTTACGGCAGAATTTAAACGGTGTCATGTACATTTCTCATGCTCAGGGGGCCCCCTGTGCGCGCATCCTCCATTGGACGTCGAAGTTTACAAAGTTCCCCTTCTCCGTCCGTGTTCGATGGCGTTGTTCCTCGTTGTCTTCGCTTGATTTTCCTGCAAAAATCGTCTTTTCTGCGTTTTCTTCCCTCCAAAACTCTGTAGCCCTTTCGGGAACGATCCAGACCCAACGGCAGAAAAAAGAATCTGAAGATGGCGTCCCAAGGTGGGAGCGTGCCGACGTCACTGGAAGTACACCGAAAGGTGGGACGTTGACGCCTACCTGGGCTACAAAAAAAAAAAAGAAAAGACTACGATTCCAGACCCAACCACTAGAACGTGGAATAATGCACAGTATAGTGAATCCAGAAAGATTCACGCTGCAAAACCACCGATTCCCACAGATTTCACAAAAATACCTCACACTGGAAGCAGCAGCAATCACTTTCAAATGTTATTAAGCTGTCTGCCTCACAGCTATAAATGCCTCGAGTTAAATGGAGCTCCCTGTGGGAACGTGGTGGCACAGTAACCGCAGGGGTTGAGGTTATACTCCCTGGTGCCTACAGTAATGAAGTGCAGACACTGGATAACACAGGTGAGACTTTATTATTAAACCAAATCCATCGGGGACTTGAGCCAACACTCTTTGTAAGAACCCTACACGCTCCACGCTCCACGCTCCATGCTGGAAAATGTAACCAGGCCACATCACACTCACGTCTTTACAGTCACAGTATTATGAGTTTTAGCATTTACTATTGAAAGAAGCAACAGAATGGCAGAGCCACCATCTCAACAATGATCATTAAGGCATTCTGAATTGATAAAAGAGAAATATTTTTTGAAACTCCATCATGCATATACTCTGACACTGGGGCGGTGGCATATATCGGTTATTCTCCAAGAGTAAACTAGGATGTTTGTAAATGTTTGTTCATGTGGACTAAACTTTGACCGTGGGGAGTGTGTCCAAGATAGCGTCGGAGTAAGAGCTCCTTCTCCCCGTGCCCAAGCAATAACCCCCATCCCCTCCCCCGTTTTCACTCTCTGTGCTCCAAACTCAGCCTGGGAGAAGGGTCCCCAGATCTGGAGCAGAAGGAGATGGGGAGCTGTGGCGGGGGCCAGCCTCGCCGGGTTCGGCCCGCGCTGCCCGACCCGTGGTGCTGGGAGCAGCACCAGCAGCGGCCATCGGTGGCTGCAGGCGCAGCGCTGCCAGAGGCCGGAGGGCCGGACTAGCACATACCAGGAAGGGCTTGAAGCAGCTGTGATAATCGCCCCGGCCGGGCACTGGAAGCATCGGCCCCGGTCCAGGGCTGCGCTAAGACACTCGCTCCACAGAGCTGAGGGCGGCTGGCTGCACCTGTGACCGAGGCGCTACCCAGGGGACTGTTTCATAGTCCCTTATGATCAAGACTTTAGACTAGGGTGACAGGGAGAGTGGAGAAAGCCCCAAACCCTAACGTAGCCTAAGTCCAAGGAAGCGGTAGCCACACTCACTCCATTTTTCAAAGAAAATAAACTGTGGAAGACAGTGGCATGCCTACGCTGAGTGCTGAACAGAAGGCAGGGGCTCTGTCTGCCTATAGTTCACTAAATGGGAATAAGCTGTACTCAACCCGGGTGACCAAAATAGGGATAGACAGAAACTTCTAATAACATTGCCAGCAACCTCCACAGAAGGACTGCATTAAACCTACTGGCTTCAAGAACAGAGTTAGGTCCAAGGGGAACAAATCATTTTAACCAGTTTCTGTCATCAACAGAAGTGGTGCCCAAGTGACTGCTGCCAGGCTAACAGTACGATCACTGGTAGCCGAAGTTACCAGAAAGAAGCCTTTGTAGAACCAGATAAAGACAGCACCGCCTGGGAGAATTACAACTCTCTAGAACTGTGGGTAGAATAGGGGTGTGCAGCAAACATTAGCTGCAGGCTGTGTAGAGAACAGTGCATTAAAGCATAATGACCATGCCATTACTACATGCATTAGAATGCAGATAACTGCAGCCCACTGTACAGACACATCTTTGGCAACTCCTGCACACAGCAAATGCAGAACAGAACCAATACTATGTCTAAAGTCCATGAAGAATAGAAAATAAGCAAGGATGTATGTATGCAGAGTAAACCAGATAGGCACAAAAAGCAGCTGGCTCCTATCCACTTCGCTCCTGGGAAAACCACCACACCAACCTATCAGTAAACATGTAAACAAATTGTGCTTTGTACCATTTATGCTGGATAATACATCGCCAAAGGTGTCTTGGTATTGCTGTGATGACCTTTGCACTTCCCGATACAACACAATGAGGCCTCTATATTTTACATCATTGTTATAGAGCTTCCATATGTACAATGTACGATAAGAAGGATGAGACACGGCCTGACTCTGGCCATAAATACCACTGCAGAGATCATCCTTGGTACCTAACGGGATGATGCTTTTTCATACTAATGCAGGAACTATAGGGATCTATATTTAGCCATAAGATATCTAACCTCACGCTTATAGGTTCAAATACGATGTGGGTTTTACTCAGCCTTTCATGCTTTAAGTTTGATCAAAGAGCACACATGCTAATATAGAGTTCCATGAAGTGCAAACATGACCTAAGGGTATCAGAGCGGTGCAGACCAGCTCAGATATTCTGAGATCGCCCCTGCAGCTGGCTTACACTTCGAGGCTCACAGCACTGTGTAATAATTCATAAATTCTTAGAGGATCTCAACTCTGCTTGATACATGTACCCCTTCATTAGTCCATATAGATGAGACTATAGAAAGTCGCTCAGCTGTATAATGTAAAAATGTGGAAAGTATCTTCCCAGGTCTTTCATACTTCCTGTGTAGTCTGACTAGGGGATATTTAAAGTATTACTTCCCTTTTAGCCCACTCTCAGGCAAAAAGTTATTTACTTTTTCTAGTACATCTTGTAGCATATCTCAAATATGTTTCTGTTTCAGGTGAGTCAGTTTCTTGGGGGCCGCGGACTCATTACCAGACTTTGACTCAGAGAAAGACAGATACGGGAAGAAGTTGCTTTGTCCCCCTTTCAGCCAGGGCCAGACAATCTGGCAATAACCTGCTATGCTGACTGCTCCTCCCCTGTTGCATCAAGCTTGTGCCTGCCCACTTTTCGCTCACCTTAGCAGCATCAGAGGCAGTGCCATTTCATTTGTGTGGACCTAGGAACGCCCCCAGGAGGGATAAAGATAAAAAACTCCGTGCCCTCGCTTGCTGACTATCCAAGACCATGGGTTCAGGCCTTCGTTGTGTCCCCTGTGGCTCCTAGCCAACCATGTGTAAGGAAGTGCTCTCTTCTTGGATGGTTGGCTCCACGTTTGCAAAACTGTTGGTGTGCTTAAACTGAACGTGTGCCCTAGGTTCCCGCTAACCAAGTGCCTAGGGACTATGTTCTTTCCCTAAACTGCATTGATACAAAACACAATTGGCACTCTTTGGCCACATTTAAGTCCCTTTGTAAGTGGTACCTTAGGTACCAAGGGCACTGTGGCCAGGGAGGCCTCTAAGGGCTGCAGCACTTATTGTGTCATCCGTAGAGGCCCTGTATCTTTACAAACACACACACTGCCCTGGCAGGCTGCGTGTTTTTGGTGCAGAACAAAAGGGCAGAGTCGACATGGCACACATCCCTGTGAGCCATGCCTACAAGCCACTGCCCTGGCATAGGTAAGCCACCCCTCTAGCTGTGTGCACTATACCAGTGGTGAGGGTACAGGTGCATGAGCCCTGTACCCCTTCAGTGTATAAGCCAATTCCGAGACATTGTAAGTACAATAATGCCATTAAGAGTATATGGTGCTGGGAGTTTGTCATTACAAACTCCACAACACCATAATGGCTTTAATGAAAACTGGGAAGTTTGGAATCAAACTTCTCAGCACATAAAACCTACACTGATGCGAGTGTGGGATTTAATGAAAAATGCACTCAGAGGGCATCTTAGAGATGCCCCCTGAAAAACAACCTAACTCGGCACCACCAGACATATTTCTGGACCCCTGGGTCGAGAACCTGCTGCACTCAGGGGCCTGAAACAATGCACACCCTGAGGCGAGGTGCCAAGCCTCCTCCCCCAGGATGGCGGGGATCCAGGAAGGGGAAGCTTTAAAGACTTGCCGCCTTTGTGAGCTACTCCAGCAATTTGCTACTTCCAGCAACTGCTCCCCACCAATTCTGACTCCCAGCAGGGGTGGGAGAATCGGTGAAAAAACCAAGTGAGGAAAGGAGGTGTGCCCAACTTCGCCAACCCCACTCCTCAGGTGAGGGAGGCGAGGTGAAGCACAACTCTCAGTCCCTGCCATCTTGCAGATGGGGGGGCCCAGCCAACCAGAAAAATAGAGGGATATGCCCCCCTCGCACAGGAGGGTGGCAAAATAGGGGATGTGCCTACCCCAAGGAAGGGACCCATTGGTCCCAACCTTTACCTACTTGTAACGTCCATAAATCTAGTATTTAAGGGCAACCCCAAACCCCAAACCCTGCCTCATCAGACAAGAACCAACCAGAAGAAGAGAAGATGCTGTGCTGAACTAAGAAGAAGCCCACACCCAGTGTTGTTTTTGAACTAAGAAGAGGAGGCGCCCACTGACTTGGCCCCAGCCCTACCGGCCTGTCCCCACCTCGAACATGCTCCAGAGAAATCCTGGTGTGTCCTGCAACCAACAGCACCCAAGAACCGGGAGAAGCTGCCTTGCCTTCCCAAACCAAGACTTTGTCTCCCATGAGCACCACTCTGCACCCAACGCCCACGGCCCGAGTTTGAGTGGCCCAACACCACAAAGAGGGCTCCCCCGCGATCCTCACCTGAGATTTGGTGATCTCTGACCTGCCTCGAATCTCCAAACGACGCCTGCAGCCCCTTTCTGGAGGATCACCGCAACAGGAGCTGGTAAGAATACCTGACGCCTAAAAACATCCCTTCACTGGACGTCCCACGGATTTGGGTGGCCCAACTGACGGTGTCCCAGTATCCCTAGGTACCCCAACTTACCTCTCCAACCGGTGGTCACCTCCAGAAGATCTTCGTCCCTCAGCCTGCAGTGTTTGCTGCAACCAGAGAATCCCCATGAAACCAAGAGGGGACCCGACACCCTTAGCCTAACACCAGGAGCTTTGCTCCCACAACCTTGTGGCCTGCTAGTGAGCAGACACCAATCAGTGCCCCTATCCCCCATTGGATAACACTGATCCTCAGCACTCTGCACATGGCTGCCCAAATGCCGCTGAGGGTGGTTGAAGAGTGAATCCTTGACCCTGAGGGAACCCTGGTGCTAACCCCAGAATACCAACTCCCACAAAAAAGTACTTACCTGTAAACCGATAACTTAATTGCCTCTCATAGGATTGAATTGACTGCTTTTCCTTTGAAAATTCTGTGTGGAGTTGACTTGTATGAAAACTTGAAACACTGCAATTATACAGAAACTGTATTACTTACCTTTTTTTAGGAGATGTCCCAGTGTGATATCTAGGCATAGCACACTGGTTAGCAAAAGTAACTTAAAAAGTAATGCTAAATAACTGAAAAGTAATTTAGAACTGTTGACTTACCTGTAAATCAACCAACTGCATTTGAACTTGCATTCAAATGTAATTTAGTGCATAATTATTGCAAAGACCCCAAATAAACTGAATCAGCTGCACCAGGCCTGGTTTGGTTCTAGAAATAAAATAACTAAATAATATTTTTGATACAAACAAAATTGGTCTGAGTTGAGTCTTTGAGTGTGTGACAACATTTCTTACCTGAGTGTGACAACAAATGCTTAACACTACCTTCTGATAAAGCTTTATTGCTCGCCCACACTATCACAAATAAAGAGTATAAGGTATTATCCACTTTTCCCTCTGCCTAACTTTGGGGTTCCACTGAACTCTGTGCACACTATACTTTACTCTGGTCTAGTTTATTCAGAGCCAGTTTCCTACACCATGCCACATAGTCTTTTCCTTCAAGGGACCTAAGGGGGGTTTGGGCATGTGGCAGGGTAGACTAGCTGTGGAGCACAGCAAGGGCGCTTGGCTGGCACAGAGTCTTGAGCTCGGCTGGTGGCAGTGGTAGATAAACCCTGAATAAACCTGCCTGGTCCGGCTTACAGGAGCTGGAGGCTCAGGAGGCTGCAGATTGCACAAGGGATGCTGGTTACTGGATGCAGACCCTGGCCACTGGATATCCGCTATTAGTTCACAACAGATCTTGTTATTCGGCTCTTCGGAATACTATGGGTGGTGGTGGTGGGATGGCAGGAAGGGGAGGAGGTAAGTCCTACTCGCCACAACATTACTATCTCTAATTTGCCAACTTAGGAAGTCAGTTAGCGCTACGGCTGTTTCAACTACTGTCTCATGATAATACATCACTAATTCCCACAGCTAACGACTTGTCTGTAAGTAGTTTACATCTTAAAATGATAACAAGTGCACAATCGACGATATTAGATGCTAGCACCTTTGCTATATCAATCAAGTACAGACACAACACACAACAAAAAGTAACAGGACATCGAAATTAAGGAGACAAACTACAAGCTTTAAACTAAAAGGGGTGAAACTTAGGCAACAATCAACGAAGGCCAGTTTCGAACCAGCAAACACGTCCCTTTCTCAGACAGGATAAACACACTCCACCCAACTTATCCAGTTTTGTTAGCAATGAACACTATAAGTAACACTTATGGAAGATGCGAGCATTAAGTGGGCACGTGAATTAAAACTGAGTAACATAAATAACTAATATTTTCTCTAGATGACCCAGAAATCATATAGGATACCACAATTAGAAAAAGTCAAGAAGTTTCGCAGGGATCAAATAGCAGTCAGATTTGCCTTTCGAAGGCACACTTCTATCAGTGGGAACTGTGGGAAGCGACAAGACTGTAAAAACTACAGTATAAGAGGTGGACCAGGATAAAGACACTCCACCCAACTTATCCAGTTTTGTTAGCAATAAACACTATAAGTAACACCTTTACTAAGATCTCAGAAACACTAGTTGATCCTTCTACGGTCATTGCAAAGCAGAAGATACTATTATCAGAGATAGCCTATCATATGGATACGGGAAAAGAGAAGTTTGGAAGCAGATCAGAGGGGGAAAATCTTGCGACCCAATTCGGACTCCACTTCAACAAAGAAGCTGTGTTGAAGATAATGGCGATTTATTGAAACTGTTGTCAACAAAATTCTAAAGCTTATCTGAACTAAGTATCCTAGCTGCCACCAGCGCTCACCAGGACTAAATATCTACTATTCTGCCCTCAAGCAGGACTTGCGAGAGCCACCTGCTATTGAGCAAATGAAGCCAGGATATCACAGGCTCAAACATCCTAGCACCAAATATGGATCTCTCAATAAATTAACGGGATCACGAAAACGATTAGTCGGGGTGAAAAAAAATGACCAGGTAGACTGTTTTCAAATGTATCTTAGTAAGAAACATCTGAAAAAATGATGTAAATGAAATAATAAACCACTTGTGCTTATCAATCAAGCTAGAACTTTACTGAATACCTTTCTAATATTCAGGAACAACGTTTGGAAAAGAAACAAAGCCCTGACGTTCAGGCAATGGAATCTAATGTAATTACTGACTCAGTGGGAAACAGTAAAATCATGGAGTTTAACTGCCAAAACAACCTGTCATTAAAACCAAAATTTCAAATGATATACAACTTAGCTCAAGTGACAGCCTGAGGACATCAGAAATGATGAAACAGCACCCCCAAAAATTATTGGCAAAGGGACCAAACATCATTCAGGAAGAAAACAAGTTACTTACCTGTAACTTTAGTTCTCCAGTATTGCAATCTTTCATAGATTCACATGCCTGAATCATTCCCCGTCGTCGAGACGGGAGTCTCCGGTATATAAAAAAGCAGTGCTTAGTAGTATAGCAAACTGAAAAGAGGTCTAGGTCCATTTCCCTTTTGCAACCCATAGCCTTTGTTATGTAAAAAAGGCCCAAACTTTTCTCTGAACCAATCAGAGCTCCTCACCCTCTAGAACACTCCTGAGAGAACCTTCTGCCCCTCAGATTTTTCACGCACTTGTGCATATAACACACTTCTTGTGCTAAATCCGAGGTGAGCCTCTCAGGGGAGGAGGGTGGGTGCATGTGAATCTATGAAAGATTCCAATACTGGAGAACTAAAGTTACAGGTAAGTAACTTGTTTCCTTACTCCAGTATTGGAACTTTCATAGATTCACATGCCTGAATCAGAATAGCGAGCAGTGAAAAAATAAAGCACATTTTCCTGATACATTACATAACCATGCAGTACCATTAGAGAATGAAGCATAATCTCATATACATATATACATAATTATATAAAATGTGACTTTGTAAACACAAGAAATTACGGAAGGAGGGATGCAAGAAAGGCTCACCGTTACTGGATGATATTCCGCAGTACCGCCTCTCCCACCGCCGCATCAGATTCTGCGGCCGCCTCCAAGCAGTAGTGCCTGGTGAAGATGTGCGTAGATGCCCAGGTTGCTGCTCTGCAGATGTCCTGGATTGGCACTCCTCCAAACAATGCAGTGGATGTGGCCACTGCCCTCGTGGAATGGGCACGGACTAGTGCATTCAAAGGCTTTCCAGCCGCTTGATGACAGTAGACGATTGCACTGGAAATCCACCTGGCAATTCCCCTCTTTGACAGCGGGAAACCTTTTCTGGGGGCGCTGAAGGTGACAAATAACTGGGAAGACTTGCGAAACGCCTTAGTTTCTTTCAAGTAAAATTTCATACATCTCTGAACGTCCAGCGAGTGTAATACTCTTTCTGCCGCTGTTGATGGATGAGGAAAGAAACGCTTCAGCACCAATGGTTCGTTCAAATGAAAATCAGTTGGCACCTTCGGAATGAACTTCGGGTTTGTCCTGAGAATCATTTTATCCTCTTGAAACTGGAAGAAAGACACCTGAATCGTGAGCGCTTGTAGTTCACCTACTCTTCTCGCAGAAGTCAATGCAATGAGAAGAGCCACCTTCCAGGACAAGAACTTCAGGTCTGTCCTGTGTATCGGTTCAAATGGTGGCTTCATCAATTGAGAGAGTACAATATTCAGATTCCATACAGGAGCTGGAGGCTTTACTGGTGGAAAGACTCTGAATATCCCTTTCATGAATTGTTTGATAATCCTTGAGGACCATAAAGATGGGCCTGACGATGACCTCCTGTAGCGGGATATCGCAGCCAAATGCACCTTGATGGAGGCGTGTGCTAATCCTGACTTTGCTAACAGCAGAATGTAAGGTATAATTTGATGAGGTGCAGCAGTAAGAGGGTGAACACCATTTCTCTTACACCACAGACAAAACCTCTTCCATTTCATCCTGTAGGTTTTGTTGGTACTCTCCGCTCTGGCCTTGGATAGGATGTCCCTACATTCGTGTGAGATGTTCAGATGGCTAAACTCACAGTGTTCAGGAGAAAGGCTGCTAATCGCAAGGATTTCGGGTCCGGATGGAGCACCTGCCCCTTGGACATTGTCAGAAGCGATGGAATCAGGCGCAACTGAACTGGACGGTCCTCCGACAATAGCAGCAGTTCTGTGAACCAGTGCTGCCTGGGCCACCACGGGGCAATTAGGATCAGCCTGCACGGTTCTTTCTTGATCTTCACCAGTACGCGGGGGAGAAGAGGAATTGGAGGAAAACCGTAGGCAAAGATGCCGGACCATGCCATGGAAAACGCATTCCCCCAAGATCCCCTCTGGGGAAGCCAGCTTGCGAAGTACTGGCATTTTCTGTTTTCCTTCGTAGCGAAGAGGTCTACCATCGGTGTTCCCCATCTTCGAAAGATGTTGTCCAGGATCTCCTGGTCTAGCTCCCATTCGTGGCAGGACGATTTTAGCCTGCTGAGAGTATCCACCTTGATGTTTTGATCCCCCGGGAGGTGTTCTGCTGTCAGTGATATTCCCTGCTGAATAGCCCATTCCCATATTTCCTGGGCTTCCTGAGACAGGGAGAGAGATCTTGTTCCCCCTTGCTTGTTTACATAATGCATCGCCGTGGTGTTGTCTGTTCTTATCAACACCGGCGCACCTTTTATCCTTGGCAGAAAAGCCAGCAATGCCAAGCGAATCGCCCTGAGTTCCAGCAGATTTATATGTAATTGCGGCTCCTCTGCCTTCCAACGGCCGCTGACCTGAAGGTCCTGAAGGAAAGCTCCCCATCCTTCTAACGACGCATCCGTTGTTACCACTAGCGGAGCTGCTCTTGCTAGAAACGTCAGCCCTTGAGACACATTTGCCTTTTGCGTCCACCACTTTGCTGCCTGCAGCATGACTGGTGTCACCTGTATTGTATCTTCGAAGGATCCCTCCGCCTGACGCCATTGGAGATCGATCTGTTCTTGCCATGGTCTCATCCTTAGCCTGCAGCAAGGTACCAGTGGAATACAAGAGGACATTGTGCCCAGTAAGGATTTGTACCTGCGGACTGAAAGAGACTTTCTTTTTCCCAAGTCTTGGAAGAGGGACACAATCCTCAGTTGTCTTTCCTCGGAGGGAAACGCTTTGTTGCATTCCGTGTCCAATATTCCCCCAGAAAAGTAATCACTCTTGCTGGGTGGAGGTTTGACTTTCCCTCGTTTAGAGTCAATCCTAAATTGGCGAATAAGTCTATGCAAGCTTGCGTCGACGTTCTGGCTTGTGTCTTCGATGGTGCCTTGACTAACCAGTCGTCGAGGTACGGAAATATTTGATGTCTTTGCTTCCTCAACACAGCCGCCACTGGAGCCAGGCATTTCATGAACACTCTTGGCACTGACTTCAAGCCGAATGGCAGCACCCTGAACTGGTAATGTCTTCCGGCTACCCAGAACTGAAGGTACTGCCTGTGTGCAGGATGTATTGGCACATGAAAATACGCGTCCTGTAGGTCCAATGTGGTCATATGATCTCCTGGGTTCAATAACGGAAGGATGTCCTCTAGGGATACCATCCTGAAAGATTGTTTCTTGAGATAGGTGTTTAAGGATCTGAGATCCAGAATGGGGCGCCACTGGAGTTTGTTCTTCTTGATAAGAAAAAAACGGGAGTAAAACCCCTTGTTTTCCTGGGATTTCGGTACCGGTTCTATTGCTCCCTTTCGGAGCATTGTCCGAATCTCCTGCCGGAGTTGATGCAGAAGGTTGACTCTCTGATGCATCGGTGGCGTACAAGGGGGCGTCTGAAGGAATTCTAGGGTGTGACCGAATTGAACAATTTTTAGGACCCATTGGTCCGTTGTTATTTTCCGCCAATTTTGAAGATGGTGAGCAATCTTTCCACCCAGGGGAGCATCTGACAGAGCCGGAAGATGGAGGTTGTCATTGCCGACGTGTGTTGTCCTTTCCTCGGCCACCACGTCCTCTTGGAGTTGATTTTGGGTATCCTCCTGACTGACGCTGATTATATTGCTGACGGTACGGCTGTGATGAGGACTGATAAGAAGATGAATATCTCCCTTGTTGGTATCCTCCTCTATACGAGGCTTGACCTCTACCCCTGGAGCCACGAAAAGGGGTTTTTCTGTACTGCAGTGTTGCCAGAGCCTTTGCCGTATCAGTATCCTTCTTGATACTTTCCAGCGTATCATCTATATGCTTCCCAAATAATTCTTCTCCATTGAAAGGGAGGTCTAATATTTTGTTTTGTACCTCCGGCCTAAATGCTGTTGCTCGCAGCCAACCCTGCCTGCGCAGGACAGCCGCTCCCCCCAGGGATCTAAAAGCCGTGGTCGCTATATCCATAGCGCAGTCTATGACTTCAGCCGAAGTCCTCTCTCCTTCCATGAGAATTTTCTTCGCCTCCTGCTTCTCTGGATCTGGAACCAAGTTAACGTAGGGAGACAGGTCGCACCACATCTGCCTGTCATACCTCCCCAATATTGCAAGGGCATTAGCTGCTCTTACAAGCAGAGCAGACATTAATGAGAAACGCTTCCCTGCATTATCTAACCTTCTGCCCTCCTTGTCTGGAGGTGTTGCAATCGGAGCAGATGGGTTCCTGGATTTCTG
This sequence comes from Lissotriton helveticus, assembly GCF_964261635.1. Lineage (NCBI taxonomy): Eukaryota > Metazoa > Chordata > Amphibia > Caudata > Salamandridae > Lissotriton > Lissotriton helveticus. The sequence goes on from NC_136069.1 coordinate 47,861,774, forward strand.
TTGTGCCGCCTGCGTGATAACAGAATCAGGTTTGGGATGACCTAAAAGGCAAGCTGGAGCATCGACTGGTGCTTTATACTTTTTATCCAGTCTGGCCAGAACCGGTGTTACCGTCGCTGGCGTCTCCATAACTTTCAATCCTTCTTTCCAGATATGAGACACTAAGGGTAGAGATCGCACAGATCTCCGATACGAGTCTTTAAAGTCATATAGAAAACATTCAGTTTTCTCCTCTGTCATGGTCAGTGCAAACCTCTTAGTGGCTCTCTCCATCAAACTATGAAATCCACCAATGTCCTCCGGTGGAGAGCTCACTGGTCTCTGCGGAGGAGTTGCAGGTGATGGGGCGATATAATCATGCCATTCTGCATTTGTGTCCGCAATCTCACCATCCTCCTGATCTTCATCGGAGGTATCGTGGTGTGTTGTCGGTGGTGGTGACCTAACAGTAGGTTCCGGCACAATCTCTCTCCTACGAATCGGAGTCCCTGGAACCGACCGTGGACGTGGAGTAGCCTTCATGGTCTGTTGAGCGACTGGAGCCGCTGGGTATCTATTCCTATAATCCTCCAACATTCCCTGGAGATCCTTCAACAAAGAGGATGGTACACTGGTCATCTCCTCTCGTTGCTGTTGTCTATATCGGTGTTGTTCCTGGGGTTGTTCTTGATAACCCCCATATTCTTCATCGGAATCGTATTCCTGTCACTTGACCTGTAGTTGCGAAGGGCTACTGGCAATACCATACTCATCATCTTCCTCCGAATCTTCTTCCTCCAGTAAGTGAGACGGTAGCAATGGGGAGTCCTTGCTTGGAGATGTAACTTCGGGTGTTATAGGTTTTCTCCAAGGCACCAACCCTTTTTCTGGTGTTTTTTCCCTCGTCGACGAGCCCGTCGACAAGATTCCCATCGCCGTCGTTAACCAAGTCATTGTCGTCGACGCTACCGTCGACGTTGTAGTGACCGTCGACGCTGTCCTCGTCGACGTTGTCGTCCTCGTCGACGCTGCCGTCGTCGGCACAGTCCCCGTCGACGCTGCCGTCGTCGACGCGACCTTCGTCGACGCTGCCGTAGACACAGCCGTCGAAGCCTTCGTCGACGGTGAAATCATCGACGCCTTCGTCGACGGTGAAATCGTCGACGCTGTTTTCTTACCAGCCTTCTCCTTCTTCGTCGACGACTGAGGTGTTTTCGTCGTCGTCGATGGCACCTTTCTAGTCAACGGTCCCGTCGACGGAGTTGATTTCTCCTCAGAAGGCGCAGAAGAAGATCGTTTGATGGTTATGTTGTTATGTTATGTTATGTTAAATTAGCTCTTCTATAGCGCACGGCTACTCGGAGGAGTGTCCCGGCGCTTTGGCGAAGAGTGAAACAAGGTTAGGTACAGCATAACAGTGATCCAAAAAAGACACAGACTACAGAGTAAAAAGCCAGGTCTTTAGCTCCTTTCTAAAGGCTAACAAATTAGTCATCAGTCTTAAGAATCGAGGGAGATCGTTCCAGCACCGGGGCGCAAGGTACCGAAAAGAGCGGCCTCCGATTCGGGCGCGCCTAATGGAAGGAACCACCGCTTTGGCCTCGAAGGCAGACCTGAGAGCTCTTCTGGGGACATAGAAGGCTATCCGCTTACGGAGATAGTGAGGACCAATTCCGTGAAGCGCCTTAAAAGCCAGAGTCAAGGTTTTAAACGTGACTCTCTTGGCCATCGGAAGCCAATGGAGTTGCTCCAAAAGCTCCGAGGCCCGCGCCCTCCGGGGAAGTCCAAAGATGGCTCTGGCCGCCGAGTTCTGCACCACCTGCAGACGGGCCATCAAATATTTGGGAAGGCCCAAATAAAGCGCGTTCACGTAATCGAGACGTGATCCTATCAAGGCCTGCACCGTTATTCTTTTGTGATGAAAGGACAGCAAAGGGAGAAATTTTCGTAGCATCCTAAGGATGCCGAAACATTTCCCCGTCAGCCCGATGATCTGAGGTCTCAGGGAAAGGTCGGCATCGCACAAGAAGCCAAGATTCTTCGCCTTTACTGCTACCGTGGAAGGAGGGGACATATCACACGGCCACCATGACCTCCAGGCCGGGTCGGGAGAGCAGCCGAAGAAGAGCAACTCGGATTTGTCTGAGTTGCACTTCAGACTATGTCCCTGAAACCACTCAAAAACGGCTTCCAGACATTCCCGAATCCGCCCGCCGTCGAAATCCTCCCCCTTGTCACATGAAAAAAGAAGCTGCGTATCATCCGCGTAGGAGATGATCTGGGCACCAAAAGACTCCGCCACCGCCGCAAGAGGGGCCATATAGATATTAAAAAGGGTGGGGCTCAGGATGGACCCCTGAGGAACCCCCACCTCGAGCGGCGGCATTTCGGCGGAGAACGGCGGTGCCCAGACCACTTGCCGGCGGTTGGTCAGAAACGACTTAAACCAATCCAACACCGTCCCACGAAAGCCTATCTCCCAGAGTCTTAAAAGGAGACCAGCGTGGGACACGGTGTCGAAAGCCGCCGACAAGTCCAGCATGACCAAGATGGCTTTTCCCCCTCCATCCAATATCTCGCGGATAGCATCAGTGATCTCAAGAAGAGCCGTCTCCGTGCTAAAATTAGCACGGAAACCCGACTGAGAGTCGTGCAGAATGTTATTACTCTCTATAAAGGTGGAAATAGAGAGGTGCACGTGCTTCTCGATCACTTTGGCCAGCGAGGGGAGGAGGGAGATTGGTCTATAGTTCGCATGTGCAAGAGGGTCTAAAGATGGTTTCTTCAGCAGCGGGAGGATAAGGGCATGCTTCCAAGAATCCGGTACCTCTCCGGAAGACAGGGAGGCATTGAGCATAGGATTGATCAGATTGTTGACTGCCGGCGCAATTTTCCCCAAGCACTTAGCAGGGCAGGGGTCAAGCGGCGAGCCCGATTTGAGCCGAGAGAGCAGATTCAAAGAGGAAGCATGGGAGATAGACGGAAAAATCCCGAGCAGAGGACCCACTGCCTCTGCAGCAGAAAGCCCAGATACTGGGGGGTCGGCCAGAGGAGAAGGTGTCGGAAAAGAGCTCTGAATGATTTTAATTTTATTGGTGAAAAATTCACCAAGTTGGCTGATCCAGACAGCGCTATGTGCATGAGTGGGTGTGCCGGATACAGGTGACACAAATTCCCGTACAACTTTAAAAATTTCCTTGCTTATGCATTCAGCGGCATCAATTCTACGCTCTAAGTACACCTTTTTTGCCTCAAAGATGTGCTTATGATAGACATAGATAAGCTCCTTATATTTGCTCTTATCTTCGGGATCATATCTTCGTCTCCAAGCCCTCTCTGCCCTCTTACATTCTTGGCGCATTGTTATCTTGATCTTCTGAGGTGACTGTGGTGGATCTGAGGTGGATTTTGCTCCTTTCACCTCGCCAGCAGATCCCTTCTTCCCCTTAGATGAGACTGAAGGGGATTTTGAGGGACTGCGCCCTGAAGACCCTGGGGTGGTCTTTTTTAGGGCCTTCTCAGGTCTTTCCCCTGAGGAATGTGTCTGAGGAGATCTACTTCTCTTCTGAGATCTCTTAGACGCCACAGATTCCTCCTCACTCGAGAGGATTTCCTTCCTGGCTTTGACTTTCTGAAGCCAGATCAGTAGCCTTCCCTCACGATCTCTCAAGGTCTTATTTGAAAAGGTACGACATACCTTACAATCTGCTGCCTTATGGTCTGGGTAGAGACAGTAGATGCAGTCCTTGTGAGGGTCATCTGTATAAAGCCTCTTCTTGGAGCAGGTTGAACAAGCTCTAAATAATCCTTTTCTGTCTTTATCAGACATGGTTGATGTAAAAACCTCAAATTCAAGCCAAAATACTGTAGAAGTAAAGAGTTTGAGCAGAGCTCAAAGGAGACTCACTAGCACAACGTGCGGTAGAAAAATCTGAGGGGCAGAAGGTTCGCTCAGGAGTGTTCTAGAGGGTGAGGAGCTCTGATTGGTTCAGAGAAAAGTTTGGGCCTTTTTTACATAACAAAGGCTATGGGTTGCAAAAGGGAAATGGGCCTAGGCCTCTTTTCAGTTTGCTATACTACTAAGCACTGCTTTTTTATATACCGGAGACTCCCGTCTCGACGACGGGGAATAATTCAGGCATGTGAATCTATGAAAGTTCCAATACTGGAGTAAGTTGTAAGTATAGTTAATAAAAATGACATGTCGCCAAACAACTTTAACAAACTTCCAGCAAGCAATAGTGCTCTACGCAATAATGAGGACATCAATGTTGTAAATGAGGCTCTAGCTCCAGATGAGCGGACAACTTTAATAAAAATCTCAGATGTGATAGAAGAGATTATAAACACCCTATGTCACCTCAAGGCAGCCTCTGAGGATGGGCCCTACTACAAAGGACCTCAGGGCACTTTAGGCATAGTAAGGGACAATCTTGCCTATAAAACACACAAACGATGATGGGAGGTTGCTTGCAATTTGTCTAACCCCTGGCAATCGCTCGGGGCAGCATCCCAACCTGACATACGTTTGCTCACCATTCAACCTCAGTTTGGACCCAGCCATACGCAAATCAATCTCGCCCCTGCTCTTCATGGGAACAGTCCAACCCGAACTGCCGGGCCAGGTCCTTCCTGAACCGGAACACAAGCAACCCAGGACCAGTTTCGCCCTAGTTATGGGCTCATCAGTTGGGTGCAACTTGGTTCCAGCAACACAGTGAGCATGGGACTCGCATCTGGGCATACCAATGCCACTTGGGAGAGGCAGGTACGTGAAACACACAAACAAGATAACTAAAGGGTGCCAGGACCAAATGGTCTTCCAATGGCCCTTATAAAATTGATCCCATCCAACTGGGGTGCTATACTTTCAGTAATAATAAACTCAGTAATTAATACAGGTAGTGTACTTCCTTCTAGGAAGTGCTCTATAATGCAGCCTATTTTTAGAAAAAGGTCCAAGAGACTCTCTAAAGAGTTACAGGCTAATAGCTATGTTAAGTTCAGATGGGAAATTATTTGCATCTGTTACATCATTTGAATTTGCGGGTGGCAGCAGAAATTAAATGTATTCCACCAAACAGGTTTCCACAAGAACTACTTAACACTGGACAATATCATGTCTTTGATAACAGTGGCTCCGGAAACTCTAGCAATAACAGATAGACACTATTGTGCAAAGCTTCACATGCTAAACGGAGGATTTTAGCGCCATCAGCGAGTCAGAGCAGCTCACCTTCTTCTTTTCCCGGCACCAGTCTACCTCTCGGCGCACCCGCTCCGCGGGTGCCCCATCGCCTGTTTTGAAGGGGGAAAGTCATCTCTCGCCGGTTGTGAGGAGCATTGAGGCAGTAAGGCGGTAAGCGGCACCGGGCGTGTGGCTGCAGCGGGGCTGCGAGCGTCAGGGACTTCAATTCCCAGAAGTCCCTGCTAGACCTTCCGGTCCGCTCTCCCTGCTGGCCCGCCCCCCGCCCTCCTGAGGCCTCAAAACACCAGCTTCCAGGCCAAGCAAGTGGGACACTATTGTGCAAAGCTTCACATGCTAAACGGAGGATTTTAGCGCCATCAGCGAGTCAGAGCAGCTCACCTTCTTCTTTTCCCGGCACCAGTCTACCTCTCGGCGCACCCGCTCCGCGGGTGCCCCATCGCCTGTTTTGAAGGGGGAAAGTCATCTCTCGCCGGTTGTGAGGAGCATTGAGGCAGTAAGGCGGTAAGCGGCACCGGGCGTGTGGCTGCAGCGGGGCTGCGAGCGTCAGGGACTTCAATTCCCAGAAGTCCCTGCTAGACCTTCCGGTCCGCTCTCCCTGCTGGCCCGCCCCCCGCCCTCCTGAGGCCTCAAAACACCAGCTTCCAGGCCAAGCAAGTGGGACACTATTGTGCAAAGCTTCACATGCTAAACGGAGGATTTTAGCGCCATCAGCGAGTCAGAGCAGCTCACCTTCTTCTTTTCCCGGCACCAGTCTACCTCTCGGCGCACCCGCTCCGCGGGTGCCCCATCGCCTGTTTTGAAGGGGGAAAGTCATCTCTCGCCGGTTGTGAGGAGCATTGAGGCAGTAAGGCGGTAAGCGGCACCGGGCGTGTGGCTGCAGCGGGGCTGCGAGCGTCAGGGACTTCAATTCCCAGAAGTCCCTGCTAGACCTTCCGGTCCGCTCTCCCTGCTGGCCCGCCCCCCGCCCTCCTGAGGCCTCAAAATACCAGCCTACTCCCGCAGCGCGGGACGCAGCCCGGGCTAAGACTGGGCAAAGACAGGGCCGTTTTAGGCCGTTAGAGACCGTTTAAGACCGGACCGGGCCACATCTCTTGGCTTTTACCTTTTGAGTATTCCCTGCTAGTATACTTGATTTTAAATTTTATTTATTGTAATATCTCTTCCCCACAATGTCATCACGTGAAACTCGGAGCAAGGCAACTAAGATCCCTAAAAAAGCTACGGGCACCCTAGATGACTTTATCACCAGGACCAGCCTCTCTATTGATAATGAAATAACTAAATTACAGCACAAAGTATCAACAGAACTTGAATGTGCTAGGAGGCTTTCAACTGAATTGGCGCTTAGGAAAAAATCTTCCCTAGGCAGCATTGCCCTTTCTAAAACTCCTGAACGCATTTCTGGTCCAAAACCAATCATAGCCCTAGTCGAGGTACATGCAACAGCAGAGGAATTAACTCCCTCCACCTCCCATGAACCACATGAGTCTTCAGCTAGGGCTGAGTCAGGAAGCCCATCACAGTTGACACTCTCAAAGGAGAGTGCTGAGGTCCTTTTAGATGGGGCGTCCTGTAAGTCATCAGAAGAGATGACTCCTAATGTAAGTGCATCATCCACCTCTAGGAAGCCAGAGGAGGCAGAGTCCCTCAAAAGCAAATCACCTATTAATGCACCATTAAAGCACAAAAGAAAGCGCAAACATCTAACCGCTTTCGCTAGGAAAAAAGTTAAAGTAGCACATAGACATAACATCAAGAGTGGTACTTTAAATACTTTAAATACTCCTATCGTAACTTCCGAGATCACCGTCCAAGATGTAGCACCAGTAAATGCAGACAACACTAACAACAGCATAGATGAACAAATCTCCAGTACTATGTCTGACCACTTAGGTAGCGAGGGGCAAAGAGTCGCCTGTGACACAGTAGAACAAGATGGAGGAAGAGAAGAATTTTTAAAAATAGTATGGGAGACACTTAAGAGATTACTCAAACCACTGGAAACTAGGTTAACTGGAATCGAGAATCAACTTCTTGAGGTCGAGAAAAGTGTTATCACTCTTTCAAGCATAAGTCTTAACTGCACTGAAGTACCTCCCGTCCCCGTCCCGGTCATATTAAAAAATTCACATATCAGTCCATTGGACATGCAGCAAAATAAGGTGGGGGTAGTAAACAATACAAATACTACTCAAGCAACTAGCACTATAATCCGACAGAATCCAACCCCCTCAACTTCAACAGCTGTAAATACCACTAGCAAACCTATGCAGAAAAACCAGGTTCACACTAACACTCTCCCACCACAAATTCCTTCTTCCTCTCACTCTTTCAATCAGAGTGTATTAGCCCAAAATAAACCTCAACCTAATCCCCCTGTCTACCCCTTTACTACCCCTGCAGGCATCCAACCCATGCCCGACAAAATCCCTGCAAATGTCATCCATAAGTCAAATTATCAGTCTAATCACACTCGCGATAATTTTAGAGGAGGGTACATAGATCTACCACCAGACGCTAGTACATTTGTAGCTGTTCTTACAGGGGTGCCAGAACTGGATAGTCAATATGAAGAAAATTTCCAATCGCTAAAAAATAAAGTGATTTTTTGGCTAAACAAATATAAACCCATTCCAAACCAGATGAAAAGTAAGATTCTTATGGTTAGGAGGGTACCATGGGTAGGGCCATCTGTAAAATCAATCACGGGCGATTGCATTATTATATCCTTTGAAGAACCCCAGAGTGCCGAGCAAATTTGCAATTGGAAATCATATGGTATGAATCCACCTATTGAAGCCAGACCTCTATCATTTTTCTACCCTCCACCAAGACCTATTCACCACGGCCCTAATTGGAACCCTGTTAACCAGCACTATGGTAGCGCTCCTAATTTGGCTAGACATGGTGATTATAACATGTGGTCTGGTACTCCAAACTTAGGCAGATATGGTGATTATAATATATGGTCGGGCATTCCTATTTCCAATAGATTTAATTGTCTAGAAGCTGTGGATTGACTTGCCACTGTGCCATACTGTATCTATGAACTATATGATGCCTTTTGTAGATTAAGTGAAGGTTATTCCAAGCCTGACTTTGTTTATGAATTATATGATGCCTTCTGTAGATTGGTTATTGGCTATCCCAAAACAAAAAATGTCGTACACTTGCTTGATGATGACCTGGTTAAAAGGAATATGCTGCATAGGTCCAAACTAGTACCACAGAAAACGGAATCATTCAACATGTCTGAGAATGTACGCTATTGCACAACGGTGGGTGGTCGGGATGGGAATGCAATCACTGTAGCTAGAGGAACAGTAAAGGCTGCAGAAAAAGTCACAACAAATTTGCAAGTTGGCAACCGGCCCAATGATTGTGTAGTTGATTCCAGCTCTGCCATCCGGAGTACTGATCCTTGCTTACTTATCCTATCATGGAACATCGCAGGTGTCCATAAGAATTTAAAAGATCCTGAGTGGGCAAGTTACATTGACACCAGTGATATTTGTCTACTACAGGAAACTTGGGCTATGGAAGTACCTCATCGGGTAGGATACAAAACCTTTGGCATTAGGGCTGTTCAGTCTGACAGAGGAAGACCATCAGGGGGTCTACTAATTTGGCTAAAAATCACCTTGGCCATGCAGGTGGAAATTGTGAATACAGGTTCTTTGGACATTTTAGCCCTAAGGATCACTCCCCCGTGTGGCATTGAATGGTTTATTGTTAATGTCTATAATAGACCAACCAGCCACACAAAAGTTTCGGTAACATTTGAGGCATTGGAACTACTGTTGAAGAATGTAATTGGAGATGTCCCGGTCATCTTGGGAGGAGATCTAAATTGTAATTTTGAACCTGTTTTGGGCATTTCTGAAGTCTTCGAGGATGAGGATTCAGCATATAACATCCCCCAGCTTGAAACCACCAAATTTGTCAAATATTCGACATTGGCCAGCCAATTACTAAGACTTTCTGCGGACCACGGCCTAAGAGCAGGTAATGGCCGACTCCCATCGGACCTGCAAAAAAAACCCACCTTCTCTAAAGCTAAAAGCAATTTAGATTTTATACTTGTTTCTCTTAGCATTTGGCACTTTGTGATAGATCTGGAAGTTGTAAGCAGGGGGGAAAGTGATCATTACCCCTTGGAACTTTACATCAACAAGAAAATGGTCAGTGATACCACTCCAATTACAACAGAATCTACCCAAGTCAGCTTATGTGAGGACGTCCATATACATAATAACAGACGTGCAGTAAGATGGCCACGTGTTTTGGCGGATGGTAATGTGTTAGCATCGGTTTATTCTCTTTTTGAACAAACATTTACACATATCGTTGACCATGCCTTCCTACCGGAACACTTTGAACATTTTATTGATCTACACAAAGTCTTTTTTTCTGAATTAAAAAAGCTTTTATCAAAAATGCCGAAAAAGAAACAGCAAAACCACAGAATGGCCAACCATGGAAAGTTATGGTATGGTCATTCGTGCAGAACTGCCAAATCAAATCTATTGCTTGCCATTAAAACCAAGTCCAAAGAAGAAGTAAAATCTGCAAGGGTGGAATACAAACGTACATTAGAAACATCTAAAAAACTCTGGGAGGAATCAATCTGGGCTGAAATGTTACTTGCTGCAAAAACCAATGATAATGTTGGCTTCTGGAGATTGGTGGCCAATGGGGGGCATGCTGGGAGAGCCGTGAAAGATGTATTTCTGGATGAGATGACCTGGGTAACCCATTTTACAAACCTCTACAAACAGTTCGATAGCGAAAGCCAATGGAACTTAAGGTCCTTTTTCCCTATTGAACCCCTCAACTTCACATTGGAGGAGACTATAAGGGCGATCAATGACCTTAAAAATTCAAAAGCCCCTGGCCCGGACAGAATACCGGGGGATCTCTATAAGCACGAAGTTGATGTCTGGGCCCCTTATCTGAACCGTTTGTTTAATGCCCTATCGTCAAGTTGCAACTTTCCAGACAGCTGGCGGGCAGCGGAGGTTGTGTTAATATTCAAAAAGGGGGACAGAATGACACCGTCCAATTACAGACCAATTAGTCTGATGGACACACTCCAAAAATTATACGCAAAACACCTCCTGTACAGAATTAATGATTGGCTTGAAGCTACGAAGATAATTTCCAAATTCCAAGCTGGCTTCCGGAGTAAGACCAGTACAACAGACCAAATCTTTCGATTTTGTTGTCTGATTTGGAAATATGTTCAGTTAAAAAAAGGTCATCTGTATGTAGCCTTCGTTGACCTGAGGGCTGCATTTGACTTAGTCCCACGGAGTTTACTTTGGAAATCCTTGCAAAAAATTGGGTTGCCGGGATGTATTTTAACTCAAATAGTAGAGCTGCATGCTGACAACTTTGCTAATATTAGGTGGGGCCCCAACGGCGAGTTGTCTCGTAATATTCCTATTGAACGTGGGGTTCGCCAGGGATGTGTCCTGGCTCCTACCCTATTCTCCCTGTTTATTAATGATGTCCCTGATTATTTAAATACTTGTGTTAATGATTCACCGCAGCTTAATGGTGTAAGGGTGCCTGCGCTGCTTTTTGCAGACGACACCATACTTATATCCCAAACAAAAAAGGGCCTTCAGGCACTCCTTAATTCCTTTAGCAGCTATTGCCAGACAAAGGGCTTGGAAATCAATGCAAATAAAACAAAATGTATGTCATTGAATCCCAGTATGCCAGACAGAGGGCTTTTGACTCTGAACAACCAAAAATTAGATACTGTGGACAACTTCTCCTATTTGGGTGTTGTACTAGATTCTAAACAAAGCTGGAAACCCCAAATCGAGAAAAGTAAAATAACATACGCCCAAAATGTCAAACCAATCTTATGCAAAATGAATTCTAGCACAAGCAAAAGTGTAACCCCGGTTTTAGAACTTTTTAAATTCAAAATACAGTCTGCTGTACTATATGGAGCAGAGATATGGGGCCCATGGGCAAGGAATAGTTTTCAAATTATGGATAACAAATTCATGCGGGCTTCTGTGAGGGTCCCTACTAGTACACCCCTTTTACCACTCCAACTGGACTTAAATTTTAGGAGAACAGATCATTTAGCAATCTTGAGGCCTTTATTATTCTGGGTTAGGCTTTGGACTACCCCCGAGTTGATAGATTACAGAAACGGCCTGCAAGAATTGATGCTGCTTGATACTTTTAATTCCATCACTTGGCTAGTGCATATTAAAAAATGGCTTGCACTTTTGGGCCTATACTCAATGTGGGAGACTCCAGACAAAATGCCTACTTTTTCTAAACTAGTAGTCAAGCGAGCTTTCTGGACCCACATTAGCAGGGAGTTAGTAGTTGGAGTTAGTGTTGGTTCAGCAGTCCAGGCTTTTTTATTATTTAAGGACGAGCTTTGTTTCGAGCCATTCCTGGACGAGATAGAGCCACCCATTGCAAAAACTCTCTTCCTAAAGTTTAGATACGGGATACTCATGCTGAATTACAACACTGAAAGATGGGCACAAAAAAGATTAGGAGCCTTGACTGCTAAAACCAAGTGCTGCCCCATGTGCTCCATTAACTGTCCCGAGAATGAGCTACATATGCTTTTTGTTTGTAGTGCATATACGAAACCGAGAAAGAAATGGTTGAAACCAATGTGTAACCTTCTAGGGACTAGGTCCTGTTTAATAGCTTTTAGGATCATGAAAAGTAATTCAAATCAGTTTGTTGTATTTAGTATGAGTAAATTTCTATATTCTGTTTACATAATTAGAAAAAAACAGGGACATTGTCTTTAAGTTGGAAATTGTACATGTTTTCTTAACCCTCGCATTGTGATAAAATTTTTAATGAAATATAATGTGTGATCTTCCATGTAAAATGAAATGTAAAGATGAACTAATGTTTGATTTTATATGTATGTATGTGACTTTTATGGCCAAAAAGGCCGAAATAAAGTAATAATAATAATAATAATAATAATAGATAGTGCGCTTTTTGCTTGCTCTATAGATTACTCGATGACATTTGGAAAATAGATCTAAATTATGGAACAAGTTGACAGCATGGGGGATAGGCCTTTTGAAACGAATAGTCAAATTATACCTTAATAAATATATAAGAGTGAAACTGTCAGTTGGTAGGGGAATTACGCCAATTTTCTTTTTTTACCTACAACGGCCTTAAGCAAGGATGTATTTGGGTATTCTCATTATTTAACTTGTACATCTCAGATCTAACAGAGGTCCAAAATCAACCTATAGGAGACGCCCCTAAATTAGCTGGTATAAAGGTGGCATATGCAGAAGATCTGGTAGTTTTATCAACCTCTCAAGGGTTTACGACGACAGCTAACCAAACAGAATGAATTTAATATGGTTCACAATCTGGGGATTAACATCAACAAGACTAAGGTCATGAACCTTGGATGCCATAATCCGAAATGAATTTGTAATATTTTGAGAAGGATAAGATTAAACAGTTCAAATAGTATGCCACCGACCAGAATAAGATTAGTTTGGTGCATTGTGTGAAGCTTTGGTCAGCATCAACTAAATGCATTATTTCAATCAACTGCCATAGAGTGGAAGAAAACACATTAAAACATTAGGTTTTAAAAAAAGCAATACAGCAAGGTACGAAATCTGCACTAAGCATGCGCATGTTAAGCATCTCGCTGAAAAGTATAATCTGCAGGATATAACAGAGCTAGTTAATGTCAAGTGATGCTCTAAAACAGCTGCTAAATAAGGAAATAAAAACCTCATACTATCTAACCGATATACCAACATTAGTTAGCTGGGCTTCCCGATCCTCGTTGTTCCAGAATGACTCACTTGTTAAGATGACATCCCCTGTTCTGAATCTGCAACAAAATGCCTCTCTCCACTCCGAGCAATAAAACTTCCATCTAACAGTAACATGTCTTCCTGTCAGATCATGGGGCTGGTACTGGCTTTGATGACAAACCATGTGCTATGTCCTGCTTTGGCTAAATGTATCTGAGCTGATATCGAACAACATTTTGTAGTCAAAATACAAATTATTAGCTGAAGGACACCAATATTTATGTCAGGTTAGGACACTGACTGGATTCTATAACCAACCAGTCTGGTTCTTCAAAACGGAGAATCCTTACAATACCATGAATATCATAACAGAGCGCATCTTGGCAGGTTTTCATCCTTCTCATCTACACTAGAGGAATGGGAGCAGACACCAAATCAACTGTGTGGGTGGAGTAAGAGTCATGAGCCAGACTCCCTGAATAAAGAGAGCTACCCCCTTCTCAGGTAAAACCCATGGGGAGACTTGGGGAAACAAGAACTCAGGGTACTAGTGTGTTCAGATGTTCTAACTCCCTGGGGCCTCAGAGTCAAAGTCCCAGAAACTGCAGCAGGTTATCAAAAACAACTTGAAGGAGAACCACATTCATCAGTCTTACAGGAAATCAGGCATCTTTTAAATGGACTCCGCAACCAAATGACATTCAACGACTACAACTCAGTGCACATGCATGCACACACGCTAACACACGAAGTAATGACTTCAGTTAAGCAGGGCGGAGCATATTTTACCAGGGAACTACTGTCGGTCATCTCTTGACCAACCAAGGGTACAGGTAAAGAGAGTTCGTGTTCCTGAACTCTAGAATCAGCCGCTACTGTCAGTGATACTGTAGAGACTGACAATGAATTGGAGACATCCTTGACCGAGGTGCCTTTCCTGCTTTGACCTTAGACAGCCTGGCCCATATTCAGGGCAAAATTAAATCTGTCTCTCCTAGTATTATTTTCAGAGCTGCAGAGGTGATTCTTCCCAACCGGCTTGAACTACTGAATCTCTTGCTCAGGACAAGAATTGTTCTAGTGGTATGAAAACATGCAATGGTCAAAGCAATCTTGAAAAAGCACACCACTGACCCTGGCGATCTCTGACATTTTCACACAATTTCCCTTCTGCCTGGGATTAGTAAAATACTCAAAAGGCACATCAACCTCAGGCTATCAGAATTTTTAGACAAAAATGATCTGTTGCATCCCACGTAGACCGGGTTCCGAGATGGTAATGGTACTGCTCTTCTGGCAGTTGTAGAAGACACTAAACAACTCCTAGACATGGTTGGTTCTACAGTATTAATCCTTCTAGATCTCAGCTCAGCTTTCAATACTGTCGTTCACAATATTTTGGTGGATAGACTGCAGAAATCTGGTATTGGAACCACCCTAGCTTGGCTTAGGTCCATCCTGGAAGATAGGACTTTCCAGACCTTCCAGGGTGACTGCACATCGACCAATTCCTCTCTCATATGCGGAGTACCTCAGGGCTCATCCTTGACATCCTTGACTTCTGGCTGATATCGGGCTCCCTTTTGGGCTCTCGATAATATCTTACGTAGACGATACGCAATTGATCTTTTGTCTTTCTCAAAGCGATGGTTCCGCCACCCAGTCCCTAGGCCCTTGTTTAGAGTCGGTGGCTAATTGGATGAAGAGCTCCTGTCTTAAACATAATGGAGACAAAATGGAGCTGATGGTTCTGGGCAATAACTCCAAGCTACCCTACAATTTGGCTGGCCAAGCTGCCTAGCTTCTCCTCCATATCCCAACCCGGCTATAAAGAGCTTGGGAATGTGGCTGGATGCCTCTCTTAAATTAGATTCCCAAGTTGCTATACTGTCCGCCACCTGCTACGGGAATGCTTAAGCTGATGAGAAAAATACTTCTCCTTCTGTCACCCAGCTGGAAAAGGCAGGTTGTCCAGGTGCCTATTCTATCTCACCTGGACTACAGCAATTCTCTTGATCTGAGATCACCGAAAGCAATGATAAAGAGGCTGCAAATAGTTCAGAATGCTTTATCATATCCCGAGAAATATTTCTGCCCGACAAGCTCCGTGCTCTCTCCATTGGATTTCTGTGACTGAGAAGATTAAGTTCAAGTCTACAGGGCTCTCGGCAATAAAGGTCGTTCGATAACTCCCCCTCTGTTGTCTTTCTACACTCCCTAAAGATCGTGGCGCTCCACTAATACCTTTCCCGCCAAAATCCCGGCTATTAAGAGACCTAGACAGGGAGGGCAAGCTTTTTAAAATAATGCAGCTAAGCTGTGGAATAGCCATCCACTTTCTCTGTTGAAAAAGAACTTCCCTTTCAGAAACTACTGAAAAAGTGTTTCTAGAACAGATCTTTGTAAAATCTCTGTATGGTCAATGTATTCCTCTGTGTTATACTTTTAGCACTGGAATACCTACGGGTAGCTACGCACTTTGTAAGTGCTTTCAGAATAGATATAATAGGTTACACACACTTTGGGTGTACCCAAGCCAGGGAGTCTTTGGTTTTGCAGGTGGTAATCTGAAACAAAATGATCACCTTGATCATCTAAAAAAGACTCCACTTTTGTTGAGAAAATGTTGTGAGGGGATTTGGGGTGGGATTAGGACCAGAAAACAGGCACAAAGAGGTGAAGCCGGGCATGAACAAGTCAAACCAGGAAGGATGTCACAGCTGCAATGGGTAGTGAACAGCCATTGAAACTGCAGGCAGATTTACATATCTAATAAATAATGAACAGGAAATACAAAGCCACATTGCAATTCACCCTCTATAGCTGGTTGATACAAGGGACATAATGTGAAACATAATATGAAGAGTAATAGGTATTGATGCATAAAGGTAAAGTCAATCAGGTCTATGAGCAACAAAAGCAGACATGTATCCAAATAGGCTGCCATGAATAACTGACATAAAAAGAGAATTCAGGAATGAGAGAAAATAAAACAAACAAACTAATCACAAAGCAGTAAATAGGAAAAGTGACGTCCTGATGAATGAGAAGAAAGCAACAACTAATGAACATAGAAGTAAACTATTCTAATGCAGGTTTAGAGGTCTGAAGGAAGCTAACTCTTTATGTGATATATCAAGAAACTGATATACCGTATAAAGAGTCCAGGGGATCCCTTATGAGTGGACTGGGATTGCACAGGGAAAGGGCTTGCTATCCAATCCCAAAGTGCTCTATTAGGAAGTAGTGTGGTCGAGCAGCCTTAGGCTTAACACCGAGGACGGCAAGACAAACAATGATCAATAAATCACACAACTCAAGAAGGATATCCACATCAATTTATAAAAATAGCAAGCATCTTTATATATGTTTAGGCATCAGAGAAAAATTGTTCAAATAAGTACATTTTTAAATATAGATTATTTTCACTTTAGAAAGTAGGCACAGTGCAACTTTTGAGTTCTACAAGGAAGGAAGAACAAGTTCTGCAAACAGGTATGGTACAGCGACTTTCAAAACTAATCTCCAAGAGTTAAGGTAAGTGATGGGCAAGGTCCAATGTCGGACCAACAGTACACCACCAGCTGCACTAGGGCGGCCGTGTGCAGGGTGCAAAAACAGAGCCCAATAGGTTTCTGTGCAGGTCAGTCACTTCAGAAATAGGCTGCAAGCTCTGGCTAGAAGGGCAGTTGGGAGACCCAACAGATGGGGGGGAGTCTAGGCTTGCGATGCTCGGGGACATAGGGACACCTGGGTCCTTTTCTCCACTGCCCGAGGGTGACAGATGCAGAGGTGTCTTTAGGCGTCTGGTTTTCTTATCAGAGCAGTCGAGAAGCCTGCTTCCAGAGGCTGCACGCGACATCAGGGAGTCCACAAGGGTTGAATCCATGATGGACTCGAGCTCTGGAGGACCTTGTTGACACCAGTGGCCCACTTCAACTCGAGCCAGAGGCAAGGGGCAGTTGTGACTTCCAGTGTCGGGTTTTGGTGGTTTCGGAGGTCTCAGAGTCGTTTCTTTTGGAGTTTCTGCAGGATGCAGGGACCTGTTCCGCTGTTCTTCTGGAGGTCTTGGTCTTTTTGAAGGCAGGCAGTCCTCCCAGGTTTTGGAGGCACAACAGCTGCAGGACGAGACATCTTTGGCGAGGTACAGCAGACAGGCCAGAAGGGCTAGGCCCAAGTTGGTTGATCGCCACAGAGTTCTTCTTTTACAGCTCTTCAGTGTCCTTCTTCATAGGTCATCAGGATCTGCTTCTCTGATGCCAGGGGCTCCCCATCATACTGAATTTAGAGGTGTTAGGGGAGTGTAGGGTAGTAGCCAATGGGCTACTGAACCTTGGGGTCACTGCACCCCCTATATGACAACTTCCTGTGGGAAGTAGGCATAACCCTGCACCAGAAGTCCGAAGTATGCCATCACATTGATTGCTAATTCTGAAAAACCGTGTCCACCTCGCAGTAGCCCACCTTAGGGGTGGTACTAGCTTGGGGGTGGCACGCCTACTCGACTAATTAATGTTTCTGCCTGTCCAGGTGTCAAGGGGGCCCTGGACAAGGGGGTCCGCATCCTCTCCTGTGAGGGGGAACCAGACTTCGTATTTCAGGAGGCAGCCCTTTGAGGCTTGCCGTCCAAGGAAAGCTAATCAGCATGTCATCCTGTCAGAGGGGGTGTTACACTCTTTTCCCCAAAGAGGCTTTTGTTCTGGGTCTGGGTCTCCTGAGAGCAGAGGCTCTCACCCTAGGAGATCAGAACAGTGTCTAGGGTGGCAGGCTGGCAGAAACCAGTCAGCAAGGACACCAGAGGCTGGTAGGTTTTCAGATTGCACCTCTAAGGTGCTCTCTGGGTGCCCTCACATGTAATATTTAGCACCCTGCCTTAAGTCAGTTAGGCCTGACGTAGGAATGACTTACGAATATTACATGCTGGGATCCGGGAAATGGGATACTGGGACGTGTGACATGTCGTGTTTTCACTTTTGTCTGCACCAAGACACGCAATCTGCAATGGCACATGTAATATTCAGCAGACTGACTTAGAGCTTTCAGGCCTGCTGGAGAGGTGACTTACAAATATTACATGCAGTGTTAGGGGATGTGTGACATGTTGTGTTTTCACTTTTGTCTGCACCAAGACATGTAGCCAGTGATAGCAGCCCTGCATGTCTGTGCTTGGTGAGGGGTGGCACAATTCGTTCTGCTGCCCTTATGGACCCTTCCTAGTACCTCAGGCCCTTGGTAGCAGGGAAACCATTTACTAGGGACTGACAGAGGGTGCTAAAATGTATTGCCAATTGAGGGAAACAACTGAACATTTTTAGGGAAAGAATACTAGTAATGGGGACCTGCTTAGCAGGAACCCAGTACACTTTAGTCAACGTTGCATCAGATACCAGGCAAAAGGTGGGGGGTGGTACTGCAACAACAATCCCAGTTTCCTACAAGGTCACTCGCATATCTGTTTCACTAGGATGCCATTTACTTGCTTTTAAGATGATCAATGCTTCTTTTTATCTCAGTCGTACAGTTCCTCCACAAAATACTCCTCACTCTCTCCGCTTTCATGTTTGCTAAATAAAGAACTGTGAGATCTGCCTTTTCCGTAAGACAGTGCTTCCCAAACTGTGGGTTGGTGTGAGCCGATAATTGGTGGGTTGTGAAAGTCCGAACAATAAAAGAAGCTTGGTAATCAGTAAAACTGTATGTCTGTGCATATTTAGTGGCCATTTCAATAGAACATGTGCTGTCTGTAAATGTGTGCTACCAGTGAATGCTTTAGTTACACCCAAAAATGTTTTTTTTTTTTAAATTACCAGCCTCATGTCCATTCAAACCCTTCAAAGACATTTGAATAAATCTTTTGAAATATTAGAACATTTGGAACACATTTGAACACTGGTTTTATACTACAATCTCATATGACTCACCTGCGTTTCCTTGTTCATCCTCCGTCTCTTGCTGGAAAAGTGATTTGTTGTCAGTTGTAAATCTCTGTGAAATCACAGACGTAGCAACTATATCACCTGCAAGAAGCACATGATAATAGGAACAATCTTATGGAACAATGAATTGGTGATTCTTCTGCAATGCATTTTTAAGCAAACTATGCACAATTTAATAGGAGTGAATGGTATCCATGTTATTTTTCATGTGTCACTTTATCATTTACTTTACATAATAGTGTGCATGGGACATCAAAAAACACCCGATTCATATGGAAACTGGAAGACTCTCTAATAGCAAAGAGTGTCAGTAGATCACTGCTTAATTTCGTCTTTATGCTTATGTTGGCACAAGTAGTCCAGATAAGACAACAACAATTAGAGTCTTGTTTAGAATAACTGCCTCATTCTATTACACCAATGTGCCCAAGTCACTAAAACTACAATCTCCAACTGAGACCTGTCACCAGACAGTGCTTGTCGGCCCGCCATTAAGCAACACGAAAACTGCAGCATACCTGGACTTCTCCAGTTGTCTAACACATTAGGATTGATGCCTAAATATGAAGGGTTTGAGAAGCCCTGGACTATTAAAAGTCTGTGATGACTAGAATGTATAGCCAACCAACCAGTAATCCGTAGAGAGAGCTAATACATGGCAACTGCCCCTCCCCCTCACACTAATTTATAGCAAAGCAAGCATCTTTATATATGTTTAGGCATTGGAGAAAAATCATTTAGGTAAGTACGTTTTTAAATATAAATTATTTTCACTTTTTAAAAAAGTGCACACAGTGCAAAATCTGAGTTCTGCAATGTCACCCTATGAAGGAAGCACAAGTTCTGCAAACAGGCACCGCACATTGACATACAGGACCAATCTCCAGGAGTTAAGGTGGGCAAGGTCCAAGGGAGCACCAGCAGTACACCACCAGCCGCACAAGGGTGCAGGGTGCAAATCAGTGTCGGGAGCCCAATGTGTTTCAATGGGGATCCCTCACTGTAAAAAGAGACTGCAGGCTCTAGCTAGGAAGCTAATCGGGCTGAATCAGCAAGTGGGCTCAGGCCTTGAGATACCCGGGGGTGGCGGGGGACACCTTTGGTCTTCTTCTCCAAGGACAAGGGGCGACAGGTGCAGGGTTGTCCTTAGGCGTCACGTTTTTCCTTACCAGAGCAGTCGCGGGTGAGGGAGCCTTTATGCAGAGGCTGTAGGCGTTGGAGAGTCCAGAAGGAGTGAAACCACAATGGACTCGAGTTCCTGAGAGCTGGGGAGCCCTGTTGGCACCAATGGCCCTCTTCAACTCAGGGTGCAGGCAACGGGTGCTGTGGCAGATTCGGGTGTCTGGTTTTGGCAGTTCCAGAGGCCTCAAAGTCTTCTCTTTTGGAATTTCTTCAGAACAGGTCCATGGTCACGGGAGGTCTTGAGTCTTTTTCGAAGGCAAGCAGTCCTACTCGGTTACTGGAGTTAACCGCTGCAGGACGAGTCGACTTTGGCACAGTTTTCGACGAGTGAAACAGACAAGCCTGCAGGGTTAGTGCCAGTTCAGTTGCTTATTCTCTCCTTTCTGCTTTTGTAGCTCTTCAATGTCCTCTCTCATCTTAGGTCGTCAGGATCTGCTGCTCAGGTGCCAAGGACTCCCCAAATACTGAATTTAGGGGAGTGTAGGGTACTAGCCAATTGGCTACTAAACTCTTGGGAGTCACTACGCCCTTATATGACCACTTCCTGTGGGAAGTGGGCATAACCCTATCCCAGAATTCCTAAGTGTGTCATCACTTTTGAAAAATTGTATACATCTTGCAGTAACCCACCTTAGGGGTGGTACTAGCCTGGAGGTGGCATACCTTTCTGACTAGCTAATTTTACTGCCTGTCCAGGGGCCAAGTGTCACGGTTCGCGGCGTTGCCGCGGCCGGCCATCCCCGCATACACACACGGAAAGCCGGAATACTCACTTCCGGCCGGAAGTTGAGTCCCCGGTCTAGGCCCTTGGCAGCACCCTGGGAGCACAGAAGCACTTCCGGGGGAAACGCTTAAACATCGCGTTTCCCGCCGGCTCGGTGCTTCGGATTCCTTGCTGGGGATCCCGCTTGCTGAGACCTGCCTGTCTAGTACGGAGACGAGCCGCGCTGGAGCGCTGCTCGGCTGTCACGTCAGCCACACGTGGAAGAGCGCTTCCTGAGACTCGTCTGCCACCACGGAGTCAAGCCGCGCTGGAGCGCAACTCTGCCTCACGTCTGCGCCACTCAGGAGCGCTTGTTTGTTCCTTCTCCTGGGGGATCCAGGAAAGTGCCTGTTTTTGTTACTGTAACCCTTGACGCGCAAGAGCGCCTTGAGGGTGTTTTGTGGACCTGAGTATTGTTTTGGGTTTGTACTTTTCAGTTTCCCACCGCGCAGGAGCGCTAAAAGGGAAACAGCTCAGCCAACAGGCTTGGGTTCCTATAGGGGATGCCACAGGTTGAGTGACTACTTACAGTTGTCAGCTACACGCGCAGGAGCGCTTTCTTTTTGTTTGAGCTTGGGTGAAACGCGCAGGAGCGCTTTCTTTTTGTTTGAACTTGGATGTAACGCGCAGGAGCGCCTTACCTTCGCTATTCATAACCGGAGCTGAACCCATTGGGGAACCTTCCGTCTCGGAAGCATTGGTGAGTCCTCCGAGGGTTACAAGGTCTGTGTGTGTATGTGGGGGGTGGTTCCTTTTCGGGTCTGACTCAGTTTCTGATCTAGCTCTTTATTGGTTTCCAGTTGACACCAGGACGCCCCGCCAGCTCCACGCTACCCTTTCACCCTACACCCTGGCTCCCATCCCTGCGTCCATCTCATCCCTGCTGGGTATTGCCTTCCACGAGGGTCAGGTGGGTACAGGGACGGGTGCTCTTGTCGTCTCTGCGGAATTGCGTCACAAGCAAAGGTAAGACTTGTGGGGCAGCCTGACACCAAGGGGGTTCTGAACAGGGGGAGGGCTTACTTTCGTTTGAGGTGAGCCAGATTTGCATTCCAAAGGCGGCAGCTTCTTTGAAGCTCACTGGCCCAAAGTGGATAATCAGCAGGTCATCCTGTGGGAGGGGGTGTTGCACCTTCTTTCCAGACAGACTTTTGTTCTGGGCCTCCTGAGAGCAAAGGCTCAGCAGCCAGGCAAGCCGCTGGGGCTTGCAAATGTTTACATCAACCCAAAGAGGAAAGCTGTAACAGTGGATAGGTTTGTTGCAACTAAGCTACAGCTAAAAAAAACAAGGCAGCCATCATATTTGCTAGTCACTGGAGACTTTAATTTCATTTTGTTTCATCAACCAAGTGAGTAGCATGTTGAGGCAATTGGTTCCCTCACAGACAAAAGTTTGCCACGTCATAAGCGATGAGACAAGATCAGGGAAAAAACTAGTAAGATCATGTGAGCTAGCTGGCCTCATCGTTTTGAATGGCCATCTACCAGGGTATATACCGACAACAAGGACTAGATCATCTGACAGGAATGTCCCCTATCTAGATTACATAATGGTAAACTGCACATTATACAATTGGTGGATTTCAGAATCACCCACCGACAGGAGTGAACACCATTCGCAACTAAAATCCATTGTGATTAGCAAGCACAAACATGAACCAGCAAGGGCGCTGATGGAAGAAGTTCTGAAAACCTAAAGCGTCTGAAGTGGAGTTGAAGCACAGTGAAATAAATGGCAGAAGATGCTGTGGAAACCCTCAAACATTTTGTTTGAGGAGAACCTAATCCAGTTACAGCTTGGCAAACCTTCACTGACTATCTGATATCCAAATATTCAGCCAAATGTGCAAATAAGGGGGGGTGTAAAAGCCCGGTCACACTGAGCCCCATCCGACTGATGAAAGCCAAAATAGGCAGACTGCTTAGGAAGTTACGACACTCTACAGAGGACCTAGAGCTACTACAATCCCTTGATAAGGAGAGAAGGACATTGAAAAGAGCTGTATTGACCTCTAAAAGAAATGAGTAAGAAATCGTATGGGTCAAACTCCTGCATGCCTCCAAGCTAAAATACCCAAAGAAACTTTGGAAGACGATCAATGACATCGATTAAGGTCCAAGGGTAGCTTATAATGCAAATATACGCGAGGAAGGCTGGGTAAAGTCACATCTTACAGGAAGTATGCACAATGTGGCTGACCAGTATGGCCTCAGGAGATTTCCAAGGGAAATACTCCTACTGAGCTGCTGGAGTATACGACTGCAGCAATAAATCATTGGAAAATCTCGATCTGATTCAGACCCTGGTCCAAATCATATCCCTCAAGCTGCCCTTAAAAAGAACACCTTGCAGAGGCCCAATTGTTTTTGACTGGCATGTTTAACACCGTTTTGGCAGTTGGGTCGATCCCAGGAAGCTGGAAAGGTTGAATTATCCATCCAATTTTTAAAGGAGGAACCACCTCATCACCAGGCAATTATCGTATAATTGCACTATTGGATGTAGATCTCAAATATCTTTCAACCTTACTGCTTCAGGGTCTAGAGGTAGGGACGTTAGACACAGACAGGTACAAGGAAGCAAGGTACGTTAACTAACCTTATGGCAGTAGGATTAATCCTCAGAAGAGCGACGGCCATTAGCACGCCACTGTAAATGTGTTTTGTTGATTTCAAGGCAGCATTCGACCGTGTCCCGCGTGAAAAATGATGTGTAAAGCTCGAACAGTGGGGAATCCCACACAATCTATTAAAGGCTAATAGTCTGCTTTACACGCAAACGTGGGCTCGTATCAAGGTCGGGGATGGCACCCATATGTCAAGAGAAGTGAGGACATCGATTGGTCAAATGTAGGGGAGCGTCCTTGAACTCCTCCTATTTAATCTATACATTTCGAACCTTTCTCTCACACTGGATGAGTTGATATCACACTCCCTGAGCCTTGGTGACATGCTGCTGTCGAACATCTTGTTTGCAGACGATCTGCTTCTGTTTAGCAACACCAGGGTAAGCCTGCAGGGATCAATCAATCGCTCAGCAATATATGCAGTTGACAATTGGTTTGAGATTAACCTTAAGCAAACTAAATTAACAATGTTACATAACCACTTCTTAAATCAACGCAAACGGTACCTTAATAGAGCCACAATAGATGAGACATCGGCATATGGCTATCTAGGAGTCAAGACAGACGCAAGGGCCTTGTTTGCTCCTCAAAAGGAGGCGATCAGAGAAAAAGCCTTAGCCTTAAATTTTGCATTTTCCTACCATATACTAGGGACGTATAAATAAGTCAACTTATGTCAATTGGGGGTAGCCAATTCAACCTACATTTTGTAAGGGGTTGGAACACTAGCAACGAGGAGTGGTCAGCAGGCCTCAGGTACTCGAGTCAAAAAACCAGAAGCATCAGTCCAAAACTTTGGAGGTGACCATGCAAAAAGAGGCATTTTCTTACAGTGGCCTTACTACTGGCAAAGATGCAAGTGGCCAGGTGTTGGATGGCCCCAAAAGTCCCCACCGTCGCGATATGGCTGAGTAACATGCTGTCTTATAACACCAGGATGGAGGACTATTGCGAACTGGCACATCTGAAAGTTTGCACAAAAGACTTCTGGGAACGGTATCATGATGATGAGAGGAGTAAAGGAACGGACTTCAGTGATGAAAGCAACTGATATTAACGGAGCCTGGAAATGCGGGTGTGGGGAGTTCAGATACAGAGCAGGCCTCAGGACTAGCTCTCCCGTGCTGCTGCACTGCCCTGCTTCCATGTTTTTCTGAGTGCTTTATGCTGCTTTTGCGTCATTTTCTTAAACTTCTTTCTCCATCCTTTCCCCCATTCTTATGAGTGCTTTCTCCTTCTTTTGCCTCGTTATTACTGCTCTCCTTCCTTTCACCCCGTTTTTCTGAGTACTTTCTCCTGCTTTTGCTTAGTTTTTCACTGCTTTCTTCGCAAAGCAGCTAGCAACTCCAGCACCTGGAGACCCTCACAGGTTATTCGCCATGCTTTCTTAATCCCGATTGATTGATCCATGATATATGTATAGTTAATATTAGACCAGTGGAAAGAGATAGATTTGCTAAGAATATATCTGTGAGATGACGAGTGTCATATGATTTTATTCATTTGTAACTTTTGTATCATTTTTGTTCCCTATTCCTTTTGATGTACAGTAGAAACCTCAAATGTATTATTATTTTTTTTTCTTTTCTTAAAGCGGTCACAAAGTGGTAAAGTCCACACTGGTGGCTTATTCAGTCTCTGTAATGTACTTCTCCATATCAAACATATAAGGTCATTTTGCACAGTGAAACCCTACCCGAATGCTGTTCTATGCACGTGTACAATTGTGTCCGTTAGTGATCATTAATGTGGCTGTAGGAAAAACCATGTCCGTTTAAACTTCCCCCTCTTTTTACTCACTTGGACAATGGTCATCACTGGGTCCTCTGTCAGAGTCATCATCCATGAAGCAAAAGCCTTCCTTTTCCCTTTCTTTTAACGAAAAGACAAAGTTTGATTTCACAGGGCCTAGGGTAAAGAAAATAAGGATAAATTGAAAAAACAAGCATGTGAATGATCTCAGACAATTAAGTCATAATCCGCTACAGACAGAGTTAATGTGGGGGTTCAGAAAACATGGAGAAAGAGAAATGAAGGGGAAAGAAGCTTCTTGTGCAATGGCAACCACTGCAACAAATGTGCTAAGTGTGGCAAAGAGGCAACAAGTCTTATATTGGTAAATACACACAGAAGAACAAATATCAAGACATATCAGTAATATAATTCTGAGAAGGGAAGAGTGATGGCTAAAAGCGAGTGGAGATGCCTAGAAGAATGATTACCGCTGCATCTCCTTGGTCACCGTTGGGGTCCCTGGCTTTCATAAGGACCTGGATCCCAGTAATTCCCAATTAATGACTCATGCAGCAAGCTGCATTCACACTGATCATTCGTGCAAAGCGAGCTGGAATACTCACGGTTCCTCGTCACGTTCTTAGCGGGGATAGCCCTCCAAGTAGATATACATAGTGAGGCACAAATAATCAAGACAACATGAAAGAGATGCAGGATGCTCCAAGTCATGTCACTCCATGCACGCTTTGTGCCACAGCAAAATTAGTGCAAACATACATGGCAAATCACATACAAACAAATGTGGCAAAAGCATGTGAGCTGTGTGGAGTGATAATCCACCCGTAACACTGTGTAATAGTGTCCTTCAACCAAACACTCTTACCATGAAAATGCGGGAATGGGAGCCCCATGGAGGGTTTATCCGCGGGAACCCTTCTAATCACACACGGCAATCGAAAGAGAAATCAAATACAGTCAATCACTTAGCAATAGTGTCATTGTGAGAGCCATCTGGAGTCAGACTCAGTATACTAGAGACCCCAAAGGGATCAATCAGATTTGATCCTATTATGCAGTGTGTTGCCTGCAAATGTTAAGGATTAGGGGATGTGTGGATGTTTATAAGAGGGGAAGGCACGTTGGGCATGTATACAATTTTGTCTATTTGTGATATTTATGTGGCTGTCTGAAAAACCACATCAGTTTACCCATTAAACACACACGCCCTCCTTTTCACTCACTTGGACAATGATCCTCACTGGGTCCTCTGTCAGAGTCATCATTCACAAAGCATAAACCTTCCTTTTCTTTTTCTTTTAACGAAAAGACAAAGTTTGATATCACAGGCCCTAGGGTAAAGAAAATAAGTATACATTGAAAAAATAGGCATGTGGATGATCTCAGATACTTAGGTCATCATACACTATAGACATTAACTTAATATGGGGGTTCAGAAAAAGTGGAGTCAGAAATGAAAGGGAAACAAGCTTCTTGTGCAATGGCAGCCACTGCAACACATGTGCTTTTTGTGGCAAACAGGCAACATGTTTTATACTGGTAAATACAGATAGCAGAACCAATATCAAACCATATCAGTAATAAACAGGCAGTCGACAGCTGTTAATACTAGCTGGTATATGTCATTGTGTACGCAGGCTCAATGGTGATCCATAATTCAGAGGAAAGATGACAAGGTCATTTGTTAAATTAAGAGGCGGCCATGGAGTTGTTGGAAGTGTCAAAAGGAATAGACGAATAGGAAAGTGGTGGGAGGGGGAGGGGCTGGATTGGAAGGAGTGAGGTGTTTGAAGACAGGATTACAAAGATCACATTTGAGAGAAGAGCTGGCTGTTTAGTAATGTCCTCAATGGCAGCAGGCCTACATGGGCTCTGATGTACTGATGACAGGTGTGTTAAAGGCGGCCATTTACTGGAGAGACTGCACTCCTGAACATCTGGTCACAGGGCATTAACAGCTGGGTGGCAGCACAGCTCCTAAAATCAAACCTACATAACTTACTAGTCAGTTATGTTTCCATGTTTAGAACTGAACCCCAAGCAGTGAACAAAATAACTAGTTTGATAAAATCCGCCTGTACTACTAACGAGAAAATGTTTAGGCTCCTTATGAGACTCCATCAAATCCCTCTCACACATCAACCCAATCCTCAATGCAGCAGTAATGGGCTCTAGTCAGATCATACTTTAATACATAAAGCCTTTTTGCGCTGCAATTTTAGCTCCAAACTAACTTATTACAAAAACTTTAAAAACACAGTCATTCCCAGTCAGGGACCTGTAAAATGTATCTAGTATACAAACAATGAAATTAGGATGAAAAGGGTCATCCATGTGACTATTACAGTGATTGTGGAGGCCCTGATCACTTTTATGTATGCCCAAAAATACACGAGATTTCACAAAAAATATAATGTGAACCCTCACCCAGCAATATTGATGGCATGCTTCATCCCTGGGCTGCCTCACTCGCCAGAAATTATTATAATGATAATAGGCTCCATGATTGCAGGAACTACTTTTTATGCGCGTGAAGTGCATGTGAGAGAGTGTAAAAATACCTTAAACTCTGTCATCATTCTTGGAAGGGAAGAGTGATAGATAACAGCAAGTAGAGATGCCTAGAAGAATTAGTTAGTACTCCTGCATCTCCTTGGTCAACACTTTTCAGAAGTATGGCCCATTTGGGACTCAGGTTTTCATCAGGAGCCCTAGCATTGCTGATCAATCTCTCACACAGCATGATGGATTCATACTAATCATTCACGCGATGCGTGCTGGAATTTTCATGGTTCTCCGTTGAGTTCTTGGTGGAGATAATCCACTTAGTATATAGACATAGCGAGGCACGAATAAACAAGATAACATTAAAGTGAAGCAGGACGCTGCAAGTCATGTCACTCCATGCAAGCTTTGTGCCACAGCAAACTTTTTGTGCAAACATACATTGCAAATGACACACAAACAAACGTGGCACACATATTTGGGAAGTGTGGAATAATACGCCACACGTAGCACTGCAAAATTGTGTCTTTCACTCAAACGCTGACCCTAAAAATGCAGGAACTAGAGCCCTATGGGTAGTCACACACTGCAATTGAAAGGTAAATCAAATACTGTCAATCGTTCAGCAATAGTGTCAATTGTGAGAGCCATCTGGAGTCAGGCTCAGTATACTCGAGTCCCCAAAGGGATCAATCAGATTTGATTGTATTATGCCATGGGTCACCTGCGAATGTTGATGAATAGGGGTTGTGCAGATGTTTATATGTCGAACCAAGAAAGCCATACACCACGCAATAATTCGGTCTGGGAGACCGCAACGTACTTTTGACTCCTACCTGGGTGCTTTGCTGCTTTTGTTCCCATTCTCGGTCCCGCTCCTATTATCACCGCAACCAGGGGACAAGGACTCCAAGTCGCAGCACTCCCCCTGCGGCGCTCACCACCGACGCCAGCAGGAAGCGCCAGGAGGCGCTTGAAAAGCGGAGAGCAGCTGGAGCCTGGCGGGTTGCTCGAACCAAGAAAGCCATACACCACGCCATAAATCGGTCTGGGAGACCGCAACGTACTTTTGACTCCTATCTGGGGGCTTTGCTGCTTTTGTTCCCGTTCTCGTTCCCGCTCCTATTATTGCCGCAACCAGAGGACAAGGACTCCAAGTCCCAGCACTCCCCCTGCGGCGCTCACCACCAACGCCAGCAGGAAGCGCCAGGAGGCGCTTGAAAAGCGGAGAGCATCTGGAGCCTGGCGGGTTGCTCGAACCAAAAAAACCATAAACCACGCCATAATTCGGTCTGGGAGACCGCAACGTGACTCCTACCTGGGGGCTTTGCTGCGTTTGTTCCCGTTCTCGTTCCCGCTCCTATTATCGCCACAACCAGGGGACAAGGACTCCAAGTCCCATCACTCCCCCTGCGGCGCTCACCACAGACGCCGGCAGGAAGCGCCAGGAAGAGCTTGAAAAGCGGAGAGCAACTTCCGCCCCGCAGAACGCGAACCCCGGGGCGGGGGCCCTCCTAGGCCGTCAGAGGCCTAAGGAAGCTGGGCTGGGCCACCCCTCTCGGCTTTTTGCATTAACAAAATCAGGCTATAAGCGGGTAAGACTTTCGCCATCAAACTCCCAAATCATACTGCTGTAATTATACTTTTGACTGATCCCTCCTGTGATCCTTTTGACTTTGCTGGTATCTTTTAAAATCTCGCCGTGATCTGGACAAAGAAGTTAGGACCACTGTGGATTTTATGTCATAGCGGAACTAATTCTCGTACTAAATAGACCTTGTGCGCACTCACTAAGGTGGAAGGATTATACAGGCGGCGGAAATTAGATCTTAGATACGTATTATTGAAAACTCGAAAAAGTCAAACTGAGTTATCATTGTTATAATAAGCTGCTGATTTTGTTTTTTCCATATCCATGCTTGAAAGGAATCGATGGGTGAGGAATAAGTATCCCTGCACTGTATTTGTAAAATTCTTTATCGCCGGTTTGGGCTATTTGGGAAGATTCATCTAGTACAATAGTAGGAATACTTAATTATGAGTAAACGGAAGGGTGCTGCTGGTACACTTGATGATTTTATAATAAGAGCGGAGTCGCTATTAAGCCATGAAATAGAACTAGCAGAAAGAAGGCTATCACTTGATCCCTCAAAACTTCTGACTTATAGGCAACCTGGTTTACATCCACCACTTAATGTATGGCTTCCAAATGCGACCAGCTGTACTGCAACTCCCCACCCTGTTTTGAATAACCCTGTCATAGACCCAAAACCAATTAAAGAGGGGTCCTCTAATGTACACGAGCTAGCGACCCCCGGAATATCAACAAGACTTCGAGCTCCGAAACAAGTGGGAATGACAAAAGAAAAAGCTAAGAATGTGCAGAGGCGAAAAGAAAGGGAAATCTGGGGGAACAAGGAGAACAAACAAAGGGGATAGAGCTGGAATATGAGAAGATCTTATGTAGAACCATAGGAACACAAACTGACGTTGACAATTCTTTTAGTCTAGGCAAAGCTAATGAAGTAGTTGGCGCAGTAGAACAAACTGTGGTGGATATTTTTAAAACTGCTCTAGATTCTGTACATACCAAAATAAACGAATGCATGGACATCAAACTGAGGGCTATGGATAGTAAAATTGATCAGCTAAATTTGACCATAGCACAATTAGGTACCATGATTGGAGATGGGAACAGAACTATTGAAGAGTACTAGCATCCATTCCCTACCATTGGGTTACTTTTATAGACCTGGTATTGTAGAAACAAATTACAATCATGATAATGGTTTAATTTTTCATACTTTCAATAGCTTCCAAGAGTTATCATCTCTGGAGGCTGCTGATTGACTGCAACCGTTAAATGTCCCAGCAGAGGAAATGTTGGCAACATCTGTAGAGAGGGGGAAACTAAGGCTCCAATTACTAGGTTATGTGACAAATTGGAAGAAGAAAATTAGCAAGATGCGGGTGGGAATGTACTACTGACTCAAATCCTAACAGCAACCGAAATAGGCGAGCGCCCACAGGTTAGGGGGGACAAAAAATACAAGTAATATGTCAATAGATGGACCCACGAAAGCCACAAGTGTTAATGATCTTGCGGAATTAAAAATAATTTCATGGAACATTGCAAGTCTTGGAAGGAATGCTAGCGACCCTGACCCTGAGTGGAATGAATATATTGTAACAACCGATATTTGTCTCCTACAGGAGACCAGGGCATCAAAGATGCCACATAGAGTAGGGTTTACAACTTTTCATGTAGACACAGTCCCTTCAGCAAGAGGAAGGCCATCAGGAGGACTTGTAACATGAGTAAAAGAAACCCTTGATATTAGAGTTACCCAATTATGTATTGATTCACCAGACCTGCTTGGAATAAAAATAATAACTAAGGACAGAAGGGTGCTGCAACTATATAATATCTACAATAGACCTAGCCCAGCGTCTAGGGAGTCACTGACAATAGAACAAATGGACTCCATTCTAAACTCACTAGACACAAGGATAAGTATAGTACTAGGTGGCGATTTTAATTGCAACTATGAACCTATTATAGGGCTTGGAAACATTTTAGAAGATGAAGACAGCGCCAACAAGATCCCTATACTGCATAACAGTAACCCGGTTCCGTGTACTGTGCTTGCACTCCAAATTATGAGGTTAACAGTTGGGCATGGCCTGAGAGCATGTAACGGCCGTTTACCATCAGATATACCAAAGGCCCGACATTCTGTAGAAGCAAATCCCAGAGCAGAATCGATTATATAATTGTATCCTTTGATATCTGGCCTTATGCAGCAGATTTAGAGATCATACCAAGAATAGAGAGCGATCATCGCCCGCTCCAGTTGGTATTCTATAATAGATTACTCCCTAGTGTAACTAAGAAGCAACAACACAGTTCATGTAAGTTCTAACGATATTATAGTCAGTAATAACCGTCTCTCAGTAAAATGGGCATATATACTGGAGCATGGTGAAGTATTGGCAAGCATTTATAATATATTTGCCAATATTTTCAGTATATA
Organism: Lissotriton helveticus; assembly: GCF_964261635.1. Taxonomy (NCBI): domain Eukaryota; kingdom Metazoa; phylum Chordata; class Amphibia; order Caudata; family Salamandridae; genus Lissotriton; species Lissotriton helveticus. The sequence continues at coordinate 47,893,548 of NC_136069.1, forward strand.
TACGACCATACAATTGGAGGGAAATATATTCTTAGACTTACACAAGGAGTTTCACAAAGCACTCGGCCCGTTGGCAACAAAAATACCAACAAAGATTGGTGGAGATGTAAAGCCCCTGTTGGGAGGGAAATCTTGGTACAATAAGATCTGCCGCATTGCTAAGGCTGAATTAGTCCAAGCTATAAAAAACAATAATATGCTGATAGAAAAAAGATGCTAGACTAAAATATAGGAGAGTACAAGAGAAGGCCAAAAAATTATGGGACGATGAGAATTGGTCTGATTTGCTCATTGCTGCCAAGAACAAAGACCAAATGTCATTTTGGAGACTTGTGGCTGAAGGAAAGAAAAAAGAAACTAGGGATGTTTATCTTGACAAGATTACTTGGATTGAGCACTTTACTATGTTATATGGAGCACCAGAAAATGGTAGGACCCTATCAAAGGAAGGGTTATTATTAAGTCCAAGTGAAGTCAAACTAGCTTTTGACTTAGAGGAAACAATATTGGCTATTAACTAAAAATGGGAAAGCACTCGGACTGGACAAAATTCCGGGAGATCTATATAAGCACAAAATTAGTGTCTGGGGCCCCTATATTAACTGTTTATGTAATGCTGTAGCTGCGGGTGCAGATTTCCCGGAGACATGGAGGAGGGCGGAAATCGTTACAATTTCTAAAAAGGGCAATAGGAGCGATCCTGCAAACTATCGCCCAATTAGTTTAATTGACATTTTACAAAAGATTTATGCAAGGCATATTTTAAATTGTACTATAGACCAGGTTGTGTTGGAAGTATGTAAATATAAGAAAGGGTCATTTATATGTAGCCTTTGTAGATCTCAGGGCTGCGTTTGATCTCATTCCCCGAGATCTGTTATGCGAGACACTCAGCTGCCAAGGGCTGCCAGCTAATCTCTTAGAACAGATTATGAGATTGCATGAAAACAACTATGCCAAGGTTAGGTGGGGCCAGGGAGGTGAACTAACAAGCCTAATCCCTATAAAGAGGGGGGTTCGCCAAGGCTGCGTGTTGGCACCCACGTTATTCCTGCTATTCGTCAACGATATTCCATCGTTTTTGGAGGGCTGTAAAAACGATGCACCAAAATTGAGTGGAGAAAAGATATCAGCCCTCCTTTTCGCTGACGACACTATACTCATATCTCAAACGCCGAAGGGACTACAATGTCTACTAAATTCATTCCAAACATACTGTAACAAAAAAGGCCTTGAGATTAACACCAATAAGACGAAATACATGGCCATAAAACCTTTAGGGAAAACTTTATTTTAAATGGTCGAAAATTGGAACATGTCCAGAATTTTAGCTATTTGGGTGTTTCCCTGGACTCTAAACTATCATGGAAAACCCAAATAGAAAAAAGCAAAATGATACTAACGCAAAACATGTTACCAATTATGAAAAGACATGGGAACAGCCTTAGTAAAGCTTTTTCGTCAGCACTAGAGGTATTCAAGTTCAAAGCCCAATCTGAAGCATTATATGGAGATGAACTATGGGGATCCTCGTGCAAAAAAGTCTTTGAGGTTGGTGAAAATAAATTGAATAGAGCGCTACTAAGATTACCTGTACGTATGCCACTAATACAAATTATTCTTGCTCTGAAACGTACTGATAATCATGCGACCCTAAGACCATTGATGCTATGGGTAAGACTCTGGTCGACACCCGAGTTGTTAGACTACAAGGATGGACTAAAAGAAATAATGGAATTGGACAATAACAATAGTATCATATGGCTCAAACATGTTTGTACTTGGTTAAAAAGGATCGGTTTATCACAGTTTTAGGACGATCCATCTATATTAACTCAAAACTCAAAAAAGGTGTTAAAATCATCATTCTGGGCATACATAAAACACAGTCGGTTAAAGAGTGAGTGGAACCTTAACTAGTAAGTTCCTCATGTTTAAAGACAGTGCTCGCTTTGAACATTTTTTGGACGAAGTATACCAACCTCTTGCTAAAACGCTATATATGAAATACAGATATGGAGTTCTGAGCATAAATACAAGTGTAGCAAGGTGGTCAAATGATTACAATGAGGAGACAGATGATCTATGCACCTTATGCCCAGGCAAAGCTAGAGAAGACGGTCGCACATATTGTTTTTTGTTCGGCTTATGCGGCACCTTGAAAAAGATGGATTAAACCGCTCTGTCTAAATATGGGTGTGAGAACCTATAAAAAGGCTGAAAGGATCTTAAAGACTTAAACTAGTCAGGTGGTATTAGTAGGTTTCTGCTAGCAACAAATTTTGTAAGATCAAAAGCAGGCCTGAAATTTTAGAGACATTTTTGTACTGTTATGCAATCGACTAAAATAGAAGAGCTCCTTCTAAAGAAACGACAAGGTTAATCGTATTGCTTAAGAATTTAAAGTGTACATACATAAAATGTTTAACTGCTCTAATAATCCTGGACCATTTTGATTAATTATGAACTTAATCTCGAATGTCATCAGTATTTTTAACTATCAATGCCTTTTTAATTATTTAAATTAAGGTTTTAAATGTAAGGATAGATACCCCCACCATTGCCCCCTTGCAAAAATTATTTGACTGCACCTTTACTTGGTACTTGTAATAATATCAACGCATGTTTTTATGTACTAGCACATGTTTTTATGTATCTTTTATGGTTCTAATGTACCGAAATAAAGATTAAAGAAGAAGATGTTTATAAGAGGAGAAGGAGCGCAGGAGGAGAGTGAACCCCCTCCTCTCTGTCCCAGTGTGACTCATCACAGCGTGACGAGTCATGGGTCTATGTCACTCATCACAGGGAGCATAGGTAGATCAATCTATTGTGCGTGATCCATTTGCCACCAAAACAAGCATTTTCAATGCAATCAGTGTCGCATTTGTTAAAGTGAGAGCTGTTGGTGTTGAAAATAATGTTTTTTACTCTTGTTTTTTTATTTGCAGTGGAGTTATTATATTTGCGTAGCACTATTGCCAACGGTATAAAAAAGCAAAAGTCATTTTCAATGGCAACAGCTCTAACTTTAACAAATGCAGGACCTATTGCATTAGAAATTCAATCAGTCTGGCATTTGTTGGAGTTAGATTTATTAGCATTATAAATGTCTTTTTTTTTTTTACCTAGCTATGTTGGAGGGTGCAGTACCATATCTGGTCAAAAGAGGTCCCAAGGGCCCTCTTTTGCTCACAGATAGTACTGCATCCTGCAAAGTTGGAGTTATTAGCATTATAAATGGCAATGTTTTTACCTAGTCATGTTGCAGGGTGCAGTACCACATGTGGCCAAAAAGAGGTCCCATGGGACCACTTACGGCCACATATAGTACTGCACACTGCAAAGTTAGAGTTATTGGCATTATCACCAAGATCATAGAAACGAGGTAAAAATAAATAAATGCAAATGCTCAATAAATTGATTGTGATTTCGTTTTAAATGTATACTATGTTTATTGTAGAGGATAAACTTGTGATCAAAATTGGAAAGTTAAAAACTGTTATAGGGAGAATAAACATTCAATTAACAAGGCAGATAAATAACATTGTAAAGTAACTATGTGTATTGTTGTGCGAATGGTAAATTAACAGTCAGAATTTTTATGCTCTCTTTACAGAAATACTCGTGGCTCCTGAAGAAGGCGTTCTGTTTGACGCCGAAACGCGCGTAGAGACCAACTAATGCCACTAGTTGATTTTAGAATTACTGTTTTGTTTAAATTGTGTATGAATTATTATATGACCAATTATGTATTATCGATTTTGATTATAACTGTATGATATGAATTGTTTTTAATATGTTTACGTAGATTAAAATTAAGTTGATTTTTAAAGAATTTCATGCCTTGTTTGTTCTCTCGTATTGCGATCTCACCGTTTCCTCTATGTTACTAGTGAATGCCTAGGGTTATATACATAAATGTTTTTAACCTAGCCATATTGCAGGGTGCAGTGCCATATGTGGCCAAAAGATGGGACCTCTTTTCGTTTCATACGTTACTGCACCCTGCAGAAGATATGGTAAATCCACCCTAACCATAATGCATTGCATGCAAGACAGTACTACTAGTCAATTCAAATAGCTATGTCCAAATATACAATTAGTAAATTTGAAATGTGACAAAATAATTATTATAATAATTCCTGATTAGGTTGCACTCTGTGTGGAGCCGATGAAGGGACATTTATAGCTGTCTCATATAAATGTGAGATGTGCTAGTGAGTGAAGTAACAACTGCCAGCCTTGCTTTGGGCCAAGTATGTGTTCTGTCTGAAGTCTTTTAAGAAAATAGTGCCTCGAGGCTGCAATTAAAACCTAGGAAGTAACAACACATATAACAGGGGGTGTCCTCATGGGAGGTTACAAGAACAGACAAGGCGGTACTAAGGAAGGACTACTAAGTCTATTGACCAATGAAAAGCCACCATTTACAAAGAACAGTGACAGGAGGCAATTAAAAAGATGAGCGGAAAGTGGGCGGAGCTTTATGCTAATATCCTGAATACAGCATGAATAAAGGTGTGGGCAGCTTTAAATACCAGCTTAAACTATACAAAGAATTAAAGTACTTAATTTGATCACAATCACTGGCGGTGTAAATTTGGGGGGGAGGGGGTAGAATGACAGGACCAAATGAACTATCTAAATCTCTAGAGTAACAGGACTCCACAGATGACAACAATATTGTGTATGTAGTTATCCTTAAAAACTATGTAAATCACCTCAGCTAGAAAAAGGTGGCAGCACCGTTGGTTGATCCACTGCACGTATTATACAGTGTATGGATGGCATGACCTGCTTCGGTGCCTAAAAGCACAAAGCGGCATTCGCTGTCATCTGATCGTGCATAGATTGGGGGAAGTTACAAGTTCAGGCTGCGTGCGATGGAGCGCGGGCTGGAGGCACAGACCAAGTTAGTCCCGCTAAAAAAGCTACCTTCTCAAAGCCTGATGCAAAGAGGCCAATTTGCGGTGGAGGAGGCAGCGAGAAGCAGGGAGAGCATTGCAGATGAGTGTCGAAGTAGCATGAAGACTAGGCCTGGTGTCGCAGACAGTTGTCGTCATAGCACGAAGATTCAGTGGGCATCACGGATAGTTGTTGACAGAGCCTCGCATCAGCGGTCACTGTGGGCTGTCATAGCATTGGGGCGCGGTGCAGAATTTGCATTGCTGGTCTTTGTAGCTCGAAGAGTCTGGTTCTCTGGAGCTTTGCGTTGCCTGTTGTCATGGGCAGCAGAGACTTTGCGCGAAACGGGCCCATATGCAGTGCAAACAGTCCAAAATGTCTGGATTTTCTTTTTCTCAGTAGGAACTAATCAACAGAGGCCAACAGGGCTCAGGTAGGTCCAGCTACAGCAGATCAACTGGACAGTTGCATGGGGGCATCTGGAGCTTGTTGTGAACCCTGTAGCTCAGAACTGGTGGTTGGCCAACTGACCCTTGGAGTCACTCAGGTTAGCCTGTCATGAAGGCAGTAGGCCCAGTCTTCCTTCTCAGACAGAAGGGCAGGCCTCAACCAGCAGAGAACAAGACAAGCCTCAAGCAGCAGTGCAGTTCTCTTGTAGCACCAGGGCAGTCCTCTGGGAAACAAGTCAGGCCTCAAGCAGCAGGCCAGTCCTCCGGGGATCAAGGTACTCCTATTTCTGTAGTCCACAGAACCAGATGTGTGCTAAGAGTTGTTCTGAGGGTCTGATATTTAGACCTGGAGCCAGCCTTTGAAGTGGGGGAATCTTCTAGGCCAGAGGTTTTGAACCTGTGGTCCGGGGTGGCCCTGGGGGTCCGCGACTGCTTAGAAAATTCAATAATGTTAACAAATGAATAAAGTGCATACAAATAATGAAGCAAAATATACATTTGAATATTTTCTATAAATGTGAAGGAATTAGGAATTTGAGGCCAAAAAGCAATTTGGCATCATCATATTGATTCGTAGAACCGTGCAAGTGCATCACACAGCACATATTATAGACAATGGGTGGCCTTTATTGAATTTAGAAAAACTCCAACCATCCTATTGAAATTGTGTTTTTTAAAATATTTGTTTGTGAATTAAACCAACCGAATTATCATTTGTGTATTATTTTGTGGTTCAAATTATCGAATTTGCTTAGGCCGGGTTCTCCGGCTTCCATTCATAAATCAACGGGGGTCCCTGGATTCCAATAATTATTCAGTGGAGGCCCCCGGATTCCAGTAATGATTAAGTCGGGTGCAGAGAAGTCAAACGGTTAAGAACCACTGTTCTAGGATACCACCACAGCTGGTTCTGAAAAGATCATTCCTGCCCCTGACAAGGCTCTAAGATGTCTGGGATGACAAAAAACTAGTGCTAGTTTTTTTTGTGTGATGGAGGTAAGCCCCTTTGAAGTGCAAGTGGGTCAGGTAACAGCTCAGCCCCTATCGATTCTGTCTGGATGGCCTGGCACATCCTGCCCACACCTAAGCCCTATTGTCTAACTGTGTGGGAGGAATACACAAAGTCTAACAGCAGGGACATCTAACCCACAACACCAGCTGGCACCAAATTGTTAGGACAGGAAAATGTCATCTTTCTAAAAGTGGCATTTACAGAACTGTGATTTAAAATCCAACTTTACCATTAAAAGAGTATTTCAAATTTCAATTTATTTAAGTCCAAACTTAACATCCCTCTCTGCTCCAAAGGATAGCTGTTATTAAATGTAATAGTGTCATACTATGGGAGCGATAGACCTTACAGTACTATTTTTGGAGCTTTCACTACCAGGACATGTAAAACTTAAAAACGTATGTCCTACTTTTTTAATGCAATCGACTTTTTTGGGCCCACCCTACCGGTGACTTATATGTATGAGCAAGCATCGGCAAAGCCAATAGGTCTCACCTACGCAAGAGCTATTGGCAATGTGTTTTAGCCATGTTGTACACTAGTGTGACTGCTCGCCAGTAGGCTAAACGTTAGTGGCATGGAGTGTTTTTTTATTTTTTATTTAGGAAGTTTTCTATAGCGCTATCAAGACCCGGAGGTAACAGAGCGCTTTACAGTAAAAGAATGACATAAAATCAACAGAGACATGACATATGAAAGGTATTAGCAGTCAACGAGTGTCAGAGTGAGCGGATTCCGTGTAGTCGCATAGTTCAGGGGTTGCTTTCTGGACGAATTATCCACAGCCAAGGGAGCGGATAAGGAACAAGGATTTGAGTTGGCTTTTGAATTCCACAAAAGACGGTATAGTTCTGATGTGCGGGGGGATGGAGTTCCAGATTTTTGGGGCGTTTTCCATGAAAGAGCAGTCCGCTGTTCTTTTCTTTCTGGTTTTAGGTAGGATGAGCAGGAGGGAGTTAGAGCTTCTCAGATTCCTGGCTTGACCTGCTTTTTTGAGTTTTTTTGCCAAGTATTCGGGTTTGCCGGTATGGAGGGCTTTGTGGGTTAGGCACCCCGTTCTGAAGTTACTTCGCATTTCTACTGGAAGCCATTTGAGTTCTTTTAGTGCAGGGGAGATGTGATCAGATTTTTTGATGCCGGTGATCATTCTGGCTGCCGCATGTAATGTTGTTTTGATCGGTGCCAAGTTCGATTTAGGAATACCTGTTAGGATTGCGTTCCCATAGTCCAGTCTTGACAGTACCAGAGATTGAGTGGCCAGTTTGAGATCCTTATTTGGGATGTAGGCCCAGTCTTCCTTCTCAGACAGAAGTGTGGTAGGATGGAGCAGATTGTGATAGCATGGAGCAGATTATGCTGGGGTGTACTGGATTGAAGTGGGGTGGCTTGTACTGGAGTGGGGACTGGAGTGGGGTCGATTGAATTGGAGTGGGGTGGATTGAATTGGAGTGGGGTGGATTGAATTGGAGTGGGGTGGATTGGATTAGGGTGGTTTGGACTGGAGGGGTCGGACTGGCTTGGAGGAGTGATTGTGCTGTATTGGAGTGGGGTGGACTGGATTGGTATGGGGTGGATTGGTGTGGGGTGGATGATTGGAGTGGGGTGGATTGGAGAAGGTGGGTGGATTGGATTGAAGGGGGTGGATTAGATTTGAGGGGGTGGTTTGAATTGGAGTGGGGTGGATTGAATTGGAGTGGGGTGGATTGAATTGGAGTGGGGTGGATTGGATTGAAGGGGTGGATTGGATTGAAGGTGGTGGATTAGATTGGAGGGGTGGATTGGATTGAAGGGAGGTGGATTGGATTGAAGAGAGGAGGATTGGAGGGAGGTGGATTGGTTTGGAGGGGGTGAATTGAATTGGAGGGGGTGGATTGAATTGGGGGGGTGGATTGAATTGGAGGGGGTGGATTGAAGTGGAGGGGGTGGATTGAAGTGGAGGGGGGATCGTGCTGAATTGGATTGACTGGGTGGATTGGGCTTGAGTGGGGTGGGTTGGATTTGGGTGGGGTGCTTTGGAGAGGGTGGGTGGATTGGAATGGAGTAGGGTGGATTGGAATCAGTGGGGTGGATTGGAATGAGTGGGGGGGATTGGAATTGAGTGGAGTGTATTAGAGGGGTATGGTGGATTGGAATCGGGTGTGCTGGATTGAAGTGGTGTGGACAGGAATGGAGTGAAGTGGACTTGAGTGGGGTGGATTGGAATGAAGTGGGGTGGGGTGGATATGATTAGAGTGGGGTGGATTTGAGTGGGGTGTGGTGGATTGAGTGGGGTGGGCTGGATTGGAGTGGTGTGGACAGGATTGGAGTGGTGTGGACAGGATTGGAGTGGAGTGGGGTGGACTAGAATGGTGTGTATGTGAGTGGAATTGATTGGGGTGGGATGGGATGGGTAGGATGGATTGGCATGGGGTGGGATGGAGTGGCGTGGGGTGGGATGGGATGGATTGGAGGGGTGGATTGGATTGGAGGGGGGTGGATTGGATGGGAGGGAGGTGGATTGGAGGGGAGGGAGGTGGATTGGAGAGGGTGGATTGGATTGGAGGGGAGATTGTGCTGAATTGGATTGGAGTGGGTGGGTTGGGCTGGAGTGGGGTGGACTGGATTGGTGTGAAGTGGATTGGAGAGGGTGGGTGGATTGGAATGGGGCGGTGTGGATTGGAGTGGGGTGGATTGGAAGCGGGGTTGGGTTAGGTAGATTGGAGTGGGGTGAACTGGAATGAGGTGGGATGGATTGGAGGGTGTGGTGTATACTGGACTGGAGTAGATTGGAATGGGGTGGGTTGGATTGGAGTGGGGTGGTATGGGTTGGGTTGGCGTGGGGTGGGATGGGATGGATTGGCGTGGGGTGGATTGGAGTGGGGTAAATTGGAGTTTGGTGGATAGGACTGTAGTGGGGTGAATTGGACTGAGTGGGGTAGGGTAGATTGGATTGGTGTGGGGTGGATTGGAGTGGATTATATAGAAGCATGGTGGATTAGGGTAGGAAGGACTGGAGTAGGGTGAATTGAATTGGAGAATGGTGGAGTGGTGTGGGCCGGATTACATTGGAGTGAGGTGGATTGGATTGGAGGGGAGGGGGCTGGTGTGGGTGGATTGGAGTGTGGTGGGCTGGATTCGAGTGGGGTGGATTGGAGTGGATGGGGGTGAGGGTGAGGTGGATTTGAGTAGGGAGGATTGGAGTGCGGCAGATTAGATTGAGGTGGATAGGTGTGAGGTAGATTGGAACGTACTCTACTACTGTGTGTTAAGGCATCATTTTGTAAATTACACATAAGCAATATTTAGATCAAGATAATCATCATCTTTTGAGAACAGCGCCCACAAGTAAAAACAAAACAAAATACAAGTCTGCAAAGTGAGAAAAGAAAACTTTGCAAAATGGAAGAAAGTTAACTATAGAAAACTTTGCAATTTTGTTTGTCATGCTTGGGCACATTTTAGCCAGCCACACTGATCCTCAAAACTAATTTGCGAACTGACCTTAAAAATGGGGATTCAGCTCCGTGAATTGCCAACAATGCTGGCATGCAGCTAAAAGAGAGTTCACTTTTCCTGAACCCTGGGTTAAGAACAGTTCTGCTCCCATTAGCTGCTTTATACATGGGCTCACACTCCTGAGCCTTAGACCTCTGATTGCAGGACAATCCAAGGTAAAAAGAACAAAATAGTACCTCAAGAAAATTCGGAGCAGCGGAGTGGCACTGATTAAGTTGATTCAATCAGTGCTTGGCCCCAGCTCTCCGAAAGGAAAGGAAATGTTGCTTGGCCTGCAGTGACCAATAACGAGGCTGTAAAGAAGAATGCTACACAAGCCAACAAATGGTAAGAATCGGGCTGGCTCCAAGTCCTATTTATACACAATATTGACATGGAGTAGTTTGTATACTACGCGAATTCCGAAGCCGTCTTGGTGAGGAGATACTGTACTGGGGCAGAAAGAAAGGCAGCATAGCTAAAATTGCTGAATGAGGCTTACAGTCTGTCCTAAAAGACTGGATGGTCGGTGTTGGAAGCTGGCTCTCTACATATTGAGCGAAAATGAAGTACACTGTGCAGTTAATCCAGGCAGACCCCAATGGAATTACAAAGACACAAATGACACCCCAAAAGCTCTCTTTTGTGGTAGTGTGGGCGAGCAGTTAGGCTTATCAGAGGGTAGTGCAACAAATTTATTACACACACAAAAGGCAGTAAATGAGACATACACTCAAACAAGCATTTACAATGCAATAGGTCTCGCATTATTAAAGTTTGAGCTATTGGCATTGTAAATGATAATGCCTTTTATTCATTTGCATCGGTGCATAAACAAGCACTTTGTACTTATAGTCCATGCGTATGAGAAGCAAGGCTGGCAGTCTCTTTTACTGCCAGCCTTGCTCATCGTAAGCAAGGACTATACGTTCAAAGTGCGTGTTTATGAACTGATTGCAGGTTTTAAAAACAATTGAATAAAAGGCATTGTCATTTTCAATGCCAAGAGTACAAACTTTAATAATGCTGGATCAGAGGGGTTACAAATACAATTGGTTATATCCGTCAGTAACGTCTCAAGTTTCTTTACCATAGGTGAACATTTGCTATAACCTGCGAGTATTGCAATGGTTCTTTTTTGGCTGGCTGGCAGATTTTAAAAGATGCGATTAAAATTAACTCTCTTTATAACTAACTAACCTGCTAACTGTGGAACTATCTGCACTCACCTGGGGATTCACTGTTACTCTACTTTTCGTCCCCATTCACTTCTCATACTAACCTTCACCCCAGATTATACATTTGTGAATAAGACACAAACTTTTTCAACCACTCCATTGCTCGCCCTGTTCCTCCTGTAGACCATAAACAATCACCTCTATTACTTCCTTTACAGATGACTACTCTGCTGATGTGTAAGCATCACCAGGGCCTGCTACTGAGTGATCAGAGTGTAATGTATTACAGAGGCATGAACTGACCAAGAAAAATAAGCAAAAATGCATTTAGTGAATGCAACATTTGCAAGCATGCAGCCACCATTTACAATGTCACCTAAGTGGTACATTCTAGAGTTTTCTGAAAATAATGAATTTTAATAAAATAAATAAAAATAGGTAACGCTACCAAGGCTACTGTCATGTGCAGACCCTGTTCAGAAGCACTAGTGGATGGCTGCAGCAAACCCCCAGTATGTACAGCAGCAGATAATGGGTACATAGTCAGTGCAGTACATCACAACACACCCAATCCACCAGAAATTCATTAAAAAAAATTGTACTTGTCATTTATGGTCCTGCAACAAAATAAAACGAGCAGCAGAACTGCAAGTCCACGCACATATTCTGGGTACAGTACATGTGGCAGGGGTGCAAGTGGCCTTCACACACATACCCACACATCTCACAGAGTAGCACAGGGATCACAAGTGCGCACCCGGCCTTCTCACGTATGATGCAGGAGTCTTATGCACAACGTACTGATACAGGCACAAGTAGCAGCAGTGCGTGCGTCTCACTTTTCACACAGTTACAAGGCGGGTAGCAGCAGCTGAATCACACCACTATACACGTCATGGCATGTTCCTGCAAAGTTTCCACACACACACACAAAGACACAGCCCCACCCAAACACGTGCACACTTCCAACATTCACACAGAACAGATACAGCACCACCCAGCAGACGTGCACACTTCCAGCATGCACGCGGAACAGATACAGCACCACCCAGCAGACGTGCACACTTCCAGCATGCACGCGGAACAGATACAGCACCACCCAGCAGACGTGCACACTTCCAGCATGCACACGGAACAGATACAGCACCACCCAGCAGACGTGCACACTTCCAGCATGCACACGGAACAGATACAGCACCACCCAGCAGACGTGCACACTTCCAGCATGCACACGGAACAGATACAGCACCACCCAGCAGACGTGCACACTTCCAGCATGCACACGGAACAGATACAGCACCACCCAGCAGACGTGCACACTTCCAGCATGCACACGGAACAGATACAGCACCACCCAGCAGACGTGCACACTTCCAGCATGCACACGGAACAGATACAGCACCACCCAGCAGACGTGCACACTTCCAGCATGCACACGGAACAGATACAGCACCACCCAGCAGACGTGCACACTTCCAGCATGCACACGGAACAGATACAGCACCACCCAGCAGACGTGCACACTTCCAGCATGCACAGGGAACAGATACAGCGCCACCCAGCAGATGTGAACACTTCCAACATGCACACTTCTAACATGCACAGGGAACAGACACAGCGCCACCCATATGCAGCCACACGGTCTGCTTCCCTCACACACAGCAGGTGCAGTGAAGCAAAAGTACAAGCCTCCCTCACACAATGAGCAGGTTTAACACAAGCTGAAGCAGTCCAGGTGACACACATACACATGTTTGTTGTTACCCAAATGTTATTCAGCTTGGCGCTGAATGACAGATTTTTATTGTTACCCAAATGGTACTCATGTTATCAACCTCAGAATGATGAAAGTCTGAGAGGACTATTTGTGTTGAACCTTTTACTATGAAGTCATGCAGGGACTCCTGGGATGGATGAATTATTGAACTGAGTCACCAGCTGCAGATCAGTGAGCAAGTCAGTCACTGCTGAATATGTGGACATAATGTGCAAGCTGTGGATTTGAATCACTGCTGGGTCAATTCAGCCTTTCGTCTTTTAGAAGTGGAGAACAAGCTAATTAAACTGAGTAATCATCAGCACTGCTCGGTGGTGCCATACTCTGGTTACCCTGCTTCACTTACTGTGTCATACGTATGAGCTTATTAGTTCTGGTAGGACAGTAGCTCCTGACACAACGAGCACAGAAGAGTGATATATGCGAAACCTTCGGTTAAAATCCATCTCTGGGAAGGAAAGGCAACAGAGGCGCCAGGGGGAGGCAGTCTGCTTCGCCACCAGGAACTGTGAGCAGGGGGAAAAGCTAGGGAGCCCCGCGAGACCGAAGGAGAGGATGCGGACGAAGCGTGGGAGAGGGAGGGTACACGCGCAGAGCAGAGAAAGGCGGAATTACACAGGCAGACGACTTGGAAAGGTAAACCTACATGGAGAGACGGAGTTTGGAAGCAAGAGGCAGTCGGGTCCAAGGAAAGAAATGGCCCGGAAGAGACATGGACAGAGTGCAGAGAGGAATTAACAAAACACACAGAAACCAGACACAGAGCAGGGAAATAGGATCAACAGAGGAATAGACAGCGTGAGGAAAGAGTAAAATGTTGCAGGCAGATATCAGAGGAAAACAGAATGCAAGAGAAAGCTGCATATAAAGCAGCGCACTCCTCATTAAACTGAAAGCTCGGGTTAAACAAGTGGCGAGCGAACGTCACAGGGCCTTGTAATTGTACTTTCATTTTATTGTTAAATGTGGGGGGGGTGTTTATGTGAGTGTGTGTGATAGTGAGTGTGGTCTGTGTGTTGTTTGTGTATGTGAGTGATTGTGTGTGTTTGTGTGTGTCCAGTGTGTGTGTATGTGCGCTATGCTGCTGTGTCTGAGCACGCACCACTGTTCCTCTGTCCCCCGTGGCACACATCCCTTGCAGTCACGTGCTGGGGGAGCCGGGCTGCTAAGCGCTATTCCTGGTTTGCAAACAAAGTTTGAGAGTGCTGCTCCCCGGGAGGAAGCGCTGGCAGTGCCTGCAGCGCGCGCAGCGCAGGTTGCACATTTCCCCACAGCCGGGGTCCTGGAATCTGAGTCACGGTGGAGATGTGACTCCTGTCTCATCACCTCCAGGAGCTAGCAGCAGCGACCCCCACACGGGCGCGGGGACCAAGGGCAGCGGCGCAGGGAGCCGGCGCCTGTGACTGTGAAATAAAGCTCTTGTGCGTGCCGCTTGGCGCCCTGTATTTGAATGGGAACCTGCCATGCCCATGTTGTTGTTGTGTTTGGTTGGTAGATAGAGTCTGCGTGCTGAGGCGGCTGCTGCTGAATCAGGGAGCCGAGTCCATGCGAACTGCCATCTGATCCCCTCTTATCAATAAAGCAGCAGATCATGGCGGATGGCCCCAGGTGTAAGAGGCGAAAACAAGCCATTCCAAGGAGGACAAGAATTTGCAAGCTACGTGTGATGCTGCCGTCTTTGAAGCCAGTGCGCTTCTACTATGGCATTTATGGTCGCACTGGGGGTTTTAAATCGGAAGGGATTCAGGGCATCGGGCTGCCGTGAGCGCTGCATTACTACAAGGTCTGCTCCAATCCCAGTTAATCACCAAAGTATTTCTACAGGCGCTCACAGAGCTGGACGCTACTGAATTTGCAAGATACCTCTTGCGGGTCCTGTGTCGGCGGGCCTTAGTCACATGGCCAGCATTGCTGTATGTTGTCCCTCTCCTGCAGACTAGCAGAGGGGTGCGTGCACATCGCAGTGAGGCCCTCGGGCTGGGGTTGAGGCACACAGTCTGGGCGGGACTGTGTCACAAGTCGGCCTGGAGCGCAGAACAGCCTCCGTAGTAGAATTAAACAAGACGGAAGAGAGCGGGAGGGCAGGAGTGAGACGCCGTGAGCTGCAGGCAGCGACTGGAAGTCCAGTCTGGGTAAACCAAAGCGTGGGCTTGGCTTTTGTGGGTCTGGGGACCCTGTTGGCACAGTCACCTCCTTTGGACTCGGGCTCTGGAGCGCGGGTGCATAGGTGCTCTGAGGTGTCGGATGGCAGTGGTCACGGACCCAATCTGGGTCTCTGTTTCTACTGCAGAGGGGCAAACAGGACAGTTGGACTACTCTCAATGTGGCTGTCACTGTCCCTGGTGTTCGGGCGATGTAATAGTTTCGGTACTCTTTCCTCCGAGTAGCTGAAAGCTACGGAAAGTGTTTTTGACCGGAGATTCTGAGATGAAGACTGAGGGCCTACTAATGATGCTTAATTTGCTGTGGATTTCCTTGGAGTTCTTTGCTCAATAAATATTTTTTGAGAAATATTTTGTTTTCGCTAAAACAACTTTTTATAGTCTTGAATATATCCATCGTATCTAATCTTTTCTTCCCTAAAATAATTTTTCCTCCATAGTTTCTCCTGTCTTCTACATTTTTGTTTTAGTTTCTTCAGCTGAGGTGAGGACCACGTGCCATGCGGCTCGTGCCCAGTGGGGGCGACTGCGGTCTTCGCCCACTGTGCTTGAGGAGTGCTGCGCGGCTAGTGAGGCTGTGGGAGGGGGCCGCCAAAGCTACAAAAAAACAGCCCCTGCACGCCATGCTGCACGCCCGAGGAGCCTGCCTGCCCAAGAAGAGCTACCGGGAGGCCACCAAGACGGGTGAGTGGCGGCACTGCAGTGCCTGCGAGCACCGCGCTGCTACAACAAAGTGCACTGAAGCAAACCACATCACTAGCCTGTAATTACTTTTTAGCCGCATTGCAATCAACTTTAATGTACAATTGCGTGCGACTTGCAGGGAGGGGCACAGCTGTACATGTCTGTACATGTTTAACAGTGAAAGTTAATGAACGGCTCACAGTGGATGCTAGCGAGTGTTCACGCACTCTTCCACATATCCAGTCCGATCCGATCCGGCCTGCAGCCTACGCGTGCCCATCTCCTGTCGCCCTTCAGAGCCCTTGAAAGAATAGCCGACGATTATAGGTCTCGCTGGCGACAGCACTTCGCACTGCGTCGCCAGGTGCGAGACCTACAAAGAAATCCTACACCAATTTATAAAGATAACACATACTTTTATATAAATGAAGATACCAAGATCATCAGAATCGGGTAAGTACTTTTCAAGTTATGAATCTTTACAGTTTTCAGAAATGGGCATAGTGCATTTCCTGGAATGGCAATGTTATCCTACGGAGGAAAACCATGTATTACAATTGGGCACTTATCAGCGACTTACAGGACTGTTCTTCTGGACTTGAGGTGAGTATAGGGCAAGGTCCAAGGCCACACTAACAGGTCACCTCGGGAGGCTCTGAGGCGTCAGGGTGTCGAGGTCTGTTATGGCGTTGGGTGTCCCATTCACTGTAATGGGAAACCGGTCCAGTTACAAAGAGGCTGCAAGCTGGGACTGGGTGTCGGGGGAGGGAGCGTTAGTCAAGTCTGGAGGAACCCACAGGGGAGCTCGACCCTTGACATCCACAGGGACACAGGCAAATCCTTGGTCCACTTCTCCTCGGGTTGTGGTGCTCGGGTGCAGTGGGGTCTGATCCGGTGTAGGACTTTCTTGCGGTTGGAGGGGGCCTGCAAAAAGAAGCTGCAGGCAGCGACTGGAAGTCCAGTCTGGGTAAACCAAAGCGTGGGCTTGGCTTTTGTGGGTCTGGGGACCCTGTTGGCACAGTCACCTCCTTTGGACTCGGGCTCTGGAGCGCGGGTGCATAGGTGCTCTGAGGTGTCGGATGGCAGTGGTCACGGACCCAATCTGGGTCTCTGTTTCTACTGCAGAGGGGCAAACAGGACAGTTGGACTACTCTCAATGTGGCTGTCACTGTCCCTGGTGTTCGGGCGATGTAATAGTTTCGCTACTCTTTCCTCTGAGTAGCTGAAAGCTACGGAAAGTGTTTTTGACCGGAGATTCTGAGATGAAGACTGAGGGCCTACTAATGGTGCTTAATTTGCTGTGGATTTCCTTGAAGTTCTTTGCTCAATAAATATTTTTTGAGAAATATTTAGTTTTCTCTAAAACAACTTTTTATAGTCTTGGATATATCCATTATATCCAATCGTTTCTTCCCTCAAATAATTTTTCCTCCATAGTTTCTCCTGTCTTCTACATTTTTGTTTTAGTTCCTTCAGCTGAGGTGAGAACCAGGTGGGCAGAAGGTCTATTTCTATGTTATTTAATAGTTTTGACCAGAGCTGGCTTAGTAACAGCAGTTTTTAGCCAAATAGAATAAGTCTCAGATGCTAGAATAGAGTCTTTTATCAATAGAGGGCTAGTTCTGTCTAACAGGTCAGCCAAGTCTGTTGTCTGGTTGTCATTGTTGTAGTCCTTATAGTAGCTTTGATCGCTGGTGAATTAAGTATACACATTCTTTGTTGAGAACGCCTTTATATCATTAGTGTTTGTTGGTGGCCAGTGGTGCATGGACAGCAGATTGAACTACCATTCCAATGCTCCTTGCAGTGGGTCTCATTATCTGTGCCAGGGCACGCATCACCCTGTGACAATGAGGCGGGTTTTACTTTTCTATGATGCAACGTCTTCTTTTCAACATTAGAAAGTGACACATGGCATAACAGAAACAGAGAAAAGTGATCGCTTTGATGATATGAGTATTCTGAGCCCAACTCCAGGTGACTCTCATAACGCCTGTAGGAGTAGGGTCTGCTATCCTATGGTCACCCCAAATTTTTGCTTTTTGCTTCACTGGTTTTCGACTACTGAGGCTGTGGGCCTGCTAATCAGACCCCCAGCCTGCTGTTCTCTCTCTAAATTATTAATACATGTGCTATAGGTACATACCACAATTGGAAATGGACTCCTTGTCAGCCCCTGTACCATGCACTATAGGTGCTCAGGGCATAGGTGCCACCAAGGCCTACCAGGGGCTGCAGCATATCTTTTGCCACCCCTGGCTGGTTCTTAAATTGACACAACTGGCTGATCACTCAGCTGGGGCAAGGTGGTGTTATCACCTCTTGCTTAGATATAGTATACCTATATCTAAACCTATATCTGGACACATATAAACCTGTGAGTCACTCCTATGGAAGGCCTTATCAATCCTGGAGGCAGAGTGCGTGGTTTAATGTGAGATGGAGCTCTGGCATGAGCTGAGCCTATCTGCAGCCGTCGGGAACAAATCCCTAAGCTGTTTCAGGATAATGCCATACCATATACTATTAAGTGCATTATAATCCTCGCGGTTATATAGCAACTTTGGTTTGGCATTATCAAAACATGTCGTGTAAGGTGTCATACGATTTGGAATACTATCCCCTCGTTCTGGCGACGGGGATGGCATTCCACCCCTCTAGAGGGGTAAGACATGTTACTTTACTTAAATGCGGTTAATTTCTAAAGGGTCCTCAGATCCACAAAATGGATGCTTCTGCCACAGACACAAGTCTGACCCCCTGAAGCTGACCGAAACTCAGCTAAAGGGGCCTGGACAAAGGGTTTCCTGTCGCAGGGAGGTGTCACACCCCTCCAGACAGGAGATAGTGGATTGTAGCAGGGAGGTTTGAAAGAAACCAGACACTGCCTGGGGAGCACAAGGCTGCCCCTTGCATAATCCGGCCAAACCGGTTCTGGGGCACTCCAGCCCTCGTGCCAGCGCGGCCTGGATCAAAGGAAAGGGGTGTATCCACCCACTTCCTGGGTCCCACCCATAGGAGGGGACCTAGCAGGTAATCCAGCCCCCTAGATTGGTATAAGAATGGGAGCAGTGCCAAAGCACTTCAGATTATCCTGATGAAACATAAGAAACGAAACTCTGGACCCTTCGACATCCTACTCAACGTAGAAGACTGAAGAATCTCCCTTGTGGTCAAGGAGTGACCACCCTGTGCAAACAGGCACCATCCAGCACCTCCACGTCTGCTTTGTTGCAGTTCCCGCCGGAACTCGAGCGACAGAGATCGACGAGATCAAGCTTGCTTGCCTTCTAACAGCCTGATCCACAGTCCCTGCAGAGCTGAGACCCGTGGAGGCGACCGGAAGCGTGGGGCACGCCATCTTGGAAAGACCACGAGACGCTGACCGTGCAGCCCACGAGTGACCCTCGAAGCTGTACAACGGGGTTTGAGAAGCCCCAACCCTAAGCCACTCTTGCACCGAAGTTCAGCCCTCCACACTTGACGAGTGCTGCGTGGGGCCCTTCTGCTTCTTTTGGCTCAACGCGTTGGTCCGGTCACTTGCCAGCTGGCTTGTGGCCCCTGTGCCGACGAAACTTGAAATTCAACTTGTGATTCTGGTTGCTCCAGATTTGCACCAGCTCCCCTGAAAAGGAGCCCCCACTCTGACCTTCCTGGCCCGAGTGAGAATCAATCTTCCAGTTCCACGTGGATTGCTTTTGCCAAGTGTTGTTTGCTCCAATCTTGAAGCCGACAGCGCCGACGGCGAGAGCCTGCGCGGGACAGATCGTGACCCGCTCCTGGACGTCGTAGATGCCCCAGAGCCCACGTGACAGCGGAGAGAAGCTCCTCGACAACCACCTGATTGCGCCCGACATTGCCTGGTTCCGTCCTGGTTCCACCCTGGTCACTGCTGAGTGACCCAGACTCTGTCCCCTCTGCTTTCAGGTACTTTTCGACTTGAGTCCACCCTTGGACTCCACCGGACACTTCTCCTTCACCTCGCCTGCAGCCCTTTCAGCTTCAAGCACCAAGCGTGACGAAACCCGACTCAACTTCGACCCTGTGCACCCACTTCCTGTGGGTGAGGTAACATTGCAACGCCGGTGTTCCCACACTGGTACACACCTCTAGGGTCTGTGTCTTAAGTTTTGTTCCTCTAGGTTCAGCGGAAGTGTCCTTAAACTCTATTTGTGTAACTTTTACGCACCATTGACTTAACATTGATGCATGCTTGTGCTTTCAGCACTGCACCCGAATCCCGCGGGCTTTTCCCGACTTCAGCATTGCTTGTCCCGACTGCTCCCAGCGATTCCCTAGGCCCTAGGCCTAACCACTGATTTAATGGTCTCTCTTATACCATTTTTTTAGTATATGGTTTGAGTGGCCCCTTGGCCTCATCCAAAATTGTGCAACTTTGTATGTTATACTGTGCTTTTGATTTACCGCGTGTGCCCCTTTATTCATAAAGAATACTGGGGATTGTTTTTAGTAATAAATACATATATTTTTATAATATATACTTGTGTGGTGTCCTTTCATTTGATATTACAGGATTGTATGTGGTAAAACAGCTCGCTTAACACGACCTCTTAAGTTAAGCCTTTAAGGCTGCTTAGTCCATGCTACCCCTAGGATAGCTTGTCTAATAAGGTTGACTTACAACCAGACACCATAAGGGTTGCTTGGACTGATACAAGGTGGTTCCAGAATTGGAAACATCATATATCAGGCCAACTTCTCACAACGCCACAACTGCTAAACGATTGATGTTACTTGATTTCCCTTTCAACTAAAGTGTGTGACTACAAGGGTACCCTGGGGTGTTCCCTCCATGGGGTTCTAACTCACGCAGTGTCAGGGTAAGAGTGTTTCAGTGATGGACACAATTATGCACTAAGCGCGATATGTGACTTATTGCTTAACAAAGCCCACATGTGTTTGGTGAACGAGTTTGTGAGGGACTTGCAGGGTCCCATTGCACTAATTTTGCTGTAGCACAGAACACATGCATGGAGTGACATGACTTGCAGCATCTCGCTTCCCTTTAATGTGGTCTTGTATATATGCGCTTAATTACGTCAAAATCCTTACAAGACTATCCTCACCAAACACTCAATGGAAAACAGTGTGTATTCCAGCTTGGACTGCATGAATGGTCAGTGTGAATCCAGCATGCTGTATGACTGGTTAATCAGCAATTATAGGGATTCCGGTCACAATGAAAGCCAGGGAACCCCCTAGGAGACTAAAAGGCAAAGGACATGTTGGCCAAGGATGTGCAGGAGCAATAATTCTCCTAGGCATGTCTACTTGCTTTTAACCATCCCTCTACCCTTCAAAGAATAAAATGTATTTGTGGCAGGGTTACAGGGATTTTATTATCCCCCCACACCTATCCCTGGATCCCACACACATAAAAAGTATTCCCAGTAATCAAGGACCCCATTTCTCACGATAATACTTTTTGACAAATGAGGCAGCCCAGTGATGAAGCATGCCACCAAGGTTTGTGGTTGGTGGTTAGCAATACATTTTTTGTGAAATCTACTATATTTCTGGCCATATATAAAAGCGTAACATTCGCACATAAGTCCCTCTTTTGACCTGATCGCCTAATATGTATACTAGCTGCTAGAGACTGTCCATTCCCCTCTCTGACCCTTCCCAATTAGTGGGGATATTAGTGATTTAACCTGTAAAATGGAGCCATATCTCCCAAATCCATGAAATACTCCACTAGCTTCTTGCGTAAGCTGGAATCAAGTTTAAAATGTTCATCTGGAGCTAAAGTTGTATGGTAGCAACTTCCCTTGCCTAAGTTCAGAAGAAACAATTAAAAGGTCCTCAGAGACACCACCTAATTACTTATTATTTAGTGAAAACTAAGCATTGCATTTCACCATAACAATGTCTTAACAACCATCAAGCATTGTTAAGGGAAGGGGTGAGAACTGAGGCCTGGATGCCCCCAAATCCAGGAGTTGCCCGTAAATGTCTCTCTATAACAGTACATTCTAGAAGAAAATGCCATTCTATATGTTCAAGAGCAGCAGTTTAACCAAAAGTGGATTATGCAGCAGGGTGGTGATCCAAAAACTACCAGTAAATGTGCTAATGCATGGTTGAAAAGGACTAAATTAGGAATTTCAAAAGATCAAATCAAATAATAAAATTCTGTGGTGTACTTACAGTCACACAGATGTGCATAAAAGAAGGCCCTCAAACATCAATGGCATGAAGCAGTTTTGTAAGGAGGAGTGGGACAGAATTCCTCCCAGGTGATGTGAAAAGTTGGTTAACCTCTTATAGGAAACTTCATTGATGCTAGAGGGGGTTCGACACATTACTAAATCATAGCATGCACTTGTTATTTCACATAAGGCTAACAAATGTTGGTCAATTTGATCGGTTTATTACTTGTTAACAAAATAAAATGTAAGTAGGTGAGTCTTCACATGAAGTTAGATTTATTTACCATTAAGATTCCGTAAAGGAATATATGAATGAATCAAGTAACTTCTAGTACACACGGATAAACATGCAGCCCGACACTAACTGTTGGAAAATGAGGATGAGCTAGTGGTCAGATAAGTCTTGAAAACAATACAATCTTAAGAGGGTCTACAGTCTTTTTCAATTCAATGTAGGAAAATGAGTCGGACTCCACAGCCTTCTCTGACTGTTGTCTTTCAGGAAAGGCCAAAGGACCCCCCTTTTGCAGATCAAGAGATCCACCACTTGCTGTCTATTAAAGGTAGCGGCCAGTAATCAGTAACCCTGCAACAGAATAACCAACCAGGATCACCTCAAAAACTGCATCCTCAAAGGATCACCTCAGAAACTACACCGCCCTGCACCTGTAACCAAGATGCAGATGAGTGCAATATTTGTTGTACAGGAAATGTTCCAGGATCGATTCAACCAGGAATCAGGATGCGTGAATGCCCCTTTCGAAGCTAATAAGTTTAGTATACATGATAAGTAAATTTAAATAAATGTATACATGATTAAATAGTTAAAATGCACATCCTGACAGTTCTAAAGATCTTCACATTGTAACAAGTCGTTGAAGAAAATAAAACAAGTATTTCCAACATCCTACTTTCAGCAAACTGTACAAGACTCAGCACCATCATACATGCCATGTACATTCACCACAATACAAAGTCTTCAACAATTTGTGTAGATCTTAAATGCAGCCACTTGGCTTTTAATAGTCTTCTGAGACAGATTGAAGGATGTATCCACGGCAGTTTATTGACTGCACCCTCTCAGATGTCTAACTTATCCCACTTCACAGAATAAAGTCTGACGTCACAGCTAACTAGGTGATTAGAGTAGGACACATATTCATGCTCAACCCTGAAAGTCATAAGGTAGCCAGTCCACTTGAAATCTTGTATGTCTAAATAATGAACTCAATTATAGAAAAAAAGCATTTGCAAATCGTACACAGTGACCATATAAACCAGCAAATTGTCTAGTAATTCATACTGCTCAAATGTTATAAATTACAAGGTGAATTTACCGAGTGACAGGAACACTTGGTGAATTTCGTTCATCAGATTTGCATAAAGATCTGACTGCCAGCTCTGTAAAAGCTCAAACTCCACTTGTGAGAAACCAGCAACAACATCCTGGAATGTGAGCAGTGCCTGGAAGAAAGATAGTAATCATAAACATTAATGCTAGAGTCAGATAATGAACATGGTTAATCATGCCTTGAAAAAATAATGTGTTCAAATAACGCAGGGTTTTCTTCTCTCCAGCTAGTGCTTTACACAAGTACTGCATGATGATTCAATACGGTGCCAGATTAACACAACTTAAGATCCATCAAAGATGCAGACCAGTGCTGTATTTGTAGCTGCTAAGATGCCACAAGGGAACTCTTTTTGGCAGAGCAAAGTCACACCAGATGTTAATCCTCACAACTAGGTCACTATTTATTTATTTATGGTCTTTGTCAGACTTGCCACTGTGATTTGTCATTCATCTATTGGAGATAGAAGCAACAAGCATTGGCCTAGCTAAAAAGTCTCACCTTTGGGACCTTATAAGTGTTTAGCCATGCAGCACATTATAACCCACCGGGTAGATTTCTGTACTGGAACTAGTACTTATGTAAAGTGCTTTGATACCTTCATTTTGCGCTACATAATGCAAAAAATAAAAAGGAATGAAAGGAGAAGTGCTTGCTGATTTCTGAGGTGGGGGAGCGAAAAGATGCACTCTGTAGAGTTACGCTGTGCCTACCTGCTGTAGATGTTTGGTTTTTCTCCACAACAGTTAGGGTAAAATGCTGATTGCTAATGCTCTTCTGTTTAGTGTAACCAGAAGCATGATTATCCGGTCAACTAATGGCTAAGCATCACAATCTAGCTATTTACTGAAACCCCACGAGGATCGTCCCCTTCCTCCTCAAGACATGAGTGGCCTTTAAGGAGCTTTAACTACTGCAGCAGCTGCTTGTTGCCTTCTAGGGTAGGCTTGTTGGCCAAGGCCCACTCATTAGACGGTGCTGACGATTCCGCTGAAAAGTAAGATGTCACTGTAATTGATTTAGTTTCTGTTCTTTAGTGTTTTAGAGAAAATGAAAGCCCACTCTTGTGGAGGGGACGCGCCTTCTAATGAAAGCGGCACGGTCTGGAACTGAAACCTGACCCAAAACAGATGGCAGCCTGTGCGCCGCCGCTGCTGGCTTTTATTATATAATGCGGGTACCAAATCAGTACCAAATCAGAAAGCGAGCACAGTATAGAAAATCAGCGGCCGAACAGAAAGGAGGCGAAAGTGACTTATCCCAGTGTGCAAGTGAAGGCAGGGCTAGACTATGCTGCATCTTGGTGCCGAATAACAGATGTTTATTGCCAACCAAATGAATGTTAATCAGTTTGTCAGCCTGTAGTAGGATGAAAGGCTGAGCAGACGCGCTGGGGTTCAAACCTGCAGTTGTGAGGTCAAACATAAGATTAATAGGGTGCTTGCCTTAAAGTTAAGATTGCATTATATAATGCCAGTATCAAATCAGAAGGCGAGCACAGTAGAGAAAATCAGGAGCCAAATTGAAAGGAGGCGAAAGTGAGTTATCCCAGTGTGCAAGTGAAGGAGGGGCTGGAGTATGCTGCATCTTGGTGGCGAGTAACAGATGTTTATTGCCAACCAAGCACCATGACATGATCTTAACCACCAAATATGAAACAAGGAGGACAGTTCTCATCAAGTTCTGCTCTTTATTCCTCAATACTTTCCGAAGGGCTCCATGGATACCCTCAACAGAGGGAATTTGTTGCAGTTGTTTGTTTAGATCCCTTCGGAAAAAGAATGTCCTAGCGGAAGGCCGTACGGACCAAAAGGGCTGCTTTTAAAGAATGGGGCACTGAACTTCAAATTCCTGCCCCAGTGACATACCTGTATGTTCTCTTAAAACCACCCCCAGCTCAATACCAGCTTGTGTGTTGAAGAGTGCAATCGGGGGACATCATAGCGGGCCCCAACTTCAGAGGGCCCAAGGCCCATTACTATACACTGAAGGCACAACCAGAGGGAGGTTCTCTACGATACTCTAAGGAACGCTTATAGCACGCAGGGGAGGTAGCTGCCGGTTGAGTCCAACACATCAGGTCCTCACAGAAATGCTCCCTACACATACGAATAACCGGACAATGATTTCTTGGAACATTGCAGGCGTGGCAGCAAGCTTTTTCAAGAGGACATAGAAACAGCGGACTTTATCATATTTCAATACATTTGGGAATACCCCCCTTCATATAGGCAGGACTACAAATCCTTTCATGTACGTAAGTCTAAATCAGGTAGACCCTCTGGTGGACTGATACTTTGGGTTAAGATTTTGTTGGGGTACCATGTTAGCCAATTAACTATCAATTGTCCAGATCTGCTTGGCATTGACATCTCCACCTCTGATAAAACAGAAATTCTTATTTTTAATGTATATAGCAGGAGTGTTCACAAATCAGCTGATTCCCCCGGCCTCCATCTTTTGATTGATTACATTTCCACCTTATCACGGAAAGAAGCAGCTGTGATTGTGGCTGGAGATTTAAACGTATGCTTTGAACCAGCCCTCAGTTCTGGCCGCTGGAGCTTGGTTCCCCCCCACCCCAGCTAAAACAATAAAAAGTCTAGGCGTAATTATTGACGCTGAACTTACCCTCAAAGCCCAAGTTGGAGCGGTAATTTCATCATGCATGCTCCAGCTTCGGAGGATTCGTAAAGGTCGCCATCTTCTTCCCCCTGCGGCACTCACCCAATCTGTTACTTCACTGGTACTCTCCCGTCTTGATTTTTCTAATTCTATCTATCATGGTCTCCCACTTTATCTGCTAAACCGCCTCCAGGTCGTCCAAAATCAGGCAGCTCGCCTGATCCACGGACTACCTCGTTGGCAATCTGCTAAACCTTTGCTTCACAGCCTTCATTGGCTCCCTATGAATCAAAGGGTTGCCTTCAAGGTGGCTTGCCTCACTTTCAAATGTCTTCATTGCCCCAGCCCAGGGTTTCTCAACTCCCGCATCCGACCCTATCTCCCCACACGCAATCTTCGTTCCGCCCGTAATGACCTACTAATTACCCCAAAAAACAAAACTAAGAAATTTGGCGGTCGCCGTTTCTCTCACTTAGCCCCCACTCTCTGGAACTCCCTTCCCTTATCCATTAAATCCTCCCTCTCTCTCCTCTCCTTCAGGAAACTCTTAAAGACCCATCTTTTCCCATCCTTATGCTAGGTTCTGTAATTTTTGTTTCTCTTTCACTCTGTCAAGCAGCGCCAGGAAGCTTCGGCGTCAGTGCGCTTTACAAATAGCACTTAACATAACATAACATAACCATTGGCACTCTATAATAAAGTAGCAGGGAAGGAAGATCAATACTGGGGTATTGCCCAAATTTCAAGCGCATTGTTAACCTCGCTTAGCCTTGCAAATGCTGGATCTTTGTAAGAGTTTCCGTTTGATGGCTTGTAACAGTAGAACTAAATCAGATAGCATCCCATCTTTAAAAGGAATATGCACCAGAGCTGTACTGATTACATTTTACTAGATGTCCAACTCTGGGGCAATCTTGTTGATATGGAAGTCCTGTCTAGATATGAGTGGCCACTTGCCTCTTCGCCTCTCCCTTTGTGGAAGTTGCGAAGGGAGTAGGACTCCTCACCTGCCTCTGGGTGTCCTTTCAGTCAGTAATAATCTGAGGAGAATTAAGTGGGAGAGCATGAAGGACAATGAGTCCAATTATGCCTCACTATACCAAGATCTAGTTCTCCTTTTGTCCTACATGGCTAACTCAGAGGTAGCACCCGACTTGATAATGGATGTCCACTTCAAATGGTTTGAAAAATTCAGAAGGAGTTTCTTTTCTTAACCTCCCCAAGAAGGCAGACCCTACATGGTATGACAGGGCTTGTAGGCCAGCCAAGAGCAATCCCGTTAGTGCTCTTAAAAGAGTGCACTGTTGAAATATAAAATCTGATCCTTCTTGTTTTTTAATTGAGCTATGCGTCATCCATTTGACCTCTTACCTCCTTTCAAGCCCCGGTTCTATCCTTGACACCTCACCCGCACAAACATTTGTAAATAATCTAGATTGGGGTATTGCAGGCTGTGTATACATGCAGAGTCAGCACAAAAGGAACAGCTGGCGTCTGCTCAGAGTCTCCAGACAATGGGTAAGTCCTGAATAAAGTTTATACAGATAGCGTATCTTGTTATGCAGCTCCAAGACTCAAAAGTTGCTTAACCACCAAGGCTGTTGGTGTTTGTATTTCCTCATTTTGGGTGCCTTTCTCAAGCTCTATTTACACCATGTGGCGTCCCCTGTTTGTGATCTTTTCCTATAAAAACCAGTGTAATCATTGCTCCGTGCGCTTCCTCCTTGAGTATCTCTAGGTGCTTGTTGGACGAGGACCCCGCTCATGAGTTGTAATAAACGATCTGATTAGAACTCCAGTGTTGATTCTCCCTACTTGTTTGAACCCGTGGACCAAGGGTGACCCTGCACCAGTGTGTCTAGTAGAATGCACACTTCCACATCACAGGCTACTAAGTTATCTACAAAGTCAGCGAGAGAAGACTACAACCTAGGCTTAAAACACGCAAAATCCATAGGGGATAGAGTAATTTAGAGTGACATTTTGTCTACAACGCACTCAGGGGACTAGGTAGCTTTCTCGCACATGGCACCAAGACAAAAAGGATGTAGTCAAAATCACACATTCGTCCACACGACTGGGTGAATCATTTTAAATCTTTATATAGTAGCTTTCCTCTGACCATTGCGAACTCTGATTCCTCTGTGTAATGCACATCCCCATTTCCTGCAAGTCTACTTTTGAACCAGATGCACTTAAAGATGGATGGGTATTCACAGTGGCAGACGTGACTGTGGAAATTAGGTCTCAGAAAGCAGCAAAGGCTCCCTTATTAGATGGAATACGGGTGGACCTCTTTAAGACCGAACCAGTAATTTGGGCACCTTACCTTACAGGCGTCTTCAATGCCATCTTAGCAGGAGGTGAGACTCCAACCTCATGGAAAGGGGTGGAGCTCATACCTATACATAAGTAAGGACCAAAGTCTGAACTACGCCAAATTAGTCTTATTGATTCAAGGCAATAAATCATTTGTAAGCTTTTATTGGATCAGCTCCTTACCTAGGTCGAAGAAAATAAAATCTTAGCACAGTTTCAGGCTGGATTTCATCCCAAAATTAGGACAGTCAACAAAGTGTTTAGGTTCCAATTAATAAGGTAGAAAGAATTAGACATAAAAAGGGGTAGCCTCTATCGCTTTTGTTGACCTCAAGTCGGCATTTGACATAGACCCTAGGTGCACACTAGGTGACCTAGGGCATCCCCTCTCACACCTCGAAGTACCTGCTAGGCTCCACCGTGATAGTTTTGCACAAGTTAGATGGAGTATAAACGGGGAAAATATAGATCCCTTAAAGGTTGCAGAAGGATGCAAGGATGCGTCCTCGCCCGCATGTTATTCCTGCTGATTATAAATGGCTGCATCGATTACCTTTTGTGTTTTGATAACGACTACCCGGTTCTAGAGGGAACCAAAATACCAATACTTCATTAGTATCAAATAAAAAATAAGGGCCTAGAGAACCTCTTGAGTAAGTTTCACATATTCTGCCTAGATCACAGATTGGCAATTATCGCAAGTACGACAACATTTATGGCCATCCATCCCCATAGAGGCTTCAGAGGATCTTTAATATTGGAAGGGGAGGAGTTTAAGAAAGTAATAGATTTTGATCATTCTGGTATTCGCCTCTCTAGCACTAATATTTTGGGATTCCCAGGTTACCATAAGTACTCTTATATTAAAGCACAGGGCAGTAGCCATCTTAAAATGTACAAATATTGTATTGTATTGTAATTGCATTTATGCAGCGCATACTACCCCTGAAGAGGTGTCGTAATTTGAGTGGTGGATATGTTATTCAGTTATTTGGATAGAGAAGGGTAGGTTGCAGGATAGAAGAGGGAAAGAGGTTTGTATTTATATAACGCTTGCTACCCCTTGATGGGGTTTTGAGGCACTTCATTGGCGAGTAGCACGCTACTCTGGAACCCATAAAGGATTAGAGGTGAATTAGTGTAGTGGAATATGGGAATTTAGAAGTGAACATGTTAATCTGTTATTTGGATTGAAAACGATAGTGGAGGGATATGTAAAAGGGGTTTTTGAGGGGAAGAGTCAGAGGAAAGAGTTTATAAAGGTTTGTTTTGGGGGATTGGTATAGTAAAAAGAGGTGCCAGATGATGCAAGTAGGGGTAGAGTAGGAGAGAGTCTAGAAAGGGTTATTTTGGGGATCATAGTAGTGGTATGCGGTTTGGGATAAATGAGAGAGTGGATGTAGAGGACATATTGATATATGTATAGAGTGAGAGATAGGGTAGTGCTTTGGAAATAGTAGTAGAAATAAGTTTGAGATGAGTCAGAAGGTTGGGCCAGAGGCTATATTGAGAGAAGTATAGGCTGAGAAATAGGGTAGTGCATTTGAAATGCTAAATTACAAGAAAGGGCTAAATATAGAGTTCCATAAGTACATTGAAAGTGTATATATGCATAGAGGAGGAAAGTATATATAGATTAAAGATATTGATAGAGGTACAGGATGAGAAATAGGATAGTGCATTGGATATGCTTTTTCAGCAGAAAGGTAACAGACACACAGATCCAAGTACATTGAAGGCGCATAGCTGCACAATGGAAATAAGTACATGCAGACTAAAGATGATTTTTTTATTTTAGATATGTATTTATTTACTTACAACAACATAATTATTCTACATGTTTATACAAAGCAATGCACAAAGATAGGTACATATCTATAGTGAAAATAAATGCTTGTATACAGAGAGATATGCTGTAAATTTCTGTTTGCTTATGGTGCTTATGTGAGGGAGAGCCTATTCTTGAGTAGTTTTCTGAAGATTAGGTGGTTGTCGGTGGATCTTATGTTGGGGGTAAAGAGTTCCATAGTTTGGCTGCTTGAACAGAGAAGGATGTGCCACCCATGGATTTTGAGGCGAGATGCCCCTTTAGAGAGTAGGTTCCTTTGTTGAATGTGTTTGGTGATTTTATTCCTGCTGAAGAGTGGTCCTATTCCACGTATTGCTTTGTGGGTGATACGCAAGAGTAGTCTGGCAGCCGAGTTCTGAATCCGTTGTAGTCTTTTCATGGTCATTAAAGGTGATCCGTGGTAGAGGCTATTGGTGTAATCGAGTTTGGACAGAACAAGGGAGATGGTAGCTTGGGGGGCGTGGCTTGGATGCCGTGGGGAATGGCAGCGTGAGCCCGGAGCTCCGCGCCCGATCCCCGATGTGATCCTGAATACGGCACTGATTCCACCGTGTGCCGAGACATCCGGCTCAAAAGAAACGTCGGAAGGGAGGCGGAACCCCAGGAACCGGGAATAATGCCGCTACAACGCCTGTAAATACGATCGGCAATAAAAAGGAACATCGGGCGCTCTGGCCCCAAGATGGCAGACGGCACTCGGAGCCGGCGACGCTGAGATCCAGCGGTGCGCAGTAACCCCACCGAGACGCATCGGAAGAACTAGCGGCGCCGCCCGGGGCCCCCCGATCGACACCAGCGAAGAGGGCTGCATCAATAACCCCTACTCCCACGGGAAGGGCCAGTCGCGAGCTGCCGATTCTACTATGGGAGCTCACAAGATGGCGGCCGCCCTGCAAAATAGCGGATGAGTGGGGAACCCGATGGTATAAGTAGAACGAGAGGACTGACGACACAGCGAACTGTGGTAACCCTGACCTGGGCCTGACTGCGGTGAAAGGGAAATAACCACCTACTGGGAGTGAGGATCTCCTAACGATCGACCGCAGGAGAGTCGCGAGCCTGGGAGAGCCACGGGCGGAAGGGCAGAGACCGGCAGGCAACGGGTGAGGAGCGACTCTTGCGGGAGCATCGGGAGGGGGCACGAAGACCGGGCTGCACTGAGACCCCAAGCGCTACCGGGAGTTTGAAAGAAGAGTACACTGGCTGGCCTGGGGGTGCACGAAGCCCCGTGTGAAAAGTTGGGCAGCACTGTACAGAAGCTGTACCGGGGGGTGATCGCTGACGGAGCTAGCAGCGGATGAGCCTCCGGGCGGACGGACGATATGCAGAGAGCCCCCAACGAGGATCTACACGAACATAACGAAGCAAGGGGTGGCATTGTTGGCGGGTGAAGCCTTGGGGCTATACAGTAGAGCACTATCACTGAACTTCGGGCTCGGAAAACGCTGGATGTCCCGGGAGATAGAGAACGCTTCGTACCAAACAGCGGCAAGAATTAGCCCTTGACGACCATTTGGGGCCACGGTGAGTTTTAAAGGTGCATGAAGCAGACATTACGTGGTGATTGGTGCATCACTGGGCCCGGACGGGATATCAGCCAGGAAAGGCTAGAGGAGTTGGGCATAGCACCGAGGCTGGCCGGACCCGGAGGCGGAAAGCTGCTTGAGCTGGAGTTGAGGGGGACCCCTGGACCCAGGAAGCCGACACAACAGGGTGCGGGACAGTCATTAAGGCATTGGGCGCTGGCTAGTGCCACTGAACTAAGAGTCAACGTAAACTAGGGACGGCTAAAAGAGCTCATACTGGTGAACCTAGTGTCCTGAGCGAAGCATCTACCGAGGGAACATTGTACGGAGCAGCGTAAACAGACTCCCTCATAGAAAGTTGCGAGGAGGGACGTGGTCGAGTGGCGAAAGGTACAAGCACACGATGGGAAAACCTAAGGGGAGAATGGAGGGGGCCGCCAGCTCTGAGGCGCCAGATGAATCGGGGCAAAGCCCAACGGATCTACAGCAGCTGCAGGACCGTATCTTGGAGGCCATCACAGCCACGAAAGACGCCCTGCGGGAGGACATAGCTCAAGTGGCGACAGGATTGGGGCTTCTGCGGGCGGACCACGACAAATTAAAGGACAGGGTCAAGAGTGCGGAGGTCATACTACAGGAGATAGTGCCGGAGCATAAATCCATGGAGGGGCGTTTGGTAGATGCGCTTGACCGTATACAGGTGCTGGAACGACGAGCGGAGGATGCTGAAAACCGCAATAGGTTATATATAAAAATAGCCTTTGTATTATACCAAACACATTAGATAATAAACTAACACTTTACAATGTGCCATAGGCACGGGCAGAATTTACAGGGGATTAAGTACATGGGACAGGGCCACCTGGGCCACTGTCAGGAATAAGCACTTTTAGAACTAGCACTTGGTAGAAATAGCACTTTGTAGGAATAACACTTACCACGTATAATAACTGTAGCACCAAATAACAAATGTAGCACACAACCAGTAACCACTGGTAAAAGGTAAGTACCACCTACGCAATCCTAAATACCTTAGGCAAATATCACGCAAGGAATCATAAACTCAGTAGCATAACCTATACTAGGAAAAACAACCTCCTAAGCATGAAAAACACATTCAGAGGTATAGGCCAGAAGCTTTACACATGATGCATGAAGACATATTCAGAGGTATAGGCAAGAAGCTTTACACATGATGCATGAAGACACATTCAGAGGTATAGGCAAGAAGCTTTACACATGATGCATGAAGACACATTCAGAGGTATAGGCCAGACGTTTTACACATGATGCATAAATCACATTAGGCAGGTAATCACAAATTGCGCAGACCTGTCCGCAGCTTTTGATTGCGTTTCGCACGCAAAGCTATGGACGGTCTTAAGGCAAATGGGAGTGGACTCCCCCCTTTTAGATTTTCTGAGGGAACTCTACTCTAGAGCCTCGGCAAGAGTGCGCTTTGGCTTGAATGGAGAGCTGACGGCATCTTTCGGAGTAGAGCGTGGAGTCAGGCAAGGGTGTGTCCTGGCCCCCTTTCTTTTCTCATTGTACACCAATGGCCTGGAGCCAGAGATGTTGAGGGGGGCCCAGGACCTCCCACGTGTAAAACAGCGCCTGATTCCCGCTCTGCTCTATGCGGATGATGCTGTCATTCTCGCGCGCACACCGCGCGAACTGCAGAATTCTCTGAATAGATATACGACCTTTATGGGCGGTCTCGATCTACAAGTGAACGTCAAAAAAACGTTAGTCATGATATCAGGTACTAGGAAAAAAGGAGTAAAATACATCTTTCTCGACAACCAAAAACTAGAGGTAACTCCCCAGTACCCATACCTTGGAATCATGATAGACGAAAGACTGACATGGAAGCCAGCAGTAGAGACAAGATGCCATTTGTTCAGAAGATCCATAGCGGCCCTGATGAGCTTCTCCCAGAGATTGGGGAGGAGGGTACCAGTGGAGCTATTGAAAATTTATAGTGCCAAGTGCCAGGCCATCGCCCTGTACGGAGCGGGAGTCTGGGGACACATAGACGCCAGTGCCCTCCATGTAGCAGAAAACACTTTCCTAAGATTCCTTTTAGCCACCCCGAGAGGCACTTCAACCTATGCCTCTCATTTGGAACTAGGAATTCCTTACCTAGAGGATTTGCTCAAGATTCAACCATTGATGCTGTGGCGGCGCATTTGGACTTCTGTCAAAAATGCGCTGACACAGTCAATTGTAGCTGATACAATGGCTCTTGACCAGTCCTCAAAAGTAAAGTGGCTGTGCTACATTAGAAATTTCTTCAAAGACATCGGTCTTGAGAAACATTATTTCCAACCAGAGTCCATAGTTGACCTTCCGAAGAGAGCCCTAAAGCAACTAGCACTCGGTCATTTAGAGACATTGAGATTGACCTCCGAGTCGTCAAAATCTTCGGTTCTCCATGCGAACCTGGTTTAGACAACTTACGGCATTCAGCCGTATTTAACCCTTCAGGTCACCACACACGAGAGAATGCTGCTGACAAGATTCAGATTGGATACTTTTTTTAGACTGGTTGCTTTCCCCGTGATTAATAGCTGGGACGCAAGTCTTCCCTTATGTCCCTGTGATGGGGAATCTAACCAGTCCAATATACATGTTATCATGTTTTGTAAATTCCATCACGCACACAGGAAAATCTGGCTACTACCAACACTGAGGCGTTGGGGCCTTAGACAATGTCGGCCTGCAACCCTTCGCCTCCAAATGCTGGAATCTGAATCTGTTTGCTACATTGTCCTTAATTTCTTAAAATGTATTATGAAGCATAGGAAAAACCTGTAAAAAGCACCTTGGAATTTTACTTCGACGAACTGAAATGTTTTGATATTTTCCTTTTAAAATTATAAGATCGTTTTCGTATGAATTTCTTTGGAACCTATTTCTGTAATTTGTATTTCTGCGCAAATATGTAAATTGTATTTTTTAAATGTTCCTTTTATGGTTTTCCTTTGTGAAAATCCGAATAAAGAAATTTATATAACCTCCTAAGCATGAAAAGCACATTCAGAGGTATAGGCCAGAAGCTTTACACATGATGCATGAAGACATATTCAGAGGTACAGGCAAGAAGCTTTACACATGATGCATGAAGACACATTCAGAGGTATAGGCCAGATGTTTTACACATGATGCATAAATCACATTAGGCAGGTAATCACAAATTGCGCAAAGGAACGGGCCTAAACGGAGCAGCTGCCCACTAAGTGCTGGGCAGCTGGAGAACTGAGCCTGGCACCTGCGTGCCTACTGGCTCTCTTCTGGGCTTCTAAATTACAATGGTGCCCAACACAACGTGGGAGCCTCGTGGGCTCAAGAAACAAAATGCTGCCAACCTGGGGGAGCGGCTCGCTGCCAACCAGGGCCGCTCTACCCCGTGAAATGCCCCCCATGTATGTAGGTGCCACTGGGGCTCTAAAAAATTGCCCCCGGGATCGTTGGAGTCCACTCTCTGGGGACTCGGAAGAACAATGGCCCCTGGAGCCCTCGAGGGCTCTAAAGCATACATGCCCCCGACATTGGAGTCCCTCGTGGACTCAGAAACAGAGGAAGCGCTGAGGAGCAACCCACGGGGACGCCCGCACACACCGGCTATTTGGGAGATGGCGTCTCCTCTCTCCGGTGCGGCGGTAGCGCTTTACGGGGCTCTCTCACCACCGGAGAGCCTCGCCTTCACAAGGCGCCCGGCCCGCTTCACCGGTCTTCACCTGGTCCCCCATCTCGGGACCGGGGCAATTTATTCTCCGGGGCTCCCTCCTGGTCATGGGAGCCCTGCAACTCTCGCACCACTTCCTACTTCTCCTCGGCAAGCAGAGGGCGTGCGGCTTCTCACCAATCCTAGTGCGGCGGCGGGCAGGACTTCCTCCGACAACCCGGAAGACCCGCCTGCGGCTAGGCGAAAAGCTGCCTGACTTCCGGTTTTGCCACGGGCCGCGGCGGTGATTCTCTCCATAAAATGAGGGGTGGGCACCCTCGCAACACAAAATAAATGTAGAAGCGGGGTGGGCACCCGCTAAGGAGCACATAAACGGGGTGGGAACCCGTAAATAAGAATTAAGCCAATAAACTGGCAAAATGCAGGGTGGGCACTTGCGAGGGGCACAAAAGGGCAGGAGCGCTTCCCTCGGGGAAAATGCCAGCGCTCTGCCCAGGAATAGAAATAAAGCGCTGGGGGCACAGAAAGCACCAAAGGCCCCAGAAAAAGACCCCATACAACAAGGAGAGTCCCAGGACCACAGCCCCCATAGGTGAAGAGGGCAGGAGGGCCCCACAAAGTTCTGGACACCAAAAGATGGAGCAAGCAGCTCCCAAGAAAAAGGAAAGTCCTCCAGCCTCCAAGTCCATCAGCAATCCAGGAGCTGGGCAGGGCCCAGGGAGGCAAGCCTTCCCCTGGGCCCCAGCAGCAGCACCCCCTGGTAGATTCAAGTATCAGGACACAAGAACATTTAACATGAGGTCACAGCCTCCTTTTATACACCAAATCCCTTTTGCCTCTAGGGTGCAGGGTGGGGGAAAACCAAACGTAGCTGGTTCTGGAGCACATTGTTTTGCTCAGCCCCTCTCCCTATTCACAGGACAGGCTAGGGTCATCAGTTGCACCACAGGAGGCAGAGCCAGCATTGTGGAGGGAAAGCCCAGCCCTATTCAGGTCCCTGGTGCAGCCCCTCCCTGCCATCAACATGCAGATTTCCCCATTCACCACCGGGGCAGACTCATCCTGACTCATGGAGCCAGGCACACCAGCCAGCTCCAGCCAATCACAAGCCAGACACTCAAATCACATTAACTGCACAGACATGCTAACTTCTAGAAGTGGCACTTCCACACTAGACACATGTACGCCGCACACATCATCGCGCAGCATTTAATCACACGAGTCCGCACATACCAAACTCAACCTTGCACTCCCCACACATCAGGAATCACCATGGACACACACATTCCCCATGCATTCCTATGGGAGGGCAGGCCAATCTCACACACGCACTCAGAGAGCGCACGCACTTTACACTGCGCCACAGTGCTAAAGTGCGCAAAGACCAGAAATCACTATACTGATGTAACATTAAAAGGCAAAAAGTTCAGGGGTGAACCTGCCAGAAGGTCCAAGTCCAACAAAAGGAAACTTGTACAGTACTAGCAAAAATGACATCTAGGGAATATCCAGCTATGTGTGTGGGTTTGTGGACAATCTGATGCAGGTTCAGGTTCAATGCGTCTGGGCCAGTGATTATTGTTTTTGGATAGGTCATATTGGGTTTGTCAAATCAAATGTTGAGGTCACCCAGAATGCATAAGTTAGAGTGTATTGTTATCAGGTTTGAAACTGTGTCTAGAAGTGCGTCTGGGAAAGTCCCCTTGCTAGGTGGAGGTCTGTAGAGGAGCAGGAAGTTACAGGATGAAGACGGTGTAGTATTGCATCTTGTTAGAAGAGCCTTACAATTCTTTATGGGGATGTCATCAACTTTAGTGATATGTAATGTTTGCCTG
Organism: Lissotriton helveticus; assembly: GCF_964261635.1. Lineage (NCBI taxonomy): Eukaryota > Metazoa > Chordata > Amphibia > Caudata > Salamandridae > Lissotriton > Lissotriton helveticus. The sequence continues at coordinate 47,930,559 of NC_136069.1, forward strand.
AACACAACAGCTAGACCACCTCCTTTTTTGCCTATGCGATTTTGGGAGATCTTTTGATAGTCTAGAGGAACATAACCTTATTCCACCCAATTTCCCCCCTTCTTGAGGTGTGGAGGGTCAAAGCTGTAGTTGCAGCAAAGCCTGGAGCAGAACTCTGGGGATATGTTAATCTAAAAGCCTTGGAGATGGCTTAGAATACATTTCTAAGAGTAGCCCTTAAACTGCCCCAAAGTACACGATGGATTACTAAACATGATCTAGGCTTTTGGTCAGTTGCATCTCTAGCAGATCTGAAACCCATCTTGTACTGGCTACAAATTTGGCCCGCCTCTGCCATCGCACCCGAACTACGATGGACCATCAACTCTGCCGTCAAAACCTGCACGTTCCCTGACTGGAAGCGTGGTGGTGGTGGAAGTGGTGGACATGGTGGTGGACGTGGTGGAAGTGGTGGTGGTGGACGGGGTGGTGATGGTGGTGGACGTGGAGGTGGGCGTGGTGGTAGTGGACGTGGTGGTGGTGTTGGCGGTGGACGTGGTGGTGGAAATGGTGGTGGTGATGGGGTGGACGTGGTGGACATGGTGGTGGTAGTGGCGGTGGACGTGGGTGTGTTGGTGGTGGACGTGGGTGTGTTGGTGGTGGACGTGGTGGTGGTGGACATGGTGGATGTGGTAGTGGATGTGGTGATGGTGTTGGACGTGGTGGTGGGGGTGGTGGTGGACGGGGTGGTGGTGGACACGGTGGACGTGGTGGTGGTGGACGTGGCGGTGGTGGACGTGGTGTGGTGGTGGGCGTGATGGTGGTGTTGGCGGTGGATGTGGTGGTGATGGGCATGGTGGTGGTGGACGTGATGGACACGGTTGTGATGGTGGTGGAGGACGTGGTGGAGGACGTGGTGGTGGAGGACGTGGTGGACGTGGTGGTGGTGGAGGACGTGGTGGACGTGATGGCGGTGGATGTGGACGTGGGGGTGGATGTGGACGTGGGGGTGGATGTGGACGTGGGGGTGGATGTGGTGGTAGACGTGGTGGACGTGGTGGTAGACGTGGTGGACGTGCTGGTGGTGGATGTGGTGGTGGTGGTCGTGGTGGTGGTGGTCGTGGTGGTGGTGGACGTGGTGGTGGACGTGGTCGTGGACGTGGTCTTGGTGGTTCGTCAGGTGACGACATTGCAGGGGTTCCATCAATGGGATCGATAGGCACCTCCACAATCAACTAATAAGTCAGTCCATCTGTAGAGCGCACTACTTACCTGTCTGTGAGTGTCTCAAGGCGCTGGGGGAGGGGGGGGTGGTGGAGGTGCTGCTACTTCTCAAACAGCCAGGTCTTATGGATTCTCCTGAAGGCCAGCATGTCCTGGGTCTGTCGTAGGCAGATGGGGAGGGTGTTCCAGGTTTATGCGGCGAGGTGAGAGAACGATCTGCCACCCGGGGTCGCTCGGCGGATGCAGGAGACGGTGACGAGGGCGAGGTCAGCGGAGCGAAGATCGTGGTTCGGGATGTAGAAGGTGAGTCGTTCGTTGAGGTACGCTGGTCCTCTGTTGGTGGAGAGCTTTGTGAGCATGGGTGAGAAGCTTGAAGGTGAACCTCTTGTTGACAGGGAGCCAGTGCAGGTCATTCAGGTGGGCTGTAATGTGGCTGTGGCAGGGGATGTCGAGGATGAGGCGTGCAGAGGCCTTCTGTATTGTTTCTGGAGTTTGGCTGAGGTTCCTGCGTAGAGAGCATTGCCGTAGTCCAGTCTGCTGCTGACGAGGGCCTGGGTGACTGTCCTTCTGGTACCGGTGGGGATCCATCTGTAGATCTTGTGGCGCATGAGGAGAGCGTTGAAGCAGGAGGAGGAGACGGCATTTACTTGCTGAGTCATTGACAATGCGGAGTCCAGGATGACTCAAGGTTTGCGTGAGTGGCTAGTTGGCGTCGGGGCAGCTCCCAGTGCGGCCGGCCACCATGAGTCGTCCCAGGCAGAGGGTGTGGATCCAATGATGAGGATCTCTGTCTTGTCCGAGTTCAGTTTCAGGCGGCTGTACGTCCTTTCGGCGATGGCCTTCATTCCTTTGTGTAGGTTGGTTTTGGCGGCGGTGGGGGCCTTGGTGAGGGGGAGGATCAGCTGGGTGTCGTCGGCGTATGAGACGATGTCGAGGTTGTGCGATCTGGCGATGTTGGCGAGCACTGCCATATTGATGTTGATGGGTGTTGGGCTGAGGGATGATCCTTGGGGTACACCACAGATGATCTTGGTGTCTTTAGAACGGAATGGGGGGAGGCAGACACTCTGGGTTCTGCCGGTGAGGAAGGAGGTGGTCCAGTCTGGTGCTTTGTCGCGGATCCCTGCGTGGTGGAGGTCGTGTGCGGAGGTGTGGTGGCAGACAGTGTCGAAGGCGGCAAAGAGGTCCAGGAGGATGAGGACTGCGGTTTCTCCGTTGTCCATCATGGCCCTGATCTCGTCGGTGGCCGCGATGAGCGCTGTTTCGGTGCTGTGGTTACTACGGAATACGGATTGGGGCGGGTCCAGGATGTTGATCTTTTCGAGGAAGGGGGTCAATTGCCTGTTGACGATCTTCTCGATGACTTTTGCCAGGAACAGGAGGAGGGAGATGGGCCGGAAGTTCTTGAGATCCTTGGGGTCAGCTTTGGTTTTCTTGAGTAGGGCGTTGATCTCGGCGTGCTTCCAGCTCTCCGGGAAGGTGTCGGTCTCGAAGGAGCTGTTGATGATTTTGCAGAAATGGGGTGCGATGGTGGAGCTTGCTTTGTTGACCCTGAGAGAAGTTATGCGGGGAACCACCCTTAAATTCTTTTTACACCTACAGAAAGATTTTCAGCTCCATATAACCCAATTCTACAAGTATCTTCAACAGCGCCATGCTCTTACCCCCTTGCTTCAGCACTTAGAAGACCTCCCCGAATTTCCTCCCCTTCTTATGGGGGATCTAGGTGCGCACAAGATTCGGCAGATATATCAGACACTGACAACCGACTCTACCACAACTCTTCATAACACATGGCATGCAAGGCAAGCTGATATCCCAGAATTAACGGATGATGATTGGGCGGAGGCTATAGCTAGTCCCAGAGGTGCAGCGGTGTCCTCTAGATACCGACTCATTCAATTTACATATGTTCACTACGTCCATTATACACGCCTACCTACGACTCTGGAAGATGGGAGTTATTACATCCCCCCACTGTTTACGTTGCAACAGGAAAAAGGGTTCTTTCTTTCACACTGTATGGAGTTGCATTGCACTCTAATCCTTCTGACGTAGAGTTCTGACTTGCCTTAAGGAGGTGTTGTGCTGGGACATCCCACTCGACCCCAGACTGTTCCTCCTTCATAGCACCAATGAAATAGGAGGGAATCGCTACAATCAACACCTACTCTTCCTTGCTCTCACAATCGCCGAACGCGATATCGCTCAGTCATGTAAGGGAACTTCCCCACCGACAATAGGGAAATGGAGAAAAGGGCTAGTTTGTTTGTATGGGTGCCGAAATTGCTGTCTTCCAAGTGAGGGGTTGCCCTCAAAAGCATAGAAAAATGTGGTCTTGATGGGCTACGTACAGGGGCATAGATCTCCCCCCTTCTTTCGCAAACTCCCTAAATATTAGCTTTCAAGTGCGGCTAGCGGCCACGTTATATGCCATAGTATGCTCTCTTTCAGGCCATGTGTCCATCTTTAAATATGCTTGCCGGGGTGGGTGGGGTGGTAATGCCTGCGTAAAGTATTGGTTTACACTTTTGTTATATATGCCAAATGTATCTTATGATTTATCTCTCCAAGGTAAATTGTCATTATCCTGTTTCAAAACGGTACATTTTGGACGATTGCCCATATGGTATGGTGAAAATTCAATAAAACATGTTTAAAAAAAACAAAAAAGTAAAATGCTATTTTGTCTAGAGCCCCAAAACATGGTTCCGGTCACATGAACTTCTTGAAAGAGAACTATTATCTCAGGAACGTTTTTGTAGTAACACCCATCAGAATCACTACCATGCTCTTCACTAACATCAGCTGTGATCTGTAGGCCACATGTTCTTCCATTATTGGTAAACTGAGTAGAATTAAATTAGATATTAGTAGATTATCATAAATGCAGGGAATTCATGTAATGGTACGGCTTACTGGGTATGGGTTGTGTTATAACCTATTACTGGTATCTCACACCAGCTAAAATGGTTGTCTGGAACCCAAACGGGAGAGACCACTGCTGGCGGGGCTGTGAACAGCAAGGCACACTCAACTACCTACTATGGCACTGCCCCAAGCTTCAGCTCTTCTGGGAGGAAGTACTAGAAGCTATAAATGCCATTTACATGACGGACATTCTGAGGTTCCCTAGCTATGTACTATTAGGCCTCCCAAATCCTCTCCCCTACCTGTTACAGTCACGCAGAGATAGGCCATTACCCTTGCGCTTGGGGCAGCTATACACCTCCTTCTTAGTAAATGGAACACCGCTACCATCCCGTCACACGTGGATTAGTTACACAAATTGTGGGACATAATAGGCATGGAGAAATTAACTGCAGCAGCAATGCAACGCCTTCCCCTCTTTAACAAAATGTAGCTGCCTGCCTTGAAATACCTCTCTACTGAATTCCAGGAATTGTCCTGTCCCCATTATCTCTGTGTCCTGCGTTTAATACCAGTGGAAGCGCCTGCAGAACACCAGACCACCTAAACAAACCCCCGAAGACTTCTCTACTCTCCCAGTTTCCTGTTCCTCCTTTTTACTCCTCTTGTTCACTGTTCACTACACTGTACCCCCTGGGCATACAAGACCTGCCATCCCCAATATCTGATCACCACTGGCCGAGCGGATGTAGGTGGGTAGTGGTGATATTGAACTTTAAGGTTAAAATAAAAACAGATTTAAATGTTATTGGAGCCATGCCTTAACATTCTATAAGAAAAAAACTATGCCTTCCCATCCATGATCTAGATTTAATCCATCATCATTCTTTAGCTCACTCTGCCACCCCAGTTCAGACATGGCCAAATACAAATCAGTCTGACCCTGTGCTTCATGGGAACAGTCCAGACCGAACTGCCAAGCCAGGTCTTCCCTGGACCGGAAACAAGCATCATGGGACGGTTTCAGAGCTTCACCCCTCATCAGCCCGGCTTGCTTGAATCCAATGGCATGGAGAGCACGGGACACACGTCTGGGCATACCCTGCCAGCTTAGGGCAAACAAAGCACACACAAGGAGATGATGGAGGAGCGCTGAAACTTTTCAGACAATCACCCCCAGTCACAGATCTGGGTTGAATCCATCATTCTAGCCAACATTCCAGCCCTGCATCCAAGCGGATACATGGGAACGGGGCATAGACAACAGTTTTATGATACCATATTTGATATAATGAGCGCACTGACATCAAACACATCTCTTACTTACATTCCTTGGTTGGTGGTGGGACATGGCCTTCCTGCTCTTCACGGCAGCTCCACGGGTGAAGACGTGAAGTCCAAGTTAGGGCTGGAGAGAGGCTGAAGGGGAAGAGCACAGACCCCACCGGATGAAGCTCGATTTTAAGAAGGGGTGGCTGCACCCTGACCTGCCCCTCAGGAACTGCAGAGAAGACCGCCCAGCACGTGTATAGTCAGCTGTGTCCACTCCAGGACACCCTAGTTCTTTACAACGAGGAGATCTGGAACTGGCAGAGATCCCTAAACAGAGGAACAACTGCACACCACTCCTCGCTCAACACAACGACACATTAAAACGCAGGTGGATTTACGACCTCGAAAACAACGAGAAATCGCCTCAGATAAAAAAATATACCCCTCAATAAACATGAGACAAGGGCACACCGAGCAGTTCCCTCAACAAACTAACTGTACTGACACCTCCTCCCCGAACAACCGCTGAGAGCAACCAAAACATCAACAAGCAACGGTCCCAACGCACATAACAGTCGAAAGGGGGCGATAGTGGTTTCAGACCGGATGCGCATGCGCAAAAATAGTGAGCCAAAGACTGGGCATGCGCTGAAATGATTACCTCGCGGATGCACGCTCTCGTTGACATGCGCAGTAGCAGTAACATACCTTTCGAGTTTTTCTTTTCTCACGTCCACGCATCATGCGTCACATCCTGAGCGTATTCTTGTCCGTGTCTCGCGACTGCGCATGCTTCTCTGATCGTGGCGTCTTGTTCTTCACCCGCGGCTCGGTCAGATGGTCTGCACTGTGTGTGGAGGGGAGAGAAATATTTATTTTATTTCTTTAGTGCATTTTTATAAAGCGCGGACATTACCCGAAGGTGTCAGAGCGCTGTACAATAGAGCCAGTTACGTTACAAAAGAACAGTGGAAAAACAATACAACATACAAACAAAAAATGAAGATTACATAAACACAAAATCCAACAAAGCACGCAGGAGAGAGGAATGTACAGGAGAAAAAAAAAATAATAATAATATATAAAAAAAATACAAATTTACAATGAGCGAACTTCCAAGAGGGGCCTTACTAGAGTTTATTGAATAGCTTAAATTCTCGCAAATGCAGGACCTATTGCATTGCAAATATTTTTGGTTTACAAATGCTCCATGCTGCGCTTTCACTTTAGTAGAGGCCTTTTCTTTAGACTATCTGTGTCTAAAGAAAGGTCTGCGGCTGCTATTAAACTGAAAGGGCAGTATGGGAACAAATAAATGTTTTTTTTGTAAAAGCGCCCCATGCCACGGTTTTACTTTAATAGGCCCCGGACCTTTTTTTAGACGCAGCTCGTCTAAAGAAAGGGGCACAGCCTCTATTATAGTGAACACGCAGTGGGGGGGCTTGAAAACAACCAAAAAGTGAGCTATTAAAAAAAAAAAACATGCGGGCATCTGTGCAGCGGGGGGGAGCGGGTACGGAACAGAGCAAATTTTAAACTTATAGCGCTGAATTAGTAAAAAACTGTTTAAGCAAATTAACAGCGCCCACTTCACACGGCGTCAGTGCAGGGGATTCTGGGGTATACCGATTCCCATTAAGCAAAAGCGCGCATAACACGCTGCAAATACCCCCAAAAAAGTCGCCTGCCATTGCTAAAGCTGGTGTGCTTCCATGTTCTTTACATTAATTACCATTTAAGAAAATAGTGCTCACTGACTAGATAAAGCAGACCGTGTAAGACCTGAAGGAAAAAGTTCAGTTGTTATGGGAGGTTACAAATGCAGACAAGGGGGTAGCAAGGAGGGACTAGTAAACCTATTCACGAATGAAAAGCAATGATTTTGAAAGGACTGGGCAGAAAATGGGCAGAGCTTTTATTCCATTCCTCAATACAGCATGCCTCCCAGAGCAGAGCACGCGCTGCCCAGGATCGACCTAAAGAGCAAGTCTTGCAGTCAGTTAAATGCAGAAAAAAACAGCAGCTCTGTGGGGGTTTAATCCAGCGGTCCAAGTGCATAGTAAACAAGTATTTTTTGCAGTTTTATATAGCGCAAACTCGACCCACTAGTATCAGAGCACTTTTAGAGGAGCACCAGTTGCATTACTGTCAGACACATCCATGTTTAGGCACGGGGAGATTAAGTGATTTACGCAGGATGCCTGAGCCTCCCGCCAGACTCAAACCTGGTTCTCCAGCTTCAAAGTCGGCTACCCTAGCGCTTAAGCCACACCCTCTGATAGATCTTTACTTTTTGACCTACTATGTTTGCAATGCGTTTTGCACCATGTATACGTCACCTAGAGCTACAAAAGAACAACCTATTCTGGAATTATTCTGTTGACCTTTTTCCTTCTGGTAACTCCATAGCTGCCAAGTTTTCGCTGTAATATATCATTGCCTTATCTGTGACATCCTTTTTTTTTTTTTATGAATCAGTTTTTATTTTCGTTAACAAGTTTGAACAGTTACATTTCAAAGACCAATTGTGCAATGGTAATTGCAATGCAGGTTTATAATATGCTCCCACAGGACAGGCACAGTCATGGCTACATTTCAACTTGCTATTTGATAGCCGCAATGAATACACATGCAGTGGCATGTTAGGGGCAGGTCTGTTATATGCAGCCGTGGCCCATGCAGGTAAGAGCGAGGGGGGGAATTAGACAGACGACGAGAGAAAATTATTTAATTTTCCCTCATCATCGTCTGTCGAAATCCCCCCCTACCCGGCCCCACCGTTCTTACCTGCATGGGTCACAGCTGGTTATATGTAACATGTCTGACTGTGTGGCGAGCTATGGTAGTTGATATGTTTGGCGCCATCCCTGTATGGCACTAGCAGAGCATTAGTCCACTTCAATTTGTTATCAACAGGAGGTGAAAGGGAAAGGAACAGGACAAAGCAATAATAACTTCAGAACTTGGCCCAACTAATACAATATTGGTACCTCTATGTAATAAGTGTTAGTGCAGTTTACATCTTCAGACAGTTGGCCTAAGTTGTTACATCAATTGTGTGTGACAGTTTTGAACCAGATACACTTGGAATCTCACCTCCTGCTAAGATGGCATTGAAGACGCCTGTAAGGTAGGGTGCCCAAATTACTGGTTCGGTCTTAAACAGGTCCACCCATATTCCATCTAATAAGGGTGCCTGTGCTGCTTTCTGAGACCTAATTTCCACAGTAACTTCTGCCACTGTGAACACCCATCCGTCTTTAAGAGTATCTGGTTCAAAAACACTTAGGTCTAAACCCAGAAACACCTCAATTATTATGCATGGGGTTGGTGGGGCTCTTCTATTCTCAACTCTGCAGGAGTTATTGTGTCCGGGAGGTCTGGGTCAGGCAGCAGCTCATTCTACATCTCCTACAGGAAAGTTGTTTATTGGGTGTGGGAGGAATGTAATCACGAAAGTGGCGATCTTTCAATCTAGCCACATCCTCCACCACTCCAACTCTAGGAACACTTGCCTGCTCCACTACACCAAGGCTGCCTATCACAGACTGCTGAAACTGAACAAAAGTCACCTTTGAATCTGGAGAACAATCCTTGAATACAACAGAAGCAACGAAGGTTGCCAAATGAAACAAATGGAGAGCCAACTTCTTACACCAAATGTATGACTTACAAACAGCACTGTAAGGCTCCAACCTCTGAGTTACTCTATCTACACTGCCCATGTGCGCTTTGAAGTCTAAAATGCACACAGGTTTGTGCACTTCAGCAACCTGACCCCAAACAATCACAGGTGAAGTACTTTCATCATGAATGGTTGTAAGCATGAGGGACATCTCGCCTGTCTGAAAATCTCACCGCTAGAAGTCCATCACTACGCAAGGCACTACACTGTCCCCTCTGAAGTTATTTACAAACAACCTCTATATGGTAACCTTTATGGTTAGAGCAGACTGTGCCACATGCAACGGTATGCACGTTAAACAATTTCCTAAACAAATGCACACTACTGTAAAAGTTATCTATGTAAAAATGGTGCCCTTTGTTAAAATGTCCTCTACCAAGTTCCCACACAATTTTCTCACTGACTCCAAAAGTGGACGGACAACCAAGGGGTCAATAGTGGAATCCCTTCCGGTGTACACCCTGAAATTAAAATATATCCAGTACTGCTCTCGGACAGCATATACATCCTAATTCCATAACGTGCCCTCTTGCTTGGAATGTACTGCCTAAAAACTGTTGCAGGGTTTCTGTACTCACACAGAACTGTGCACAGAGGAGTGGAACCTCGGCAAATTAGGGTGTCCCAAAACTTACCTTAGCAACCAACTCACCCCTTACCGAGCTAGCTACAGTGTCTCATTGGACATATCAAACTTCCAATGTTTAGACAAACCAGAACATGAACTTACAGTACCTCAGGGTACGTGGAACTCATGAACACTCTTTCGTTATATTATCATTACAAACCAGAACATGGAGTAAAGAAGACACATGTGCATTTGAAATGTTTATTTACTAATGCCGTCTTCTCAGGCGCAGTATCTTAGATAATACAAGTATACTTATTATCAGTAGCAAAATTATCAGCATAGTTACTAAGACATAAAAAGCGAATGGTGACAGCATGTTAACATGCTGTAATGAATAAGAGTTAACAACACTTATATTTCACCCTCCCTAACACATATATTATATTATTAGCTAAGAAGGTCTCTTTGGGTTGTTTTAGGGCGGGCCCATACCTTAGTGTCCTAGCATGAAGGAATCACATCAGCATACACCAGCTCTCTCTGCATGTGCACCGCATCAAGTGTGTTAACTATTCTCGTGCAAAGCAATATCAATCCCGCCTCAAGCCCAAGTTGGCAAAGGCTGCACTTGTGTTATGACTATGAAGGCGTGGAGATCAGACCTCATAACAATTCCATATCGTGTTGCTCCTGAAACTTCAGCACTCTCCGTGCAGACATGGTTTATTAAACAAAACTGATATCTGAGCAATAACATATTATTCTCACATACACCACGGCAAACCACTAGGTTGAAAGCTAAGTCAACAATTAAGGGTCGTGTGCAGAAGTTGCAAGAAAGGAAAAATGGCGTTTAAATCTCAAATGTACCTATGCTAACTTAACACGATATAAGGATATATAGGAGCTATACCACACCCCCCCATGATCCGAGAACGGACTAAATAAGATAACAGAAGTGCCATCACATGAGAGCAGAATCCAACAAGAAACGAGCATGAATAAAAATTCAATTATAAAAACTAATGCTAAAAAATAGCCCACAAGTATAATGTGGCTCAAGCCAATAGGCAAGCAAAAATAAAATGTCTTGACCAAAAGTCAATAAAATCAAGGAAATGCTATCAATCAGCATGTCAATTTGAGGCAGTGTCTATGATAAGACTGTATATGAAAAGTAAGCTGCAACAGCCTCCAGGAGGAAGTCACTGTCCTCATCCGAAAACAGTTCAGCCATCCAATTTAAAAGATGAAAGGAACATACGTGATCTTCCAGCACCGGATCCTCTATAACCATCAGAGGACAGCTCGGTGGGTTTTCAAGAAAACTTCGTTCCAAGAAATTTTGCGCTGCCGACAACACATCCCAGGGACCCATTAGTCCATGTGCCACCGCCAAGGCCATAATCCTTTCGTCAGAACAAACCAACTCGTGAGCAATGATAGGACTCATCAGTTGATCAAAATCGACGTCAGAAGATATTGGTCCGCAGAGACACAAATCAATGGCCCAAAGGAAATCACAGGTCAGGCAGCGAAATACAGGCTGGACACAGGTGAAATAGGAGAACCGAAAAGATAATCCAAACGCCGTGCTTAGAGTCGCCAACGGCAGTGTGCCATAATAATCAAGCATGCGGTTGCGAAACTGCGTCAGTAGCAGCTGAGCGTGGTCTTGCACAGGAAGGGCATCCATATTTAAAAAGGCAGAAAACCACCAATGCGCCAGCCGCTAATGCAAGTAAAAACGGGAACCCTCCAAATAAGGATGAAAAAATAGAATGGAAGAAGGCAGGGATGACTCCAAAAATCTTCTCAAAGGAAGTCACGAGACCACCGCTAACAACTTTAAAAAAATGTGCTAGGCCCGTTGTGGAGGATGCGTTAAAGATAGAACGAACCATGGCTCCGAAATGCAAAGGCAAATCAGTATTTAAAAGAGCCTGAACCTCCGTACGGGTGTTAGCAATGTGAAGCACGAAAGTTTCACGGGCCGAGCTCAAGGCCACCTCTTTCTGGGACAAAAGAGCTCTTATTCTAGCCATGCCGCTGAATTCTGCTCCGAAGGTCGGTATCTGTGGCCAAATGGAAGACTCCCTATGTTCACGTGTGGGAGGATAAAGAACATTTCTGCAGCAAATAACTCGCTCACTTACTGTTACTATGAAAGCTATACCTTTAATCAACCCACAACAGTTTTCATTATTGAGCATTAAATAACTACCATTCTCTAACAATTTAAACGTGGGGATGATAGCAGAAACAGGCGTGCCCTGTAAAACGCAAGCCATATTCGGTCGGTCCTTGTTACATGAACCGTGTAACTGTATGTGTCTGCACATTAAAGAATGATCTGGCGTCTCAGTACACTCATCCCCTGTTAGATAAACCTCCTGTTCATCCTTGAAACATCTGTATGTGTATGGGAGTGACCAGACCTCATGAAGAAAACCGCTACCCAAGGGTTCAAAACGACCTATTGGCACATATTTCATACAATTTGAAAACTTATATAAAGCAAAAGGCAGTGTTATTAAACCGTGGATAAGCCACGTAGCAGCAGTGGCCTCTGCCACAGAAAAAGGCAAAGATTCCAACCTTTCAATATGTAGCATAGAAAAGGAAGCATCACGCATTGAAAGCAAGCGTTGTTTGTCTGTCAAATTAAACGGTGCAAATAAAGAGGAAACGTTCATGTATCCCCAGGGAACTTTACCCATTTTCAGAGTCTGAAGTGTCCATGCAAACTGCATGATTGACCGTAATTGATTTTGACCATGGTATAATACAGACACTTCATCATGCACAATATCAACAACAGACGACACAATATTATCTAATGTGTAAATTCTAGAGGAAAGCACGTTAATGCTATTGTCAACAACTGCAAGCACTTTCTCAAGATTCGCCTGATCAATAGCCCTAAGGCGTGAAGCAGCCTCAATCTGTGACAGTTTCCAAATTTCATTGTAAACCCCATATAACCACCTTTTCGACCTGCCACTAGCTGGGCCTTTAATGAAATCATTCAAATCCACGTCTGCATTCAGTTTGGAAAGGTGATACTTAACCGCAGGTAAAGTTGAATGTTTCAGCCAAGCTTGACACAACTTGCCCACAGAGTAAGAGGTGACAGTATGACTCAAATCAAACCGGGGATCAGATCTAACAGTCTTAAAACCGTCAGTTATATTTAAAAATCTTTTTTGGCAAGAATCAGCACTACGGTGCCAAAGCAGCCAACCCTTAGGATTCATACTGGAAATGTTAAAGGAGGAATTAAGAAGCAGATCCTGTATATCCTTAATGGACAATTGAGTAAAATTACTCCAATCCTCATATTCCTCCAACTCCGGGAAAGACGGGGTGTTCAACCTTTTAGATGTAGCCAATCCAAAGCATGTGGTCTGGGAAATGGTTTCATTTAAAAACAACATATGATTCGGGATGAGACATGCACGGTGCAAAGCCTCAGTGCCTCGTACCTGCCAGGCCCTTGAACCCCAAACCGATTTAAGGTCTATGGTTTCCTTCCATAACTCATAGCCCCCAGTAACTAATTGATTTAGGAAGGCCTTCGAATACAACAATTTGGTATCGGTAAGTCTAACCTTGGACAGTGGCTGTTTTTGAAATTTAAAATAAAAGGACTCGGGATTGGACTGATTAAAGTCAGTGAAATAAGTATACTTTTTAAGAAACGTTTCTGAACTCCCTTGTGTAGGTGCTGGGCAATGTTCCCACTGAGTAAAATTAACAGCATCCCTTCGGGAAGATGTTTTGTGTAAGAAGTGATTGCCATAATGTTGGTAACAGAACAATTCACCATAATTAGCAGATTCTAAATATAAATCCTCAGCATCAAAAGCAGCATAGTATTTCAAATCAGAAAACAAACTTTCCACAGCATTAACATCCCAATCATCAGAACGAATGTTTTGTTTCACCACATCCCCCATATTCACTCTAAGTACATTAGGAACATTAACGACTTCCGTTGGGCCATGAATTTGAAACCGAACTGCATCCCACGCGATTCCATCCAGAACAGGCCATGCTGTGATGTTAACCAAAGTCAAGTCTCTTTTTAATCTGTGTGTAGAATGTGAAGAGGAAAGTGGGGCTAAAGTTCCATTTAAATGAGTAATGCAAGTTCTCTCCTCGACATAGTGTCCATTCATAATTCGAAAAAAATAAAACACAAAACCAATTGACATAAAAAGGTAAACCGAAAAAAGGACCAGCCAAATGTATATCCAAGGAGGTATCAAAAAATGTTTTTTAAACAGGCTAGCATATACTGCAATTTGAGAGGGTTTTTTCGAGGCAAGGGAAGCAGAGTCAAATGAAAATCTGGATTCCGTGGCTAAACGAGCTTGCAGGTCAGGCATGGACAAATCAGTGGGGTATGTATAGTCCAATTCATCAACGTTAGTTCCGGGTAAATTATTTAATAATGGACTGGAAACAGCAGGTAATTCGATGGCCACTTCAGGTTCAATATTAGAAGCAGTGGGCATAATTGAATTTCTCACTATGGAAGGACAGGAAACAGCTGGTGTCATGCTAAGAAGAATCGGCCACTCTGTGTATCTTGACATTGTCAATAGAAATAAACCTGTTTTCCTTACGACCTGGAAGTGGTGGTAAAATGACTGTTCTTGTGCCCTTCACTCCAAGCACTGGGACCGGAGCTCGATAGGAGGGACCAAACTCTTTCTTGTTGTCGATCTTCTCTCGAACCAGTTCTCCAACTTGGGGTAGCCAGCCAACTACCGGGATCTGCAACGCATCATCCGATGTGGAGGGCAAATGTTCCTTTGCAAGACTGTCTCTGGTCTTTTGTAGATTCTGTAAAACATTGCAATGTTCATCTGCGTCAAAGGAAGTGGCGCGAACCACAGAGTCTAGACCGTCAAGGTCAGGGACGTACATCTTGATGCCAAAGAGCATTTCGTATGGGGTCCGCCCACCCAGAGACCTTCTAGGGAGATTATTAAGAGCACGCTGCACGCCATAGAGGTGAGCCAGCCAGTTTCTGCCAGTGCCTATAACTCGGGCTGTCAAAGATTGCTTTAAATCACGGTTCATTCGTTCAACTACACTATTACCCTCAGGTCTGTAGGGTGACGAAAACTTGACTTGGACCCCCATCGAAGTCATGGCATCCTTATACGCCTTAGAGGCGAAAGCCGGACCCTGATCCGAATGGAAGGTACCACAGGCAAAAATCCCTATAAAGATACGCAAATCTCTAATGACAGTCCGTGAATCAGCGCTGCGATGTGGCCATACCCACACAAAGCGTGTGCATGAGTCAACTGCTACTAAGATGTACTTATACGCAGTATCAGATGAAAAAGGACCGCAGTGATCTAAATAAACACAGCCTAGCGGTTTATTAGAAATGTACAACTGAGTCTGTGGCGGACGCGTAGCAGTTGAAGGTTTAATCTGCTGGCATATGTCACAAAGAAGGACATAATCACGCGTCTGTTTGTACAGTCCCCGCCACCAGAAACGTAGTTGTAATTGAGTTACAGTGGCCGAGACGCCCGCATGCGCAGACGCCACACCTTCATGAGCCGCTGTAATCAAGTCTGCTCTGCGATCCGAGTTGGGAATCAGCCGTTCCCCAACATCAGGAATTGTCACAAAAGGAACCTTTTCGGGACTTAAGTGGTATTTATACTTCGAAGGGAATCCCGCAGGATGTTTACTTCCCTTCTCAGAGGCAGCAATCGCTGCCAAGATGTCGCTATCAATCTTGGTTTTAGACCTAGTAACTGCTGCAACTAAGTATGTAGATACTGCTGATTTCGCTGCTTCATCAGCAAGCGAGTTGCCAACAGCGTGAACTCCTACGCGCTGATGACCGAGAGTATGAATCACATAAACGAGTGGCAACCTAGCCTTAAGCTCTGCCACTCGAACCCAGATCATTTTATGTTTTATTGTGCTACCCTTGGAATCATGAAAATCATTTTGAATCCAAAAGAACAAGTTTTCATTGTAAGACTGGACACAGTAGTAAGAATCACTTACAATTAGAGTAGTAACACTTGGATCTGCGTACTCCAAAGCTAGTAAGAGAGCACGAAGCTCCGCCAATTGTGCGGTGCAATCGCCCAGGGGCAACGTGTGCACTTCCCTGGAAACGAACTCATCATTCAACATAGCACCGACCACAATGGCGCATGCGGAAACGTAGGCATGTTTAGAGCCATGCGCAACCTGCGCCGACCCATCAGTGTAAATGATGCAATGGAAGTCCTCCAAAGGTCGCATAGCCAGAGGAGCAGGATGAACGAATTCATACTGCAAGTACTCTTGCGACCGTAAGGAGGCGTCAAAAATAAACATGACATCCGTGGATGACAATGACGCAGCCCACTGAATCCACCGAGGGTGCAAAGCTTTTGAATTCGGTACACTGGCTTTCGTGACTGCCTCCAAGTGAGGACAGGGTGTTACCACTAGCATGCGTTTCCCCTGAGACAGTGCTCGTTCTTTTAGAATTGCCATCTGTACAGCAGTTAAAACCTTCTCCACTGTGGGAAACCGCATCTCAGCCGAAGTGTACAAGTGTGACTTGTAAGCAATAGGTACTGTGTCACCTTCGTTAAAAGTGAGGTATGTGAAACCCACCGTCCCAGGAATTATTCTTATTACCAGGTTGGTGTGGTTATCACGAGTCAGTAAATATTTAGAAGCGAGCAGATCAGCCTGCAAGGATTGCAAAATGGCTGAATGCTCAGGCAGCCAGCATGATTTTGAGAAAGTTGGTTGTATCAAAGCATACAAAGGCTTGATATGCTGGGCATATTCCGGAATGTAAGTTCTGCCGAAATTCAAAAAGCCCAGTAAAGATTGTAATTTTTTCAGTGTTGTAGGAGCGCGCAATTGTGCGCACTTCTCTAAGAAGTGAGGAGCCAAACCTCTACCTTCATTGTTGAGCTCATAGCCCAAAAACAACACTGTGTGTTCAGCAATGTGCGATTTTGCAAAGTTAAATTTGTAACCCATGTCAGCGAAGTTGCAAATAACAGAATTTACACGACACAGATGCTCCCAAATATCGTCGCCTGTGAGATATATGTCATCCACATACGAAAAAGCATCAGGGTCGAGTGCCTCCAGAATAGAGACAATGCGAGCGGTAAATATACCAGGACTATTCTTATAGCCCATTGGAAGACGCCGGAATTGCTTTTGGACTCCAGCGCTCGTAAAACCGGTCCATTGGGAGCTAAAGCTGTCCAATCTGTGGGCATAAAAACCATTGGATATGTCAAGCGTTGTCTTGAAACGCTTACGCACGAGACTATCCACTAGGGCAGAGCCGTGGGTATTCTGTACAGCACAGTTACGGCAATGCGAGTTTAAATGCCGGTAATCCAAAACCAAACGATATGATCCGTCAGGTTTGTTCACAGTAAAAAGGGGATTATTCATCGGTGACACACACGTTTCAATAACTCCCTGATATTCCAATTGTTCAAGGATTTCTGCGACGGAAGTTTTAGCTTCACGCCGAATGGGATATTGAGGTTGAGGCTGCGGCTGAGACCGCAACGGAATTTCGTGGCAAGGCGACAATCTATCCCAACCACATTGGTTACGGTACAGAGCCGGCGCGAGAGCCCGAGCCCACTCTTCTGCAAAATGCTGCGCATGCTCTTTCGAGACAGTGTTCGCGAAACTGGGTAGGATCACCTCCTCCCCTCGCGGCGCCGCGAGCACAAAAGGTGGGGGCCAGTCAGCCTCCGAAAGTAAAATATCATATGTAGAAGACAGATTCTCCCAAAATACACCTTTAACGGTACGCTGTATGTCACCTTCAATTAACAGGACAATTTCATATAGTCTTGCAGGGGGAGCAAGTCTCGTATCCGCTGTTTCTATCACAACGTAGACATCAGTCGCTGTCACCCTCAGTAGTGGACGCAGCGCCTCTCTGACTATGGTTATCTCCGCCGCGCTGTCCAGCAAGGTCAGAGCCCACGTCAGATTCCGAAGCCGCGTTCTCACTATCTGTGGCATATCGATGCGCTGTTAAGGCTGCGACTTTCTTTTTCGCAAACTGCGGACGCCTAGGCGTAGAATCCTCCTGCTTCACTGCGCCGTCCGTCTGGCGGGACTGACCACGTCCTTGTTGGCCACCACGTCCACGTCCACCCCCTCCTCCTCCACCGGTCTTCGGGGCCGATGTTTCCTGAAAGGAACGAGGAGAGCGTTGATCAGAACCCTGAAATCGATCAGGTGATTTAATCATCGCGCGATCGCGCAAATCATAAACTTTTTCAGTCGGCGCAGGTGCTTGTACTGCAGGAAAAGAATCCTGAGTTTGTGTATTCTTCCTCCCCTGTGTCTGTTTCTTAGGCCAATTTTGTTTTTTAGACTTGGGCTGGACATCTGTCACTGCAGATTGTCCTTGAGGTTGTTTTTTCTCCTTTACTGGAAAATATTTCAGACCTCTACTTGTGCGGCCAATTGTCTTATAAGCGGCCACCACAATCTTTGCTAACTGGCGGGGTTTGTCGGCATCGGGCAGAGCAGCCAAAGCATTCGACACCTGAAAGTTAACTGCATCTCCTTTAACATTGGAGAGAACGAGATCACTTACAATCTCAAAAGAACCACACAGGCGCATACCCAATTCAACCGCTGCCTCTGGACCGTGATCATTCTGAACACGTCTAATGATTTCAGGCAGGGCAGTCATAGACGGGGTGCCGAAGCACCTTGTATAAACTGCCGCAAATGTTTTTCCCCAGCTTTCACAGTCAACAAGTTCAGGAGTTATATCCTTCGGTAGAGTAATCGTTAACATTCTATGTTTATCAGCAGGAGTAGAATTCGGAAAAACCGCCTCCAGTTGATCAAACTTCTCTGCTAGCCAGAATGGGAAGTCATCGTTGTCAACTGGACGCGCACCAAAAACCGAATTAACCATCACTGGATTGAGACGCATTCCGCCTCGTTCCATGGGAGCGGCCGCACCCCCCTGGGGACCACCAGGAAGATGTCGACCGATGTATTGCACTAAAGCACGAATCACGGAAATGGAAACAACATGTAGCCTGCGTATTTCTGCTAGGGTACAAGCCCCGTGATTCGGGTGCGGGGTAAAGCCACCCAACGCAGGCCAACTTGTACCTGGAATTGAGAGTGGACCTAACCTCGCAGCGGACAAAGAGTGGGGGAGGGCGCCATCAAACCAAACTCGATGCTGCCAATGATCAATAGGTATTTCCAATGCCCTGTACGGCGTATATACAGCCGGGACATCCGAGGCGGTGTAGGAGTGGAACAAACCAGAATTAGCGTCCACAGCCGGAAACGTAACCCAAGAGTAAAACAACTCATAAGGAAACGCCGGATCTGCACATACCACGAAAATCACAGCCATCCCATCTACTGGGACCTGGTACGTCTGAAGATGGTTGCGTACCGCTACGCGACTATGCTGCGCAATAGCCACCGCCGCCATGACAACACTGGAAACAAGAACACACAAAGAATACTTTGTAGCACAACTGGGTAGTAATTCAAAGAAACCGTTTAAGAAAGAATCAAGCTTGAATAAAGACCTATTTCAAAAAATAGGTAGGTTTCACCGACACCCCGTTTTCCGGAAACGGATGTGAAGGGGTTAAGGCATGAACGATAAACTACTCGAGTGTCATGATATAAGACCACCGAAAACGTTGGGCGCCATGTTGCAGGGTTTCTGTACTCACACAGAACTGTGCACAGAGGAGTGGAACCTCGGCAAATTAGGGTGTCCCAAAACTTACCTTAGCAACCAACTCACCCCTTACCGAGCTAGCTACAGTGTCTCATTGGACATATCAAACTTCCAATGTTTAGACAAACCAGAACATGAACTTACAGTACCTCAGGGTACGTGGAACTCATGAACACTCTTTCGTTATATTATCATTACAAACCAGAACATGGAGTAAAGAAGACACATGTGCATTTGAAATGTTTATTTACTAATGCCGTCTTCTCAGGCGCAGTATCTTAGATAATACAAGTATACTTATTATCAGTAGCAAAATTATCAGCATAGTTACTAAGACATAAAAAGCGAATGGTGACAGCATGTTAACATGCTGTAATGAATAAGAGTTAACAACACTTATATTTCACCCTCCCTAACACATATATTATATTATTAGCTAAGAAGGTCTCTTTGGGGTGTTTTAGGGCGGGCCCATACCTTAGTGTCCTAGCATGAAGGAATCACATCAGCATACACCAGCTCTCTCTGCATGTGCACCGCATCAAGTGTGTTAACTATTCTCGTGCAAAGCAATATCAATCCCGCCTCAAGCCCAAGTTGGCAAAGGCTGCACTTGTGTTATGACTATGAAGGCGTGGAGATCAGACCTCATAACAATTCCATATTGTGTTGCTCCTGAAACTTCAGCACTCTCCGTGCAGACATGGTTTATTAAACAAAACTGATATCTGAGCAATAACATATTATTCTCACATACACCACGGCAAACCACTAGGTTGAAAGCTAAGTCAACAATTAAGGGTCGTGTGCAGAAGTTGCAAGAAAGGAAAAATGGCGTTTAAATCTCAAATGTACCTATGCTAACTTAACACGATATAAGGATATATAGGAGCTATACCACAAAACCAAACGGCCCTTGAACAGTACCAATGACTCATCCACAGCTATTTCTTTCCCTAGAACATAGATTTCTGAAAAGTGATCCACAAAATTATCAAGGATAGGCCAAATCTTGAAGAGATGGTCACAATCAGGATGACCCTGTGGCAATGCTGAAGCATTATCAAAAAAATGCAGCATGCAAAGCAGAAGCTAATACCGATCCCAAATCATGGTTGCAGGAAATATAGCTGTTGCCATCAAGGGACTAGTAGACCAATATGAAGCAAGCAATGGCTTCCTTATCAATCCATCAAAAAAGTGAAACTCCAGTACTTCTTAAGTTCAACCAGATTTGTGGGAGTCCACCGGGTAGCTCTAGAGTGGGGCTTAAGTCTGACACTGTTGTCCCTCAAATAATGATCAGCATACACATTTGTCTGATCAACAATCTTATCCAAAAACACATCGTCCATAAACAACTGAAATACATTTATAGGCAAAAAGTTTTCAATATTGGCTACACCCTGTAGCACCACTAAAGACAGGCAACACAGGCTGCACCATGTTTGGGGAAACCCAGAGTTCAGCACTTCCAAAGGAAGACTTTCAGCCCCAGACTGCATTCCAGAGGCCTTTTGATGCACTATGGGCACATCAGTGTCTCAAGGAGGCACTTCCTCTGCACTGAAAGTGGCTTCATCATCAGATGATTCCTCTCTGACAGAAAATTCACTACCAGAATCTTGGGCTCCCTCCTCTGCCTCAGATGCAGAGTCAGTCTCAGAACCATGGTCAGAGGAAGATTCAAAAAGCAAGCTAACAACCTGCTGATCGCTAATCCTGCTACTAGCCAGAAGCCTTACTCTTTACTAATAAAATGAATACAACTAAGTCAACAATAACCAACACTGTGTAAAGTAAGTAATAAAGTGGCTTTATCAAACAGAAAGTAAAACTACTGGCATATAGTAATCTGGGAGGAAACGTCAATCAATACAAAGCACACAAATACCTATATACTCAAAATGGATACCACTCACTTGCCAGAGACAGCAAGACTGAGGATCAACTGCACCTACTCTGAACAGACACAGCAAGCACCAAAGAAACCTCACTGGAACGAAGAAAAAAAAGATTACACATATCACAGGGCAGTTAAGAACAAGCCACAATCAATACGTTACTTTGAAAAACAATCACACAAAAAGCTAAAGATTCAAACATTAGTACAGCGCTCTAAGAAAATTGTACAAACAGGCCAAGGATGCACATTAGATGAAAAGATTACAAAATGAGTTGGTTACCAACCACAACGCCACAAACTACATATCTGCCAAAGCTGCACCCACAAACATGATTCCCCAAAACGACAAATGAAACAATTAGCTCTACAATAATAAAAGTAACAAAAATTACAACATAAATAAAAAATGATAAAATATCAATAAAAGCCACCACCAGATGGAAGTAAACCTTACCCCAGATGCTGATCCCATAACTTGATTCCTAGGTAACTCAACTGATACTACCCACTGCAGGCCAATTACTCAAAAAAGACCAAAAACCAAAACAATATGGCCCCCAAGGAGCAAACATAATCCCTGGTGTATAGTGGGCTTCAGGGGCGGAATAAAAAAAATAAAATGCCCACCAGAAGGGATCGCTCCCCTTCAAAATAAAATTCAGCCCCCCCACCCCCCAGAGTGCAGATCGGCCTAAAAACAACCAAGTTGCCCTCAGGGGGTGGAGAATATAAAAAAACATACCCCAACGAGATAGACCCTTTCCCAAGGGGTCCCTCCCTGCAATTTCATTACATAAAATCCCCGGCGTATAGTGGGTTTTGACCCCACTAGGGTACAGATTGGCTACAAAACTAGCTCCGGGGGGGGGGGATCGGGCAAACCACAGATACAAAATATTGCTCCTTCAGGGGAGCGACCCTTGCCTCTCCACAATTTCATTACATGAAATCCCTGCCATCTGCCTGGTTTATACCTCCACTCCCTCAGGGGAAGATTGGCCGAAAAAAGGGCCAAACTAGCCCCCCAGGTTGGGCCGAAACGCAGAAAAAACATTTTTCTCCCAGGGTAGCGATAATTACTCAACGAGTCGCTCCTCACAATTTCGTAAAAAGTAAAATAACTGGCCTCTAGTGGGTTTTGACTTCCCTAGGGGGCAGATCGGACGAAAAAACAGCTGAACCAGCCTCCAGGGTGGCAAAAACAGAGAAAAAGCATTTTGCTCCCAAGGGGAGCGACCCTTGCCCAAGGGGTTGCTCCCTGCAAATTGATCAAATCAAATCTCTGGCCTCAGGACGGCCGAAGAAAAGGGGCGAACTAGCCCCCAGGGGGGCCGAAACATGGATAGTATATGCCCCAGGTGAGCGACCCTTGCCTAAAAGGTTGCTTCCCCAAAAAACAGAAACAAATCCCTGGTGGTTAAGAGGATGGGATTCCTGCTAAAACAAACCCACTTGGGAGAAACACTTAGGGCCCTATTAAGAGTCTGCCGGTCCGAGGACCGCTAGACTCGTGGTGGTGTGGCACCAGCGGTCAAACTGCCCGCTTACGACCTGGGCAGTCCGACCGTTGACTTTGCCAAGAAACTGCTGTTCCCTGGCGTTGGAGTGGCGGTCAGATGTGCAATATGCTTCGCAGAACCGTGGCAGACTCGTGGTTGCGGTCCAACCGCCCGATTACGACCTGGGCAGTCGTACTGCTGACTCTGCCAAGGAACCACAGTTCCCTGGCATTCGATGGCAGTCAGAAGCGCAGTATGCTTGGCAGGACCACCACGGTCCCGCCAAGCATAATACAAGAATTTCCTCTCTGCCAGGGTTCTCATGGCGGTTTCATGAAACCCCGGCAGAGAGGAAACAAGGGGTCCCTACAGGCCCCCCTGTGCCTCCACCGCATGTGAATGTACAAAGGGAGGCATAATGTGCCCCCGTGTCCATCCACATAGGTTCCTGCACGGCATGGACTTTGGAGTCCATGCCGTGCAGGAACCTTGTGAGGCATTCCCATTCCAGTGCCTTTTTCAAAGGTAGTGCTGTCTTTGAAAGGGCACCTCAGGGGGAACCGCAACGCACCCCGCCCTCCAGATTACTGAAAAGTAGTAATCTGGTCAGCAGGCAGCAGCGACCTTCGGTGGAGCGGCAGCGTGAACATTTGCACCGCTGCGCCACCGCTCCGCCAAAAGTTGTAATCGGGCCCTTACTGTTCTCTCGATGCACTGGCTTGCCTGGAAGCAAATGGCTTTCAGTGCATTCCCGGCCTGCTCTGATGACGTTGGAGCGGCATGCTCGCCAACGTCATCATATCACCGAGTAGGGGTTGTGGGTTGCAGTGGAAGTGTTTCCGCTGCGATCCCTGGTGGAGGCACATAGTGGGGCAGCGCACAGTGGAGCGCCAGCGCTTCCCCATAGGTGGTGATAGAACGGCTTAGAGCTGTCCTCAGCTCAGGCCCACCATGGCTGAGGAAGGCTCCAAGCCATGTGTTAGGATCTATGCTTCATGGAATTGTAAGCATGTTGCTAGGAGCTTAGAATGTTATAGTCTGAATAGGAGACAGTACAGAGGGAGCTGTGGAAGGAGCTGGAGGTCTCTTTACTTCTGACCATTAAAGACTAACTTTAATCTTCATTTCTGTATTGGAGTCATCTTTACATTGGCGACGAGGACCTTGAACCTTGAACTCTGGCAGGGGACAGAGACTATGATGTGACCTCCACCCCTGGATGATACCACTGGATTCTGCTGTGGTATACATTTTACTCCTCCATTTGGACTTCCTATTTTCGTTCCTAATGTGGCCATCAAGCCGGTATGTACATTTCCTTCTTGCTGTTCTGAGTTTGCTGAGGAAATTCTGAACATATTGGAATTGAAATTGAAATTCTCCTGTTAGGGGATATTTCGATACTTGATACTCGAAATCTATTGCCTAAGTTTGTGGTTGCTTCGTGGTGCAGCTTTGGAGTGCTACTGACTGTATTTCGCTCAGCGCGGTTCAAGTGCTTCAAGTGCAATATTCAAAAAATCTCTGCTGCCTTACTTATACAGCCGCGTCTCAAGTGCATCATTTGAAAGTCTCCACTGCCTCGCTTGCGCTTGCTGACTACCCGTTGCCATCGCCGAGTCTTCACTCTTCGAGTCTTCGCCTCTGGAGCCTTCGTCATCAGCTGGGACGTCGTGTCGCTGATTTTCGTCACGTAACTTCGTGGGGTCGAAAACGTCAGCGTCATTAGCGTGACCCATACGTGGCGGCCATCTTTGTAATCCTCAAGTTTGTAGTTTGAAGCCCCCTCGGCTCTTATTCTACACGACTCGTATTTATTTCATATGGACTCACTTTTGAGATAACGAAGATGATAAACGTCTTTTCGGAAACGTGAATACACTGTTCATCTCTGGCAACATACTGCAAGGAGAATTTTGTACCGAAGGAGTGTAAGACTGCAAGAAACATTCTACTTCTTCTTCATTTACTTCTTTGACTGCCTTTCCTGTTGATTTATTTGATTTTATTTGGTTGTCCATCGTTATGGGTGATCAAACTTTTTCGACGCCTCCTTCCTTTTTACCCTCTCCTGGTGAACCTTCTATACCTTGGAAAGAATGGAAGAAATTGTTTTTAACTTATGTCTTAGCTTCTGGTGCGGACAAATATGGTCCTGTTCGTAAGCAAGCAATTTTACTTCACAATTTGGGAGTAGAGGGTAGAAGGTTGTATGAAGATTTGCCTGAAATATCTTTGGGTGTGGGAGATGGTCAAGCTAGTAATGTATATGAAATGAGTATGTTGATGTTGGAAAAGAGGTTTATTACTAAGATCAATACTGTTTTAGAAAGGCATAAGTTTTTCTGTCGTGCTCAAAAACATGATGAAGACATTGCGACTTATGTAGCAGCTTTAAGGGGTTTGTCCTTGAATTGTCAATTTAAAGACCTGACAGATTCCCTAATTCGTGATCAGATCGTCAGATGCACCAACAATAAAAGAGTGAGGGAGAAACTACTTATAAGAGATTGTACGTTAGAAGAAGCAATTCAGATTGTTAAGGGTCTGGAGAATACTGACTTATGGATTAAAGAAATGGATAAATGCACTAATTCTATTGTATCAAAAGATAGTACAGTGAAAGAACCAGAATCTAGTGCAAAGTGTTCTCAGACACAAGCTTCTGTTGATGAAACCAAAATTCTTAAAAATATTGGGAAGTTCGATTCTAAAACTACGAATAAGCCACCAGGTTATCGTCCTACTAATTTTGGCCAACAAAATAACTTGCGTCCAGTGAAATGTTATAGATATGGTTCTCCTGGACACATTGCGTCCAGTCCACGTTGTGCAGCTAGAAATGCCATATGCAGAGGATGCGGAAAAAGGGGACATATACTTAAGGCTTGCAACGCTAAGACACAGTATATTAATGAGATTGATGATTGTTGTGTAAATATTGAAAAACTAATGTTGTGTGTAGATGGATTAATTTTGAACGAAAATTGCCCTTGCACAGAGAAACCTATATGTCTTATTGATGTAGCTACAGAGAGTACTGATACGCTTGAGAAGCCACTTTGCTTAATTAATTTTGATTATAGAGATCCTAAACATCCTCAAACTAGATATGTTAACATGTTAGTGGAAGTTTATATACCTTATTGTCCAAGGATGCATATGTTGAAATTTGGGAGAATGATTGTGACGTTGACTCTTGGAGTGCACCAGACATAAAAGCAGTGGGGTATGGTGGGAAGACCATAGATATCCTAGGTCTAAAGTGGATGGTAATAACTTTTCAAAATAACAGGGTTTTTGGACGAGTATATCTTACTAAACAAGGGTCTAACTTGCTTGGTTGGCGTCACCAAAAGGATTTAGGAATTGTTTTAAATCCCAATGCAGTTGAACCAGTTTCTTCTTTTTCTGTTCCAAGTGTTGACACTTTTGAAACTGATGTCATGAAAAAGTTTCCTAATGTTTTTTCAGATAAGTTAGGAAAGCTGAAAGGATTTTCTCACAAAATCATCCTTAAGAAGAAAGCAATACCAGTAGTTCACAAAGTAAGGAATTTACCACACTTAATGAGGGAACCTCTTAAACAAGAATTAGATAAGTTATTAGATCTGAAGATTATAGAACCTATTGAGGCATCTGAGTGGCTCGCCCCCATTGTGGTCGCGCCCAAGGATGGTGGAGCCAAAATTCGGCTCTGTGTGGACTTGCGCGATTTAAATAAGAATATATGGGTTGATAGACAACCCTTACCAAACATTTCTGAAATGTTAAGTGCCATGGGTGGAGGTGTGTGTTTTAGTGTAATTGACATGTCTGCAGCCTACCACCAAATAGATTTGGATGAGGAGTCAAGACACCTCACTTCCTTTGTAACACCGCTGGGGGCGTTTCGTTATTGCAGAATGCCATTTGGTTTGGCGTCGGCCTCAGCGGTGTTCCAAAGAGTGATGCAGCAGGTTCTAGTTGGAATCGACAACGTTTTGTGTTTTCAGGACAATGTATTAGTAGTTGGGAAAGATTGTCATCATCATGATAAGATATTAACAGAAGTTTTGGAACGCATGGAAACCAATGGCTTAACGATAAAAAAAGAAAAATGCCAGTTGAAGCGAGATAATGTAACATATCTCGGTCATGAGATATCTGGTCTGGGCATTAAACCTAAAAAAAGTATAATTTCTGCAATCAATGATGCTCCTACACCAACAACTAAAGATCAGCTAAGATCTTTTCTGGGATTAGCTGAATATTGTTCAAAGTTTATTAAAGGGTTTTCGGATGTAGTTGAGCCTTTAAGGCAATTAATGAAGAATGGTGTGGTTTTCGAATGGAATGAAGCTTGTGAGAATGCTTTCAAATGTGTGAAAATGGGAATTCTTCATGCACCTACTTTAGGTCACTTTGACGTTAAAGCCAAAACATTGGTTACCACTGATGCGAGCGCTGTGGGAATTGGAGCTGTGCTCTCTCAAATATCTGATGGTGTGGAAAGAATTATAGGCTTTGCTTCTAGGAGACTTCAGGGTGCTGAAGTTTCTTATTCAGTTATTGAGAGGGAGGCTCTCGCTTGTACGCGGGGAATTAAACATTTCAGGTATTTCCTTTGGGGTTTACCTTTTAGAGTACGGACAGATCATAAGCCCCTTGTGCATTTGTTCAAAGGAGGAAGAGGCTTGGAGGGAAATGTCACTCCAAGAATATCAAAATGGATTTTATCTGTGCTTGAATACAACTTTCAAATGGAATATATGAGGGGAGAGAGAAACGTCATTGCAGACTATCTGTCTAGAATGCCTGTAGATTTGGTTTTTGGTGAGTCAGAAATCAATGATCCAGTGATTAGTTGTGATGAAATTCTAGCATTTGATAAGGGACAATGGGAGAGTGCCATGGCAAATGATCAACTAATTCCTTTGGTTATGGAAAATGTTTCTGGAGGATGGTCTAGGGAATCTTCTAATGATATTCGTTTGAAAGGTTTTTTTAATGTAGAAGCTGAATTGAGTGTTTCTGAAGGGAAACTGTGGAGGAGGAACAGGTTGGTGCCACCGTGTAATCTCCGGTCCAAAATCATGAATATAGCGCATGAAGGTCATTTGGGAAGGAACATGACTAAGAGAACGATCCGTGAATCATATTGGTGGCCGGGTATGGATGGTGAAATAGATGATTTGGTCAGGAATTGCCATGCATGTGCTGGAAGTGATAAGACGAAAGTAATTAGGCAACCTCCTCTTTCCTGTGTTGATTTTCCAGCACGTCCCTGGGAGAAATTGGCGATTGATTTCCTAGGTCCGATTTCTAAATTGGGTGCTCAGAATAGATTTATAATGGTCCTTGTGGATTATCATTCAAAGTGGTTCGTAATGGAGTCTACCGAGAACATTGATACTAGAAGCGAGATAAGTTTTATGGAATGAACATTTTTAAATGAGGGCATACCGAAAACTTTGATTTCAGATAATGGTGTGCAATTAGTATCAAGAGAGATGAAGGAGTTTTTGGATGGTATGGGAATTTGTCATGAGAAAGTTGCGTTGTTTAGGCCACAGGCAAATGGTCTTGTTGAAAGGATTAATAGATTGTTGATGGAGAATATTCAGTTATCTTTGGCGAATGGTCTGTCGTGATCTGAGGAGCTTAAGAAAATGGTCTGGTCATATAGAGTGACCCCGCATTCAGTCACTGGTATATCTCCATTTGTTTCTCTGAAAGGGCGTGAACCAGGTTTGAAGGAGGTTCCGGGTTGGCTGAAGAACAAGGAATGTGTTTGGGTTGACCGTTCAAGTGTGAAAGATGGTGTCGTCAAAAGACAGTGTGATTCTGCACATTCATACAATTTGAGAATGAGGGTGAGAGATTCGGACATAAATGTTGGTGATTGGGTTGTGACGAAAAAAAGTGGTATTGTTATAAAAGGGAAAAGTAAATATTCACGACCTAAACAAGTGAAATCTGTAAAAAAAATGTTCTCATCTTAAATGATGGTTCTGCTTGGAGTTGTGGTAATGTTGCAAAATGTAATACCCCTTAATTGTCACTTTCATATTTTTTGTATTTGCTTTATCCTGTAGCTTATATTTTTATATTGTATTATATTGTAATGGGGAAGATGTGTTAGGATCTATGCTTCATGGAATTGTAAGCATGTTGCTAGGAGCTTAGAATGTTATAGTCTGAATAGGAGACAGTACAGAGGGAGCTGTGGAAGGAGCTGGAGGTCTCTTTACTTCTGACCATTAAAGACTAACTTTAATCTTCATTTCTGTATTGGAGTCATCGTTACACCATCCTTTGCATACAAGGGGTTTAAGAGGGGGAGATGATGTGGTCTGACGGCTAGATTGCTGACTTTGGAGTTGGGAAACCAAGGTTCGATCATCGGGGCCAAGTCCACATTCTGTGATTCTGGGCAAATTACTTAATCTCCCCGTGCCTACTCAAAAGAATAATGTGTCCTTGTGTAACATAACCGGTGCTCATGTAAAGCACTCCAATACCTTAGGGTCACAGTTTGCGCTATATAAATCTGCAAAAAAAAAGAAGAGTATAAAAAATTTCAACAAATGACCATTTTCTTTTCTTTTTTTTGTTAAGAAAGACGGCAACTCTATTCAACAATGCATGCCGAGTGGAGGGAGCCCTCCTCAATCAAGCCTCACAGCCATGATCAAGCATTGCAATGTCATGGGTAGGGTGCCTCTTGGTTAGTCTTTGTAGCGCTACACTGTGGCTCAATGCCCCATGGCTACACAGCAGTGGGTGAGTTGCCTAATTTCTTACAAAAATACTGGTCATTTGTTTACATTTTACTACTGTGGAGTGATAAAAAATACTGCTAGGTGAAAAAGAATATGTGTAAAAACATTGTTATTTCTTTGTATCATAGCAATTAACCAGTGTGCTTGCTTTTATAATCATTTGCATATAATTTAAGTTAACTTGCAAATATGTGTTTTCTTCTTTTGCTACTTTTTATATAGCAAAATGGAAACAATTCCAGATTTTGCTTCTTTTTTCATGCTATTTACAAGAATGAACATAAAAATACAGGTCATGCTAGTAAAACAATGTTCAGATGGCAATCCTAGCATAGAATCACTAGGCCTCGCAGCCATTTATTTATTTTAAAAGTTTTATATAGCGCGAACATTTATTTATTAATTTTATTTTATTTTAAGAGTTTTATATAGCGCGAACATTTATTTATTCATTTTATTTTATTTTAAGAGTTTTATATAGCGCTGTCTAGACCTGGAGGTATCAGAGCGCTTTACATGAGGTTCCACAAAAATTACGTTACAAGATTACATCAATTCCAATTTACATCAGTTGCTAGACAAACAATTGCAAGAGCATAGAAGACGAGATAATTGAAATGTAGAGGGGAAGGGGGGAAGGGAAAAGGGATAGGAGGCTATGGCAGCCAGTTATGGGGATATGCCTCACTAGGAGCCCTGGAGGTAGCAGAAAACAACTTTTTAAAACAGATATTGAGGGTTCCAAGGGGAATAGCGAACTTTTATGTACATGAAGAGCTGGGTGTGTCATACCTATGTGACAAGGTAGCAGTTAACCCCTTACTGTGCTGGTTAAATTGCTGGTTAAACAGTGATCTACCTCTTACCCAGAATATATTGAGGGAAGCACTAACATGGGAAAATAGGCTTAAGGTTCCTTGGATAAAGTACTTAAGTAATTGCTTCAACGAATTAGGGCGCCCCGAACTTTTTTCAACCCCAGAATCTATTACGAAATTGGATGTTATCACTGTGAAGAAGGCTTTTATTTCATCCAGGTATTTAGCTAGGGAGCATGGTGAATTAAAGAAAGGAAGTGTACGGAAACATGTGCTATTAAAACATCTTTGCTCATGGAACCATACCTGTCATGGCCCATGTCAAGTTATGATCGTTTCTTGTTGACGAGGTTTCGACTTGACTTATTTCACTTACTACTGGCCGTGCCTAAGGGGACCCACCGCAGTCAAGTGTTGCCGGCTTGCGGCTGCGACGAAAAGTCTCCGCAAGACCTGGCACACTTTTTCTTTATCTGACCCTTTTATATTGTACCACGGAGGCTATATTTAAAACCTTGCCTCAAAAAATTTAATTTCACACAAATTAGACCAGCACTTTACTACCTTCAGCTGTTAAGTTGTGACTGCACTTTATTTGTATGCAGCTTTTTAAAATTAGCACTTAGATTTAGGAAAAGCACGGAGGGGTAACAGTGCCACTGATAGATATATTCTTAGCTAACAATAACTTTTTACATCCTTATAGTATTTTTCATATTTTCACAGTACATTCTGCTTGTAACTTTTTTGTTCCATGTTGTTTTAAAAAAAAAAATTGTATGTATGTGTTAATATATGTCTAATGTAATATGCTTTTATGGTTGTTATTACTAATAACCGAATAAAGTTATTTGACTTGACTTGACTTGGATAGGAGGGAGATAAGGCAGGGAGACGAAAGGAAAGTCTGTCCAAAGTCCGGCTGGGTAGGTGAAGGTCAAGGGGAAGTCCCAAAACCCATCTCCTCTATAGCTATCAGGTAGCTCCACCGGGCATTGGCCAAAAAGCTCGGTCTCAATGGGAAAAACAATAAAAGAAAGCATTGACGGCAAAATAAATGGAGCGTAGAGGGGAGGGGGCATGGAAGGAGAGAAAGGGAGGATAGGGGAAGAGACAACAGGGAGAGACGAAATGAAGTCTGTCTAAAGGCCGACTGGGTAGGTGACGACCAAGAAGCGAGACCACGGCCCATCACCCCTACAGCTAAACCAGGTAGCTCCATCGGGCATTCGACAAAATAGTTCAGTCTCAATCATTGAGAGAGGAGAAAAGGAGAGACAAAAATAGAGGGAGGATGCGGGAAGAGACGACAGGAGAGACGAAAGGAAGTCTGTCTGAAGACCGACTGGGTAGGTGACATCCAAGGAGGGAATCCCCGACCTGTCTCCCCTATAGCTAAACCAGGTAGCTCCATCGGACATCAGACAAAATAGCTAGATCTCAAATGACGAGGGAAAATTTGCAGATAGACAGGGTGGGGACTAAGGGTCAGGACAGGTGAAGGCAGAGGTCAATAGCAGGAAAGTGGAGAGGAGTAGCGCGAGGAGTGGTATGGGGAAGGTAGTTCGGCAAGAAGTTCCCATGGATCTGGTGGGCTATAGTTGCCAGCTTAGCCAAAGTGCGGGTACTCGGCTGGGAGGAGGGAAGGGTGAAGGGGGAAGGAGCAGGATGACGACAGGAGAGACGAAGGAAGGTCTGTCCAATGTCCGGCTGGGTAGGTGACGGCTGAGGAGGGAATCCACAGCCCATCTCCTCTATAGCTATCGGGGTAGCTCCACCGGTCATCGGTCAGGTAGCAAAGTCTCCACGGTCGAGGGAAAGTTCACAGTGTAAATGTCCTGAAGGGAGTGCAGGTTCCAGGTTCCCGACTTCCGTGTCTAGACCTGTGCCGTTCTTTCAGGGAGGGGGCGCCAGCGTACAGAGGGGATTCCTGGCGGGAAGGCATTGCACCACAACCACACGCAGCATCTTGAGGTGGAGACTCATGTCAAAGATAGCACAGTAAAACAACAGCCGGGAGAAGAGTCCTATGCTCTACCGGTTGTCAATTACTACGTGCGGAGCATACATCGGTTCCAGACTGCATCTACCGAACTCAATTTTCCAAGTCCACCTATCAGCTCCATTACGCTGATGCAGGGCGTAGAAACAGCGAGAGCCCCCCCAAGGGACCACAGGAGTTTGAACTTAGCTTCCTTGTCCTGCCTCAGTTTGGTCCGCCGACATCAGAGTGCACCTCTCGTCAATTACAGTGAAGACCATGGTAGAGGGAACGGTGGCCATGTTAGGGTCAGGCACTCGGAGTGTATGTATTTGAGTATACATACGGACTTCTACCTCCGGTGCCCCCGATGCTTTCCACAACCCTGGCAAGTCTCTCTCGGGCTCACAGATCCCTTTTGGTGGCTCTACATCCACCCACAAACATCACCGCCAGCAGTCGAGTGGCTCGTCCGAGGTCCGCGACGTTCGCCATGTTGGAGACAGGCACTGCCACAGCAAGGTACCTACATTATCCACTCACTTCGGCATCCTCGTGGCCCGGTCACTCTGCTCCAGCAGTGCTGCAGACCCATCGGGTCAATGGAAATCGCGCATCCGTCTATGATAGCCCCAACAACGAGCGGCTTGGTAGTGTAAGGTTGGTTTCACTTTCACCTAGTTCATTGCGCTCGTGATCGCCATCTTAAGTCTGTCGGAAAGCTCGATATGTCTCACCTTCGGGGCAGTTTTCACCGCATCGGCACACTCTTTTGTACATTCAGCCCCTGTGTCTCGGCGTGCAGCTATTCCGACGTGATATTCTGTGCTTTTCGATCCTCAAAGGTCGCCAACATTACCCATGAGGGTATCAGAGCGCTTAACAAATGATCAGAAAGAAGAAACATGTAGAGCAACACCAATATAATTGAAACCGGTACAGGATGTAGAAGCTTCCTAGTTGAGGGAGGGACCACCTTAAGGTCTAATCCGACAAATCAAAAACACGATCATAACAGGCGGGTAATAAAAATAGGTGTAGTCAATGTGCCATTTTGGGCATGCCATGGTCCAGTGCTCATGGGGAGTGAGCCCTCCTCCTGCCTTGTAGCGCTACACCATTGTTCGAAAGCCCAAAGAAGAGGGCCCCCTCTTCTGGGCCACACAGATTTGGTTAATGACTTCTGTGCTCATAATGGCCCCAAGTTTTCAAACTGAAAATGTGTTAACTTCCAAGATTGTAGACGGTTTATGGATATTATCTTTATAGCATATGAGTGACATTACAAGTGACACTATTGTGAGCTGTGCTACCAATTTGATTTTGGTATTATTGTAAGTTACAAAGTGTGAGAGGCTGGCTTAGTATATGGTGCTCACTTATGTAAGTGAAGCACCCTGCACTAATCCAGACAACCCATATGGTGATTTTAGTGGTCTTAGACAACCTTAGAAAGCTCTCTGAGTGGTAGCTGTGGACAGCAGCCTTCAGGCGTAGTCCAGAAGGAATGTAAAGCAGCTTGTTTTACCAATACTTAATCGGTTGGTATAGGTTAAGTGAAAATGAACCGCACAGTGAAGTTATAAAAATGTTTATTTATTATTAACACTCACTAACACAATGTATTATCTCTTACCCGGAGATACAAACAAAATACACACAATACTTTGTCAATAGAGTACGTAAATAGCACAGTATACACAGTGGTCCCCTGGGGTGACCAAACCATATACTAAAATAATGGAATGCGAACCGCGACCTAAGTCAACAATGGACCCAGAAGATGTAGAAGAGTTGAGTGTAGGAGAGTAGGATCTGCTTCCTATGGTTACCCCAACTTTTTGTAGTGTTTCACTGGTTTATCGACTTTAGACTCCCTGTGGCCCTGCTAAATTGGTTACCTATACATTAGGTACACTCCAGATTGGTTACTGGGGTACCCTTGTGAGTCCCTAGTATATGGTACCTTAGGTACCAAGGGCATAGGTACCCCAGAGGCCTACCAGGAGCTGAAGCATGTATTATGCCACCCCTGGGAAGCATTCCAAAATTGCACCCCAGGTCTGCCCTTGCAGCCTGGGTAAGGTGGTGTAAGCACCCCTTACTTAGATATAGTATACCTATATCTACCTATATATATAGACACATATAAACCTATAAGTCACTCCTATGGCAGGCCTTGACAATCCTGAAGGCAGACTGCTTGGTTTTGTGTGAGAGGGTGCCCTAGCATGAGCTGAGCCCCTCTGCAGCTTTCGGAATCCCTTCCTTTTATGTGTTTTATGATACAGCCATTCCATATACTCTTAAGTGCATCATAATCCTCGCGGTTAATGCTAACTTTGGTTTGGCTGCATCAAAACATGTTGTGTTTGGTGTCAAACACTTTGGAATACTATAGTTCTGGCGGCGGGGTAGCATTCCACCCTTCTAGAGGGAGAAGACATGCACACACTGGTACACCCGGTAAAGGTTTAAAAGAGCCTCAGCATCACAAAATGGATGCTGCTGCCACAGACACAAGTCTGACCTCCTGCTGCTGGACGAAACTCCGGCAGGGGAGGCTTGGACAATAGGTTTCCTCTCCAGGGAGGTGCCAGCACCTCCCCAGACAGGCTTTAGTGTATTGGGGCAGGGTGGGTGCATTCGGTGAATGCTTTTCAGACACTGCCTGGGGCACACAAAGTGTCCCATGCATTTCCCAGTTCAAACCGGTTGCTGGGGCACTCAACCCCAGCTCTGGCGCGAAACTGGACAAAGGGGAGAGGGTGTAACCACCCCCTCCCCAGGTCCGCCCATAGGTGGGACCCTAGAGTTAGTCCAACCCCTAAACTTAGTATAAGTATAGGTAACCCAGTCACTAGGACTTTAGATTACCCAGGACGAAACTCTGATACATAAATCTTGGACCTTCAACATTCCATTTCGACTGGAAGATGAAAGAAATCTCCCTTGAGGTCAAGGAGTGACCGCCCTGTTCAAACAGGCACCAAAGAAGCATCTTGCCGATCTGCATTTTCAAGGCTCCCGACGGATCCTGAAGAATCTGCGACACAGGACATGGACTTCCAGACATCTCCGAGGCTGACACTAGTCCCCAGCAGAGCAGAGACCTGTAGCTATCACAAGAGACGTGGGACCAGAACTCCTGGACATCCTGCAAGTTTGCAAGTGCACCTACTTCCTGAAGTTTCCCAAAGTTGTGCATTGGGGTATTTGAAGCCGCTGCCCGAGCACCTTTTGCACCGAAGCTTAGAGGCCTACACTCCCTGCGTGTTCCGTGGGCCCTCTTCCTGCATTCCCGCTCGAGGCTCCTTCGCGATCCCTAGTCCATTGACTGGTGGATCCCCATGAAGGACAATCCTTTGTTTCTTGGGCTTTCCTGCTTGCTCCAGATGCGCCCTGACTCCCCTCCAAAGGGTGAGTCCCTCAGACCTCGCTGGTATGCACAGAAGCCAATCTTGTCATCTTACGTGGGTTGCTGTTGCCAAGGCTTGTTGGGTCCGATCCGGATACCGACGCTGCAGCACTCGACATCCTTTGTGGGACAGCTCAAATCCAGCTCCTGGTCATCGTTGACGCCTCCTGGTCCTTGTGGCTGAAAAGTCAAGCTTCACCTACTTCACTTGAAAGCACCCGACATCGGCTGGCATCTCCTTGTCGCCATCGTGGTCACTGGCTAGTGACCCAGACTCTGTCCCCTCTGCTTTCAGGTTCTTCTAATCTTCGATCCACCCTTGGATCCATCCGGACACTTTGCTCCTGGTCGCCTGCAGCACTTCTTTGCAGCTCTCCATTGGAATCGATGACGAAACCCGACAGGAAAAGACACCTATGCACCTGGCTTCCCTGGGTGAGGTAACACGAGTACTCCGGTGCTCCCGTGAGTCTTGACTCTCGAAGTGTCTAGTTCTGAAAGGAATATTTACCCTACATGGAATTTTGAGTATTGTACTGATTTCAAGACTTATTGCCCTGACGAAGTTCCATATGGAACGAAACGCTGCAGCACTTCTTTGCAGCTCTCCATTGGAATCGATGACGAAACCCGACAGGAAAAGACACCTATGCACCTGGCTTCCCTGGGTGAGGTAACACGAGTACTCCGGTGCTCCCGTGGGTCTTGACTCTCGAAGTGTCTAGTTCTGAAAGGAATATTTACCCTACATGGAATTTTGAGTATTGTACTGATTTCAAGACTTATTGCCCTGACGAAGTTCCATATGGAACGAAACGCATTGGCTGATGTCCATGTTTTTATTTGCAAATTAAATAAAGAAATTATTTTTGGAATATATATGGAATCCTTTCACTTCATCCTGGTGCACCGTCTTTTTCTCTTGAATATTCAAACAGAACATATTGCATTGCTAGTTCTCTTATGGGGCACTCACAGAGGCAAAGTCATGAATTTACCTGGAGCAGTAGCTGGCCAGGCCCAGGAAGGATTGCATCTGTCACGCCAGCCACTCACTTGTACTCCTGTGCTCTTGTTGATGATGACGGAACCCCAATCTCCCTAGGAACTGACAAATAGGCAGAGAGATAGTAAAACACTCTGTCCATCTGAAAGACCCCAAGGGGAAAGGGGGATGGGAATGAGAAAAGAGAGAGAAAATGCTTCTGATTTGCCTCGTCTTTTCTAGGGAAGCATTTTCTGGAGTTTTCTGCTTAGACCTGGGAGAGTATCTCTGTCAGAGCTGGAACGTCAGAGGAATAGCACACTAGTGAAGGCTCTCTGGAAAGACTCTATACAAAAAATATAAACAGTATTACCCCACTGAATTGCCAACAACTGGATAAATACTATCATGTGATTCATTTCTAAACAACTCTACCTATATGCAATGTATACTGCCTTTGCATACTCTTTCTTCAACTTAAATATTGTTGCTTGTTCGTGAAGGTTGATTCTATAAAAAATTAGATTAAATGTACATTTCAATATTGATTTTCCAAATCATTTCAGGTAGATTTCACACAACTGGTATTACTAATTTACATGCACTTGGTGTCTGTGGAGTTTTCTTATACCACTCTGTCACAAGGAATTGAGCAAAAATAAAGATTTTCACAAATGACATTAAAATAAAACAAACATGAGTCTCTGTTTAAAAACAGTCAGATTATTCTTGTGAATATTTGCAGTCCGAACTCTGTTTCCTGATTAATTTTCCTTCACTGATCCAATAATGTTTTTGCAAGAAAGTTAGACGTATTGATTTGTGTCCGGATTATAAATAACAAAGGTGGGCTTTTGTCTTACTCACTGATAGACTTCTGACACTTCGTAAGGCCTTTTTTACAATGTTTAACTTATCTCTTTCTTTTTCTTGGACAGGATCTGGAGCGTGAACCGGAAGCAGAAAAGGAAAAGCACTGGAGAAGAAGGAGATCCGGGGAAGCCAAGGAGCCACGGAGGAATGCCGAAGAATACAGCAGCTGGGATGCGGACATCACCGAATGGAGCAAGCATCACAGGAGACTCACGAACCGGAAAAAGCAGCAGACAGGTAAGCACTGGAGAAATGCGCGACTAAGCAATTTGCAGCCACACGTGAGCGGTTTAAATACCTTCCAGCCGCTCACGTAAATAATTACCAACTCGTGTTTCACGTGCTGACTGTTAACACGTGAAATGATAATATCTATTAGTTTGTTTAACTTCTCTCCATGATTTACTGTTAATTTATGTGCTGGCGCCTCGTTCAATAATGACTCACCCTTTTGTCTGGAATACATTTGTGAGAGTTTTCATGTACAATACAAAATTAATAGCATAATACATTTAAAATGTACATTTATTTGTACCATTATTCGAGGCAAATTATACCACGTAGGCTACGAGAGGCAACTACGGGAGGCTTGCATGAGTGAGAGCCTTAATACCCATAACAGCAGCATGGTCACATCTGGAGGGCAAGAAGATGACAATGCTTATACCTTTTCAGGGTCAGGAGTCATTTTCTTTTCAGAGAAAATATGTCCAAATAATTTAAGTATGTCTTTCTGAAATTCACACTTCTCAGCATTTAGCGTAAGGCCTGCATCAGCAAGCAGATAACATACTTGTGTGAGTGCTTTGTCATGTTTTTTCGTGTAGCCCCAAACACCAATATATCATCTGTGTAGTTAAAAGCATGTGTGACAGGCTGAATCTCTCAAAAATACCTCTTGAAAGATTTCTGCGGCTAACAACACACCAAAACGGAGTCTTTTATATCTGAACAAACCAATAAGCATTGAAAAATGTGTAATGTACCTACAATTTTCTTCCAGCTCAAGTTGATGGTAACCATTGTTCAGATCAAGGCTGGAGAAGACTTTGGCGCCATTCAGCTGTGTGATCATGTCCGCAATGTGTGGACCTGGATGTCTTTCTCTTTCAGTTGCTTTGTTGGCCTGTCGCATATCAACACAAACGCGCACTGAACCTCCACTGTACTTTTTGGAACCACCACAATAGATGAAACCCACAGTGTTCGACCAATAGGATGCTCAATGTTGTCATTCTTTGACAGTGTTTCTAGTTCTTTCCTCAATGGCTACCTGTAAGTGAAAAGTATTTGACGGTGCTGTTGTGCACCAGGGCGAATATCTTCATTAATGTGAAGCTGTACCTTCATTGGCTTAGGTTTCCCAAGTCCATGATACAATGTTGGGAACTAACTCATTATTTCAGAATGGGTATTCAGGTTGTAGTTAATAGAAATCAGTCCCATGTCAGCAGCAGTGTTGAAACTTAATAAGCATGCACTCTGCAAAGTACCTGGGAATACTTGAATCGGCACTTGTACTGTTGTGTACTTCTGCCACATGGTCGCCACAAAGGATCCCTTACTTTTCAAGGATGCAGAAGCTGCCCAGGTTTCCACCTTGGTTCTTGATGGTGTGAGATGTGTATCGGATACAGTTCGTTGTACTTTTCTACCGGCATGATGTTTATCGACACACCACTGTCTAAAAATAAAAGTTATAGGGCACCCATTCACCTTAAGCATGATTTTAGAAAAATGCCCAAAGGAACTTTGTTGCTTCATTTGATAATTTTTTTCAGACTTGTGTTTTTTCTTGCAAGTGACCAATTCTACATGCGCAACTTGATCTGTGATGGAGATCACCATTGCACATCGATTTTCCTCATTGTCACTGGATGATTACATCAATGGACAATTAGAGGATGAGTTTGATAATAATCAACTTCCTTTTATTTCCACTTGCCTTAGTCGGTGTTTCCATGTAGCTTTGTGGGAGTGGCTTGAATGCTTCTGGATCTTTCTGATCTCCATCTTCTTTACAATTCGTGACGCAGTTAGTTTCTCTTTCTCTTTGCAAACCATTACAAAATGGTTTTCCTTCTAGCAGCCTTTCCATATTTGTCCGGTAGCAGGACTTTTACCTTCATATGGAAAGGAGAATCCAATTTCTTTTTCTTCAGAGACATCACTCGGTGAGGCTCTGTCTTGTGTTTCTGCTTATTTTTAATGATGAATGCTAATTTGTTTTGGTTTGTTCCAGCTTCCATATCAACAGCTTGTCGATCGGCCCACTCCTCTGCTCTTGCAGCCATGAGCACTTTCTACAAACTGAGCGTTTCTCTCTGCATGCATCGTCGGAATGAGTCGGAGAGGCAACTATCACTAACTCTAAGACGCGTGGCTTCTTCGTCATTGAATTAATTACATTTGCAGTACTTTCTAAGTTTATCAAGTCTCTCAAGAAACTCATCCATAGTCTCACCATGTTGCTGTCTTGCTTGGTTGAAAATGTACCTTTCATAGTCGACATTCTGCATTGGATTGCACTTGTCCTCCAACGTCTTCTTGATTTGACGGTATAATATTTCACCAGCTTGTAATATTTTTTTTATCACCGCTTTTACTCCATAACCTGCAAGGTTCTTTAAGTATTTGATGATATTTTTGTCATCTGCTTCTTCTATAGCCTCTAATCATTGAGCGTTTCAATCCAGGCAGTCCATCTGGTGCCAATATTTTGCTTTTTGGTGGTATTGAACGGAAGTGGTGGTTTCAGAAATGCAGCTGTGCCATAGCTGGCAATCCTCTCAGCAGCCATTGAAAAATGTCACTATTCTGGAGGTCTTTCGGTGTGTTGGATGCCACGGGCCAATTTGAATGCATCAGCGGTTCAACCGAGCTGGTTCGTCACACCCGTTTCAAGGTCATGTGGCACTTCCCTCTCTCTAATGCTGGTGAGTAGGTTTGTGCTTTTCATACCCGGTTATCACTGCCTTTAGCGCTTTCTTGTACCTGGTCGTCATTGCCTTTAACATTTCTTTCCACCTAGTCATCTCTGCCTTTAGCTTTTTCTTGCACCTGGCTGTCGCTGCCTTTAGTGCTTTTCCGTACCTGGTTGTCAATGTCTTTAGCAATCCTGCTTTGTATCGGTGCTGGCTTTGTGTTATGCGCTGGCACAATATCTCTTCTTTCGGCCTTACCAGTAGATTTTTGTCAGGCTCACTAACTATGCTCTACTGTAGGGCCTTCACCTTCTTTGAGGGCTGGAGTTGCACTTTGACTCCACATAAGCCAACTATAGACCACTTCTTGAGACACGCGTGGCACGCACAAGCAGTTTGCTGCACCGTGGCATACTCTCAGGGTGTTGTATCATTGGGAGGCATGTATCCCATCCTCGTCGTCAGCTGTAGTATCCTCCCCAGACAGGGAGCATGTAACAGGTCATGATGCAGCCGCCTTCCTAAAACCACCACTTCCCTTCGATACTGCAAAAAAAGGAAAATATTGGTGACGGATGGACTGCCTGGATTGTAACTTTTGATGATTTCATTGATGTGCT
Organism: Lissotriton helveticus; assembly: GCF_964261635.1. NCBI lineage: Eukaryota > Metazoa > Chordata > Amphibia > Caudata > Salamandridae > Lissotriton > Lissotriton helveticus. Next base: position 47,971,700 of record NC_136069.1, read on the forward strand.
GGAAGAAAATGGCAATAAGATCATGAAATTTCTAAAGAATTTATCAGGTGAAGGAGTAAAAGAAGTGACAAAGAAAATATCAGAAGCTGATGAAGTGACGTACCATCAAATCATAGAAGCATTAACCACCAAGTTCAAGCCAGTGGCAAAAGTTGACTATGAAATGTTCATTTTCAGTCAGGAAAGGCAGAGAGTGGGTGAAACGATGGATGAGTTTGTACCTGGGCTGGGATTGGAGGCTACACACGCCACACACAGAGCTCTGGTTTGCATGTCTTTATTAGTCAGCATGCAACCGTTAACTTAACACACTTCGTCACAAACTTTATTAATCACACCTATCAGATTACGTAACATTTGTAAGGAGTCTGCTGTGAGCAACTAGTCTTCATGTGCATAAATACAGTACACAACAGTAATTGGTTAACATTGGTCAGTGAATACTGGAGTAAAGATTCCCATTTTCATGAGTGCAAGCGTTTCCATCCAGTTTGACTACTGTAGTCCATTAACAGAGCTTTAAAATATATGGACTTGATTTTTTGGGGGTATTTGTGTTCTTATCCCTTATACTGATATCTATTGTTGTGTGTGCTGGACACGTTCTAGTTTCTCAGCAGACACTGAGTTGGTCAGCCACTCCCTTCTGGAAGTGGACACACATGCACCCTTCAACCATCCATCACAGGCGTAACGAGTGACGTGACCCCGCAATAAAAGGGTCCGGGTGCACGTGCTCGAGGGCAGTTACCAGTACCTTGCTACTGTGTCTGAGAGTCTAATTGATCAGCATGCGGGTCTAGAGCCCACGACACCACAATGGCGATGAGCGGGTCAATTCCTGCGCATGTGCTGGCAGCTACCTCGTTCGACGTCAAGGGGGAAATTATAATGTTATGTCTCCATTAGACACTGCACGTAGTTAACAATTCCAAACTTAAATCACACTTACCCGAAGTGCCAAAATTTCCGTCCTCTTTTTAACATCCTTAACACCAAAGTAACAATCTGCGCTCTCCTTGTCTGAAATACGTCCTCCTTTACAAGTCCATTATATTGTTGCAACCGTGATACATTCCATCGGGAGTTCCCATAAGTTGCAAAAGGCGTGTCCACACCACCACTATCCAGATAATGGTGGTGGTACGTGTGATTTAAGTTTGGAATTTTTAACTACGTACACTGTCTAATGGAGACATAACAATATAATCACCACATTAGCGAGCCTTGAGGAAGCCTGGGTAGGACAAAACACGTGTCGGCTGCTGCAACTATTGCATGGTGTTCTCTGGTATCTTTAATTTAAACATTTTGTAATCTGATGAAGTGCATATGGTGAATTACGAAGCAAAAACAGTAAAGGGCAGAGACCCTGCTTGTAGAAAATAAATTAATTTATATTTCTAGGTAAGTTGTGACATAGTTGATAACACTACAATCAACTAACATTTATTTTAGGGTTCAAGGGGTGTGTTTTAAGACCATTGCACAGTTATATCCCCCGTAATGGCATACAGAAAAACAAAAAATAACTGTGGGTCTGACAGAGAATTCAAAACATGCTATGTGTAGCTGACTATGTGTCTGTTATTCCTCTAGAGATGGAAGACAGATTGGACAGTAAACCACTGTGGAAAAATGTCCATCAGTTACGCAATAGTGGGCGCCCAGTACATCATGTGGTCTACTCCACAGTAGTATAACCACCACTCTATCACCATAGATCAATATTGGAGAAAAAGAGTGATGGATGGATGTCTGGTGGATTGAGTTGTCGTAACTGTGAGCAGTGCAAGAAAAAATTAAAGTGTGAAAAATATAAGATTGGATGGTGCATACAGTTTTCTTTTATTCTGGCGTTACGCACCTCCAAGGTTAAAAAACAAGTGCAAGTAAGTCAGGTGGTTCAAACAAATACCTTCTGACTGGGCTATCTGGTCGACATGTTTCTGCGGTTATTGGTCAAGTGTTACCATCCGCTTCCTCAGGACCCATTAACTTAGTTGCTACTGCTAAATAAATAATAAGTGAAAATAGGACAATATACAAACATACAAAGTGTCACCTGTACACTTCCATTTTTCTCCTGTGAGTGTCCATTTTTGATATAGCCAGCGAATCCACATGTAATGAAAAACACAATCAAATAGCACTCACATTAGTTAAGACTATTCCAAGACACAATTTGTCAATATTAATGATACTACATCTAGGTCAAAACTACCTTAGAGTGTCCCACATCGTTAAAATAATAATCAATGTCTCACCTTAATTTGTAAGGGAAAACGCCTCACCTCACCTGGCAAACAGCTCAGGAAAATGAAGCACCGCTCTGTAGTGCAGAAAAATGTGTACAGGGTCAGTGTCAAAAAAGCGCAGTGTCCGGCAAATACAGAAGCACAGCCAAGGTGGGTGCCCAGAAAGACTCCCCACACGTGGGGGGCCCGTTAAACTATCGTTGTGCCCGCAAATGGACTGGATGCGGTGTATAAACCATCAATATGACGTGATCTCAACAGTCAGAGTGTTTCCAGGGCTATGGTGTTGTTAATTGTTATGTCTCTTAAATCATACGCCAAAGATAGAGAAAAGAGAGACAATCCCCCATTAGGCGAAATGTAATCGTGGTCTCACAATGTTAGTACCATCAAAGAAATGTGCATCGCTATCGGCAATGTCGCTCGCTTCAATAAGACTAAGATCAAGTCAGGAGCGCTCCCACCCATTCTGGCAAGCGGCACATAACGCGCGTTGCTGGTCTATCAAAGAGTTAAATGAAGCCCCTCCTGCTGCCTTACCTATCCGTCGGTACTTCTGACAGCCGGCCGGGCTGTTTGGGGAGGTGCCGTGTATGGCGACGTGCACTTCCTTATTGATTCTGTGCCTGCGCATCAGGTCATGCGCGCAGAGGCCAGAACTACAGCTACTCATGGGAAATGTAGTCCGCATGGGTGACAACGAGCGTGTCTGCGCGCGAGTGTGATCAAAAAACTACAGAATAGGGAAATGTAGTTTATTGAATAGGCTATGCGATAGCGCTCGTTTCAGCCAGTCATTAGACATAATGATACGTCAAAGACCTAGTCATATCTATATTGTATATTTAGGCTCAATTTATAATACTATTCAGTAAGATATCATCATTAATGACTTGGTGATGTAATTACAACTATCATCGCATGGAGGGTCCCCGAATGTAAAGAGACTCAGTGGAGTTCGAGCTCGTGTTCTATCTTAATGTGGTTTCACTGCGTCCCTTGTATGAAAGTGTCCACCACACATAACAATTATTAGTTTGATGAACAGATCTTGAGTTCTATTGTAGACTTCCTAGTATAATCTGGTTTAGATTTTAATACAGTCAGTCATAGGATGGTCAAATGATCCGGAACTCTCTTGATAAGGAGCGACCCAGTGTGTATAGAGCTAATACCTCCCTCTTGGAGTGGAACAGGGAATTAGTATTAAGTAGTGGACCTAGCAGTGACTCTATCTGAACAGCCTCTGGATAGGTTCTGTTCCACGCCTCATGGGCAAGGTCTAACTCAGGATAGCAGACGATGGCCAGCCAGACAGACTTCTCAGAGTTCATGCATTACTGGAATGTCTATAGTGTCATCCACGGGATGTCTTCGTTGAGCCCGTTCTTATCGCAGTTAAGCTTATAGACCCATTTTTGTTCGATTTTGAACAAGTGTCCGGATATGTCCGTGATGTGGTTGGGAATGTTGGGTTGTTCTAACACAGTCCACTCGAAATCAGTGGGTCTGTGTCCTACTTGAATGAAGTGATTGGTCAGTCTTGTTGACTGCTTTTGGCATCTTATTGTACTCTTGTGTTCTGAGATCCTGGTCTTCACCTTACGGGTGGTCATGCCAACATATCTCAAGGCGCACGGGCAGGTAATTAGATAAATCAAATTGCTGCTGTTGCAGTTAGTAAACCTTCTCTGTTCCCAAGGTCGAGTGGTTCCTATATCTACTGAGGTAGTTCTTCTCGTTTGCGGACATGCCGCACAGTTACCACAGGGGTGGTGTCCCATCACTGGTGGCATATTCCAAACAGTGCCCACTTGATGGATAGGTTTGGGTGGGGGTCTGGTATGTACAAGTCTGTCTCTCAGACTCGTCGCTCTTTTAAATGCAAATAATGGTTGTGGAAGGGAATCTTCTCCTGTATTCAGGATCCTCCAATGTTTGCGGACAATGCGTTGTATGGCGTTAGATCTTGTGCTAAATGTGTTTACACAAGTAAGCCTGTCGTTCTTGATCTTGGGGACCGGTGGTTCTAACAAGGATTCCCTGTTATTGTTAGCCGCTCTTTTTCTTGAGCGCCGGATCAGTTTCTTGGGATAGTTCCGTTCAGCCAGTTTAGATGTCAGATCATCTGAATATTTGACCGTGTCCTCCTTGTTGGTGCAGTTCCGCTGCACTCGCAGAAACTGCCCATATGGGAGATTGTCCCGTAAAGATTTAGGGTGACAACTGGTATATTGCAATAGAGAGTTGCGAGCCATTGGTTTTCTGTACAACTCGGTCTTCAGGCCCTGTGGTGTGATCGTAATTAACAGGTCCAAGAAAGCCAAGGATTGTCGGCTGTTCTCCAAGGTGAATCGTAGGAACGGGTTCTGCTCGTTGAGCCATTTGTGGAAGTCATGGAGGGATTGTTCATCACCACGCCAAATCACAAGGATATCGTCGATATACCTCTTCCAAGTGCATATCGATTCCAAAAATGGGTTCGTATTGATGAGAACCAGGTCTTGTTCGAACTTGTGCATGTACAGATTCGCCAGGGACGGAGCAAAAACGCTGCCCATGCTCGTCCCAGACGTCTGCAGATAGAACTGGCCTTCGAACTCAAAGAAGTTCTCTTTCATGGCGATCGTTGCCAGGTTCATCACTAGTGGAATGGGTGTTATTGAATCCCACGTGAGATTACCCAACAAAGACTCAATCGCCTCGAGTGTCTCGTTCTGGGGGATGGAAGTATACAGTGACTCCACATCGAAGGATACCAGGTGGTCAGTCAAGATGTTAAAATCAAGCTCTGGTAGTAGTCTGAGGAGGTCTTTGGTGTCTTGCAGATAGGTCGGCATCTGTTTCACCAACGGCCTCAGAAAGAAATCTACAAATGAAGATAGAGGCTCCAAAAGGGATCCGATGCCCGAAATGATGGGTCTGCCAGGTGGTGGTCTTCTGGACTTGTGAATCTTGGGCAGGACATAGAAGTAAGGGGTCACGGGGTTCTGGGTAGTCAGATAGGCTGCTTCTTTGTTGGTGATCCAGCCTTCAGCCAGTGCCTCCTCCACGAGATGCCCAATAGTCGTTTTTAAGCGAGACGTGGGGTCGGTCGTCAGAGGCTTATAGGAACGTGTGTCTCCCAGCTGCTGTAAGCACTCTTCTCTGTAGGTCGACATATCTAGAAGTACTGTCGCCCCACCCTTATCCGCTGGTTTGATAATGATGGAACAGTCATTAGTCAGGTCTTTCAATGCTTCCTGCTCTAGTTTGGAGATATTCACAAATGGATTGTGAGGCTGTTTGAACAGTTCTTGGATGTCGTGTTGAACGGCTTCCTCAAAGGTGACTACTTTAGCCGGAACCATCGCTGTGAGTGGACTGAACGTAGATGGTTTTTTGAGTCCTGTGTTTTCTAGGAGACTTTCAGGTGGATCTGTCTTAGAGAAGAAGAAGTGTAGTCGTACTTTGCGAAAGAATTTCGACATCTCGATCTGTGTCAAGAAAGGATCGCCTGTGTTTGTGCTCACAAAACCTAGGCCACGATTCAGTACCTTTTCTTCTATTGGTGTTAAGACGTGTGAACTGAGATTAACTACGAGGCTGGTCCCGTGCTCTGGCCCGCTTGGTCCTGCGGGATCTGCTTGCCGCTCCGTAGTCCCATCGCCTGTGGGGGGACATTCCATTGTACTTGTCCCTGTCCTTGTGCCGTCCGGCGTCGTCCACGTGACCTCCCTCGGCCAAACCCTAAAAAAGGCACATTGGGACCCGGATAATATGGTCCAGGACCAAAAGGTCCCATCTGTTGTGGGATCTGAGGTGGACCTTGCATCCAAGGGTTAGGTGGCCACCAGGGGTTAAATTGGCCCTGATTGTAACCCTGTCCTCCTCTGTTCTTCCACTGACCTCTTCCTCTAGGTTTTGTCGCTAGATTGCCTTGGTTGGAGGAGTCAGAGTCAGTCGAGTTCTCAGATGAGGATGTTCCGTAAGTGGAGCCTCCGGTTCTCCCATTGCGGTTGAATGGCGTGGGAACATAATTCGCACTGGTGTAGGGGTAGACTTTCTCCTTGGAGAACTTCTCTAAATCCTTCTTGCACTTCTCAAGTTTGGAGAAGAGAATATTGTCTTTGAAGTCCTTGTTGGTTTTATTATTCTCATCTTGTTGTTTAGTGAAGATTTTGCCAGTAAGGGTAGCTTTGATTTGGCCTTCTAGGAGCTGGATCTCGATCATTATTTTATCCGCGGCTTTCTTCGCGGTCTTGATTATCAGGACCAGCCAGTCCCTGGTGCACTTCCATGCTATGAGGTACCAGTCTCTTAGGAAATCCGGGTCATCTAAAAATAGTCTCGGTGAATTGACTACAATCAATCCCGTTGGTGCACCGTTACCCCTGAGGTATTCAGCCATGGTGATACCGTGGATGCATGTTCGAGAATGACTTTTCTTCAAAGTCAGAATCTTGGGCCAGCCATCCTGACTACTATCCTGAGGTTTGGATAGATTATCCAGCATGCTGGGGTTTTCATCTAATATAGATTGTATTTCGGCTTCATCGAATGCCAAGCCTAAATTGGATGCCATCGTGGACCCGATAGAGCCAGCCAAAAGGGCCGATAGGAACAACGGGGTGCTCTGTCTATGCCTTGACACTGAACAATCAACAAGGACTATGTGGCCACAACCTCCAATGGGGGGTGGGCGGTGATATATTAATCACACTTGTCGCGAAATTGAACCCGCAGCCTCAGCTGCTCCGGAACTACAATCAACTAACATTTATTTTAGGGTTCAAGGGGTGTGTTTTAAGACCATTGCACAGTTATATCCCCCGTAATGGCATACAGAAAAACAAAAAATAACTGTGGGTCTGACAGAGAATTCAAAACATGCTATGTGTAGCTGACTATGTGTCTGTTATTCCTCTAGAGATGGAAGACAGATTGGACAGTAAACCACTGTGGAAAAATGTCCATCAGTTACGCAATAGTGGGCGCCCAGTACATCATGTGGTCTACTCCACAGTAGTATAACCACCACTCTATCACCATAGATCAATATTGGAGAAAAAGAGTGATGGATGGATGTCTGGTGGATTGAGTTGTCGTAACTGTGAGCAGTGCAAGAAAAAATTAAAGTGTGAAAAATATAAGATTGGATGGTGCATACAGTTTTCTTTTATTCTGGCGTTACGCACCTCCAAGGTTAAAAAACAAGTGCAAGTAAGTCAGGTGGTTCAAACAAATACCTTCTGACTGGGCTATCTGGTCGACATGTTTCTGCGGTTATTGGTCAAGTGTTACCATCCGCTTCCTCAGGACCCATTAACTTAGTTGCTACTGCTAAATAAATAATAAGTGAAAATAGGACAATATACAAACATACAAAGTGTCACCTGTACACTTCCATTTTTCTCCTGTGAGTGTCCATTTTTGATATAGCCAGCGAATCCACATGTAATGAAAAACACAATCAAATAGCACTCACATTAGTTAAGACTATTCCAAGACACAATTTGTCAATATTAATGATACTACATCTAGGTCAAAACTACCTTAGAGTGTCCCACATCGTTAAAATAATAATCAATGTCTCACCTTAATTTGTAAGGGAAAACGCCTCACCTCACCTGGCAAACAGCTCAGGAAAATGAAGCACCGCTCTGTAGTGCAGAAAAATGTGTACAGGGTCAGTGTCAAAAAAGCGCAGTGTCCGGCAAATACAGAAGCACAGCCAAGGTGGGTGCCCAGAAAGACTCCCCACACGTGGGGGGCCCGTTAAACTATCGTTGTGCCCGCAAATGGACTGGATGCGGTGTATAAACCATCAATATGACGTGATCTCAACAGTCAGAGTGTTTCCAGGGCTATGGTGTTGTTAATTGTTATGTCTCTTAAATCATACGCCAAAGATAGAGAAAAGAGAGACAATCCCCCATTAGGCGAAATGTAATCGTGGTCTCACAATGTTAGTACCATCAAAGAAATGTGCATCGCTATCGGCAATGTCGCTCGCTTCAATAAGACTAAGATCAAGTCAGGAGCGCTCCCACCCATTCTGGCAAGCGGCACATAACGCGCGTTGCTGGTCTATCAAAGAGTTAAATGAAGCCCCTCCTGCTGCCTTACCTATCCGTCGGTACTTCTGACAGCCGGCCGGGCTGTTTGGGGAGGTGCCGTGTATGGCGACGTGCACTTCCTTATTGATTCTGTGCCTGCGCATCAGGTCATGCGCGCAGAGGCCAGAACTACAGCTACTCATGGGAAATGTAGTCCGCATGGGTGACAACGAGCGTGTCTGCGCGCGAGTGTGATCAAAAAACTACAGAATAGGGAAATGTAGTTTATTGAATAGGCTATGCGATAGCGCTCGTTTCAGCCAGTCATTAGACATAATGATACGTCAAAGACCTAGTCATATCTATATTGTATATTTAGGCTCAATTTATAATACTATTCAGTAAGATATCATCATTAATGACTTGGTGATGTAATTACAACTATCATCGCATGGAGGGTCCCCGAATGTAAAGAGACTCAGTGGAGTTCGAGCTCGTGTTCTATCTTAATGTGGTTTCACTGCGTCCCTTGTATGAAAGTGTCCACCACACATAACAATTATTAGTTTGATGAACAGATCTTGAGTTCTATTGTAGACTTCCTAGTATAATCTGGTTTAGATTTTAATACAGTCAGTCATAGGATGGTCAAATGATCCGGAACTCTCTTGATAAGGAGCGACCCAGTGTGTATAGAGCTAATACCTCCCTCTTGGAGTGGAACAGGGAATTAGTATTAAGTAGTGGACCTAGCAGTGACTCTATCTGAACAGCCTCTGGATAGGTTCTGTTCCACGCCTCATGGGCAAGGTCTAACTCAGGATAGCAGACGATGGCCAGCCAGACAGACTTCTCAGAGTTCATGCATTACTGGAATGTCTATAGTGTCATCCACGGGATGTCTTCGTTGAGCCCGTTCTTATCGCAGTTAAGCTTATAGACCCATTTTTGTTCGATTTTGAACAAGTGTCCGGATATGTCCGTGATGTGGTTGGGAATGTTGGGTTGTTCTAACACAGTCCACTCGAAATCAGTGGGTCTGTGTCCTACTTGAATGAAGTGATTGGTCAGTCTTGTTGACTGCTTTTGGCATCTTATTGTACTCTTGTGTTCTGAGATCCTGGTCTTCACCTTACGGGTGGTCATGCCAACATATCTCAAGGCGCACGGGCAGGTAATTAGATAAATCAAATTGCTGCTGTTGCAGTTAGTAAACCTTCTCTGTTCCCAAGGTCGAGTGGTTCCTATATCTACTGAGGTAGTTCTTCTCGTTTGCGGACATGCCGCACAGTTACCACAGGGGTGGTGTCCCATCACTGGTGGCATATTCCAAACAGTGCCCACTTGATGGATAGGTTTGGGTGGGGGTCTGGTATGTACAAGTCTGTCTCTCAGACTCGTCGCTCTTTTAAATGCAAATAATGGTTGTGGAAGGGAATCTTCTCCTGTATTCAGGATCCTCCAATGTTTGCGGACAATGCGTTGTATGGCGTTAGATCTTGTGCTAAATGTGTTTACACAAGTAAGCCTGTCGTTCTTGATCTTGGGGACCGGTGGTTCTAACAAGGATTCCCTGTTATTGTTAGCCGCTGTGCTTCTGTATTTGCCGGACACTGCGCTTTTTTGACACTGACCCTGTACACATTTTTCTGCACTACAGAGCGGTGCTTCATTTTCCTGAGCTGTTTGCCAGGTGAGGTGAGGCGTTTTCCCTTACAAATTAAGGTGAGACATTGATTATTATTTTAACGATGTGGGACACTCTAAGGTAGTTTTGACCTAGATGTAGTATCATTAATATTGACAAATTGTGTCTTGGAATAGTCTTAACTAATGTGAGTGCTATTTGATTGTGTTTTTCATTACATGTGGATTCGCTGGCTATATCAAAAATGGACACTCACAGGAGAAAAATGGAAGTGTACAGGTGACACTTTGTATGTTTGTATATTGTCCTATTTTCACTTATTATTTATTTAGCAGTAGCAACTAAGTTAATGGGTCCTGAGGAAGCGGATGGTAACACTTGACCAATAACCGCAGAAACATGTCGACCAGATAGCCCAGTCAGAAGGTATTTGTTTGAACCACCTGACTTACTTGCACTTGTTTTTTAACCTTGGAGGTGCGTAACGCCAGAATAAAAGAAAACTGTATGCACCATCCAATCTTATATTTTTCACACTTTAATTTTTTCTTGCACTGCTCACAGTTACGACAACTCAATCCACCAGACATCCATCCATCACTCTTTTTCTCCAATATTGATCTATGGTGATAGAGTGGTGGTTATACTACTGTGGAGTAGACCACATGATGTACTGGGCGCCCACTATTGCGTAACTGATGGACATTTTTCCACAGTGGTTTACTGTCCAATCTGTCTTCCATCTCTAGAGGAATAACAGACACATAGTCAGCTACACATAGCATGTTTTGAATTCTCTGTCAGACCCACAGTTATTTTTTGTTTTTCTATAGTTGATAACACGCTATGGTGCAGCTTTTATTACACTATGGTGTAGGTTTGGTGGTGTGAAGAATTTACTCTTTGGATAACCTACATTGTTTCAGCTCTTGTTATAGCTTCTGTTGCCCTATAGGTACTGTCCTACGTCCTATTAAAGGTCGCTAGGTTAGAGGCGTGACATATAGTGTTAGCAGATGCTTAGCGGTGCTTGCACAAAGCAGCGCAGCAAACGAGGAGTAATGGAAGGAAGGGAAACTTGGCGTTATCTTGTCAGTATCTTAACACGGTCTTTGTGCAGCGCCTCAGAGGTCTCCAAAGCACTGTAAATTCAACATGAAACAGAGGGAGTACTGTGGAGAGGCAACCAACAAACAGGAGAAAAGAACAATCGGCTGCAGGCTGAGGAAAGACTGGATGAGATCCTCGGTGGGGAATATACACAAACGCACACACACACATAATCAAACGGGGACCGCAGTTTGAATGCACTGCCGCAGCCAGGCACACAACGAGGCAGACAGAAAGAAATACACAAACCCACGCAGAGGCAAGTACAGTCAAACACACGGACAACCACCCACCAGACACTCGCAAGACCTCACATCCAACCTGGACGGCTAGAACTGTCTCCTCTTAATGGTCCCCTCAAAGTTCGGCGAAGTTTGGTAAGAATCAGTCAATGGGGGGGCGATTAGGTTAGGGTAGGATGAGGGGGGCAAGGGCGCAAGCCGGGAGCGGTGTCGATCACACTGAGGAACACATGCCACAGGGGGTGTCAGGGTCCATCACACTTACTCACACATGCCAGCAGGGGGTGTTAGGCTAGTGGTACAGAGGAGCAAGAGGGCAGGGTCCATCAGGCTCGATCACGTACACAGGCCGGGGGGGGGGTCACCAGGGCTGACGCCTAGAAGGTGAAGCACCAGAACACCCTGTTCTTCATTATCGTGGCTGTGCGGGGGCTGCTCTCTGCCGAGGATCACCAAGGAGTAAAAGGCTAGCGGATAAGAGGTGGCCAGTTAAAGAAGGGGGAGGAAGGTAGAAGAGGGGAAGGCGTAACGAGCCGGAGAAGGAAGGGAGAAAGGCGAGGACCTCCAGCAGCAGAGGGAGATGGTGGGAGAGAAAAGTTAGGAAGGGAGAGGTGGAGCGAGGGATGCAGTGAAATAGGGGAGAGGACGACACAAGGCAGTCAAAGATATATATTTTCTTCACCAGACCTAATAGAACAGCGCTCACGTCCTTTCCTGCCCAGCCCCACAGTCTTCCGAAATACCTGTGTCCTCCCTGTGACCCCTTACGCCTCTGAGCATTGTGCCTGCCTGCCGCCAACTAATCACAGAGCCGACTGGTGCATGCTCCAGGCATGAAGGCAGTGTGGTTGCAGGAAGACCGGAGCACTGGCTTGTATTTTTATTTTTATTTTAAAAGTTTTATATACCGCTAGCTTGACCCGTAGGTATCAGAGCGCTTTACATACACACAGTAAACAGCAGAAAGGACATTACATTACATAGTAGGCTGGCAGTAAGGAAGCAAACCAAAGAAAAAAATACAGCACGGGAAATAAATATGCAGTGCAGCGGAGGGGGAGAGAGCAATAAAAAGAAAAAGAAAAAGGTGCGAATGACATGGTCCGGTCACCCACTATCCTTGAATGTCCAGAGAGAGAGGAGACAACTCGGATGTAGAAGTCTAGGTAAGTTGACGTTGGTCATGAAAGTATTTGTTTAGGAGATGGAGTTTCAGGTCCCTTTTGAAACAGGAGAAGGAGGGGTTGCTTTTGAGGACTCCAGGGAGAGCGTTCTATATCCTGGAAGCGTTGCCAGAAAACGATTGTTATTGGGTGGTTTTCTTTTTCAGTTTCAGAGGAATAAGAAGGAGTGAGTTGGAGCTTCTCAGCGTTCTGGATTGACCTGCTTCACAGCTGTCGTGAAGACTTTTCTTATCTGCTTGTTAAATAAACAAGCAGATAAGAAAAGTCTTTACAACTGCCGTGAAGCAGGCGAGCCAGTCCGGGTGGGCCAGACCAAAAAGCCAAAGGGAGGCAACGAAAAACCCTCCTTTCCAATGGGAAGACAGTGTTTATCATAAACGCTGAAGCTACCCAATGGAAATGAGGGGTGGGGCTTCGAGTCCCCTTCTGAAATATGCTTGTCCACAATAGATCTCGCAGAGCGAGGAGCGCATATGCGCTACAACGCCCAGGTGAGACCCAAAAAGTGCCGGTACTCCCTACCGGACAGTACCAGCCACTTTAAAGCACTGATGAGCATGTGGGCCTAGTGCCCAGGACATCACATCTACTACCAAGAAGTTGCATTTTGCAAATCACTTCAACAATGCAAAAGATGAATTGCCTGATGATGTCACTTCCTGTAATGAAATATGAAATGAAACTTAGAAAGGGCCTAGAGCCTTTTTTTTTTTACGCAAAGCACCAAAAATCCTAGGTCCGACCCTGCAGTCACCAATACGAACCTATTTGACGGCTCAAGAGTTGAAAGAGTGAGACCCGCTTGTCTCGGAAAGTGTTAAAATTGTGGAGGAACGAAAGTAGGGGGCAAATACATAAAATACATGTAAATAAAGTTCTTCCAAGCACGCGCTCATTTGTTTCTGCAGTCTGCGCATGCGCCGGTGTGTAGTGTTTCTGCATGTGAGCTCCTCTCATTGGCAGTCTAGACATGCACAGTTTGAGAAGGGGGGGTGGAATGTAGTTTATTCTCTCTGCGCATGCTCAGGCAGACGTCACGGGCGTGCGCATGCGCACCTTAGAGCTCGGTTTGTGCTTGACGGTTGTTGCCGTTGGGGCAGGAGCGGGCGCTGTGTACCGCGTCCCTGTTATTCAGGGAGGAAGAGGCCTCGGTGGGCACTTACCTATCTCTTTACCGAGGGAAGGCCCCGGTGTGAGCTTATCTCATTATTACTGAGAGGGTGGGCCCTTGTTTGGGCTGTTTCTGCTCACTAATAGCAGAGTATTCGCAACGAGGGGCTCTGGGCCTCTCTCCGGCCTGTCACAGTTCAGAATTATCTACATTTTCACTTGACGTTAAAAGGAAGAAATGGAGTACCAGAAATCGGACAAGGTGCGTAATATTTTGTACATAAGCTGGGTGTTTGTATGCATTGCAAACATTACTCCGTTCGATAACGAGACTGGTCTGTGGTAATGGAAACCGTTTTACGTTTTTTTCCCCTATTTTTTGCGTTTTATATAGCTCGATCACCTGCCGAGACTCAAACCCTGTTCCCTAACTTCAATCGTCCACCGCTCTAGCCGCTACGCCACATCCTATATTGTGTACTCCTTCATGTATTCTGTTACATTTAACAGTATATATATATATATAAATCTTTATTCGGTTTAGTCACAATGGAAAAACCATAAAAGAACACAGAATAACATGCATTCATAAAAATACACAAATTACAAATAGTTCAGTTAAAAATTGATTTCATATAAAAAGCGAAAAAGCAAGAAAAAAGTTATTCAATGTGTGCAAGGTGCCGATTGCAAATAGATACGACTTTTTCCTAGAGGTTTTTCCTGTGTTTCACGATACACTTTAGGAAGCTGCTAACAAAATAACAGACGTTCACTGTTTCTAACATTTGTAGTCTTAAAAGAGCAGGTCGACACTGTCTCATTCCCCAAGATTTAAGTATTGGTAAAAGCCAGATCTTTCTGTGGGCTTGATGGTATTTACAAAGCAGGATCACATGCAAGTTCGACTGCACTGAAATTCCGTCACAAGGACAAGGCGGTAAACTAGCGTCCCAACAATTTTGTGTCGGAAAGGTGACCATTCTGAAAAACATGTTCAGCCTAAATCTCGTAATTAACATTCTCTCGTAAGTTGTTAGTTGTAGTTCAAGATACGGATGAATGACAAAAGACACTTGAATCATGTTTGCGTGGATCACTGCCTTTTTCGAGGAATTGGAAACAAGTCTTAGCAATTCAAGATGACTTAGTGCTTTCTGTTTCAAATCTTTTTTTGAGATGTCCATGATGGAAGCCGGGTCAAGATAATAGTTCTCAAGGCCTAAATCCTTGAAAAAATTCCTGACATATAAGAGCCACTTTATTTTCAAAGAGTTATCCAGACTCATTGCGTCTGCGATGATAGCTTGTGACAAAGCATTTTTATTTGACAACCAGATGCGGCGCCACAGCATCAAGGGTTCTATTTTGATTAGATCTTCCAGATAGGGAGTGGCTAGTTCTTGGTGCATTGCGTAGATTGAGGTGCCTTTGGGGGTAGCTAACAAAAATCTTAGGAATGTATTTTCCACCTTCTGAATAGTACTGGTGTCTGTGTACCCCCAGACTCCTGCACCATATGTTGCAATTGCCTGGCATTTAGCCTTGTATATCTTAAGGAGTTCTCCTATTGGTCTTTTTCCTAACCTCTGGGAGAAAGATGTTAATGCGGCAATTGATCTCCTAAATAAGAGTTTAACAGTAGCTGTTTTACATTTGGCACAAATCTGCCCATCTCTTAACAGATGGGATATCCTAAGTGCCAGGGGTCTCTCACCACAGAGATCTTTATGTTCAGCCAACAGCTCTCTAAATAACAGTGACCCTTTATTAGACCGCATCAGGCATAACACTGAGATGGTGCATTCATTTATGCAATGGGCGGATACAAAGCAACTTCATGGCAATTTTTACGATGCTCTTAAAAACCAAGAAAGTAAATGTTTTTGCAAAATATTTGAGAATCGGTTCAGCGTTACTTTGATTACTTGGAGTTGAAACATCTCCCAGCAGGTCCGGTTCTAGTAGTGGGTGGGCAGTATATTTTAAGAGGGTTTGGTCTGGAGAAGCACAAACTCCGGATTAGCGGTTGGCTTTACTGATAAAAATGTGTATCTGCCCAAACATGAGCCTCGGCCCTGGCAGTGACTGCACAAAGGCCAGTAGTAAATGGCCACTTTCATTTAAAATGGTCCTCCAAACGTGGTTTTTCTTCCTGTTCTGGGAGTTTCGCGATTGGGCCCGGGCTCTTTCTCACAAACACCCCCAATCACGCAGCATCTCCTTTTAGAAATGCGGGTTGTGTCCCCGCCCACTTGTGCAGGTAAAATAGAGGCATGGCGAAGGGGACAAATCCTCTCTTTGGCACCGGGTAACCTTAACCGTTCTGCTATGTGGATAATTGCTTTTCTATTCCCTACTGGAGAAAAAAAGTTTTCTTGGATTGATCTTTTCTGGCCCCTGCAGCTACTTATCTGATCGGGCTACGATGAGGAACCAAGCAGGTGAGGGACTGTCAGGCTTTTGTTCTTTTTTAAAATCATCAGGGAAGGCCCAGCAAGACACATACTTCATGTATGCTTTATTTAAACAGTTTTTATCATTATCAAGGCTGGCTCTGCCACAGGCGTAAGACAACAATAAAAATGTCCATATAACTGGTGATTAATGATCCTGCCAATGCTTTGTCTGTTGGTAGTTTTGAAATGCAGATAAACTTTACTTTATGTGGATAATTCAGTGGGTTACTGCCTTTGTCACAACGATTCTTGTTACTTGCAGTTCAGAAGTTACAATCCTATCCTAGGACAGTGACCTATGAACTATCATCAAAGAGCTGCATGCAAACCTTGAATTATATAGTTAGAACTAAACGTTTTTTGTGTTGTAATATAGTTAGAACTTTCCCAGTCTTACATTATTCTAATGTTGCTAAAAAAGAGTTTGTTTCTGCAGATATACATTTTTATCAGTAAAGCCAACCCCTAATCCAGAGTTTGTGCTTCTCCAGACCAAACCCTCTTAAAATATACTGCCCACCAGTATGGATGACATGTGAGGACCTTGCAATCCTCATTGGCTTATGTGACATTCCCTGTAGACTGATTTACATACTTGCATGATTGATTGTCTCTGTATAATGTGTGCGTGATGTAAAGTATTGTGACACCCTACACCGATATGAATAGCACTATACAACAAATGACATGCATGGAGGGTGGCAGTGAGGGAATCCGAGAAGGAGGTCAATAGGTGGGAGCTACGGAGAGATGATGGGCGGTGGTGGAGTGGTGGCAGTGAGGGATTCTGAGGAGGCCAATAGGGAGAGGGGCTACGGGGAGATGAGGGGCGCTGGTGGAGGGTGTTAGTGAGGGAATCCGAGGAGGAGTTCATGGTGTAGGGGCTACAGAGAGATGAGGGGCGCTGGTGGAGGGTGGCAGTGAGGGAACCCCAGGTGGAGGTCATGAGGGAGAGCCTGAGAAGTGTCACTTGCCTGATACTCCCACCTCAGAAACCTGCTCTTCCCACCAAAAGGACATTACATGGAAAAAACACTTTTCTGAGAGTGATAACATTTAGAAAGAGATTCGGAAAGAAAATAATGCGTTTTACTGGGCCTTTGTAAGACTAAGAAGAGTAAAGGAGGGCCCTGAAGCAGGCCTGGCTTGACATATAAGTTGCAAATCGGGCACGCAGTGGCCCACCCGAATGCATCCTTGGCCCACCCCAATAAAAATTCCTGGAACCAGGTCTGTCTCCCAGTCTAACGCATCATAAATATTCCAAGCAATGTTGTCAAAAAAGGTCTGGTATTTGCATTTTGTAGTAACGAGTATGAGGCGAAGACAAACTGATAAGCTGTTTATTTAGGCAATAAACGCCAACTACTAACTCATAACTACCGTGGGAGGCCGAGAAATGTCACAGCATGGGGGGCTCATGCACACAACAAGAAGTAGGGAATGCAATTACAAGGGACAATGTACAAGATTCTATATAAATCTCAATAAAGATAGTACACACTTTTACTAAGTATTTTTTTTTCTCTTATTGCTATCTTAATATGCACAGCGCAAAGACAGTATATGATGCGCCTGTCAGCCTTCCTTCTTCACCAGCCTGGCCTGCATTGCAGCTGAATACTATAGCCTGCAACTTTTGTTTTCGCTTTCTGACCCTCAAGAAGACACTGTGGTCTGACTGCATATTGACAGTTTTACAGCCAGATGTAATAACGACAAGTAGAGGTGGAAAGACGATGCAACAAAGTGTCCTCTATATATTTTATTTGCATCAAAGTCCTGTACAGAGCGACCGCTTCACGAGGAGCGTCCATTTGTACTGATCCCAATTTGAAATATAAAATTTTGTATACAATCTGGAATCCCTTTTACAGAACATTCCTGAAGCATCCATTGGATATGTCCCCAAGCAAGACCCAACGCAACCTCCCCCTTTTGCATCTTAACAAAAAAAATGGGAAATAAGAACATTAAAATCAAAACACAAATTAAAGCTATTTTACATACTTAACATTTAACATGAGACAACAACCCCATATATTTTACCTTTGATATAATACACAATTCCTTTCCAGGTAATCCTAAAAAAAAATTACGCTGTGTTTTGCAAGCACGTTGACAACAAGATTTAACAGTACCTCTACAAACTCACTTTGCAGACCATTCAACACATCTTGTGCCCATTAAAAAAAAATCCTTCCTCTATATATTTTACTGGCATCAAAGTCATATGCTATACGGCCGGTCCACCAGGAGCATCCACACCAGCTGATCGCAATTTGAAATATAACATTTTATACACAATCTATTGTAGAAGAATTCAGCTTGTGTATAATTTGAATTCAACATGTGGCGGCAAAGATGGGACAAGGTTCAGTGTCTCAACACAAAAGAATTTATTTAAGAAAGACTGGGGACAAGATTGAAAAGCCTCAGAGGATCCAGCTACAGTGCAGGGCAGCGGTTATGTAATAATTTCCCCAGAACGCATTGCAGTTTGAGAAACAGAAAGAATGAAAGATCCAAAGAAACCAGTACAATACACAAAGGAAAAAAGACCAGACAAACCAGTATTAATCCTGATTTAGCAAGAAGCTGGACTATATTATACATCCAAAAACTCCATATAGAATATTTTGTTTTTTTCTATGCCTTTTAAGCATGTTTATCTCTTTCGGTTATAAGTGAAGTATTTGTGGGTGCCATAGAAAAATATAATTTTCCTGTACATTTTCATTTAATTAATGTTCAATATTTGGAATTGAGCTATGCTCCTGTCTTGGACATTTCAACAGCTGCAAGGAATTTAGTAATAGGCTTGACAAATCTGAAAAATGGTGCTAGTCCTGCAGGTCTAGTACCTTGAAAAATCCCCTTGACCTAACTGCAACCTACTTGACCTCTGTCTCTGAAAACTGAGCAAAAGTGACAAGATAACATGATTTAAAGGCATCTTTATTGCTCATTCTCTTTGTGAGCAATAAAAATGCCTTTAAATCTTGTTATCTTGTCACTTTTGCTCCGTTTTCAAAGACAGAGGACAAAAGTTAGTTTGTCTTCCTACTCGCCAGAAAGGGCGAGTAGGACCTAAAAATAGCTCGTCCTCATCAATTCTCCCTCGCAAATGCGAGGGGGTGAGTGGATTTGTCGAGCCATAGTAAACAGTACAAGATTCAGACAGTTACCCCAGATACTTCTTATCTTCCCAAATGTTCTTCATTTATGGTCCAATCCCCAGTTTGAGTGTGGAAAGATGCACATCACCTTTGATGCACTGACGTAGGACCAAGAATTATACATTTTGGAAAATGTACCAGAATTGTCTGCTGAGGGTGCAAGGGTTTTGAATGAATTTGCGAGAAATTTCAATTTGTACTGTCACCTGAGAATAAGAGCTGGATTAGAGAAATATAATTTTGGAATGGGAGTGTAGAGGAGTGATGAGAGTTTAGATCTACAAAGATTTGCTGGTTCATGTAAGTTTGGAGGTCGGACAGATTAAAGGCTCTGGTAAAAAATGTATGTTGCACTGCAGAAATAATTAAATAAGGAAAGAAATGTGGCTAAAGGAGGGCCCCCCACTTTCTTCAGTACTGACAGTAGCTAAAAGAGTAGAGTATACCTTAGTGCTTTTAAAACAAAAAAAAAATAATTGACAAGTTTAACAATGCGTAACTAATGAACAGCAAGAAGAACAATAATTATGAATGGAGGGAGAAGCAAGAGAGTGTAATGCAAAAGGGGTTGGCCATAGTTGCAACCAAATTGGTCATTGTACATTGCCATACTTTTCAGGGTGATTTTTTTTAATGTATTTTCTTCAAAATAAATTAAATGCAGACACCAATCTAAACACCATTGTTAAAAACCAAAATGAACCCACAAGTGTCACAAATGTAAGATCTTTAGGATCAGGATGCAGATGTTAAGATCAATAGTTAAGACCTATTTAGTGACATGCAACAGCGTAACCTTCTGAGAGATGTTTGGCAATAAGTATCTGCCTATTACAGCACACCTTTATACTTCCCTTAGATCTATGCATAGACATACACTACCTCTTGGTTTCTTTGCCATAACCACAGGAGCTAACCATTGGGTGGCCTCTACAGGTTGAGTAATATTAGCTTCACACATTAGTTCTTCCTCAACAGCATCTTAAATGCTAATCAGAATTCTCCTCACCTTCTTAGTTAGTACAGGTTTAGAACCCTTTTTCAACTTTTATCTGGAGAACATAATTTTTCATGCAGTATAACTTGTTTTTGAAAATTGACTCCAAAGTTTTCCACTGACGAAACTTCAAATATCTCCTTTATTTCATTAACGGAGATGAGAAAACTGGAGTTGAGGTCTAGTATTATTTCTACTATTTTCTGATGCGACTATCCTGAAATGTTATCTCCTTATGTGGCTACATAAATCTTTCAATGTGCTAACCGGTTTTATATTTTATGATCTCTTGAAAATATAATTTAATTGGTACTCCTCTATAACCACCACAATTCACGTCTAGCGTGTGTAAATCCACTCGCTCTCCTACATTTTTAACATATGTGATCAAGGAAACAAATATGAATTTGGAACAGGTTAGCACTACACCCAGACATGGGGAGAACCTGGGATGGGACAGCTAAGAAACTGGAATTGTCAGATATTAATCCAAAGTGCCTCAAGCTCAGTATGTTCTTGGATTTTGGATAGTCACTTTGACCAGTCATTATTTTGTGTTGCTCTTTGATCTACTGTGTGGTGCCAAACTGCTCTGAAACTAAATAAAACACAACTAAGTTATTCACTTTGTGGAAAATTCACTTCTTCTGCTCTGAGAGAGTCTTGTTTCTGGTTAATTAAATCTGAAGACCTTTATACCCCTTGCCCCAATAAGATTAACCTTCCTGAGGCATTACTTTGAAATTAAGTTCCATACAAGCCAGCTCTTGGCACAGGAGGGCATTGCTCCTGCACAGAATCCTGGCTTTCTTGCTTATGTGCAGTAGACAATTCACCTATTGACCAATATACTTGCTCCATTAAACTTTCAGTGAGATGATACTATTTGTTACCCTTCTATTTGTATACAATATAAACTCTGTACATCCTGGTGCTGGATTGTGAAGAACCAGATCAGCAAAAAACAGACATTTTGCAAAAAGTAGTAAGTGGTGGCGGCAGTGCACTGACCGCCTGATACAAATGTGACCCACAAAAGAAGCAAGAACGTATGACCCTAATAACAGAAAGAAATGTTAGTAGCCACCTCAGAGACAAATGTACATCCAATGACTTGAAATGGATTTCACTTATATAGTGATTATTCTCTAAAACGTGCATGACTTATAGTGGACTATGCTGCCATAAAAAAGGTTCATTGAGGATAGGCTAGTGTTTTGTGAGTTCTAGACCTCCTCATCCACAGAAGTACAGATTTAAAGTATGGTGAGGCACCACAGGGGTATTCCATTGTATTAACTTCTGTTTGAGTTAGATCTACTACTCTGTAGTTTGAGCAACTTCTATTTAAACGTTTTGTAGGGCAGTGTATCCATCATTTAATGCCTAAAGCTTTCCCGGAATCTTCAAGTTGATCATAATGGTTCTACCTGCTGTTAACTATTGAAATTCCTGTGGGGATGTTGTCTTTTTGAAGGTCCTATTTTACCAGTGGTATCATCGGTGGCTAGTGCATTCAAGAATTCAAAGCAGTTATGATACAGGTTTTGCACCTGGCGTGATGACACAGGCAGTACTTTATTTTTTACTTCCAACAGTCGCACAAACTTTTCTGTCCAAGTATTTTTCAACAAAGCACATGTCTCAGTAAATAGGGCCATTGTCTCTGAGGAGCTAAATATAGTCAGTGGCTAGTACATATTCCAGGGCTTTTCACTGTGAGTGCCTGATGGACTCTAGCCTTTTAAAGCAATAGTGTAGCCTCACGGTTCAATTAATCTACCCTACTATTTACTTGTAAATCTGTTCACCGTGGACGATATCAATCTCTACATTTTGTAATTACAGATGTACCGCTATGTGTACTGCCGCATCTAGTCCGTACTGTTAGGTACGTTTCTGGATATCTCTACATTTTAAAATTCCAGTTGTATGTAGATTAGACCCATGTGTACAGTTGAGTCTAGTAATTTATGTAGGTTTTTGGGGGGGTCACCTTAACCAAAGATTGATCATGGGTGCCTATGTCAAGTTAACATTTGTGTAAGATCAACAAATCAATTCCCTACAATTGCCAACATTTTTACTGTAACACAGTTCTGTAATCATAGTTTCCATGTTTACTCATACCTGCTAATACTCTCAATCCTGTAACAGGAAAGGAGTTCGTTTTCAGCTACTTAAACTTGGGTCTACTGCATTCATAACACCAGCCCTCAGGACCAACATGGTGAGAGGATTGGTATTCTTCATACTACAGAATTACTTTGTATGTTCTTAGAAGATAAAGGGCCCGATGTAGGTGGCTAATTACCAGTCGGTAAACCCGAAATCTGGTAAATTTCAGGCTTACCGACTGGTATTGAGCCATTTCCGATGTAGGTGATGATTCGGTAAATACAGAATCTGTATTTACCGAATCATTATTTACCAATTCGGTATTTACCAAATCGTTAAATGGTATGTAGAAAGCACATTCAAGAGTGCTTATGTGCTTTAAGGATTCATTATTTACCACCTACTACAAGTTGGTGGTAAATATCGAAAACCTTTACTAAAGCAATTTTGTGCTTTTGTAACCGTGCCATGTGGCAGACATACATGCCCTTAGGGTATGTATGTGTGCCACATGTGCACACATGCACGATTCAGGGGTGCAACAGGGGGTCAATGTGACACACTGCCACCCTTGAATATGTGCCCCCTATTACCGATTCGGTATTTACCAAATCGGTAATAGTGAATGGCTTCTTATTCATTCCTATGGACCTCCAGGCCCATAGGAATGAATGGAAATGAAAAATTTCCTAGCTAACGTAACGGAAAGTTTCAATTCTATTAAGGACTAGGAGGCGAGGATTTTTTTTTTTAACAAACTTTATTCACAGCTTCATTGATCAAATATTACAGTACAATTGTCTCCTCGATACATCAGCTGGCATTTTATCTTTTCTACCTCATCATGATATCCTCTCTTCTCACATGTATGCCTTTTCATGTAACGACAGGAGTGCCGTACCTCGCCCCTCTTAAATGGCATTGTAATCATTAGCTGTGTGGAAGAGAAAAATATAACCAAAGACTAGGAGGCGAGGATTATGCAGTCTTTTCTATTATTTATTCAAATAGCAGGTTCAAAGTTACACAATACAAAAACTTTAATCAAACTACAACTCCCATGAGCACATGGGGCACAGTGTCCATAGCAACCATAGTCCAATGCCAAGGGCGTCCGTCGTATAAATGCTTATGACGTCCCTTCCGCTTCTTCTTCTTCTCTGTGAGGAAAACTCTCTGCTAACCCACTCATTCCATCTTCTGATCTTGTCCTATACAATATAAGAAAAACCGTTATCATGTTCCCCTTCCATGGAAGGAAGCATAAAGAGGCAATTTACAGACGTCCTCTAACAACAGAAGGAAAACCTTCTTCTTTTTTTTTTTTTTTTTTTTTAAACACAATGCCAAAGAAACGTAGAACATATTCATACTCAAAATGACGCAGTCAAATCGAGACATCTCAGTAACAAACCCTCATCAAACCCATATCGTAAGTACTTACTTACTGACCATACGAAGGTTCCCGGGTGGGACGAGACGCCCCAGTCTCGGGGAGGGATAATCCTCGCCTCCTAGTCCTTAATAGAATTGAAACTTTCCGTTACGCTAGCTAGGAAATTTTTCATTCTATGTCAGGACGGAGGCGAGGATTATGCAGTTTCAAAGCTTATCCACCACCAATGCTGCTGCGCCATAGATGGGTTTGAAATAAAACTTCTTGAACATGGACTCTGAGGACCAATCTGCTGCACTCATAATATCCTCCAACCGGCCACCTACCTGAACGGTTTTCGAGGCCACATACACCCCCGCCTCGGTCATGATCCAACGGACCCACCTAGCTATGGATGGAGATGAAACCACCTTAAAAGGCTTCCGCCACACCTCCTAGGAAGAGGTGTGGCGCCGCGGCCAGGGTGACTGACTCCGGAATCTGGGGATCACGGTTTGATCCCCGGCACCGGCGGCAGATTAGCCCAGCACCATGTGACTCTGGGCAATAGCTTGCTTAATCTTCCTGACGGCCCCCCCTAGAGACCCTTACGGGTGATTGTGCGCTTTACAAATGTGGATTATTATTATTATTATTATTATTATCTGCAGGGCAATAAGGAGCTGACGTTCCCCCGGAGGGCGATACTCCGCCGTAGTTTCCTCATAAGCCTTAAGGCATCGTACTACACAGAGCTTGGGTTGCTCCGGAAATACAGGATAAGATACCGACCTGATATTAGTCGTAGTCCTCCTCGCGACCGTGAAAGTTACCAGATCCGGAGTGAACATTCGAGCCGTGACGTCCAACGCCCTCACATCTGAGACGCGTTTACAGGAAACCAGACAAAGCAGGATTGCCAATTTTGCCGACAATTCCTTCCTGGAGAGATACTGGTTGTCACGCCAAGAGCCGAGGAAACGCAGTATTATGTTGACGTCCCAAAGACATTCATACCTGGGTTCCGGGGGCTTGGAAAGTCGTGCGCCCTTCATCAATTTGCAAACCCAAGGGTGTTCCCCCGCTGGTTTACCATCGATATGGGCGTGCCCCGCCGAAATGGCAGACCTGAAACAATTGATAGAACGGTATGCCAACCCTGACTGAGCCAATTAGGCTAAAAAATTCAAGATGTGACTAACATGGGCCCCCACGGGATCGGCGTGTCGTCCCAGACACCGACGACGCCACCGTCCCCAAGCCGAGCGATACCTCTTGACGGTACCTGGGGCCCAGGCCCGTTGAATGAGGTCCGCAGCGTCCGCCGAAAGGCGGCCGTCCTGCCAACGTCCCCTTAAATCCTCCATGCCATGAGGTGCAATGTCTCCTGCAGAACTAACGGATGGGGTTCCCCCAGAGGACCCGAGAGCAGAGAAGGAAACAATGGCAGTCGAATTGGACGATCCCACGACAGCTCCAACAGGTAAGGAAACCACGCCTGGGCCTGCCAAAACGGTGTCACCAGGATCATGGATGCTTGCTTCGGTGAACTTGCGCCGCCACCCGAGGAATCATCAGGAAAGGAGGGAACGCGTATGCCAGCTCCTGTGACCAATCCTGCAAGAACGCGGCCACTGTCTCTACGCCTCCGGGTCTGGCCTCCAGTACACAAACTTCAGAAGCTGATGATTGAGCCAGGGTTGCGAACAGGTCCACCGTGCACGGACCCCACTCGGCCATCAAAGCCCGGAAGACTGACCGATCCAGTCGCAGAAGTTCCTGGAATGCCAGTACGCGACTGAATTCTGAAGTCCCAGGAGATACTCCGCTGACACCGAGATCTGCCTCTCCAGGCAGTAATGCCAGAAGTCCTTTGCCAGCTCTGCCAAGGCCCGAGACCTCGGGCCGCCCAGACGGTTGATGTATTTGTAACGACTGTGTTCTCAGACCAAGCAGGCTACCAACCGTAGCTAACCCAGTCGTCACGTAACCACACTCTTCTCAGGCCGCTATTTACAAGATATCTAGAAGACTCACCTGAGAAGGTGAAAAGAAGCTATTTACAAGCCTGTAAAATCAAAGATACCACTAACATCTAAGGAATTCCACATCATATCCTATAGTCACCTCACTGGATAACTGATTCTTTATCTTTAACGTCCCCCGACGATTCTTTATCTTCTCTTTAATCTTTAACGTCACCCGACGATATCTTTAACGTCCCCCGACGATTCTTTATAGTCTCCCGACTGTCTATGCTATGTGGGGTTGATCTATCAACAATTTGGGCATTCCTGCTTAGGAGCCGATTTCCCTTCAGTATCTACAATTACTTACCAGAGAGGAATCACCCATCTCTCTGTCAGCATTTGGTAAAAAAGGGGCCCGACCTTCCTCCGCAGAAACGAAGGGCAAATTATATGTTCTGTCTTGCAACAATCCCGGATCCTGAGTAGTGTACCTAGTCTCAACAGTTACCCACACAGCATCTGGTTAAAAAGGAACCCTTTACTCTCTCTCAGAGACAATAAACAAACAGGATTTGCACTGGGGTCTCTTTATTAAAATGACAAGGAACTAAATAACTACTGCTCTTTAATGATAACAACTAACAAGTAATCACCAACACGTACATTTATATAAAGAACTGAAAAGTAAAGATGGTTAAACATTAGAATAGAATGAAAACATTATAACAATGATATATGTATAAGCAATACAGTAGGACATTATTAATGCAAGTGGAGACCTAAACATAACCTAGGAAGCGAAAAGGAGTGAATGATTATATAATGCAAATTATTTAAGAACACCTCACCCTATTAAGAAGGGTCCAACTCTCTCTGTCCCTCTCTGGTGGAATCAGGACTTTCTCTCTCTCTCCTGCACCATCATCAACGTGCTGACTTCACTCCACTGGTTCAACTGCTCCAAAAGCTCCAACTGGCAGCTCCAACTCTTCCATCTGACTGGCAACTGCTTCCATACATTCTGACCTCTCCACTGCTGTAAACCATCTGACTGGTAACTGCTCCACAGATCAGCTGTCCAACTTACAGCTCCAGCTCTCAGCTCCAGCTCTGCAAACCAACTGACTTCTTCATTGACTAACTGCTTCAGCTTCAAAGACTATCTCACTGCTCTGAGAACCATCCGAACACCATTTGACTGCTCTCTTCAGTTCCAAAAACCATCTGACAACCCTGCTCTTCTGTTCTCTGATAATATGGGAGGCTCTCTGCTCATGGAAATTTCCAGCAAGCACTCGGCCTCCCACCGAATTCCTGTGCCAAGCCCCGCGCTCCCTGCACTCCCACAGTGGCCAGCTGTAGTTGAGTCTAGAACCGGGGAAAAACACATTTCTTTTATAAGGGGCCGGTCCTCACCGGTTTCTAACTAGTGAAAAACAACTCCACTCTAAATATCACTTCTGACCTACAAGCGCCTCAGACAACTGAGGCAGCAAGACAAAGATGGCTGCTCTCTAGTTTAGGCCTCTAGGCCCGCAAAGAGGCAAAGAAGGCACAGAGTCATGCCAAAGCCAATAGGCAAATACTGCAAATATGTAGATACTGCAAAGGAAAGATGGCTACCCTCTAGTTTAGGCCTCTAGGCCCGAAAAGAAGCAAAGAAGGCACAGAATCATGCCAAAGCCAATAGGCAAACCCTACAAATAGGCTGAAATAAAGGACTCATAGCAATATACTGAGATGGCAGTGGACTATAGTCATCACTAATCAAAATAGGGCAAATTATCCTGTCGTTACAGTATTGCACCGCCGACACATTGTCCATGCGTAGCAGGATGCAACACGACACTCGATCCTGGGTGAGGGACCGCACCGCAAAAGAGCCCGCCAGGAGTTCCAGGCAGTTGATATGAAGTCGGAGCTCCTCCTCCGACCAGCGGCCCCCCATGTAGAAAAGTCAGCCCATATCGCACCCGATGCCCAGGCTGCTGGTGCAGGGCGACTCTTCGTTTCCATCTTGAATAATTACCAAATAAAGAGACGGGCGCTGGAGGCAGGAAAACAAGAACAGCGTTTATTACTCAAGAGGAGAGCATGTCATTTGGGACACTCGCATAGTGTCTTCGGGAGGTGCTCTAACAAGTTTCTCTGAGGCTTCGTCTTTTATACACAGGTTTATGACACCCACACATCCTCCATTACAATCAGGACATTGTAAAGTACAAAGATATTCCAACACGTGGCTACAGTAGGGGCCCTTATCCTCCATACAATAGGAGGGGGCTGTCATGCAGCTGAGTGTGCTGTTGATTCCGTTGGAATGTGTGCTCCTGATCGAATCTCAGGGGGTGGGGTGGTCATGATCAATAGTGGCTCCTTTCAAGAGAGGCGAGTGCATACAGTAGTGGGCAATAAACTGCATCCTCGGGCTAAGGGATGACCAGCGGTCCGTGCAAACAATTAGGTTCAGAGGAAGAGGTCATCAAAGGAGGGGTATTCATGGAGGGACAGGAGGTGTTGGTCAGGCGCGGGGAGCGATTCTCAGAGACAGAGTCATACGGGAGGGGAGGGCTCGTGACTTGTGCATGTGATAGCGGGGGCGGTCAGGGTGCATGGGGGAAGCTTGCAGGGTCAGGGAAGGGGCGCTGGTGATCGATCGCAAACTGGGAGACCATGATACCTAAAATGGCTGTGTGTACGTGTGTGCATGGGTCGATGCTAACGGGATAACACAGTCAGTGTTTTAGCGATATTCGTTCTGCTTACGACAAGGGGTACAGTGAACACAAATGAACGCCGCTTGTGTATATATATAATGCCAATTTCAACAGTCGCCGCTTTTAAACATAGCTAGTACATTTGTGTTTACCCCAACTGATGGAGTGTACATATAGTCATGTGGGGCCAATGAAATAACGTTCGTCGAATGCTAGCAAATTGTGTGCAGCCATATGCAGTCGATACAATTGGCGGAATACGGTACATATGAATTTACATTCGCTGCGTTATTCATAGGTCGGCATAACACGTAGTCGAGGGCAATCAGGAAAAACGTTCCGACATATTGTAGACTCGGGTTCTGACCTTTTTTTCAATGACATCAACATATAGTAAAAAGTGCTATATGAGATTTTTAGACTTAAGTGACCAAAAAAAAAACATTTTTGAAGGCAACAAGAATTGAGGGAGAAAGTTCAGGAAGGGGGCCTTAGTGAAAATGTCTCTTTCAACGACGAGCCACCACTGGTAGACTCTGTTAGTCCGTTTTTCTTTTCGTTGGCGCTCTTGAGCACCGGCGGTGGAGCTATAAGTCCAGCTCGGAATCATCCTTACGCGTTGCAGGGTGCGATCAGTCCTCTGCTGTTAGATCACAGTCCTGTTTCCTAACTCATTTTCTTAGGGGTACCTCATGCTGGGCACCTGCGTGTCTTTCTTTTTCCGTGGCAAAATCCCAGTCCATAGTCAAAGTTTATATGAAAAAGGTTTGTTGAATAATCGAGGGAAGAGAGGGCGGAGCGGGGCCAGATCTTTGAACATACCAAGGGACCAAGGGAGCAAAGGACAACGAGCAGGCGAGTCCAACAGTCGGACTCAAAAGGGGACGGGGGACTGCAGGCACGAGTGGGTCAGCAAGTCGAGGGCTTCAAGACAGCCCTTCATTCCTCCATCTGCTGAGTTTGAACGTTATGCCTCGTCCCGCGTCTCATTGCTCTGCGGCTCCACCTTTGGTTGTGGTCACACGTGTTCCATGATCTGTGGCCAGGCTGTGCGTCACGTCCAGCTCCTCTCCTCCGGTAATTGGATCTTTGAATGGGTAGAAAACAAGTTTTAGAAAAACATGCAGGAGAAGACATTTATACATCTCAATTCCGTCCCCAATCCTATGTAGGTGGGGAATAAGTTCATCGGTCACAGTCAGAAGTTGTCATTTATGGAGTCTGTAGGAGTGCATTGCTATGGAATTTATAACTCTGTTCGGTGCTCATTCGTGACGTGCGTGGAGAGAAATTGGACCTTTATACACAGTGTATTATATCAATCTCAAAATCGAGTCCTTATGTAGAGACTCGCCCTTCCCTTTAACCCAAGTATCGACACTCTTACATTTCCCTTCAGGGTCGGCTAACCCTTGTAAGTGGGGCGTTATCGTCATGAAGAAGGGGAAGGGGGTGGACGTAAAACATGCTCTTTTCGGGGAGTGAACGTTAATCAAAGTTAGCAATTTCGCTTTCGAGGGTAGATGACATGAAGCTGGGGTCAATCGGGGGAAAGGGGACGATTTGGACAGGGAGCTGGGGTCGATTGGGAGAAGTGGGGCATTCTGGACATCCACATTTAAGTGCAGGGGGGTGGGACAATCGGGGCATTGGGGATCGTTTTCCTACCGAGCTTGAGAAACAGAAGGCCTTTGACGTTATAGTTCCCTTAGAAAAAACCAGATTAGGGGACATCCGTCGTCATACCTGTCCTTTCCTTTATTACCAACTCGGGTTTTATCGTTTTGCAGAAAGGTGAGGTAGTAATATGGCAAGTCACAATTGTTTTGGTTTTGGTCAATTTTGCTGAACACCTTTGCGTTCGAGGAAAATCCAATAATGTTTTTGTGCCGGAGAGGCACAACGTCATTATACACGAAAAGAGGAAACGGGGCTTTTGGAAAGAGAAAGAGAGAGAGAGAGAGAGAGAGAGAGAGAGAGAGAGAACGCACCCTAAATGGTCCATTCGGTACACGTGTGACATGGAGAGAGAAAGAGAGGGGGGAGAAAGAGAGAGAGAGAGACGTGTACAATAATGGACCATTCAGTGCGCGCACAACATAGAACAACAGGGGTTAAGTAATATGGAAACACAAACGGAGGGATGACGTAGATCCATACATCACGTACACACAAACTCAGACGGGGGAGACAGTACAGGTATTACATACAAAGATCCATGACAAAACATAAACAGCTATTGGCCAAAATTATCCTTTTCTGTATGCCGCGCACCCTATCATCCTAAGTTCTTTTTACCCCTTTCTTCTCTTTTATTCGTTGGCTGCCTTTTACTGGTGGCTTTGATCGTACACACTTACGCCGTTGGCAATTGGTCATGAACTAACCTGGTCGGGCTAATGCTCACGGTGGTTTATTCGAGTCATTTTTAGCAAGTGCGTTTCTAGGCTGAGACAACAGTTGGTGTCAATTGGAGAACGATGAGGCAGCTTTTAGTTACATGTCTGTGAGGATGCGAAAAAGGATGCAGTAGATTTTGAATGCATTGGCAATATTCCTAGTCCTCTCGGCGGAGGATACTTGTGTAAACCTTACCTCGAAATATACCCTAAACTTTTCCCTATTCAGTTAAGTGTGGAGTGCTTAATCATGTGTGCACATTATTTTTGGTGGTATTATTCGGAATGCGTGGGCACCATAATCAAACGCCTTTTTCCCGTCTTCTTCGTCCGTTAGCTCACCATTTTCCTTCTTTGTATTCTTAATCGATGTTCCAAGGTGACCTGCAGAAAGAAGGAAAAAGAAGGGGGGCGGGGGCAGCATTTTAAGAACACATCAGTGCGCATAAACCCGAAAAAGGCTTTTACTTACTACATACTCGGTCTATCTCCCCGGAACGCAGTTCTTGCCAACTCGGCATTTAAGCCTAGATGAACCTTTTAGTGTGTGAGAGATGATTATCGGAAGCCGGTGGATAGCATAGGTCACCCAAGTGTGGTATTACGGATCGTATGTAGGGAGGCCAGATAGCACTCCTTTGGAGCGACTTAGGGGCATTTTCAGCACAATTTTTTCTGATACCGGTAGCATATAAAGTATAGACTGAATTCCAGGGTCTTTTATTTAGCGGTTGCTTTGGGCTGTACAAAAATGTGCAGAGTACATACAACAAAACCTGTTCCATTCATTTTTGGCAGTATCTCTGCATACTATACTTCTTAATCCTTAAACAGTGGTCATTTATTCGAAACTTACTAATTCACACGTGACAACTACGTTTGCTTTTTCCAAAAATCTTTAATAAAAATGTCGGTGCATAAATATGGGCCTACAACCCCGTGGGCCGGCCACGGAGCAGGCTGGAACTGTAGATGCGGGGATACTTTATTAGTAAAACTTTAGTGGAGTCAGTGGTCGTTTATTTCATAATAAAAGTGCGAAAAGCGCAATAAATCATGTCGAGACTTCAGTGTGAGCGAGTGTCATAAGTGTTGGGCTTCCAACTTTCAATAATCATGATGTGCGAAACTTAACAACAATTCATTGTCCGAATGTTCAATTAATACCCATCTGATGTCCATTTACCGTCTGAACACATAACCAGTACCCATCCAATATCAATTCTTTGTCCGAACATATAACCAGTACCCATCCCATATCAATTCATTTCCCGAACTGACAGTACACATCCTGAATCCATTAATTGTCCGAACATGTAATCAGTACACATCCTATATCAATTCATGTGGTTAAGAAACCCTCCATACATATCTCATGACACCAGGGCTGAACAATCGGGGTACAACAAGGAGTTGAAAGTTTCATTTGCATCGGCGCCATTTTGGGTGCAGTCAGGCAGAACCAAGCATAGTCTAAATGTCTACTAACTCGTGGTTGGCCCGGAGCTTCTTTTGGCAGTCCAAAAGTTCCGTTAAAGGGTAAAAGAAGGGATCGGTGGTCTGAACCATCAATCAAAAGGGGAGGGAGGCAACAATGTTCCTACCGGGTCATACTGTGCTTTCACCGGAACTGATCCGAACTGTGGTCTGCAGGATTCTAGTCATTCAAACTGAGGCTGGCGACAGCATGGAAGCGTCGATGTCCTGCGGCTACATTTCCATTGTTTCGTGGGCAATCATGGCAGTCATTCCCCATCGGGGGTATCTGCGGGGGTCGGGGACTCCCGCGGCTCCTCTAGAATCTTCAAGGTTGCGGAGAACTATGGTGGTGGAGTCAACAAGTGACCGGGCCATTCCTTCATGCTGGGCCCGCTCTTGCCAGGTCGATCGCTATTTTGAAAGTTCGGCAGCTACCAGCGATCGCGGGGTCAAAGGAGCGGACGGGCTCCACCCTGCCGGACGAGGCGTTGCAGCATCGCCACAGTGGAAGAACCCTTTTCCGGGCGCCTGGGGCGCTGAGGGTGCAGCTGGGAAGCCTCCACCTGGGGAGGCGTGAGAGGCTTGGACGCACCGCCTCTCCCTCCCAGTGCACCCCACGGCGTCTCGCTTGACATTTGTTATGGCCGGACCAGGCGATGAGGACGAGGGGGGGTCGGAGGCATGTGCAAGACACCCCCCCCAGTGTTGTTGCGGCCGTTACGGAAGAGAAGAGAAATGTCCCGTCCGTTTTTGGGCCGGGCCTCTGGTTAATGGCGGCCAGACGCTCCTTGCCATGACTGGGAGAGAGAGAGGGACAACCTGCAACTCTCCAGTGTTACCGCGGCCGGATCCCGTCGGCCTTGGCCTCTGGTTGATAGTGGCCGGACAGGGAGAGGGAGGGGAGGGTCGAGGACACAGACATTCCCTCCCCTGCAACTCTCCAGGGTGGTCGTAGCAATCCCCCTGGCCGGGTCCCGTTGGCCTCGGCCTCGGCCTCTCCTCTGGCTACACCCTACGTGATGATCTCCTGTCGACGGTTGGCAGCAGGACCCGCCCTACATGTGTTGTTTCCGGCTGGGCGTAGCCGCAACCCTGTTGCACTTTGGAAGTTTCCAGAATGGGGCGGATGTCTGCTGACTTGTATCTTCCCCAGTTTTGCCGTTATTTGGGCGTGGCAGGCGGTGGGACAGACATGTTTGGGGCAGTGAGGGGCGATGAAGCCTCGTTACCTTGTGGCCGTTGCAATGTCACGCTTGGTTTCTCTTACTATTTTCAGGTTTCTTATTACGGACTTTTTCTAATGTTTCTTGTTTCTAGGACAGTCATAGGTTTTATCGTTAAGTATTGTTATCGTTTCCTTTGTTCGTTATTTAATAAAAAGTTCATCAGTGGCCTACTGATTTTCGTTTTCCTATTCCTTTCTTTCCAGGTTGTTTCATGCTAAAGTTTCTGTTAACAGGGTATAGTGATCACTTCGTTATTATTGTATATGTCCTTTTCACTAGGGGTGCTCTCTGGTCGGGCCAGATGACCTTCCTCTAGTAAATGGTCCCGGTGAGACTGGCGTATCAATCAGTGGGGAGTAGATAGGCATGACAGATTACAGGGGACAAAGGTCCGCATTACCTACCCTTCACTATTTGCAAAGACTAGACAGAGCATGGCGACTCTGTGCTTGTTTGCAAATAGAGAATACCTCCAAAAAGAACCAATTCCAAACAGTCAATGTTCGGACAATCAATCAATCAATCAATGAGGAATGAAATAGGTACGACGTGTTAAAGGTTTGCGTTACCTACCCTTCACTATCGGCAAAGGGAGAGAGAATATTCCTATTCTTCCCTGTTTGCAGGCAGAGAAGATCCTTAAGAGAACCAACTTCGAACAATTCAATGCTCGATTCAATCAATCAATCAATCAATGAGGAGAAAAGTAGGCACGTGTTAAAGGCTTGCGTTGCCTACCCTTCACTATCTGCAAAGATTAAACAGAGTATGGCGATTCTGTGCTTGTTTGCAAATAGAGAATTTCTCAGAAACAGTCAATAAGTAATACTAGTATTTTCAAACAATCAATCAATCAATTTCGCAATTTGTCGTTTGTCACGACCTTCCCCGGACCGGACCATGTGGACAGTACTTCGCCTTCCTTTTTCCAGCGCCCGATCGTTCTCTTTTCTCCATGTTTTTACCGCAGCAGTCCTGTGGGATTCCAGTCAGGACAATAGGTCACTTGAGAGAGGTCCGTTCGGAATCGGTGAAGTTCATTCAATCGGCAGCCGGACGAGGGCCCTCTCAAGGCAGGTATACTCCAATCATTTAGATGTTCACCCCATCGTCTGGACCTCTCTTACCGGACCTTATGTCGCTGATGGGCCCCACGTTGGGCGCCAATTGTAGAAAAGTCAGCCCATATCGCACCCGATGCCCAGGCTGCTGGTGCAGGGCGACTCTTCGTTTCCATCTTGAATAATTACCAAATAAAGAGACGGGCGCTGGAGGCAGGAAAACAAGAACAGCGTTTATTACTCAAGAGGAGAGCATGTCATTTGGGACACTCGCATAGTGTCTTCGGGAGGTGCTCTAACAAGTTTCTCTGAGGCTTCGTCTTTTATACACAGGTTTATGACACCCACACATCCTCCATTACAATCAGGACATTGTAAAGTACAAAGATATTCCAACACGTGGCTACAGTAGGGGCACTTATCCTCCATACAATAGGAGGGGGCTGTCATGCAGCTGAGTGTGCTGTTGATTCCGTTGGAATGTGTGCTCCTGATCGAATCTCAGGGGGTGGGGTGGTCATGATCAATAGTGGCTCCTTTCAAGAGAGGCGAGTGCATACAGTAGTGGGCAATAAACTGCATCCTCGGGCTAAGGGATGACCAGCGGTCCGTGCAAACAATTAGGTTCAGAGGAAGAGGTCATCAACGGAGGGGTATTCATGGAGGGACAGGAGGTGTTGGTCAGGCGCGGGGAGCGATTCTCAGAGACAGAGTCATACGGGAGGGGAGGGCTCGTGACTTGTGCATGTGATAGCGGGGGCGGTCAGGGTGCATGGGGGAAGCTTGCAGGGTCAGGGAAGGGGCGCTGGTGATCGATCGCAAACTGGGAGACCATGATACCTAAAATGGCTGTGTGTACGTGTGTGCATGGGTCTATGCTAACGGGATAACACAGTCAGTGTTTTAGCGATATTCGTTCTGCTTACGACAAGGGGTACAGTGAACACAAATGAACGCCGCTTGTGTATATATATATATAATGCCAATTTCAACACCCATCGTAATGGTGCCGCACCGGGCTCCCCAGCCCGACCTGCTGGCATCCGATTCTATGATCAGATCCGGACTGGAGCCGAAGATCGCTCTCCCGTTCCACGCACTCATGTGCTCTATCCACCAACGCAGATCCGTTCTGGTCTCCTCCGTCAGAGAGATGAGTTCGGAATACGTGAGCCACTTTCTGAGATGCTGCGCTTTTAGCCGCTGGAGGGTCCTGTATGCAAGGGATCGGGCAATATCGCCTGAATCAAGGACAAGAGGAGACCCACGATTCGAGCCAACTGCCTGAGGGAGATTCTGTCCTTCCGAAGGACCTGAGAAAGTTCCTTGTGAATCTTGGTCACCTTCTGCAGGGGCAGGCTCAGGGAGGCCGTCTCCGAGTCGATTAAGAAGCCCAGAAAAATGATCTGTCTCGACGGGCGAAGTTCGGATTTCTGTGCATTTTTTACGAACCCCAGGTCCTGAAGGAGAGCAATAGTCATGTTCATATTGTGTCGGAGGCGATCCGACGATTGTTCCATAATCAGGATATCGTCGAGATAAATGATCAGCCTCACGCCTCTCTCGCGTAGACAGGCCCCTTTCCTGAGGAGCTCCGCCACTTCGGTGGCAATCAGGACCGTGTCCTCCACGGAAAAAAAAAGCGGACGGGGCCTGTCTTCTGACAAGGAGTTCCGTAGAACTCTATCTTGAAACCTCGAACCGTTTGGAGGACCCAAGGGTCTGCCGTGATCTTGCACCAGTTGTGGATATGATCCCGTAACCTCCCCCCCCCCCCAGTACGGTCTGGGTAAAAAGGGTAACACTCACCGGCTGGACCTCCAGGTGCATTGGCCCCACCGCGATAGCCTCTGCTGCGGCCCTTCCCCGCGCCTCTACTGGGGTAGAAAGAGCCCTGGCGTCTGTCGTTCCAGCCGTTGTTGCGGCACTGTTGGTTTTTGTTTTAGGGGCCCTGTTAGTAAGAGCGGCCAGAGGAGCGACCCCGTCCTCTTCCGGCCCCAGCAAAAACCAGACCAGGGAAGATCTTCTTTATCGAAGATTGCGCCTTATCCAGCGCGGGAAAAGTGGTAACGAACTTGTTCAGTTCTTTGATGAACGGTTCGCCGAACAATTTGCCCTGTGCAATAGGCCCTGCCTCTGAGGTAGCGATTTCGCCCAGTTTAGGGTCGATCTTAATAAGAAGTGACCTCCTCCGCTCCGCCGCCAACGCACAGTTCGCGTTGCCCAAGAAGCATAGTGCTCGCTGGGCCCACTCTGCCACGACGTCCGTGGATAACGCGGTCCCCTTTTCCAGAGGCTGGCGGATCTTACTCGCTGAATGATCTGGGTCACGGGGCCCACGGCATCCAGGAGCTTGTCCTGACAGTTGCGCTATGAGCGGTCTATGCCCTTCTTAGGGTCTTTCATGAACTTGGCGAAGAACGCGCAGAGCTTGTCATCAATATCCGGAGTGACAGGGTGCCTTCCAATTTCGGTCGAGGGCATTCACCCCGCATGCGGGTCTTAACCTCCTTTTCCAGAGGCTGGCGGATCTTACTCGCTACATATGCCGCCACCTTAGGGTCCGGAAGCCACTCCGACGACCTAGGGTGATAAATCCTAGTGGGGTCAAACATGTCTGAGGCCTTTGCGTCCCCATCCTGGGACTCCAAGGAATGTGACGCCGGACGCCAAGGCCGACCTGCATCAACCTCCTCGTCCGAAGAAAACTCATCCTCGGTGTGAGAAGTTGGCCTGATGTGCAGTGTTCACTATTCTAGTGATCACTATATATCAGTCCAAACAACCCTTATTGATTGGTTGTAAGTCAACCTTATAGACCAGCTATCCTAGTAGCGTGGATACGAGCAGTCTAAGGCTAAGACTCTAGAGGGCGTGTTAAGCCAGCTGTTTTACCATCACATTACCCCTTGAACACCCAGTGAAAGGACACCACACAAGTGTTATGAAAATAAACAGTGTATTTATTAGAATCACAACAACCCTGTACTCTTTATGAGGACAGGGTGCTAGGCACACAACAAAACTCTTACGAAAATACTTAAGTTAGCACGTTATACACAAATGCCCGAGGGGCACGAAAAACCATATATTCTAAAAGTGGAATGCGAATTACTAGCAGGTAAGTAACTGTACTAATAGGCTTTGGAATCGCTAGGACTTGACTAGGGAATCGTTAGATTACTTCTAGGAGACCTAGGGGACTCGGGTGCAGAGGGTGCACTCTCACGCGGGATGCGGGACAAAGTCTATGGAGGCTAGTAAAGGCAAAGTTAGTGTTCACGGGCGAACCCGACCTGGTAGGGAGAAAACGACAGTGGATCCTGACCCTTGGATAGTGAGGCTATGCTGGGACACCGAAGTGCCGAAGTTACCTAGCCCAGGGGCTGCAGCTGCATAGGTCTGAAAAGACGTCGGGGATCTCGTTGCCGGACCAGGAGCCTGGAAGGAAGAAGTTGCTGGCAGGCGACCAGTGAAGAAAAGTTCGATGGATCCAAGCCTGGATCAAGGAAGAAGAAAACCTGAAAGCAGAGGGGACCAAGTTCTTGAATCACTAGCCAGTGATTAAGTGGGCACCAGGATGGCACCGGGCGAAGTCACCGCAGTCAGGTGAGTGGGCGCTGCTGGGCTCTGCAGTCTCTCGGACCAGGAGGCGTTGTCGGCGACCAGGATGGAGGTGCGAGCTGTCCCACGGAGGTTCTTGCTGTCGACGTCGCTGGACCCAGGATTGGGCAACAAGTCTTGGCAAATGCAAGGCCCACGCGGTGGACCTAAAATGGCGTCTTGGGCGGACCAGGAGGGTCCAGGGTACTTCTCCGATGGAGGGAAGCAAGGGCCAGTCTGGAGCAACCAGACCAGCAGCAGAAATGTCGTCGGGCGTCGTCAGGAAGGCCACAAGCCAGCGGGCTAGTAGCCAAACAACGCGGTGAGCAGTAAAAAGCAGAAGGGCCCCACGCAGATCGTGGAGATGCTGGGGGGCTGCTCTTCGGTGCTGGAGCTGCTCAGGGTGGGGGCTTCTCGGACCCCAAAGCACTCACCAGGAATTCACTCGGCGGGCTTGTTGTTCAGAAGTCGTGCAGTCTTGAAGATGGCCGGTCCCTCGAGGTCTCGTCACACCCACGAATCTCAGCGTGACTGATGATGTAGGTAGAGGTCAGAGGTGCCAGGGAAGCCGGTTCTCGTCGAGCTGGGCAGTCGGATTCCGGAGGAAGGACTTGCAGCAGACCGCAGTGTTCTGTAGATGGTGCCTGCGGATGCAGGGTGACTACTCCTTAGTCACAAGGGAGAAATCTTAGGAAGAAGTCTTGAGTTCCTTTCGTGGAAAGTAGTTTCAGGATTCAAAGATGATCTGATTTGGAAGGGGGCCAGTTCCTACCTTTATCCTGTAAAAAGGGGCTGGCACGCGACTAAGTCCTGCCCTAGGGGTGGGACCAGGAGGGGGGTGGTTACACCCACTTCCTTGGCGGGCTTTTCCCCAGCACAGGGTCTGGAGTGACCCTGGAACTGGTTCCAGCCAGCCTATGCACAGTGAGCACCGGGGTGCCACGTGCAGTCACCTTCCTCTAAAGCCCTGCCTACCTACAATACACAAAACCCTGTCTGGGACGGTGCTGGCACCGCCCCTGGCAGGAAACCCTTTGTCCTTATCTCCTGCTCTGGGAGGACTCCCAGCAGCAGGAGGGCAGACTTGTGTCTCGGTGGCAGCATCCATTTTGTGGAGCTGAGGCTCTGTTTGACTTTAACCGGGGTTAGGGGTTACATACATGTCGTGTCCCTCTAGAAGGGTGGAATGCTAACCCCGTCGCCAGAATTGGCGAGGGGTTAGTATTCCAATTCGTATGACACCTTACTCGACATGTTTTGATAAAGCGATACCAGAGTTGGCATATAACCGCGAGGATTATAATGCACTTAAGAGTATATGGTATGCGATATCATGGAAACGGCTAAGGGATGGATCCCGAAAACCGTAGACAGGCTCAGCTCATGCCAGAGCACCATCTCACACGATTCCAAGCACTCTGCCTTCAGGATTGTTAAGGCCTGCCATAGGAGTGACTGATAGGAGATCTGTGTGTCCATTTTAGGGTTAGATATAGGTATACTATATCTAAAGCAAAGGGTGAGTACACCACCTTGCCCCAGCTGTCGTGCAGCCAGTTGTGTCAGTTTAGTTAGTCAGCCCAGGGGTGGCATAATACATGCTTCAGCCCCTGGGAGACTTCTGGGTACACCTCAGCCCTGGGTACAGGGACTTGGAGAGGGCCCAGTGCCAATTCAGTACCTGAGTACAATTTGGATAGAGAGAACAGCTAGGCTGTGGGTCTGATTAGCAGGCCCACAGCCAGGGAAAGTCGTAAACCAGTGCAGCAAAAAAGCAAAAATCTGGGTGATCATAGGATTGCAGACCCTACTCTCCTACATGACCCCCCCCCCCAAACTTTGGGACAATAAACTAACCTTGACCAGGTGAGTCTTCTTGCTCTAAGTGGAAATA
This sequence comes from Lissotriton helveticus, assembly GCF_964261635.1. Taxonomy (NCBI): domain Eukaryota; kingdom Metazoa; phylum Chordata; class Amphibia; order Caudata; family Salamandridae; genus Lissotriton; species Lissotriton helveticus. Next base: position 48,011,767 of record NC_136069.1, read on the forward strand.
CCTGGAGAGCCCATCAGCATTGCTGTGATCAGTCCCAGGTCTATGCTCCACTGTAAAATCCATCCCCTGTAGGGAAATGGACCACCTAAGCAGTTTGGGGTTTTCACCCTTCATCTGATTTAGCCACAAGAGGGGCTTATGGTCTGTCTGAATGGTGAAGTGAGTGCCAAACAAGTAGGCCCTCAGCTTCTTCAGGGCCCAGACCACAGCAAAGGCCTCCCTCTCAATAGCTGACCAATTTTTCTCTCTGGGTGTCAACCTCCTACTAATGAAAGCAATAGGCTGATCATTACCATCAAAATTCAGTTGAGACAGAACAGCTCCCACACCCAACTCAGAAGCATCTGTTTGGACAATGAATGGCTTGGAGTAATCTGGACTCTTGAGGATAGGTGCTGTGCACATGGCCTGCTTTAGGTCATTGAATGCTTTCTGACAGCTTGCTGTCCACTGAACTTTCTTTGGCATCTTCTTGCTTGTCAGGTCATTAAGGGGGGTCACTATGGACCCATAATTTCTGACAAACTTCCTATAGTACCCAGTCAGGCCCAAGAAAGCTCGAACCTGAGTCTGGGTGATTGGAGGAGTCCAGTCCTTGATGGCCTGTATCTTACTCTCCAGTGGCTGAACCTGGCCTCCACCTACAAGGTGGCCCAGGTATACAACCTGTGTCTGCCCTATCTGGCACTTTGTGGCCTTGATAGTGAGGCCTGCCTTTTGCAGGGCCTCTAACACTTTCCTCAGGTGGACCAGGTGATCCTCCCAGGTGGAGCTAAAGACAGCAATATCGTCAAGATAAGCTGCACAGAAGTCATCCAGCCCAGTGAGGACTTGATTCACCAACCTTTGGAAGGTGGCAGGGGCATTTTTCAGTCCAAAGGGCATTACCACAAATTGATAATGCCCTCCAGGGGTAGAAAATGCTGTCTTAGGTTTGGCTTCCTCAGCTAACCTGATTTGCCAATACCCAGCTGTCAAATCAAATGTGCTTAAGAAGTTGGCAGAAGCCAATCTATCTATAAGCTCATCTGCTCTTGGTATTGGGTGGGCATCAGTCTTAGTGACTGCATTGAGGCCTCTGTAGTCTACGCAAAACCTCATCTCTCTCTTACCACCCTGGGTGTGAGGCTTTGGCACTAGAACTACTGGGCTAGCCCAAGGGCTATCTGAGGGCTCAATGACTCCCAGCTACAACATTTTCTGCACTTCAGTTTTGATGCAGTCTCTAACATGATCAGGCTGTCTGTAGATTTTACTCTTGACAGGCAGGCTGTCTCCAGTGTCAACATCATGGGTACACCAATCAGTTTGGCTGGGTGTCAGAGAGAACATATGTCTGAAGGATTGCAAGACTTGCCTGCAATCCTGTTGCTGATGTTCAGTGAGGCTGCCACAAAAGACAACACCATCAACTGATCCATCATCAGGATTCTGAGTGAGCAGGTCTGGGAGAGGGTCACTCTCTTCCTCCTGCCCCTCATCTGTGGCCATGAGCAAGCTCATGTCCTTCCTGTCAACATATGCCTTGAGCCTGTTAACATGGAGCACTCTGAGAGGGCTCCTGGGAGTTCCAAGGTCCACCAAGTAGGTAACCTCTCCCTTTTGCTCAATGATGGTGTGGGGCCCAGACCATTTGTCTTTCAGAGCTGCTGGGGCCACTGGCTCCAGCACCCACGCCTTCTGTCCTGGCTGGTACACAGTCAGTACAGCCTTTTGGTCATGCCAAGCTTTTTGAAGTTCTTGGCTGGCCTCAAGGTTTTTGGATGCCTTTTCCATATACTCAGCCATCCTGGAGCGGAGACCAAGTACATAGTCCACTATGTTGGTTGCAGGCTTTTTGAGAGGTCTCTCCCATCCTTCCTTCACCAAACACAGGGGTCCTCTTACAGGATGCCCATACAGAAGCTCAAAAGGGCTGTAGCCAACCCCCTTCTGTGGGACCTCTCTGTAAGCAAACAAGAGGCAGGGGATCAGGACATCCCATCTTCTCCTAAGAGGTTCAGGTAGTCCATGAATCATCCCTTTCAGGGTCCTGTTGAATCTCTCAACAAGCCCATTGCATTGTGGATGATAGGGTGTGGTGAACTTGTAGTTCACACCACACTCTTTCCACATGGCAGTCAGATATCCTGACATGAAGTTTGTACCTCTGTCAGAAACGACCTCCTTTGGAAAACCCACTCTGGAGAACACTCCAACTAGGGCTCTTGCCACTACAGGGGCTGTAGTGGTCCTAAGGGGAATAGCCTCAGGATACCTGGTGGCATGGTCCACCACCACCAGTATAAACTTGTGTCCTGATGCTGTCTGGGGTTCCATTGGACCAACAATGTCAATCAACACTCTTTCAAAGGGAACCCCCACCACAGGTAGTGGTATGAGGGGGGCCTTTGTTGTGCCACCTGACTTACCACTGGCTTGGCAAGTGACACATGAGCGACAAAACTCCTTGGTATTCTCATTCATATGGGGCCAGTGAAAGTGTGAGACAAGCCTGTCCCAAGTCTTTGTCTGACCTAAATGGACCTGCAAGGGGAATCTCATGGGCCAAGGTGAGAAGGAAACCTCTCAGAGACAAGGGGATGACCAGCCTCCTGGTTGCACCAGGCTTGGGGTCTCTTGACTCAGAGTACAGGAGTCCATCTTCCCAGTATACCCTGTGGGCACCTGTGGCATTCCCTGCAGCCTCAGCAGCAGCCTGCTGTCTGAGGGGTTCAAGGGAAGGGCAGCTCAACTGTTCCTTCCCCAGGTCTGCTCTGGAGGGTCCCCCTGAGCCCAGAAACTCAACTTGATCAAGTTCAAGCTCTTTAGGCTCAGTTTCCCTCAGCTCTCTCAGATCAGCCTCCTCAGAGACTTGATCCTCAACCTGGGGCAAGGGGGAAGGCAAAGCCTTACCCTTACTGCTCTTCTTCTTGGGAGGTGTCTGGTCCATAATTTCAGGATCCAGCACCTGTTCAGTGGGGCATTTTCTGGCCTGTGACCTAGTCACAGCAAGCACATGTGCTGGCAAGCCTAACATCTCCATGTGAGTCCTCTGCTCCACTTCTGACCATTGTGATGACTCCAAATCATTGCCCAACAAACAATCAACTGGGAGGTCTGAACTGACTACAACTTTCTTTTGTCCCTTCACTCCACCCCAGGAGAAAGCCACAATTGCCACACTATGACTAGTAGTGACATTGCTGGCATTGGTCACCAGGAAATCAGTACCTGGCATGATCTGTCCAGGGTCCACAAAGTTAGGTGTCACCATGGTGACACTGGCACAAGTGTCCCTATAGGCCTGAGCCATCTTGCCATTAATCAAAGGTGTCTGCCTGTATTTGCCCAAAGTATTGGGACTTATTTCAGGGGACATATCCATATCCCCTGTACAGACAAGGACAGCCTGAGTGAGTGTGCCAACTAAGTTGTCAGACCCCTCAGTACCCAAGGTTAACCCAACTAATGCCTTGGGAGGTACACTACCACTACTGACTGTACTAGGGGGTGCAGTTGCCTTAGGGGCTGTAGTGGCAGGAGTTTGTCCTCCTCTTTTGGTGCACTCACTAAACCAGTGAGATTTACTTTTGCAGTACTGGCACCACCTTTTTGACTGGCCTTCTTGAGTCTTCTTCTTCTGGGAAGCCTGACCCCCACCCTCTTTGGTTTGTTGGGGACCTGGTGAAGACTTCTGGTCATTTTGCTCATTCTTAACATTACCCTTCTAGTCTGCTTTCTTCTGACCACCCTGGTTCTGGTTCTGGTTCTGCTTGATCCTTGTCCTGACCCATTTGTCTGCCTTCTTTCCCAATTCTTGGGGAGAGGTCAGATCTGAATCAACAAGGTGCTGGTGCAGCAACTGGTTCTGACAATTGTTTAAAATGTGTTCTCTCATCATTAGATTATACAATCCTGTGTAATCTGTAACCTTGCTACCCAGCAACCAGCCCTCCAAAGCCTTAGTGGCACAATCCACAAAATCAGACCAGTCCTGAGACTGAGTTTTCTGGGTATCTCTGAACAGCAACCTGTACTGCTCAGTGGTTAAACCAAACCCATCAACCAGTGTATTCTTCAGGACCTGGTAATTGTTAGCATCCTCCACCCTTGTAGTGAGGAGCTTATCTCTACCTTTACCATCAAAGGAGAGCCACAGTATAGCTGCCCACTGACTCTGGGGAATGCCCTGCACAGTGCAGGCCCTCTCCAGAGCAGCCATCCATTTCTGGATATCATCCCCTTGCTTAAAGGGGGGCACTATTTTAGTCAGGTGTTTAGTGTCTAAACCCTTCTCTCTATCTCTTGGGAGATTGCTGCCACCAGTGGGAGCTAACCCACTCATCTGCTGCTCTCTTGCCAGGGCAAGCTTCTCTTTGGCCAGGGCAATTTCTTCCCTTTCAATCCGCAGTTCAGCTTGTCTCATCCTAGCTTCATGCTCCCTTCTCTGAGGGGAAGTAAATCTCCTCTGTGGAGGATTCCTTCTCCCCTGAGAAGAGGCATTAGAGTGCAGAGATCTATTGGAGTCCCTAGAAAGAGATCTATCTCTCCTAACTCCAAGGTTAGGCCCACTTCGGGTTAGTACTGGGGGTCCCCCAGATCCTAGCCCAAGTAAGTCTAAGTTGGCCCTGGTTAACCTTCTGACTACCTCAAGACCTTTGTCTACCTCATCCCCAGAGAGTTCCTCTTGATCCTCCTCCTCAACTGCAGTAGCAATGTTGGGGAGATCTGGATCCCCAGAGGTTCCCTCTAAGGCTGGCATGTTCTCATGTAACTGAGAAAGCTTTCTGGCATCATATGTCTCTAAGAGACCTATCAGAAAGGGAATGGTGGGGTTAGACCCCTGCTTCAGTTTTCTGGAGACACAGATCTGTCTCATCTCCTGGAAACTGAGAGCTGCATATCTTGAAGTGACCTGTGGAGGGTCAACACTGACCAGGGGAGTCTCAGTAGAATCTCCCTGGGTAGACATGCTTTTCTAGTGAGGTGTAAGTGGTGCACTTACCTACACTATGTGTTTGCCTACTGATCCCTTGCTAGAGTTTTAGTTTAGGGTGTGCTAGGCCCTAGGAGCTACAACAGCTGGTTCAGTAGAACTCAGAATATTCTAAGCTAAGTTATATGTACCTTTAGTACTTATGTGATCTTTCACAAGATATTCTTAGGGCATGTGTGGTAAAACAACAGCAAGCTCAAATCCCAACCGCTGCTCACCAATGTGAGAAGTTGGCCTGATGTGCAGTGTTCACTATTCTAGTGATCACTATATATCAGTCCAAACAACCCTTATTGATGATTGGTTGTAAGTCAACCTTATAGACCAGCTATCCTAGTAGCGTGGATACGAGCAGTCTAAGGCTAAGACTCTAGAGGGCGTGTTAAGCCAGCTGTTTTACCATCACATTACCCCTTGAACACCCAGTGAAAGGACACCACACAAGTGTTATGAAAATAAACAGTGTAGTTATTAGAATCACAACAACCCTGTGGCGCCGCGGCCAGGGCGACTGACGCTGGAATCTGGGGACCACGGTTCGATCCCCGGCTCCGGCGGCAGGTTAGCCCAGCACCATGTGACTCTGGGCAATAGCTCGCTTAATCTTCCCGACGGCCCCCCAGCGCCTAGAGACCCTTACGGGTGATTGTGCGCTTTACAAATGTGGACTTTACTTTACTTTACTTTATGAGGACAGGGTGCTAGGCACACAACAAAACTCTTACGAAAATACTTAAGTTAGCACGTTATACACAAATGCCCGAGGGGCACGAAAAACCATATATTCTAAAAGTGGAATGCGAATTACTAGCAGGTAAGTAACTGTACTAATAGGCTTTGGAATCGCTAGGACTTGACTAGGGAATCGTTAGATTACTTCTAGGAGACCTAGGGGACTCGGGTGCAGAGGGTGCACTCTCACGCGGGATGCGGGACAAAGTCTATGGAGGCTAGTAAAGGCAAAGTTAGTGTTCACGGGCGAACCCGACCTGGTAGGGAGAAAACGACAGTGGATCCTGACCCTTGGATAGTGAGGCTATGCTGGGACACCGAAGTGCCGAAGTTACCTAGCCCAGGGGCTGCAGCTGCATAGGTCTAAAAAGACGTCGGGGATCTCGTTGCCGGACCAGGAGCCTGGAAGGAAGAAGTTGCTGGCAGGCGACCAGTGAAGAAAAGTTCGATGGATCCAAGCCTGGATCAAGGAAGAAGAAAACCTGAAAGCAGAGGGGACCAAGTTCTTGAATCACTAGCCAGTGATTAAGTGGGCACCAGGATGGCACCGGGCGAAGTCACCGCAGTCAGGTGAGTGGGCGCTGCTGGGCTCTGCAGTCTCTCGGACCAGGAGGCGTTGTCGGCGACCAGGATGGAGGTGCGAGCTGTCCCACGGAGGTTCTTGCTGTCGACGTCGCTGGACCCAGGATTGGGCAACAAGTCTTGGCAAATGCAAGGCCCACGCGGTGGACCTAAAATGGCGTCTTGGGCGGACCAGGAGGGTCCAGGGTACTTCTCCGATGGAGGGAAGCAAGGGCCAGTCTGGAGCAACCAGACCAGCAGCAGAAATGTCGTCGGGCGTCGTCAGGAAGGCCACAAGCCAGCGGGCTAGTAGCCAAACAACGCGGTGAGCAGTAAAAAGCAGAAGGGCCCCACGCAGATCGTGGAGATGCTGGGGGGCTGCTCTTCGGTGCTGGAGCTGCTCAGGGTGGGGGCTTCTCGGACCCCAAAGCACTCACCAGGAATTCACTCGGCGGGCTTGTTGTTCAGAAGTCGTGCAGTCTTGAAGATGGCCGGTCCCTCGAGGTCTCGTCACACCCACGAATCTCAGCGTGACTGATGATGTAGGTAGAGGTCAGAGGTGCCAGGGAAGCCGGTTCTCGTCGAGCTGGGCAGTCGGATTCCGGAGGAAGGACTTGCAGCAGACCGCAGTGTTCTGTAGATGGTGCCTGCGGATGCAGGGTGACTACTCCTTAGTCACAAGGGAGAAATCTTAGGAAGAAGTCTTGAGTTCCTTTCGTGGAAAGTAGTTTCAGGATTCAAAGATGATCTGATTTGGAAGGGGGCCAGTTCCTACCTTTATCCTGTAAAAAGGGGCTGGCACGCGACTAAGTCCTGCCCTAGGGGTGGGACCAGGAGGGGGGTGGTTACACCCACTTCCTTGGCGGGCTTTTCCCCAGCACAGGGTCTGGAGTGACCCTGGAACTGGTTCCAGCCAGCCTATGCACAGTGAGCACCGGGGTGCCACGTGCAGTCACCTTCCTCTAAAGCCCTGCCTACCTACAATACACAAAACCCTGTCTGGGACGGTGCTGGCACCGCCCCTGGCAGGAAACCCTTTGTCCTTATCTCCTGCTCTGGGAGGACTCCCAGCAGCAGGAGGGCAGACTTGTGTCTCGGTGGCAGCATCCATTTTGTGGAGCTGAGGCTCTGTTTGACTTTAACCGGGGTTAGGGGTTACATACATGTCGTGTCCCTCTAGAAGGGTGGAATGCTAACCCCGTCGCCAGAATTGGCGAGGGGTTAGTATTCCAATTCGTATGACACCTTACTCGACATGTTTTGATAAAGCGATACCAGAGTTGGCATATAACCGCGAGGATTATAATGCACTTAAGAGTATATGGTATGCGATATCATGGAAACGGCTAAGGGATGGATCCCGAAAACCGTAGACAGGCTCAGCTCATGCCAGAGCACCATCTCACACGATTCCAAGCACTCTGCCTTCAGGATTGTTAAGGCCTGCCATAGGAGTGACTGATAGGAGATCTGTGTGTCCATTTTAGGGTTAGATATAGGTATACTATATCTAAAGCAAAGGGTGAGTACACCACCTTGCCCCAGCTGTCGTGCAGCCAGTTGTGTCAGTTTAGTTAGTCAGCCCAGGGGTGGCATAATACATGCTTCAGCCCCTGGGAGACTTCTGGGTACACCTCAGCCCTGGGTACAGGGACTTGGAGAGGGCCCAGTGCCAATTCAGTACCTGAGTACAATTTGGATAGAGAGAACAGCTAGGCTGTGGGTCTGATTAGCAGGCCCACAGCCAGGGAAAGTCGTAAACCAGTGCAGCAAAAAAGCAAAAATCTGGGTGATCATAGGATTGCAGACCCTACTCTCCTACACTCGGATACACCCTCTCCCTCCACGGGGAAACCATCATCCTGGTCCGATTCCGGGGCAACCTCGGCGCCATTTTCTCCGGGGTAAAAACCCTCCCGGCAGGGTACAGGTTTAAGCGTCCGCGCACTCTTACGGAAAGAGTCCCTCAGACGGTCGAACTCCTCCAGGTGTCCCGCGTGGCGCTTCGCGGTACTCTTACCACCACCCTGCGCGCCGCCTGATCCGTGTCCTGCTTGCACTGGAGTACCGAACACCCCGGGGATACTATGGGCAAGAGCGTCCACTTTATCCCTCAGGGGGGCCAGCGCCATATCCAGGGCCTGCTAGAGCGCGAGACCCACAGCAGGCGGCAAGGGTTAGGGAGGCCAACACTGTTCCGCCTCCTGAATTGAGGCGTTTGATTTTTCATACGACATATCGCAGATGAGGGTGAGAGCACTAAAATACACCTTTGTCCTATTTACTTAAAGGTAGCCCCCGCGCCAGTGCTCAAAAAACCTAGCTGTCAAAAATTCGGGTGCAGTACCTCATCGTGCCTCAACGCGCCGTCACACCGAGGAGAGAACCGCTGAACAAGCCGTCTCTCCTTGTGTCGGGCGCCCCATAGAGCTGGGAAGCGCGGGAGCGCGCTGACTCGGTCTGCGACAAACAGAGGGTACTGACGGCGCAGGCAGAGCCTGACGCGCGTCAAAAAAGAACAAAGAGGTGCGAGCAGAAGCTTGACGTGCGTCCAACAATAACGCTAAGGCAGCGGGCATGCACAGGCACAAACGCGGCGATTTAGGCTGCGGGTGTGTGCTTGTCTCGCTGTGTATTTTAACAAGCTGATTTTAAAGCTATGTGGAACTAATCTTGTTTGTGCAAACTCGCACTGTGTACTGCATTTGTGGGAACCTGATCTTGGCTAAAACTTTATTACCTGTTTTTCCATCGCTCTTGACCCCGTTCCGCCCCGGCTTTGTGCCGTTTGTGCGGAGGGTCGTGTAGCCGAGCGCCACTTCCAGTTCCTGGCACCACTTCCGCCCTGCCTCTCCACCTTGCAGGTTAGCGGTTTAGTGGTTGCTGAAATTTTTCTATTTTAGGCGTGACAGCTGGAGCTCTCCCCTGACAAACGCGGCGATTTAGGCTGCGGGTATGTGCTTGTCTCGCTGTGTATTTTAACAAGCTGATTTTAAAGCTATGTGGAACTAATCTTGTTTGTGCAAACTCGCACTGTGTACTGCATTTGTGGGATCCTGATCTTGGCAAAAACTTTCTTACCTGTTTTTCCATCGCTCTTGACCCCGTTCCGCCCCGGCTTTGTGTCGTTTGTGCGGAGGGTCTTGTAGCCGAGCGCCACTTCCTATTCCTGGCACCACTTCCGCCCTGCCTCTCCACCTTGCAGGTTAGCGGTCTAGTGGCTCACTCCCTGGGTTGTATAAAATGGCAGCCTGGCGGAAGCGCAGCGGGAGCGCCGACTTCGCGCCTAAATTAAGCCCGTCCGCGGCCGACCGGGCCTCGGGGTCAGTCATAATGCCCAACTTATTACTTATTCTTCCGCTGACCTTTTAATGCTTTGCCGCACGGTACCCTTACAGGCCCACGATGTAAAGACTGCTCTGGCTTGTGGCATTCTTGTTTCTCTGGGTACCTTTAGCTCAGAGATTCCTTTCCCCTGTTCTGAGCCGATACCTCCTCCCCTCAAATCGTCAACGCTTGGGGCCACTCCATTGACCGTGATATACCTCAATACACGGTCAATGGTGAAACATCAGCTTGAAATTTTCCAGCTGCTAGACGATAGAGCTGTGGATATCCTCCTTTTATCAGAGACTTGGCTAACTGAGGACTCCGTCCCTGACATTCTCGCCGCCATCCCCGCCGGCTATTATATCCTGCAATCCAATCGACCTGCGGGGCAAGCCGGTGGTGGGGTGGCAGCCATCATCCACTCCCAGCATACTTTAACTACCTTGGCCTGTGCGACGATCCCCAGAACGGAAAGTCTCACTATCAAATTCACTTCTCCCAGGTCCTCTTTCATTGTTGTCCTTGTGTATAGACCCCCTGACCTTATGCCCTCTTTCCCTCAACAGTTTGGTGATCTTATCTCCCAACTTATCATTAACCATGCCAAGGTTATGATTATCGGAGACTTCAATTACTGGCCCTCTGACCCCCGGGAAAGTCACCTCTCGGAGGAATTTTCTGATCTTTTATCAGGCCTGAACTGTCGCCACACATTATAATACCCACTCACTGCAAAGGTCACATCTTAGATCAAGTGTGGACGGCCAATCTCGAAATTTCGTCCCCTATAGTGACCCCTTGCTCTTGGTCAGATCACTGCTTTATCTCTTTCTCCCTTAATTTGACTACCCCAGTCGCCCTTCCCCTACGACCAATTTCACTGCTCGGAACTGGAAGAGAGCCAACCTGGTGGAACTTCATTCCATATTGGCCTCTACAGTCCCTCCAACCTCCGCCCAGGTGACTCGCCAGGCCTTCCTTTTAGAACAATGGCTGCTGTCCGCCTGTAATACTGTCGCCCCTCTGAAAACTCTAAAAACTAGGCGCCCCCATGACGCCCAGCGGTGGTTTACGGACCAACTAAAGCTGTACAAATTGGCCCTACGCCATGCTGAGTGCCGTTTGAGGCGCAACTATGACCAACAACTAAAAGTTGAGTTTGTGGACCGTTTGAAAGCCTATAAAAAATCCATCTTACTGGCTAAAACAACTTACTTTTCCCAAAAAATGATGGAGTCTGCTTCTAAGGCAAAGGATATCTTCTCCATAGTGAATGAGCTCTCTCTGCCAGACCGTGTCACCCCTCAACCCCAACCTTCACAGTCTTTGTGCGACTCACTTAATGTTTTTTTCATTGACAAAATCACCACCATCAAGAACAATATCCCCCCGCCCTCATCCTCTTTTCCTCCTTCTTTACCTCCCAGAAATCCTTGCTGCCTGGACGTCTTTCCCCCGATCTCCCTCTCGGATGTTTTATTCACTACTGCATAAAGTGAGCTCTGGCTCCCCAATGATTGTTGCCCTCCCCAAGTCCTTAGTGAAATCTTTTTAGCCTGCCCCGACCCCCCCCCGGCATTACTTAACAACTCGCTGGCGACGGGGGTGGTCCCGGACTCCTTTAAACAGGCAGTTGTGATACCGATCCTAAAAAAGACCAATGCTGACCCTACGGTCTTGAGCAATTATAGGCCTATCTCCCTTCTCCCCTATCTGGGGAAAATCTTGGAGACATATGTCACTCGCTGCCTGAGCGCTTTTATTGAGAGCTCGTCCTTTTTGGAGGCCCAGCAAGCCGGTTTCCGCCCACTTCATTCCACCGATGTGGTCATCGTGGCTGTTATGGATGCCCTAAGAAAGGGCGCCGATAATAACATCTCCCAAGCACTTGTCTTGTTGGACTTATCGGCGGCCTTTGACACGGTCCATCATGCAATATTGATCGACCGTGTCAAAAATGCTGGCATTCAGGGCACAGCTCTTGAATGGGTTAGATCCTTTCTGGACAGGCGTTCTCAGGCAGTGCACCTGTTTACCTTCTCCGCCTCCTATTCCCCCCTATCCTGCGGAGTCCCACAGGGCTCCGCTCTATCCCCTCTGTTATTTAATTTGTACATGCAGCCCTTGATTGCTTCCCTTCGCAAATCCGCAGCCACTATCTTCAATTACGCGGACGATTTGCAGCTAATTTTTCCCATCGATACCTCCCTTTCCTCCCGCACTAGTTTCCAATTCACCATGCTTGAGATATCGGAATGGATGTACCACAGCCAGCTCAAATTAAATCCCACCAAGACCGAGCTTGTGCTGGTGGGTGGAGCAGCCAACCCATGGAATGACAGCTTCTGGCCTCCCTCACTAGGGCCTCCTCCCTGCCCCGTCAACTCTGTGAAGAGCCTTGGCGTAGTCATCTCCAGTGACCTATCTATGAGGCCCCAGATTAGTGCATTCACGTCATCCTGCTTCTTCCATCTGCGCAGGATACGTAAAATCTGCAGATTTCTCACTAGAGATGCACTTATCCTTATCATCATGGCCCTCGTTACGTCCAGAATTGACTACGCCAACACTCTGTATGCGGGAATTCCTGCATACCATCTCCACAGGTTGCAGCTGGTTCAAAACCTGGCAGCACGCCTGGTTTACCATCAACCTAAGCACCAGCATGTTTCTCTGCTACTGCGGAGCCTGCATTGGCTCCCGGTGGCTAAGCGTTGCACCTTCAAACTGGGCTGCACGGTATTTAAAGCTCTGTCTGATTTGGCCCCTGTTTTCACTTCTTCTAGTCTGAAGCGATATGTTCCCTCCAGAGATCTCCGTTCCTCCTCTCATAACCTTTTAGTCATCCCTAACATCAAACGCAAAAAACATGGCGGTTTATGTTTTTCGTTTTTGGCCCCCAAAATCTGGAACTCCCTCCCATCTGCTTTCCGACATTGCCCTACCTACGATTGCTTTCGTAGGATGCTGAAAACGTTTCTCTTCCACTCAGCCTTCGAGTAATACCCGTTCCTGCCCTCCGCATTTGTTATGAGCGCCATGAAACTGTATGGTGATCGAGCGCGGTATACATTTTTTTAACATAACATAACATATCAACAATGGCTCATCAAAGACACAGTTCATCCGGAAAAGTAAATAAAGTGTGACTTAACTGACGAGCAGAGAAGAAAGAGGAAGCGGAAGGGACATCATAAGCATTTATATGGCGGATGCCCGTGGCATTGGACTATGGTTGCTATGGACACTGTGCCCCATGTGCTCATGGGAGTTGTAGTTTGATTAAAGTTTTTTGTATTGTGTAACTTTGAACCTGCTAGTTGAATAAAGAGAAAAAAGGACTGCATAATCCTCGCCTCCATCCTGACATAGAATTACCGAATCGGTAAATACCGATTCTTAAATACCGAATCTTAACGATTCGGTAAGATTTACCGATTTTTTTTTTTTTTTTCCTACATAGCATATACCGATTCTAAAATACAGAATCGGTAAAATTCGGTATTTTTGAATCGGTAAATGTAGATTACCTACATATGGCCCCAAAAAACTACAAGTGACTTAGAACATAGTGTTAAAACTTAAAAGGGCACATCATGTTAAATTGGGAGCCCAATCACCTTAATCTTTCCATGTGATAAACTTAACATTTAATGTTGTTTGCCTAATCCCAAAAGCCTGGTCTGCTTTTTTATGCTCTTTTCACAATATGCCTTTAGACAAGATCGAAGACCATCAGTAGATGAAAAATAAACAGGGAAATAAATACAGGTGTGCTTATCAGGAGAGTTGACTCCTCTAAGTTATTGGTCCCAAAAACTTGTATACCTTCTGCCTAGAATTAAGATTACAATACAGCCACCTGGAATTCAGAAAAGTGATCAAACTTTGTTTGCCACCAAGTGTTTGCTTAACTCTGTCTCCAAAACATCCTGTGGCCCAGACATAGTAAATGTGCATTTGTACCTGCAACACACATTTCTAATGCATCTGCAGTTATGGAACAGTGCATTGGTATCAGGGCGTCTTGTGACCAGTGCCAACTCTATGATTAAACAATAAAACAGATCGAAAGGTGTGAGGAGTTTCTAGCATTGATATTTTGTTCATTTAAAGTACTGGCCGCACCTTGATAGATTGGAGGAAGATATGGTGTTGTGGCTCGTCTGCCACCATCACTACTGTATTATCATGTAGAGTTTGAGTTATCCAAATGCTATATGAAAGAATACCCTGCATTATCTTATAAACATTGATTCTGTATTGTGGCTGACTGTCTAGTTTGGAGTATGACATAAATGTATGTATTCACAATCCTTCCAGGCGCTGCTTACATTCCAGGATGTTGTTGCCTGTTTTTCACGGGAGGAGTGGGAGCTTTTACAAAAATGGCAGAAGGATCTTTATGCAAATCTGATGAAAGAAATTCACCAAGTCTTGCTGTCACTAGGTAAAGTTGCACTGAATGCATTTTGTAAGGTTTGCATATTCTGTAAATTACTGGCCAGTTTGCTTCTTTAGAGTCCTCATAGTAAGTGTTTAAATACTTCCTTGTTTTTATCTTCGCTATTTTACGTTCATTGTTTTTTTTTTCTCTATTTGTTTTTGATATATTATGTGTAATGAACAACTTCATGTGTGGTGTAGTAGGGCATGACATCAAACTACCTTTATGTATTTAGTGTGACTTCAGACTTCATTTGTGCAGTAACTTGAATCCTCAAGATCAGTGCATCAATATCAGTAACACCAGAGACAAAGAATATTGCCCCTGTGTGTGTGGCTAGTAGTCCGAGTGATATAGGCTGGGGTGGGAAATTGTATTCCCCGATGCTCAGAACATATTGTTGGGGTCAAAGACAACGAATATTCATGGTTATTTTGTCTTTTGGTAAGCAGATCTAACCCTCGCAGCACTAGCACTAGCCCTTTGGCTGCCAGTTTACAGGTCTGCAACGTTATTGTGGGAATGAGGATTTTCCGCTGTTGCTAAGGCAAAATATGTATTCCAATGCATTCATTTTTTTAATCTTGAATATTAGATTCGTAAACTCCACATCTTTCATGTCAGGACAAATGCTTAGAACTACAGTGAGCTGCAAGTTCAGCTTGGTTTAATGACAGTGGTTCCAGTGTAAAACACTTACAAAAGCCTATAAAGTACAGCTACTGGTTTATATTGTTTCTAGAATGCTCCTTGATAGTATGCAAATGCATGTAAAAAAATTGAAGAAACATTAGTGAATGCTTACATTCAAATTAACATTTTCCCCTTCGACAATTGCAATTTGAAAAGGAATGTGTGATGGTTGCAGACAAATTTGCCAAACTATCATGCAAAATGTATCCGAAATATTTTGCAACTAAATAAAATAGATGAAGGTTACAGGCAGCTTTGCTAAACTATGGTGCTATTTTAAGGAGCACCTTATATGCCATTTCTGTAAGACATCAAGTTTGATGTATGATCATTTAAAAAATAAAGGCGAAGCAACTTAAATCTGTAATAGCAACTTCTAACAAAACAATTGTAGCCCCATTTTTAAAGAAAGTCACAATTACATTAATTTACTTTAAAAGATGGAAAAAAATACATACATCCTTAACAAGTTACAATATCGGAAGCAATGTGACAATTATAAACATCCTACCCATACTCTAAAAAACTTTTATTTTCAAGTTCATTATAGGGAAGCAAAGGTCCATTTAGGCTACAGCAATGTAAGATAGACAATAGACCACCATGCCATGCCTTGAAGATTATCTTATACTCCTGTATCCTATTGTGCCCTGTAGGTAGCAGTTGGTTCAGCTCTTTTCCGGATCTTGCTGACAGGATTCCTTCAATGTTCTTAGGGAGGAGAGTATTTCCCGTAATTTCCTGACTGGAAATATATATTTTTTTGTGTGCAAAATACCATCTCCTTTTGTGAACTGCCCGTATTGCGGCAGAAAAATGACTAAAACAGACCCTCGCCTGATCTGTATCCTGTGTTTGCTATAGATTTTCATGAACCCATCCTGGGTTTTGCTGAATCTTCCTCTCCAGAGGCACCTTGAGAGAGCTTGTGAAGATTGCCTGTATAACCAGGAAGAAAGGCGAAAAAGGCAGGCTAACTGTCAGGACATCCGAGGAACGAGAAGCGGCTGCTCCCTCTACCAGTGCGTCTTTCTCACTCTGTCCAGTAAAGGAAATTTGCAGTGGGAGGAATCCTACACTGACCATAGCTTTTTGACAAAATTATTTTCATTGCTTTTTTACAGAGCACTGGCATCTGCATCGGCACACAAGGGGTTTACTGCAGCTGGGTGGCCTGTTGGTTTTGTTGATATGAAAACGTGTTCACTGAGGACTTTCTTGGAGGCCTCTGATGTGGAGTTTGTCTCCTCTTCCTTTGTGTTTGGAATAGGGAACAGAGAATGAATTGGCTTTTGGATTGGAGGTCCAAATGCCATTATTTCCTCTCAAAATTGTGATAAGCAAGTGTCCACCAAACCCCTGTATGTCAGCAAGAGTAGTTTGAATTTGGTTTTTGCTTATCAGTAAAGGTTCCTCCATGTTTATAATAATCACATTTTTGACAGCTTAGGACTTTTTAGCTTTCAATAACAGACCCAGACGGTTGTTAGGAGAGCAGGTAGAAAGGAATTCACAGTTAGGCTTATTGAAGACTACGGGAGACAATTACCACAGCTCTGAACTTATGGATGATGCATGAGAGGCAAAAGGTTACTACAATGAACAGGTTTTGTCAAATTATTTCTTCGGCCAATTGACCGATAAGTGGAAACTTTGTCTTGCTTGTTACTATTTCTGCTCCTCCTTTCAGACTGTCCCCTTCTTTCCCTAGTTCCATTGCCCTCTTCTGCATAGACCTTGAAGCCTATTCCTCCTAGTACTCTTCTACACAAACAAAATGGCTATTGTGCCTGCTACCACCATCGCATCCTGACAGTGGAATAATTCACCATAGAAATCTGTTGAACAATTGTCATCACATTCCAGATGTCAAATTTGATTGTCTATTTGTTGTTGATATGATCTAATATTTGTCTTATATACATTTGTTAATATTAAGAAATGTTTACAAATGTCTTATATTAGACGTTATCCACTCTGCACACAGTTGTGGTAATGGCTGCCATTGCACATGAATCTCTAGTCCTCTTCACTTCTCTATCCTCACTTTTTAAAACCTCCATATTTACACTCTAGGAGCTGTACATCACTTACCCATTGCTTTTCCTTTTTAACCAGGCCCTGTTATTGCAACCTGTGTCTTTTCATTACGAGCCAAAGTAAAGGAAGGGCTCGAGCCAACAGATGGGGAGGACTCTAACAGACGACACAGTGAGTGTGAGTGTACAATTGGTTCCACCGTAAACAGACAGTCGGGCACAATCAGACTGGGAAGTGAGTAGTACAAAAAAACAAATAACAAGGAACAATCCTTCTCTGTGTATGCACCTATAATCAGCAGCGATATCCCTGCTCCAATTTAAGATAGACTTCAAGACGCGCCTCTGTAAGGAACACTATTTTATGGCCCAGTGACAGTCCACAAATAAGCTAACCTTTCTCTCACACGTTGACTGTGTATTTGCCTCTGACTATATACAGTGCTCTATTGACTTTTGGGTAGATTTGCGCCATGATGATATCAAATTCATATATGTCTTTTCCTGCAGCACCAAACATGCACATTGATTCTCGTTTGCTGACAAAAGCATACTCATACATAGACATGCACAAGAACACACCTCTTACGGGTTGATACTACTCGCACACGCACATCCATATGTGAAATGTTGATGGAATTATTTACCCAACTTTTCACCTCGTGATCTTAGAGCTTGACGTTTTGTTTTCCCAATCCAAACCAAGGGCCTGATTTGGTGGACAGGTTTTTCCGTCAAGACCTCAGTTATAACCTGTCCTCCTTATTACAAGTGCCTAAGGATGTAACTTTGGCTGATGGGTTACTCCGATGCATAAGTGCCTTCTGTCCACTAGCCAGTCTACAGGAAAAAGAGCCGCTTCCATTGTACCCCTCGCATTGTGTAGGCAAAGATCGTTTGTTTATTTCCAGAGGGAATTCCTCATGTATTCCATACTACATAAATAACCCTGTAACCCCTTCACTGACACCAGCAGGAAGCTATTGCAAGCTCAGAAAACTGGAGCAGGGATAAATCAGATGCCACAAGAGTTAAGCAACAGTTAACGCTACATTCACTGCCAAGCGTGTGAGGGATTTCTTTGTCCAAAGGTCTTGAAGCAGCTGTGCTCTGCTTTTTGGCTTGTATGGGGCAGAAGGAAAAAAGTAAAATGCTATACGTGTAGAATTGCAATTCTAGCTTTACAGAAGGTCTGAAGTGTGCACTTTGCTATGACTTTGTAAGTTACACTAAGCATATAAAAGCTTTTAAAACACACACTTTTTTAAGTAGGGATGGAAGAGCTGCCGTCTCTCTACAAACTAATTATCATTGAAGTTGTCTGATAATCTTGGTCTAATTAATATTTTTATGTTTTTTTTAATAGGCATACCAACTTCTGGAAAGGATGCATTCACCGTAAGCAGAAAGGATGCCCGGTGTGGGCAAAATCCTCTTTACACAGACCGCAGGGAGAACCTTCATCTGATTGGCACAAACAGAAGGGAAAGCCTGGAACTATTTGGCACATACACAAGGGAGAGCCATAATCTGCTTGGCACAGACATAGGGGAGAGCTCTGAGGTGCTCAGAACAGACAGAAGGGAGAGGTCTCCTCTGCACAGCACAGACACAATGGAAAGCACCGATCTGCTCAGCACAGGTGGGAAGAACTACTTTAAAGATTGAGCTTTTCAGATTCACTGTCACATACTACACTATTAATACCTACTACTGTACATAGTGAACTTTTCACAGACAACCCTTTCTTAACCTTTTGTGGAGTTTGATCTCTCAAACAGTCTCTGACTTTATTTTGCACTATATCGTTCACCATCTTGCTAGCATAATAGTGACCGTGACCAATTTTAACATTGCCTTGTAATTTCTTCCTAGACCAGAAGTTCTATGTATCAATGAAACCCAAACACAGCTTAATTTTTTCTATTTTACTCATCAATAGACGTTATTGAAGGTCATCGAATGCTGTCCTGTACCAGAGACCCATAGCATGTCACCATAGCTACTTCTCTCCAGCAGACCATTAGTTCTAAAGTGATAGCACACTGACTGTACCTTTAGGGCTCATTACACCACAGTCTTTGCATTTTATATGAGCATACCTAAACTCTAACCTTGTTAGTAGAGACCTAGAATCACTATTCCGACAGAACTTAAGCTAACAAATCAACCAATCTTTAAATGGGTATCTCTCTCTCATAGGTTCTATTTAATACTTTTGGTATTGTAATCATGCATATGTCTCTCAGACCTTTTACATTTCTCCAGTGACCTGGAACAGACCCATGATGCCTCAACTACATTCTTTATTGCCACAGATTCAAGAGGTGGCACAACCACAGTAAATAATATAGGTTTCCTTGCACTTAGTGCAGCCAGAAATCTTTTCTAAACTTCTCTGTTGTAGTAATATTCCTTCAAAATCGCCCTCATGTTTATCTTAAGTCTTTGGCCTTGCACAAATGGTGAAACTACCTGGTCTCCTTTTGGTCTTGTTATGGGCGCATAAGCAACTTGCCACTTGCTGTGGAATAATTCTAATACTGCTTGCACATCTTAGACCAGCCTCTGCCATTTTTTAAAGCCTTCTCTACAGATGTGCCAGATAGTCACTCACTTGTGGCATCACCTCTTAGGGAACACACTTTAAAATGCATTCAATACCCGTGTAGCTGCCAAATGCAAAGGGTCGGGCTCAGAAAATAATTCTGATCTAAGATGCCAACAGATGGCCTTGGGAAGCATGGACTAGGGCAGTAGCCAGCATAACTCTATCTTCTCCAGCATTGGATCTTTCATATATGCACATGCTTAAATCATTCCCTGTTATCAGGCTGTGAATCCAGCAGTAAACCGTGTTCAAATGACCAACTGCCTCAATAGCAGTGTTTTTTGTAGCACATCCTCCTCATTTGAAGCAACCCGACCTTCACCAATGAGGTGGCAGTGTCAGCTCTCCTACTCCGCCCCCCCACGGAGGCCACCTTAGCTCATGTTTGTACTACACGTGCTGTCGGGGAGTCCCCAGGTAGAGCTCTGCTCTAAGTCTTCCGTGACCCTATCCTGGCACTTTCTGGGCTGCCCTAGGAGTGAACCTGCCTTGCCTTCAGAGCACTATACATTGTGCTTTTTTAGGAAAATGTCTTCAATATCAGTCAATTTTCCACATATTCAACTGATGGTAAACCTCCCACCGCAAATCTTTGATTCCGAATTGGAGGGTGAAATGCAGCAACCATGATGCTTCACAGACTACCTAGAGCCCTACACAGTTGGATGTCCTCTATTTGCCAGAATATGTGGGCGACTCTTTGGATGAGAAAGATAATTTTTAAGACTATGATGATCAACTACATTCTTTTTTATGAACACTATCAGCATCGTTATGGCTATACACAGCCAAATGATGGGCACCTCTTAAATATGTCTTTCTCACCAGCCAGCTGGGAAGCCGAAGCCTATTCCTCCCCGATCTCTGTTTTTCCCCACCACTGCCACCACCACCTGCCACGCCACCTCAAACACTGTTGTTGAGACCTGTGGTCATTTTAACACAGTTTACTGCTATTTTTAGATTACTGGGGATTACCAGAGTGACGACAAGAAATGATTCCAGCATGTGAATATATGAAAAATACCAACGCTAAAAAACTGGAGTTACAGGTAAGTAGCTACTTTCTTCTTGTTCTGTGTGAGAAATGACTTGGTGTGCCTGTGATTGACTGTGGAATCAATGGCTGTGTTGAGGGGAGTAATATGTGTGAGAAGTAAGGGATCACATCTTTTTTACCTGACTTCATGAAATCTGTGGATGTAGTGCGCGAGCTGGGAGGTAAGAGAGGTACAGGCAGCTCCATCTTCAGCTCTTGTCACTGACTGTGAAATACTTCTTTGATGTTTTTGTTACTACAGATGAAGAGGTCACCACAGTGATAATCTCTGATAGCATCAAAGAAGAGGGTGTGGCCTTTCCCATAGTTGAGGAGGACCCAGAGGAAGTTAAAAACATTGACTGCTGTTTAGGTAAGTTATCTTTTTATGCATAGGAGCTTTCATATTTATTTAATATATTCATTTGGAACACGCTACAAAATTGTTTCTACGTGTCTTTGGGCCTTTGTCTAAAAAAAAAAATCTGTGTTCTTTCACGTCACAGTGCGTCTTCATCTGTGTATCTTTGTGACTCATGCTCAATATCTTGGAACCAATCATAATTAATCTGCCACCACCCTTCCAATCGAACTTTGGGTCAGATGTACTAATATCAGGAATACCAATTTTCCTAATTGCGATTCTCTCCGAATCACAATTAGGAAATCTGTATTCCTAATGTATGAAACTCTTCTGAGTTTCATTAGCGATTCCTAGTGGGTTGCACATAGCTCTACCTCATGCATATAATGAGGTAGGTCGCAATTTTCGACCCACTGTGAATTGATGGCATCATAGTGGTGGTGGCCTGCTGAGGTCAGCAGGCCACCATGTCTGTGATTGCTTTTAAATAAAGCATCTTTTTTTTAATGCAACCTGTTTTTCCTTGAAGGAAAAAGGGAATACTCTTAAAAATATATGTGTTCCATTTTCAAAAGGGAAGGGGTCCCATGAGGACCTGTCCCCATTTGCGAATGGGTTACTACCTCTTTCAAGGAGTTGGTAAAATATGAATGTTTTGCGACTGTAATTCGGTTATCTGAGTTGATCATGGTAAGCGTTCAATACGAGAAGAGGTCCCTGGCTTCATCATGAGGCAGATAATGCCGTCATGCATACTGAGAGGAAGGATCTTGTCCATCTGTGCCTCTAAAAAGACCTCCACGAATTTCTTTGTAAGCAACGCGGAATAGACCTGAAAGATTTCAGTGGGGAAACTCTCGCAGTGCCAACCTCAATTCCTCCAATGTAAGGCTCCTATCCACAACATGCGTAAGTCCACATCCGCAAGGAACGCCTCAACCGCACCTTGTTGTCAGACCTCCCCAGCACGATAGATGTCGTGAAAGTGCACCCCAAGGGTATTTAGGATGTCCTGATGGCTTGTCACCAACTGCCCGCGCTACCCCGTCCCCCACAACTCCCCCCAAACCACACCCTGGAGTTCGTAGATGGAGTATTGGCAGAACCTCCTGTTTGCGTTTAAATATCCAGGGTAAGAGCCTGCCTGACTTATGACTCTCTCCATGTTGGCACTGTTGGCAAGCCTTAAGGCTAGGGATTCCCACAACGCCTCAAATAACCTCACCACAGTTCACATAACCTTTCTGCGCACATCAGGAGAGCCCGCCTCACCCTTGTGGAGATCCTCTAAGTGCTGTTCCTGAACCTTAATGTCTGCTTCAAGTTCCCTCCGGACAAGGTTATCCCTAATCACATACCCCAAGTACCACCTTAAGGACCCCCCCACTCAGTGGCTGTGGTTGTGGTGGAGCCCCAGTTGTGTGCCAAGCATTCCTGGAGCGTGTCCGCCAGTGACTGTCTACAGACCGCATCCGTCAGGAGCTTGGTAGACCTACACCAGCGTCCGGCAGGATTGAACCCCCTACCTCCCCCCACCCAAATTGTAAGAGGAGCAGCATCAGCGCATGATCTGAGAGAAACCTCCCCAAGTGAGCAGCTGCTCGAGATCTACTGCAGCTATGAGAAGGCGGTCTAGGTGGCATTCGTATAATGTGCCAATGAGTGGCAGGTGTATTCCTGAGTCTGTGGGTGGAGTGTGCGCCGCCTATCCAGAAAACCCAGATCCCGCATGAACCAAGATAGTGACACTGTAATTACGGGCTTCGCCCCTTGCCAAGGCCAGTGCCGGACCCCTATTCCTGCCTAGGACAAAATTAAAACCCACTGTCTATATTTTCAGAAACGTACACTGTCCTCGAGCAGCTCCTGCACTTCCGATCATCTACATTCAGGGTGTAAGTGTTCGGAATAGTAATATCCTTACCATCGAACGTGCCCTGGAGAAACAGATAGCGCCCCTCTACATTTGCTTTGCTATATACTTGATGAAATGGCACCACGGGTCACTGAAAAATAATTGTTCTCTACACTTCTTCGCTAGTTTCTGAGCCTCATTACACATTAGATGTGTTTCCTGCCCACAGGCTAGCTGGACCTGATTGTGCCGTAGATGCGAGTGAACCCTGTATCATTGAGTGTAACCTTTTAACTCCCTGACATTTCAGGTAACAATATTTGTACAGTCAGCCATTAGATTACAATACTCAAGGTCTTCATGTTGGTGACCATTCCTGTGTGCAGGCTCGTCCCGTATCCTCAAATGTGGCCTATGCGGCTAACCTTTTTGCGAGCCCCATTTCTCCAGGAGCCCACTTGATCCCACGCCACCTGGACCCACATCTCCCACCACCTCCAGACAATCTCTGGTGAGTCAAAGAAGTGAGATCTGCCCTCTGAGATCACACATAGTCTATCAGGATACAAGAGCATGTATCTAAGTCTCATGGTTTTCAGCTTTCTCTTGACCTCCAAAAAGGATTTTCTATTCACCTGCACTTTCTCTGTGTAGTCTGGATTTATAGAGATCTCATGATTTTCATAATGGGCATTATCAGTTTCTCAGGCTGCACGTAGTATACTGTCTCTATCTTTGTAGCTCAGGACTCGTGCTAAGATAGCGAGTGGCAGCGCACCAGGGTACAGGGGGCCCAACACTAAATGTGCTCTCTCAATAGCAAAAAAATGTGGCAAACCGCCAGGTTTCAGTGTGTCTGGGGTCCAGCTCACAACAAAGCTCTCCATGGTACACCCTCTCAGCCCCTTCAGGAAACCCCAGCAGGCAGACGTTATTGCGGCGCAATGTTCCTCCTGCTTCTTCAGCCTGTGCCTCCAGGGCCCCAGTTTTCGATGAAATGGTGGCCACCTGGTTTTTAAGTGTGGCCTCCTCTGACTAGAGTTCGGCAAAAGACCCCTCCGCAGCGGGACCTTATCCAACACCTTCCACAGATCTGTGCGAAGGTTGTTCACCTCGATATACAGTCTCTATTTTGCCCTTTAGTGCCACATGGGATCCTTAAATGGCTTCCAGGATTTCCTCAAAGGAGCAGCTCCTCCAGGGGTGGTTCCTGCGTTTTGTATCATTGTGAGCACCTCCCTGTCGTTCTGCCTTTGCGAAGGAGGTGTCTGGATAGTATAGTACTCCAGGGTGTTCCCTGTGGGGGACCTGGTGGTTTTCTTTTCCCCTTATGCAATGTGCTGATGGGGACCCCCAGGCACCTTCTACATCACTGGCCACTCGTTCACTGCTCACAGGGGTTACAGTCCTCACAACACTGTTCTAGTGCTTCCTACCCCCAGGGTTGTCCCGCACACCGCCATAGCCCCCCCACCCTCCTTGAGTTCTCAGGTGTAGGTGCAAGCCAGGAATGGCACCACAGCCCTTTGAGGTTCAGCAAATGCGCTGGGCCGCTCTCCAACACCTGCTGGTCTCTGCTAGGGAGTAAGGGCCATCCCTCCAAAGTTCCAGTTCTGGTCTGTGGAGTCCAGCTATTCTGTGGCAACTTGAATCCTAAGCGCCGGGCTCCACATTCCCTGTTACCAGGCACCCACAGTGTTCTCTCAGGTAAGGGGCGGGGGAATGGCCCCCTGCACCACCTCAACACTAGCAGTCTCTTTGTAGCAGTCCTATGTAGCCCCCTCCTCCATCAGCACTCCCCCGCTCTATGTCTGCAGGTTCTCCGACCTCTGCCGCCCGATCCATGCAGGCCATACTCCGCCTGCCGCTGGACACAGCAGGACCCTGCAGCCGCCCCCATCGGTGGCTCCGCAAGCTCCTTCAGCCCAAGCAACTCACCAGAGGCGCCCCATTTTCCGGGCACCCTTGCCCCTCGGTCTTCCTTCTCTGGGCAGCCTCAGACAGGGCCCCCGAGCGCGGCCGCACCCTGATGCAGCCCTACCACGTACAAGGCATCAGACATTAGACTAACACATTTCAGTTTGGTGATCCGCATCACAGCACTGAAATACAATGTCACGCATAATAGGCGCCTTTGCTGTCAAGTCGGTAGGGCTGCTATGCTAACTAGACTAAGCTGTAGTGGCTGGCAGCACACAACAGTGTGTTCGCAGCTCACAGCACTGGGCTTCTTGGGGGATGGCTTAACTAGAAGCTACTTGTGCTACAATGTATCAATAGAGACGCTATGTCGCCCCATGGCGTTACATCCTACTGCCTGCTCTGGCTGCGGTTAAGTCTCTGGGAGGCTGCCCTAGAGTCCTAGGACAGTTATACTCCAAGTACGGACCGGGGGGCCCATGCCTGGTGAATAGCAGCACAAGCTACTGTTTAGTTGCTTAGCACTAAAATTCTGAAAAAATGTTAAATAAACGGGCAAGCATTTATTAACCTGCAAATAAATGCTTATTTGCCTTCTTACATAATCCCTGACCTGCCCAGACCACCTACCACCACCCTGCTGGCATCAGTGCAGCCCTCAGTCACACCACAGAATGTACTTTGTGGCCCCTGGGCAAATGTTTGTGAGTTCCTATGGCCTAGGATATGGCAAATCATAGTAGCGCTGCTCGTACTGGCGCATGGTGGCAAATCAAAATCAGTCATCATGACCTAATGACCGCACGGCATGTGGGCCCACTGTGCAGCAGTGGCGCCTGCTGCTGAGCCTGACACCGAGCTAGTTTGCAGAGGGGGAGTGACCAGTGTTGCAGCCAGGCCAGGCTGCTGTGATGGGCTCGATGCACTACAGTAAACCACGCGGCCGGCCTGTCAGGAAATGCAGCTCTTGCTGGCTGCAGGTAGCTGTCGCTGCATATTAATCTTAAGGCAAATATGTGTCTACCTCCCTGGAGTCAGGGGCATGAATAAAAATTACTCCATTAAAGTTGTGGGTATTAAAGCTCCAAATGTCGTGCTTCAACTTGCCTTGCTTTCCTCCTTCCACGCACTCATGGCACACCTGCACTTGCAGCCACACACTTCCCTTCAGACACCTGTCTTAGGCTGGCTGAGAATTGATCGGTAGATGTACCATTTGACTGCACTGCAGCTGGCCTAAACGCACTCACTGATACGTCTTCCACTAATGCCACTGATTTTAATTCAAGGTTCGAACACCCACAGGAACGCTTTCGCACTCTACTGCAGATCTTCATAACAGAGGAGACCTTCACCCTGCTCCAACACCCCCCCCCCCCACGTCCGAGTTAGTTATGGACGCATTTGGGTGGCACATGATTTGTGGGAAGAGAGTAAATAAAACTCTGTTGCTAGTGCTTACTGCTGCAGTAGACAGCAGCGCAGTCGACCTTCCCGCATATTAATTATAGCACTGCGCATAAATGAGCACCGAAAGCAGCTCATTACAAAAGATAACGTGCAATAGATTATGACCAGCTTGTCCTTCGTGCCTGCCTTCTAGCTACATGTTTTGGTGTGCATCTTTTCTGGGTTTACCTCGTTGCTTGCTGGGTCATTAAGTCCAAGCTTTCCTAGATTCCTTTGGCTTGCATGAAGGACCGGATCGAAATTAACCCCTTCCGTGCTCCCGTCTGCCGTTGGCCTACGGGAGCACTCCCTCCCCAATGCTGCCGACGAAGCCTCGCCCACCTTTTAGAACACCCGCACCGTGGCGGAAAAACCGCCGCGGTTAAGGCGTTAAACTTGAAGAATTACAAGCCCCAGATAGGCCCTCCCTGGGAATCATAACACTTTCCTGTGCACAGGAATACACTTACAGAGCCTCGAAGTAAATTCAGTGCGCTCGGCTGTTCCTAAGGGTGCAGAGCCGACGGACACAGCAGGAGGCCTGGGATGGGCGAGGCCTCAAGGTAGCCTAGATCCTGCTTGTAAGGAGAATTCCTGGGAGGGAGAGGAGCGCAGGTAGAGAAGGCCAAACAGCAGAAGGCAGCCCAGAGGGTGAATAATAGGCAGCCCCTGGGCCTCAAGGTTACACCTTAGTGTCACTCTGTAACCCCCTAACCATTCTGTGTGCACTTGCACTGGCTGTGGGAGTCCGTGGACCTCTTTTGTACACCAAGCAGGCCCAGGCCTCCCTGATACATCCTACAGAACCCACAAGAGGGCCATGAGCCATATGTAAGCACCTTAACATTCAATACTTAGTCTATTGACATCGTTTATAACTTCTTTTAATGTCAGGAAGTAACCTCCGTCCCTTCTCTGTGCACACTGCTGTCCTATATAAATCCCAAGCCATCTATAACCTCTGGGCTTCCTTTGTACACTGTGACTTGCAAACACTGAGCCTCTTGTAGTGTAACAGTTACACTGTGACTGGCCTCCTCAGTAAGCGGTAGCTGGGTCTTCATGGTCCCACGATGCCCTTCCATTTCTGGTGATTGCTGCAGTTTTAAGATCATCTTAGAGTTTCTTCTTTCTTAAATTGTTGTAATTTATGATCTTTATATTTCCCTTATCTTCATTGCTTGATTTCGCTCCTGAGAAAGTGTCACTCAGTCGCTGAATGTCACTCATAATTTCACTAAAATTATGAAAATGTCACACATAGCAACCTGAAACCTTGGCAGCTATGGACCAGCCGCCGGGCTCCTTTCGTCACGGCGCTACGTGCCGATTACCTGCCGCCCCCCAAAGAACCATGGCCTTGTCCTAGGCCTGGTCGGCCCGCAATCAGTTGGCGGGCCCACTCCTCGCTGTGTTCGATCACCGCTACAACGGCCACCGCAGTGAGAACCAAATCAGCCCAGGAGTGCACCAACATTGGTCATGGCTAAAAAACTTGTCTATTTTGCGTTGTAGTGCAGGATGTTGAATGTTAAAGGACATTACGGGGCCTGCTCAAGGATGTGTCCTGTTGGCCATCTTGCGTGGCCACACCACAAATAATCAACTTAGCTATCAAGTGCAGTCATCACTGTACTAGGAAGGTACCATTAAACATTGCAATGGAGGGTGATATTGACATAATTCACAGCTTCTCAAACTTCATAGCAATTCCCAAACCAGCAGTGTGTTCCTCACCACCTGCCACCCTCTCTTTCTTCACTTCTACAGGGAGGATTATGTAGTAAAGCGAAGGTGCCCATCACATTTTGGCTGTGGGGGTGATGTTGAATGGCTCAGTGTGATGACAGAGAAGAAATGTGCAGAGTTAACATCCTGCTTATTGATCAGCTCTTAGTTCCCCACCTTCAGAGGAACCAAACCCTCTGCATTCTTGCTTCCCTTTTTAGGTCTGGGATTTGTCTTGCTATCCTACAGCCCTTCAACCTGTCTTTTATGTATGTTTGACAAGATTTCCAAATCTTGTCAAAGCTGACCATCATGTTTGAAAGGATAGCAGATAGTTTCTCCATGGCATAAACGGGCATACTTTTTTTTTCCTCAAAAACCTTCATTGATAATCTTTCACAACAAGTTACAATGAACGTAGCCGGGGATTCTGTACCAGAAGAAGAAAATCACATCTGTTACATGCATCATGGGAAAAATTGTACATAAGCAGCTCACAATAGTACTTGGAGCGAAATGACGGAGTGGAGTGGGAAGGGCATGAAGGGTCGCCCTGTGGAAGTCAAGTCCTGGTGAGAGAGGCCGCAGGGAGCAAGCAGAGCGCATGAGGGGGAGGCGGCACCCTACAAGCTAACACCGGCAGCCGCCGCAGGCAGAGTGCCCGCCGGGGACGCGGGAGAGGGGCTGCGGAGGCCAGAGCGTTCTGGCATAGGAGAGACGAGGGGACCCCAGATGTCAAGCGGGCGGGAAACTGCCGGCATTAAATCCCAGAATTCGGACAGAAGCGTCTGACAACGCACAGCATCCTCCAACTAATCGCTAACCTTGGGCGCAGGTCTCCATCCCCAGTGCATGGTGATCCTGCGCCATGCGAGAACTAGCCGCATAGCAGTGAGCCGGCGGGAGGCGTCCAGACAATATTTCACAAAACCTAAAAGACATAGCAGCAGGTCAGGCGGGACAGGTGTAGAAGTGATCTCAGTGATGGCGGCGCACACAGCACACCAATATCCAGAGACCTTTGGGCACAGCCAGGCAAGATGGGAAAAGTCAGCAGCAGGGGCAGAGCATCGGAGACATCTATCGCTGGGAGTGATGCCCATTTTGTGCAGCTGGGCAAGGGAACGGTACAGTCTATCCAGATATTTAAAATGTACTAGGCGCAGGCGGTAGTTAAGGGTCAGACATTTGGTCTGCTTGCAACAGTACAGCCAGACCTCCTGCGAGAGATCTGTGCCTAAGTCCTCACTCCACGCAGCGTGGGTGCGGTCAGTGGAAATCTGGGATGCCGCCAGCGTGAGGGCATAAAGTCTGGAGACCAGTTTGCGCGGGGAGGCGGATGTGTATGCGAAGTCGAGGACAGCCAATGAAGGAGGGGGCTGAGGAAACGTGGGGTGCAGGACGCTCTAAGTTGGTAATACAGCAGAGTGTCCATGGGGCCAGACTCTGCTGGAAGGGAAAAGAAGCCGCCGGTTGGGTGGAGGTCAGATAACGTGGACCGCACCAGGCGCGTCATGCGTTTGGCCATCCCGGCAGTTTGCAAAGGGGGGAATACCGGATTATGTGCGATGGGCATGGCACTGGCAGACAGCGTACTAGCTCCAAAGGCCGTTCCAGGCCCAGCACAGGGTCTCCACAGTGTCAATCTCGCCGCACGGGGGTTTTGCAAGTGCAAAGATAGCAGTCTGGAGCCGCCAGGGGGCTGCAAGATCAGCTTCCACCGCCACGTGAGGCTGAAAAGGAGTCGGATGTAGCCTGGGCGCTAAGGGCGTATAATTCGAAATCTGGGGCGCCCATCCCTCCACACGATGAAGGAAGCATGAGGATTTTGTAAGCGAGTCTAGGCTGACGCCCGGCCCAGCCAAGAGAAATAATAAAGGCGCCAAGTTTACGAAAAAAATGAGCTGTGAGGGGGATGGGAATGTTCAAAAACAAATAAAGAAACTTCAGGAGCACCACCATCTTGGCAATAGCTATGCACCCCACCAGGGACAAGGGCAGGCGCGCCAGAGGTGGATCTTAGTTTCCAGCCATTTGACCGCCTCGCCGAAATTAGTCCTCCAGAGTTCGTCCACGTCCCTGCTGAGCCAGATATCTAGTGGGCCCTATGCCCATACAAACGGATAATCCGGAGTAAAGGGAACAGTGATGTCTGTCGGGGGAAGAGAATAGACTTACCCCAGTTGACCTGGATTCCAGACAAACCCCCGAAGCGCACCACCTCGCGTACCATGGGACCAAGATTTTCTTGGGGGTTGCGGACATAGAGTGTGACGTCGTCCGCATACATGGAGACGACCAAGGTTCGAGCTGCAAAGCCGAGACCCCTCTGGGTGTGATGCTGCCGGAGACTGGCGGCGAGGGGCTCCATGGCTACATCGAAGAGCATGGGTGAGAGTGGAAACCCCTGCCTCATGCCCCTAGTGACAGGGATTGGCTCCGTGATCTGACCGTTGATCGGAAGGCGAGCTGTAGTGAGAGAATAAAGAAGGTGGATCTTGCGCAGAAACACTGGGCTGAAGCCTAAGCGAGGAAAAAGATAGAAGAGGAAGGGCCACTCATGGCATAAACGGGCATACTTTGGACCAACATATGCCTTTAGGGGGGTGGGGCTCATTTTTCCGAAACTGGGCTAATGTTCTTCTCTTCGCGAAAAGAAGGTGTGATAATTGTTTGCCTGGAAGAGGTCGTAAAGGTTATTAGCTGCCCCACAGGAATGGCATTTCTTGGGATCTGGAGCAATATAAAACCTGTGATGTCTTTTATAAGATTAATTAGAGCTGCCCAATAGGGTCTAATCCTTAGGTATGACCTCCTTATATGAATCATTGTGCCTTTTGCTGGGTTATAACTCAGTCTTGTCATGCATGATGGGTACGATATTATCTTTTTGCATCTAGTCCTACTTCTCCCCAAACATAAGTAGCAACCTCATAGCAGAAAATATATCCCCTGTTTTTCATCTCTGGCAATGTGGGAGCCATAATAGAAGTTGAATTAAACAGCCACGGTTTCAGCCACTATTAATTTATCTATTTCCGTGCAGTTCGAATTTGCTCTGCAGCTATGAATCGTTTGATGTCTGGGAGTCCCTTCAAGAGTTTTTTGTATTGGGTTGATTTAGAGTTTGGCAGACGGGTTGTGCGTTACACATGTGATGGATGTCACACCCCTCTTATTTTAAGTGCCATAAGATATAATTGAATTTGTAATAAGGTGGACCGAATATGCATCATGTTTCTGACTGAGTAACACATCCGCTAATTCTGAATCAGGCCCATAGAACAGTTTTTTTGTATCTCTTTGATTTGTTTTGAAAAATGAAATGGAAGAAGTTGAATTGTTTATAGCAGTCTAGGGAGAAAGTAAATTTTAATGCTATTGATTCTGGTAAACCAAGACAGTTGTTCTTTTAATATAGGTCCTTGAAGTCGATTTACAACAGGGAAGAGACATTGTAGGAGTATCAGGTGTATCTTTTGGTATGTTTAGCCCCTACTAAGGAACAGGGCTTCAGTAAATTCTGGGCCCCATTTTAGAAGATGTGGTCATGACTCCTAATTTGGGTCAATCACACCCATTCCCTGGGACTTAGAGTAATTTATTTGGAACCTTATGCATTGGAGAATGTCTCTAGTTCTTGTATTAGTGCCGGGATGGAAGGGTCAGCTGGAAGCAAAGAATTAAATCTGTGAAAAGGGCAATCTTGTACCTCCCGCTTTTGGGTGTCAGCCCATTTATTGCTGGAAATACAAGGAGCGTTCAGTTCCTAAGGGTAGGGGAAGAAAGGTCCTTTCTAAAAAGTGCCCTCCCACACCCCGAAGGATGTCATGCTACATCATTGGGCCTTGCTCCTCGTCGGGCGGCGCTGCAATGCCCAACGGGCACCCGTGAAGGGGCTCTTTAGCAGAGATCTTTTTGGATGAAGCTGTAGGGTGTGTGGGCTTGGTAGTGCGGCGAGTGAGTGAGTGGGTTGAAATAGGTCTCGGGCCGTCTTAACTAAATGTATTGATTCCCAGGGGGCACTAGCCTAGTTAAAAGTAATCTGCCCCAACTGGATATAATGTTCCTATATGGCTAGTGTGGTGCATACGGTTGACATGTTTCATGCCAGGTTAGACCCTATCGGGTCTGGTGGTACTTCATCAGGACCAAAGGAATGCAAATTGGGTATTTTAGCACTAGCGCATGTCTGGTTCAGTGATTTCTTAACTGGTTCCTAGAAGCAGTTGAATGCCCCGGGTTGAGTGATCCCGAGGAGAAAGACCCAGTTTGCTGCTCTCAGATCATAGCGTTACGGATGTTTTTGTGCTTTGTTGTAGGAGAATAGAGACCAGTACTTGGAAGGTATTATGTAGTAATCTCAGACCTTTAACTTTTGCTTAGCTAGTCCTAAATCTCACTGGAACAGCTTTGATCTCAAGCCAGCTGTTGTCTTTTATTTGTTAGTTTGTGT
Organism: Lissotriton helveticus; assembly: GCF_964261635.1. Classification (NCBI taxonomy): domain Eukaryota; kingdom Metazoa; phylum Chordata; class Amphibia; order Caudata; family Salamandridae; genus Lissotriton; species Lissotriton helveticus. The sequence goes on from NC_136069.1 coordinate 48,043,969, forward strand.
GAGAGGGGAAAACTTGGACCAGGTGAGGGCCCAAGAGAGGTGAGTCTTTATGTCTGGGTTCTGAGTCGCTTTATTAATTTTTGCAGATTCCTCTCCTATCCGCCTGACCAGCTTCACTGTATACGGGCCACAGTAATTAGCAGAAGGGGCTGGCCATATGTTCAGATGTCCTGTTCATAGCTTCTACACATCACATAGTCTTCTCGCTGCAAGGACATGCTGCACTCCATTCCCTTGGTGGGCTGTAGGATAGGACAGGTGTCAACTCTGCTGATCTGTATCCAGGTTCCCCATTCTGTGCAGTTCCTGGTGTCCAACTTTTAGAGCCCTGCAGTTGCTGTACCGCTCGTTAGTTAGGACGCAGGCAAGTTTTTGCGTCACAGGGCACCATCTTAGATTACTGTTGCTGCACACAAGACCGTCTTCTATGAGCAGATAACTGCTTTAAACATTACATTTCTACCCTTGCAAGCAATTACGTTATAACTTTGAGCTGCTAATACACAGATTGCTGTTCCAGGCCTCACTTAGTATTGCAGAAAGCATTATCCTTTTTTTTTTTTCAGAACAAAATTTTATTGTTGTTTCGAGTAAGATTGCATGACATCCACAGTACTCCGAACACCGGGCTGTGAGTATAAGATCAAAATGCAAAGAATAGCAATCAATACAGCAATCAAAATAAAACATTATTGTCGAAAATCACCCACCCCCCCTGCCCCATAAGAACTACCCCCTCCCGGATCCCACCCTAGCCCCGTTCACGATGTCCACCCAGGTCCCAGCAAAACAGTCATTATGAAATTGGTGATGCACTCTTTCCCTCGCCCCGGTTCTCAGAACAGTTGTTCATCAGCTACCTCCCGCTGTATCGGCGGCTCCAGCCACAACCCCCTGTACTCCGCCCATCTCTTCCATATTTTGTGGTGCTTTCTGGGGCAGCCACGGGCCTCAAACACTGGACGTTCCAATCCCATACAGTAATCCAATCCCTGTTTCCACACCTCTATCGGGGGAGCCCTAGGGTCCTTCCAGGCGCGGGCCACATCCCTCTTGGCTACCGTAAGGCCCAGAAGTAGTAAGTGTCGTTTGTAGATGTTACCACCCACTTGTTCCAAGACATGATGAAGGCCCAGCTGCAATGTACGGGGGAGCTTCCAGCCCAACACCTCATCCAAGCAATCCCATACACGCGTCCAGTATCTCTCCAATGCCCCACAGGACCATACCGTATGCAGGAAGGTGCCCACCTCCCGGCCACATCTCAGACAGTCGGGGGAGGCAATGAAACCGGCCCGCCACAATCTCTCTCTCGTATAGTAAGCTCTGTGTAGGTATTTAAATTGGATGAAGCGCAATCGTACGGCGATGGCCGCCTCCCTCGGAGCAGCGAGAGCCTCCCTCCAACCCTCTTCATCTAGTTCTCCCACGTCTCTCTCCCAGGTGGTCCGCAGGTTGTCCAGAGAGGGGGAGCAATGAATAACCAGTGACTGGTAAATGCGGGATATTTTCTTTTCCTCCAGTTCCCCCATGAATAGCTTAGCTTCCAGTGGACTGAATTCCGGCAGGGAGTCTAGTCCCTCCAGGGCAGGGGAAATGGCATGTCGGAACTGCAAGTATTTGAAAAATTGAGTTCCTGGAACGATTTAAGGGTCGTGCCCTTCATGACATGGCCCAGTGCTGAGATCCCTATCGTATCCCAGCCGCAGAACCCTTGCAAGGCCGCCAAAGCCGGCAAGCGGCCATTTCGCCACAACGGGCTCTCCTCAGTTAGCCTGTTCCACCATCCCATGCGGCTAAGCGCTCGACACCAGATCTGGAAGACCACCTGTGTAACCACTGGGAGCCTCTTCCCCGCCGAGTACAATAACGTATGTATAGTGTCTGGTTCCATCAAAAATCTCTCTAGGGCATAAGCCGGGTCACTCCGATCTCCATACCACCACTCATTTAACACTAACAAGTGGGATGCTTGATAATAGGATAGGATATCTGACGACGCCAGGCCGCCGCAATACGTAGAAAGGAAACGGGTGCGGAGTGCCACGTGTATAGCACCCCCTGCCCAAAGAAAGTGTCTTAGTGCCGAATTAACCTGGCGAAACCACTGTGGCGAGACAGGATAGGGGTGGTTCTGCAACTGATAAAGCAGACGAGGGAGGGCCACCATCTTAAAAATGGCCAAACGGCCATACAGGTTCAAGGGCATACGGGACCATGTTTTCATGTCTGACCGGACCCTATCCCAGACCGGAACCACGTTGCGTTCCCACGAAACTCCAGGTATGTCCGTTAGAAACACCCCGAGGTACTTAATACCCCCGGTTGCCTTCTGTAGAGCCGATGCCCAGTCACCTAGTGCCGTACTATCTCCCAGAGTCCATAAAGTGGATTTCCGCACATTAAGATGGAGCCCCAAAACCTCTCCAAATACCCGCATAATTTCAAGGACTCTCGGTCCCGACCTATTTAGGTCTGTGAGAAAGAAAAGCACGTTGTCCGTATAGAGCGCGATCCTGTCAGACGGCCCAGCCTCCCATTCAAAGCCCCTCATCTGCGCGTACCCACGCCGCTAGAGGTTCCATGGCGAGGGCGAACAGGTACGGCGAGAGGGGACACCCCTGTCGGGTGCCCCGTCCGATAGGAAAGGTGCCCGAGACAGCGCCGGCCACTCTCACTGACGCCGTCAAATCTGTATACAGCAGCCGTATATACGAGTGGAAGTGGGGTCCAAGATACAGGCGAGGCAGGAGTGCGTGTAAGTAAACCCAGCTCAGCGAGTCAAAGGCTATCTATATCAGCCAACAGAAGCGCCGCCTGGGTTCCCGGGGCTCGCATAATTTCTAACGCCACTTGGGCCTGCCTAATGTTGTGTCTTGTAGCTCTGTGTGGAATAAACCAGCCTGGTCCGAATGGGCCAGGGTAGTGATTAACGGGAGGAGGCGGTTGGCGAGGGCCTTGGCCAGTATCTTCGCCTCGACATTCAGAAGTGAGATAGGGCGATATGATTCATGACGTTCGGGGGGTCTCCCTGGCTTGCAGAAGACCACTATCTCGGCATGCCTCCAATCCCTCGGTAGGTGGCCAGACTCCCTAGCAGCATCCAACGCCTTCTTATAATGTGCCCCTAATTGGAGATGATATTTCCGAAAAAACTCGCACTGGAACCCGTTGGGCCCTGGGGCCTTCCCTGCATTCAATACTCCAAGGGCCTTCCCTAATTCTTCTGCGGACAGTGGAAGCTCGAGACGACTGCGCTCCTCATCGGAGATCCCCTGTGGTGGGAGATCCGCAAGAAATTTATCAACGGCGTTCGCTGGGAGGGATTCCCTAGGGGCATATTGTGCCGCATAATAGCGCGCAAAGCTGTCAGCAATTACCCCTGGATCTGACAAAGAATCTCCGGCCTCATCTCGTAGTGCCGGCAGTGTCTGTGCTTGAAACGTGCCCTGGCAGAGTCTGTACAACATCGTGCTGGACTTATCCCCCCATTGGTAGATTCTGCTCTGTGTAGCAAGCCACACCTGACGTGACTCTTCAAGGTATAGGGATGCAGAGTCTCGCTGCGCCTGCAGCAGCCGTCGTACATCCTCCTCCTCCCCGTCTCCGTGCATTGTTCCTCCAGAGTGCAGACTCGATCCGCCGCCCTCTCCAGGTCCTCCCTTCGCGCCCTACGGACCTTCGCGCACCAGGCTATATCCACTCCTCGGAGTGTGGGCTTCAGAGCCACCCAGAGGGTCACATCATCCAACCCCGACCTCTCATTATCGTCCCAGTAGTGGGCTATGGCCTCTCACATATGGGACTGGTAACCGTCTTGTTGCAGGTGCCAGGTAGAGAGGCGCCATCGAAATGGCTGCCGCCTCCTATCCAGAAGGATATTGATCGCGATGGGGGAATGGTCAGAGAGCCCGCGCGGTAGTATAGCCGTCGATTCCACTCTCCCTATCCTGGTGCAGGGAACGAACAGGTAATCTAACCTTGAGAAGGATTTATGGACCGCTGAAACATAAGTGTATTCCCGACTATGTGTATGTTGATAACGCCATGCATCCGTCCAGCCCATGCCCCTCACCATGTCATTCAATCTTGTAGGGGTAGTTCCCGGCTGCCCACCACCCGGCCTGTAGCGATCTACATTGCCATCCATAACATTGTTCCAGTCACCCCCGATCACAGCCAGTACGTCCGGAATCTCGGCCCAGACAGTGAACAGTTTCCCCACAAGTGACCATTGCAACGGGGGAGGAGCATACACACTACCAAAGACCACTGGCTCACCACCAATCATTCCCCTGACAAACACGTATCTGCCCTGGGCATCTACCCACTGTGTAGAGTGGACATAAGACACCCTGCGGTGAATCATTACCGCCACTCCCCGGGATCCCCTGACCAAACCGGCGTGGAACACCTGTTGATATCCATAGCGCTGCAAGCTAAGGGTCTTGGTACCTAGGAGGCGAGTCTCTTGCAACAGTAGGACATCTGCCTTCTCTCTTTTCCCCTGTCGCAGCACAGCGCCCCTTTTAATTTTATCTAGCATGCCCCTTACATTAAAGCTCACTATTCGCAGCACCGCCCTGGGGAGCTCCGAGGCAGGACCTCTAGCCGCCATCAACCGGGTAAATCTCCAGTCGCCTGGGCATAGGGAAGTGCAGCTGCATATATATCCTCAATAGAACCTGGTGGACCATCGTGCTGTAAAGAGCTACCCCTATTTTCCCCGAACTCTTGTGCCCCCCACCCCCCCGGCCCCCAACCAAACCCCAACCCAACTCCCCTATTTCAGGCCTCCCCCATCCCCTCCCCTATACCTCAGCAACGTTGAAGTACCTGTCGCGGTGTAGGAGCGCCCCAACCCACAACGGGAGGTCGGTGGCCACCCACTCCAATGGATCCCCATAAACCACACCCCCAACCAGCCCCTTAGGGGGGCAATCAACGCCTGTGGAAAACCGAACTGCTGTTACCCTGAGGCAAATGTCTCCACCCTTCCCCATCCCGCATCCCATGACTGACAGTCTAAATCTGTAACACAGTATTTCGGTGCTTCCATAAATCGTTCGTCATCTCTGGCTGGGCCGCTTGTATCCGCTTGCGGTTCCCACACCGCTGCACAGCTCAAATAGGTAGCTCATGGTCCTTCGCCATTCACAGATCCACTGTCTGAGTGTCTGGAGGATCGATCTCCTCCGTAACTCCCTTCTTGGCGGGGGACCTTCTGGTGGAGCGGGACCTCCAGTTGCTCCTACTACGAGAGCGTCGGTGGGTCCGCCGCGGCGCCGTCGAGGAGGACGAATCAGAGTCCCGAGCCGGCGGGGTGTGTGGCCGAACTCGTACTGTCTCATCAGTCCATGCGAATACTTCCTCCGGAGAATTAAAGAACAGAGTACGTGACTGATAAACCACCCGCAGACGGGCCGGAAAAAGTAAGGCATACTGGATTTTGAGGCTTCTCAGGCGAGCCTTGGCCGCTGTGAAGGATTGCCGTTGTCGCTGCACCAGCTTTGTATAATCCGGAAATATCAGAATCCGCTGATTATCACACATGAGGGGTTCCTTTAAACGGGCTTGTCTCAGGATAGTGTCCCTATCATGGTAATTAAGCAATTTGGCTATCACCGGTCGTGGGCGCTCCCCAACCGGCGGCTTCGGAGCAAGCGCTCTGTGCGCCCGCCCTATGACAAAGCAGCGAGAGAGGGACTCCGGTGGCAGCCAGCCCTCCAGCCACTGAGTGAGAAAGGCCTCCATGTTCCCCTTTTCGCAATCCTCCGGAAATCCAACAAACCGTAGGTTGTTGCGCCGAGCCCGCCCTTTGGCGTCTTCCGCCCGGAGCGCCAGGCCCTTCTGAATCCCTTCCATACTAGCCACTTTCTTCTTTAATATTGCCACATCATCTTCTACTCCGGTGATCCTTGTTTCGGCCTAAGTGATGCGGGCTACTGCGTTTCGTAAGTCTTGGCGCAATAGAGTAACATCAGCCCCAACAGCCCCTATTTTGGCGTCTAAGGTGTCTCTAGACTGGGTGATCGCCGCCAGGAGCGCTGCATTATCCTGCCCCTGGAGCTGGGGACTCCCGGAGGCCCCGGCCGTCCCACCTGCGCCGGTGAATTTGTCAAGGGTGCCCTGTTTCGAGGCTCCGCTGCCACTCCCGCCTCTGGTCATGATCCGTAGCCGGTGGGGTCGGTCTTGTAGGGAAGTCCCGTCTGTGTACCTCGGGGTTCCACTGCCTCGACCCCGGGGGGCCTCCTCCGTCAGCTGTCCGCTTGCAGGCCCACCAGCTATTCTCCCCGCGGGGCACCGGGCTCAGACAGCCAGGCGTCGACAGCACGGGCCGCACCCCGTGGCTCGCCAGACTGAGCAGCCATCCTTAGTGTCTGTTTTGTGGACCCCCGACACCTCCTTAGTGTGCGCCAAGCTATCATGCAGCTCCACCTACCCCCGATCAGGATATGGTCGTGCAGTCCCTGAGCCCCGGGTCACCCCTAATCGCCCGGCTTAGTTTGTCTATGGCCGATGGGGCGGTTGAAAGGGGTCTCACGTCATGCCCCATGCCCCATGCATTTCACGGCGTTCCCAACGCCCAGAGGATCTCTGTACCACTGCTAGGGGGCCCCCCCCAGGAGCTCGCCGCGGCCCGACCCGACCGCCGAGTCCTAGGTGACTCCAATTCAAAATGGACGCCGACCAGTGCACTCCACCTCGAGAGCAGCCCACTCGCGCACAGGAGACCCAGTCTGCCACGGCCCGAACTGACCGCCGGTCCCCCAGCGTCAGCCCCTCTGTTCCACCGCCTCACAAGGCCGCCACCGCGCACCCCGGTGCACACTCACCGCAGGGGTCGCGTCTCCGGGCGCAGGTGTCCCTCAGGGTCCCGGCCGCCGCCTCCGGTCAGTTGATCAGTGCCCCGCCGGTCGTGGTTATTCAGCGGCCATCCAGGCTACCCGGTGCAGCGCTGGGGCCGACGATCCGCCCCGCCAAGGCTCACTCGCCAGTGTCTCCACCCCGTACAGGGCGGGCGGCTCCCGCGTCAGGCCGCCTGTTGTCGGCCGTCGCACTCCCCCGGGTACCTCCAAACTCGAGGTCCCGGTGCCACTCCTTGATGTAGGCCGCTCCGCCTCCGGGGGCGATTGCACACGATCTTTGCCACCGATGTAGTTCAAAGTTGCCCTACACCTGCCGGACACCTTCCGCTACACCTCACTGCTGCGGGACACGCACGGGTGAGGGGGAAGCAGGATAATTGTTCGGAAAATTAATCGGCGGGACGGAGTTCTCCTAAGCCGCGTCCGCCATGTTGGATGCCTTAGCCACGCCCAGCATTATCCTTTTTAATACAAATAATTCACTGTCTATCCCAGACAGCTGTTTACACAGCAGTAACGCCTCTTAGTTCCTAGTTAAGGTTATTTTGTTGGAAGCAAGATAGCATATGCTTCTGGGACATTCACAGTTTTTGTGTGAGATGGCTGCAAACCATTTCAGCATGCAGGCTAAGCTCTAGCCATCCCCAAAAGAGAAGATGCTTGGATCAGCCTCTAGGAGAATAGCATGTAAGGCTATCTGTAGCTTGAGATCCCATCAGCCAGCTGGAACAGATTCCTGGTTATACAGTTCTCTGCAGACGCTAGAGGAACATACTTTGAGAAGTCATACAGTTCAGCCAAACACTTAATTTTTCATGCATTAGGCTTGATGGGCTATCAGTAGCACTGCTACAAACAGCCCACTTTTTATGGATGAATAAAAGTGTTGTGCCCCTGCCACCCTCCTAGTGTTGATCCTGTGGAGACTCCAACTGTTGGCACTAAAGCCAGCACCCATTGGCAACAAAGAAGGAAACTTTTCTTTTTGTGAGACCTGGTCAAGGTGAGAAAAACCGTTTGTGCTATGTGTCATTCTTCATCAAAAAACATTTATCTGAGAGCTAGAGCTTAAGGGCTTACAGAGTTAACCTTTCAAAATAACCCTTGTGTACTGTAGCCTTCAAGGGTATTATTAGGGTGAGCATTCAAAGATAGCACTCTCCCGAGACTTCGGAGACCATAGCTGGATTTCTGTTACCTGGGTAATTGAACTCTTCGGCTGAGACCTGTGCTTTCAGTTTGGGCTGAAAAGTGGCACAGGAAAACTAGAATTCTATAACTGTAATGTAAACAAGAGATAGTTGTGCAAGTGAAAACAAAGTTGGAAGGTATGTTAAATTACTTACAGCTCTGAATGAACATTGATGTTAAGGAGGTTAGTAACAGTGGCAGAAAACAAAGGCATTTGTTGCATGATAATATACAGTGCACAGGAATCTGATAAAGATACGCGAGTATGGCATAGTGAAAAAGAATCCTTTTGTTTCTTGTTGAATTGATTCAGTAAGTGTTTTTTTTAGTGCAGAGCCAACAATGGTAATTTAAGAAAGCAGCTAAAAGCAGGATCACTTCTATTTAGGCCTTGAGCGACACAATGATTGGAACAATGCAACACAAATTAAGAAGTATTACTGTGTATTCTTTGTGTACCGGCATTCCTAACCTCCCTAACATTATAAATACATAAGTGTGCATGGGGGCCTTATCTATCACATAGGAATGTATGAGCATATTGATCTACAAATGTTCTCATTCTGATTAGGCCATCTAGAAGACTTGCTGGGTTTAGTGGCCCCTCTCTCTATTGAAATTCTGAATGAACATTGAGTTTTTTCTTGTGTGAAATACTTGCCACACTGTGGGCCTGATTTATATGTTGGTGGAGAGGGAACTCTGTAGCAATGGCGACAGTTTCCTCCCCGCCAACACTGGTTTGCCTTCTCTATTTAAATTTGGCAGACATATAGCAGTTTGTTTGCTGTCCTTCTCTGCCAGGCAAACCTTGGCAGGAAGGGACAATAACAAACATAACAAATGTCCCACTCGCCATGGGAGGTGATTCTTAGGAGGACAATATATATTTTTAATTATCAAAAAGAAAATCACACTTTAGTATTTTCTTTTTGGGATTAAGTTTGAGACAACGCTCCATAATGTTGGTGCAGTCCTGCACCAAACTCGAAAAAATAATTTACAGGAACCACTGTGGCTGCAGTTCTGCCAATGCTTTAGAAATTACCATCAGTTTGGCGTAATTTTTAAATCTGCTGGGCAGTACCTCCTTTAAGACTGGCGGTGGTTCCCTCGTCCAATATATAAATCAGCCAGGAGATACTCCGCCAGCTCGACAGACTGGTTGAAACCTGCATCGCCAAGGACGGATGGCTTGACTGCAACCATATAAATCAGGCCCTGTATCTCAATTCCCAACCTACTACCACTTTCTCGTCGTAAACGTTAACTACTCAGCCTAGTTTCCTAAGGGAGTAACTTGGTTATCTAACCAGATTGCAGCATTACAATTTCTACAAATATAACCAGCCACAAAAAGGTAAACAAAATGTTTATGTTCAAATCTTGGAAAAGTGTATATGGGAGGAGATTTGCCATAGTACCTGGAAGCCTAGCTTCAAATCCTGGCCTTGTCACTTAACTCAGCTTTGTGTATTTCTGGCCAAGTCATTTAGAGCCTGGTGTAGTCTTTGGCATAGAGGATACTCTGTTGCAATGGCAACAAAGTACCCTCTACTCCAAAGCGACTTTCTGCCTGCCTCATTTAGAGTCGGGCGGATCTTCAGGATGTAGACTATTGCGTCACAGCCAACTACATACACCTCAGATGGAGAAAGCGCCGCTTGAGGTTTGGCCATGTATTTGCCCGTCCTATTTAAATTGGGCAAACACATACACAATTTTCGCTGCCTGTCACCGCCAGGTAAAACATTGCAGTAAGCGGCAGTGAAAACTGCAAAATGACCCGCTTATCATAGAAGAGATACTTTTTTGTTGCTGTTTTTTTAGATTTTCAAATCGAAATCTAGCTTTAGGAGTTTATTGAAAATAAAAAAAAACATTGAAATTTGTTGAAAGACTGTCATGTTGACGGACCCTTTTGTCAAACATTCAAGGCATTTACAGGAACCGTCGTGGTGGTCGTTCCTGGAAATGCAAGAGATGTCGGCTGGGCCAACAGAGAGCTCCAGCTTTGGCGGGTGGAGTGCCCTTGGCATGGAGGGAGTTTAGTACTCCACTATGGTGATGGTACTGAATCCGTCCACCAAATTCAAAATTAGGCCCATAATCTCCCTATGCTTAAAAATGTGAAATGTAATGTGAGGAAAGTATATGTGTAATCCACACTTGATAAACATGATCCTGAACATCACATCTCAACCTCCACATAATGTACAGCTCTCCGTTTCTTCCTAGCTAGGTTTGCACTATATAAATACTAGCTCATACATATATAGTGTTATGGTCTAGTAAATACCAGTATTTTGCATTCAGTATTGGGTTTGAGACTGCAATTCAAGGACCCTTGCTAGAAACTCAGTGAGGCTAGGGTTTGAAAAATAAATCTGCGGTAGCTAACGGCTAAAGAGGAAGGCAGAGGAATGCACTGAGTTCCAAGCATGGGCAGGGGAACTGAGTGGAAAAGGGCTAGTTCCGCAGGCTATGAATCTTTTGCATTGAGCATTTCAACATTGTTCCCACTGCATCTAAAGTTTGCTATGTGCTAACATGCTAATGTGTCTCCAAATGTTACTCTTGGATGTTTTATTATCAAGTGTAGATAATTAACTGCCCTACTACATACCAGGTCCTAGTGAAATCCTGCAACAGTGTTCTGCTTCTGCTTTCCTCTTAAAGGGTGACAGATGTGGCTAGTGTTATTCACACCCTATCACTCTCAATGACTGAGCGAAGCTGAAGGTGTTATCATTAAATCACCATCTAGTCTCCATTCATTCGTCCCAGCTGGTGGTGGGGCTCTTAGACTTGCACAGAGACCATCCCACCCTTGCCCTATTCATTTTGCTTATGAGGTCCAAGTACGCTCTACATTGATCACATTACTTCCCCGAATGAATTATACTTTTTTACAGGAATGTCTGATATCTCATGTCTTAAGTCATCAAACGTTAAAGAGGAGGCAGAGTCTTCAGGCAATCGTCAAGACTCTGAGATAAAACAAATCATCTGTAATTTTCCAGGTGAGTAAATGGCACCATCCTGAAAATTATATGCAAGTGACGTCTATAACCTTATGTTAGGATAGGATTTCTAATGTATTTGAGCGATTACAGTAGTTTATGGTATTCTTCTTTGTTTTAATCCTCTCAGCTCAATAGTCTTCTCTTTTTGAGTCGAGTCTTGATCATATTTCATGCCCCCTATTCCTCATGCCTTAATACTTACTGTGCTTCATGTTGCTTTATTTACTAATATGCTCAGAATTGGAGTCTACAATAAATGCATCTAATGTTTCATATTTATTATCATATTTTTACAGAACCTTCAAGGCACGTTGTAGTGTTAAACATCCACGAACTACGTGTGGTGTTTGTGGCAGTTTGCCTCAACTTTAATTTCTTTTGCACTCCCCTCCACTATACTTGAAAATCTGTGGCTGAACTGGAAATGGTTATTATCTTTTAACAGACCACTAGCAAAGTGCAAAGCGTTGTTACCCAAGGCGAAAAACACAAAGTGCATGCTACCATTAACCACAATAGTGCCCTCTTCTCAGCCAGCGCATGACTGATGGTGTGAGTCTGTGTGTGTGTCTCTCTCTCACTTTTAGATGTCTCAGCCTGCCTCTAGCAGTCTCTTGGCCTCGGTTTCTGAGATCCCTTACATTTCTATATGGGCTCGGAAATATACATTCATCTCCTAAATCAAAAAGACCTTGAGTTTATTGTTGCTTTCACTTGTTTAGGAATTTGGATTGTTGCTGATAGTATGTGGTGTCTTCCATAGCTGCCATTTGGTCACACCCCATCCGCAGATAATATTTTTATAATTATATGTATAAATGAACTGTATTTAAACTGTAGAAAAATTGTTGGTGTTTCTGAAAGACCCCCTCAGAGTAGGTATTAATGCTTCACATTCTGTACAAGTACATCCTTGGCTAGGGAAGCATCTCGATAGGTCTGTTAAAACCCTTACCAACACATTCAAACTGCACTCTGCCTTGTTCTCTTTATGAGCCGGTGTACCCAGTTTAAGAATGGCCTCATCCCCACTGAATAGATGAATCAGCAGAGCATCTGCTTGTTTCCCAAACTAATTTATTCACCACACAAGCTAACGGTAAATTCAACAGTCAAGCCAAAAGGCTAGTGCCATGATATGGTTCCCCACAATCTCTTTGGGGACACCAGGGTAAGAAACTGTTTGAGGCATATGAGCTGCAGAATTCATACTTGTGCATAGATCGCCATCTGGTGTTGGGCTTGGATGGTTGCACCTAGTTATTGTCTTGAAAGAAGTCTTTTGTAGTCATGAGATAGGTTACTCATCCCTTGGACGATAGTGCGTATGGGCATCGACTCCATCCTCAGATTGTTTTTTTCCGCCATCGGGTTCGGATGTGACTTGCAGCGCTCCGGTTCGGTACCGTGTTCCAAACCTCTTTCAACGCACAACTTATCACACTCGATGGTATGAATTTGTTCGCGTGGCTTTCGACGCACACACCTAAATCCTCGTTTCCAACCGTCGCCGCGGGCCGCTGGTCCTATCGGCGCCATTCGGGCCTACAGCTAATGGAAAGTACTCCATTTAAAAAATGCCCCCAATGTGGAGCTAAATTTCCACACAGTGACCATCACAAGGTCTACAACCTTTGTCTATCACCAGAGCACGAAGAAAAGGATTGCCAAGCCTGCGCCTCTTTTCGATCCAAGAAAACCATCCGTGATCGCCGGGCTGGATGACACGTTATGGCGCAAAAGGCTGCACCTGTGCCAGAAGACATTTTCGATTAAGGCCCGACGTTCCAGAGGCAGAGGATTTGGAAGAGCTTGAGATAGTCTCTGAAGCGGATGACGTCGACTCCGATGACCACATCACTCCAGGGCAATAAGTGAGTACAAATATCCCTGCCCCACCCGAAAAACTGAAGGCTCCGGTCAAAACTCCGCCTCAAGCTCTTAGTCAAGACCAAAAGAAAGCTTCAGAAGCCCTGCCTCCGGGCCCGGCACCGATAACAAAAGAAAAGCCTCCTGGCAGCTCGGCATCGAGCAAGCTGCATATCAGTACCCAAAAAACGCCTTCAGTACTGAAATCCGGGATACACATCTCCATTAAGTCAAAAAAGGCCTCGACGCCGATCCCTTCAGCACCGAAACGCCATAAGGCCTCAGAACCAGAAAAGCACCAAAAATCTTCGGATCCGAAGAAAAGTTCAGACACTGCTCAGACTTTCACGGCAAAGGAGCACAAAGTTCCTCCTACAGCTATAGAGACCAAATTAAAGCCACGCTCTGAACTGAAAAAATCTGCACTGAAAGAAGACAAGCAGGAAGAACTGTTAAGGCCAGATGCTATCGATCCGAAACAAAAAACATTACATGTGGACCCTAAAGCACGCCATATTGTCAGTCTTCCAGCAAAAAAGTGGCAATCTGATACCTCACCCACACCTGAGGTACCCATAAGACCCTCTTCTCCTATCCTTCCTACTAAACCTTTATCTCCTATAAACTCTCCTATACCCTCTCCTAGCTTTTCTCCATGCTCACCTTTACCACCACAGGATGAGGATGATTTAGGGGATGGGGTGGACACAATAAGAATCCCTTATATGACCCTGATGATGACAACACCACCTCACCACAGGACACATGGGACGATTACGATGATCCCACAGATCCTCCAGACCATCCTGATCAAGACCCATACCCATCTAAGCCATCATCCCCATATGATAGTATAGGTTTTAGTCAGCTCATTAATAGAGCTGCGCAATATCATGGCGTGGAACTACATTCCGACCCCATGGAAGAAGACTTGCTACTGGACACTTTTGCCCAGTCTCAAAAAGCAATACACACATTGCCAATGCTCAAAGGTGTCATTAAACATGCACCAGACATATTTAACACCTTGACTGCTACAGAAATTCCTGCTGGCTGCTGACAAGTCAGATTTATCATTGTTCATGACAAGGTCAGCTCGTCATTAGCACACGACCAGTGTACTGCATGACGAGCTGAGCTCGTCATGAGCATGGAAGGGGTTAAAGACCCTGTAAGGACCAGGATTCTCAATCCCCGGATTGATAAAAAATATAAGCCTGCCCCTAAGGATCCAGTATACATCAAAGGACAACTCCCTTTAGATTCTTTTGTAGTGTCCAATGCAAGAAAACGTGCAAATTTCCAAACCTCTGGTGATGTACCACCCCCAGACAAGGAGTCAAAACTGCTGGATGTATCAGGTAAACAAGTTGCCTCCCAAGCAAGAAAGATTGCTAACGCGCAAGCACTACTTGTCAGATATGACCGGGCTGACTATGACGAGCTTGAAGATCTTATCCAACACTTACCTGACCAGTACAAGGCCAAAGCAAACGATCTGGTCCAGGAGGGCAAGTTAATTACAAATGCATCTATCAAATGTGCTCTCGATGCAGCAGACACTGCATGTAGATCTATTAACACCAGTGTTTTACTCCGCAGACATGCGGACACTATGCTTGTGTGGTCCTTTGGGTGATAATTTTGTGTATTAGGAAAAAAAAGGTCCTTTGTTTTAGGAAAGGGCTATGATGTTCATCTGTCTAGACACTTGGTCTGATCTACCCAACCTTGCAATGAATATGGCCATTCATCTTGGTTTTAATGGGAATGAGGTTTTGAGGCCCTTCTTTTCTGGAGTAATCAGGACAGATTTTAAGATATTGTTTTACTGATGTGGAAGAGAATTGCGAGTTGCATATCATTTACGTTGCCTTTTTCCCTTCTAGTCCAAGGGCTCACTTACCCTTTGGGTGTTAAATACTGTTGTCTGTTAGTTGTCAGATGTCTTCTGACTGGGTAATATCCAGTTCCCCATGAGGCTTTTGTTTTTCTGTGCCGGCAGGGTTGTTTTTATTTACATTGCCTGTGGTCAGTACCACATTTCTTATAGATAGCCATGCTCTTTTTAATTTAATTCCTACATATGTCTGGTCCATGGTGAATTTCGACCAGCTGGTTCTCTTGAGAGCATGTGTAGGATTAGTTTGCAAACCCTCCTCTGGGTGGGTATATCTATGGTTTTTAATTCAAAAGTTAAGGAATCTGCGGCTAGATGTCTCTATCAGATGAACAAGTTACGTACCTTCGGTAACGTATTATCTGGTAGAGACACAGTGTAGCTGTAGATTCCTTAAATCCCTGCCCTTTCTCTCCGCTCTGCAGAGAGGTTTTCCCTCAGATTCAACAAGACCGTTTATCTGCCCTCTGTGCTAAAATCAAGTCAGGCTCTCCGTCTGACCCATTGAAACCTGACCAATTTAGGAAAATTCTACCAACTATTTCTCCTTTCCTTGGTCAGGTGATCAATAAGTCGCTCAGTTCCACTGTTGTGCCCATGGTATGGAAACAAGCCAGTGTGTTACCACTGCTCTAAAAAACATCTTTGGATGCCAAAAAACCAGAGAACTTCATGCCAATTTCACTGCTCCCCTGGCCTGCTAAGATCACGGAGGCATACGTTAAATCCATCCTCTCAGAGCACCTGACCAGTAACAACATGCTTGATCCCTCGCAAAACGGCTTCCGTCCCGGACATGGCACCGAGCCAGCCCTCCTGACGGTGACAGAACACCTTTGGACAGCGCTGGACGCAGGACTGACATCGGCACTGATCCTTTTGGATCTCAGTGCCGCGTTCGATACCGTGTCACATGCCATCTTGCTGCACCGTCTTTAAGAGGCTGGTGTTGGAGGCCTGGCATTGAAGTGGCTAGCGTCATTTCTGTCCGATAGGACTTATCAGGTGATTGCCCCCCCCGTTCTCTTCATCTACCTTTCCCATCAAGCATGGAGTACCACAGGGTTCCTCTCTGAGCCCTCTGCTCTTTAACCTGTACGTACAACCTCTGGCTGTAATGGCCAGGAGCAGGGGACTGACGGTGGTATCCTACGCCAACTGCAGGCACAACGCTGCGAAGTTTCAAGGCGATCTTGCGGCAGTTGCTGAATGGATGACAGCTAACTGCCTCCAGCTGAATGCCAGCAAGTCGGAGTTGTTGCTGGTGGGAAGGGACCATGGGCTATGGAATGAACACTGGTGGCCCACGAATCTAGCCCCCCCCCTCTCCTAAGCAGGTGGTAAAGAACTTAGGGGTTTGGATGGATTCTTCTCTTAGTTTCCAGACTCAAACAAAGAAGGTGGTGGGCCCCTGTTTTGGTTTATTGCGCAGGCTGAAACCTATTTCAGGTTTCTTTGATGCACCAACCAGACAGATTATTATTCAAGCCTTGATTACATCCAGACTTGATTATGCAAACTCTCTGTACCTAGGGGCCAACAAGGCTGAAATACATAGGTTACATAGAGTACAGAACGCTGCAGCAAGAGCTCTTCTGGGCCTGCGTAGAGTCTGTTCGGTGACTAGTACAATTTTTCGCCTTCATTGGCTGCCTGTGGCTCAACGAATCGAGTTCAGAGCTCTTTGTATAGCCTTCGAGATCTTGAAACTAACCTCCCCATATATTTTGACAGATTTGCTCTCCTTTTATGTCCCGTCCCTTTCGCTCCATGGGCCAACATTTACTGGCGGTACCTCGGGTCAGGAGAACCCGGGCTGGAGGCCGTTCCTTCCGGTATAGAGCGGTGACTCTCTGGAACTCTTTGCCACCCCATATCTGAGGGCTTGACAATTTGTCTGAATTTAGGAAAGCTATCAAACCCTTTCTTTTTCCCACTGTGTAAACTGCTTCCTGCACTGATGTTGTCTATTCTGCTACTAGCGCCGGGACGACTCTTGGCTGGGGCAGCTGTAGTGCTCTATAAATGAATTAAATAAAATAGAATATGTTCTATAATGGAAGGGGTATATCCTTTTCTGTACTGGTTTTACATACCAGTGATTACTGTTTCACGTAATTGTGTGAGTCAACCGATCGTTTGGTCTTACTTCTTACATTTTGATTTGGTATTGCCATACCCTTTTTTTCCCAGTTTTTCCATTTTACCATTGGGTCTTTACTTATGGCCCTTGTGTGGGTGTTATCATACCATTTATTTCCATTTTTTAATTATGCCTTTGAAGAATATATTTATATGTTTTGTCACACAGAGCCAGTTTCTTTAGTGGCTCATCGTTTTAGCGCGGAAGGTTTCATGGAAGAAACGGACGTCCGCGCCCCGGCAGGGACTTGCGTGACTCCACTGACCTCATAACCGGAGTCGGCGTCATCACGGACCCGTAAGACTCCGTCCTCTGGCACACAGGGGAACTGCCAAAAGATTTCCGGATCCAGTCTGACGCCTGGGCAGAATTCAAAAGTTAAGGAATCTGCGGCTAGACTGTGTATCTACCAGATGAAATGTTTCCGAAGGTAAGTAACTTGTTCGTTACACATCTCAATGGTACTCATTGCTGTTGGCCCTCAGAAAAATGTAAGGGCCTGGAGGCATATGAATTTCTGACCATGAGTCTCAGGCTCACACAGATCCCTGCAGCGGATACATTAGTCCACTGAGCCATCCGACACATCTGGGATTGATGGCTCCACGGGCCCATCTCTAGCACTCTCTCAGCCTCCAAACATTGGGCAGCTTTTACTGTTACATCAGCCCATAATTTTTCCTCTTGACCTGGGCCTTGCAGAGCCTTTGTTCTCTCATGCTCTTTAGTTGATAAAACGCCTAATGCATCTCAGCTTTCTTATCCTTATGGCATTGAGGCAAACTAGAGTAGCTGAGGCTGTGAGAGCTGGGTTGTCTTGGCGGGTAAGGAGAGAGGTCGTCATTTGGTAGTTCCTCGGCTGGAGTGGAGGCCTTAACTGTACATACGCATGCCTTGGTCAAATAGCTTCCTGAGCTTATCCACTGAAAGGGGTGCAAGATCGGACTGTTTAGCTTGCCTTCCACCTTTGGTCTTGCCTCCCCATGTGTTGCTCTTTTCTAATACCCTTCCCCTGGCTGAAACGATTATTATGGCAAAAGTATACAACTGTCTGGAAATGGCATAAACTTGAATTGAATGCGAAGTATACATTTTGTTCACCTACCATTAACCAAGCCAGTTCCAGCCGGACAGTCTGTGTGTCTGTGTTATGATTATTTGTATAGCACACTAATCAACCATGAGGGTATACAGGTGCTCTGCCGGTGCACCTGTATGCGGATGAGTTAACCTGTTCAGAACACAAATTCTTGAAGGACTTGATGGGTCTCCCTTATAGTACCCCCTCTGTTCCTCTACTCCTTGATATGGGCTGTCGCTCTATCAATGATCAGGCAAGGCTACGCCCTCTTCTCCTCTGGGCGCGCCTATGGAGAGTCCCGGAACTTGCGAGTTATGCGGAGGGGTTAAAAGAGGTTTTATCATTGCCTGGCTGGCACAGAATAAGATGTTAAGGGATGTGAAATGGTTACTTGGAGAAGTGGGTCTTGGAAATATTTGGCAGTCTAGGACCGCTCTCCCCAAGTCTGTCCTGAAAAACTCTTATTGGAAATGGGTAAGGGACTCAAGAAACTTAAATCCTAATGTAGGTAGTTCTACTGTCGAATTCCTATTGCATAAGGAGGTGGCATTCCGAGAGCCCTATCTCGATATCATCACAAAACCTAGAGATAGGGCTCTATATTTTAAATTTAGAGTCTGAGTGCTGCCTGTCCACGAATTGACTGCCAGATGGAAGCCCCCAGCACAGACCATTTCATTCTGCCCATTCTGTGAGACTTTGATCGAGACAGTACCTCATCTTCTTTTTGTATGCCCCGCATACAATGCCCCTCGTATTAGGTGGCTGAAACCCCTCTGCAAAGAATTAGGTACAAGACATTGTGGTGAGGCCCTATGCATTCTGAAATCGGATACACGGCCCCTACTTGTCTGTGGCTTGGCAACGTTTTTAAACTGGGCTTGGTTGATCAGGTCCGAAAGGCTTTCTTACATTGTTTAATTGAGATTTCATGACTATTTAATGTAATATATTGCCGCCATTTGTATTTTGTATTTCGATTTTTGTATAACTGTTATTTTCATGAAATAATGCTTCATATGTATTTAATAAGGCTTTTTATGTATTTTAAAACTGTATTGTGATGCTTTTAAAGATATATTCCTATCAAAATAAAGCCTACTTTGACTGACTGGCTCTGCCGGTGGATGGGTGAGTCTCTGCTTGATGTGATGTTTTTTTATAAGATTACTTCTTGAGCTCTGCAAGAAGCTGAAGACCAATGATGAATCTTCCAAGTCGCTGAACTTGACAGCTTGACACCTGACCACCATTTGTGGCCATTTATATCTGCCACAGGACTGTCGGAATAATTTAGCACAAGCTTGACCAGCATATGCAACTAAGACATACAACGCCAAATGGAAGTATTTCTGTTTGTGGTGAAGGAATAAAGGCCATCATATACTAAGTATAAAATCTTGAAAATCCTTCCATAGTAATGAGTCTGGCAAACAATGTGCTTATATACTCTTCAGTCAGGGTTCATCTGGATGTAATCTCAAGATTTAGGAGAACTGAACGCTTAACCTCTTCTCTCCCAAAGAATTATGAAACAATTCATGAAAGGAGCATTTCCACCGTTTCAACATCCATCTGTTCCATGGGAGCTTAATTCTGTTCTGAGCCAATTAATGTTTGAACATATACATAAGGCACATTTAAAATTTGTGTCATGAAAATCAGCTCTTTTTTTGGCTTTGACATCTGCACAGAGATTAGGAGAACTTCAAGAATTTTTCTTTACGTTTTTAAAGAAAAAAGTAATATTGAAAATCAACCCCAATATTATTGTATTATAATGTGTACTGCTTGCTATTCTGATTCAAACTTGTGAATATATAAAAGAACTAATGTTGGAGAAGAAATTAGTTACCTGTAACTCCAGGTCTCAAATATTGGTAGTTTTTTATATATTCACGTTTCATCCTTCCTCCTCCCGGTTCAGGGGCTCATCATATTATATGCTCACACTTGTGCTTTGAAATCTGACCTATGGTGGCCTTTAGTGGGAGTAGGATTGTTTGAGCTTTAACCTCTTTGGCTGATGTTTGGGTTCTTTCTAATCGGATTGATGTGCTACTAAATATATAATGTTGTTTCAGGCCTATGTCCTTTTCACACTGTATTCTTTGTTATATATATTGTAAACTGTATACTGCTGTTTTAATGTACTGGGAATTCCCAGCCTGACAACTGGGAGTGATTCAAGCATGTGAATACATAAATGATACCAGTTTTGGAGAACTGGAGTTAGACATACAGTTTTACTGATTAATCCATATAGCATAATACACTCAATGTGTGGAAATGGGATTTCTGTTAATATTTATCATTTATGCATCACTAATTGAAGTGGAATTATTTGTTTTGATCCTATTAAAATCTCTTTTTCTAGCACATGTCAGAATGACAAAAAACATGTACTTCATTTTTGCTTTCCTAACTGTTGATTGCATGAAGTTAATTCAATGGTATTTATATTTTGTCCGCTACAAAAATAAGACATCCAAATATTGATAAACAATTCACTTCAAAAACTCTTCTCACATTTCAGTCAAAGAAAGAAAAGTACACACTGATCCCATGTTAAAGAAGAAGCGGGAACTTGTCAGAAGATATAGCCTGACATTCAATCTCTGCCGTTGAAGAAATGCAAATGTGAAAAGATAAACACAGAATTTACAGGCATCTTTATTTGTTGCTCAGACTTTCCTGACCCAAGACAATATAGCTTGCGATCCACCAGTGGGTCACAAACAACAGTTTAGGAAATACTGATCTAGACCTTTCATGCTCCCTTCTGTCACGGCAGATTAGTAAAAGCTGCAGCTTCTGTTGGTTTCCCCAGCTGCTGAACCAACCAAAGAGGTGGCTATGTGATTGATTGGTCAATAAAACACCACTGTTTTACCATATGTATTCATCCCAATTTTACCAAGAAGTGTAACTGAGCCACCTAAAAGAACCTTTTGGGTCCCCTGCAGATGAGGATCAGGCGCTGATAGTTCACAGCTGCGCTTGGGAGATCTTGGCACTCTCTGACTTTGTTCTTCCTTGATTATGCCTAATCACTTTCAGCCTTGAGGGGGACACAGTGTCTTCAGTTCACCTCAGAGGCCCAGTGGGGCTGGAACAGCTTTACCACTGCTTGTTCAGGGTTAGTTGCTGGGAGTCCTCTAGGAGCATAGCGCAACACCATTGTATCTCTGGCAGCTACCTGCAGTGCTCCTTTGAGATCGTCTGGTGGTGCCTGTCTGTGCCCAAGGGTTTGTTGGCACAACTCCAGGTGTGGTTGCCATAGACTCCAGAAATGAACGAGAATAGTGTAGAGCTTAGCTGTTTCACATATGTAGCATTCTCCGCTAAAGCCACATCCTTATTTTGATGATTTCTTAATTAGCACATATTCTAGTTAAGCATGAGGGGTAACATTATTCAGTTTATTTTAGGCAGTAAAAAGCAACCGGAATAGAAGACAGTGCTGTTTGAGTCGCTACGGTTTACAGAAGATGGAAAGGATTATCTGTGCTTATCCTACAATCAGACCCCCAGGATATAGCGGCATAGATTTGCAAATTTAGCGGCACAAAAATGGAAATTTAGCGGCATTATTGCGGCACTTTATTTTACTCTTAATCACTCCTTTTCAGCCTTAAATCCATGCAAACTGATTTAGCAGAGTATTTAACTATGCAATAGGCATTATAAACTTTATTTGAGTTTTTTTGCTATATTCTCCTTTGTGGTAACATTCCAGGAGCATAGGACCAGTCAAGCACAATAGAACCCAGAGACCCCACTGACCATGAAGACGTCAGAGACACCCCGGACCATGGAGATGTTGGAGACACCCTGGCCATGGAGACATCATGTCCTCACCCTCTCTTCAGACAACAATGCTGTTACAGGAAAGAGTCTAAAACAACAGCGCTATTAACTGGCCCACTCTGTAAAGTGGCGCTAATGTCTTTACATGTGACAGAAAACACTTTGCAAACACTATGTCTAGTTGCATGTAGTTATTTCCCATGTATTGTATTGTATCTTTTATTTATTTACCCTGCCGTCCCGAAGCTGCAGCTCGAACAGAATATGCCAGAGAAAGAGAACATTTCCAACAAAATGCTTCTTTCTTTTTTTCTTTTTTGGATCCATTTCACAAGGCAACGAATGAAGGAGAGATGAGAACCGCTTGCTGAAGTCACAGGCTTCCTTCAGCAAGCTTGGATGGGGGAGGGCATAGGGCTCCACGGACCACTGACCAACAATGCTCTACCCCCCCTACCCCTTTCCCCCCCTCCCCTTCCTTCCCGAGGCTGCCGTCGGAACAGAAAATGCCTGATAAAGATGACCTTCCCAACAAAATGTTCCTTTACTATTTTTTTGTATCGATTTAATGTGGAAACGAATGAAGGAAAGTTAAGAGAAGGCAAGAACCGCTTGCTGAGGTCACGCTTTGCTTTCAGCAAGCTTGGACGAGGGGAGAGCAGTGTCGCAGGGAGCTGGGTGGAGGGTGGGTAGGAGAAATCTCCGCTCCTCCGCCGATTTTTAAAGTACTCAGCTGGAGGAAGGGTTGTAATTCTACCAGTACCGAGCCCTGCGCTCTCCGTAATAATTCCGAAATGTGGCATCATTTAAACATATGGAAAGAGCACTTTCGCTGAACATTCAAACACCGCCCTGTTTACTTGGACACTTGCCTCAACTTCCAAAACGCATGAACATAAATCCTTACAGGCGGCTATTACGGCTGTACAGCGCCACGTAGTGACGTGTGCGCGTACAGCCAATAAGATGTCACCATCTTTTTTGCTGCCTGCCAGTGTCCATTTTCGCGGCCATAATGTTCAATATCACGGCCATCGCGCTCTTCGGCTAATTTCGCGATTATTTTGCGAATCGCGAAATGCTGGAGGGTCTGTACAATTCATTGCAAAGATATAGGCCTTCAAGATGGTGGGAGGGTGTGATACAAATGCAATGTTTGTTGATTGAGTTCCTTGTACTAGCTCACTTGTAATTTGTACCTTAAGCCTAATGCGTATTGAAGTTTCTGTTACTGTCTCTTTGACAGTAGAATGCTTAATTCTTACCTCCGTACCCATCATAAAATTGAATTGAATATTCTTAATTGTGATAGGTGGAAAGTTTTACATTCCTAATTGCTTTTTGTCCGTTTATGATCCCACTTTGGTGCCTGCATGTAAATCCTATTAATCTTTTTTCTGTACAATGAGGTCCTTTCTTCTAAACGGTGACCAAATATATGTTTGTTTCTTGCATATCAAATCACCCGAGTCCATGTTCAATCCTTGAGCTTGGCCTGGCTACCAACCTGTATGCCAAGAGTTTCTAGGGAGATATGGCTAGCTCTTGTCTATAACATAGCTGTTTAAAGGTATAGGGGAAGTCAGATATAGGGTTCATAAGACTGTTCTTCTACTCCTGTCTCACTGAAGTACTATACAAGGCTTAGATGCCTGTAATTGTTTAATCCTATATCTGGGAATCATATTGGTGGTGATGATGATCATCGTACTCATGCCACTGAAATCACAACTATTGCCTGGAGCATCTCATGCTAACTAATCACAACACCCTCTGGCGCTTCCCCTCTATACATTTAATGGACTGAGCCCTATCTGTCCTTGAGCCTCCTAATATATGTCTTAATGCATGTCTGACCAATTATCACATGTACATCTAATGACTGCCCTGACTTTATGGATCATTGGTCTATATCCATATAATTCTGGAATGCTGCATTTATTGTTTTAAAATAATTATCTTCTAATATGTTTTATTTTCGTTCTACAGACCAATCAAAGAAGGTAATAGAAAGTGAGAACATTTATAAGGACTCTACTGTGATATCCATGCTAGAGCTGCACCAAAGAATGCAAACAGGAAAGCAATTCTATAACTGCACTGAATGTGACAAGAGCTTTATAAGGAAACGATCTCTTCAACTTCATATGAGAACTCATACAGATGTAAAGCTCTTTCGCTGCACAAAGTGTGATAAGAGCTATCATCGCAAAGCATCTCTTCAACTTCATTTAAGAATTCATACAGGTGTAAAGCTCTTTCAGTGCACTGAGTGTGAGAAAAGCTTTACTGTGGAAGCAAATCTTCGGCGTCACATGATAATCCACACAGGAATGAAACCGTTTTCTTGCAATATATGTGAGAAGAGATTCACTCAAAAGGCACAGCTTCAGGGTCACCAAAAAGTCCACGAAGGACTGAAGCCTTTTTCCTGCACTGCCTGCGAGAAGACTTTTAGCCGAAACAATGCTCTTAAACAGCACCAAATAATCCACACAAGAGTGAAGCCCTTTCCATGTACTATATGTGAGAAGAGCTTTACTCAAAAAGCACATCTTCAGTGTCACCTAAGAATACATGCAGGATTAAAGCCATTTTTCTGCACTGAGTGTGGGAAGAGTTTTAGTCAACGCAATGTGCTCCAGCAGCATGAGAGAATCCACACAGGGGTGAAGCCTTTTCAGTGCACAGAGTGTGAGGTGAGATTTACTCAAAAGATACAGCTTCTACGACACCTGAAAGTTCACACAGGAAAAAAGGAGTCAAGTGGGGAGGTAACTGTACCGCCAAATCAGAACTCCATACCGCTGTGATGTGGGTCTAATTGCATTAATGTAATAATAAATACCTGCATTCCAGAATCTACAATTATAATGAATATTAAAGAGAAGCATCACCAGGAATCAATGGCTTTCCATTCTAATCCTCAATGCAAAACCCTGGGCGGGTAGTAGGAGTAAAGTTTCTTTTTTGAAAATATAAGTAATATTTACAAGGTTTAAGTTGTAATTCTGTTGATGGTCTCATAACAGCAGCACTAAACAAAGGCCATGTAAAAAGGGCCCAAAGTGCTTTATTTGTGAACAGAGCCTCCAGTATGTATTTGTTTTCTGATATTCGTATGCCACACCTCACAACAACGTCAATGTTAAAAATAAGTTAGTCCAGAAAACCAGAGTTATTTATTGACAAAACTCTCTAATTGTGTTGGTGACTGAAAATCTGTAAATTGCAGTCTCTTAAATGAACAATTGATTAAAATAGATAACATGTTCAAATTGGTGTAATTTCTCAAATTGTGATTACATATGCATGTTTGTATAACACTTACTACCATTTGTATGTTTTCAGAATCTTGTCAAGGTTTAAAATTTGGTGAGTAACCGGAGTCAGACCAGTCTGCTTGCATTTATTTTAGTCATGTTTTGTATTGTGTATCTGGATAGTATTTGGCAAGTTTAGAACAAACGTGTATTGATTAGTGAAGGATGCTATTTGAATGTGTTTTGCTCTACCTGGGTGGAACCTCATGTTTCTTTCGTAGGGAATATCCATTATAGTCTTAGGCTCTGAATAGTCCCTCTCACATGCGGGAACCCTGGAGCACTTCTTTAATATATCTTCTTAAGTGTGGAGCTTCGCTGCAAAGGCACTTAAGAAAAAGACAGATTATGCAGCCTATATACCTAGGCTACAATGGTAAAGATTCTTCATTATGATGACAAAAATGGGCCAGAATAAGGTAAGTGATTACAATTTGAGAGATGATTGGTAAACAGCATAAATCTCCCTCACAAGCCCTTTTTTATGATAAAGATGAAAGAGAGCAGGACAGAGAAGCCTCATAGGCTGTCATTATATGGCTAAACAAGAAACTGTGCCTTCAACAAACCAGAGACCTCCAGTATCCCGTTATGCACAGCAGGTGGCAGTTACTGCAGTTATTTTTTATGGCTCCTGCTGATAGGACCTAGGACCACTGAACTCTGCCTTTCTATGGCTTTTCTCTTCAAAATTCACCTGTGAATTTTATTGAAAACTACTTTATTCAAAGTTTTTCAACTCTCCCTTGCATTTGGTGTAACTTTCTGACAGGAATTTGTTTTTTTTGTGTTTAAAAATGCCATCTTTATTTAATAAATAACCTTCCTTTGGGAGAAAGAAAGCCAAGATAGGCCCCTGTGATGTCTGTATTATTTGTCTTCCAGCAAGTCATCTTTGTGAATATTATCATCACTGCAGGAAGTTTTCCAGGCGAACCCTACTAGATAGGGAGAAGATTCACCCTCAGGGCGCAGAAGAACAGCGCAGTATATACAGTCTGCAGCTTAGCCTTCAGAGCAAGGAGAGGGTCGGTCTTCTACCAGGGCTCTGTCATCAACCTCTGGTGGACTTGGAACAGCAAAACGAGGTGTTCGAAGCATGTGCGCTGTAGATGCACATGATTTGCATACTCCTGCCATCTAGTGTTGGGTCTGGATGTTTGCAAATGTTTTTTTCTTCAAATTGTTTTCCAATCTCGAGGTAACAAGACTCCTCCTTTCGGTGAATCTGCGCATGGGCATAGACTACATTGTTAGATTGTTTTCTTTTTTGCCATCGGGTTCGTTCGGGTTGGTATGTAGTTTAATCTACCCTCATCGGTATTGGTTTGATTGCGTTTTCCCTCTTCTGAGTGTCGAAAATTTGGAAAACTTTCATTATCCAGTCAGGAATTGGTAACCGCGACCTTCGGGCCTAGATCATTTTCCTCTACTTCCACTCGAAAATCCATCATCGAGTCTTCTGCCAATGGAACGGCATCCGTTCCATTTCTGTCCTCTGTGCCATTCCAAATACCCTTGCACCGACCTTCATAAGGTCTGCAACATCTGTCTCTCCCCAGAACATAAAGAAGAAGACTGTGACACTTGTCGATCATTCCGATCCAAAAAGTCTATGCAGGACCATTGAGCTTGACGAAGAGAAATGCAGCGGCAGAGTATCGAGGACACCCCTGATATCTTCAAAGAAGATATCGAACTAGAGGAAGTAGAAGCATCGGCAGCGGAAGAGGCCTTCTCTCTCCAGGACTCCGATTCTGAGTTGGAGATCGAAATAGAGTCCCATAACGTTCCAGCTGGACAGGGTGCTGTGAGTACCAAAGCCCCTTTGCCGACCAAACTCTCTACCACCGAATAAAAGGCTATTGGGCCACCACTGCCAACAGGCCATAGTGGGCACCGAGATTGGTTCCAACTCCCCGCACGAAACCGAAACAGCAAGTCAAGCCTTCCGGTTCGAGCCAAGACGACACCCCTTCGATTCCGAAACATTCAGGCTCATAAGATAAAAGGGACAAATCCAGCTCGGCACCAAACATTTCGGCACTGAAACATAGACGCTCCTCTAAAACCACCAGAGCCGATCCTAAAAACATTGAAGCAAAAGCTGGATCCAAAACAAAAGTAAATTCATATAAATCCTTACACTGGACACATTACAACTAAGCCATTAATACCTTCTTTCAAAAAGAAAATAGACACTGAATGCAAGACCCCTCTCAAAAAGAAAAAGGACATGGCTACTAGTTCTATTAACATTTCTCAAACCCCTCCACCTTCTTCACCAGTACCTATTATACCAGCTTCAGAACATCTACACACCACACCACCAGGCTCTCGAAATACAAATTCTGATATAGGAGATGATGATGATACTTATGATCAACCACCACCAGATCTATGGGATGACTACAAAGTAGATCCACTTGTAGACACAGACCCGGATCTGTATCCGGCTCTACCTTCCCCTCCTGATGATAATACTGCATATCAGCTAATTGCTACGGCAGCCACTTGCCATGGAGTGACTTTACATAAAGAAGCTCTAGAAGTGGATTTCCTGTTTGAATCTCTAATGCTTTTAAAAGGGCAATTTCATAAACCTTAGGGGGGCACCACTTCCAGATAAAGAATTAAAACTAACAGATGCCTCATGGAAGAGAGTAGGTGCTCAATCAGCCAACCATTGGCGTACAGCCAATACACAAGGTCTATTGGCTAGGTATGATGGGGCACACAGGGAAGAGATGGAAGAATTATTGCGATATCTCCCAGAATAACAGGAAATAGTGCGGTAAGCGAAACTTATTTCCAAGTCTTCGATCTGATGTGTGTTAGATACTGCAGGTGGTGGAGTCAACACAAGTATTCTACTTAGTAGACATGCATGGCTCAGAATTCCTGGTTTCAAACCAGAAGTTCAACAAACTATTCTTAATGCACCTTTTGATAAGGAACACTTCTTTGAGCCTCAAGTAGACCAATCACTTGAAAAGATGAAAAGGACACAGACGTGGCAAGATCTATAGGAGCACTTTAGTTTCCTTCTACTAGAGGTTCCTTTTGTCGCTCTTTTTACAGGGGAGGCTCCAAAACTAATACCACAGATGCGGGTGCATCTTCCTACAAAACAGGGAAACCATCATCCCCCTCTAAAGGATTCAGTAGGGTTGGTTATAGGGGAAATTATTTTAAAGGGAGAGGTAGAGGTACACCAACACGCACCTCCATCCACTAACAAGCAGTGACTTGCTATCACTTCCCCCGATCATTCATCACTGTTGGGGGGAGATTACAACAGTCTCTTCCCGATTATTGATGTTTCAAAAATATCAGACAAATGGGTATTGGACGTTGTCGAATATGGTTATTGCCTGGAGCTTACAAGCAACCCTGCCAATATTGCACTTCTATTTCGCAAACTGTTTTTAAAACACCAGCATCTGCTCAAACAAGTACAAGCTCTTATAACAAAAGAAGGTATAGAACCTGTTCCAGTACAACAGCAAGGATCAGGGGTATGTTTGCAGTACTTCCAAATTCCCAAAAAGGACGAGTCATTAAGGTCAATCTGGATCTCAGGCCATTAAATCTATACATATTATAAGAACAGTTCCATATGGTCACACTGCAACAAGTACTTCCGCATTTACAGCAAGTCGACTTTATGTCAACACCAGACTTAAAGGAAGCGTACTTTCATATTACTATTCACCCTGCACATCACAAATACCTCAGATTTGTGATAGGAAAAAAAATCAGTTCAGAGTACCTCCATTTGGAGTAACAACTGCACCAAATGCCTTGCAGTAGTAGTGGCACATCTACGAAAACAGCAAATCCATGTCTTCCCATACCTAGACGATTGGTTCATAAAAGCCAACACACATCTCCAGTGTGAGCAACACCCACAGACTACCATAAACCTTCTGCAGCAGTTGGGATTTACAGTCAATGCATAGAAATCCCATCTTCAACCCCCTTAAATAAGACCATATCTAGGAGCCATTCTACACATTCAAATGGCTCTAACATATTCCAATGCAGCCAGGATTCCTCATTTTCAAACTCTGTTACTCCAGAGTCGAAACAACCAATATCTACCAGTCAGAACTTTCATGCAGTTTCTGGGGATGATGGCGACATGCATTGCCATAGTGCCTCATGCAAGAACAAATCTGCGTCCTCTACAAGAAAGCTTAGCACGTCAGTGGAATTAGTCACAGGGTCAGCTCTAGTGTTGGTAGACAGTTGCACTCTTCGCTCTGCAGTGGTGCTTCACACAAAATATATCAAAATGGCGGCCCTTTATCGACCCTGTTCCACAAGTTGTGCTCACAACAGACTCCTCTCTTCTCACTGGGTGGGGGGGCATATTTACAACATTTAACAGTTCAGGTTCTTTGGGATACCAAGCAACAGAACCATCACAACAACTACCTAGAACTGCAAGCATTCTTCTAGTGTTGAAAGCATTTCTTCCTCATCTGACTGGGTAAGTCGCCCTGATCCCGACTGACACTTTCAACAACTGTCACGTTTCTCTCACATCATTTGGTGTTGGGCAATTCATCACAAAATTCAACTCCTGGCAGAACACTTTCCAGGCACAGACAAAATCTTCGCTGATCTCAGCAGAATGAGGCAACAAGTACACGAATGGGAACTTCACCCACAAGTTCTCTTTCCGTACTTCCAAAAATTGGGATTTCCACAAATAGATCTCTTTGCCACCGCAGAGAACCCAAAATGCACAGACTTCGCCTCTAGGTTCCCACACCCTCTATCCAAAGCCAATGCCCTGTGAATCAGCTGATCAGCCATATTTACTTGCGCTTTTCCGCCTCTCCTTCCATTCCTGGTTAAGAATCTCATGCAGATATCTCTCACACTGATTCTGGTGGCTCCCACATGGTCCCGCCAACCATGGTTCACCACACTATTAGAACTCTCAGTAGTTCCACACCAGAAGCTTCACATAACTTCAAACTTTCTCTCTTAGAACCATGGAGAAATCAGACATCCAAACCCCAAGATGCTCAACCTTACAATGTGGCTCCTGAAATCATAGAGTTTGGATATCTAAAACTACCACGAGATTCTATGAAAATTCTTAAGGAAGCAAAAGACCTTCCGCTGTGGCATGCTACGTTTGTGATATCTATACTAATATTATAAAGAGAGAGCCCAAACCTATGAGGCTGGTAATCTCAGTAACCACAGCACCAATCACAACACCCAATACAGCGTTGGAAAGGGCAGTTGCAGCAAAAGGACATAGTCTATGCAGACGGCCACCATATTTTTTTTTTTTTGCACAGTTTTATATAGCGCGAACTTGACCCGAACTGAATCAGGTATCAGAGCGCTTTACATAGCACCAGTACGTTACATGAGGACACATTAATTTTTGTTAGGCACGGGGAGATTAAGTGATTTGCCCAGAATCCAGGATGTTTGGCGTCGTTACGAAGACTCGAACCCAGATCCCCAGGTCTGAGGGCGATCGCCTTAGCCGTTAGGCCAACTCCTCCATACATTTAAACGGTAAAAGAACCGTGCCAGCAAAGTAGTCCCTTGTGGGCGTGTCTGCGTTGTGCTGTGGGTGTGGGCTAGGGGCGTGACTAACGCTGGGGGTGTGTGATACGGCCATCACATCGTGGGCTGGGGCGTGACAAACGCTGGGGGCGTGACAAACGCTGGGGGTGTGTCCGCCCTTCATGCCATGTGAGTCGTACATACAAGCGCCAATTACGTTGCTGCGCAGCATCAAGGGTCATGCTGGGGGCGTGACAAGCTGGGGGCGTGAGAACGTGGGGGCGTGTGTCCGGCCTTCATGCCATGTGAACGCAATTGCGCCGCATCAAGGGGCACGCCGGGGACATGAGAAACGCTGGGGGCGTATGCTACGTTCCGCCCTTCATGCCATGTGGGTCGTACATTAATCAGAAGATTGTCTGAAGTGTCCGTGTGCTGGGGGCGTGACAAACGTGTTCTTCTGGAGGCCTGGTAAGTAACATTACTGCAGCCTCTACTGCGCGCTGTTACTGAACTCTCTCATTCAACGAAATTACACGCGCCTGCTACCATCAACCAGGGCTCTAGCCGGATCAGTACACTAACTACACGCGCCTGCTAACATCAAACAGGCCTGCATCTGGGCCTCAAGCAGGGGAAC
This sequence comes from Lissotriton helveticus, assembly GCF_964261635.1. Classification (NCBI taxonomy): domain Eukaryota; kingdom Metazoa; phylum Chordata; class Amphibia; order Caudata; family Salamandridae; genus Lissotriton; species Lissotriton helveticus. The sequence continues at coordinate 48,075,359 of NC_136069.1, forward strand.
ACGCAAATGAGCGTGTCTGCGGGGACAATTACTGCAGCCTCTCCTACTCGCTGTCACTCAACTCTCTCATTAAACGGATTTACCCGCGGCTGATAACTCTCTCATTCAACGACATTACACGCGCCTGCTAACATCAACCAGGGCTGTAGCCGGGCTCAGGCGGCGGATCACTACACCAATTACACGTGCCTGCTAACCAGGGCTGCAGCTGGGCCTTCTCCGTCCCTATTCTAATGAAACAACAATTTTTGTCTACTGCAAGGTTTTAAAATAAATTGCCCTTGCCAAATACACACATTACACACATTCTATTTCATACCCGTCCAACGTTGGGACGGGCTACTAGTATTGTAATAATAATGCAATTGATCCGCTTGATACATCTATACAAAATATTATTTGTAATCTTTTGCATCTACAGCAAGTTGGCTTAGCCTACACATCCATTCGCCTATACTTTGCAGCAGTAGCTGCATATTTTCAAAATAGACAATATTTATCCCTATTCAAAGTTCGAGTAATTAAAGTCTTTATGGAAGGCCTTAAAAGAATAATACCACCTGCACCTCTGAAACCTTAACGCTGTTCTCACAAGGCTTATGGGTCTACACTTTGAACGATTACACAATTGTTAATTACAATTTCTTTCATGGAAGGTTGCTTTTCTAATTGCTTTCACTTTACTAAAACGTGTTGGTGAGCTACCTACAGGCATTAACCTTAGAAGAACCCTTCTTTCAACTTCATATAGAGTGGTTCTTCGTACAAATCCAAAATTCCTTCTAAAAGTGGTCTCTGCTTTTCATATTAACCAATCAGTAGATTTACCTGTGTTCTTCTCTAAACCTGATTCAATAGCAGAAAGAGGTCTACATACACTAGATGTCAAAAGAGCACTCCTACTATATTGATAGGACAAAAGGTTTTTGCAAAACAACTTTCTGTTGCCTTTGCTTCACCTCATAAAGGGAATGCTATCTCTAAATCCAGTATGTCTAGATGGATTGTTAAATGTATTCCGACTTGCTATGTTAAAGCTAAAATAAGTTTAACTATATCTCCTAGAGTACATTATACTCGCAAAATAGGAGCATGTATGGCCTTTTTAGGTAACATTTCCATTGCTGACATATGTAAGGTGGCGTTATGGTCTACACCACACACATTTGTCAAACATTGTATGGATGTATTAGCATGTCAGCATGCTAATGTAGGACAAGCAGTGCTAAACACACTTTTTCAAACAACTGCAACACCCACTGGTTAGCCATCACTTTATGAGAATACTGCTATACAGTCTATGCAAAGCATGTGCATCTCCAGCACACATGCCTTAAACGGATTATGTTACCCTGTAAGCATCTGTTCTTAGCATGTAGAGCTGTAAATTCACATGTGCCCTCCCTCCCGGACACCAGTGGTTGTTGCAGTTCTTATTACGCATCTTACAAATACTCACATTACAAATGCATGGCCAAATCTATACTACATTTACTCCATTATCACCCTCTTATGGGAAAACAATCTAACAATGGAGTTGATACCCATGCGCAGTATCACCAAAAGGAGGAGTCATCTGACCTCGTTACTGGAAAAGCCTTCTTCGAAGAAAAACAACTTGCAAACATCCGGACCCAACACTAGATGGCAGGAGTCTGCAAAGCCTGTGAATCTACAGCTCTAGATTCCAAGAAAAGATGCTTGCAAGGTAAGTAACAATCCTTTCTGCTCAAAAATGGTGTCACTCCCCATTGAGGCCATCCACTTTTAGACAAGGTATGGCACCAACCTGTTTGCCGCCAAAACAAGGATCGACGCAAAGAAAGCGAAGAAGATCGATATCGAAACTGGGTAGGTCAATGCCAAAGACTCACCGCAGCAGGAGCAGGTCGATATTGACACACAGTCCTATCGACTTCAAGGTGGTGCTAAGGATCGACGTCAAGGAGCAGATCATTGTTGAGGCTTCACAGACGCTCGGTGTTGAGGAGCATGTCGACGTCCAGAATACGCCAAAGGAAGAGGAGACCCATTTCCCTGTCACCAGGGTCTGACTATTCCAGGACGTCCTCTCCATCTACACCTATAGTCTTGCCAGCCTCATCTCCTCCTCCACCGCCGCTGCCTTCCGCGCCAGATCATGATCATGTTCTCACCATCACTCCTGATATTTGTCCTCCACATCTACAGGATGCTACTCGCCTACTCTTACTGACTCTCCTCCACGTAGTCTCCCCGGTAGAATATATTACCTCCTTTCATGAGGTCTTGGTGAGAGAAGCAGCAGAATTAAATCTCCAAATGACGGTGCCTACATCTTCGACATCAATGATATTCAAGACGCTTCACCAGCGCACAGCATCCAGACCTCTCCTTCCTCTAGTACCAGGTCTCTTGGAACTGGCCATGGACCTCTTTTTGACGCCGACCTTAGCCAAGTCTGCTCCATCCAGGCTCCAAAAGTAGTACAGACCTTCTGAGCAGAACCCACTCTTCCTGCGTTTGGTCCCTCCTCCGGGCTCTGTAGTAATACTAGCAGCATAGAAACATCACACTACTACTTCTGCCTCCTCAGTTCAACTAGATAAGGAGAGCAAGAAGTTCGATTCTGTGGGCTGCAAAGCATGTGGCACTGCTGCCATGTCCATGAAAGCAACAAATGCAGCAGCGCTATTCGACGATACTACAGGGCATTGCGGGAATCTGTCTAGAGGTTTGCTCAAGATCTGCCTAGAGACAAACAGGAGGATTTCTTAGAAATAATCGACAAGGGTTTGATGGTCTCAAACCAAATAATAAGTGCGGCTGCTGATTCTAAGACCCTAGCCACTCACGAATATTGCCATGGCATGGCCCTCTGCAGATATGCTGAGCTCCGTCTCACATCTTTGAAACCGAAGTCGCAACAATAGATCTTAAACCTGCCATTTTCTGGTTCCACACAGACGATAACGTGACTAGTATGAAGGCCTAAATGGACACCATTATGGCGGTCGGCCTAAAGAGCCAAAGAGGCCCAAGGAACAAAGAAAATCATTTAGGCCTTATCATGAAGGGTCTCAAACCCCTCCATGGTATCCAGGATCACAGCAACGACCCTATAACCACAGCAAAAACAGCCTATGGGAAGTGCTTTGCAGCAGCCATCACAAGGCGGAAAGCATACCACAGGCACAAAATCTCGAATTGGTCCTTCCGGCTCTTCCGTTACCCACGCCGGTAGATAGGATTATTTAGCATTTTCTGGCAGAGTGGCATCAAATAACAAAAAGATACCTGGGTACTGAATATTATTCGCAATTAATACTGTCTCAAGTTAAAGTCCTCCTCCGACCATACCACCAAAGCCATTCAATCTCCATCTGAGGATGCTGAGATCAGAAGTCAACATCTCGCTTCAAAAACATGCGGTGGAGGCTGTTCCTCACCATCAGTAGGGAGCAAGTATATATTCCAGATATTTTCTGGTACAGAAAAAAAGGCAGGAACTAATTCATACCCATTCTCGACATGAAATTTCCAACAGATTGATTTGTCTGGAAAAGTTCTGGATTCTGGCCTTACATCAAATCTGTCCTCCTCTCCACCAAGGCTCTGCTCCATTGACCCCCAAGATGCTTATTTTCACATTCCAGTTGCAAAGAAACATCGGAAATTCTTGAGGTTTGTGATGGGGCAGGACCACTATCAATACCAAGTACTGCAGTTCGGCCTCAAGTCAGCACCCAGAACATTCTTGAAATGCATGGCAGTCGTTGCTTCCCACCTCAGGAAACACCTGGTCTTCGTCTATCTAAACCTAGAAGATTGGCTTGTAAAGGTGTCAACCTTTCAAGAGGCACAGTTTAATTTCAACTGGACATGCAATCTCCTCGGTGTGGGGCTTCATGTCAATCACAGCAATTAACAACCAATCCCTATCCAGACCTTGCATTATTTGGGAGCCTCCATCGACACCATTCGAGCAAAAGTGTGTCTTTCGGAGGAGAGATGCTCATCAATCCTTCAGAAATGTCTCTTTATGACAGCCTATCATCCCAAGGTAAGTATGGTCTCATCACTCCTTGGTTCGATGGCCTCTTGCATCTTCCTCATTCTGAATGCCCGTCTCCACATGCAACCTCTCCAAGAATGCCTCGAGGACCAGTGGGATCAGCTAACGGGCTATTGGAATGTCAGGATCGAACTGTCCCTCCATGCAAAACATTCCCTCAAGTGGAGGTGTTCCCCTGCCAATCTGCTTCAAGGAATGCCTTTTCACCAACAGGTTCCTTCTTAGACAATATTGATGAATGCATCACTACAGGGATAGGGAGCCCACATGGATCGTCTACAAATTCAAGGCATGTGGTCACCAGAGGAGATGTCTTATCACATCAACCTCTTTGAGCGGTCCATTTAGTGCTCAATGCCTTCCATCCATCATTCAAGTCAAAGACCATGCTTGTTCAGACACACACTGTACTACCTCAACAAGAGTGGGGGACGAAGTCCAGGCCATTGTCACTAGAAGCCCAAACAATATAGAAATGGTAGATTGTCCGAAACCTGCAAATCACGGCAATTCACCCTCCAGGTGTGCAGAATGCACAGACGAATGCCCTTTGCAGAGTTCTGCAAGAAAACCACAAATAAGTCCTACACGATAACATCTTTTAGCGCATCTTTGAACTGTGGGGTACACCCGCCATTGATTTGTTTGCCATCACACAAAACAAAAAATGCAGCTGCTTCGAACCCATGTAATAACAACAAGGGGCACTAGGGAATACCCTATGGATCGAGTGGTCTGGCAAATTTCTTTACGCTTTTCCACTGATTTCCCCTGATCCCGGCGGTCCTAATCAAGCTGTCCCACTCCAAAGCCAAGATGATCCTCATAGCTCCAGAGTGGCCACACCACTGGTTGTTCCCGTACCTGCTTCACCGGTCACAGCATCCATTCAGAGGCCAGATTGTACGCCCCAATCTCTCCTCGAGTTTGACTGTATTGCTCCTGAGCTACTGCAGTTTGGACATTTGAATCTGCCACAAGACTGTATGGAGATCCTGAAGGAGGCCAAGTGACCGTCCACCCAGTCAGCATATGCCTTGAAGTGGAAGAGGTTTTGCATCTGGTGTTCCTCCAAAAGTGTGTACCCTACAACTTGCCAGGATGTCATTCTTCCATATGGCATCTTGAAAAATCTGGCCTGCAATTCTCTTCCATAAAAGTTCACTTGGCAGCTCCTAGTGCGTACAGGAATTATCCTTCACAAACTTTTTTTTAGAATTCCCACCATCAAGGATTTCCTAAAGGGTACCCTCCCCCCTGCATGGGAGCTTCATGTGGTACTTTCACGCCTTATGCAGGCTCCCTTCGAGTCCATGCACAAGGCATCTCTCCAACACTTGTCTTGGAAAACCGCTTTCTTTGGGACTATAACATCTGCCTGCAGAGTTAGCGAGATCCAAGCACTCTGCTCTCATGAACTATACATTATTCTTCACTCTAGCAAAGTGGCCATGAGAACTCACACAAAGTGCATCCTTAAGGTAGTTTTGGACTTCCATGTCAAACCGACAATCTCATTGCCAACATTCTTTCAGAATCTCTCTACTCCAGCGGAAAGAACTCTCCACTTCCTGGATGTTAGGAGAGTTCTGAAATTCTATCTAGACAAGGGACATCCACAAATCGGACCAATTGTTTTTCAACTATGGTCTGGTCTGTACAGGCTTAGCCACCTCCAAGCAATCCATTTCACAATGGATAGTGTCTTGCATTTTATTGTGTTATCAAAAGTCTAACAAAACACTCTCAGCTAAGCCTAAAGCACACTCCAATAGGGGGAAAGCAGCTACTCCTGCTTTACTATGCAATATCCCTATTCCACAGATTTGCAAAGCAGCTACCTGGAAATCGGTACATGCATTCTTCAAGCACTGCTGCCTAGATTTTGACGCCATTTCAGAAGCTCGAGTAGGGCAGGCTACCCTCAGAAATCTATTTGCTTAAGCTTCCCATTGGATCCTCTGTTTTTCCCACTGCGCTATGTGAGGATGGGCTTGCTACTCCAGTCAGTATTTATGACTATAAATAGAATCCCCTACGAGCTAAGGACTAGTTGTGTACCTGTGACTCATGTTCTCTCGTAGGGGAATTTCCATTATAGTCATAAGCAACTCTCCCTCCTCCCTCGTGGTATGAACAGAGGTATTCATGTAATCTATATATGTTCACACATCGCCTTCAAGATCTAAAGTAACTGCCACCAGCTGTGCCTGATAGTCTGGGTTCTTAAAGGCACAGTTTATTTTTTTGCCTATATGGCTACTCTGTGCTGCTCTCCTTCATCCATATCATAAAAAAAGGTTTGCGAGGGATATTTATGCTGTTTACAAATCAACTCAAATTGACTGCATTTACCTTATTCTGGTCCTTTTTGTCTTCATGATGAAGAATTTGTACTACAGTGCAGTTTGAAAATATTCTGCTGCTGCATACTTTCTTGCTGTTCCTACTCTGGCATCTGATTGCATACAAGCTTGGGGGTGTCTCCCGGTCATTAAGCGATTTAATCACTGGAGTATCGGGAATACTGTGTCCGAACAAATAGAGCCACCTTAATCTCTGCACAGTCTGTTTCGGGGTTGTAGTATGCATGAGCTGGGAAGGCCTACAGTTATCTAGCTATATGGCTTGGAACCTTAGTAGGTGCTTGATGGTGCCAGGGGTTGTCCTTAATTTGTATTGCTGGTGTAACAAGAGGTCAGTATTTACATGATATGGATTTTCAGTTGAGGATGCACATCTATACGTAATTGCATAGCTTGGAACAGTTGTGCATATGATTGTACCAGGAGTTGTGAATGACAGGGGTTAGGTGTCTTGAACAAGTAGTCCCTGGGACTGAGGAGGAAAGACTAATTGCACCAATAGATAACACAATTGTAAATTAAAAAAGTGCCATTTATGTAGGAGCAAAGAATGATGCCATAACTATAGCTGAAGAATCGCAGGCATATTTTGATGTAGGATAGTTCAATTTACCAACAACATTTTTTCCCCTTGGTTTCTCCATCCAGCAGCAAAAGTCTTGCCTCGTCTCACCTGACAGTTCTAGCTTCGATTATGCTTTGACACAACCTGCATGACAAACTATCTTTCACCTCAAAGGATCTCAAACAATCAGAATAAGGTTCCATTATTTCTAGGAACCAATCTGGTCCAGGTCCTACGAGCGCTTCCCCTATTTGGCTCGATGGCCTTCTGCATCTTGTTAGTGCCACTGGCCAGGTGGTCGATGAGGTTCTTTGAGTGGTCCCTCAGGAAGCGAATGCTTCAGCATCAGGAGAGCCTCATTGCTCATGCAGCTATCTTCCTCTCTGCCTTTCCAGACCTCCATTGGTGGATATGTGCTTTCACACTCATAGTGGTGGTCCTCCACAACCACAGCCCGCCATGTTACAGATGCTTGCTCATTAGGCTGTGGCGCTAATCTGTGGGCGATGACTGAGTCCTGTTGTCCCCCTCTGAACAATGTACATGCCTCAATGTGCTAGGTTTGAGAGCAATTATCCTAACTTTGAATACATTTCTTTCTTCCATCTGAGGAAGCCTTGTGCAGATTCTTGTGGATAACATTATCACCATCCATTACCTCTAATGACAGAGGAATGAGTTATAGAGCCCTGTACTAGCCTACTTGTGGCAATAGGCTGTACAATGGGGCAGTTTCTGGTGGCAGCTCATCTAGTGCACACTCTTAATACGAATGTAGTAATGTACAGTAGCCGGTCTCTGTAGGATCATGAATGGTAGCTCCACCCTGACGTAACCGCTTCATCTTCTTCCAACTGGGCTTTCCATGGATTAACTTTTTACGCCTCGGCTGTAACAAGAAGTACACTTTGTTCTGTGCCCTACACGTTCCACCATATAGTGTGGGCTTCAAGCTGAGTTGGTCTGAGGGATTGCCTTGTGTGTATTTACCAGTTTGGCTACTCTCAAAGATTCTAAAGCGATTAGGAGAGCATTTGCTTTCTTAGCAGGACTGTTAGGTCCTCCTTTCTAATACTCAGATGCTTTAGCTGCATGCTGGAGATTGAACTATTCCATAAAGAAGCATTCTATTTACCTGCAGAAGTTCCAGGTGTCATCTGCTTGGGAGCCAGCCACCAACTCATTCTATGTAGATCACGGGGATAAATGTGTTTCTTGGTGCAAGACTGCAGATTTAAATTCTAACCCACCTGTCTGACATCATTTCCTTTGCACAACAAGGCTTAGTCTTTTCCAGTTTTAAAGTTTACTTGGCTTTTTATGTCTTCCTGATCAACCTTCTTCATTCAGATCGCTTCTAGTGGCGTGCTTTCCAAACGTTTTTTTGCTCATGCCCTTTATTGTTCTGCAATTGGATTAAAGTTCGTGCTTACATTTCTCATGGCATTGCAGTCCAAATTCATGCAGATTTGATCTGTTCATCTCCTGATTTTAATATGGTTTTTCTTACCTATTCATACGCCATACAAAATATGGTGTCCATCTTCCAAATGGGCTATGCTACCGGTGTCCCATCTTTCATAATCTCTCTACATCCATCTAGGGAAGAGGGCCATCTAGACAATCTAGAACATAGGTGAGCTGTTTCTTGTTCATACAAGATCCAGCTTTATGTAGGGTTCGCTGAAGCAAAGAAACTATGCTGGATGGGCCTTGGATACTGCAACATTACTGTGCCCATATTACAAAGTTTTCTTCGACAACAGCAAGAATGTCAATGGAAATAAACAAACAGTACTCTGCTTGACTGTGTACTACTCTATTTCACATCAGGTCACTCTTAGCATTAAAATATGTTGTACCTTGGCAAAAACAGTCTATGACAGGCATATAAGCCCTCTTGAGGAAGGTGATGGTGGCTTCTATTGTTCATATCCTCAGCATCCTGGTGGCTGATACTTGACATGGTGCACTTGCCCCTCTTTACACTCTTTTGTCGAACATTACTGTGTGGTGTATCGGAGTGAAGTGGTGGACTGTGCTGCATGATTTCTTTAGTTAACAAAGCTGATACAAGAAATTGAACTGACAAAGGCATCTAACTCCTAGCAAAATTAGTGGCTCAAGGAAGGAAGTCCGCAGCGGCAGAAAGGACAATACTGAAAACTTTGATAATTAATTTAACAATGTGTTTTAATGGAAGAAATATGACCAGCGTTGTCCCTATCTGGGACAAAACATTTAGTCTTTTATTGCTTTAAAATTTGTAATTTTTTATCTTGTTCGAATAATGTAACAATTTTTATTAATCAAACACTAAATTGAAATTGATTTCTTTAGTTAAGCACCACTGTTTAGTTCCATCCTGTGGTTTGAACTGCTGTGGAACTCATTCATAAGGTGAGGAATCTGTGGTATGAAGTGTCCACTAGAAGAAAAAGATACTTACGTTTGGTAACTATACTCTTAGCATCGTAGATCTTCAGTGATAGACATAAACATTAAAAATAGTCTGAGCTGCCTGTGTAGACCCTGGGCCTATGCAGGCTGCACAGAATTATTCAGTGTTTATGACTTCAATGCAGATTCCTACGATGCAGAACCAGGACTACAGGTAAGTAACCTTTGCTTCCAGCAGATTCTGCATAACTTCCTGTATGAGTTGATGGTGTTAATTATAAGATTCCAAAGTACTAATATGTTTATTGTTCTGTTTGTTTCTGTCTGCTGTCATTAAGCTTTCTTAGGTCATTGCCACACACCTTGGATGTGAATGGAAAAAATATAAGGAATTGACACCAGCAGGACATACATGCCGTAGTCAAGGCCTAAGTGATCAGAGCTGCTATTGAAGTCACACAATGTTAACTGGCAGCACTGGAGAATTATTGCTGGAAAAAAATAATTTCAGATCCAGTCTGAAGCCTAGGGACATTCATAAGGAGTGAGGAATCTGTGGGAAGGATCCTCATCATTAGTCATAGGCACTAAATATTCCCACCTACATGCGGGGACTCCGAAGCACATAATATATACATGTATATATATATATATTATTATTTTTTTACACGGCTGAATCATCTAAGGGTATGGTACGACTATTACTTAGATATGCGTGGAGCAATCACGACAAATGTGTAAAAGAAATTGTGGAAGTGGAGGAGCAGATCGCAAAAGAAAAAGATCAAAAAACCTGTGAGGATCTAAGAAACAGTCTAATGAAGAGAATTAAAGAATATGAACTGGGCATACGGAAGCGTAAACAAACGAAGTTCCAAAGAGATGAACAAGATTATTTATCTGGCAGAATACTGACATTTGCTAGGAAGTTCGATGCCACCAGAAAAAGATTAGCACAAGGGATGGAAACTGTAAATAACGCGGACACGGAAGAATCGGAAGTGTCTGACGGCGAACAACCCTTGGCTCCAACAAGAAAAGAAACCCCAGGCGCAGAACCTTTTTTAGACGAATATCAAGTAATCAAGGAAACACGCCAGAGGCCGCAACAAAGAAATCATCCTCCTCCGGTGCAATCAAATCAAAAAGGAGGACAAGGCGGGGTAAAAGGGGCGAAAGGCGGTATGCAAGCGATGGCCTCACCCAGGGTGACACGCAGTGCCTCAAACCACAGGAGAAAGTGACATTGACAGAAGAGAATAACGTCATCAATTTGTCAAAGAGAGAATTAACAATTGATGAAATCAATGTCCTAAAGAAAGGATTGAGTTTCTGCCCTACAAGTGAATACAACATGGTGGACACGAGAATTGTTTTTTTTAGGTACATTAGGAAGCTGAAGTTTAAGAAAATCTTCCTCTTACACCCAAAAGACGAGCCAGTTACAACATCGATACAAAGTGAAAATGAGGAACAAGAGATTTTAGATCCTAACTCTCTGGCGAGTATGCTGCTAACTCCAACACAAGAAATCCTTAGTGAAGCAGCAAACATACAACATACAAATGTACCAATTCGACAAACACGAGATCCTAGCAATATGAAGAGCAAATCGAAAAAACTGCCCATTGCTCCATATGACGCAATAGACGTTTTTAATGAGGCAGTACTTGAGGACTTGGAGAAGTTGTCAAGAGAAAAAATAAACATGAAATCATCTAATATTTCAAGGAGAGAGTGGGAAGCAATAAAATCTCTCAAAGAGGACAAGACTATTGAAATAAAGCCCTCAGATAAGGGAGGCAATATCGTGATTTTCAGCAAAGAACATTATGAACAGGAAGCACTAAAACAACTTAAAGATAAAGAGTGCTATGTCCCCATCCAGAGATCTGAATTTGCTACTAGCATCACGAAATATCAAAGGACGCTATGTGAATGGAAGAAGGAGGGCATGCTTAATGAAGATGAGTTCCGATATTTGCATTGTGATTCACCTGTTATTCCCACCTTTTATCACCATCCCAAAATCCACAAGCACGCCAAGAGACCGCCCGGACGCCCGATCGTATCTTCGATTGAGAGCCTGTTGGAAAACACGTCTAGATTCATAGACCAGTATCTCGCGCCTTTTGTTAACGATCTCCCATCTTACGTGAGAGATACACAAGACTTTCTCCGTATTATGGACAACATTGCCTGGGAAGAGAATTTGTTATTGATCACACTAGATGTGGTTAATCTCTATACCTGTATAGACCATGAAAAAGGCCTGGAGGCAATTGAATGGTTTTTGGCCCAAAAATTGGAAAAATACAGAACCCATAGTACAATGTTACTTGAAATGAAACGTTTCTGTTTGTACCATAACATCTTCTTATTCTCTAATCAACTATATAAACAAACAAGAGGGACCTCTATGGGCTCGTGCTTCTCCCCCAGCTACGCGGATTTATTCGTTGGCTGGTTGGAGAAGCACGATGCTTGGGCAGAACAAAATGAGATCTGGACTGATAACATTTTAATGTGGACAAGGTACATAGACGACCTTTTTATTATTTGGCGCAGTGATCGGACCTCGGCTGAGGATTACATCACCAAACTTAATGATAACAGTAAAAATGTGAAGTTCACTAGCACTATAAGTGCCACAAACATTTGCTATTTGGATTTGGAGATCTATGTAAAAAACAACACACTCCATACAAAACTCTACAGAAAGCCTACTGCAGGCAATGCTATTTTGCATGCAGCTAGTTACCATCCGTGCAGTCTGGTGAGAAATGTTCCCTATGGTGAGCTATTACGCTTAAAAAGGAACTGTTCCTTGGAAACTGATTTCCATCAAGCAAAATCTGAGGCCAAGAACAGATTCCTCATCAGGGGGTATTCAAAAAGCCTGCTAAATCAAGCGTCTTCAAAAGTTTCTGAAACAAACAGGAGGGATCTCCTGATACCAAAAGAAGTGCCTAAAAGTAAAGATGATGTGAGAATGATCACCAGATATAATACAAAATCTGGTGATCTGATTCATGTCTTGAAAAAACATTGGCACATTCTAAAGACTGACAGCGTTCTTAAAAAACATCTAACGGAACAACCTTTAGTAACTTACCAACGCTGTCAGTCAATATCAGATCACCTTGTCCACAGCCATTTCTCAGCCAAAACAACAAAACCAGCAACCATGTCCGCCCTGAAAGGGTTTTATCCTTGCCTCCACTGTAAAGCCTGTAAAGGGAGTAGGAAAACCTTGGAGTACCCGAATAGAACTGGTGAAGGTAGACCTAACAGAAAAATTACCAAACTGCTAAATTGTAACTCTGAATTCACCATTTATTGCTTAGAATGTCCCTGTAAGAAGAGGTATATAGGGAGTACCATCAACCCCACTAAACTTAGGATCTTAGAACATATGCGTGCGGTTACTAATAAAGATAAATCTTACCCGGTAGCACGCCATTTTTCTGAATATCATCAGAGTAACAGAGATCTACTAAGATTCTATTGCATAGATCAAGTCGAGAGACAGGAACGTGGAGGAAACAGGGAAAAAGCACTTAGAATCCTGGAGTCTAAATATATAATTGATTTAAAAACCATGACTCCATGGGGTTTGAATAATGATGAGGAACTGTGGGTCCACCTCTAGGAGACAAATACATGGGATCATGTAATAGGTACCACAAACACTGATACTCCAAAATGAACAACAAGGAAATATAGAACTCCCTCAAAAAAACTGAATAATGTGGACAGTCCGCTATCATTTAGAAATGAACAAACAAAAATAAATACATGCCCATACAGGGCTACAAAACAGGACAGACACTGGGCAATTATTTTTTGAAGGTTGAGTGGAATATAAGATTGATTCACTGGGAATTCATCCCTCATACAGTATAAAAATAGAAGTCTGTAAATAGATATGATACTTCTTAACTTTCATAAATTGCCTTGTGAAAATCCATTGGAAATGCTTTAATTTGATGTGTAAAGCTATTGATGAAATGTTTGTCAGTCAATATGTTTTTAATGAGCACTCAAGCACTTTATATAGAACAGCGCCTGGTTTTAAAAGTCAAATGTAATGTAAAATTATATACTACAAAATGGCCGCCACGTTGGCGATTGAATACTTCTTTGATGTCAATGATTTGTGTAGTGGCCAATCACTTTAAAACGGCGCGTTTTTTCACTGACAAACTGACACTGAGGAAGCTAGAGTAGCGAAACGCGTCTGTCAGGGGTGACGGGGGGTTTGCATAATAAAGAATTTTCTAAATCGGATTCCAGTGTGCTCGCCTGTTTCTAACGTGGACAAGTTGGAAAGTTGTGGGGATATATATATATATATATATATATATATATATATATATATATATATATATATATATATCCATACTAATATTATAAAGAGAGAGCCCAAACCTTTGAGGCGGGTAATCTCAGTAACCACAGCATCAATCACAACACCCAATACAGCGTTGGAAAGGGCAGTTGCAGCAGAAGGACGTAGGCTATGCAGACGGCCACCATATATTTATTTTTTTTGCACAGTTTTATATAGCGCGAACTTGACCCGAACTGAATCAGGTATCAGAGCGCTTTACATAGCACCAGTTACGTTACATGAGGACACACATTCATTTTTGTTAGGCACGGGGAGATTAAGTGATTTGCCCAGAATCACAGGATGTTTGGCATCGTTACCAAGACTCGAACCAGATCCCCAGATCCCCAGGTCCGAGGTCGAGCGCCTTAGCCGTTAGGCCAACTCCTCTAAACATTTAAAAGGTAAAAGAACCGTGCCAGCAAAGTAGTCCCTTGTGGGCGTGTCTGCGTTGTGCTGTGGGTGTGGACTGGGAGCGTGACTAACGCTGGGGGCGTGTGGTACAGCCATCACATCGTGGGCTGGGGGCGTGACAAACGCTGGGGGCGTGTCCGCCCTTCATGCCATGTGAGTCGTACATACAAGCGCCAATTACGTTGCTGCGCAGCATCAAGGGGCACGCTGGGGGCATGAGAAACACTGGGGGCGTGAGAAACGCTGGGGGCGTGTGTCCGGCCTTAATGCCATGAGAACGCAATTGCGCCGCATCAAGGGGCACGCTGGGGGCATGAAAAACGCAGAGGGCGTGTGCTACGTTCCGCCCTTCATGCCATGTGGGTCGTACATTAATCAGAAGATCGTCTGCTGTGGCCGTGTGCTGGGGGCGTGACAAACGCATTCACCTGGAGGCCTGGTAAGTAACTTTACTGCAGCCTCTCCTGCGTGCTGTTACTGAACTCTCTCATTCAACGAAATTACACGCGCCTGCTACCATCAACCAGGGCTCTAGCCGTGCTCAGGCGGCGGATCAGTACCCTAATTACACGCGCCTGCTAACATCAAACAGGCCTGCATCTGGGCCTCAAGCGGGGGAACACGCAAATGAGCGTGTCTACGGGGACAATTACTGCAGCCTCTCCAACTCTCTCATTAAACGGATTTACCCGCGGCTGATACTCTCTCATTCAACGACATTACACGCGCCAGCTAACATCAACCAGGGCTGTAGCTGGGCTCAGGCGGAGGATCACTACACCAATTACACGTGCCTGCTAACCAGGGCTGCAGCTGGGCCTTCTCCGTCCCTATTCTAATGAAACAAAAAATGTTGTCTACTGCGAGATTTTAAAATAAATTGCCCTTGCCAAATACACACATTACACACATTCTATTTCATACCCGGACAACATCGGGACGGGCTGCTAGTATATCTATATATATATAAATATATATATATATATATCAATTCCAATTTCTGTCGTATTACACTTCAGAAACACACGAACACTTCTTTGTGAAGAAATAGCCTTTATTTCATATCAAAGGCAACAAACACTTGATGCGTTTCGGCAACTCTCCTCCCTTGTTCACGAGTAACAGTGTATCATTGCTGATAGGTTTAAATAAACAGGTGACATTTAAAAAAAAATAATTAAATAGAAAGCAGACTTCTACTGCTAAAACATAATGTGAACAAATAAACAGAAAAAGAGAAATTTGTAAATTGTTCGACAGTGCTTCATAAATGTTAGTATTTTACATGTTTCAATGTTTTTCACAGGTTTTAGACATTTTTTGCCAATTTTAATCAGCAATCTCTCTGTTGCAATTGAAATGCTGTTTGCAGTTATATTAAAGAATAGTATCTTTTCTTCATGCTCGTATTGTCTGACGCATGGTTCTCAGTCATTAACGTGTGCCATTCGGCAATTTAGTGAGGTATTCCGCCCCAGTGGGCTAATTGTATTTACAAACAGTCATTCTCCTTGAGTTATCATGCCCGAGTGGGCCTACTGTCATAATACCCGTTGGGTTTTCAGAAATCCCTTTATATTGTATCAACTTCTTCACTCAGAAACAATCTCACAGAAGGCTGTCAATTCTCATTACTTTCTTCTTCTCGTCATTTCTCGTAATGAGAATTGACAGCCTTAAAATACTGAATCGGTAAATTACCGAATTTGCAATGTAGGGAGCACTCAAATGAGTGCTTTTCCCATTTTAGGATTCGTTATTTACCACCAACTATAAGTTGGTGGTAAATAACGAATACCTTTGAAAATGAAAATCTGTGCATTTTCAACTGTGCCATGTGGCATGTGTGCCACATCTGCACACAAGCATGATTCAGGGGTGCAACAGATGTCAAAGTGATACCCTGGTACCCTTGAATGTGTCCCCCATTTTACCGAATCGGTATTTGCCATTCATTCCTATTGGCCTCCAGGCCCATAGGAATGAATGACAATTACCGTATCGGTAAATACCGATTCGGTAAATACCGAATCTTACCGATTCGGTAATGTTTACCGATTTTTTTGCTACATAGCATTTACCGATTCTAAAATACCGAATCGGTAAAATTCGGCATTTTAGTATCAGTAAATGTACTTTACCTACATCTGGCCCCTGGTGTGATAAAAGAGACCATGTTCCAGGCATACCATTGTAGCCCGACTGCTGCAGTGTAAAACCTACGGCATGACCTGTGTAAATAGTCCTTTTTGGCAGGTAAAGATCTCCCTTTTTAACATGTTAAGCGCGGCGTAGAATTCGCCGTGGTGCGGGCGTTTCCGTGCGTGGGCAGGGCCGCATCTGCCAACGGACGAGCGCAGCACTACGGCGGTAGTGCTTGCGACGGCCGTTGGCCGAAGCACGCAGCAAACGGGTTAATATTGAGCCACCCTTATATACCCCTTGTAGTCAATAAGGTTGGGTGCATGGTATTTAATAGTGGGACTTGAAGCCTTTAAGCTTAGTCAATTCCCTGATGCCACAATTAAAGGGCTGGGAGGAATCATCCTGTAGCAAGATGGTTGAAGAGAGGGATACTCTATCCAAGCAACTTCACCGACGGAATCAAAGACCCTCGACTATGCGTAGCAGACCAGTGCCCATCATAGCCCAACAATGCCATAAGCCCACTGACCCACCACTTTGGCGAAGGAAGCAAGATACTGATTATGGCACGTCGCTAGGCAGAGATGATAGACTAATGAATATAGAGAGTCATTGTGTCCCACTGGCAAATCAACATCATCCACCACCTAGAGTTCCATAGCAACAAACGCTACACACTCACGAGATGGGAAATGCAGGTATGCCACGTAGCACGACCCAGTACAGGGGAGACCTTGATCTAAACAATATGCACCACACTAGCAAACACACAAACAGAATTTGGGAACACAGAGAGTATCAAACAAATGTCCCAAAGTTAAGTCAATCATGCTAGGATGATGGGGATTCCCTCAGAAACAAACATTATCCTCTGGATTGGGCACAAACAGCAATGTCTGTCTGTAGTGTGTTCAGACATAGTGTGGACTGAACGGTAATAAAGTGGGAATGGAAACTACAACAAACTTGCTCTTACAATTACTGATAAAACCACAGTGGATGGCCTGATTGCCATGCAGTTAAGATCTAGCTCACTATTAAAATTAACAATGAAGTTTAAGTTACACAGACCATCCTCTGATGCAAACCACTAACTGAGAAACCATCATGCTCTGACCAGCGAAGCGACCCATAGCCAAACCATGGTGGACAATGAGGCTGTAGATTGACTAAGTCAACCAGCCCAAGTTGATACCAGTACCATAAAAACTATATGTCCAGGCCCAAAAGCTGAAGGGAGTGCTAACTGCAAACTTGGACAAGACCTTGCACCAGGTAGCACAGAGCAAAGGAAGTGGGAAGTCAAATATCACTACTGGAACTGAGGTAAGGCTAAATGCTGAAATAAATATCCCTAACACATCCCACTCAGAACTTACAGGCCTTATTTCGTAGAACCTGGCATGGTTAAAATAGAAGTTTGTGGATCCTGATTTCCAGAAGTACATTGACTGATTCCATCTATGCCTCTTTCAGGAGACTTGGCTAATAGATCTGCCACATAAGCTAGGTTATTAAACCTTTCACGTTAACACAATTCCCTCATCGAGTGGCTATCAGGGGGGATGGTCCTATGGATTAAAATTACATTAATTATGTTCAGGTTAATGTGTATCATATAGATTCATCGGATATCCTAGGAGTAAGCATAAATACAAAAATTTAACGTGTTTATTAGACCAAAGAGAAGTAGCCATGATTCCCCAAAGCTCTGTGGGACCCCTGTCCCTGCATTACTTTTTCGCAGATTATACCATTTTGACAGACGCTGCGGGGGCTCCATAACCTACTTGGTGGCTTCAATGCGTACTGTGCTGTAAAGGCACCAGAAATAACCATCAATAAGACTAAGCACATAGCCATAAAACCCCACAAATGCTTTAAGAAAAATATCACAGTTGGTGAGCAAGAATTGAGGCATGTATCAAATTTCAGTTACTTGGGTGTAACATTGGATTCTAGATTATCATGGACCCCACAAATAAATAAGGCAAAAGAGGCCCTTGTCCAAAGTTCAAGGGCTATCTTTAGTAAATATCAAACATCCACAACCAAAACAATTACACCTGCCTCTGTTATTCACAAACACAGGGCTCCATCAATAGTCTTATATGGGGCCAAGTTGTGGGGTATAGGTAGCCCAAAACAGCTCATTCTGAGCAAAAACAAGTTCATGAGGGGGCTACTAGGTTTACCATCATCAACACCATTAACACCATGTACCAGCATTTAAATATCAAACAAATAGACCATATAGTGGTCCTTAGTTCCATGCTATATTGGATAAGACCGTGGACAACGCATGAATTAGCACAATACAGAGATGGCCTTAGGGAAATGTTGGAACTCGATAGATCTATAACTTTCCCCTGGTTTCGACACATCCAGACTTGGTTTACCAAATCAGCCTAACTTCCTATTGGAGCAAACCACAAACACTATCACTGATTTCCGAGAAACTCTATTTCCACTTTATGCACTTTAGGCAGCATTAAAAACATTGCACATATTTGTTCTTTTGCACAGCTTATGACAAGTTTTGGAAGAAATGGACAAGTCCTTTCGGCAATAAAATGGGGTTAAGGAAGTAATTAGAAACTAAGGGGCCCATTAGGATGGCGGGCGGATTGCCCCCGCCAGGCGCCACCGCCAGCCTGGCGGGAGCAATCCGCCCACCATCTGCACCTATATTCCCCCCGCCATATTAGGATGGCGGGGGGGGGACCGCGGCAGACAGAAAGACCGTCCGCCGCTTTTCTGCCCCGGTCGCAAGGCGACCGGGCGGAAAAGGTTTGATATGGTGGCGGTGTCTAATAGACACCGCCAGCCATATTATGATGGGCTGCTTTGGATGCCTTTCTGCGGCGGTGATGCCGCCACGGAAAGGCATGCGGTCTTCACTCTGGGGTCCCCCAGAGTGAAGGAGAGGTGGGGGGTGCACAAGGGTGGTACCTGTGGTACCCCCCTGCATTTGCATAGACAAAGCGGCAGGCACCACGCGGTGCATGCCGCTTTGTCTATGCAAATGCATTTTTAGCATTGTGGCGGGCGGTGCTGAGAGCACTGCCCGCCACAATGCTAAAAATGCAGGATGTGCCCGCCACTGTGGCGGGCACATTCCAATACCCCCACAGGACCCCCCCCCCCCCCTTATGGCGGGCGGTCCCAATCCCCGGTAGGATGACGGGCGGACAAAGTCTGCCCGTCATCCTAATAGGCCCCTTCGAGTCCTGAAATAAGCTATAACTCCCCAAATAGTTCTTGGGATGAGTAAAAACTTGCTTGTTGCTTGTTATGAATGTAATATTTATTGATCTTAACTAAATTAAGCTCTTATTAATTCTGATTGAATCTTTTGTAAATGATTGAATGCGCACATATTACATTGATGTTATCTAACGTGATGCAGAACTGTATTTATGCTTTTAATGGAGGCAAAACTAATGAGGATCTGTCACAGACATTTTTTGCAAGGTTTGAATCCTGAGGTGACATTACCTTTACACACTGTACAATGTAGGTAAAAAACTGTCTCAAGGAGACAATATATAGCTCTGGATCCTCATCTGGTGATACAGAAAGGAAGGAACTGACTTCAGCAGGGAGATGGTGCCAACATGGGCCCCTCACATCATTTCCGGACTGGAATGGCATCAGTGCGGACCCGCATGAGGCAACCTGGTGTGCATGGGACCTACTGGTATGCAGAGGTACTGCTGAAAAGATTCCTGACACAGTGTGATGCCAGAGGAATACTCAAAAGGTGAGGAATCTGCAATTAGAAATCTTTTCAATTACTCCGGACTTTATCAGGTGAACAATTGACACAAGCGTTATTATTCTTCTCCATGCCTGGCTGTTGCGATCGACCGGCTTTTTGGGTGATGTCTAATTGTCCACACACACTAACCTCAGACCATGCTGAAGATGGGAACTAGAGGAAAGGAGCCTAGGGGCCAGCCAGCCTCCAATCTAATATGTATACACAAAAATGGGCTGCCCCTTGTGTAGGTTCCAAAGGTTTCCTACAGAATTAAATAGAGATGTTGTGTCAGTGGGGGCATCTTATAAAAAGTTACGGACTGGCCTCACACACTGCCCGGCGTCATGCTTCATCATCGGCTGTCCTCGCCCTCTAAAAACTTCGTTTCATAGAGGACGGGCATACACCTGGAGACAGGGATGCACTTCTAAAGCTAAGTAGTGGCCGTGAGAAAGTGAGAGGTGATCTAAAAACCATTACATTCGTCTCTAGACAGTGTTTATTCAGGGAGAAAATGCATGGTATTAAAATAGGTGAACGGTGATCTGGGACATTATTATGCCTTCACCGTTTTGATTGTGGTCAACATGTTTCTGCGTTCGTGTCCCCAAAGGGTACGTCGCATTCTTCAGGACCAAGGGTTAATAACTTTGGCACTCCCTTGTCGCACCTAATGCACGAAGGGCCTGCCACTCAAGGGACGGGGGCTGTGGAGGTCAAGCTACCTGTACAGTGTACTACCAATGTGTGTGATTCCTAGGATACTAACCTATGTGCTCCATGGGAGGGCTTACTTGAGACTTTTGTCTAAATTCGGCGCTCCCAGCCGTCGTCTCTACAGGCGTGTTCTCGGTCTCCCGGGGACTTGTCAGCTGCTTTTGACACTGTCTCCCATCACATCCTGATCAATAGACTCCACCACATCTGGATCTATCGAAGCACCCTCCAATGGATCACCTCATTCCTCACAGGAAGGACCCACTGTTCACCTCAGAACACAAAAAGATCATCTGCGGAGTACTCAAAGGATCATTCCTCAGCCCCATCCTCTTCAATACCTACATGACCCCACTCGTCCACACCATCAGATCGCACAGACTCAACTTCATCTCCTAAGCCAGTGCCACCCAGCTCATCCTCTCATTGTCCGAAGACCCCTCAACAGTTAGAGCCAACTTCCACAGATGCATGATGGGCATTGCTGAATGGATGAAGGACAGCTGTCTCAAACTCAACACAGACAAGACGGAAGTCCTCATCTTTGGGAACAATACCTCACCCTGGAACTCGGCCCACCCCCAGTCCGACAGACTATGCTCACAAACTCTGCATCATCTTGGACAGCAAGCTATCGATGAAAAAACTACTCAACTCAGTCTCCTCCGCCGGCGTCCACGTCCTTCACATGTGCCACAAGAGTTTCAGGTAGCTCCCAGTCAACACCATAAGGACCTCGTCACCAGTAGACTAGACTACGGAAATACACTCTACTTAGGAATCTCTGCATCCCTCCTGAAAAGACTTCAGATGATACAAAACTCAGCAGCAAGACTCATCCTTGACCTCCCAAGACACACCCACATCACACCCCACCTCAAGAAACTACATTGGCTCCCGATTCAGAAGAGATGCCACTTCAAGATGAAGACCCATGCTTAGAAAGCCCTGTACAAGAAAGGACCAGTATACATCAACAAATGCCTGACCTTCCATCAACCGACCAGACTCCTCCGATCCACCTTTTTTTTCCTCATTGGCACCACCTGGATCAATTGAACCAACAGCAGAGTACCTTCCTTCTCGCACCTGGCAGTCAAGGGATGGAACAACCTACACCTTCATCTCCCTTTCTCTCGAATAAACAATCCACAACGCAGCAGCCAACACCTCCCCTGCCTCGAGTCCCTCATAGATGATTTGCCTCGCTGTATTAATGTTTGGTTGATTGACATAAAGATCCAGTTTCTGGATGCAATACTTGATACTCAGTCACAAAAGATCTAAAGAACAATAAAGCTCCAACCCATCTCAAAGAGTCTGTCTGCAAAACATTTAGTTATGGTCCGACATTACAAGTTCCTATTAGGACTATGTCAAGTATAGGCCTACTTCCCGTTGGCAGACTCTGGATGAGACCGGCCAACAAGAATTTAACAAGAAATGGAATCACATAGAAGGCTCATGGGATGACACAATCTAAGTCACAATGCTAGCTATAGACTTGAAAGATATCAACTGCTTTGTTGCAACCTCCCAATTCAGGCTCTCCTTAACCTATCCTAACACTGGTGTACAAAAGGAACTTCCTGTTGTCCATCAATGATTACTTGCATGGGGGAGGAGCTACGCTAGCAACCAAGATGACCGCGTAAGCTCCCGGCTCCGCCGACCTCCGCCAGAAGCTCATTAATCCTGATATCTATCCTGAATCCGAACCAGACTCCCGTATGGCTGATGGGTTGCTGAGATCAAAGATGCAATCCCGAGATTTCCATCATCTCGATTGACGAAGTTATGCCGTGTTTTTGTTCTCGGCCTACTCCACTGTGGAAGCTGGGGCCTCGCTTTCTAACCCATCCGGGTTGGAGTTGAACAACATTGGCTGCGAGACCAGGACGCGTCCGGTCGCCCGGAGTGGAAGTATATCCTTTCCGGATTGGATGGTCGTGCGGTGGCCGGGTTGACTGCACGTACACGGCGGCAGGACGCACCGGTGGCTGTGGGCGGGGGTCCATTGCCCGGTGGCCCTGTTGGGGCCCCCGGGGCTGGCGGGCTCGGATCCTCGCTGGAGGCGATGGTGTTGAGACCGCGACATTGACGAGTGCCCACTGTTAACGTCGGCCCTGATTGTGCCTGTTGCACTGGAGTAGTCGACCTCCTAGGTGAAAAGAGCTGCTTTGTCGCCCTGTGCGAGGAGATGGAGCGAGAGAAAGGTACGCCGTCGCTGCAAACCGTAATGGCCGCCATTGGGGCGCTTCACTCGCAAGTCACCGCCGCCATCCATAAAATGGTCGTAACACTTGACACTATGTGTTTGAGACCGGACGCCGCTCCCTCGATGGCCTTGAAAAGTGTTGTTTTAACCGCAAAGCAGGACATGCCTGATACAAAGGGCCCGTGCGGAAACCAGACCTGGTGTGTTTTGTCAGCCCCCGAACAACAGACAGCGAGCCCGGAACTACCGAAAACTCACTATACTCCACCCCGATGCCGCCCGAGATGGACACAGCCAACCTCATACTCCAGGATAATTTCCATAGCGATTTCCGGAGTGATTTCTTATTCCTCTTTCCCCAGTTGGTTTGAATACGTTTTTGTACCTTATCCTTGGTAGACGGACATCCCCGTTTGATTCATGGTCTTTGAACATTATTACTTTGGACTCAATCCTACTGTACTGACTATGACTCCTTTAACCGCTTTGACTTTCCTTTTGAGATGGCGGCTCGAGCGGTGTGAACTCGCACGAAAAATCGTAGTGGCCAAGGTTGAGTTGAATCGTCTGGGTTTGAAACAAAGGCTTTATTTGACACGGGACCTGTAGCCAAATAATGCGGGAGTCGGACGGTTCTTTTAAACGCCCCCATTTGGTTTTAATTGCGGCTTCACATTGTCTGTTTATATTCGGGGGGGGTCTGCTTCTGGCGGGGATTAAAGGGGACCGGGAACCTGTATGACATCTCCTCCTCCACTCTTTTCCTTCCATTAGGTTTTAGTTGTTGGGCGACAGGCACGCTGCTAGTGGGGTTAGGCCGTGCAGGGTGGGGGGAATGGTTTTTATTTTTTATTTAGTTATATGGCCTTTTTTTCTTTCCCTCCCCTTTACAAGAGGCGATTTGTCCATTCTGAGTCTATTTTTCACATGTCTGGGTGTCTACTCCGGTCCTATTTATCCTGGATGCGTGGGTGGACGGGCTTTGCTAGTACAAGTTACAACAGGGTTGTTGATTATATTGATCTCTGTATTAAGTCTACCTATTCATGTTGATGCCTCACGCTCCTTGTATTCTCTATGTCACATTGGTCTATTCTCCTGCGCACCGTTGCAATGTATCGTATTGTATGACACCCGATATATGTCCTATTTCCTCTTGTTTTTCTTCTTTAAATAAAAAGATACATTAAAAAAAAATGATTACTTGCATGTTTCCATCCAGGACTTTTACCAGACATTTCTAAGATTCTTTGTGGGGTTATCACTGGCACTTTAAGTACTGACTTTCAGTTTGAAATCTTTCTCTCGAGTGTTCCCCAAACTCATGACACCTCTAACAGCTGTTCTAGTTGGAGAGGATGTAATGATCCATTCTTTGTTAGAAGATCTGTTGATCCTTGCCCCATTCAGGGATCAGGTGCTTCAGGCCACACTCCAGGAGCTTAAGGTTTTTTTTTGGGGGGGGAACTCTTTTTATTGTCATTTTATGCATAAACATACAAAAGAGCATACCCAAATTACATCAAAAAAGGTACAAAGAGAATCCCAGTCAGGTCATTGTACCTTAGATAAGAAGATCTATTCACAACAGTTCATGAGTGTTCAGGAGCTAAGTGTAGGGGGAATGGGAGGTGTCAGCAGGAGTCGCCACTCTCCATCATCTTACAGTCTTCTCATGTTGTGGCCAGGCGGGCCCATCTCGGCGCTCAGATCAGCTTAGAACCCTCCACCTCAATACCTGCCTCCATCAACCTGATACTTTCTCATACTTCTTAGGACAACCCCTGGCAGCATAGACCACCTTTTCAGCTGCCATGCAAGCATCCATTCCCGCAATCCATTGTGCCTTAGTGGATACCTCCTGTACCCCCCACACCCTTGCCACGTCCCTCTTATTAACCAAGAAGCCCAGCGAACAAAACAGTAGCTTCTTATGGGTCATGTCTATGCGCCCCGGCACTCCTAAAAGCAAGAATTGGGGGGCTAAGTGGTAGCTCTTCTTCTAATATGGCTCCAGTTTTGTCGATATTGACACCCAGCATTTTTTAATCTCTGAGCATTCCCATATGGGATGGAAAAATTACCCAGCTAGTGTCGTGCAGCGCAGACAGGTGGGTTGGGGAATCTTCTCCCTCTTCTTCAGCCTATCCCAAGCAATGTAGACCCTGTGAAGGATTTTAAGCTGAATCAAGCAGAAATGCGCCCTAATGGCCACCACCCAAGGGTGCGTTAGTGCTGCGGCCTCCCAGCCCACATTCTCCATATCTCCCATCATGTCCCGTTCCGAGTGCCGGAGGCCTCCAAGGCCATTGTACGATGGAAGTGGACTTGTGTGACTCTGTGCCCTGGCCATCCCCTGCTGTTCATGCACCTAAAGATACACAACTCATTTTTCCACCGGCCAGAAAGGAATACTATGACTTTAAGGCATTTGCCGCAGGGTCTGAGGAGGCGGGACTTGACCCGTGGACCTGAAGGAAGGACTTGTATTTGGCTAAGAAGATGTGCAATCAACAAGAGAGGATCAACAAGGAGAGAGGCACCTTGAGGAACTCGCCGAGGATGCCGAACCCCTACCCCAGCCGCCTTTCTTGGACCATCAGAAGATGCTGATGGGCTTATTCGACGAGGAGGACGAACTGTCCGGTCCAACCCAAAGAAGGAAAGTGACGAGTCGGAAGATGGAGCGACCCGCCGGCATGCTTCGGGTCCCACCCATGCTTCTGGAGGTGAATGGCTAATGCAGGTGCATTAATGCCAGAAACCGGTCCTCGGAAGCTTGTTTCCGGTCCAGGGAAGACATGGCTTGGCAGTTCGGGCTGGACTGTTCCCATGAGGCACAGCTTTAGGTTTCTTATCAATTGGCCCAAACGTATCTACTTTTGAGGCATCGTATGGAGTACATCATTCTAGATGTCAGGGTGGTCTACCTTCTACCCATCTAACTGAATTTGCTTCTTGCTAAAGAAGCTGCTACAAGCAGATGGATAGCTTCAGGTTCAGAGGTTTCTTTGTTGTGCCCTTCACCCCCTCAGGGATTGCTTCCTGGTGGCTACTTTATGCTCTTTTTGTGTTGTCTAAGCATCCTGTGTATTATTATTGCTGCAGGCTCGTGTACATCTGAATCTAGTGGTCCTCCAAAAGGTACAACATTGGGTGCCAACATTTGAAACACTCATTATTACATCAAGCATCTGATGTTTTGTTTAGTGGTGGTTTTCTCCCTACGCTTTGATAATAGGTGCTTCCCTCAATACCTTACTCCCTGACCATGGTTGCTAACAGCTTCAGTTCGGAAGCCACGCTGGGGGTGGCTGTGGGGAAGTCATTCAGCAGGAGGAAATCTGGGGCCAGATGTACGAACTGTTTGCGATTCGTAAATCAGTCACAAGTAGGTTAGGGACTTGGAAAAGGTAAGTTTGGTATGTATCAAAGGGTTTTTCAGTTCCATTAGGTATTACTTATTACAAATTCTCATTCTCCGTTTCTTATTTTTTAATGTACTATCTGTTCGCAAATTGCGAATATTTGAAAAACTGCTTTGCGCGCTCACAAATTATCATCAAGTGGTAATCAGGTGCAAGCTATAAAAGGGGTAGAAACTTTGTTTTTTCCCCACAATGGCTGACCTGTATGCCATGGTGAGGCTGTTTGCACCACACAAACTTAGGAGAAGTCAAACACAAGACAGTCAAAGTGACTTTATTTTAGCTGACTGAGAAGGATATATATAACAGGTATAGGCACAGCAGCACTGTATTTTGGATTTAATTTCTGGATTAGACTATGCTGTCTAGGGAAAAACACAGGAGTTTGTTTTGTTTAAAAAGTTATGTTGTCACTGAAATTTTCACCTAACTATGATGTTACTTTCAGTGACTTTCTAAGGTTTTTTAAATGAAAATGAAGATATTGTTGATACCATTCCTAATTATAATGTTACCTTAACCTTTGTATTTTTAGTGAATTTTTAAGGTTTTTCTTTTGCAAAGTAAGATAAAATGATAAAATGACAAGTCCTAACTATAATGTTACTCTAACCTTCTTTTTTCAGTACACATGTACTGAAAAAAGAAGGTTAGAGTAACAATATATATATATATACACATAAAAGAAGGTTAGAGTAACATTTTCCAACGGTCCGTAACTTGGAAAACGGCGACCGGGAAACACAGGAGGAGGGATGCCACATATCTGACCGAGAACTTCGAGAGCGGGAAGTGGATCCCCTCCCGTTTCCAGCTTGATACACACACACGTATTGAGCGTCATATCAGTGAATACCCTCGTACCCGGGGTGTTCCATTTTGTGAAAACTCGACACTAATTGTCTGGAGGTATACTACTTCATGATCCAGAATAGAAAAATTTGAAGCCTCATGATTCTACACCCGTTTGGACCTATAAACTCCTATATTGTGCCACAGCCCTGAAGAGTCGTGTTGATTACACCCACACGACGAAACACGTGTCGGCTGATTGTGGACTCTATTAAACTACCTACGTTAAAGATACACTTGGACACCTGCTTCTGCTTTCCTTGGCTATAAATGTTTTTTTCTCTTACTAATTTGTTACCTATGTTATACCTTGTTTGTGTGCGAGAGTATTGCTGTTTTCTATAACAAAGACAATATCTTCTCTCACGTCACAAATCTCCTTCTGGCAAACACTTCCGCTTAATGTGCCCAGCCGCATTGCACTAGCGAAGGCAGTCGCTCTTCCTCGGCTACTGTACTTCTATGCGAACTTGCCGGTGTATGTCCTGGCCCGCACCTTCAGTGAACTGGAAACCCTGGTCAGGCGGTTGATCTGGGGCAGGGGGCGACCCAGGGTTGCGCTGAAAACCCTCCACGCTGCAACGGAAAGCGGTGGACTATCGGTGCTCAATCACGAATTATACTATCTGGCAGCGCAGTTACAATGGGTCGCCTACTGGTTGAGCGGGAGGAATTTGGGAGACACAGCCTCAGGAGAAGCTGTAATGACAGTCCCACAGATACACGCTCTATTTCACCCCTTATCTAGACTCCGCACTCCAGACCAGCTACATCTAGCGGTGGCGAGAAAATGCTACACGAGGAGCTTAAAACTTACCGCTACAGTGAAGCCCTATGCTCCCAATCTACCACTACTTAGCACTCCTTGTGAGAGAGGGAGGTACATTTGCGTCGCCAATATTAGATACTTGGGATACAGCTGGTCTAGAGGGGCTGGGAGACCTCTTTGAGGACGGTACATTACTCCCCTTCGCGGCACTGACGGACAACACAGGACTGCCAGCCGGACAATTCTTAACCCATGCGAAACTCCTGCATACACTAACACAGGCCTGGGGCCCACTAGTGGATGAGCCTCCGACACACCTCCTCATTCAGTATCTACATGTGATGGGCAATGGCTCCCACATAATTCACTGGCTCGCTCAAGCATTGCACACACATACTCAATTCTCCCCACAGCGACTGCGAGACAAATGGGCAGCGGATAGGGGTAGGGATTGGACGGACAGGGAGTGGACACGAATACTGGCTGGGACACGGAATATACCACGCAATGCATGCTTTAAGATCATACATTATTACATTATTGTAATAGATCCGGGAATCCCACCTCGGCAAAGTCGCGTCATCTCTCGAGATCCAGAGCCCCGACACCCAACTCTGTGGCGTCCATGGCAACCCGGGCTCCACCCCTCTCTCCTTCTTTTCAGGAGCCTATCAGTGCCGACGGTAACCCGGAAGGACAACCCCGTGACCCCGGAAGTACCACCCACCATCTGGAGGCGGGACACAGAAAAGCCGGAACTGAGGAAGATCCAGCGTTCAGCCCAGCGGACTCGTGGCAGGAGACAGCGTGTGAAGAACCGGAGGAGGAAGAAGAGAGCGGAGACGAAGAGGGAGACGAAGTCTGGACCGAGGACTGGTGGAGTCCTTCGGAGGAGGCTGGAGAGCGGCCGTAACTCGGACGAGAGTTACGGCGGGGCGGGTGAGTAACGAACGCTTGTTGAAAAGCCTAGCAGTAGTATTAAGCATAGTCACTTCTCGCACCCCGCACTGTAGTAAATCTGTATATATCACCCCTCACTGTAGAATTGTTGTATAGCACCCTGGTTTCTTTGATCACGAGCACGCCTGTACTATAGCCCTGCCCTGACCAAGCACACCGACACTCTACCGCCTTCCTAACCTTCCTCGTTCCCGTTCTTGTTCCCACCCTGCCTACCTCACTGTCCGTTTCCTCTCCATTCACCCCTGGTGTCGGTGAAAGACAACGTCTGAGTCCTGTCCACCGGACTAACTGCCCCTTTTTCTCTCTTTCTCCAAACCTCCGAGAGATCCCCATCCTGACCGGACGGAAGACGAGAGAGCATCGGAGGAGGACAACCCCCCCCCATCGTGTCAAGCAGCTCTTCGGAACTCTCCCTCCTGCGTATCTTCGTCTTCATCCCTTGTGTGACATTGAACTCCTGTACGTGTATAAATAAATTGGCTCAGGCATAGCCCACTACATTCGGCCTCCCTGCTTGTTATTCCGGCCTGCCTACCCCCCACGACCACAATTATACACCGGGCATACCTGTCCCCTGACGAGATCAACTGGTACTTTGGGCTTACTACAACAGCATGCCCCAGATGTGGACTTGTAGATGCGCAGTTCCTACATATCCTTTGGACATGCCCTTCATTGTACACCTACTGGGCTACGGTGGCTAGGACATTGGCGAAGGCAACGGGGGGCAGCTTGCCGTTTACATGGGAGGCTTGCCTACTGGGCTTATTTAAGAGGACGAAGCAGACGAAAGTGCAGGCGAGATATTGGGATCTAGGGCTTATCACGGCGAAACGCCTCATTACTAAACGCTGGAAGCGTGCTATCCCCCCCAGCCAATACACTGGCGTCACTCGTTGGAAAACTGGGCAAGGGCTGAGAGTGTGGCGCTCCATAGAGAGGAGACAGCGGGACACCGTAAGTTTCCAATAGCTCTAGACTGGGATGTCATCTTGACATCCTATCACCAAATATGCCAGCAAGACGGCATAGTGTGACCACTCACTCCCTCCTCCCCCCCCCCTCCTCCTAGTGACGCCCACGCACCTACCCCTACACTTATCGCACTCATAACTGTTGAAAGGCAGTGCGGCTCACTCGTTACCTACCCCATGACCATCACACACACACAAGCTTTTGTTATCAGACACCACCCACTATTTTGTTTCTAGAATTTGTTGGATTGTTCTTTATAGTTTATTACTTTAAACAGAAACAGCTTTGGATATATGTTGAGCTATTTCTAGGCCCTTTTTCCTTCAGCGTTGCTGTTTCAACATCCCTTACACGTCCGATGAACAAACCTGCAATGCCTTGAGTAAACAGTTTCAACTTTCTCCGTCACCTAGTGCTGCAATTATAGTATGTTATTCTCTTGCATGTAAGCCAGACTTTATTGCCTTAACCATGCTGCTTCATTTACACTGTCTTTATCCTGCTCCTTGCTAATGGGCTCCTTTATGTATACTGCTGTCGGCACAGAGCTAGAGCGCACAATTTTCATAGCGGCACTGTGTGTATTTTACGTTTACTTATGTGTAATGTTGTAAGATACCTGAAAATATGCAATAAACATATTCAAACAAAAAATGTACTACAGGGTTAAAATTTAGACAGTGGATACATTTATGTATCTGTATTTTTCTATATGTATTTAATGTTTTTATTACATTTGTGTTATATACAGATATGCATATATTTATATATTTATTTATATATGTATATATGTATTTCTGATATGTGGGTACATTCATGTATGTAATTGTCCAAAACTGAGGTCAGATCAGAGAATGCATTTATGCTTAGATTTATGCTCTAGAATTGCACAACCATTTGCTATTGAAACGGATATGATGTTATAAATTGCACTGTCACTTTAAGGGTTTAATCACATGGTGTGAAGTAGAAAAATGAAAAAATATTTAAATTGACTGTTTTAGCCAAGAGTGCGTCATGTGATCAAGTCCCTTCTGAGGGACGAAACACGTCATGGCTGCTGCGCTATTCGTGGAGTTTGAATAAACTGCAGCTGACAAGCCACAGTGGTCCGTGCTCTTTCTTTTGCCTGGTGAGGACTGGCTGAGTGGGTAGGAGTTTACTCGTGTATATATATATATATATATATATATATATATATATATATATATATATATATATATATATATATATATATATATATATATATATATATATATATATATATATATATATATATATATATATATATATAATAAAATGTTTTAATTAACAAATAGTCATCATGTCTGGGAGTCTTTCTTTTAACATAATTGATATGATTGCATGTTGTAGCCTGAAAACTTTTAAATAAAAGACAAAGACTTCAAAACAAAAACCCATATATCTCTGACCATCCTTTTAACATTTTTCAGCCCACAGCATGCAAATATAAAAACAACCACAAAGTGGCTTGCACTCCGGCTGAAGAGCATACAGCTCCAGCTAGGAGAGCTTTAACAAAATGTGGTAAGTTCTCCTGGCTTCATGGTTTTAATGACCAGGAGATTTACTGTGCTGTCTTTAATGTTACTGGTGGGGGGGGTTGCCACACTCCCTGCAGCCCTCACAGCATAAACAAAATGCTTGGTGATGCCCCTGCCCCTTGTTGGGACCACACTAACTAAAAAGATTTTTTGTGAATAGCCCTCAATGGCGAGAGCCAGCCCTTTGTCTTTGCTCCCACCCAGGCAAAGCAGTATTTTATAACTGCTCTTGTTGGGTTGAAGCAAAGTTGAGTTTCCTGCCCATGAGAGTGCGGGTAGGGAACTTCAGTGTCCTGGAGGTGGGTTCCCTGGAACACTGTTAGTATTGTGCTCCAGGGGATGTGTGAAGCCACCTCCCCTTTTGTAATTCCAGGGCCCATACCACACTCCATTTTTTTATTTTTTTTTATTTTTAGAAATTGACCTCGAAGAATGGGTTTCCTGGGCCCAATAATGTCAGTGGCACAGGAAAGGGGACCGCATGCCCCCTCACCATAAATTGTTATTCAGCCCAGTGGGATGAGTCCCTGGGGCCTCATCTAGGCACGAGTTGTAGGCCACATGCCCCCTCTAATTTGTATTCAGCCCCTTGGGATAGGACTCCTGGGGCCCCAGAGTGGCTTGGGAAGAGAGGCCCCACTTACGCCAGCCTCCACAAATATTTAAAAATAATTATCCCCCGGCACTCGCCCTGGGGTCATAATAATAAAGAAGAACTAGCACCAGCCGCAATTTTTTTTTTGCTGCGTTCCTGCAAGAGTCCCATAGCATTATGGCAAAAAACTATTCTTTAAAAATGTTGGCCCAAACGGTATCCCCCAAGAGCCCTACTCTGCCTCCTGATATATATTTTTTAAAACCATCTCAGGACAGGGGACTAAGTCCCTGAGCCCTGTCTTTCATGTTGCGGGCAGTCAATCAGATCGCTCACACACATGGGACCTTCACTCCTATGGGAGCGAGTTGGCCGAATGGAAAAAAGCTCCTTCGGCCGATCACAAAGCTCTATTTTTTCCAAGTAGATTTTGCTGGACTCTTGCGAGAGTCCCTTGAACTTAACTGTCCCGATATATAAATATTTCTGGACCTTATTTACTAAATAACTACTTAACAGATTTTACCAAATCACAAAAAGCACATGTACTGGGTCAAGATCTAGCTCCCTGCCAAATTTGGTGGAATTCCGTTCAGGAGTGTTGTTATATATATATGTATATAAATACATCCTGTACACCGTTTGTCTCCAAACTCGCGCGTTCGTGCAACACAGCAAGCAGACTCCGGACACGGACCTCGAGGTGTATAAAAAGGCTTTATTCAGCAGAAAGAGTCACCGACGTTTCGGCTCAGCGGAGCCTTGATCACATATGCATATATATATTGTTTCTGTTTTGAGGGAAAAGACATCCCACGCCTTCCCTTTTTTATTTCAAATCTTCCATTACATTGTCCCCTCCTGAACCCTAAATTTACCTCAATTTACCTCTACCCACCCCTCGAGCATAAAATAACCCTTACCTCTATGAACCATTAAACCCTACAATCACTCTTACCTCTACCTGCACCTTTACCCCCATTTTTTTAAACCTGTGTAGTAAAGGTAATAGCCTAAACCCTGAACACACCTGCACGGTAACGGTTGTATGGCCCTCTGTGGTGATCTAATAAGTGATGTAAGACAGGGGTGGACCACTTCATTCCTTGTGACTCGCTCCTCTCCCCCGAGTTGAGTGGTCGCTCCCCTGTGTCCCTCTGAGACATTTGGTATCGTTGTGCCTCTTTGCATCGCATTACTGCATTATTATTTGCTGCCTGCTGTTTGCCTGATCGCCGCCTAGCTCTACTTACACTTTAATAGCTAAAATTGCCGATTTCACCCTGTTTGCGCACTGTGCCGCTCTGTATTCATATCTGCATTATTATTTCTGCCTGCTGCCTGCCTGATCGCCGCTTAGCTTTACCTGCAATTCTAAGTGTTATTTCCGCTGTTTTTGACTCTGTTTGCGCGTTTGCTGTACTCCCCCCCTCCGCCTCCATTTTGTTTGTTGTTGTCGTAGTCTGTAGCCCGCCCCGCCTCCCAGCTGAGACGCCCTCGCCCCTCCCCCTCCACTATCCATATATGACAGTTCTTCCCGCGCGCAGCGTTCACGCGCAGCGACCGCGCCCAATTCGCGCCGAAGGTGCGCCAAAGGTAAGCCCGTCTACGCCCGTCCGCGCCTGGACCGCGCCCAGCGCCAGACCCCCTGCCCCTCGCGCTGCCCAGCACTCCCGCATTACCTACGATGCCGCCACCCTCCTAGCCCTTAACCCCGGTCGCGCCCCCAACTGCGTCCAAGCCGCTCCTGGACACACCCATGGACCTTTCTCTTGCTACTCCTGCAAATTCATCGGCACCGACAACATCTCCGCTACGACCACACCACAGATTCCCGACCCCAACTACCTACAATGCATCTTGCTCAACACCCGATCGGTCCACAGGCACGCAATTGACCTATGGAATCTACTAGACACCACCTCTCCAGACATCGCCTTCCTAACGGAAACATGGATGAACGCTTCCTCCGCCCCAGACATCACCATTGCCATCCCTGAAGACTATAAGATCACACGCAAGGACCGTACCGGCCACACAGGAGGAGGAATCGCTATCGTCCATAAAAAATCAATCCACATCTCAACCAGCTCTGACGTCAATCTCGCCAACTCTGAACACCTTCACTTCCAGATCCACATCGACCCCAAGACCACACTCAGAGGCACCCTCCTCTACAGACCACCAGGACCCCGCGCAAAATTCAGTGAAGACATCACGGACTTCATCACTCCACACGCGCTCCCCTCCAAAGATTACATCCTTCTGGGAGACCTCAACTTTCACCTTGAAAAGAACAACGACCGCAACACCACCACCCTCTTGGACAACCTCGCCAACCTCGGACTTAAACAACTGGTCACTTCCCCCACCCACATAGCAGGTCATACTCTCGACCCTATCTTCACCTCCAGCAATCACGTCTCCTTCAGCCACACCACAGATCTCCTCTGGACTGACCACAGCTGCGTTCACTTTACCTACAACAAGCCTAAACTCATCAACCACCCCCAACCAACGCTGCAAAGAAACTGGAACAAAATCACCATCGACCAGATCTCCTCATCACTCCTTCTAAACACCCCAGCCCACTCTTCTAACCCAGACCAAGCCGCCGCCAACTTCGCCCTATGGTTATCCAACAGCGCCGACATCCTAGCACCACTGAAAAAACGTCAAAGCAAATCTGGCAACAAGAAGGCCTCATGGTTCAACGATGATCTTAAGAAGTCCAAGAAACTCTGCCGCTCCCTTGAAAAGGCCTGGAAAAAAGACCCAACCACTAGCACCAAGGACGCCTTCAAAAACGCCACCCGCATACACCACCAACTAATCCGAAAGGCCAAGAAAACAGCATTCAAGGATCGACTAGACAACAACGCCCACAACAGCAAGGAACTTTTCAACATCGTCAAGGAATTCACCAATCCCTCGGCCAACTCCAACGACATCACCCCCTCCCAAGCCCTCTGCGACTCCCTGGCTTTATTCTTCCACAACAAAATTGCAGACATCCACAACAGCTTCAACAACCAACCCGAAGACCAACCCACCCAACCATATGCTGAACATTCACCCCCCTTGAACACCCTTAACGACTGGAACCCAATCTCCACGGAGGACACCATCCGCCTGATGAACTCCATCCACTCAGGATCCCCCACAGACCCATGTCCTCACCACATCTTCAACAAAGCAGACTCCATCATAGCACCACACCTCCGAGACGTCATCAACTGCTCCTTCAACTCCGCCACCTTCCCGGAAAGCTGGAAACACGCTGAACTCACCGCCCTTCTGAAAAAACCCACAGCGGACCCCACCGAACTCAAAAATTACCGCCCCATCTCGCTCCTTCCTTTCCCGGCCAAAGTCATCGAGAAAGCTGTCAACAACCAGCTCGCCGCTTTCCTCAAAGCCAACAAATCCCTCGACTCCTCACAGTCTGGCTTCCGAGCTAAACACAGCACTGAGACCGCCCTCATCGCAGCAACAGACGACATTCGAACTCTACTGGACAATGGAGACACAGTCGCCCTCATCCTTCTCGACCTCTCTGCAGCCTTCGACACAGTCTGCCACAACACCCTTTTACAACGCCTCAAAAACATCGGAATCCAAGGAAAAGCACTAGAATGGATCACCTCCTTCCTCACCGGAAGAACCCAGAGAGTCCGCCTTCCACCATTCAAGTCCGAGGCCTCTGAAGTCATCTGCGGCGTACCACAAGGATCCTCACTCAGTCCCACCCTCTTCAACGTATACATGAGCCCCCTCGCGGCCATCGCCCGCCAACACAACCTCAAAATCATCTCCTACGCGGATGACACTCAACTGATCCTTTCACTCACCAATGACCCTAGCACCGCCAAAACTAACCTACACGAAGGAATGAAAGAAGTTGCCGAATGGATGAAACACAGCCGTCTGAAACTGAACTCAGATAAAACAGAAGTCCTCATATTAGGTACATCCCCCTCTGCATGGGACGACTCCTGGTGGCCGGAAGCCCTTGGAAAAGCACCCATCCCGACGGACCACGCACGGAACCTGGGCGTCATCCTGGACTCCTCACTCTCAATGACCAGACAAGTCAACGCCGTCTCATCATCCTGCTTCAACATCCTTCGCATGCTCAAAAAAACATTTCGCTGGATCCCCACCGAAACCAGAAAAACAGTCACCCACGCTCTGGTCACGAGCCGTCTGGACTACGGAAACACCCTCTACGCAGGTACTACCGCTAAACTCCAGAAAAAACTCCAACGAATCCAAAACGC
Organism: Lissotriton helveticus; assembly: GCF_964261635.1. Classification (NCBI taxonomy): domain Eukaryota; kingdom Metazoa; phylum Chordata; class Amphibia; order Caudata; family Salamandridae; genus Lissotriton; species Lissotriton helveticus. Next base: position 48,111,821 of record NC_136069.1, read on the forward strand.
CTCAGCCAGGATCATATTAGACATCCCGCGTAACGAACACATCTCTGGTCACCTGAAAAACCTCCACTGGCTACCCGTCAATAAGAGGATCACTTTCCGACTTCTGACCCACGCACACAAGGCACTCTACGAAATCGGACCAGAATGCCTCAACTCACGACTGTCCTTCTACACCCCCCCCCGCCAACTACGATCCTCCAACCAAGCCCTCGCCACTGTACCTCGCATCAACAAGACCACCATGGGAGGTAGATCCTTCTCATACCTGGCGGCTAAAACATGGAACTCACTTCCCACTTAACTTCGCCTTACCCAGAACCACCTAGCATTCAGAAAGCAACTTAAAACGTGGATATTTGACAAGTAATCCTCCTCCCCTCCCTAAGCGCCTTGAGACCCTCTGGGTATGTAGTGCGCTATATAAATTTTATGACTTATGACTTATGTGTTTCATGATCTACCTTTGGAATGCTGTTTGTCAGGTTGGCAGTTACCTCCTGGTGCTGTTTGATGAGAGACTTAATAAATATCTCTATGTTATACTCTCTATGGTGTGTGAGTATATTACTACAATTTGGCCACGATTGGACTAGACACCCACCGTGAATTGCCTGTGTCTTCAACAATATTCCTGTCATGACAAAGGTTTGTGGAGTAGTGCAGTTTGAGATGTGAGTGCTGTGCGTTGAGCTATTAACAGTGTAACTTACAAGGCGGCTTATTCATGAGTAACCCGCCAGTCTATTCCACATAGACTTACATTTTCATCTTGATCTGAGAGTTTTGGTTGTTCCAGGCCATTTGGGAGACACGCGCAGCATCAGAGGGTCCGAAACAGCGCATCGGAACCATTGCAGCATCTTGGGCCAGCGTGCTACCTATTTGAGTGTCTTGAGTCACGTCTGCGTGACAGATGTTCCTTTGCCCAATCACAGCGTTTATCCGCTTTTGTGGTGATGTCAAACTGTCAGTATCGTTTTTCATTGCCGCAGGAAATTTCCCAACGTGTCAGCTGCAGTGATCTCTTCACTTGTTTTGAGGAACTTTGCCAGTGTGTCTCTGTTTGCCTTCAAATCTGCAGTGATACGCTCAGCCATTTCTTACAAAAGGGATTTTCGGAGGAAGTTACTTTCATTCTGCATTGATCTTCACAAGAAAATAAGGAGGTGGTTGTTGTGTGCGAAAAACAGTGAAACACAGACTGCAAGGTGTTCATCAGTGACACACACTGTTTGGAGTGCTCAAGGTCCATTGTTTTAAAAGAACATTTTATGGTTAGTGACACATGCACATTTTGAGTTTTTCCTAATTTCTTGCACTTTTTAAGTTTACTTGATTGTCAGTGTACATTTATTTTATTCTGTTTGATTTCTTTTCACTAGTTTTAATGTTTTCATTATTTAAGGAAATACAGTTAGTGAATCCACCGCCTCCATTTTCACAATCTCCAGGTGAGCCACCAATTAAATGGAAGATTTGGTATAGGGCTTTTACAAAATATTAGGGGGCTGTGGGAGGAAATCTTTATTGTCCAGAAAGGTAAGGGTTTCTTCTAGAGAACAATTTTGATTTTGAGGGTGTTGGAGCACAATTTTGCTCTGCCATTTGTAGGGGTGCATTATAATCATGGACAGTTTGCGCCCGCATATAATCCGTTGTTGTGCTAACCTTGGGTCATTACATCGTGTATTGTAATAACTTGAAAATTGAAGTGCTAGGTATATTTCAGTATAACGTGAAGAAATCAACGTTGCAATTATATGTGGCTAGATGAAAAACTTAAACATATAGAGTTCACATATGTAGTTAAGAGAATATTTTTGCAATTAATGTGCTTATGCAATGTATTGATTTAATTGTATTCAGTAATAACGTTCATGTATATGTGTGCTTTACAAAATTATGTGCCGTTTCTTATGTTGGCTGATTTCTCTAGGCCTGGATTGTATTTCACCCTGGAAGCTCTCATATTAGATCTGCTAGTGAATTTCATATGCATGTGGAATTTGTATTTTCTCACGTTTCTGTTGCAGGTGGAGAAATTCATGCTTGTTAGTTAGAATAATGTCCTTGTTTTAGGAGTTAGGCTTAAGGAGGAAAATATACATTGAACGGCGATACTGATAATGAGGGACAGTCTTCTTTCTCATCAGAGAGAGCCTGGGAATCAAGGTCATCGAGCTGAGGCCTGCAAGCATCGCTGCAGCGTGGAAAATTACCTATGAGGACGTGGCTTGCTTGGATGGGGTGACGCCGCAGTGAATTCTGGGATGCTATCTGATGTTTTTGTGTTGAAATTAGGGACAGAGTCATGGGACTTTTGCCTTGCCTTGAGAGAGGGAGCATCTTAGAACGAACTCTGTAGCTTTATGCTACTTGACCTATTCCAACGTCAGTGGGCTTCTTAGGAAGCCTTCACATGCTGACACCTTTACCGAACTTGCCTGGGGAATGTTAAGTAGGAATGTCATGTTAGTGGCAGAGTAGGGACAGACAAATGCTTTTCACGTACGAACCTCCAATGAAGGAAAATTCAAAATTTGCAAACATACGTGACAAGAATTTTCAATTCTATTAAGGACAAGGAGGCGAGGATTATGCTATACTCAATTTCTTTACTGAAACACAGCAGCCAATCAGAGTACAGTAAAGAAAACGAAAACTACATTACCCATAAACACCAAGTACACCAATAGTATATAAACAGTCATAGAGGTAACCACTTCCTCTTTCTTTGTCCAAAAATCAATTAGGAAGAACAACTTGAACACCAGAAATCCATTAAGGACGTCCTCCAGAGAAGTCAACATCCTGACGAAGGGGCGAAGGAACCTCCCAAAGCCACAGGAACAAAGGCAGACCAACGAGGAGAAGAAACTCGCAGCACACCTCAAACAAGGACGGAGCCGGAGGATCATCACTTGGGATCAGAGCCTGAAAAGAGACACAAAGCCGTAATACACATTCCGTGTAATCATGAGCATACAAAAGGGTGGGTAGAGAAAAAATAAAGCAATCATAACAGTTCAACAGGAAGAAATCCATGAACATTTGCATAATAACAATATCTGAAAAGTCATATACAAAGGGTGGGATAATCCTCGCCTCCTTGTCCTTAATAGAATTGAAAATTCTTGTCTCGTATGTTTGCAAATTTTGAATTCTATTTCAGGACAGGAGGCTCCGATTATGCTTGTTTAAAGCTGATCCACCACAACGGAAGCAACATGATCAATAGGTTTAAAGTAAAACGTTTTGAAAACAGAAGCAGAGGACCAATCAGCGGCCTTCATAATGTCAAACAAAGTAACCCCCAATGAAAAGGCTTTAGAGGCCATAGCGCCTCGGGCCGAATGAGCCCCAAACACAGACACATCAATGCCAGCTTCCGCCATGAGCCATCGTACCCACCTAACCAATGTAGCTGGGGTAACGGGGCGAAAGGGCTTCTGCAATGCAATCAACAATTGGCCTTGCATATCAGAACGAAAAGAAGAAGTACTTACTTCATAATCCTTGATACACTGAACGACACAAAGATTAGGATGTGCAGGGAAAGACGGGTAAGAAATAAACATGGTATTGGTCTTGGTACGCCTAGAAAGACGGAATGTGACGCCCTCAGGAGTAAAACTGCGCCCGGCAAGATCCAAAGCGCGCACATCAGAGACCCATTTGCAGGAAACTAGGCACAACAACATCGTCAACTTGGCAGATAATTGTTTGCGGGACAGCAAAGAATTAACAGGCCAAGCTTCCAGAAAACGTAGAACAGTAGACACATCCCATAAGGAAACGAACTTAGGACGAGGAGCGTTCGCAAGACGGATACCCTTGAGCAACGTAGCCACTAAAGGGTGCTCACCTGCTGGTTTACCATCAACACGGAGGTAACCCGCAGAGATAGCTGAGCGGAAATTGTTCACTGTTCGATACGCCAAGCCAGACGAAGCCAATGAGGCCAAAAAAATTTATCATCACAGAAATATCAGCTGATGTGGGATCAACTTGCCGTTGAACACACCAGTCACTCCAATGTTTCCACGAGCCTCTGTAGCGCTTGTGGATACCAGGAGACCAGGCGTCACTGATGAATCTGGAAGCGCCGCAGAAAGGCCTGGGACCGACCAGCGTTCCCCGAAATCCGCCACGCCAGGAGCAGGAGAGAGCCTGACTGAATCAGGGGATGCGGATTCTGAAGAGGGTCTAGCAAGAGATTCCACTTCAGGGGAAGAAGGAACGGCACTGCACAGGCCATCTCCATGAGAACCGGGAACCATGGCTGAGCTCTCCACAGAGGAGCAATCAGAATCAACTCCGCTTGGTAGCGCTTCGTGTAGGCCAGGACCCTGGGAATCATCATGAACGGGGGAAAGGCATAACACAACGTTGTCGGCCACGGTTGGAGAAAAGCATCCATGGCAAGAGCCGCCGGATCCGGTCTCCAGCTGTAGAACAGTGGAAGTTGAGTGTTGAGGCGGGATGCAAAAAGATCTATCCGACAAGGTCCCCAGGACCGGAGAAGATAACGGAACACACGAGGGTGAAGCCTCCAATCGATGAAGTCTCTCAGATGCCTCGAGTTCCAATCCGCAACGAGATTGTTGCAACCGGGGAGATACTCTGCAATAACCGTGATCTTTTGTTGCAGACAAAAGTGCCAAAACTCCTTGGCAATCTCCGCCAGTAACCGGAATCGAGTCCCCCCTATCTTGTTGATGTAACGGAATGCTGATACGTTGTCCATGCGGAGAAGTATACAGCAGTTCGACCGAAGGGGAGAAAGGCAACGAATCGCAAAGGAGCCCGCCAGGAGCTCCAGACAGTTGATATGAAGAGAGAGTTCTTGGGGAGACCAACGACCCCCCGTCGAGACCGGACCACACCTGGCCCCCCAACCCCAACGACTGGCATCCGACTCGATCACAATCTCTGGCGTGGACCCGAATAGGGCTCGATCATTCCAAGCCTCCATGTGGTCCAACCACCATTGCATCTCCAACTTCGCATCCTCCGAGAGTGGAATTTGATCCGAATAACTGAGCCCTCTTTGAAGATGGCAAATCTTGAGGCGCTGCAAAGCCCTGTAATGTAGCGGGGCCGGGAAGATCGCCTGAAGAGACGAGGCCAAGAGACCGACAACTCGTGCTAACGATCTCAATGACACAGTCGGTCTCGAAATAATGGAAGTCAGTTCTCTCTTGATAAAGCGAATCTTTTGATTGGGCAAAAGAAGTTGACATGTAAGAGAGTTGACCCTGAAACCCAGGAAATCTATCACCTGAGACGGACTCAACACAGACTTCTGAATATTCACCAGAAAGCTGGGAGACTGTAATTGCTCGATGGTCCACTCCTGGTGAGACATTAGTTTGAGAGGACAATCCGCTAGAAGGAGGATGTCATCCAAATATATGATCAACCGAACTCCCCGACTGCGAAGATTTTCCACGACTGGCCTCAGCAATTTCGTGAAGCACCATGGTGCCGACGAGAGACCGAATGGGAGAACTTGGTACTCTTACCAAGTCCCTTGCCAGTGGAACTGGAGGAACCGGCGATGGGGACGAAAGATTGGAATGGACAAGTATGCGTCCTTGAGGTCCAGACGAACCATCCAACCCTTCTCGCGCAGAAGATCTCGCAATAGATGGATTCCCTCCATCTTGAAGTGTCTGTAGACTACTCCCCCGTTGAACTCCTTCAGATTGAGCACTAATCTCGAACCCCCTCCCTTCTTCTCTACGAGGAAGATCGTGCTGACGAACCCTTGGGGATGACGCACGGTCTGAACAATTGCCCCCTTTAAGAGGAGCGACTGGAGTTCCTCGGTGATGAACACCTGATCTTTTTGGGAAAAACAAAGAGGAGAGGGCAGATGAGATTGACATTGGGGATGATAAAACTCTATCTTGAACCCCTGAACTGTCTCCGAGCGCCAATTGGCGAGGAAAAAACTTATCCTGCTCCCCAGAACAACACTGCATGCAGGAATTAGTCTCACCTGAAGTGGCGGAATCTTGATATCCTCCGGAGTTGCCACCGGAACGGCCTTTTTTGTATTGTCCGCGGCCTTTCCTTGAAGGGTAGAAATTCGATCTTTGGGAGTATCCAGAGTCTTGATTGCCTCCCCTATGGGACTGGTAGCCTCTCTGAGCGGGCTGTTGCTGACCACGGCCGAACGAGCGTCCCCTGTTTCGTCCGGCCTTGTTGAAAACCGGACGCATAGCTCGCCGGAGTGTAGCCTGGGCCTTGTCTAGGCCACTGAAAGTATTCACAAACTGGGTCATTCAAAAAAGGCTGACCAAAAAGAAGACCCTGAGCCGCTGGACCCGACTCTGAAGTCGCGAGCTCTGCTAATTTAGGGTCGAGTTTGAGGAGAATTGAACGACGCCTCTCACTGGAGAGCACACAATTGGTGTTTCCGAGCTGGCAAATCGCCATTTGAGCCCACTCAATTAGCTCGTCTGGATCCACCATCGTCGATGATTCCTTGGCCCTGAAACCCAGATCCAATATTTTTGTCAGAGGGCCCAGCATATCCAAGACCTTGTCCTGACAGGAACGCCAGGAAGGGTCCAGACCCTTCTTAGGGTCCTTAGCAAATTTTCGTAGGTAAGTAATCATGGTGGGGTCCATCTCAGGTGTGTCCGCCAACCCATCAGACAAATCCGACCGAGGACACTCCGAACGGAGCCGGGCACGGACCTCCTTCTCGAAAGGCTGTCGAATGTGTTGCTGCACATACTCCGTCACTGCAGGGGATGGGAGCCAAGCCGTAGAATTTGGGTGGACAATTGCAGTAGGATCAAAGGTGAGGACAGGTGGATGAGAGGGGGCATCAACAAAATGTTCTTTGCATTTCCTCTTTTTTGGAGGTGGTGGAATAGGATCAGAGGAAGATGAAGAATGCTGATCATCAGAATCAGCCTCAACAGTCGTAGACTGGGATTTCGCAGCAGCGAGAGATTTAGCTAGACGCTGAAAATCTGAAGCATGGGGATTCTTCGGGGAAGAAGAAGACTTGCGCATGGAAGGAACCCAACCTTGTTGTTGCGCATAGGTCGTTAAATGCCTTTTTAGAGGAGTGATAGCACGAACCAGTGCCTTATTCATCGAGTGTTGAACACCCCTATCAAGGGCCTCCACCAGGTCCTGTTCAAGGGACTCTAAGGCGTCATCACCATATTCATCGTCATCCTCATAATAATAGTCAGTCATGATACACAAAGTTGTAAATTCAGCCCACAAGATGACAAATGAAGAGATTGCCAGAGGCAAAATTCCGGGGGAGTGACAAAAACCCCACAGCAAGCCTTATTAATGCAGAAAAAATCGCATGCAAAACAATTAGAAGGTGGAGGGAGGGCTTGCCGTCTCACAAAGCACTCTAGGCAGAGCCTATGCAATGTTATCCTGCCTGAAGCCTTTCTACAGCAACCGGCGTCAAGTAGGGGTTACATTTGTGGCTGTGGGCGTTAACGCCGCAATGGACGTCCTTCTCAGAAGCTCCGGTAACTCCCAGTCACACAGAGCGCCGGAAAACCTTGCCGCGCATGCGCGGACTCCGGCTGCCACAAACGGAAGGGAAGAGCTCGCGCAGGCTGCGCGAGCGCTTCACAACCCCGGACTCCCACTCCACAGCACAAGGGTTCCAGGCACAAAGCGCCCGGACCGTAAGGGAGGCGGAACACACGCTCCCAGCCACGCGACACCGCCGCAGAAACAAAGAGCAAAGCGGCAAAAACGCAAACGTGCAACACAGCGTGGCAGAGGTCGCTAGCAAAGCGCCAGACATACAACAACAATAGTAAATGTAAGTAAAAGAATAAAGCACTTAACTGGCTGCGAAGCAGCAAAGAAAGAGGAAGTGGTTACCTCTATGACTGTTTATATACTATTGGTGTACTCTATGGTTACCCAGGGTTTATGGGTAATGTAGTTTTCGTTTTCTTTACTGTACTCTGATTGGCTGCTGTGTTTCAGTAAAGAAATTGAGTATAGCATAATCGGAGCCTCCTGTCCTGAAATAGAATTTGAACGTCGAAGCCATTCTTTTCTGTATCCTGATTCTGGAACTGATTATTCTGTACATGTTGCACCGTCTCATCTTCCCTCATAGATTTGGCTTTGAATTAGTTCCAATGTATTTCTACACCCTCGCCTTGAGGTGCTTCTATGGCCAATTGTTCTTTGCTTTTGTAATGAACTAACTAAACTTGATTGGGAGTCTGTGATTTTTCTAAGTCATAGCTCATTGGAACAGTAATGATTGACTGGCTAATAACTTTCCTTCCCTCCATACTTTCATGCAGACCAAGAGACATCGGCCTAGGGTTCCAGAGTAAATCTTGAATGTGGAGCCCGAGTTTCACTTTACGCATACATGGAAGTCAGTTCAGTTCAGTTCATAAGCTTTTATTCGATTTGTCAAACAAATCATACAAGCAGCAAATTTAAATATAACAAACATTTCCTAAAAATACAATAAGATCAAGATGCTCGATAAAAGCTAGATTCATTTAAAACATACAACTATATAAACAAATATACAAATATACAAATATACAGACAGGAGTCCAAAATTGAGATATGGCTCAATCAGATATATCATATAACAATGGACATCCTGGCAGCTGTACATTTTAACGTTAATACAAAACTATTTGTCGCTCGATGAAAACTGAATTCATTTGGGAATCATGCAGCTGTATGGACAAATGTACAAATATACAAATATACAAATATACAGACAGGGATCCGAAATTAGATCATGGCTCAATTAGATGTATCAGATAATTATGGCCTTCCTGGCAGCTGTACATTATACTATATATGATGCTACAAAAAAGCAAATGTCCAGATCCTTCAAAGAGTATAGTAGCTGTAGAGCAGTCTTCGTGGAGCGAACATTATTTTTTAAAAAGATGGGCTTTAAATATGTTACCCTAAGGGAATGATAAAATTTACAAAACAGTAAAAAGTGACAACTGCTCTGACGTGAGATGTTATCACAGGGGCATACGGTAACAGATCTGACTTTCATGACGGGAAATGCAACAAGATGGTGTACGATTCCCAACCTTAAGCGTGTTAAGACAAACCGGTGAGAATTGCGGGTAACACCAGAGAGGTAAGGTTGGAAACCCATAATTAGGTTGCAATCCCGATAAAGCGTCACAGATTGTGTCGTTCCAGACACCCTTTCACGGTACTCCTTTTTATAATTTAAAAACCTTTGTTTTATGACATTTTTGGGGATAGAAACAACAGATTTAGGGTCAAGAAATATGTCGAGCTGAAAAAGAAGATGGAACCAGCATTGTATATATTTAAGCCATGTAATACGCGAGGAATGGTCCAGCCTAAGGCAGTCGAGGATGATCTCCTGGGTAAATAAAGTTTCAGTCTTGGCCCAGATCGAATGCCATAACATCAGAGGGCGTAAAGCTGCTAAGTCCGATATGAGTTCGATACCAACTTCTTTGTGGATCAGTTCTACTGATGCTGAGGGTGGGACACATAGCAGTTTTCTAATGAACTTGTTTTCGTCTCTTTGCACAGATGGGCCAACACAGTGACCCCACACCCCCGCACCATACAGCGCTGAGGTCACACATTTTACATTGTAAATATTCAACATATCTCTAATACTTCTCACCCCTAGTTTGGATGAGAATCTGAAGATACTGTTGGTGCACCTCATCATTTTAAGACTGATATTATCAAACTCAGATTGCCATGTACCATTGTTTGCATAAGTAATTCCTAAATAGCAAAAGGATTTAACCTGTGACACTTTAACCTTTTCCATAAAGAAACAAGGATTTACTTTCTTGGTTTTCATCCCATAGGACATAACAAAGGTTTTGGTTTTATTTACAAGTAGTTTCCTGCTTTGGATGAACAACATAAATCTATCAATAAGGCGCTGCAGGCCAATCTGTGTGCGGGATAGTAACACCGCGTCGTCCGCATACAATAATATAGGGACCGACTTCCCTCCTACCAATGGTGCATCTGCAGGGGTCTGGCACAAAATAGAGTCAATTCAGTTGATAAAAAGAGAAAATAAAAGGGGAGCCAGTACACATCCCTGACGGATGCCTCTTGAAACTTTAAAAGGGGGGGTACATTCGCCTAAGGGACCGTAGCGTACCTTGCATGATAGTCTTTCGTATACTCTGGCCAGGAAGTGAACAATCTCCTTGGGTGCTCCTGACTCTATCAGAACCTGCCATAATATGGAGTGGTCCAGCAAATCGAACGCACTACTCAGGTCCGCAAAACAAAGAAATAGGCTACCTTTTTTGACTACCGTGTATTTGTTTATTAGGAGGTCTAAATTGACACACTGTTCTAATGTCCCCATGCCTTTCCTAAAACCGTATTGTACTTTGGTTAAAATATCATTATCATTTGCCCAGGTTTCCAATCTTTCCAGCATAATGCGACTCATTACCTTGACTGAAGCATCCAGTAATGAGATGGGGCGATAATTACGCGCCTCAGATTTACTGCCTTTCTTAAATAAGGGTATAATAATCGACTGACCCCAAGAGGGTGGAAAACACCCCTCTGCTGCTGCATTGAAAGTCCTCGTTAGAATGGGTGCCCACAAATTCATTTCGAATCTAAGTAGATCTACAGGTACTCCATCAGGGCCCGGGGCCTTTCCTCCTTTACTATGTAACAGGCCTTCATAAACCTCATCCAGGCTTATTCCCAGTGGTAGTGGCTGCCAGGTGGAGACTTCGTGGGTCGAAGCTTCTAAAGGCTTCTGTTCAGGATTGAAGATGTTTGTATAGTGTTCTACCCACGCGTTACAAGTAACGTAAGATGTTAATTCTGGGATGCCCTCTGTATTCAGAAAGGGACTGTTGATAGTCTCCCAGTAAAGTTTACTATTTTGTGTTTCTGCCGCTAGGTTTAGATTATGCCATGCTTCTTCTTGTAGAGCCTTTTTCCTGTTGGAAAGTGCTACCTTGTAATTAACACGCAGTGTTTTGATGTTAGTTTTATTGCGTGGTTTATTACTTAGTGCCTTTTTGAGTGCGTGGAGGGACTGCGTGCAGTTGTTATCAAACCAGCCCAACCTAGTAGTTCTGGTCTTGGGTTGTTTCTTAGTGAATATTTCTTCTATGATAGTATTTATCTTGATAAAACTTGAGAGCAGGGTTGCATGATTCGGGGCTTCTCCAAGACAGGAGGTGATCTCATTTCTACATAGCTCTACTACCTCCTTGTGTTTTTTTGCTGGGTCGATTCCGGCCCATTTAATCCTTGGGCCGTTCGGTCTCGTAGAGGCTATGTCCATGGAACAAAATTCCTTGGTGGGTGTCTTTGCTCCCCAACCCAGCAGGGTCAACGTGATGCTATTATGATCGCTAAGGACCCCTTCCCTGACCCACAGGTTGGTGTATTCACTAAAATTGGACAACAGAATGTGGTCGATATTGGTGTTGGCATTCCTACCTGTGAAAGTAGGACAAGTACGGTTGAACTTGTTTTTATTGCAGCTAAGCAAATCTAAGTCAAATTTAGCTAACAGGCTGTTTAGTAACGTGCCATAGTTACAGTGTGGAAAATGCAAAGAGTCTGTGCTATCTGCCATATTACTATTGCCCATCTCTTTCCTGAAACCACAAGGATTACCCATTGCTAAAGGGCAGGGCTGGATATTAAAGTCGCCTACCCATAGGATTACTGCCATTCTACCTGAGGATCCAAGCGCTCTTTTGATTTCACTTTCCAGCGGGAATAGGATATTTCCCCTGGAGGCATCAAAATTGTTATTATAAAAGTTAACTAGGATTAGGTCTTTGCCTTGATTAGATTCCAACCGTAGTACCTGGCTATGTGTTCCTACACTAGAGTATCTTTTGGTTTTAAAATTAGTAAGATTGTTGGAAATTAATAACAATAGGCCACCCTTGGCTCTGCCTGATGAAGAACTGGTGGCGTCCAGACAGTACGATGTGTAGCCTTCTACATAGATGGGTTCTTGGCTCCATGTTTCCTGGAGACATAAAAATTTGTGGCCCGCCCCAGTAAACTCCTCCCAAAAAGGGGTATTCAGTTTGCCTGAGATGCCAGCTATGTTCCAGGTAATTATTGTATACCCCGCGGCCGTCACTACGGTCAGAGTAGCGCTATCTCGTTGTGAGACATAATATCTGGGACAGCCTTCCCAGCCCCTAGGGGCACTACAGATAACTCCAGTTTATCTACCAGTGAATCCTCTTCGATAACAAGAATCCTCCCTGGGGTCGGGATACCATCTGACTGTGTGGTGTTGCTGGGGTCATTAAGTAAAGATGGTATAGTGGAGACCGAGACATACTCTAACTTCTCATCTAGTCCTATGGCCCCCTGAGACTGGTCATTACTGTATTGGATGGCCGGCGGTCAATCGACCATTTCCAAACAGTCAAATCTGTTGCTAACAGGTACCCCTCTCCATCCCCCCATCAAGTGGTGATCTCTACTGGGCTGCCACGGCCGATGTACCCACTCTCTACTTCTATTCCTCTGTGGGTACCAAGAACCTGCATGGTTCCAAGGGCGCTCGGAAGGATGTGCCCAATTGGGAACTATCGGGTGCTGTTGCTCAGGTTGTAATACCCAGTTTGGGACTATCGGATGATGGCGCTCGGGTGGTTGCGCCCAGTTTGGGGCTGTCGGGTGCTGGCGCTCAGATGGTTGCATCCAGTTGGAGGCTGGCAGATGCTGGCGCTCAGACGGTTGCATCCAATTTGGAATTATCGGGTGCTGACGCTCGGGTTGATGCACCCAATTGGGGGCTAACAGGTCCTGGCGCTCAGATGGTTGCACCCAGTTTAAGGCTGGCAGATTTTGAAGGTTATGCGCATGGGGGTAAAAAAAGGATAGGCGATAGGCGTCAATCCCCCCTTTCTTAGCCAAAGCGGGCCAAGAGCAGATATAATCCATAGTATCTGGATCGTGGCACGTTACTATGATGCAATCTCCCTGGATGTTTTTGGGTTCAGCCCCGATCCACGGGACTCTGCGCACCGCTGAGATGCAATTTGAATATGGGGCTTGTTGGGGTCTGTTAATGCTGAGCCACTGCGCGACCTTGTTCCAAAGGGACCAAGACGGCTCCTCCTTGCCTAAGGGCAGTTCGGGAACCCCCGTAAGGATAACTGAAAAGGGGGAAGCTTCTGGTGATAGGTGAACTGGACGTTTAAACCTGAGGCCCCTCTTTCCCTCTTCATGATGATTCGATGATGGTTTCTGAGGCATAGGTGGAAGGGTGGATCTTTTGTTCGGTGGCTGGGGTATTTCCTTGTTAGGGATGGACTGATTGGAAATAGACTGGATGGGGGTGGGCTGGGAAAGGGTAGGCTGAGAAGGAGCAGTGACCAGAACCTCTGCCGTACTCCCAGTCCCAGTAATAAGGAGGGAAGATGTTTCTGGTTTTTTAGATATAATTATAGGCTGAGCTGTTGGCAGTTTGGAGGGTTTAGCTCTGTTGTCCGGGGGGGCCACTTGAGATCTAGTGCCAGGGGGGTTCGAAATGACCAACCCCGGTTTTACTTGGCCTAGGCTAAGCTGGGTCGGGGGCTTCTGGGAAAGAATGGCGAGTTGTTTTTCTATTGCCATTATACTCCGTTCTAAGGGTTGCAGGTGGTGCTTTAACAGTTCCCTGAGGTTCACTAAAAGCTGAGAATGGGTATTGCATGTGCTACAGATGCCCCCCTCCTTACCCGGAGTTGATAAATTTGCAATAGGTGCAAGCGAGATGGTGAGTGGGGTGGTGGAATCACTATGGGCACCCTGCAGTGGAATAGTAATTGTCCCATTCAGGCTAGTGGTGATAGCTTGGGGTTTCTTAAGGTTACCCTTTTTTTTGTCTATTCCCTGTTTGGGGATGGCACCCTCCTTAGCCCCCTTGAGCAAGATCTCAGGCTCTGGATCCTGAGTTAAGGAGATCTGAAGGTCTGGGGTTTGCTCCAGATTTCCTGTTGAGTCGAAATCAGAGGTGAGATTAGTAGCTGATAAATCGACTATTTTCGGGATCGAATGTACCTCAACTACAGAGTTTGGTTGCAATAAAACCGGGATTGACAAATCTGATTGGAGTGGGGATTGCGCTGACGCAAAGAGGCCCAGTGAGGATCTCCTGGCGATAGCCAGGTCTTGTGACACCCTACGCTCGAGTAGGGAAATACTTAGGTCAATGGCCTCGTTGGTTCTTGAAAGACACTGATCGAGTGGGCCGGTGATTAGAGCAGATTTCTTTGCTGTCTTGCTTCTTGACCCCCTAGTCATAATGTAATAGTAGATAACCTGACACAAAAACAGAAAAAGTGTAGATGGCTAAAAGATGTTAACGTGTAACAGATCAAAAAGTACCTTTAGTGGAGAACGTAGAGGCCAGAATGTGGGACCAAGGGAGGTGGCCCAGCCCAGCCTAGCACAGTCTAGAACGGACTAAAACGGGCCCGCCCTTGGCCCGGGCTTCACCCGGCGTCCCGCGAGACGGGGGTGACGCTCTATTTCAGCGCCTCCTGGCGCGCAAATGTCGCGGCGTGCGCCGCTAGGAATGCTGGGTCTTGTGGTCTTTCGCCCTCAGACCGCGCTCCACTCGGCGGCCAAACTCCGAGGTGACAGAGGAGTCGGGCGGCGGGAGGCGGGAGGGCTGGCACCCAGATTCTGGTGGTCCTGGTCAGGCAAGTGGACGGCAGAATTGCAGGCAACAAGGGCTTTCCGCTAGCAGTAGGTTCCCCCTCTCGACCGGGGTGACGCTCTATTTCAGCGCCTCCTGGCGCGCAAATGTTGCGGCGTGCGCCGCTAGGAATGCTGGGTCTTGTGGTCTTTCGCCCTCAGACTGCGCTCCACTCGGCGGCCAAACTCCGAGGTGACAGAGGAGTCGGGCGGCGGGAGGCGGGAGGGCTGGCACCCAGATTCTGGTCGTCCTGCTCAGGCAAGTGGACGGCAGAATTGCAGGCAACAAGGGCTTTCCGCTAGCAGTAGGTTCCCCCCCTCGACCGGGGTGACGCTCTATTTCAGCGCCTCCTGGCGCGCAAATGTTGCGGCGTGCGCCGCTAGGAATGCTGGGTCTTGTGGTCTTTCGCCCTCAGACCGCGCTCCACTCGGCGGCCACACTCCGAGGTGACAGAGGAGTCGGGCGGCGGGAGGCGGGAGGGCTGGCACCCAGATTCTGGTGGTCCTGGTCACGCAAGTGGACTGCAGAATTGCAGGCAACAAGGGCTTTCCGCTAGCAGTAGGTTGAATGTGGAGCCCGGCTCCTTCAGTGGTCAAACCATTTTTTAAACCTTCCTCCAATTTCATAGTTTGTCTGGTGCTGTTTGATGAGAGACTTTAAAAATATCTCTACGTTATACTCTGTGTGGCGTGTGAGTACATTACTAGTACACCCTCCTCTACACAGCTGTGTTGTCAATAGTCCCAGCCTGCTTCCCATCCCACTGACTTGCCTAACAATCTTAAAACATCACAGCCGCTAGGGCATGTCACCAGCCACGTTTTCAGGATGTAACTGCATTTTCATTAGACATGTAGAAGTTGCCCGACTAATAGGAGAAAGAACAAATCCACATTAAAACAGCTCACACATTTGACTTGGGCCAGAACCGAGTTTCACTTTACACATACATGGAAGTCTTTTTTGCGCATGCGCTGGAAATAAGTATCTCATCGGTGCGCATGCCCAGTCGAGATAGGCACCTCTGTGCTCTTGCCCAGTCGCAGCAGAAAGTGCTGTGGCTGCGCATTTTTTACCTGGTCCGTTTGTGGGCGCATGCGCTGGAGAGGTATCTCTCCTCTGCGCGTGCGCTATAGCAAATAGTCTCTTCTGTGCGCATGCTCAGTCGCAGCAGAACGCGCTGTTGCTGCGCAACTTACTTGGTTTGTGTCTATGCGCTGTTTACATGCAGGCGCTTTGCTGCTCGGACTTGTTTCCCGTTATTCAGGGGGAGCCATGTACTGAACTTTGACCTCTCGTCCGTACTGGGGTATTTACCGGGAGCCCGGACAGCGGTGCTATTTACCCTCCACCCTCGGCCCGGCGTCAGTCCAGGCTGCGTTTCCACCCCTGACTTTACACGGCGGAGGAGGAGAGAAATGGTCAGCCAGGGGTCGGAAAAAGTGAGTAATATTGTGTACATGCTCGGCTTTTTGTCTGTGAAGAATGAAGGGGTTAAAAAACAAGTTGTTTTACAATATTTCATACAATTACGAGGCATGTGCTGCTGTTTTACACGTGGGGTGAATTGTAACATTCTCTTTCCAATACGTAGCTGTCACGCTCGAGGATGTTTTTCAAAGTTAGGTTTATTTGTACAATAACTAATTATGTCTACACATAACGAGAAGCCCGGGCGAACTGCCGTTGTATGGAATCTGGTCATGTGAGGCTTCCAGTCCATCCAACCAGGCCTAGCAGAATGTTGCATGAATAAACCCCAGCGAGCACCCGAGGCCAGAATCACACTCATACACCTCTGAAGCATGAAAAATTAAAGACTTACTCAGCCATGCTGTGGTGTGTGCCATATGTCTGAGATATATATATATATATATATATATATATATCTCAATCGGAAAAGCCATATGGTTGTCCCGGTGTTTTGATTTGAATATCTGGTCACCCTCACCCAACACAGGACCAGAAATCTCTCAATTTTCAGAACACCACTTACTGCCTGCTGTGACACTTTTGGGGGTCTTATTACACCTCCCAGCCCATGAGATGAAATGTACATTAAACAAGTTAACTACAATTTAAGTTCTCAGAAAGTATTGGGACTCGTGAGAGTTATTCCACACACCTCATCTTTCTCCAGAAAAGGCCCCATAATGTTGTTCCCGGGGCCTGTTCAAAATATTGCGTAGATTGCTGCCTCAGTATTTGATGGTATGCAAGGCTAAAGTGGGATGAAAAAGGGAGGGGGTGTGTCTTTAAAAGGGGTTTGCCATAGAAGTGCAACTGGGAATCCTTTCCAAGAGATGTGGCCTATGTAAATAAGGGTATTGGAAAATAGCCTTGTCTGAAGGGTTACCCCCAAACAAATTGCCTTCCTCCTCCTCTGACCCTGTTTTTATTGGCTTTAGGACTCTGGCACTTTACAACTGATAATCAGTGTTAAAGTGCATGTGCTTCTCTCCTAAACATGGTTACATTTGGTATATCCAATGCTGGTATATTTAATGTATCTGTAAGTCCCTAGTAGAGTGCACTACCTGCACCCAGTGCCTGTAAATTGAATGCTACTAGCGGGCCTGCAGCACTGCTTGTGCCTCCCACACAAGTAGACTTTTCAACATATCTCAGGCCTGCCACTTTAGAGCCTGTGTATACAGTTTTACTGCCACTTCGACTTGGTATTTAGAACCCTTTGCCAAATCTTAAACTCCCCTTTTATTACACATCACTCCTAAGATGGGCCCTGGCTAGACCATAGGTGCAAGTAGGCCATGTACTGTCAAAGTTTTGCTTGTCCTGGTAGTCCCAAACACCTATGTTAGTTTTTCACTACTATGAGGTCTAATCCTCCTATAGGTTAACATTGGGCTTTCCTTAATATACTTTTAAACTGTAATTCCTGATTAGAAAGGAGTGGTTGTCTCATTTTTTAGGGCTCGCTGCGAAAAGCACGCGATCGCAGAGAGTACTATAGCTGTTGAGTCAGCCGACAAACGAGGGGGGACAAGAGCTGGCCACACGCACAGCATTGTCTATGGTAGAGTCGGATTCTGACGCGCGCCTTGGGATTGGGTCGCGCGCGTCAGAATCCGACTCTGCCATGCTCCGTAGGTTTCAGTTTCGTTTTGACCATCTGCACGACGCGACGCGACCGGGCACATAGTTAGTACCCAGCACTTTACTTCAGTTGCTGGCGAGGATGCAGTGTCGTGAGAACACCACTAGGGCGCTGCCGATACTCTCTGAGAATATCGTGATTCTCTCCGCCGAAAACAGCAGGCCACACTCTGTTCCTGGAAGTTTCTTTGGGAAAACGGAGGTGCGCAGTGCCGGGAGGCTCCCTTCTAGACCTCATTCGGGACAATGCACTCCGGTAAGCGTTCCATGAGCACACACAGGCCACAGCCGCTTTTTCAGTACGGCGGGCTGTGCCTAATGTTATGTTATGTTATGTTATTGTGATTTTTATAGCGCAGAGCTGCCCCAGCATAGGGGCGTCCCGGCGCTTTTGACTGGCAGAAGGAAAATACCAATACATAGCTAAACAGAAAGCAGAAAGGAATAGCCCAAGGGCGCTCTTATGGGCCAGGAGGGAAGAGGAATGTTTTGATGGCCCTTCTGAAAGCAGACAAGTCCTCTAGGGCACGGATATGAGCTGGTAGTGAGGTCCAGAGCTTGGCCGCGAGGTAACGGAAAGACCGACCTCCGGCCCGAGAACGTTTGAACCGTGGAACTGTGGCCAGATTTTGACCCAATGACCTATAAGAGCGGGAGGGAACATATGTGGTGAGAAGATGCGCCAAGATCTGGGGGGAAGACAGCTTGAGAATTTTAAAAGAAAGACAAAGAGTCTTAAACTCGATCCTTTGAGCCATGGGGAGCCAATGGAGCTTATAAATGGTTGCTTTTGCCGAGCAGAACCTAGGTAAGCCCACCAGGGCTCTGGCCGCAGCGTTCTGAACACGTTGCATCCGGATGACTTCCGCCTGATTGGCCCCCAACAAGAGTGAACTCGCATAATCTAATCGCGAGAGTATAGTGGCCTGGATTATCAACTGTCTGGTCGGGGCATCAAAAAATTTCAGGACTGGCCTAAGCTCACGCAATGTACCGAAACAGGTAGCAGCTACTTTTTTGGTGTGTCCGCAAAAGCTATGGGCGGGATCTAACCAGACACCCAAATTTTTCACCTCAGACACCGGGATGGGAGTTGGACCTAGCTCTGAGGGCCACCACTGATCGCCCCAGAGGCTGCTGTGTTTGCCCACGATTAGAACCTCTGTTTTCTTTGCATTAAGCTGCAAGCAGTTCGCCGTCATCCAGCCAGCCACTCCTGTCAGGCCATCCCTGAACCTAGAGGCCCCGGAGACGGCATCCCCACTGAGGGCCACCGCCAGCTGCATGTCGTCAGCATAGGATACCATATTCAGGCCCCACTGCTTGGCGACCGCAGCCAGCGGCTGCACATACAGGTTGAACAGCGTGGGGCTAAGTGCCGACCCCTGAGGTACTCACTGTTCAATGGAATAGTGCTGGTGGTGCAAACAGGTGGTCGGGGGCATGGCCTTTGTCCTGGGGGCTGCTCCAGGAGGCGTTGCGGGCTCGCTTTCCCCCGCTGAAGGGAGACAGGGGGGGGGGGTTCCCTTGCCCGCAGGGCACGCGGTGTCTTATTTTGCTGTTTCAGGACACTGCTGGCAGGACGCTCCTCGCAGGGCACCGAGAGAAGGTGCACAAGTGGCGGGGTTTGCAGTTAGCAATTTTTCTGCAGCGCGTGGGGTGTCACGGGTAGGTTGCTGCGGGGGCATGTGCAGAGGGACAGCCGCTGGGCCTTACCGCTGGACGTTAAAATCTTTGTCCGGTTGTCTTCCGCCCCGACTCCCCCTAATCGTGCTGGCAGCAGGTGTGATATAGGGTGACTCTGGCTCGCAGATAGCAGCAGGGCGGCTTGTCGACCTTGAAGTTCCCGGGGCTGCTGCTTTGCATGCGTACCGCACAGGCCTTCCTAGCGCTGCGGGCTGTACTCTGCTTTTCCGGCGCTAGATGCATAGGTGCAGAAGTGTGTTCCACATATGCCACTGCAGTAAAGATAACAATGTTTGCTACGAGCCTAATTTGCACTTTATTATCCCGTCGCTGTCTCCTTTCCCAACACTTCCAGAAACTATTCAAACTTATAATACTCGCCCAGACTGCTTGGATCCCTTCTTTTTCTGATAAAAAAAGCGTGAATGCATTACAATTAGCTTTAAGGCAATTTTACCCTTTGTGATAATCTAAAACATCTTTCGACAAAATGGAGTTGCTTTGTTTTTTTTTGCTTGCTTTGGTGCATTTAATAAATGTATTTATTTATTTTAAAAATATGTTTACAATTTGCTGTTATGGAAATTGAAGTAGAGGATGTGGCATAATAGCCAAAGCCGCTGACTTTAGTGCTGGGGAACAAAGTCCGCATTTCGGAGTCAGCTCAACATCTTGTTTTTTAAATGGCTACTGCATCATGACGTACACGTCATCACACTGGTGTCACTGGAGCGTCTTGACAGATACATGCACATGTGAGCTGGTGACGCCAGATACATGCACATGCGAGATGGGCCTGTGCTTATTTTCTTTGTTTTTTGGGCGTTTTTTGGAAATGCCTCTCGTCATTTTAAAACAAGCACTTTTTTTATTTTTGCTCATTCACAACAACATAGGCGAAACAATTGACATAGCTAGAGATCGAGTTGTGCCTTTGGCTAAACCTATTGCACTTGCCAATTATTCATATTACTGCTGCCAAGAAGGACCACGTGAAGTGTGATAATTTCAGCCAGTTCAGCCCTTTTTTTATACAACAGCTCTTTGCATGCTGCGATTTATTAACCTATACTTAAGATGTTAACAGTGAAACTACAAGTCCCAGCATGCAGTTTGCTTTTGGCTATAAAGCTAGACCTGGCTGAGACCTCATATGTGATATTGGGCAACATTGTAGCTGTGTTGACCTCAGAATCAAGGTGACGCATACAGTGTTAGTATGCAGATTACCACATATGAACACTAATTTTGCTTTATTGCCAAATTTAAGCACCCGCAACTTCATCTTTGACTCTTCAATCTGGGTCACCCTCACACACCCTCACCCTCACACCCCTCATCCTCACCCTCACACACACTCACCCTCATCCCCCTCACCCCTACACACCCTCACACCCCCTCAACCTCACACCCCCTCAACCTCACCAGGGCTCGAAAATTCCACTCGACCGCTCGCATAGTCGAGCTAAATTTAACAAGGTCGAGCTGTTTTTAGCTCCTACTCGCCCTTTCTGGCGAGTAGGAAAACAAACCAACTTTTGTCCTCTGTCTGTGAAAACGGAGCACATGTGACAAGATAACAAGATTTAAAGGCATTTTTACTGCTCACAAAGTAAATGAGCAATAAAGATGCCTTTAAATCTTGTTATCTTGTCACATTTGCTCCGCTTTCAGAGACGGGGTCAAGTAGGTTGCAGTTAGGTCGAGGACATTTTTTAAGGTACTAGTCCTGCAGGACTAGTACCATTTTTGGGATTTTTCGAGCCCTGCTCACACCCCCTCAACCTCACACCCCTCACCCTCACACCCCCTCACCCTCACATACCCTCATCCTCAAACCCCCTCACACATCCTCACACCCCCTCACCCTCACACCCCCTCACCCTCACACCCCCTCACCCTTACCCTCACCCTCACCCTCACAAACACTCACCCTCTCTCACCCTCACACCCCCTCTCACCCTCTCACCCCCTCTCCCCCTCGCACCCCCCTCACCCTCACACACCCTCTCACCCCCCTAACCCTCACTTACCCCCTAACCCTCACTTACCCTCTCACCCTCACTTACCCTCTCACCCTCACTTACCCTCTCACCCTCACACACCCTCTCACCCTCACACACCCTCTCACCCCCTCTTATCCTCACACACCCTCTTACCCTCACACACACCCTCACCCTCACACACCCCCTCACCCACCCTTTCACCCTCACACACATCCTCACCCTCACACACACCCTCTTACCCTCACACACCCTCTTACCCTCACACACCCCCTCACCCTCACACACCCCCTCACCCTCACACACCCCCTCACCCTCACACACCCCCTCACCCTCACACACCCCCTCACACTCCCTCATCCTTACCCTCACACCCCCTCATCCTCACATCCCCTCACCCACCCTCACACCCCCCTCACCCCCACACCCCTTCACCCCCCACACCCTCACACACCCCCACACCCTCACACACCCCCACACCCCCTTGCACCACTCACACCCTCATGCCCCCTCACCCTCACTCACCCTCACTCATCCCCACAACCCACACCCCCTCACCCTCACGCCCCCTCACCCTCACACACCCACCTCACCCTCACACACCCTTTCACCCTCACACACATCCTCACCCTCACACACCCCTCACACACCCTCTTACCCTCACACACCCTCTCACCCTCACACACCCTCTTACCCTCACACACCCCCCCTCACCCTCACACACCCCCTCACCCTCACACACCCCCTCCCCCTCACCCCCCCCTCACCCTCACACACCCCCTCACCCTCACACACCCCCTCACCCTCCCCCTCACACCCCCTCATCCTTACCCTCACACCCCCTCATCCTCACATCCCCTCACCCACCCTCACTCTATCTATCTATCGCCCTCCCTCACTCTATCTATCTATCGCCCTCCCTCACTCTATCTATCTATCGCCCTCCCTCACTCACTCGATCTATCTATCGCCCTCCCTCTATATCGATAGCCCTCACTCCCTCTATCTATCGCCCTCACTCACTTTATCTATCGCACCACCACAGCATCATTCAGGGATACCACAGCATCACTCGGCACCACCACAGCATCACTCAGGGGCACCACAGCATCACTCAGGGGCACCACAACATCAATATGCGCTACCACAGCATCACTGAACGCCACAGCATCACTCGTCGCCACCACAGTATCAATCTGTGCAACCATTCAACATCAACTGGTTCAAATATGTTCTCTCAATGTTTCAAGCTTTATTACAAATGTCACAAAGATGTTAATATTTCACTTCTGTTCTTGGATTTTCGTCACAATAAAATACACTGAACATAATCCTCACAAAAGTTATTTACAAAAGTTTAAGCTATTGCCATTATAAATTACAATAACTTTTATTTAAGTATTATGTATTTAAAAAAAATTAAAAGCCATTGTTATTTGTAATATCAATACATCTAAGTCACGTAAATACAAAACATGTTGCATTACAAATGCTATAGGTGTCACATTTGCAAAAGATAAAAGTATTGGCATTGTAAATGACAAAGCTATTAATTTCACTATTTTCAAAACCAACACATAAATAAAAAATTTGTCATTTACAAGACCAATAGCTCAAACTTTCATAATGCGAGACCTATTGCATTGCAAATGCTTGTTATATCTTTCGAATGGTAATGCTAAATTGTCTTTACTGGTTTAACATTACTATTTCAGAAATGCTACTTTTTAGAAAGTAGTACAAAAGGGGGTGGTGATGGACGGAGCATCTGAACCAATCAAACACTCACACCCAGTCAACAGATCTGGGTTTAATCCATCACCGTTCTTTAGCCCACTCTGCCACCCCAGTTCAGACATGGCCATATGCAAATCAGTCTGACCCTGTGCCTCATGGGAACAGTCCAGCCCAAACTGCCAAGCCATGCCTTCCCTGGACCGGACACAAGCTTCCGAGGACCGGTTTCTGGCATTTCAGCCGTCTTCAGCCCGGTTTGCTTGAATCCAGTGGCAAAGTGAGCAAAGGACTCGCGTCTGAGCATACCCTGCCAACTTATGGCGAACAAAGTGGTACAAAAGGGGGTGGTGATGGACGGAGCATCTGAACCATTCAAACACTCACACCCAGTCAACAGATCTGGGTTTAATCCATCACCGTTCTTTAGACCACTCTGCCACCCCAGTTCAGACATGGCCATATGCAAATCAGCCTGATCCTGTGCCTCATGGGAACAGTCCAGCCCGAACTGCCAAGCCATGCCTTCCCTGGACCGGACACAAGCTTCCGAGGACCGGTTTTTAGAGAGTAGACATTTCTTTGCACTTACAGCTCTGTGTGCTTGCAGCCTGTCTCCAATACACGTCTCGGGTGGGTGACTGCTACACTTTGTTCCTTCCCTCTAGACAGCCACAAACACAGGAGGGTTAGGTGTATGAGTACTCATCTTCATTCTAATGACTCTTCCTGGGCAGGAAGGGAGGGAGGACTGACACGCCTGAATAGGCAGTGCTCTGCCCCCACACAAAGGACTGATTACCCCCCACAGGTAGTCTGGAACCAGAGCTGATAAGAAGGGGCCTCTGTACACTTCGAAGACCCTTCTTCAAAGTCACCCCCACTTCACAGGCACTACTGGGTATAAGTATTGGGTCTCCGACACAACAAAATCAGACACTTCCTGACTCCTGGACCTGGAAAGACCCTCTGTAAGAAGAACTGCTGTGCTGCTACAAGGACTGTCACTCTGCTGGACTGCTTCTCTGGAAGAACTGCGTTTCTGCTGTGCTGCCCTTTGACCCTGCAGAGGTAGAACTGGCCTCTGCTTTGAACCCAGAGTGATCTCCAAGGGCTTGTTGGCTTGCTTTCTGTTGCTTGAAACTCAGTGCTATCAAAGTCTTTGCCCCTGCTCCTGTGCCTGGTTCATTGGAAGTGGACCCAGATACTTGCACCACAGAAATCAATGCATCTCCAGTCTGCTTAGAGCAGAACCAGCGCATTGACCCTGTTGCAGGTGTAAAATCAGCACTTCACATTCAGAACCGTCGCTTCACATCCTGAATCACTGCTTCGGAACCAACTCACTGCCGCCACAGCCTGTAGATGATTGACACAGTGCCCCTCCAGCATGGATTAACCCAGCACATCTCCTTTGGAAGCGCCACCCTTGGAACTGGTGCTTCGCTCAACGGACCTGGTGCATCACCCCAATTACGTGGAGAAATCCAGCGCAGCACCACCACTGATTGGGGATCATTAACGCATCTCGTGATGCGACAATGATTAAGGTACTTTTGCTCAGCAGGCTCTACGTGGGTCCTGCAGCCAGCCTGTGCTTAATTGCAGGATGCTGTAACTCTTGACTTTGTACCGGTCCAGTGTGACAAGATAACTCCCATTGGCCCTTATTGCTTCTGAGCACTAGAACTCTTTCTATTCTTTAAATATTCATATCTCGACTTCTACTCATTGGATATTTATCATTTTGTTCTTGATTTATTTATAAAATTACTGTCTATTTTTGCAAAACTGTGTGGAGTGTCTCATCCAAAAGCCTGAGGAGCTCAAGGACAGACAGGCTGAGAGGGACCTGAAGCTGCAGCTGGTCCAGATGGCTGTAGAGGTGAGAAAAGCTGAGGTAGAAGGAGAGAAAGATCTTGCTGGCTCATGAACTGAGTCTCAAGGAGCTGGACTTGAAGGCGAAACAGCAGTTAGTCCTAAAATGGTAGCAGTAAAATGACTGTGTCCAGTGCAGAAGAAAGAGTCCACATACCCAGAGGCTTATTTCCTGACTTCAAGGAGGGGGAAGACATTAGCAAATGCTTTTAGACATATGAAGTAGCTCTAGAAGTACATAGCACTCCCGAGGAGGATTGGGGAGCTGGCCTTTGGAGTCATATGCCTAGTTATGGGAGGGAGGCCCTGCTGGCCCTAGAGAAGGGAGGGCAGGTTGAAGTATTAAACCATGAAGTAGGCCCTTGCCAGGAAGTATGATTTCACCTCCGAAAATTGCAGGTTGAAATTCAAGAGTAGTCCGAAACTGTCTCTCCAGTCCTGGGAGGATTTTGTGGGGTACTTCTACGAGGCACTGGCTGGTTGGGCGAATGAATAGAATGGTAGTCTTTTCAGGGGCTGAACAATTTCGTGGCTAGACAGCACATGTTCTGTCACTGTTTTTCAGGGCTATGCCAACACCTGGTTGATTGTAAGTACTCTGACCCCAGGGTACTTGCAAAGGAGGCACAACTCTGGGTGAGTACTAGAGTGTCTCAGGAGGAATTTGGGACTTATCCTAAGGGAGGTGGCTCAGGATCCCCTCAACAGAGTGAGGGGTAGGTTCCCAGTAACCCAGACAGGTTCCATTGTAGAGGTGGTGTGGGGGGGTCCCATGCCCCTTCTAAGAGTAGGAGGAGAGGTGGGGATGGGCAGAGCACAGGGTGCTCTATTCCCTAAGCGTGGGTTGTTCCCAGCGGGAGCCCTAGCAAGGGGACATGATTTGTACCATGGGACCAGCCACTGGGAGAGTTCCGCAGTGTTAGGAAAGCTGGGTGGGGTGGCTGCCACAAACGTCCTACCAGTTCTGTCTTCTGGGGGTATCACTCCACAGCGGACGGTACTGAGGCCCAGAGGTAGGGCCGAGAGGTGGAAACTGTTCACAGTGGGAGGACCAGTTGGTCAGGGGTTGCCAGCCTTGAGATTAGAGCACTCCAAGATGGACCCTGGTGAGGTCATGTCTGGCCTGGGGGGGCTCCATGCACTGTCACAGGGCCAGAGGGCTGGAGACCTGTGCCAGGCAGACTCGCATACAACACATGCAGAATGTGTTTCCCCTGGGGGTGGTAGTTGTACTCCCCTGGAAGTTCAGCCTTGCCAGGCAAATGTTCGGCCTAAGAGTACAGAGAAAAAACTGGGGAATCCCTTGGCGGGCAGAACTAGAACGTTAGCCCATGTATTAGCACAGGTCTCTAACACATATAATGTACAGATAGAAAATTTGTTAAAAAGGGTTTACTTTTTAGTCAAAAAAACATGTCATAAACAATACAATTATTTATAAAAAAAACTTAAATTATAATTTCATTAAAAGCATATACAATATTAGCACCACCATATTCAACTGAAGTTCATAAATTTGCTACTGGCACACAATATTACAGGCATAAACTGGTTGTCATGCACATCAATTAAAAAAAAAATTAAAAGAAAAGGGGAGAGACAAACACAGACAGTACTATTTGTCA
Source organism: Lissotriton helveticus (assembly GCF_964261635.1). Lineage (NCBI taxonomy): Eukaryota > Metazoa > Chordata > Amphibia > Caudata > Salamandridae > Lissotriton > Lissotriton helveticus. The sequence continues at coordinate 48,138,556 of NC_136069.1, forward strand.
TATAGGTCGCACATCTAAACAGACCAATGTTAAAACTATATCCTGGACCCGCTCAATTAATCTTGTCTGCAGGATAAGCTTAGTCCCGTGATTATGCAGGTGTGGGCGTCGACGCGTTTCGACGGCTTTTAACAGTAATGTACCATCTTTTTCAAGACTGTATAATGGGTCTCTCTTAGTAAAGGTTACTGGTTGGTTACCACTTTAATCAAATCCTTATTTCATATTACTTTTCTGCATTTCTCTGGATTCTGTATAGTTTCTATGTGATGGCATCCTAATGTGCGATAAAGCTTAAAATCTGCTCCTGCTTACGTCTGCCAGTCTCTTCTGCATGTGTGATCTCATGTTATAGTATCCTCTTATTTTTAAAACCAATTTCCCATTGGGTCTGTTTATAATCTCACGAAGGCGGTACACTTCCCCGGCCCCTCCGATATCGTAAAAACTCCCAAATGATGAACCTGACTTTCTCCTCTAATTCCAGGTCAGTTGGAGTGTCCCTGGGGTGGATAAAGATTTCTGTCCTTGGGCCCTTCCGATTTGTACGGTTCCTGGGACCACTCCTCTCCACACCCAAAACGCCCGTACTCCAAACTGCCTCTGCCGGAAATGATGGATGATCCATCAATGATAATTGAGCGGGTCCAGGATATAGGTTGAACATTGGTCTGTTTAGATGTGCGACCTATATGACAAATAGTACTGTCTGTGTTTGTCTCTCCCCTTTTCTTTTAAAAAAAAAAAATGACAACCAGTTTATGGCTGTAATATTGTGTGCCAGTAGCAAATTTATGAACTTCAGTTGAATATGGTGGTGATAATATTGTATATGCTTTTAATGAAATTATAATTCCCGCTGGGCCTGGTTGAGATGCCCCGGTCTGGCTGGACTTTGGGGGTCCCTGGGCAGCAACTTTATTGTACCACCTGATCACAGAATTCAGTCGGTTATCAATTTATCCCACTACGTTACTCATTAATGGACGCCCTCAAGATGACCGACCGAGGATTTTTCTGAACAGCAAAAATTACGTCATAATCGAAGGAGATGCGGAGTATGGAAAGAGAGATGAGACAATAACTGATACACATCTGCAGATGTACTGCTGACTTGCATGTTTTTCATATCCAGCCATTGCAGTAATTAACTTCTGAGCATGTTCCAGATCCTTTATCGGAGTTAGAAAATGTTCTTGTAGTTGTGATGATTTGCTGCGTGCATGCACTTTCCAAAAGCCTGCGTCATGGTGAAGTCCGCTCCAGTGGCTTTACAAAGGTCCCTGTAGTCCACGGAGGTCGCCAACCCCCCAAACAGCCCCAGACAAATGCATTTCTGTGGTATATGAGCAACTTACGGGCCCCTCATCACATTCTGCAAAGGACTCAGAGTCCGTCCCCACCATTTTGCGTTAAGCCACTGGGCAGCTCAGTGGGTAAATGCACCCACTGCAGATATGTGTAAATAACCCAAATGTCCCCGGTTCTTATCCTGTCTGTGCAGTCTTCAGCTTTCCAAGGACGTATGAATGAGTGCTAACAAGTAAGTTCAAGTAACACTCATTATCCTAGCGCGTTTAGCCATTTGTGATCAAGAGCTTAATATATACACAGCTGCTCTCATGGGCCGGGCGGCATTATTGAAGATGCTCGTTCTGCCGAGGCTCCTATACATCCTACAAAATACACCGTATCCTGTCCCTCAGGGGATATTTGCACACATCTCTCAGGCGGTGCAGGCGCTGCTGTGGAATGGTGTGAAACCTAGGATAGGGCTCCACAAGCTCACCAGAGGGGTATATGATGGGGGTCTGGTGCTTCCTGATGTCAGATTATATCACTGGGCCTCGCAGCTCCAGGTAGTTAACAATTGGGTATTTACAGACAGCACCGAACCAGCCTACAGAGAAGACAGGATGGTCATGCCAGGGGGTAACAGCGAGCACTTGCTTTATGCCCGGAGGCCGTGAAGGGAGTGGCCTGCACACACAAGAGTGGTAGTTCAATGTTGGAGGGAGGCGAGCAAGTTCCTGTGGTGGTCGGATACACGGACAGGTAGAACCCCTTTATGGCTCAGAGATCAATTGAGAGAGGTGACGCTTTTGACCGGCATTAGGATGTAGAAGCTAATTGGCATTGAATACTTGGGTGACGTGTGGAAGGGACCTGCCCCCCCCCCGCTCCTTTGCTTACCTCAAGAAGGAATATGACCTTCACAACTCTCAACAATACCATTACATACGTCACATACACGCCCTATGCTCACACATTCGTAGAGATGCCTCTATCCCGTAATACTCCCCTTTGGAAGATAGTCTGTTGCTTGACCCCATTTTGGAGAAGCCCACATCCACCATTTACCGTAAGCTCATAAACAATATGCCAGACCCCTTGGTGACGCTTCGGGCTGCGTGGGTCCGTGATATTGGTCCCCTAAATGACGATGATTGGCAAGACACCATACAGAGCCCGCATGAAATAGCAATCCGTCCCAGGTTTAGGTTGGTCCAATTGAAAATCCTACATCGCATATACTACCCTCGCACACATCTATACACTTGGGGTAGGAGCCAATTGGCCCTCTGCGTGAAGGGTTGCCAAGGGGAGGGCACCATATTATGGGGGTGCCCCGAGATAGTTCCTTTCTGGACCAAAGTCACAGACACTATGTCTGCGGTTGTGGGCGACAAGGTTCCGATGGAGCCAAAGTGGCTGTTACTGATGATTAGGGGGGGACGCAGACTGGTCGAGGCATGTTGCACTCTGGCTAGCATTGGTGGCAGGGGTAGCGAAAAGAAACCTTGCCAGGGTGTGGGATCCCAGATGCCCCCGCAATGGGAACAGTGGAGGAGGGACCTGGATTGGTGCCAAAGAGCTGAGGAAACCATATACAGGAGCAGGGGCTGCATTAAGAAATGGAAGAAGATCTGGGGGCCATGGCGGAAATACAGAGGGTCAGAGAGGGAGTCTGTGGAGTAATTATGTAATTGGATATCTCACTTGTGTACTAATGTGTCCGACTTTGTTCACCACAACGCTATTTCCTAATCTACCTCTTGGACATTGTCTATTGTTTTATGGTACTATGAGCTATGTTAATAAAAAGATTTAAAAATTAAACTAAATTAAACACACAGCTGAACCTTGAACTGATTTGCTAGCTTAAAGTTTGCTGTTTACACATAAGGTGATGAAAAGTAAAGAGTTAAAATCCCAGAATGCCTGATACAGCCTTGCGCCCTTCCGAGGTTGGTAAAGTGATCTCAAGAACTTCTGGCCCATCTCCCTACTCCCGTTCCCGGCGAAAGTAATCGAGAAGACTCATGGTGACCGGCCGCACTGGGCGCTGCACCCACACCCACTGACCACGCACGCAACCTATGGGTCATCCTCGACTCAGCGTTGTCAATGACCTAGCATGTAAACGCCATCTCCTCCTCCTGCTTCAACACCCTCTGCATGCTCTGCAAGATCTACAGATGGATCCCCACCGGAACCAGAAGCATGGTCACCCAGGCCCTCGTCAGCAGTAGGCTGGACTACGGCAATGCTCTCTACACGGGAACCTCAGCCAAACTCTAGAAGCGACTACAACGCATACAGAACCCCTCTGCACGCCTCATCCTCGACTTCCCCCACCACAGCAACATCACAGCCCACCTGAAAGACCTGCACTGGCTCCCCGTCAACAAGAGGATCACCTTTAAACTCCTCACCCACGCTCACAAAGCACTCCACAACAACGGACCAGTGTACCTCAACGAACGACTCACCTTCTACACCCCTTACCGCCAGCTTCGCTCCGCCGACCTCGCCACCATCCCCCGCATCTGACGAGCGACCGCCGGCAGCAGATCATTCTCCCACTTCGCCGCCAAGACCTGGAACACCTTTCCATCCGCCTGCGACAAACCCAGGACCTGCTGTCCTTCAGGAGACTTCTCAAGACCTGGCTGTTCGAGCTGTAGCAGCACCCCCGCGTCTTGAGACAGGCGAGTTGTGCGCTCTACAAATGTACTGATTGATTGATTGAAAGTTTGCTGTTTACACATAATGTGATTGAAAGTAAAGAGTTCAAATCTTAGAATGTCTGATACTGCCTTGCGCCCTTCTGAGGTTGGTAAAGTGAGTAATATAAATTGGGCAATAGTAAGACGTTATTCACAGTGCTTAGAAGCAGTGGGCGAGAGGTATGAAGCGCTGTACAAAAAAGAAACTCGGTCCTGCCGATGTTGGAGCTGGGGAGTAAAGTTTGGGTCTCAGCATGGCTCAGCATCCTGTGAGCCTGGGTCGATGATGTGCTCCAATAGTACCGCACAGAGGGTATTTGTCCAGGACTCCGGGGGTGACGCAACGGGGGCAGCATGGAAGGCACTTCAGTGTTGGAGGCGGGTTGGAGGGAAATGGGGCGTGTGAGTGGGGGTGGCGGGAGGGGCATGGGTCTGGCTTTTTGACCTTCTCCGTCATTTTGGGCTAGTATAAGTGTTTGACCAGCCTCTCCCAGGTATTGGTCTGCTCCATGTGCCCAGCCAAGTAAATCTAATGTGCCAGGTTAAGGAGGAACTCCTTGTCCTATTGTGGAACCACCATTCTCCTGGATGCCCCTGGTTTGGGGTCCCTTGGCTCACTGCCAAGAGCCCCTGCTCCCAGTATATCTTATGGGTACCACTGTTATCCCCTTGTGCCTGTTGAGCTAACTGTTGTAGGTCTTCTAGAGTGGGACAGGTCCTTTGTCCATTGTGCAGGTCCTCCCTAGAGAGATCCCCTGCTCCTTGGTGTTCTGACAGATCTGACAAGTTTCCAGGAGTCAGTTCTTTTTCAGATACCAGACCTTCCCCTGAGGGTTGGGCTACGTTTGGGCCTGTTGTGCCTTCCTGCCCCTCCTTTTAGCTTTAGGGACTCTCTGTAATTCAGTCCTTCTTCCGAGTCAGCTGAGGTATAGATGCCAGGGTTGCCCTCTTTATGCTCCAAAAGATATTTCAGGGCAGGATACAGTTGGTACCCAACGGGCTACAGGTTCTTTACCACTGGTGACCACTTCCTGTGGAATGTGGCATATGGATATACCAGACTGCACCATTCTGTTCACTTCCAAGATGACGAAACCCCTGTCTTGGTATACAGACCTCACTAGCTCTCTGGGTGTGGCTACCTCACTGGGTATCAGGCTGCCATTTACTAGTGACTTGCAGGTAAGTTAGCCATTTCCAATTGGGTATAGCCAATTTGACATACACTTCAGGGCCAGAGCAGTGGCACTGAGGTCTGGGTAGCAGGCCTCAAGGCACTCTTAGCAGTCAAAAAAACTAGGGGGTGACCATACAAAAGGAAGCATTTCCTTACACCCTCATAAAACAAACATCAAAGGGGTGTGGGTTTTATCACAATGCACCTAAGTCCCATGTGTACAGTAAATGGTTACTGAGCATATCGAAACTTAACGGCCAGCTCCTATTGAGGGCCAGCTAACGGGTCATTCAGTGATGCCACACCAGCTGACAGCTGATCAAAACACTCCCCCCCCCAGACGCTTACCAAGGTTTCCTACCCATGGTGTCTTCTGGTTGCATAACAGGTTGCTACCAACCAGAATGTTCATGCTCCTCTCATCTGAACAAAGAAATTGAATATTAAGCCCAGCTAATGTCAAACTAGGCCCTGGGCTTATAAACTGTCAAACCAGGGCTTGAACTGCTTCATTTTTGTGGAAGAAAACCCCAAATATAAACAATAATGGGCAGTAGAAACATGGCCAGGCTAGCCAGTGCTGCTGCTGCTGTTAACGACAGGCAGGAAATAACTGCTACAAGAATGATAATGGACTTTAAATTACTGGAGTTTACCAACTACAAACACTGGCCTGAGAGCTGTATTTACTGGTGAAGCTTGCACCACCTCCCTGAGGTGCCAGCATGTTTGCTCTCTCTGGTCCTGCAGGAGCTGGGACATAGAGGTGGTAAAAAGTGCAAGAAGAAGCAGAATAAGCTGTGCTGGTTTGAGCAGACTTGCTGGCAAGATGGAAGCGTGAGAGTGGAACTGGGCCTGAGAGTGCCCCGAGCCCACAAATAGAAGGTTCGACCTGAAGGCAGAGGCGTTTGAGGCAAGAACTGCCGCTCGGTGTGGTGCCGCTGTGGATTGGTGTGTGAGGAGGCTCAATTGCTGGAGGCCATGTTGCACCAGTGACTGGTGAACCCATTTGATGTGTTGCTCAATGGAGGTAATGTGGTGACTTTTAACAGAGCGGCCTATAGCTTGTTGAGGCAAGTGAGTCTGAGCTGACAGACTGCACCACTGACCCGGGAAGAGGGGAAGAAAAAACAAGGAATAGCCTGCTCAAAGACAGGGACCATAAGCATGACACAGTGACAGGAGGGATCTTAATCTGCATGATCCTATTGAAGTGGCACACAACAAACTGCGCCTCCCTCCATTGTGTCAGGAATAACTCCATGCCTTAACGGAAGCCTGTTCCCTAGTCAGAGGAGGAATGTGGGTGTCCTTGGCTCCACAGTGGTTCAGATGGGATTGATGGGGCAGACGCTTAAGGTATCACCCCAAAAGGAGGGGGAGAGCAGCGACGCCCCAGCTTGAAATGGACTGATTGCAAGAAGGACATGAGGCCTGCCCTGAGCAGCCGTACAGTCATTGAGACAGTCAACACGACTAGCATCATGGCTGGATCCTCCCACAACATAAAAGATCTCAATATAGAGAAGATGCTAATTTAGGTGTGAAATCTCACCCGTTCCCTGCACATTAGGCTGGCAGCAACTTGGTGCTGCAGCACCACTCAAACACCGTACGCCCTCTCCTCCTCTTATTGGGGCCCCTTAGATGACTCATTATGGGCAATCCTAGAGCGATTAATGCAGGGAACCCTGCACCCAACAGGAATTGACTAGAATACTTGCCATGGAAAGGGTGCAAAGTGTCAGCAAACATTCTCCCCCCTCCCCCACCTGGTGCTCCCATAAGACTGGTAGTTTAGAGACTTATGAATTTCAGGGGCAGAGGCAATATCGTAAAGTAAATGTAAATGTAAATGTCATGGTACTTATAGAGCGCACTGTCACCAGACGGTCACCTTGCGGTGCCACCTATTCGGCTTCCTGGCGCTGATACTCATACCGCTGTGGAACCCCTCCTGTCTTTCCCTGTGAAGTGTCCACTCCTGGGCACTCCCAGGGTGAAGCCAGCCATCCTTAGCGCTGTTGGGCCGGTATGGAGGCTAAGCAAGCTATTGCCCAGAGTTGTAGCGTGGGGCCCGTGATTAGGATAGGCACCGAGGCGAGAATTAACAGGTTTGAGGAAATTTGAGCCCGAGACCCCGCCGAGGCGGGAATCTAACCCTGGTCCCCTGGCCAGAACTCTGCATCAGGGTCTGCCGCTCTAACCATTGAGCCACACTCCCCCCACTAAAGAAGGCAGGAAAGCCGGGCACTACCTGGCGAATGACGCCAAAGTAGTCCTTTTCCCCAGACTAGACGCTTGCAGTACAGCACAAACAAATATCCTGCATTTAAGTTCAACAAATGTTGAGGAACATGGGGGTGACATATGCCATCCTGTTTTTGGTGGGCTGCAAAATAATGACTAAAAACAGCTCTGTGTTCTTCGTGGAACCCAGGGAAGTCTGGGTCGGGGCAGAGAGGCACAAACAAAGCTGTTAAGGGGAACCCTCCCCAGTGGAGGGAATGCACCTCCCCAAACAGACATTGAGAAGAAGGTCAAAACCTGAGGAGGGAGGAAGATCAACCGTGTCCCAAGCCAAAAAGAAAAGAGAGGAGGCCTTCACTAGGGCAGTTGAGCCTTTAGGAGCTCTACTGGGGACTCTATAATCAAAGGGATGCTCTGATGCTATTAACAGAGCAATTATGCCACCTAGATTATAAGGCATGTATGACTAAGATACACCTGAAAGGAGATAAAATATTAGTATGGCTCATACATCCTGATCTCAAAAGGATTATGCTGACAGATATTGTCAATGAGGCCGGACAACAACTGCATACACAGCCTGAAAAAAAGGCCTTTCAGTATCTCCATGCAAGGCTATAGAAGGATGAGATGGGGAAAATATTCAGTACCAAGCTCATTACCTATAGGAGGCAGGAGTGACATTATGAACCCTCGAGATAGCTGCAAAATTGGAGCAATCCCCGACGGAAACTGGAAACACACTGCCTGTCGATCACAATAATGAGCGGAATATCACTCTCTAAAATAGTAATCACCCCGATTGTTATTCCATGTCACACATTTGCTCTTTATAATACCAGGGAAAATGCTATCAGCTGCTGCATCATATCCATGTAAAAGTATGGTGTAGACAATGGTGAGACATGACTTCCACACATATTCTTTGTGAACCTACAAAACATTTGTATTAAAATTCAGGCAGAAAGGTAAAAACAGGAAGTCATTATTGGCGTATGCTGTCCAATCATTTGTACTTTTTACCCTAGACAGTTTAAATAGTTCTCCAAACAATTAACATCTTCCTTCAACATTGAATATTCATACTCACCTGTAAAATTTGATTGGAGTGTAGCCGACATATTCACAGAGACACCCCACTCATTTAAGGCCGTAAAAGGGCATCAATCAAAATAATCCTAAACTCAAGGATACAAAACAGGCAGAGCTACTAATAAAGATAGTGATATGATTATTTTGCAAAAGTGAAACGCCCTCAAATGAATCGCACAGAGAACCTGGTAAATGTGAATGCAAAATAACATGCATGTCCTTAGGTTGTTATATTAAGCAGTACATTCAATGTGTGAATTCATTGTAGAAACATATGTATTTAGGATATTGCTCAGAATCTTCATGTGTCTAATCAATGTGATACACATTCAGTGGATGTCCTAATTAAGGGAATTAATGCAATATTATCAAAAGATGTTTAAAAACGATTGTTCTTTAAAAGCATTGTTCTGATGGTTCAGTAGATATCTTCACTATGGCTTTAGTTGGACTAAATTCAATGATGTTATTATGCATGTTCAGACCCAGGGAAGTTACAATTTTGCTGATATGAACAATGCTTTTAAGCATTTCCTTTCTGGATGAATTAAAATACTATGTAAACGTTCAAACAATTCACATGGGTGTCATAGCTCACTATTGGTTACGCAGTAATTGACGCAAATGCTTTATGATTAATCACGTCGGTGGGTATCTGGCCCCTTGTGCCTATCCTCTACTGCAGGGGTCTTCAAACTGGGGGCCTCAAGTGATGGGGAGGGAGGTGGCGCCAGACTCGGGCCAAAGGAAGCTTTATGCTGATAACAGTGCTTTGTTTTCAGCAGAAAAAAGTGTCAGGGGCCATCACTAACATCTTTTGTCATTTATATCCTGGCTGGGAGTCTGTGTCAAAAGGGAAGGGACATCAGATATTCTTCAAAACCTACACCGCTGTTTCTAATAATCACACCGTGGATACTTTTACATTTTAGCAAGGCCTGCCTGGCCAGAATAGTATGTTTGGCAATCATGTATTTGATTGCATTTTTAAAACAGCAACAGAACTTAATTGTAATATTTAAATAAGTCTAGACCTATTTAAACATTGCCAGTTTAATAGAACAATTGTGAAAAATGTTGAGGGGGGGCCCTGGTGATTCTTTTTTTTCACTGGGGTGGTGCGGCATTAAAGAGTTTGAAGACCACTGCTCTACTGTATGACCAGACATCCGGTGGTGCTAAAGATACTCTAGAGCCCCTGCTTAGATGGAGGACTTGGTGCCCCAGACTATGAGCTACACTGGACGTGATGCCTCAGTAAAAGACAATGCGAGACCGTGTATCGCTCTGAGGTCCCCATAATGGCATTGACCACCAGATTTGGAAAAGACTTGCCCCACTTGGGTGGCTATGGAATCCAGATACTGGATGATCTATACTGGGGATGGTACCTTAATGAGCTTCCACGTTTTGATTCGGGACACTAAAATGCAGAGACTACGCTTTATAGGATACCAAACAATAGAGGGGTCCTTGCTGTTCGACCTGGGTGGTAACATCACCACTAAACTGTGTGCGTTTAGCATCCTACAAACCAACGCACAACAGTGCATATAAGCGCATCCACCCTCACATTATAAAATGTTACGTTATAAGTGGGGCAGATGATAAGATTATTGATTAGAGAACAGAGTGTGAAACTGCAGGTTTTGTGAACAGATTTTAGAAGACCTGCAGTACTAAATAGATGATTGTTCCAATAGATAATGACTGAATAAGATCGTATGGCAGCTGTGCAAAAACTCAATAAATAAAAAAGTGAAAACAAATCTGCAGCTCATCCCCATCACCTGGCATAATATGGAATATCTACATCTAATTCTCTTGCCCATTACCTGGCCTACTGTAGGAGGTCTACAGCTCACCCTCGCCCCTTTCACCTTCCCTGCTGTCGAATACATTCCGCTTGTCTTCATCCCCTTCGTTTGGTCTACTATGGAAACCCTACCGCTCATCCTCCTGTTCTTCATCTGGTCTACTGTAGATACAGTATGCCAGGGGAAGGGGATGAGGTTGAGCTGTAGATATTTTAAATTGGGCCTGGGGATGGGGATGAGCTGTGGATATTGTAAAGTAGGCCTGGGTAAGGGGATATGCATGAGCTGTCGCTATTCTAAAGTCCAGCAAATGAAGGGTTGGAGGACGAGTTGTAATTATTTTACCGTAGGTAGCCAATTGCAGCACCAAGGTTTTTAGGTCCTCTGAAAAAAAATAAGCTTGAATGATACAAACATCATGTTCAAGCTATATCGAGGCTTAGACGGTCAAAAAGAGACTCAGAGATCCTTAATCTGTCGTTCATCTTACAAAATTTCCGACTCACTTTTCACTCCCATAACATATCTAGGATCAGGCCTGGCCTTCTTCCTCAAGCTCTTCCCACTATACCTTTAAACGACATATAAGCTGTGCCCAGGGTGAGAGAAAATGAGCAGGGATGTGCAGTTGCTCCAGTCTGGTGTATGGCCGTCTGCAAGTTAAATGTCCCAAAAGCTGGAATTCCCTCTGCCAGGAGCAAAGCTTTCAAAGCTGAAAATTCAGTGTTGGTGGGACCTCAGAGATAAGGAATGGTGATCCGCTGTGGCTCACCCCGTACAGTGACCAGAGATGCGTAGATTACCTGCTAGATGCTGTGGACCCCCCCTTAATCCAAGGAACTGGGAAATGTTTATGACACCCTGCCCTGATTCAGACACCACTCAGATAGGGTTTGCTCCTGGTTTCAATAGCAGGGAGGAGGAACTGCCCTGTGGGGAGTAGATGTGTGCCCCCCATAAGACCCTAGGCCAGTCGAAGCTCTTTGAGTTTCAATGTTCGATATTGCTACTAATGAAAGAATTGACAGCGAAAGACGCGTATGACCCATACTCTATATGTACATGATGCGCAAGCTGAATAATGACGTAACAGCTTCACATTGAGAAATTCAAAAGACGTGTACACTGTGGATTATAATATAATCCAAAAAAGTAATAAAGTTAAAAAAAAAAGAAAGTCAGTACATTCAAAGCTTCTCTCTGTCAACAAGAGTAGGAAGCTCAAGGCCGGACCATCCTACACCTGTCATGAGTGAAGAGCACAATCTACCTTTGTACCTGGAACGTTTGTTACTGATGCCCCTGGAATGTGTCTCGACCACCTGTGTTTCTGCATGTTTGGTTCTGTCACTAATTACTGGACACTCAGCTGGCACCATGGGGCTCTCGACATCCAGTAATTCGCCATAAATAGACCGGGGTGGATAGTATCGCCAGTTGGTCCTTTGTGTAGTCCATAGGAGCTTAATCCTGCGTAAAACTATCTAGGCTTTATTGGTGTGAAATTGACATACTGTGCATCATCTGTCATAGGTACCAAGTGTGTCTCGTCTGAGACCATCACTCTTGTCGTAACATCAATATAATTGTAATAGATAACCCATGCACCCAAGACTGTTTGTGGTACTGAACACATTTTGTCTTCTACATCGTACCTGACTTTGTGCAGTTTCTGAGTAAGATATAAATGTTTGTAATTCCATTTCTTCTTCCAGGCGCTGCTTACGTTCCAGGATGTTGTTGCCTGTTTCTCACAGGTGGAGCAGGAGCTTTTACACAAATGGCAGAAAGATCTTTATACAAATGTGATGAAGGAAATTCACCAAATCTTCCTGTCGTTGGGTAAAGTACAATAACATTTGTGCAGTATGTACCTAACTAGACTGTTGGCTGGTTTAAGGCTATTATAATAGGTGGTAAATATTTTCATATTTAGTGCACATTCTTATTTCAGTAATTGCATTTCTTAAATCGCATTCCTTTTTATAAACATATGAATAGAAGTTATGAAGTGTATCACTTTATGCTTCTCAAGGTAGGACTAGAAATCAAAATGCCACTAACATTGTATACGACTATGACTTCAGACTTCGCTTTGTGTAGCAATTTCTGAATTCTCGTGCCAGCTGATGGTTTACAGCCACTTGTCTTTCTCTTGTTAATATAGTATATATGTCAATAATCTTTATTTCCGTTGTAAAAAAAATAAAAGATGTACATACAATATAAAAACAATCAGATTTCCAATTCCGCACCCATCTGTCCCAACATAGTTTAAGTGTACTAATTGAGAGTCCGTCAAAGGTGTTTGCAAATATTAAGACACTAAATACATTTTTAAAGTCTAAAAGCATGGAACATCCATCAAGAAATATCATAATGGAGGCCTTATAATTATCAATTCATTTGAACAAACTTTATATACATGATGTTATTTCCTTCTTAAAAAGTGAAAAAGAAGAAATATAAAAGTTATAGGCCATACTGACATTAACTCATGATTCCATATCACACCTTTTAATACTTGTTATAACTCAACAAAAAATTAAGCTGAAGGTCCCTATAACTTGGAGCCCCTTCTCCTCCTTACTAGATCCACAGAAAAGAGGTATCTGCTTACGCTGAAGACAATAGATTGAGTGGTTTCAGTTCTAAATATTCTTTCCGCCTCACTGAAACGTCTAAATCCCAGAAGACGGCAAATAGGTTTTATCCATTTTCTTCTAGGGTAAATATAGGCAGGATAAAAGAATAATACATGTGCTTCATCCTCTTTGGCACCAGTATTACAAAATTTGCAACTAACCAGGTTTTCCTTCCCTGCTTTACACACCCATCTAGTAGTGTTTGCTTTAATTTGCAGTATACCATAATGAAATTTTAAATACAGGGATTTAGCAAGACCTGGTAGAATTTCGTCCATGAAGGGCTCAAATATGCTATCTATTTTCGTAGCAAGATACCTCAAAGATAGGGTGCCTAATTCAGGGTTGTTTAAATGGGAATTTAAAACAAACGCCCAATATCTTAGTTTTAGCACTTTTTTGCAACTCCGAGTTAAACCTTCAGGGTCTTCCCAATAATGTCTCAACCCCAGTTTAATGACCCAGTCCTCGATATGGGTCAACCATGCCAACCTCGTGTTATTTTATATTCTCAGAATTTCTTTTAGAGCTTCTCTATAATCGATTAATTCGTCTGTTGACCACACGCGAACCCAATACAGTAAGGGTCGTAAAGCCTAGTGGTCATCAGTACGGTGGATGTCCAAGTCCATTGTAAGAGGGAGTAAAGGTGTACGCCGTGGGATAGCTAATAATTCCCTGAAAAAAATGTTCTCTTGTAGCGTAAAAATGTGTTTAGCCGCGTAACCCCATAGTTCTGCCGCATAAAGAGAAGCAGATTGTGCCTTGTATTTATACAGCTCCAATGCTGGGGACACCGCTTTAGATTGGCTGCTCTTATGCCGCCTTGCTATCGGGACTAAGTTCTGGGTATGGATAGTTTTACTTTTATCTCTTTGAGATTTCCAATCAAGTTTAGTGTCTAAAGTAATGCCTAAATAATAATTGCACATATTCAATCCTTTCTGTATTAACAGTGAAGGTTTTTTTAAAGGTTCTATGTGGATTGACCACCATATATTTGGTTTTAGACGAGTATAATATTCTAGCAATAATGATGAGTGTTTGCCAATGACTCCTTTTTCAATTCACGCTCAATGTACACAACTCTGAAATGGGTCACATCCAAACAATTCCTGAGGACCCACACAGAGAACGTAGGCCCAAGTTCATAGCCGTAAACAAGTACAATCTTAAACGAGTTACCTTCCCACAGCCTACTCCAGCTGACTCCAAACCTGAACTGAAATGCGTGTCACTCAATTGCAGATCAGCAGTAAGACATGCGGCGGGCATCGCTGACTTTATCCTCACACGAGCCTGACCTCTTAATACTAACTGAAACTTTACTAAATTATTCCTCTGCATCTATCCTTAATATACTAGTCTCTCCTAGTCACAACATCATTATATTAGCTAGGTCTAGTAGACCAGGTGGAGGTATCGCCTGCATACACTTTAACAGCCTCTCAGTGAAACATTCACAATCCGCTTTTCTATCCTTATGCGAATACTTATGCATCGATATTGCATGTGACAACAGGCCACTATGCAAACAGCACATGATCTACCACTCACCAGCAGACAACTGTTCTTTCATAGAACAAATTATGGAAATCATGTCAACTAATGCAGGACAGCACTGCACCCAGATCTTCCTCGGAGGTTTCAACCTCCACTGGAATGACCTGAATGACCCTACTGTTAACAGCCTTAAAACCTTCCTAACTGATCTCAACCTGATCCAAATCTGCGAGAGACTAACACACAACAAGGGAGCAACCTTAGATCTAACCATTGCAAAAGTCAATTCCATTCAACTTGAATCTATCGTCCCTTGCGACTGGAGAGATCACCACCGCATCACCTTCCTCATCACAGCATCTGTGGGAACAAATAAGGCTCAACTAAAGAAACCCAAACACTGGAAAAGGAGCATGCAAAACATTAACCTGAATGAACTGACATCCCTCAGCAAGAACATCTTGCCTCCTCCTGTGGACATGTCAGATGGCCATGTTCTTACAGATCACTACACTAGTTCCATAATGAACACTCTAGATTTGATTGCACCCTTGTAGCTAAAAAGAATGTCCACAAAAGACTCCAAACCATGGTACAATGGTAGCCTTAATGCAGAAAAACATAATCTGAGACTAGCTGAACGGTAGTGGAGATCGTTACCGTCCCTTGAGCACCTCAAGCATTTGAGAGCACCGAGGAACATCTATAACAAACACATTAGAAGTTTGAAAGCAAATTTCTTTATAAACCAACTGAATCTGGGGCGTGGTCTGGTCATGTTCAGAGATGACTGCTTAATCCTGGATCTCCGTGCTGAGGCGGTCACCGTATGGCAGCAGTGGCATCTCTAGCGTTGGGGGGGATTTCATGTAATGCCCTCCTGTATCACAGTCAAGCTGCTGTGGACCTAAGCGCTGGCGTCTCGGACCTGACGAAAGCCTCCTTCCCGGCCCCGCACAGCAGATCTCGGGAAGGGCCTACAGCAGGGTCAGCTGTCGCTGCCCACAGGGAGAGGAGATTCCTACCTGGATTGACTGTGGCTGACTCCTCTTTTCCCGCTACTTCTCCAGCAGACTGTGAGGGGCACGACACGGTAACTCACATGCTCTCCCCGATCCAATATTCAAGGAGGTAACAAGGCCACCCGGCACACTCGCACGCAGCAAACCACAACTGCTGCACGGCCCAATATCAGGCGGGCCTACTACACTGGAAGTACTGGTAGATCCAGCGAGATGTATAGTCCGGTTGCCTCAACTTGCAGCAGGGCTGTGTACTCACAGACACCAACCACCGCCCACCACTGCTGGGGGCCTGTGGAGGCTTTGCGGCTGGTTCCCTCCATCACGCACATCGCCAGCACAGGAAGACTCCAGTATCGAGCCCACTGCCGCTGCCGCCCTGCCTACTCAGACGCCAAAGTCCACGGACACTGCCTGATCCCCTGTGGGTAAGTGTGATACAAGGGAGCCACAGACCACCTGCAATAGGGCGATAAGCCAGAAGGTCTTCCCTTTTCCCTGGACCTCTACATTAAGGGCAGGCTTGGGGCTTTAAGCCTTATTATCCCCACCACACCACGCTACCAGTAGCCAGGGGACCCCGACCGGACTCTACCAAACATAACTTGGCATGCTACAAGCAGAAGGCCCACAACCCCAATAGGGCCTAATTCCGTATGGCAAACATGATCCCTGAGGCCCCAATGCGGGGGACTCAATACTGATTCTAGTGACACCATCTGTCTGCGGCATACCTAACTATATAGAAGACCGACTGCATCTGAGCCTCTGATATTGCCTGTGCTTACCAGTTGTAGGGCTCCACCCCTCTTTGCAGGCTGGACTGTGGCGGGCACACCTGGGACCTAAAATCCATGTGAATCCCGTGGGTCCTCACACTTATTGGACTTCAGATGCGCTCTACCCCGCCATTGGACACCAGTTGAGTTTGCAACGGAGGCAGGTGAGTCTTGCCTACCTGACATGCGGACCCTGCGTGTGGTCTGGGGATGTCCACTGGCAAGACGACTGGAAAGCTTGTGCGACCGCTTCACTTCACAGAAGCACTTAATTGGGTCCATTCCAAGAACCGCACCCCGACGCTACCTCATCAGAGCTCTGTCTTTTCCGCCCACTATGGCCGCCGCACCGGACGCCACCATGGAGTGTATCCTGTAGGAAATCTCAGCCTGGGGCTGTCGGCTGGAGGCAACCATCTCTGCCCAGGCCACTGAGACCAAAACCATCCGTACGGATATAGCCGGTTTCCAGAATCTCATGGACTGCCTGACCTAGCGTGTTTCTGTGCTGGGGATCGCCTCAACACAGTACCGGAACGAGACCAAGAACTCCTATTCCTATGCAGCAAAGTCATAGACTTAGAAGACAGGATCCACCGAGACGACTGCTGCTTTTTCAGATTTCCAGAAAACGTGGATGGCCCTGACATCACCGCGTTGGACACTCACAACCGCCTATTGCCTGCTTTCTACGCCACGAAAAGCCCTGGCAATTGATAACTACATATAAACAATAGGAATCCACTAGGATAGGTTCGGTGGTCCCTACAATGGTGGGGAGCAACCAGTGTTGTTTAAATACCCCTCACACACCAAAAGGCCCCTTGGTGTCATGCTTCATCATCGGGGTCTTCGCAAACCTCTACGGAATGCGGCGTGCTACGACTCACGACTACGTAGGAGCACTGAGGGTGAACTATGTGTTGGTGTGTGTGGAGTAAAAATGGGTGAGTGGTGAGGTGAAAGTGTTTGTTAAAAAATACCTGGCTCGTAGGAGGGAAAACAAAAAGTCTTTATTAAGTCCTCGGCTGGTATTGTTAAAAAAGTGCAGGCGAGGTTCTTATTTACCGATTATGGTAAGAAAACCTCAAAAGTGCGTCGACATGTTTCGGAGTAGAAGACTCCTTCTTCAGGACAAGGATGTGCACTAGTTATCCTCACCTTACTCACATGTATATGTAGATGTCAAAGTGTGCTCTACAAAAATAATTATGGTGAAATGTCCCTATCTGTTTTTAAGGAGAAAGTCCGTTGCGCCCAATTGGCGATATACAGAACTTATAGTAATGGGCTGTGGAAGGGGAGCGCCGCACAACACTACAGCGCGACTAAAGAGACCAGATACCTTGACACCTGACCCTCCGGCGTCCCTGACGACCAGGACTCCTCCTCTCTTTTTCCCCATGCAGGTACCGGAACCACTCGCGGCGTCTGGCAACAACCCGGAAGCGAACCGTGGTGACCCCGGAAGTCCCGCCCCCATCCACAACCCGAGAGACAGAAAAGACGCCGACGAAGAGAGGAGAGCGTTCGATGCGGTGGACTCGTGGCAGGAGACAGCGTGCGGAGAACCTGAGGCGGAGAGCGGTTTGTGTCGGAGCGGGAACGAGGAAGAGGAGGACGTCTGGACGGAAGACTGGTGGAGTCCTCTGGAGGTGGCTGGAGAGCGGCCGTAACTCACCGGAGAGTTACGGCGGGGCACGTGAGTACCCTGTTACCGTTGTTATATCCGTGCCCCCTTGTAGATAGTTGTATAGTGCATGTACATAGGACCCCTCACGAAGAACCCACCGCTGCACTGTATATACTTAGAGATCACTGCACTTAGCCCCTTGTAAGTAGACACGTTTCACTTCCCCCTCACGACAGCACTCTCTTTCCCTTCCTCTGTTGTCTGAGCCTCTCTTCCCCTTCCCTTTCCAACCTTCTCCTCACGGTCTCCTTTGTCCCGCACGACCCGGTGGTTGGTGACAGTACAGAGACGGTCATTACTCACGAGGACTAACTGCCCTCTCTCTCTCCATTTCCCTCTGAGGCTACACCGGATTCGACCCGAAGAGCTGAAGCCCATCCGACGACCAATTCATCCCTTCCTTGAAGACCGGACTACCTTCCTCACCACTCCAGCCTTCTACCTGTTGTACCCCCTGAAGACAATAAAAAACAGTTACCATAGCACACTATATCCGGCCTCCAAGCTTGTTATTCCGGTCCGCCCGCAACCCCAGCCCACATGGGCTAAGTAGCCTCATGAGCCAAATGCGTGGTATTGGGGGTTCTCTGTTCTGCTCAATGTAGCAACGGTTACAGCATGGCCAGGTAGGCTCTCATCCCCTCAACGCGGCTCCGACGAAGAGCACACTTTGACATCTACATATACATGTGAGTAAGGTGAGGATAACTAGTGCACATCCTTGTCCTGAAGAAGGAGTCTTCTACTCCGAAACATGTCGACGCACTTTTGAGGTTTTCTTACCATAATCAGTAAATAAGAACCTCGCCTGCACTTTTTTAACCATATCAGCCGAGGACTTAATAAAGACTTTTTGCTTTCCCTCCTACGAGCCAGGTATTTTTTAACAAACACTTTCCCCTCACCACTCACCCATTTTTGCTCCACACACACCAACACATAGTTCACCCTCAGTGCTCCTACGTAGTCGTGAGTCGTAGCACGCTGCATTCCGTAGAGGTTTGCGAAGACCCCGATGATGAAGCATGACACCAAGGGGCCTTTTGGTGTGTGAGGGGTATTTAAACAACATTGGTTGCTCCCCACCATTGTAGGGACCACCAAACCTATCCTAGTGGATTCCTATTGTTTATACGTATTACCAGGGGAGACAGAATCCACTTCTTCCTCTCCCTCCCCCCTTTTGTTAAATAATTGATAACTACAGCCTGCACCCACGGCCAGTACACATTCGAAGGGACATGAGATCCGAATAGCAGTGGTCTTCTCCAACAAAACCAACGAACGTCACAAGGCTTTTATCTCCCTTAGGCCCCACCTCTGACAACTGGACATTTAAATATGGCCTCTTCGAACCCGCACACCTCCGGATCACCAAGAACGACGTTTCAAAGGAATTTTTCATCCCAGAGAGTCTTCGATAATTCCTAGAAGGTCTCATCCCTCAGAATATGGACAATGTCGCCTGTGCTTCTGGAGATATCTCCTTCCTGCCATCATCCTCTCTCTCGACCCCCCTCCAGTGTGCTCCAGGGGACCTAATAGAGCTGCTCGCTCCCTGGGTGACAGGACCAAGGCTCTCCAAGCGGTTGTCACACTCACACAGGAGCACATCAGGGACAAGTCTCACTCCGCTGAAACCCACCTCTGTCGCGGAGAGCGCTCCCTGACCTATCCCTCTACACATC
Organism: Lissotriton helveticus; assembly: GCF_964261635.1. Classification (NCBI taxonomy): domain Eukaryota; kingdom Metazoa; phylum Chordata; class Amphibia; order Caudata; family Salamandridae; genus Lissotriton; species Lissotriton helveticus. The sequence continues at coordinate 48,158,232 of NC_136069.1, forward strand.
ACGGTCCAGCACCCTCCACGAACTGGCAGTGGTTGAGACCTCATACAAAATTGCTGATACGCTCCTTCGACTTCGTAGAACCGGATGGCAGCCTCTTCTTTCTGCCTGGGCCCTCCCTATCGGACGCACCCATACCCACACCCACACCCACGTCCTGTCCCATACTGGGGGGCCTTCCGGGACCCAGCCGTGAGCTGCTTACCTCCATGCTTCCTGCCCAATGCAAGGCTTCGACTTTATCCTCATTCATTCCCACTCTGACACTCCGTGACCAATTGCATTGTATCCGCACGGGTGCTGGCTACCCGCAAAAGGGGACATCAGAGGCCCAGAACTCACAGACAACACCCCGGATTACTGGCCATTCACTTGACCGGCCTCTGCTTCCCCTTACCCTCCCTTTTAGATGCACAGTTGGTGGTGCCTCACCACCTCGCCCCTCCACAGGTACCTAGAGTTTGTTTTCGCCCCCCCGCAAAAATTTGACACCAGCCTTGCCACAATCACACTGGTGTGCTTGAATGCCTCCCAGCCAGCCCTGCCGCCCAAAGTGCCCCACTCGGTGCATTACAGCCCTCAAGCTTAGACCTGCAGCGTACAGCCCAAGATCTCTAGAGCCGCATCCCTTGAGCGCAGCTTACCCCTCTCCCTGCTACCCTCTCCCCCCTCATATCCCCTTCTGACAAGTCCTTTGGTGATTCCTGCTCACTTGCCCTCAGCACTGCCTGGTGCCAACCGGTAGTTGTTATACCGATGTGACCGCTCCCTTTACCCTTCCACCCCTCGCTATCCCTCTCCTTTTTCTTGCCTTTGCCCTTCTAACCCCCCACTTTATATCCTCTCCTCCTTTCTTCCCTCCATCACCCCACCTTCTCCCCCCCCCCCCCCTTCTCCCTTCCCTGCTCGACCCATACTGGCCCTCTGTCTGGTCCCATACCCTCCTTTCCCATCCATTCCTTACCTGCCCTTACCCCAGGCCCCCTGTGCCTATTCACACCATGCCCCTGCCTATACAGTTTCTCCAACCCGCTGTGCCCCCTCTATTTCATTTCCTCGCATAACCTGGAGCCTACCCTTTACCCCATTTCCCCACTCCCCACGAGCAGCCAGACACCTCCACGGTCCCTCAGATCGCACATGTCGGCACATGTTCCTCACACCTCAAAGCCCCTATGCGTCCTCTTGTGGAACGTCAATGGCCTCACGCACTACATTAAACGAAAGGAAGTGATCTCTTACCTCCAAAGAAAGAAAGCGGATGTTTCCCTCCTACAGTACACTCATCGGGATGCCCTAAAATCTGACAAACTTTGCCACAACTGGGTGGGCTGAGTGAGCCACAGCAGTGTAGCGGCACTGGCCACTGCTGAGGGGTTTTAACCGCGAAAATGCAGAGTAGAGATACATCTCTGTAAATCATTGAATGTGACAGTTGTAAAAACGTGGTCCAACAGGATGGTAGATATACATTTGCCAAACTGAAACTGGGAGACCTATCCCTGTGCGTGGGCTCAGTGTATACCCCGACGGGGCCATCCGCTCCTTTTTCCTTCACCTGAACTGCCTGCTTATCGAGATTAGAGCATCTCGATGCATCATAGGATCAACTGGAATCTTATCTGTGACGCGGTACTAGACAAGATGGGACCCCTGGACAGGGGGAATGACTGGGGCAGAGCCCTGCTGGGAGAGATCGCCTCGGACCATGGCTACATGGATCATTGGCGCCTCTGCCACCCGACAAAGAAGGAATACACTTTCCTGTCCACGGTACCCAGTCCACACTGGACTACTTCCAAGTCTCTCACTCCGTGTTGACGCTCGTCTGTGATTCTTGCATCTTGGAAGCCGCCCTCTCCGACCACTCACTCGTCCGGTTGTCCCTCGACGTGGGCCTCTCCTCCCCTGGCTGCAAACCGTGGCAGAGATACTACTCACGACTTCACAAGGAAGAGGTGACCCCACTGAGTTCCAGGGAACAGGGTACTAACGACAATTATAGTCAAAGGAAAATCCCTGGACTGTTTATCTTTTCTTTGCGTGCATTCGCCTCAGTCAAACCTTACCATTTTCATACAATATCAGACCAACACAAAAATATGACGTTTACAATCTTTCTGATTTTATTAAAAAAGCTTTTGTACTACAAGTTAAAAACAGACAAATGTCTGTACAATATAAAAACAATTGAAAAATGCAGTGATATCAACTCAAATACATGTCAGTCTATACATGTGCAAATTACAGCGGTTAAACAAGTACATTCCTGTATGTCAAAGAGAAAAAGAACATAACATTTTTTAACAAACAATACTTGTCAAAATTATACCCAATGTATGCTTCTAAATTTCAACAAATCAACCTCTGCCCCACCTTGGGTTGGACTATTTCCTATTCTTATTTGAAACTGACCCAGAATCCTCTTATAGATGTCACACATAAATATGCATTAGATGACAACGATCACAGTAACCATAATCCAGGTGTATCTGCTTTCTGATAGGGATCTAGCTGGGTTCTATATTTAAGTGCGTCGACGCGTTTCGGTGTTCACAACCGGTATGTCTACACCTTCATCAGGACTGCTGATGTGTGGGGTTCATCATTTTTTTCTATACCTTTGACTTGCTGTCCGATGTCGAACAGCGGGAAAGACGAGGCAGACGAGGTGAACGCCAGCTTTTATCCAACATCCAGAACATATCCAGTTCTTGGTTATACAACAAGAAAAACATTACACCTCGCCGGGATGAATTCTTACACTTTTAAGAAATAATTTTATCAAGTTAAAAAGAACGCAGAAAAGGAAGCTAATCAGAAAATACTGATGCAACACGCATAAAGAACACTAAAAGCAGAAATATTCCATACTGCAAAAAAAGAACTATATAACAAATCGCTCATCTGTGGGATGAGAGGGAAATAAGTGAAAACTTGCAGAGTCAGACTAAGGCAGATCCACCCGTCACATCACGACAGGGGTCTAAGAATAAAAATCAAGGATATCGTCTCCTGACAGCAAGTCAAAGGTATAGAAAAAAATGATGAACCCCACACATCAGCAGTCCTGATGAAGGTGTAGACATACCGGTTGTGAACACCGAAACGCGTCGACGCACTTAAATATAGAACCCAGCTAGATCCCTATCAGAAAGCAGATACACCTGGATTATGGTTACTGTGATCGTTGTCATCTAATGCATATTTATGTGTGACATCTATAAGAGGATTCTGGGTCAGTTTCAAATAAGAATAGGAAATAGTCCAACCCAAGGTGGGGCAGAGGTTGATTTGTTGAAATTTAGAAGCATACATTGGGTATAATTTTGACAAGTATTGTTTGTTAAAAAATGTTATGTTCTTTTTCTCTTTGACATACAGGAATGTACTTGTTTAACCGCTGTAATTTGCACATGTATAGACTGACATGTATTTGAGTTGATATCACTGCATTTTTCAATTGTTTTTATATTGTACAGACATTTGTCTGTTTTTAACTTGTAGTACAAAAGCTTTTTTAATAAAATGAGAAAGATTGTAAACGTCATATTTTTGTGTTGGTCTGATATTGTATGAAAATGGTAAGGTTTGACTGAGGCGAATGCACGCAAAGAAAAGATAAACAGTCCAGGGATTTTCCTTTGACTATAAGAGATACTACTCACCACAGAGCAAGACCCAATTACGGACTCATTTGTCCGCCTACCTGGCAGAAAACAAGACATCAGACTCCCACAGGATCTAGTGGGCGGCCGTGAAGGCAACCATTTGCTGCCAGCTGATGAGGGATACAGCCATGACCAACAAACAGGCGTCTCTTGGTTGGACTGAGCTGGAGGGTCAGATTGCTTTCCTCACCCCCCTTTACCCCATGTACCCCTCATTGCCCAACCGCGGCCGTCTATAGCAAGCCTGCATGGCCCTTAATGTCCTCCTCACCTCCAAATGCTGAATACGCCCTCCAATGCCTGAAAGGGAGGCATTATGAGCAGGGAGGAAAAGCGGTCCGACTGCTGGCGGCGCAACTGAGGCAATAGGAGGCTGCAATGGCCACCCCCGCTATCCGATCTGCTAACGGGGACATCCTTACTCGAATCCAGAACATTGTCAATGAATTTGCCTCATTTTACGAACAACTTTACACCTCAGAAGCAACGGCCAGCACAGAACTGATATCAGCATTCCTCAAGGGAGTTGACCTTCCACACCTGACGGATAAAGGCAGGGAGATATTAGTAAGGAGGAAATTGCAGCAGCCATCGCCAAGTTACCCTACCACAAGGCACCGGGCGAGGGTGGAATCCCCGCGGAAATCTCCAAATGGTCCAGAGAGGAGGCAATTGATACCCCACATGCCTCCTTACAAGAGGCTGAAAGGACGGCCTCTTTAGGACCTCTCTCTAACAGAGTGGTGATCGCGGTACTGCCCAAACCTGGGAGAGACCAGTTACGGTGTGGCAGCTATTGCCCCATCTCCCTCCTAAACAGGGATATTAAAATATTAGCCAGTATCTTGGAAGCACGGCTGAGCAAGGTCATACCCTCCCTTATTTCTGATACACAGGCTTTGTCCCAGGCTGTTCCTCCAGAAACCACCTCCGCACCCTGGCTCACCCTCTATGATCTGCCAAGGACCTATCAGAGGATGCGGTAGCCCTCTCACTAAATGCTGAAAAGGCGTCTGATCAAATCTAATGGGAGTACCTTTTCACCGCTATGAAACGCTTTGACCTTGGAAAACAGTTCATCTCCATGGTGTGCCTACTTTATGACTGCTCCATTGCCCAGGTCAACTTCGTAGGGTTCCTCTCGGATACCTTTCTTATCCGGAGAGGCACACCTCAGGGTTGCCCACTCTTCCCCCTCTTGTACTTTCTGGCAATGGAGCCTCTGCCATCTGCGACTTTATATTCATAGCGGGCATACCCATCGCAGGTGGCCTCGCTAACATATATCTATATGCAGACGATATTCTGCTCATCCTTAAAAACATCTTGCGTCCTTTACCGGCATTACTAGAAGTCATTGGGAGAGGTGTGGCGCCGCGGCCAGGGCGACTGATGCTGGAATCTGGGGACCACGGTTCGATCCCCGGCTCCGGCGGCAGGTTAGCCCAGCACCATGTGACTCTGGGCAATAGCTCGCTTAATCTTCCCGACGGCCCCCAGCGCCTAGAGACCCTTACGGGTGATTGTGCGCTTTACAAATGTGGACTTTACTTTACTTTACTTTGCGGCCCTATCAGGCTACAAGGTGAATTGGGACAAAAGAGAGGCCCTTCCACTGTCCTTAGGCACCACTAAGGGAGCAATCTATGGTTATCCTTTCCGATGGAAATCCTCATGGCTTAAATACCTGGGGGTCCTGGTTAACAGAGGCCTGGAAGGAATGTTTGTGGATAACCTGACACCCCTGATCGTGCAGATGAAATCAGACTTCAACAAATGGTCCCTCCTGGGATTTTCCATGTTCGGCCGATTACAGGTGGTAAGAATGGTTACACTGCCGCTCTTTACCTACACCTAGGGAATGTTGCCCATCATAGTGCCTCTAACTACACTATGTCTCATTGACACCCGAATACAGGCCTTCGTTTGGGGTTCCAGACGCCCCCGCTTAGCTGTGTCCAAACTTATGGCCAGCCGCAACTTTGGTGGCCGGGACCTAACGACTGTAGAAAACTACTACTCTTTAGCTCTTTAACTCTCCCAGCTCTCCTATCTGCTCCCAAAAACGCCGGACCCCCGCAGTTGGTCGCAACATAACGCTCACTCCTTACCGGTGGCGAAGGCATTGGCCCCCTATGCGGGACCACACCCCTCAACTACCTCCTCCACATCCTGTTATACAGGCTACACATAAGGCATGGCACTGTGCGCGCCGCCTTCTACGCGTAGACCACTGTCTACACACCAGGGCACCGATATGTGGGAACAACAGCATCTGATTAAACTGCCAGAAACTCCATTGGCCCAGATGGAAGGCAGTGGGGATACGTAACCTGGATCAGGTGCTACTGGACGGCGACTTGAAACGTTTAGCTCAATTACGGGAGGAATTTGGGTTACACCCGCAGCAGGCCTGGCAGTACCTGCAGCTACAGCACCGCCTGAGGCGATGTGTGGGCCCTTCAGTCCTCGCCGATAGTAGAGTACCTGTCCTGTGGGGCCAACAAAAGGGGGTGATCTTGGACTCTATGGCACACATACGAACCACCTATTCTCACAACCTCCCTTGCACGACCTCCGCTCATAGTGGCAGGCCTGCTTACAACTCTCCGTCAAAAAAGAGGAGTGGATGGAGGTTATAGAGGCCCTGAACAAGGGCACCCCTGAGGCCGTGCTGAAATTCTGCCTTTTTAAAACCCTTCATGGGTGGTCCTGGATCTCTATGAAGCTGCTTCATACGAGGTGTTGGAGATGTCCAGGAGCATGTTGTGACCTTACCCATTTCCTCAGTGAATGTCGCTCTATCCAGCCTCTCTGGTCCTATATCGGGGACACCCTAGGAGGGTCCCTGCCCCTATGCCTACCTCTCCCATCATCCTGCTGCACATTATCAGAGACTCCCCGGACATTACTTGCCCACAATTCTGCCTCCTACACACAGTGCTATCCACAGCCAAGCTTTGCATCCTTCGGCAATGGAGGTTGCCCACTCCCCTCTCGCAAGAGGACTGGATGGTGGTGATTCAAACAGTGTCCCATGAACGTGTTATCTATGGCATACAGGACCAGGCGGAGTTGTTTCCTCCGACATGGGCTCCCTTTCTTCGAGAGGCACCACACTATTGTCCTCTGCAGATGTCCCTGCCCCACCTATCCAGATTGCAGTGAATGCTGGGCAGTTCAGCCTCCCTCCTCTCTCCATTTCCTCATCCCTTACAGAAACTCCTGATCATCCTTCCAAACATCCCCCTTTCTTTCCTTCCCCCCTCCACACACACTCCTCCCTCGTCCCCCTTCAACCCTTCCCCCCCACACTCCCCATCTCCCCCTGTCCAGCCATTCTTCCCAACCCCCCCACGCTATTCTCTCCCCCCTTACCACCCACCACCATCTCCCCTCCAGCTCCCTCCCCCACCATCTGCCACCTAGGCAGGCACTTGCTCACCCTACCTGTCATGGGCAGCCGCCACTGCGCATTCACAGTCCGGTGCACCAATCTCCTCCACAGGGATTCTGCCCATATCACTTCTTCAGCAGTGCCTGACATTCTCCCCAAATCGACCCAAGGAACAACCCCCTTAATCACAACACACCCTACTTCCCCCCTCCCTCAATACCTATCACCTATGCCTGAGACTTATGATGCTCCTCCCGCTCAGTCCAACAAGGAAATCTCCCACCCCTCTCACCCTCCCCTCTCAATATCACCTTCCTCTGTACGGAGGTCCTCGTTGACTAGCGGCCCCATCTCACCCAGATCGTCTGCAAATTGCAGCCACTGGCTTAGCTGTCAACGGGGGAAATTACCAATGTACCCTTCTGATGCTTATTGTACTGAGCCATGTGTTCTACATCAAGTTGTTCGATTTACTGCACTGTTCATGTTGATGATATATCTCTCTACATTGTTACATTACCCCTCTTCCCCTCCCACTTCCATACACCTCCCCCATCCCCCCCAATTGATGTCTTCACTATGTTATAACTTCCATTTTGTACCATACCGAGCGCTTGTCGCACTACTGTGTTTTTGATATCCCTAAAAAATGGACGACACAAAAATAAAATCAACTAGATCAAGCCATAAACCGACTAAAAAACAGTTTTAACTCATCAAATTACAATTAAATAGCCAACCTAAACCTTCCCCATTTGGGTCTAGTCCGCAGCCAAACTGTGTGGAATTTGCCTCCTCCTTCCTTGAAAAGATGTAAAAAATTGAAAATGATTTGCGGACTGCATTAGTACACCTTACATGCATATCATGTATCAGCCTTCCCCATTCCCAGATAGCTGTGCCCCCATGTCCCCCTGGGCACACCCCCAACTCCAAAACAACACTTTTTGTGGAACTTATTCAAACCCTTTGAGGAAAGTGCCATTTTCAAAATTCTAGCAATACTGAAACCTTCAAATGTCTTTAGTGACCTTCTGTCAATTGAATTTCTTCAGTTGGATCAAATCGTCTATACTCCCACTTTGGACTAAGATAGTAAATGCCTCACTACTTCAAGGCTCTATTCCTGACTGCCTAAAGTCTGGGCAGGGTACCCCTATTTTTAAAAAATCCAAAACAACCTAACTCTACAAAAACACCAAAACTGGCTGACCCTGCAACCACCTCAAACTATACACTCTCGAAACGCAATTCCTCATAATCGCCACTACCAAACAATCACTTGATTTCAAAGAATGGATGAAGCAACTAACAGCTCTTAATTGCTTACCACACGTTCTACATTCCACGAGATCACTGGGAATAACTCTAGGGCAGAACTTGAACATGCAGGCAGCCCATCAGTGCTGCCACCAAAGGAGCGAACTTCCAAATAAGCAACTTAAGAAAAATAAAACCCTTCCTCCCCCTCAATGACTTCAAGTCTGCTGTGTAAGCCCTAGTGATTTCTAGGTTGAACAATGGAAGTGCAACTCTCTGTGGCCTACCTAGATCCAAGATGTCTCCACTAAGGGCCGCTCTTAACTCTGCTGCAAGGCTCATGTTATGTTATAATACACTTATAACGCGCTCAGATACTCAAGAGTGTCCCGGCGCGGGAAGTGAGGAGCTGAGATTTAAATGGGCATATTAAAAAGTAGGGTGTTAAATTGTTTTTTGAAGATCCTAGGGTCCTACGTATTCCGCAGTTCCATGGGAAGGGAGAGAGTGGCCCCCCCAAACGCATCCTGCGAAAACGGGAGACCACAGCCAGCCGATGCGTGGCAGGGCGCAAAGATCTGCTGGGGACATAGAAGGTGAAACGCTTCCTGAGATAAGTTGGCCCTAGTCCATAGATGGCTCTGTGAACCAGAGTGAGGGCTTTGAATTGCACTCCGTGGGCCACAGGAAGCCAATGCAGATGCTGTCTAACGCTTGACCTTCCTGAGATGTTCAACAGAAGTCTGGCAGCTGCATTCTGTATTGTTTGTAGTTTTTTTTAGCAGGTAGACCTGAATGCCAATGTACAGGGCATTGGCATAGTCAATGCATGACAAAATAAGGGCAGGGGCCACCATTTCTTTGGCTGACCTGGGTAACAAGGTGTTAGACCTGTCAGCCCTTTGGGTGGTCCCTCCTACTTATTTATTTATTTTTGTCCCTTTTCTGACTTCCAATACCTTTCATTTTTATGTCCACTTGACTTTTTGGTGTTGTCCTAGGGGTTAGGTGCGTTCTTGACCCTCTAAATTTCTCATAGGCCTAGAAGTCCCTCCTTTTCTAAGGGCAAATTTAGTTACACAAAATGGTGGCTGGTAACTGCCACAACCGATTACCTCAGGGACTGGCCCATAGACACACATGGGGAATCTAGAACCTTCTGGCCTGTTCTGGACACTAGGGACTAGGGGTATAAAAGGCCAACTGTAGAGCGGCCATTTTGTCATTCAGAGAGGGTCAGCTGGACTACAGGCTGTGGCGCTAGGCGGGGTAGGACATTCAGAAGGTGGACTGCTTTTAAGGGTTGCCTCCTTACTGTAATCCCCGCCCCCTTTTCCTGCAGACCTGACCCCGTTAGACTGGGTTCCTGTTGACCCTGGACAGGAAGTCTGCTCGAGTTAAAAAGGTCTAACCCCTAGCTTGGGGGTGAGTTTGAGAGACTTTCCAAGGAGTGGAGGGGTGTGAAAGTCGGCCCCGCTGTCCAGCATTGAGGATTAACTAAAACCTTGAGAAACTCTGCAAGGCTGGTGAAAGGATTCAGGGAATTGATTATTTTCCCGCCCCCCCTCGCTCTCTGTGCCCACCTGCCGCCTGCGCTTGGTCCATCAAGTCTCCCCTCACCTTCACTTAGAGGCGCGGCTGGGAGATCCTTCCTCAGCTCTTTGTAGCCCTGGTGAAGAGAACCGAGACCCCTGAGGTGTGTTCCGCCTGCTCTACGCCCGTTTCTGACTTGGAGACCAGGGACGGTTGGAGGCTGCTGTGGTAGCGTGGCGGAGTGGGTAACCAGCTGTAACTGAGGAGGCGCCATTCTGCGCAGGCCCGGTACAGCGTCCACTGATCGCCTGAGGAGAAGGGGGCGGAGAACTAGCCAGGAAAAACCTGCGATCACGCAGGTCCAGAGAAGGGCCACTGATCGCCTGAGGAGAAAGGGGCGGCATTTGCCTAACGCGCTACTCTTGCGCACCTGCGCAGTGACGCCGATCGCCAGGAAGACGACGGAATCGGCTTGAAGCAGAGCCCGACGGAAGAGAAACCAACGGAGCCACCGACCCAGTGCGACCTTCCCTCGGTGCCGGCTTGGGTGACATTCGGCCTGGTCCGAGAGGGAGCCTGGTGGTGAGAGCCGGTCCGCTGCGATTGCGCAGTGTCAACGGAAATAATCCAAAACTTTCGGCTTCAAGTAAGAAGGGAACTGGGGGGCTCCTGTGGGTCCGGGGATTAACATCCGAAGGTCCCGGAAGGCAGCCCCCCCCCCCCCGCACCCCCCCACTCCCATTTATTTACTGGAAACACTGAATTGGCAAGACAGGGAAGATTGAGTCCAGGAAGCCACCGGGACTCGTATAAAAGGGAACAATTAAAGTGAAGAAGGGTGACAAAGTGGGAAAGAGACCATTGAACCCATTTTAATACTGACATTGTCTGAATTTGTTGCTTAACCTTTCTTTTACAGTGGAGGAAGGAAAAGATTACTCTGAGTTCCCTTTGTCAATCACCTGATGTAATTTTTAGTTAAGCAGGTTGTAGTAATTAATTTACCATCTGGACCCATTGGTTATTCCTTTTTCCTTTGTAGGTGACTGACTCTGCTGCCTAATGTGCCAAGTCAGTTTAACCAGGGAAATGCCTTTATTATAGGATACTTAATGCCGTGTTGAACTCATTGAGTTAAGAAACAATGTATTGCTGAATTGATTGGGGGAGAAATACTTAATGTGAGTAGTGACAAAACAGTTAGAAGAAATAAGCAAAAGTATACAAAAGCTTTTATAAAAGGGAACCGTATTTTTCTAAACTGGTGTAGTGTCATTTTTGAATGGATGGACGCTGAGTTACTGTAAGGGTGTGACGCAAGCTTAACACTTTTGCCTTTGGGTTAGACCTTCCCACTCTGTGCCAGGCTACCCTATGTGGTCTGGAGACCCCAGGTCCAACACAAGGGAAACAACTTTCTAAGTGATTTGAGAGTACCAAAGCATACCCCCACAAGTTTCTTCATCTGCACGGAGAACCCAAGGTCCTCACCAAACCAGACCCCCAAGTTCTTAGCAGGATTGCCCACTGAGTTGGGCCGAGGGTAGTCTAAGGGCCACAGAGTCTCCCTAAAAGAAGGAGGGATGGATCCGTACAGGAGGACCTCCGACTTGTCCTCGTTGCACTTAAGTTGTGCTGGTGCAAGCCATTTGAAGACAGTAGAAAGACATTTCTGGGCTGTTTCCGAGGACAGGTCATTATCCTTCCAGGTAAAGAGGAGCTGGGTATCATCGGCATACACTATGATCTTGGCTCCCAGCTCCTCAGCAAGATAGATCAGGGGTGTAATATAAATATTCAAAAGCAAAGGGCTCAAAGTGGAGCCCTGTGGACATTTTCCTGGGTGCCGACGAAAAAGGTGGCATCCAGACCTGCTGGGTGCGATCCTCTAGAAAGGATTTAAGCCAATCCCAGGCATAACCAGTAACTCCAATATTCGAAAGTCCCGCAAGTAGTTGTTGGTGGGGCACTCTATTGAAGGTGGCAGAGAGGTCTAGTAAAATCAGAGCCGCTCTGCCACCTGCGTCCAGGCACCCCCTTATTGGGTGGAGAGCACCGGATGACTCGACATAGGCGTCTAGCTGTCTAAAGGTAGCTTTTTCACACACCTTTGCCACCGCAGGTAGAAGAGAGATAGGGCGGTAGCTAGCGAGTTTGGTGGGATCTAGAGTGGGCTTTTTCAAAAGTGCCAGCAGTTTAGCCTGTTTCCAAATCAATGGGACAGTGGCGGTCTGTAAAGATAAATTAATAATAATATTTACCACCCCCGCAACCCCTGCTAGTAGCTTAGCCGGATATGGGTCTGTGGGAGAGCCCGACTTAAGTGATTTAAGGATAGACATTGTGTCGGACAAAGCAATGGGGGAGAATTCCATCAATGGGGGAGCTGGCGGGATGGGAACTGAAATGGATGGGGTGTGGGATTCTGCCTGCTCGGGGGAGCCCATCCCTAGGCTATCTTGAATAGTCTGTATTTTCTCAGTAATAAAACATGACCGCTCCTCGCACCATTTTAACGAAGCCGGGAGAGCAGTATGTTCAGCGCAAGGTGATAAAAAGCTCTGGACAATGGAGAAAATGTCCTTGCTGTTGTTGTTAGATTTAGCAATGCGCTCCGCACAGAAGCTATTTTTCGCCTCCCCAATGGCTGCATAGTAGTCTCTCTGAGCCCTTCGAAGAGCGATTTTAGCCAGGGGACAATACTGCAGTCTCCAGCAACGTTCAAGTTTATTGCATCCCTGCTTGAGATCTCTAAGTTTACCAGAGTACCAGGTTTTTGAGGGAGCATTTCTCACTCATCTATTAGGAAGGGGTGTAGATACAGAATCCGTCCCTTGGGAGATCCAATTGACAAGACTATCCGGCGCTCCTTCTAAATTAGGAGCAACAGTCTGCCACGTAGCTAGTAAAGCCCTAGAGAAAGAAGGGATATCTATTTTCTGTGACGGTCTACCTTGAGCCGTGGCTTTAGGGGGAGGGGGCCTCGCGATAGTCCAAGAGAACTGGATCAGATAATGATCTGACCAAGAGACCTGGAGGGGTTCCCTAATGGAACTAAAACAATCAACCACATCACTCCCAATTTAAAATCTTAAAACCCATAATGCCCAGCACTTCACCACTCCAAGATACCTCGCACACAAACTGGAGCTATATGGTGGACGCAGATCCTCTAGAAGTGGCAGCACTTTACTGTTTAAACCACAGAAATTCTATAAGAAGAAAATTACAACTGAGCCTCCTCGGGTATCACCCGAGAATTTGGAACTTCATGCCCGCTGAAATCAGACTGAATCTCTCAACTGCATCATTCAAAAAGGAAGTTAAAATACTATTGATGAAGACATTTCTGCCATAGCACCAAGGAACTCTACTCTCCGCGCCCAAAATGGCACATTGACTACACCCATTTTTATTACCCACCTGTTATGATCATGGTCTTGATTTGTCGGATTAGACCTTAAGGCGGTCCTTCCCTCAGCTAGGGAGCTACTACATCCTGTACCGGTTTCAATTATATTGTTGTTACAATACATGTTTCTTCTTTCTGATCATTTGTTAAGCGCTCCGATACCCTCATGGGTCATGTTCGCTCTGTATAAAACTTTAAAAATAAATATATAAGATAAATTGTGGTGAGGACTGGCATTGCACAAGAAGTCCAATAGCTTTTCATTTCACTAATCCTGCTCTTTGTAAACCCCTATGTGTACACTCCTTTTCTCTTTGCAAAGGACCTACTTAGCTTTCGATCACTTACACATTCCCTTTTATTTTGAACTAGGCCCTGTGATTGCAAACTCGGTCTTTTCCTTAAGATCCAACGAAAAGGAAGGTTTGTGCCCTCGGGGTGATGAAGACCCTGATAGAAGCAACAACGACAGCCTTTCACAAAGTGAGTGAGAACAGTTCAAATGTTGCATGAGTTAACAGAGAATGGGGGGAGAAATAACTTTCGAATTGATGCTTGTTTGCGGAAACAAGAACGCACACGCACAAGGACAGACCTGCACCATCCTTGCTTCTTACACGAAATGCACATGGAATATCACCCTCTGTTTACTTCATGATCTGATATTTTCTGATTTTTCGAACCCAGAATAAGTTGGATGTAACTAGGAGATTGATTGTGGGAATATGAAGACATCCAACCAGGGGAAGTGCTAATTAAGGCTTCTGGATTGTACTGGATTCTTCAACGCTTCTTGGCACTGAGGAGTGAGTGACAGAGTCTGCATAAGTAACTAAAGTAACTAGTGTGGAATTAATAAGGTTTGACTACTTTACGACATCTAGGAAGATTTGCTGGTTTGTGAATGACTGGCACACCACAGAGGTATTCTTCAGATTTTCTCTCCTCCATGCACATGGGCAGTTCTTTTATGTCCCTCACTGAACACAAGGCAGAGGAGGAAGTTCCATCATTTCCAGCGGATCCACCACTCGGCACTGCATATTACATAAGGGTTTTTGTGGCCCCTTGTGTGCTAAAAATGTACACTCCCTGCAGTGCAAATTAAAGTGTGTCAAGTGAATGGAAGACTATGTGTGTTTGTATCTCTGTGTGTTTGCATGCGTGTGTCCATATACTGTGCTTTATTATCCTCTGAAGTGAAGAATAACATTATACATACTAACATAGAATTGCGCCTCTGCATTTTATAAAATGTCTGGAAACCTGTACTTTGTTCAAATGTATATTTATAAGCAAGTTGAACATTCACTTTGGCATAAACCAAAGAATTTCCTTCAATTCTATAGGTTAGATGGCATATGTATACTCGCCATACAAATAAAATCTCAGTGAAATTGCTTAATGCAGTATTCAAAGTAAGAAGCTTCTGCTTTTTATAGGTGCTACAGCTTCCAGATTGGACGTGTGTACGGCAAGCAGAGAGGTTGTCCTGCGTCTGAAGGATCCTCTGAAGACGGACAGAATGGAGAGTCCTAAATTGTTCTGCACAGAGAGGTGGAGGAATCCTGATCTGCTCAGCAGAGGCAGAATTGAGAGCCCTGATCATCTTGACGCAGACAGAAGACAGAGGCATGATCCGCTTGGTACAGACCGGAAGGAGAGTCCTTATTCACTCGAAACGGACAGAAGTAAAAGTCACGATATGCTCAGCACAAGTCAAATGAAATGGTGTGAAGGTGAAGTTTTTTATATTCACTGTAACAAATGATTCTCAAAATGCTAGGAGTAAAAAATAGATATTTGCTTTTTATAATTGAGGCTGAATGGTCTGAATGCAGCCAAATAATGAGCAAGAGCCATGAAGCTTCATTTAGAAGCCTTTCCAGCCTCCTCTGGGCTAATTGAGGCACTAACGCCCAGCCCTATACGAACTGGTATGCATCGCCCTGAGCAACCTTTGTACCTTGCCTTACACTAAGACAAGTTCCTGTTGTTGCAGTCTCAGTCAGTGCAGATTTTAAGGAGAGCACACTCACAATCCTCTTGAAGCTCAGTGATGTGAGACTTCCACTCACAAACTCCTCAAAAGGCTTCCAGTTTCAGGTCACAAGAACAAACTGGTTGCTAAGCACACTCAGTCGTTGTTGGCAAATAACAGGCTCCTTCATCCCCACAGCTTCAGGCGTTGCACTCAGACAGAAAGCGAGTCTTCGGTTCCCACAGTATCAGCATGATTACCATGCAGGAGTTTTACAAAATCATTTATAAGTTGAGGATGATGTGTTGATTATTTTGGACACCAGAGGTTCTGCAGATCGGTTGCTTCTTGCAATAGAATTAAACACAAAACCGTATGATTTATTTATTTTATTTATTTTGAAAGTTTTATATAGCGCGAACAAGATCTTTGCAGATAACAGAGCGCTTTACATATGCAAGGGAGGGTGGGATACAAGAGGGAGCATAAAATACACATAGTAATAGCAATCGGGAAAGGTCGGTAATACAGGTAAAAACAAAACAGCTGTGCACATGGATCGAGCACGAATACAGATCGAAACAGAGTCTTAAAAGATCGGGGGTGGGAATTCAGGTGAATTTAGCCATGCGGATAGCTTTAACTTCTTTCTTAAAAAGAAAAGAGAAGGGGATGAGCCTAGTTTCAGGAGGTAGTGAGTTCCAGATCCTCGGTGCCATTCCTGAGAAGGAGCGTTTGTAAGTTTTTTCCTTCCGGAATCTTCGAGGTTTCAGCAGAAGATTCTTTGCGCTTCTGGTGGATCTCGAGCCGCCTGAGATTGTCAGCTTCTGAGTGAGGTAGCTGGGTGAGTTCAGGTGTATAGCCTTGTGTGTCAGGCAGGCAATTTTCAGGTGTATTCTGGCTTCAAAAGGCAGCCAATTCAGGGACTTGAAGTCAGGGGTGATATGTGAGTGTTTTTTTGATCCAGTGATGAGTCTCGCTGCCGCGTTTAGTGAGGCTCTCAGGGGTGCAGTTGTAGTTAGGGGGAGGCCGCTGAGGGCGATACTGCCGTAGTCTATGCGAGGGATGATTAGTGCTTGTACTGCGGTTTGGAAGTCTTTGGCTGGGAGGAAGGGTTTGAGTTTCCTCAAGGTATTTATTTGGAAGTTCGCTCCCTTGGTTGCCTTGTTGATATGCTGTTGCATGTTGAGACTGGCGTCAAGTGTTATACCTAGAGATTTTGCTGAGTCCACGATGGTCGGCTGGACATTGAGTGCAGTTAGGTGTTTCAGCCAAGTTTGAGTGTTGGATATTTTCGCGGGAGGTGAGATCAGAAGGAACTCAGTTTTCATGGCATTGAGTTTGAGGTGGTTATCGGCCAGCCATGCTTGGGTGCTTCTGATCGTTGAGTTCAGACGCATGATGTCTTTGGGGGATTGTAGTTTGAGGTACAGTTGAGTGTCATCGGCGTACATGTGGAAGTGTACATTGGAAGCTTGTAGTAAGGAGGTGAGAGGTTCCATAACTAAGTTGAACAAAGTAGGGGATAGGCAGGAACCTTGAGGTACACCTAATGATACAGGTACTGGGGAGGACATCAAGTTGTTGCTCTTGAATTTCTGAGATCTGTTGTGAAGAAATGAGGTGAACCACCCTGACCGCGTTGGTATGTAGCCTCACGGTCATCCAGTGGGCAGGGGGGCGATTTATGGCACCAGTTTATGGCCCCAGCCATGTTGGCCAATGGAGAGTGCGGCGATCGCAAAGCCCGCGCAAATACAGAGTATAGCGCAATCAGTTCAAAATTCCGGGCATAGAGTATAGCGACATCAGTTTAAAATTCTGTGCAAGAAGTAAAAAAGCGGCATGAGGGATTAAAGTGATTAAAGTAATACATGTGCGCTCTGCCATTCGCATGGCCCATCTGTCTTCATTGAGACTCCCGTTGTACCAAGGGTTAGAGATCTTGGAGGTGCCTCTTTTCAGTTGCATCGGTGCAGCCTCATTGATTATTGAGGTCATAGCGTTGAGGTATTGGTCAGTTAAGCACTGAACGTCCGTAATGTCGGATGGGGGACGTAGGAGATTGCAGCTGTTAGGGGGTACGGTGTTTGGCTTGAGTTTCTTCAAGTCTCTTTTCCAAACTTTGGGCTTGGAGGATTGGACCGGGATCCGTTTAACTTTTTCGTTAATGTAGAAGGTGACAGTATGGTGATCTGACCAGTCACAGGGTTGGATTGAATCAAGTTGAATAGTGCCTTCTTTGGAGATGATGAGGTCAAGGATAGATCCTTTGTCATGGGTCGGGCTGTTGCAAATTTGGGTGAGGTCGGAGGCGCTAAGGTAATTTTTGAGGCTATTGACCACTGCGTCACTACCATCATTCCAGTGAAGATTGTAGTCTCCAAGGTAAATTTGTGTGTTTTACCGGCCTAAGTTGATTGAAATAATGTCCATGAGTTGTTGGGAGAACGTGAGGTTGTCCCCTGGAGGGTGGTAGATGATGTGTAGTGAACAAATAGGTTTGTTTTCACTGATGACCTCAAGGCAGAAGTATTCACAGGAGGTAAGAGAGGGGACGGAGACTTTAGTAATTGCAAGGTTGCTCTTGTAGATGCAAGCAATTCCACCGCCTGTCTTCCTGGGTCTGTCAAGTCGAATGATGCAATAGTTAGGGGGGGACTAGGATGTCCATGAAAGGAGCAGAGGATTCAGTTAACCATGTTTCAGTAAGGATGGCTAGGTCAAGGTTCAGAGAGATGATGAGGTCCGCGACCTCCGAGGAGTGTCTTTGGGCCGATCTACAGTTGAGAAGTGTGCATTTGAGCTTGGGGGTGTAGAGGGTGGGTGGGTGATCTTGAGTGAAGGGTACCCTAGTGAGGTTGTTGGGGACAGAGCTTCTGTTGTTCTGCATGGGGTGCCTACGAGGGTTAGAGAGAATCATAGGAATGGGCAGATGTGTCGTGGCCATGGAGTTTGGGCGAGCTGAGACATATGTACGGAGTAGGGTGAGTATGTCGAGGTCCGATAGCATCCTGATGCTGCGTCGAGGGCGGTTGGAGGTGTTGCGAGAGGGGATAGTGGTCCACTGGGGGGGGTGCGTGTGGTATGAGGGGGCTAGGTTGTGCTGTCGAGAGCGGTGTGAGGGGGCTAGGTTATGTCGAACGGTGTGAGGGAGCTAGGATGTTAGGTCGGGAAGTGGAGATGGGAAGGGGGTGTCTGGGGCGTGTGAAGAGAAACTCTCTGAGGGTGTGGAGTTCTTCTCTCAGTTGTAGGAGGGTGGCCATGATAGTGTCAAGCGTGGGGTTGGGTATGGTATTGGGGCTGGGGATTGATGGAGAGCTAGTGTCTTTGTTACTGGAGACTGGGAGGGGGGAGAGGGGAGGGGGTGCATGTGAGGTGGATGGAGTTGGAGTTGGAATTGTTAGTGAGTGTGTTGCTGATCCGGTAGGTGGCGATGTCGGGGTGGGGGTAGATGGTGGGGTGAGTGAGAGAGTATTAGTGGTGGTGTTGGTGCTATTGGGCAGGAAATCGATGATAGGGGGTGGTGCATGAGAGGTGGATGGGGATGGGGTTGGAACTGTTAGTGAGTGTGTTGCTGATCGGGTAGGTGAGGATTTTGGGGGGGGGTGGGTGGGGGGTGCGTGAGAGAGGATTAGTGGTGGTGTTGGTGCTATTGGGCAGGGAATCGATAGGGGGAGTGAGGTGTTTACGGGACCTATGGAGGCTGGCTGTTGCGGGGTGACAGCGTTGTAGAAGAGGGGGTGAGAGTGGGAGGGGCGATGTTGAAGGGGGGGAGAGGGCTAGGAGTGGTGGTAATACAGAGAGTGGGGGGGAGAAGTTGAGGGAAAAGTGAGGGCTAGGAGTGACGGGGGTGAAAAGTGTGAGAGGGGTGATGGGTTGGGAGAGAGTCATGTTGTGTTGGGTGCTGTCAGGTGATGTTTGTTGTTCTGGCAAGCTAGTCGGGGCAGTGGGGTGTTGATTCGGTGGGAGCGTCTTTGAAGTGGGCGGGGTTGGGAGAGGGGTAGGAAGGGCGGGGGTGTTGGTGGCGGAGGGGAGAGCCACCATTGGGATAGAGGGCTGTGCTGTATCAGTACTGGTGGGTGGAGGGAGGTGCGTGTTGGTGGTAGGTGCTGGGAGGTCGGGGCGTTGGAATTGGGGGCCAGGTGTTGTGGGATCTGAGCGTTGGAGATGTGTTCTATGAAAGTGGGGAACAGGTTGTCAAATAGGTCCAGGTTTCTGTCTGTGGATTGAATTAAGATAGTACCGTTATTGTAGATAGTGATGGATGCTTTCGCTGGGTAGCTTTGGGATGGTGCGGTGGACAGTGTAATGCCGTGAGCAGTTTTCCTGGTGGTCAATATGGTGAGTAGGGTGAGGAATGTTTTTCTCCATTGTGCTCTGCGTGCAGTGTATAGAATAATATCGGTGCTCTTGGCTCCATTGATGGGGGAGTAGTAGATGTCTAGGAAGGGCGTTTCAGGGTGTGACTTCAAGAAGTTTTGCTTAAAACGTTTTGCGTTTCTTTTGGAGAGCTCTGGGGGGTAGTTAATTTTATAAGTGTGTTTGCCCGTGAGTTCCATGTTGGGCAAAAGGGGGAAGAGGCGTGTGAGGGGGGATGTGAGGGTGAGCGTAAGCAAAAGTTATGGTGTGAGCTGGAGATGAGTGCCGCTTACCATAAAGGGAAAGAACAGAGAGATATATAAAAATATGAAAATATGAGGTAGCGCTCGGTGCAATATAAAATAGAAAGTGCAAAGGGTGTAGCTAAACCATGTAAGCAAAAACTATGGTGTGAAATGGAAATGAGTGCCGTTTACCATAAAGAAAGAGAACAAAGATAAATAAAATATGAGGTAGCACTCGGTGCAATACAAAATAGAAGTGGAGAGTGTGCAGCTTGAACAATGTACAATATAGGAGTATAGTACTAATTATATACTGGAATAGAATGCAGGTGTGCGCAAAGAGCTAAATGAGTCAAAAATTAGCCTAGAGAGCAGCCAGACATAAATGAGCTAGCGAACAGCGCAAGAAATACATGTAGAGGTATAATACTGCAATAAAACGGCAGACAGTCGCTAGTTGAGAATAGACTAAAGAGGCCAGTTCTTGGGGTGTTGTCATATGTGAGTATGACTAGGCCATGATGGCCGCCAAAGAGAGAGAAGGAGAGACCAATCTAAAATGGCCGCCAAATTGAGGTGCATACAGAGTTCAGTTTCCCTTTCTATTCAGGGTAGGTCGCGTTAGTCCATCTTCCATGTTGCTAGAGAGGGAGGATAGAGTTCAGCATCTATGATGCTAGAAGGTGGGAGAGGAGCGTGGCTTATCTTTGTTTTGCTGATCCCTGACCGCGTTGGTATGTAGCCTCACGGTCATCCGGTGGGCAGGGGGGCGATTTATGGCACCAGTTTATGGCCCCAGCCATGTTGGCCAATGGAGAGTGCGGCGATCGCAAAGCCCGCGCAAATACAGAGTATAGCGCAATCAGTTCAAAATTCCGGGCATAGAGTATAGCGACATCAGTTTAAAATTCTGTGCAAGAAGTAAAAAACCGGCATGAGGGATTAAAGTGATTAAAGTAATACATTGCGTGCCGAGCTCCGGGTAGAAAGTGGTAAATCGGCATGAGTATCTAGCATGGTGGATTTGCGTGCAGTTGCCTTCCAAGTCGCCGCAACCGATGTTCAGATCAGGCGCCTCCACGTTGCGCAGTGGCTGCCCAAAACACGCAGCTAAGGTACTCCGGAGCCGCTCTAGGTGCTCCGTTCTCGCTGATCTATTGGAAGGGGGGGTGGGGGGAAGTCTCCCGTCTGAGCGCCCTCTGGCATCCACGCCGGATCGGTCCGCGCCGATTCCCAACCGCCTGTCTTCCGCCCCGGCGGCTCCACCGACCCAGGGGGGATGGGGGGGGGGCGAGCTGTCCGGGCGTCACCGAGGCTCGATGGATCCAGCCTCCAGCCCGCGAGGACAGGCACCCAGCTCGCAGGGACACGCAGAATACACAAGCAGGCTCACCGCCGAGCTATATAAAGCTTTAAAAGTGGCAGGTATATTGTGTGCAATGTAGAACACTTCAGTTACTAGGAGTCCACCCAGTTTGGTGCCCCAGTGTACATTAAAATCTTAGTATGTCTGTGAGGCTAACAGTCTAAGTGAAATCCTGGAGCCGCTCTAGGTGCTCCGTTCTCGCTGATCTATTGGAAGGGGGGGTGGGGGGAAGTCTCCCGTCTGAGCGCCCTCTGGCATCCACGCCGGATCGGTCCGCGCCGATTCCCAACCGCCTGTCTTCCGCCCCGGCGGCTCCACCGACCCAGGGGGGATGGGGGGGGGGCGAGCTGTCCGGGCGTCACCGAGGCTCGATGGATCCAGCCTCCAGCCCGCGAGGACAGGCACCCAGCTCGCAGGGACACGCAGAATACACAAGCAGGCTCACCGCCGAGCTATATAAAGCTTTAAAAGTGGCAGGTATATTGTGTGCAATGTAGAACACTTCAGTTACTAGGAGTCCACCCAGTTTGGTGCCCCAGTGTACATTAAAATCTTAGTATGTCTGTGAGGCTAACAGTCTAAGTGAAATCCTGGAGACCGAACACCAATTGTGCAGTGGTCCCTATGATTTTGCCTTATGCCATTGACAGGTAAAGGTACACGGCCCAAGAAGTTTATTCCTGTTCACAGCTGATCAAACATTTCTTCCTAAGTAAGCGCCTTACATAGAAAAGAGAACACACAACCTCTTTGACTTATTCAGCCACACACACCTACCACCTTAAACCGTAAACTCTTTCCAAACGATCATCCTATGACACCTTCCAACCCTGCTATGAAGTGACCTCCCTATGGCCCAGCACCCACGAGTTCCCTTAGTCTTGAATGCATAGCACATAGTCCATGAGGTGATATGGGCTTTTGCGTGGTGCAAAGATGCTTCATTAAGTCTGTTGCTATTGTTCTCTTCCTTCACCACACTGGTAAACTCTGCAGTGATTGGTGTGAGCCAATTACAAAATTACTCTTTGGTGCATCAAACCACATTGGATTTATCCACCCCCCACCAATTCATAATCACCCAGGTACTGCTCTGCCCTCTCTTCTAAGCACACAATCTACAGTTTAGGAAATGGTACTCCTTCCCTTATTGACCTAGTAATCTGGGTTTCTGGATGCCCATGGAAAGTCCCCACTGTTCTCCAGTGCAGTGCTCTCACCAGGCCTAGCTGAACACTTGCCTTGAAACAAAGTGGGTTCTATCCAGCCGACCAGTAGTAACCTTGGAAGTGGTAAGTTTGCAAAACCTGCCCATACCTTTTAGGATGCTGGAAGAGACGTGTGATGCCCCTCTTACTTTCTTCAGCGCCTTTCAGGTACTTGTGTAGATGAAAATGTCACACCTACCTTATTCACTTTGTCAACACTGTTCAAGGAGAAGATTCATTTTCCCTTTGGACCCATCAGTAATCACTCATATTAATGGTCCTTACATATGCCTTACTTGTTGTTACATATACCTTTCATGTCTGGGTGCTGATCATGGTTCTCTCCTTAATAGTGGACTCACACTGCCTTGTTAAACACATACCAGAATACTGCAAGTGCACCCTTTCAGGGTAATTTCAAGGCAAAGATCTTGTGCGTGTGTCTCTGTTCATGATAACTTTGTAGATGATACAGCTTGCATTGAAGATGTTGGTGCATGTAAGCAGAACTAGTGGAGTTCCACCAGGATATGGGAGTTGTGGTAAAAATAAAATTTCTTCGTGCCCTTGATGAGGCTTGCTATAGTTTGCTAGAATGGATTTCAGGGGGCCAGTTTGGTGTCCATCAGATCGTAGAGCTGGTTATTTCCTCCATCCAAATGTGAGAGTGCGATAGATTGGGCAGCAGTTTTGAAGTTGCTTTCAGGGTGAAACAATTTCACTTTCTCATATAAAGTCGACAGTTTCTATACTGTCTTGGTCTTAGCAATATGTTCCTTTAGGGAGAGGACAATGTCGAGGGTGAAACTGAGTGACATGGCGGAGGGTTGAATCCGTCCAGGTTCTTGTTGTTGAGCCCGGTTTCAAATAGTTACTGTTTGCTGTTAGTGGCGACCAGGAAACATTTAGTCTTGGTGGGGTTGAGCTGCAGGTAGGTGCAGTGTTTTGGTGGAATTTCATTCTGTTGCTGGAACTCTTTTAAAGGTCTCTACATAGAGCTTGAAGATGGTGGGGGACAGGATAGAGTCCAGGGGTGTGGGTTATTCTGTAAGTTATAGAAAATGTCTGGGATCTTGATGTACCTATGTGGACAAAATGGTGTCAGTTGGATAGGTTAAAGTTGAACCAGCAGAGGACGTTAACAGCAAAATATATTGGAAATCTCAAGAGAGCTGATGGGTCCAGTAGTATAAGGAGGCAGAAGCCGTCTTTGGAGTCTGTCTGCTGTCATCTACCCCTTGTATGGTGGTGGTTTCATGATGATGTGTGATCTGAAGATTGATTGGTAGCCGTGAAGGTGATTGATTTTGATGTTTTTTGGTAGTTTTATGTAGACTTCTTTTTCTAATATTCCTGAAGATCAAGATTAGATGAGTGATGGGCCAGTAATTATTGGGGTCTAAAGTCAATTTGTTCAGCAGTGGGAGCCCAGTCTCTCACCTGCAAAATCACTCCCTTGGGTGGTACATTTAACAGACACTTGCCAACAAATGGGGCACAAAAATGTACCTCACCGAGGAGGCTAAAATAAGTTTATCCTTCTCCGCAGTAGCATGTAGTTCCTCCTGACTGACTGCTTGTGTGAGATTCTCTGAAGCAGCACCTGCCCATTAATCATCTTCCTACTTCCGGCCCCATTGACCGCCGTTCACACCCGTGCCCCATTTACCACATGTCAGTGCAGGGTGTAGCCAAACAGAAGGACTGTGTGATCAGAAGAGGCACCAATGCCAGAAATGCCCCACAAATACTATCTGGGATTAGTGTAAGCCCAGTGGCTCGCTTTCCTTTAGACCACAAAAAATCCTTTTTTAGATTCAGCCGAAGTCATCAATTCAATGATGTTATAATTTCCTTCCATATTATATCTGATGGTACAGTGCTCTGTTTCTGTACCCTGGCATTTCTAGTAACTATGGTTTTATATTTTCTATCAACATTATGCGCTGTAGGAAACTCACTAGAACCCATTCTAAGTTTTTAAAAAACATTTGGCTAGCCACACCCTGCATAAATGTTAAATCATTTGTAAAGGTAATTACCATGTCCATGTATTTATTCTATCGTACTAGTAGTAAGATAAAAACAAACAATGGTGGCATTATGTTCACAGAAACTGAACAAGTGTTGATTTAAACACCATCTAAAGTTGTAAAACTTAATAAACACATGTCTTCGACACCGATTATTATTACAATGCTCATTATAAATTTAATCTGTAAAGAACATTTCCTGCATAATTTTAAATTATTTTAGTAAAATATTGCATTCTATTATAACCGACGTCTTAAGAATAGTTCTAGTATGACACTGTCATTTTCTGTTGCCCTTAATGATAACTAAGCTTTAAGTGTCAACCGGTGTCACAAAGGGCAAAATAGCATTGTGTGAAAATTGGACACCACCAGAGGCAATAAGTAATCCTCCCTGTCCGCTGATGTCCCCTGACAGCTATAGAAGAAGTCTCTACTCAGTTCCAGAACTCATTGACAACCTACATTCAGCTCCAACATGATTACAGTAGGACTTGTAATGAGGCTCTCCATGCAAGAAATCAGTAACAGATCCCTCTGGGCTACGTCTCGTTATCTAGCAAACAGCCATCTTCCGTCAACACACAATCATCTCTGATATATTTGTGTATTTGTGAGACAGAGGTGGTTGAGAGGATGCAAGCCTTCGATAGAGGCCAACACTTCTGAGCTAATACAATTCTGATACCCCCATGGGTCATGTTTGCGCTATATAAAACTTTTTAAATAAATACATTCACGATATCGACTCTTAGCAAGAGGCCATGTGATCCCGCTACCATATTTGAGATCGCCATCTAAAAACATCACATTAGTTCAAAATTAAATTTGCAAGTTTACCTCTCTTCTGTACCCATCCTTCATTAGAAACAAAAAATATATAATTAATCTGACAGAGACATCTAGCTGCAGGATTTGGAAGATTTTTGCATGAGCAGTACCCCTACGCACTGGTAAGTGGCGTTGATTGGCTCGTATCGGCGGCGTCCGCGCCAAAAGTGATGTCCACATCACCTATATAGGCGCTTTCTCGACAAGCTGACATCCATTCTTTTCTTTCTGCGCCAGTTAGCGCTGATCTGGAGAAAGAGCTACCTCTCTGTTGGTTTTTGACAGAATGTTTTTGACGTTTTGTTGAGTACTTTTTTGAGGCATTATCCCTCCATGTTGTGTCAAGGATGTCTTCAAGGAAGACCAGGTTTAAACTGTGTGGCACCTGGCATTGCGTATTGTCAGTTACAGACCCACACCTTGTGTGTTTGTGGTGTATAGAGTGTGATCACAACTCCAAGTCGTGCTCCGACTGAAGGCTTTGCGGAAGCGGTCCCTGAAGCTGCTAGCTGCCCAGCAGGCAATGCCTAGGAGATCTCGATCCCGCTTGAGAGGGAGGACGCGGGATTGCTCCAGAAGCCCCAAGTCCTCTTCTTCTTGTTACAAGTCATTAAGACATTCGGGGCTAATGCATAAGAAGCATAAGAAGTCGAAGCATGCTTTGAATTCTCCTCGTCCGTCGGCTGACACAACAAAATAGGTGCTGTCGGGCCCCGCAAAGTCGGAGGATGCCTCATCTGGTTCTGCACTGGTGGCTTTGGCCTTGTCTCCAATGGACCCCCATGCATCCAGACCGGTGTGGGTTGTACCACAGCGACCTCTCCTGAAGCCGATGCTCCAGGCGCCCACTGATGGCACCTGCCCCATTCATACCCACGAAGCTGTAACGGTGTTGACCGATGCCATTTCTGGTGCCGACAGGACCCACGTGTCGTAGGTCAGGGCCTGAGCCCTATTCTGAAGGGATAAGCCTCAGGGAAGAATGGGAGGGGTTACTGGACCTTTTAGAATACCAGTTAGAAGGCCAGGAATGTATGGACTAGTGTGAGAAACTGGGTGATGCCAGTGGTCTGGACACATCCCCTGATACTGGTATGCTTTCTCCCCTTTCCGTGGCTATGGAGGAAAGAGCATCATTTTCCATGATGACCAAGGGGGCATCAGAGGTTCTGGATCTCGAGTTGCTCTCAGTGGCAGTCAAGACTAACAACTTGATGTAGGGGCTACAACCTGGAGCATTCTGCTTTCGAACCCCTGCTCCCTTTTAATGAAGCACTAACAGATGTCCTACTGGGAATCTGGTCCAAGCTCCGCACAGGGCCCCCTGTTGCCCACCGCCCCTGACCTGGGGACCCGAACTTCCTCATCCAACACCTTTGTTGGTCCAAGCCTCTACAGCCCATGGCGGATTACCTACCTTACCACCGGACAGTGAATCGAAGATCCTAAATAGCTTGGGAAAGAAGATGTTTTTTCCCACCAGTCTTGCTTTGTGGTCAGTGGACACTGCATGCTTATTGGGCTGCTACTCCCACATTCTGTAAGACACAGATGCGCAAGTGCTTCAACTGGTCTCGGAGGATGCACGGACCATTCTCTCCAAGCGGTCAAGGACAGGAGAGACGCATCGAAGTTCACCATTAAGTGTTGGTTGGACCCAAACGACTTGCTGAGCAGAGCGATGACTGACTGACTGACTGAAATATTTGTAGAGCGCACGATTGCCGCAGCGTCTTGGCGCTAACAGATACAGATGATAGGGAGGCAGAGGGGCAGATCGGTCTAGACAAAGAGCCAGGTTTTTAGGGCTTTTCTAAAAATCGTTTTAGATTTTTGGGCACGGAGTGCTGGAGGTAGCGAGTTCCAGATTTTTGCCGCTTGGTAGGAGAAGGACCTTCCCCCCCAGCGGGCTCTGTTTATTCTGGGTTGGCAAATGAGGTTGAGGGTGGATGATCTCAATGCGCGCGGGGGAATGTATCGGGCCAGCAGGTTGTTGAGGTCGTCGGGTCCCTTGCCATGAATAGATCTGTGGACAAGGCAGAGAGATTTAAATTGAAAAAGCGATTACGTAGACTGTAGCACTTAGATGCCACGCCTGGCTTAGGACATCTGGCATTTCAGGGCATGTCCAGGCTTACCTATGGACATGCCCTTTGATGGAAGCCATCTCTTTGGAGACAAGGCATACTCGGCGCTGGAGCGCTTTAAGGACTTAGGGCTGCAGCCAAGTCCTTGGGCCTCGCAGTTGCCCTATGTCATCCCCAGTATGTCTATTGCCCCTTTCGTGGCTATGGAATGAGCGTTCAACCGACCCACCGCTATTCCAGTCATCGACCTGCACAAACTTCACAGACTGTGCGGGAGCGAGGGCTCAGTTGAGACCGACCCTGTGGGTCAGGTAGCCAGAGGTCTGCCACAACCACCGAATCCCCTACAGCCACAGCCTCTAAGTCCTCCTAATCTTGCCCTACAAGATCATGGCCGTCCATTTGGTGACAGAATCAGCCATCATCTCCACTACTGGCAGTCCATAACATTGGACAGCTGAGTTGTACATATTATTTGGCGGGGCTACTGCCTTACCTTCAAATCCTC
The DNA here is from genome assembly GCF_964261635.1 of Lissotriton helveticus. Classification (NCBI taxonomy): domain Eukaryota; kingdom Metazoa; phylum Chordata; class Amphibia; order Caudata; family Salamandridae; genus Lissotriton; species Lissotriton helveticus. The sequence goes on from NC_136069.1 coordinate 48,186,123, forward strand.
CCCTCCCCCTATGCCTACATCTCATGACCGGGTGACGGACGATCATTTCTCCTTGTGCCGCCAGGAAGTCACAGCTTTCTTGGCAAAGGGAGACATAGAAAGGGTTCTGGTGTCAGAAGTAGGCAGTGGTAGCTATTCCCACTACTTTCTGATCCCCAAAAAGAACAAATGGCTTCGCCATAGCTCGGATCTGATTACCCTCATTCTCAAGAGGATAACTTTGGGATGCTCTCATTGACTCACCTTTTTATTCTGTCCTGCACCCAGGAGACTGGATGGTAGCATTGGGCTTGCAGGGTGCCTATTTACTCATCCCCATTCTGCCGGCCCATCTGTGTTACCTGCGGTTTACGGTAGGCCACGTGTAATTTCAATTCATCGTGCTCCCTTTTGGCCATACCAGCTTCCCTAGGGTATTCACCAAGGTAATGACGGTGGTCGCAGCTCTTCTGTGAAAATCAGAGGTGCTAGTCTTTCCCTATCTCGATGACTCGCTGTCTTCAGACTACAGCAAACCTCCTGCATTCGCAGGGGTTCACTATCAACTTGCCGAAGTCACACCTGACTCCCTCTCTGAGGCTCCCTTTCATCTGAGCTGTTCTGGACACAGTGCAGTTTCAGGCTTAGAGCAGCGAGTCTGGGATATTCAGGCTATGATGCCGATGTTTCAGCCTCTGTCTTGGACTTCAGTGAGAATGACTCTGAGGCTGCTGAGCCTCATGGCTTCCTGCATCCTGCTGGTGACACATGCCATATGGCATATGCAGGCTCTGCAGTGGGGCCTGAAGTTTCAGTGGGTTTAGCACCAGGGGAATCTTTCCAATATGGTCCAGATCTCAGAGGGAACTGCAAAAGACCTACAGTTGTGGCTACCAAACCACGATTGGGTCAGAGGCAGAACATTTCCCCAACCAGATCTCTCAGTAGGGACAGATGTGCCACTTCTGGGACGGGGTGGCCATGTGGGAGAGGTGGAGATCAGAGGACTCTGGTCTACGGCACCATCTGGACTCCTCCTAAACATGCTGGAGCTCCAAGCGATCCGACTGACATTGATAGCGTTTCTACTCTCCATCAAGCGAAGGCGGATGCAGGTCTTCACAAACAACACTACCGCCATGTCGTACTGCAACAAACAGGGTAGTTTGGGGTTGTGGACCCATTGTCACAGCTTCTCTGGAAATGACTGGACAGCGGTGCATATCCCTGGTGGTTCAACAACTGGCAGGTCCTCTGAATGCCAGAGCGGTCAAACTCAGTCGTCAATGCGTAATGCAGCACGAATGGAGTCTCCATTCGGAGGTGGTGCAAGGTCTCTTTCAGAAGTGGGGAGAGCCTTGCTTAGATCTGTTCGCCTCGGCCGAGAACATGCAATGTCAGCAGTTTGACATGTTGTGTTTTCTAAGGCGGATTTTGCCCAGAGTTCTCAGAAAGATCAGGAATGACCGGGCCCAAGTTATCCTTGTGGTTCCAGACTGGGCAAAAAGAGTCTGGTATCCCAAGCTTCTCAGCATGAGCAACAATCCTCCGATCAGGCTGCCCCCTCAGGGGGATCTTCTGTCGCAGCAGCAGGGGAGGGCTCTCCACCCGAACGTGTCAGCTCTGCTCCTTCTTGCATGGAGATTGAGTGGTGACAGTTGACAGCTTTTGACCGTCCTCCCGAAGTCAGCAATGTTATTCTGGCAGCCAGGCATCCCACCACCAAAACAGACTACGCCTGCCAGTGGAAGAAATTTGTATATTGTACAGAAAAGTCTATTGACCCTCTTTCTGCTTCATTTTCTGATGTCCTTTTTAGGTCAAGCCTGTGCCAGCGCGCATGCGCTGCTATGAGTCTCTTCTTGTAAGCACTCTAAACTTCTCTGTGTGGGTCTGAGACCACCCCACACATTGGGTTGGATGTTGCCCGTGTCATTTTGTAATCGTAGCCTTCAAATGGCTAAGGGTGGGCACATGTCCCCCCTCTTTTGCAAATGTTCAATCCCACAGCGTTTTGCTTGCGGGAGCGAGCAGCAGCGCGCAGGGTGGCAGCTGCATCCCTCGTTTTTTTCTTCCTTTCAGCGCGCGTGCACCACTCACGGGACGCTGTGTTAAGCTTGTTGCGAGCAGCGGTACGCAGGGTGGCAGCTGCATTCCTAATTGAAAATCAGATTCTGTATGATTTAAAGGGCAGGTGCTCTAAATATGGGACGTTTTTGGTAACATTTCTACCTCAGGAGTTAATGATGTATTAAAAAAACGTTTTCCAGTTCTTCTTTAAATAATTTTTTAGGTTTGTTCCCTGGCATAAAAACCGTGTTATATTATCAACATCTAGTAAATTCTGTATGATACAAGAATGATTTTACGCAATTTTTTCCGCTGCACGTTGCTGTGTCACGTCAGAGGTTCCCAAGTTCACACGCAGTGGCAGTTCGGCTTAGCCAGGATCTAAACTCGCGCTGCAAACCTCAAGCCTTAACCACTAACCACAGCGATGGGGGGGCCGAGATCAAGGCACGAGTTAGAGCATGTCAGGAGTTTGTGTCAACAGCCTCGTCCCATTGTGCTGGTAACCCCCGGGGAAGCCTCCCTGGTCGCCGTCCCTTGCAGAGGCGCTGCAGGCAGGAGCCGCTCAGGGGCCCGCCAGGCTCTCCTGGCTGCCGCGTGACACGCAATGCAATCCCTGTTTACATTTCACGTTTTAATTCATTTTGCATTTCCCGCGATTATTGCTTTGTCCAGATTTTGTGTTATACCCACACAACTTGTGTAGGGTTTACTGTGAACTCAGTCTCAGGTTGTGGGTGGGTGTTATGAAGGGGCAAGTTTGAGAGCCATGGAGCTCAGGTTGAAGGCTGTCAATCAATCATTTTATCGTTGGATTAATAAAAATCATTACAATATAAAAAAGCATAATCCACATTTACAAAGCGGTTTGTCATTAAAAGTCTTCATAAAAAGTATTTTAAAAACTATTCCTCAATTCCCCCCATAAGCAGCACTTTTCTCTGTTAGTCTTAGGTGAGCAAATGTGGGAGTTAAGACCATGTTAATAGATAGCCGGCCATGATTAGCTATTTTTTTTAAATATATTTCATATATATATATAATATATAATATATATATATATATATATATATATATATATATATATATATATATATATATATGTATATATATATTTTTTTTTTTTTCCACTGATTGTCCTGAAGCTGTTTTCTTACTTCAATCATGAATTTGAGGCCCGACAGGCCAGGATTGTAGAGGATCCTCCCAGCCAGGTTATTACCGCCTGCCGATATGTTTTTATGTTCAGTTGGATCAAAATGTCCCGTAAGTACAGTCTTCTTGGTGCCATAAGAGCTGGGCACACACAAAACAAGTGAGTTAGGTATTCATTATAGTATCCACACAATCTGGATTCCAGGCTTTCTTCTTGGTGTTTCCAGGACGGTCTTAGGTCCTTTGAGTCATGAAGACCCATTCGATAGTCTGTGTAAATTTTTTTTAAGTATAGGCTAAAGTGGATGGCCAGATAAGCCTGGTTTAAATTACTGTCCAGACATGACGTCGGTGGGTCAGTGTTTTTTTTTATCCTCTAACAGTGACTTCCTTTTTGCGAATGTATTGGCTATTTTACTAAAGTATGCTTGGTCTGGTTTTTTTGTTCCAAACTTCTTGTAATTCAAGCACGGACAGGCAGGTTCTCAAATAAGTTGCCCACGGGTTTCTCGAAGGCTTGGCCACATCGGTATTTATTTCTTGCCAACAGATGTAATTTAGTGACTCTGGTTGAGCTGACCGAAGTTTGTGGCATAGTTTTACAAATCTTGACATGGACCGAAATTTTGATTTTGTAGTCCGAATTCAAGACGCACTTGAGCTGCTGATGCTGATTTGGGTAGTTTAAATACAGCCTTCTATATTTTGTTTTGTAGGTCGTTTAGTAAACTGGCCTCCCCTCCGAGCCATGTTACTAGTCCATATGACAGTGTTGGTAGAATCTGAGTCGCCGTTACTTTTAGGAGGGGTGTGTGATTTGGGCCATCCATTTTTGATTGAAGTAGCCTGTAAGCATAAATTAGCGTATGTGACTTTGCTTTTAGTGCCAATATATGAACTTTTTTTAATTACCATGGCCGAGAGTCACTCCCAGGTACCAATAACATTTCTGTTCCTCTAATGCTGAGTTGTCAGTTGTCCATTTAAATTTGATGTTCTTGTGCTCCATTAGTCACACTACTTTTATTTTTTCCCTGTTTAATTCCAGCTTTTCCTGGTCTAAGTAGGATTGTAACATGTTTATTAATCTTTGCAGCCCTATTGGAGTTTTACTTAAAAGGACAATATCGTCAGCGAACTGCAAAATTGGAGTTAGAACGTTGCAGAGTTTAGGTGCGTGACTTTCAATTTGTCCTAGATTTCAACCTAAGTCTCGAAGGTATAGATTAAATAGGCACAGGGCCAGGACACAGCCCTGTTTTAAGCCGACCTGGGTTACTATTTTGGCTGTTAAACTTGTTCCTTGGCCTTGTTTTACCCTTGCCCATGTGTCAGTATAAAGAAGCATGACTGCGTTCAGTAGGTTGTTTGGCAGCCCCCACTCTTTGAGCTTTCCCCAAAGTCTCAACCTGCTCACTCGATCGAATGCTGCTCTTATATCTACAAAGCACCCATATAGCGGTTGGTTCTTTGTTTTGGCTTTCTCCATCAACAGAGCAAGGGCGGTCAAGTTTGTTGTTGTCCCCATCGCTTTTCTGAATCCAATTTGAAAGTTGGGGATTAGGTTGTTATTTTCCACCCATTCTTGAATCTCCTCCAAAAGGCATGATGCGTAAAGTTTTGCTTCCACATCTATTAGGGAGATCAACCTGTAGTTCCCCGGGAGTCTTCTGTCACCCTTTTAAAAAATCGGGTGAATGATGTTTCCTTTCCAATATGTTGGCATATGGTTTCGGGTAAAAACTTGGTTAAACTACCAAATATGGAGCTCTATTACTGGGCGTCACAACTCAAAGTTATTAATCACTGGATCCATGCCCCACAGAATGACCCGGCATACTTCTCAGACAGAACACAATTAGGGACACACAGTTTGCTGGCCCCGCTGTATACACCAAGCCTCGCGAAGAAACTACTCGGTCCGACCAAACACACAGTCGCACTATGGCATAAGGCACTGGCACGGCTTAAATGGAAGGGAGTCATAACCAAACTCACTCCACTGTGCGACACTAAACAATTAGGCTGTCTTAGATCCAGTAAGGGCTTTACCCAGTGGGACAATATTGCCATTTCAACAGTGGGAGACCTGTGGACATCTGCTGGCATGATCCCTTTTCAACACCTGCAACAACAATATGCATTAAGCCCCAATGAGATTTACAGATATATACAAATACGGCATGCACTCATGGCGGTCATTGAACCGGGATCTACAGTCCCGGAATCCTCACCTCTGGAGGACCGTCTTCTCACAGACTTCATGCAAGCACGTGCCACCTCACTTACATATCGCAAGTTACTGAACAATTTACCAGATCCCCTGCAACAGCTGAAGGAGAGGTGGGAATCTGAGCTAGGCTCCATGGATGAGACAGACTGGAACACCGCACTGGCATCACCACGGGAGGCGGGAGTCTCGGCCCGATTCAGATTAATACAGCTCAAAATACTACACAGGGTCTATTACACCAGGACATCGTTACACAAAATGCACAGGGCGGAGACCCCGTATTGCCTTAGAGGGTGTGGGGAGGAAGGAACATTGCTACACAAGCTCTGGGAATGTCCGACCATCTCGACTTACTGGCAGCAAATCATGCGCACCGTTTCCCAGACCCTTGACACTTCACTAACACCGGACCCACGTATGTGTCTTCTGAACGTATGGGAGGGGACTGACCTGTCACACCGGAAACGGCAATGGGTCATAATTGGAACTATGGTGGCCAAACGCGACATCGCGCAGAGGTGGGGAGTGGCGGAAACACCTACGCTAGCATTATGGTGTAAAACTATGGACAAACTGATGCTGATCGAACGTGCAGTGTACAGAATGAGGGCTAACCCGCGCAAGTGGAACGCAATTTGGGCGGCATGGAATAAGTACAGGGGGGACCTATGCGAGCCTCTTCCGGAGGATGAGGGCGATAGCTCGGACGATGACGGAGAGCTGGAAGAATAAGATACCAACTAAGCGGGCGTGGGGAGGAGGAGAGGTGGTACCATAGGAACCTGGGCCTAGTAAGTGACATTGGGTATGAATGGAATGATTACCTGTGTCTATCTTTATTGGCATGAGTCTAAAGTTTGGGTTGTTTGTTTTCTATAGTTAAAAAGTAAGACGACGTACCAGCTACCGATGTATTCTGACTGCCTGATGTGATATACCAAACGTTTGCTGCCGGACCGGAAGGTTGTCGGCTGAATAGCTGTGTTACACTATAGAACTGTGATTGTTTAAGAACTGCTTCCTTCTGCTCTGCTGTGCGCATAATGCGAACTTGGCAAATGCAAATAAAGTCTTACCAAAAAAAAAAAAGAAAAAAACTTGGTTAAACAGAGCAGTTAGATGTTTAACCCAAAAATCCTCATTATGTTTTTGAATACGGCGGTGGGAAGACCATTTGGTCCTGGTGCACCCTCGGGTTTGAGTTTTTGTATAAACCTTTTTACACTTTCGCTGGAGATTGTTGTTAGCTGGTTATTCGCCCATTTTTCATTGTCTGAATCAGTGGGGATTGTTACCATATCCAATTAACCTACCGGGTAGCTGGATTCCGTTTCTCTTTTTGTGCATTGTGTCTTGTCGGTTAGGGGCGGTTCCCTTTTTAAGTAAAGGTTCATTACATGGTCTTCCCAACCGCCCTTGCTAATTCCGGGGTCCCGTGACATTACTTCGCCGTTGTTTAGTTTGTTAATTATGCCCCAGAAGTCCCGAGTATTTTGCTTTTTGCTTGCGAGTTGCAATTTTACCCACACTGCTTCTTTGTATTTGGCCTTTTTCTTCCTTAATTCCTTCCGTTGCTCCTGGGCAATTTTGCTCCTATCTTGCCTCAAATCTTGGTTAAACCAAGGTTCTCTCAGAATTTTAGTCCTGTTTTGTGGAGCGGGAGGGGCGGAGTGCTTGTGAGTCAAGGTCTAACAATTTTTCCCAATTTGTTACGTGGTTTCCGTCTTGCTGTTGTTCGTATTTTATCATAAAATTGCATGTTGTTTCTTGGATAGCTTTCGTTTCTCGGCCTCTCCATCTTATTCTTCACAAGTTAAACTTCTCAGGTTGTTGAGACAGGGAGATTAACTTTTCGGACCAGGTAACCCCGATATTTATTCATGTAATTTGTGGAAAGTGATCACTTTCTATACGTTGGACTATCTTATAGTCTTCAATGGCATCTTGTAAATTGTCGCTGATTAATGTAAACTCAATACTTGACATAACCTTGCCGCTCATATATGTTGGTACTGACGTTGGAGTTCCCGTATTCGTAGTTTTTAAAATTGTTAGGCCCAGTGTTTGTAGTTTTTTCAATGAGAATGGATTGTTCCCATCTCGTGATTTTGTCTTAGGATTGCTAGAAAATGTCCCGTTGCTCGTTAGGTTAGAATTGAAATCCCCTGATATTATCAACGAGCTTTGGGTGTTTGATTTCTGGAAAGCTTTGATAAGTTTGACGAGTGTATTAATTTTCTCTTTTTTAGTTGAATGGTCAGGGTGAATGTAAACATATATTAATAAAAGTTGCTGCTGAGGTTTATTAGTAATTTTTGTTACTTGGACCCAACTCAACCCCACGTCCTGATTCTCGGTTAGCCAATTAAATTTCTGTGAGACATACGTCGATAGCCCTCCACAAGGATGTCCATAATTGGACGTTCTCTCTGCAAGTATATGGTGTTCTGAGAAACCCGGGATTGCGGGATGTGACAAGTTCCAGGTCTCTTGTAGCAGAATGATATCGTGATTTTGGAAAAAAGATTGTCTCTCGTGGTCCTGGTCCATGCTACTAAATCTGTGGGTATTCCAGGTGCACATGTTGATTTTAACCAAGTGATTCCTGTCCGTGCTAATGTCTTGGATATATGTGTCTGGGGCTAATATTACATCTTTTTTAGGTACTCTTTTGGCTTATGATCTTCGGGATCCATGACCAGTCCTGATTGATGCTAGGAGGCCCTCCTTTGTGTGCCTGGTTTGGATTAGTGTTTGTTATTCCAAACGTTTTCTCCTGTGAGGCTGAAAGGGCACCCTGGAGGCATGATGACTGCTTATAACTTGTTGAATCCTCCCCATTTGAGTTGAATATACTTTTTGAAAAGGGGTATGGATATCTAGGCCGCATGTGTTGTATAAGGGTAATTCCCCAACACTCAAATGATCCTCTAGTGGCAAAGATCTTGGCTGCTGTCTCCTTAGAGGCCCAGGTAGTCACGGAGTCTTCGATTTCTGGGTTGTCTTTATTTTGACGGAACTCTACTGCTCCCAAGTCTTGAGAAGCTCTGGGATTAGGTTGATTAATTTTGTTAAGTTCCCTCTGTTTAATGTGTCCTGCCTGCCCTTAGTTACGTATTCTGGTATAAATGACAGAATTGGTTCAATTTCGTCTATGGAGGTTTTTTGTTATCCTTGGGAAGCAGGTTCGGGAGGTTTGATTCCACTTGCTGGGCTAGGTTTGATTTTAGGTGCCACCTGCCTTATGTAGCCCTCCTCCCTAGTATCCCTGGTGAGTGCCTGTCCTCTTTGTAAGATTTGATTATTTTTTACTTGATCTTGGTTTTTGCTTAGGGCTATGCATTGCCGGTCTTGTCCGTTTTTGTAATTTTTTTATTTTTTTTATAAACTTTTATTGAAAATAACAGACATACAAAAACAACAAAACTTCACAAGGCATAAAATTATACATGGTGCAACATCACGGATCCATGTGGGCGGAGCTCAAAACAAATCAGTATATGACAATCGATGGAAATAGGGGTAGGGGCAGGTGAGGGGACAAACAGTAAGTGGATCAGAGGTAACAAGTGAACGTCAGGTTAGGGGGACAAAGACACTTCGGTGGACAAATCGTGAGGGGGAGTACAGATATTACCCCGGTATGTATTCCATTGGGACCAGATACAACCCCATTGTCTGGGACGTCCCCGGGCTAGGTAGACAGTCTTCTCTCGAAACATGCACCAATCCATGTTTTCCTTCCAAGCGGACAGGGTAGGCGGCTTGTGTGAACCCCAAAGCTGAGCAATGTCTCTCTTGGCGATCATGTTACCAAGGGAAGCCCATCTAGTCTGCGCAGTGTTGTAGTCATTAGGCTCCCACACATTGAGCAGACAGCGCCTGGCTTCGGGGAGCAGGGGCACACCCGTGACATTCCTCATGACATCATGCACTCTGGCCCAGAATCGTACCATCTCCGGGCATTCCCACAGTATGTGGAGAAAGGTACCAGTCATACCACAGCCACGTTTGCACAACCCATCCACGGAAAATCCCATACGAACCAGACAAGGCCCCGTAACATACACTCTGTGGAGTATCTTCAATTGGACAAATCGCAGCCGGGCAGGGATAGCAACCTCTTTGGGCGAAGACAAAGCCGACTGCCAGTCCTCGTCGTCTAACTCCAAGCCGTCAGAGCACCATGCATCTCTAAGGCGAATCAGTAGGTCTGCTCTGTTGTTGATAAGTTTTTTGTAAATCAAGGAGATCGTACTGTCGGGTACATGTCCATCCAGGATGCGGTCTTCTAAAGGGGAGGATTCAGGAATATCGGTGCCTACTGGGAACACCGACAACAAGGCATGACGGACCTGAGCGTACCGGAAGAATTCAGTGCCGCCCAGGTCGTACTCCAGCCGCAGCGCGTCGAAGGACTTGACCGTCCCCTTTGACCACAAGTCACCAACCTTACTTATGCCAATCATGTCCCATTTATCAAACCCTTTCGTCCGCCACAGAGAACCCAAGCATTCCGAGTCATACAGGGGGGTGGCTCGAGTAAATCTACCACACCAACCCAAGGCCGCAGTCGCATCACGCCATACTCTCACAGCAATCTTAGTGGGACCGGTCAGTGCTCCACGGCGAACACCCGAGTACAGCGCTCTACTGAAAGATCCTCCCGGAAGGATATGCCTGTCCATGGAAAAAGCCGGGGCCAGGCCCGCGGCGTAGGTCGCATGATTGATTGCGCTGAGCTGGGACGCCCAGTAATAACGTCTGATGTCTGGGAGGGCTATGCCACCATCAAACCATGGAAGCGTGAGCTTGGGTAGGGCGATACGAGCACGTCCCTCCCAAACAAGTTGCCTCTGCAGAGTTTCCACTTTACGGAAGTAACTGGAGGGAATAAGGTCAAAGGAGTTCTGTAGCGCGTACAAGAAACGGGGTAAAGACATCATTTTAAAGAGCACCGCTCTGCCAAGGGGTGACAGCGGCAACCTACGCCAGCGAGCTACATCAAGTTTAAGTCGCTGAAGAGGGGGCAACAAATTACGATCATAACGCATAACGGGATCCACGGAAATATAAATCCCCAAGTACTTAAAACCGGTACTCGCCACCTGAATTGGAAATCTACGCGGCAACGGAGGGAGATCTCCCGCCAAAACGTAGATGCAGGATTTAGCCCAATTGATAACGAGACCGGCGTTCCTGCCGAAGGAGGCAAGAACGTCAAAGAGCACGTTGAGGGACTTCTGCGGTGACGTAAGGTATAGGAGGATATCATCTGCGTACAAAGAGACGCGATCCTCGAAATCAGGGGACCAGCGAATGCCCCGCATGGACGGTTCCCAACTGAGCCATTCCGCCAACGGTTCAAGAGCGAGAGCAAAGAGCAATGGAGACAACGGACAGCCCTGCCGGGTACCCCGTCCAAGCTCAAAGACGCTAGAAACTCGTCCGTTAACCACTACCTGGGCTAGGGGAGTCTCATAAAGGAGCTTCACCCAGGATATGAAGCCTGGCCCAAACCCGAATTTCGAGAGGGCCGCCCACAGGTAGGGCCATTCGATCGTGTCGAAGGCCATGGTAGCGGGTAGCGTCGAGAGAGACCAGGTTCCGTAAGCGCCCCAACTATCGCGAGAACTCCGTGGAGTCTACGCAGATTTAATGCCGTGTTTCGGTGCGGTCTAAAGCCGGACTGATCCGGATGGATCAGGTCTCCGATCACAGTGACCAATCTGTTGGCCAGCGTCTTTGCCAGTATCTTGGGTTCGGCCTTGAGCAAAGAGATAGGCCTGTAGGAGGTACAGCGGTCTCGAGGCTTACCCTCCTTAGGAATAACTACAATGGTGGCAAGCCGTTGGTCTAGAGGAAGGGAGCCCGACTCCCGGGCCTCCAGAAACATATCTCTTAAATGAGGCGCCATTTTGTCGGGCCGCAGCTTGTAAAGCTGGATAGGCAAACCATTGGGGCCTAGCGCCTTACCCGAACGAAGTTAACGGATCGCCGTTGCGATCTCATCCACAGTGAACGGGGGAGTCCAAGAGGTCTCTGTCCGAATCAGAAAGGCAAGGCAAAGCGATATCCCGCAACAGTAAATGAGAATCTTCCTCGTCTCGATCACAGACTGAGGTGTACACAGTCTCAAAGTGGTTCGCGAAGCACTGAACGATCCCAACAGGGTCCGTGACGCACTCACCATCGGACATCTCTAACATAGGCACCACACGATTCACTCTCTCCTTCTTATCCAACCAAGCCAACAACTTGCCCGCTTTATCATCAACGTCATACAATCGCCCCTGCTGCTCCCTGTACATAACTTTCGCTGCATCCGTAACAAGAGCCTTGGAGTCCGCCCGTTTCAAAGCAAGGGAGTGCAGCTTTGCACTTGATACGGTTTCACACCAGATCCTTCTGCGACGTCTCGTGGAGGCTGGAGTTGGTGAGATAGCACTTGAGTGGTTTCGATCCTTTCTCACGGATCGAACCTTCAAAGTATCTACACCTCCCTTTTTCTCTGCTCCTCGCCCCATTCTTCAGGGTGTCCCGCAGGGATCGGCCCTTAGCCCTACCCTTTTTAATTTGTATGTTCAGCCGCTGGCGGAGGTAGCCCATAGTTTTGGTCTCACCATGGTGTCATACGCCGATGACACGCAGCTGGCGGTGGCACTTAATGGTGATTCCAACATGGATGCCCCTACCTTTCAGTCAGCTCTCAAAGCTGTGGCAGGCTGGATGGCGAATAATCGACTCCAACTTAATGCCTCTAAGACCGAGGTTATTATTTTTGGTAGGGAAAGTGGGCTCTGGGGAGATCAATGGTGGCCATCTGAATTGGGCCCTGTTCCCACCCCTGTTGCCGAAGTTAGAAATCTTGGGGTGTGGCTTGACGACAAACTCTCTTTCACCTCCCACACTAAACGTGTAGCTGGTACATGTTTTGGTGCCCTGCAGTGTCTCCGACCCATTTTTAAGTTTTTTGATGCGGACACCAGACAGATCATAGTCCAAGCTCTGGTTCTTACCCGATTGGACTATGCCAGCTCTCTGTTTTTGGGTATGAATCAGGCAGAACTAATTCGCCTTCAGAGGGTGCAAAATTCGGCGGCCAGGATGCTGGTCGGCCTTCCGAAGTTTGTCTCTGCCCGCCGAACTATCCAAGATCTCCACTGGTTGGCCGTTGGGCAAAGAATCAAGTTTAAAGCTCTCTGCTTAACTTTTAAAATTCTTAAATCCGCCTCCCCTCCTATCCTTTCGCAGACAATCCTTCACTGTGTCCCTTCCAGAGCCCTTCGATCCTCAGGGTTAAATCTTGCCATCGTGCCACGCTTTAAAAGAGCTAGAATGGGTGGACGTTCTTTTTCAGTGCTGGCGGCAGCTCTCTGGAACTCTCTGCCTGCCCCTCTCCGTTCCATCCCTGATTTGCTCCTTTTTAGGAAGGCCCTAAAAACCTTCCTATTTTCTACAGTTTAGTTTCATGCGTTTTTTGGTTATTTCTGTTGCGTTGTGTTTTATCATCTCCTAAAGCGCCGGGACGCCACTTGGCTGCGGCATCTGTGCGCTATATAAAATAACATAACCTAACATAACATATACCAAGACTGAGATCGGCCTCCAAGGCAGCAATCTCAGATTCCACCCGCACAACCTCCTCAGTAGCAGCCTTCTTAGCAGCAGCAATCAGGGATAAGGACTGTCCACGGACCACAGTTTTAAAGGCTTCCCACAAGGTGACAGAAGATGAGACAGAACCCACATTTTCATCAAAGTAATTCTCAATGGCTTTAACCAGGCTGGAGCGAATCAGGGGGTCATGGAGATACCACGGGTTAATCAGAGCCACTCTACCCTCGCTCCCCACACCAACCTCAAATCGGAGCCACAAAGGGGAGTGATCCGAGATTCCCCTAGGAAGCAGACGAAGTTCCCTGATGGCGGTGGACTGAACTGCGGGCAATAAAAAAATAGTCAAGCCTGGACAAGCTGCCGTGGGCCCCAGAGTGGAAAGTGTATTGTAATTGCGTGGGGTGCAACAACCTCCAAGCATCAACAAGCCCAAAGGTCTCCAACAAGTCGCTAAGCCACATGTGCGCCCTAGGCAAGTCTCTGGGTGGATGTCGGTCCAAGGCGCCAGAGACAACAGAGTTAAAGTCCCCCCCCCATGATCAGGAGCCCTTCCGGAAGACCCAAAAGGACACCACACAAGTCAGCGAAGGTTGAGGTCTGTAAGCCAGGGGGGACATAGACCGAAAGTATGGACAAGGTCTTCCCCTCCCACCTCCCAGTGAGCAAGGCGTAGCGCCCTCTATCATCAAGCTTGATCTCGTCAACAGCAAAAGGGAGGGAGGACCGCAGAAGGATGCCAGCCCCCCTGGACCCAGATGTAAACCCCGCGTGAGCTACGAGGCGGTAACCACGTCGGTTAAGAGCCTGACAAGCATTACCTATTAAATGGGTCTCCTGCAAGAGGACTATATCGGGGGAGTGTCGCCTAAGGTACTTCAAGACAATACCCCGTTTTATCCTATCTCCCAAACCATTAACGTTCCAGGATAAAAGTCTCAACTCACCGCCCCCCATTCCCGATGCATGAAAGGAGCAAGACCCACATAGAACACAATAATCAATACGACGCCTCGTGAAGAAACAAAAACACACAAACACCCCCCCCACCCACCAACTCACCCGTGACAAACCCCCCACCCTGCACCCCTGCATAAGACTAAGAAGCCACCCCAACTTGCAGTGTGCCTGTCTCCCCATTGTTAAACTAAGCTACGCTAAGAACCCAGGAGGAGGAAGAGTTCCCGGTCACCCCCCGCCACCCCCAGGCCAATCAAGGTCCAATAAGTCCCAAGGACAAACTCAGCTGATATAGCAGACAAAAGTCCAGACGACGGGGTCCACCGACGAAGTCCTCACTCGGCTACACCTCCCTCAGCGCCGCCAGGGCGTCCGGAACAGTCCTGACCCTCAGGCAGTGTATCGAGCCAGTCACTGACATCACCAGGGCGGTCAAAAAAGTAAGTACGGTCCCGATACACAATCCTCAGCCTGGTAGGAAAAAGTAAGGAGTACTTCAAGCCCAAGTCTCGCAACCGCCTCTTGACACCCTGAAATCCCAGTCTCTGTTTCTGGACAAGAGGCGAATAGTCAGGGTAAAAAGAAACGGAGGCATTCTCAAATTTCACCGGTCCTTTGTCTCGGGAAGATTGCAGCACTGCGTCCCGATCACGAAAATGGAACAGTCTCGCGATGATGGGTCTCGGAGGGGCACCCAGCTTAGCCTTCCCGCCGGGAACACGATGTGCCCGTTCCACTGCAAAGAATTTACTAAGGCCCGTGGGGGCCATGTGGTTGGATATCAAGTCTTCAACCAGGAGATCAACCCCCTCAGTCTCGGAGTCCTCCGGAACACCAATAAGGCGCACGTTGTTGCGGCGGGCCCTGTTTTCGTAATCCTCAAGACGTCGAGCCACGAGGTCGTGTGAGGACCGAAGGTTACTAATTTCCGCTTGAGCATCAGAAACATCGGTGACCAAACTAGAAGTCCTCAGGCTCAACGATTCCACTCTCTCGTTAGTTTTCGAAAGATCCGCTCTAATCAGCGTGATATCGATGGCCACCGTGTCGATCTTAGTCGCCAAGGCCTCATATTGTTGCCCCATGGAGGCCTGCATGGCGGCAATGGCTCCCATAATATCCTTCAATGACGGGTCCGGGGCCTCCGGAGAGAGGGTCTTAGAAGCGTCCGAGACACGGCTCACAGCACCGGGCGATCCCTTGGCAAGTGCGTAGTGATCCATGGTGTTGGTCTGCTGTTGACCGCCCCGTAGAGGCGCCTTGGTCTTCCGCTTCTCGAGAGGCTGGCCAGTGGCCATCTTGGAAAAGGGACCCCGAAGGGGTCCCTGCGACCTGGTGAAAATGGCCGGGTAGAAACGTCCGAAGAATCAATAATGCCAAGTCAGGACTTTGCGAACAAAAATAAACAGAGCCGTGAGCAGGCGGCCAGGGAACCCCACACAAGAGAAAAGACGGCCGGTCTTGAAGAAGAAGAAGCCGTGCCCCTGCCAGTCGAGCCAGGAAACCGAAACTGAAACTCAGGAGGGGCCGACCCTGCAGGGACCCTTGTGGCCGTTGTTGATCAACTGCTCCACGGCCCGTTCCAAATCCGAACCCCCGGTCCGCCTCGGGGTGGGCCTCAGAATGTAGAAACGGGGTAAAAGTGGACCCCGGAGTCCGATTTCGATTTTTCAAAGAGTTCAATGATCAGCAAGGATTAGTGAATAAAAGCCCGTCGATGAAATCAGGATGGAGCCAGGATAATCATGAGGGGCGGCACGGGTCCGGGGAGCTCTGTGCTCACGCGACCATCTTGGATGCCCGCGTAGCTCCTCCTCTTTGTAATTTTAATAGGGGTGATATTCCTGATCGGTTCATGTCCACCTATTGTTTTTAGATTAATTCCCACCTGTTCACAAGTTTTTCTTAGTTATATACATTGCCTGTCATTTCCGTTTTTTATAATCTTAATTGGAGTCAAGTCTTTCTCTGACTGGACGGGGTTTTCTTCCTGGTATCATTGTTTCCAGTTGTTGTTCGGTGTTCTGCAGGCGCTTTCAAATGGTGATTCTGTTGTACGGTTCTTCTGGGGCAAGCTGCCCTCTGTGGCTATAGTTGAAGCTCCTAGCAAGGGGGGAGATTTTGCAGAAGGCTTCGTTTGGTGGTGTTCCACCGTTGTTGCTGATGCTGATGCTTGCTTATTTAACCTCTTTAGGTTAGTTCGAGCGGTGAGTGGTTGCAGGCACTGGAATGGCCCTTCGGGAGTTATTAGGTCTGATTCGTGGAACTGTTCCCGCGTTGTCGGTTTCTCAAACGAAAAGCTTACCCGGTTGGATTCTTGGTCTTCCGACTTGTTGGAAGAAGTGTTTGGTGATTAATTGTTTGGTGTTGCTTGATCTTGTCTTGGGTCGTTCTTGGATATTATGATGAGATTCTCTGTAGTAAATGGTTGATTAACTTTTGAATTGGGTCTTGCCTTTCTTGCGCGTTTCCTTTGCCTTTTTGTTAGTTTATCTTGGGGCTGAAGGCAAAAGTTGCCCGGACGTTTGGTTGCTTGGGTTTCCGGTTTTACGGATTCCTTTGTCTGGTCCTTTGTGTGGTACTCTAGATTCTCTTCCAGGGGATCCTCATCAATAGTCCTAAGCATTAGAATATTCCCGCCCATGTGCGGGACCCCGGAAACACTATATTATATGTGCCCCACATATATATACATATATATATATATATATATATATATATATATATATATATATATATATATATATATATATATATATATATATATATATATATATATATATATATATATATATATATAAACATGCAATAGCAGCCAAATAAAATCAGAGCTGAAATATGCTGTGTAGAATTTCCACCACACATGAATAATAAGCATTAGAAACATGAGAAACAACAACAAAGATTGTTTAGAAACTGTTTTAATGCTCAGAAAGCAGTAGAAATTCTCATAACTCACTGGAAGCATAGAAAGCTCCCAGGCTGCATTGCAAACACAGTCTAAAAAGACTGAAAAGCTAACCTGTAGCTGCATAGCAATAAACTGACACCGTGCCTTTAAGGCACCCATGACCCCCAGTATCCCATCATGCCTCAGGGGTGACAGTTAGGTTAGTTGTTCTTTCCGGCTCCTTCAGGAAGGATCCCGGTTACACAGCTCCACTAATTTCTGTTTTCTGACAGAAAAATACTTCACTTTTATCTATTTTTACACTTACTTTGACATTTAACAACTAGTCAAGTAAGATACTGTCTTTTTCAGTCAGTTTAGTGAACATTTTCTTCTGAGAATGCCTTCACTCTTTGACAAATGTCCTTCTTGTGGCAACAAGAAGGCAAAATCAGACAATCACGACGTCTGTATCTTGTGTCTGCCTGAAGATCATGATCCAGACACCTGTCCTCACTGTGAACACCTGTCAGGAAGTACTCTTAAAGACAGGGAGAGGATTCGCATTTATGGCCTGGCTCACAGGTCATCCAGAGGAAGATCTCCGGTGAAGAAGGGCTACAAGAAGGCTCAAACATCTTCAAAAAAGAAGTCTTCACACCCTTCAACATCAGCGTCGGGCTCGGCGCTGAGAAATGAACCATCGGTGGATCAGCTCTCGTCTAAACTGCCGTCGACGGTGGGCTCGCCGTCGAAGAGAAGACCAGGTACGTCGACGACGTAGAAGGATACAGTCCTGTCGTCGAAATCCCCTCCGCCGTCGTCAACCGGGCGACGATCGGCGTCGAGAAATGTGACTCCGCCGCCGTCAACCGGGCGACGGTCGGCATCAGATCAAAGGCCCCTCCGCCGCCGTCAACCAGGCGACGATCGGCGTCGAGGGAGGTCACTCCTCCGCCGTCGTCATCCAAGCGACGACCGGCGTCGAGAAGTGTGACCCCTCCGCCGTCGTCTAAGAAACGACGTTCGGCGTCGAGGACCAAGACCCCTCCGCCGTCGACAGGGAAATGTCGATCGGCGTCGAGGACGCAGTCTCCGCCGGCGTCTCGTCGACTCTCGGCATCTAGGGTGTCCAATACCCCTCCGCCGTCGTCGCACAGACATTCGACGTCGAGACAGAGGGCTCCGTCGACGGCTGGTCATCGACGTCGAGACAGAGGACTCTGTCGACGGCTGGTCATCGCCGGTCGACGTCGAGGCAGGGGACTCCGTCGACGGCTGGTCATCGCCATTCGACGTCGAGGCAGAGGGCTCCGTCGACGGCTGGTCATCGCCGGTCGATGTCGAGAGGCCATAGATTCTCGCATCGTTAGCCGTCGAGGCATTCGAAGTCGAGATTGTTTGACCCGCCGACCCCCCCAGAGGCGTTCGGCATCGAGAAAAGAACGTTCGACGTCGAGTCATTCAGAAAAGGCTCGATCGTCGCCAAGAAACTCTGTTATCATGGTTACGGAGTCAGCTTCTCGTCATTCCACTTCACAGTCTTCTGGTTCCTCAACAGCATCCTCAAGGTCCAGAAGCCCTGTCCGCAGGTCCCCTGTGCGTCAGCCAGATCCTTCGGCTGCAGAGATCAGACTGTCACCTAGATGGTACAGATCATTGGACCATTGGCGAAATTCAGGGGCTACCAAACGTATGCAAGAGTATGCCAGCTCACAACACAGGTCTCCTCTTCAGAATCTGGTGGAGGAGATGGACAAGCGTAGTCCTCCCAGGCGCAAATCACCTGTGAGAACACCAACCAG
This sequence comes from Lissotriton helveticus, assembly GCF_964261635.1. Taxonomy (NCBI): domain Eukaryota; kingdom Metazoa; phylum Chordata; class Amphibia; order Caudata; family Salamandridae; genus Lissotriton; species Lissotriton helveticus. The sequence continues at coordinate 48,204,832 of NC_136069.1, forward strand.
ATCTCCCAGAAGGGAACTTCCGGTTAGACCCCGATCTCCCAGAAGAGAAAGTCCGGTCAGGCCTCGCTCGCCCAGAGGGGAAGATCGGGTCAGATCTCTCTCTCTCTCCTAAAAGGGAAGAGCATTCAAGAAGATCGCGTGAGAGGAGGCACAGTGCTCACCGTAAACGTCGAAGGACTCCGTCTGCTTCATCTACCTCTTCGACCAGGTCTTCCAAGAGGAATTACTCTCCTACGCTGACGGGTAGTCCTACTTCTAGATCCTCTCCAGTGGATGACATCGGAACTTATCTGGATGTCCTACAAAGAGGAGCTCAGAAGCTGAGCATTGAAATGTCTGTCCCTCAAGTTACTACAACAGTAATTTTTGAAACTTTGCACAAAAAATCTATCTCTCGTCCACTGCTGCCTTTAGTCCCGGGGATTATGGATCCTGTCAAGGACGTTTTCCTAACCCCAGCAGCTATCAGAGCGGTGCCAGCCCGCATACAGAAAAAATACAAACTGGCTTCTTCTGACCCAGTTTTTGTAAAATCTGACCCTCCAGCAGACTCTGTGATAGTGGCAGCGGCGAGAAAGACGCATGCAGTGGCTGCTTCCTCTTCAGTCCCACCAGACAAGGACAGCAAATCTCAAGACTCGTGGGGTCGCAAAGTTTGCAATTCAGCTGCCTCCACGCTGAAGGTCTCCAGTGCGGCTGCACTTCTGGGTAGATACGACAGAGCCTTATGGGACTCCATGGAAAGGTTCAAGTCCAAACTGCCAAAGGAAGACCAGAAGGACTATGAAGAGACTATGACAGAAGGATGTCTGGTGGCGAACCAGTTGATAAGCACAGCTACGGATGGTGCAGTGCTTGCAGCACATTGCTACTCACATGGGGTTTGTGCCAGGAGGTCGGCTTGGTTGCGCCTCACAGGGCTGAAGCCGGATGCTCCGCATCGCATCCTCAATCTTCCCTTTTCGGGTTCCTCTCTCTTCGGGGAACATGCTGACGAAGAGATGACCCGTATGAAGACAGAACTGGATACAGTAAAAGCGGTGGGTTTGGAAAAGAAAAAAGAATTCAAACGCCGCTTTAAGACCAACCGGGGGAGAGGGGCTCAACAGAGGGTTCAAACCCCTCAGTGGTCCCAAAGTAAGAACCAGGGAAAATCCCAGTTTCGAGGCAAAGCCAACAGAGGTAGAGGAGGTCACCAACAGTCCTCTAACACCACGAGAGGAGGAAAGACCTGAGCAGTGGCTTCCTCTGGCGCCGTTGCCCACTCCAGTGGGAGGAAGTGCTTCACAACACCTGGCAGAGTGGGTCAGCATCACAAAGGATCAGTGGGTGCTGAATATACTGCGCAATGGATACAAACTACGTTTCCGTGTGCTTCCGAAGAGCATTCCTCCAAAGAACTCTTGCCCTCACCAGCTAAGCTCGCTCCGGAGAGAGGTGAAAGTTCTACTACAAAAAAGAGCTATAGAGGAGGTTCCTCCCTCTCAAAAAGGAAAGGGAGTCTACTCCAGGTACTTTCTTGTCCCCAAAAAAGATCAGGAGGACAAGTTCAGACCAATACTCGATCTGCGTCTCTTGAACAAAGTCATCGTCAGAGAAAAGTTCCGCATGTTAGCTCTTCACCAAATATGCCCACATCTTCAAACCGGAGATTGGATGTGTTCGGTGGATCTGCAAGATGCATACTTTCACATTCCGATTGCTCTACCGCATCGCAAGTACTTGAGGTTTGTAGTGGGAAGCAAACACTACCAGTACAAGGTGCTACCCTTCGGTCTCAAGTCCGCACCACCAAATGCATGGCAGTGGTGGCGGCTTTTCTTCACAAAAAGGGACTCTTCATCTACCCATACCTGGACGACTGGCTCCTAAAGGGCCCGTCTCCGGTACAGGTAACGCACGATCTGCAACTTTGCCTACACCAGTTGCACAGACTCGGTCTCCATGTAAACCTGGAGAAGTCAGTCCAGCGGCCGACACAGTCCATCCACTACCTAGGCTCCGTTCTGGACACAAAATTGGGAAAAGCGTTTCCTTCGGAGGAGAGACTTTTTTCCACGAGTCAGAAATGCTGGATTCTGCTAGAGTCTCGGTTTCCAACAGCCCGACAAGTAGCATCCCTGCTGGGTTCCATGGCGTCCTGCATTTTCCTCATTCCAAATGCCAGGCTGAGAATGCGTCCTCTGCAACAGGCTCTAGAGGACCAGTGGGACCAAGCAACAGGGGATTGGGAAGATCGTATCACTCTTTCCCAAGCAACGAAGGATGCCATCAAATGGTGGACTCGGAGGAAGAATGTGCTGGTCGGAGTGATTTTTCACCAACCTCTTCCATCCCAGTCTATAGTGACGGATGCCTCTCTGCAAGGCTGGGGAGCGCACATGGGTACACTTCAAATACAAGGTCCGTGGTCTGCGCAGGAGCAGACATACCACATCAACATGCTGGAACTCAGAGCGGTTTTTCTAGCTCTCAAAGCTTTCTTTCCAGCGATCGAGTCCAACTCAGTCCTAGTTCAGATGGACAATACGACCACCATGTTCTATCTGAACAAACAAGGAGGCACACGATCTCGCCCACTCTCCCGAGGGGCTCAAACAATCTGGCACTGGCTTCTCTCTCGAGGCCTCACAGTAGTGGCGGTGCACCTTCCAGGCGAGTTGAACGTAAAAGCAGACGCACTCAGCAGGCACTTCGAAGATCAGCCAGACTGGGTGCTAAACGACAAAGTGGTAGAAGAGCTTTTTCGTTGCTGGGGTCGTCCAGCCATAGACTTGCTTGCAGACGACGAAAACGCCAAATGCCACACCTTCGCGTCCAGGTTCCACCGGCCAGGGACTCAGGGGAATGCTCTTCTGATGGATTGGTCAGGAACATTCGCTTACGCGTTTCCTCCCCTGGCTCTGATTCCGAAGGTGGTGTCCAAGCTCCTCAGGTCGGATATGGAGATGATCTTGATAGCTCCGGATTGGCCACGGCAGTGGTGGTACCCGGACCTTCTGCATTTCTCTGTGTGTCCACACAGACGACTCCCTTGCAGGCCGGACTTGTTGAGCAAGACGAACGGGAGGATACAGCATCCCAACCTCCCATCACTGAACCTAACAGCATGGCACCTGAGGTCCTACAATATGTGCATCTGAACTTGCCTCCCGAAATCATGAACATTTTAAAGGAGGCTAAGAGGCCTTCCACGAGAGCGTCTTATGCGTTCAAGTGGAAAAGGTTTTACTTATGGTGTAGGGATCATCACCTGGATCCTACTAAAGGGCAGGAGGAGGTAATTGTGCCATACCTCTCTTCCTTGTCAACTTCTGGATTGAAATATGTTTCCATCAGAGTGCATCTGTCAGCCATAGTAGCGTACAGGAAATCGCCTCATCAGATTTCTTTCTTCCAGATTCCGGTGGTTAAGGACTTCCTCCAGGGGTTGAAGAAAGTCTATCCCCTTGTGCGAAATCCTTCTCCTCCTTGGGAATTGAACCTGGTTCTATCCAGGTTAATGTCACCTCCTTTCGAACCTATCCACAAGGCTTCTTTGCGACATCTATCTTGGAAAGCAGCCTTTTTAGTGGCAATCACATCAGCGCGCAGGGTTAGCGAGATACAAGCGCTCTGTTCGAAGGAACCATATACTGTTTTCCATCAAGGGTGGTCCTGAGGGCTCACCCATCCTTCTTGCCTAAGGTGGTTTCTGATTTTCATATAAATCAGTCCATTGCCCTCCCTTCTTTTTTCCCAAATCCAGCGACCCCAGCAGAGCGGTCATTGCACTCCTTAGATTTAAAGAGAGTGCTCAAGTTCTATTTGGAAAAAACCAGGGGAATCAGGAAGTCGGATCAGCTGTTCGTGAACTATGGTTCGATGAGAACAGGCTTTCCAGCGGCCAAGAGGTCCATCTCTAGATGGATTGTCTCTTGCATTAAATTGGCCTACCAGCTTGCAGGCAAGCCTTTGTTGGTGTCACCCAAAGTGCATTCTACTAGAGGGAAAGCGGCCACAGTAGCTTTCTTGCACGACATTCCAATTTCAGAAATATACAAGGCTGCGACATGGAAATCAGTTCATACCTTTACGAGGCATTACTGCCTAGAATCTGATTCCAGGGCCGATACTCAAGAAGGACAAGCCTCTTTGAGGAATCTATTTGGGTAGCCTGCGGCCTGTACTAGCTTAGTTGTTACTAGGCTTAGTATGGGTATTACTGTATTGTTACTCCTTTGCCCGCAGGGAGATGAGGTGAGGCTCACTATTCTATTCTAATGCTTATGACTATTGATGAGGATCCCCTGGAAGAGAAGGATTAGTTACTTACCTGTAATCCTAGTTCTCTTCCAGGGGTATCCTCATCAAAGTCATAAGCAACCCTCCCGCCTCCCCGGGCAAAGGACATTCTTTAATAAGGAGATATTGTTAAACTATTTGTTACTGGGTTTGTTTTCAGTCTCCGAAAAGAACAACTGACATAACTTTCACCCCTGAGGCATGATGGGATACTGGGGGTCATGGGTGCCTTAAAGGCACGGTGTCAGTTTATTGCTATGCAGCTACAGGTTAGCTTTTCAGTCTTTTTAGACTGTGTGTTTGCAATGCAGCCTGGGAGATTTCTATGCTTCCAGTGAGTTATGAGAATTTCTACTGCTTTCTGAGCATTAAAACAGTTTCTAAACAAACTTTGTTGTTGTTTCTCATGTTTCTAATGCTTATTATTTATGTGTGGTGGAAATTCTACACAGCATATTTCAGCTCTGATTTTATTTGGCTGCTATTGCATGTATATATATATATATATATATATATATATATATATATATATATATATATTGAGGTTGCCGAGTCTATCAGGTGGTCCTTAGATTCAGGGGCATCAGCTATGCTGGTGCTCCTGGATCTATCAGCTGCTTTCGATACTGTAGATCACAGCAGATTGCTGACCCGACTTAAGGACATAGGTATTGGAGACAAAGCTCTCAACTGGCTACTCTCCTACCTCACTAATCGCTCCCAGAAAGTGGCCTTGGGCCCCTTCTCTTCTGGACCAAAAAATCTCTGGTGTGGCGTCCCACAAGGGTCGGCACTCAGCCCCCTGCTGTTTAATGTATACTTGGCCCCACTCTTTACCTTGATTGCCAAATGGGGGGTCAAGGCAATATCCTACGCGGACGACACGCAATTAGTCTTCCCATACACAGACATGTCCGAGGCAGCATTTAGCAAAATCAGGGGCTGTCTGCAAGACGTGGCCAAGTGGATGAACACAAACAAACTTAAAATGAACGCGAGCAAAACGGAGGTGCTATTCTTTGGTAACCCCAAACATCCCCCTCCGGATCTGTGGTGGCCAACGGAAATGGGCCCTGCCCCATCTCCCAGCCCCCATGCAAAAAATCTAGGAGTAAAATGGGATGAGAAGTTGTCTTTCTTGCCGCATATACAACAGCTCACCACGGGCTGCCTGCATAAACTCAAAAATTTGCGGAAATTTCTGCCTTTGCTACCAGTCGAGTGCCGGAAAACGGTTGTTCACGCAACAATCACTTCTCGACTCGATTACTCTAATGGCCTCTATCTTGGTCTACCCAAATATGCGGTGCAACGCTTACAAATCGTGCAGAATGCGGCTGCGAGATTAATAAAACGGGTCCCTTTTAGGCAGCATATCTCTCCGCATCTGCACGAGCTGCACTGGCTACCAGTGGCAAGCAGAATTAAGTTCAAAGTGCTAACCCTGGCTTTCAGAGCGCTAAAAGGCACATGTCCAAACTATCTGAAACTCCGACTTCCCCGCTACCACCAAAAACGTGAGCTACGCTCAAACTCCCTACTCAAGCTAACTGTACCGCACATAAGGAAAGCGAGACTTGGAGGCAGGTCCTTTTCGGCCGGCACGGCGAAACTTTGGAATACCCTGCCTCCTGCCATCCAATCCGCCACGTCAGAAGCAAGCTTTAGGAAACTCCTAAAAACCTGGCTTTTTACGCAATAATCCTGCCCCCCTTCTTGACTACTTACTCTTGTTGTGGGACTCTCTAGCGCCGGGACACCTCCCCAGAGGTAGCTGTTCGCGCTCAATAAATTTCTGTATTATTATTATTATTATTATTATATGTGGGGCACATATAATATAGTGTTTCCGGGGTCCCGCACATGGGCGGGAATATTCTAATGCTTATGACTTTGATGAGGTTACCCCTGGAAGAGAACTAGGATTACAGGTAAGTAACTAATCCTTAGGTTCCCCGTCTCCCTCTCTACTGTGTTTTGGTTCAGTTTGAACGATTGGGGTGTTTGATTTATCCTTGCTGTGTTTTTTTTCTGGTGGATCTTGGTTGACCATCCGCTTGTTACCTATTTTTACTGCTCCGAGAATATCTTTTCATATTTCTGGGACAGACGCAAGTTTGGAAGATCATCCAGGTTTCCCTTATTTGTCAATAGAGTTATTATTGAATCGGTCTTGGAGCTGATTTGTACAATGTGCTCTGCAATAACATTTATGAGGTCAATTTGAACCTCCATTTTGTCAGACTGGTAGTTAAGCGCTTTTATGGCCTGGTCCAGGGTGCTGATTAGTGCATACCCCCAATGCACATTAGGGTCTTGACTGCCTATACTTTTTGATCGTCCAAGTGTGTAGTTGTGCTTGCTGACGAAATGGAAATTGGCATCTGCATGATTCCTTTGGTTGCTTTACCTCCGCAGTTAAAGCTGTCATCAATCAGAATTCTATGATTGCAACTGTTTTCCATTAAATTGTGTGGCGTAGAAGCAACTGGGCTTGGCCTTGGCTCCTTAAAAGTTAGATCCTGTACTGGGTTAAGCCCTTGCGGGCATGAACTTAGTGCTGGCCTAGTTGTAGTTTTGGCCGAGTTTAAATCGCTAGGCACTGAGAGGGGATGTAGCCAATCATCCAGCTCTTCTAGCCTCTGTTTTGTTTGTTCTTTGGTTCCTCCTAAGGATGTCTCATTTTGTGTTTTTTTTACGAGGATTGTCGTAGCTACTATCCCCCAAACTGATCTTGTTTTTGGAATTGTTGAAAATATTCTCCAGAGAATCTTTTCCTGGGGATATCGAGGAGGTCAGTGGGGTTTGTTGTTCGCTCTTCGTGTCTGACTTCCTTAGTTGTTGTTTGTCTTCCTCAAGTCGGTCTAGTTTCAGCTCAATTTCAATCAAGGATTGATTAGATTTATGAACCAGAGCCTGCACGATTTCCATTTTTTTTTAATGTATTGATTGTTCAATTGTTCGGGAGGTAAAGCGAAAAGAACTGTTGTAGAGTTATCAGGTATTTGTGTTTGTTCTTTTACCGACTTGCCCAGATTTAAACTTCCCGACTGACTTGGTGGTTTTGACTTGTCGGGCCGAATGGGGCTCGGTAGGTTCAGTGCCTCCCTTGTTGCTGCAAAAAATGCGGATACCGGGGTTTTCAAAAAGAAGAATTTGTTATTCTTCTGCTGTTTTCCTGTAGTTGGTCCGGGTTTGTCAGGTGTCTGAACTGGTCTTTCCGTCTCGCTTGCCCCCTGGGCTTCTGACCCCCCCCCCCCATCCGGACAGCAACTGGGGAGGGAGTTTCTTGAAGGGTCTTGTCTGGGTTTGTTTTTTTCGTTTTTTTACTGCGTGAGGCTTTATTCGATGGTGCTTGCCGTTTTGTACCTGAACGCATTGTCGTTGTTGGTTAATTAATTAAGTTTGTGCTCTGGTCAGTTAACTGCAAGAAGATATGTAGTTAAATTGGTTGGTTTGTGGCATGTGACTTGTCGGGCTTGTCGAACTTATTGGGGTTGTTAAACCTTGGTCGGCCTTGCTGCCCTTGATAATTCTTATTGTAATTCTTATATTATATTGTATTATGTTGTCTTTCTTATGTTGTTACACGTACAATGTGACCCTTAACATCAGTTTGATTGGTTCGATAGTGATTGCAGATCCTGTTATGCTGGTTGGCTGCTTATACCCTCCGTGGGGCTATTGGCTGATTGCTAGCTTCTTGGGAGCTTCCTGTAGGATTCCTGGGTGGTGGGTAGAGGGCTTGGTTTTTGAAGGTTTGGCAGTGGGTGTTAACAGTACCCCCCTCCCCCCCTGCCGCTACCGACAAAAGGCTGTGAGGGGTTTACAAGTGGGCACAGAAGAGCACTATGGGCTGGACGCGAGCGGAGCACTCTAGGGGTGCCGCCGGCAAGATCGGACCTAGTCAGGTTTGCCTAGACAAGCGTGTGCCTCTATCGGCGGCCGCGCTCACGTCTTGTTCCTTGCCCCTCTCTCAATAGCAGCCTCACCTCCTTTATGCTCCTGCTCCTGGGGCCCAATGTCGGCGTTGGGGCTGAAAGGCGGCTTCTGCAGGGAGAGACGCTGCCACACTATCACCGGTGCCGATGCCGACGCTGATGCCGGGAAATCGCTGCCTGCCGCCTGCCTTCTTTGGGACACAGCCGGTACAGGGCTAAATCAGGGCTAAACAGGCTAAATCGGCGCCCGCTGCTAAGGCTCCGCGGCGGGATGCGGCGATGGTTTTTCTCCTCGTTTGTACGTTTGCTCCTCCGCTCCTCGCTAGCTCTGCTCCTTGCTCCTCCGACCACTGGGATGGCTGTTACGATGAATCGAAAAAGAACCTCCAGTAACCATGTCCCACACCACAATGCCTTCCTCTGGTTTAGACTATAAGCCAATCTGACAGTCTGGAAGGCTGTCATATTTCTACCAGTGGAACATAAAGGGCGTCACACTACAAGCACATCCAATTCTTGGCCTCTGCAGAGCGTGCAGAGTGATGGCCATTTGTGACAACTGTAATTGTAAATTTGTTTAATTCCACTGACACTCAGGGAACCTCTTTGTTTTCCTTTTAGCACTCCATGGGAGTGCAGGTGTTTTTATGTTTGCCACCCTGTGTCCTAATTCCTGTAACACCCCTGCTGTCCCCACACTCTCCATGCTAGCCCCCACTACACTCATGTGCTTTTTCCCCTCCCACTCCCGTCTAGCATTTTTGTCTGTTTTTTAAAGAATGTAATCCCCCACACATCCTTCTTTCTGCTGGACTGTTCACTTCATTTATTTACATTTGTGCACATTTTTTTTTTTTACTTTTTGAATTACTTGATCTAACATAGCTGCCCATCATGTTAGATTGGTAAATTAAAAATGTCTAGTGCCTCAGTACGCATGTTATGTACATGCATTCCCTACCCCTTATAGCCACCCGCCATCGATGAGACCTATTGGCATTGCCATTGCTTGTTATTCTTACCCTTGCCCATCAGGGCTCTGCTCTGGGCACTCTGAAGGGTTACGTTTCCGCTCTGTTTGCCTTTTTTGTAGCTGCATGACCGAACCTCTTCATTTGAGTCCCCTATTGTAAATAGGTTTCTTAAAGGTCTTATAAATATGTTTCTTTCTTCTCCTTTCGTTATGCCTCAGTAGGTCCTTCATTTAGTTCTCACTTTCTTAATGTGTGCTCCTTTTGCGCCTTTTCCTAATTGTCCCCTCCGGCTGCTCACCATCAAGACAGCCTTTCTTGTGTCAATACGACCTGCCTAAAGCTTGAATGAGCTGCAGCCTTTATCATACATGTCTCCATTCCTGTCTGATTTTCCAGACAAACTGGTGCTTCACACTAGGCTTATTACTTGTCAAAAGCGGTAACACCATTTCATGTGGGCCAATCCATCACCTTGCCCACTTTGTATGCTCCTCCACATCCCTCAAAAGAAGAGGAGCGACTCCACCGTCTGTACCCAAAAAGAGTGTTGTCGTTCTACCTTGACTGCAAACGAGCATTCCGGGTGGACGACTCTTTGTGGGGTATGTTGGAGTGGAGAAGGGTCAGGGGGTGCAGAAATTAACCATTTCATGCTGGGTTGTTCCCTGTATTAAAATCTGTTATGCACTAGTCAAGAAGCTGCCCCCTGAGGGAGTTAAGGACTCATTCCACCAGAGAAAAAGCTGCGACCACTGCGTTGGCATATGGAGTCCCAGTCCTGGACATCTGCCAGGGAGCAATGTTGGCGTCCCTGCACACGTTCACCAAACATTACTGCCTGGGCAGTCAGGTCTGCAGGGATGGGCATTTCGCCCATTCAGTCCTACAGGACTTTCTAGTTTAGAATTTGTCCACTGCGCACCACCGAGGCTGGTAGTGCTTGAGTATCTATTTAAAGGTAAGCCATCTGCGGCTAGATGTCTCTATCAGATGAACAAGTTACTTCCCTTTGGTAATACATTATCTGGTAAAGACACTATCTAGCTGCAGATTCCTTACCGAACCAGCGATCCTCCCCGCTCTGCAGACAGATTTTCAGGGTTTGGGATAAACCCTCTCCAGGGCCCTGGTTAGAACACACTCTGCGATTCTGGCATGGAAAGTCATGAAAGTAACTGATATCAGCAAGCTGTGGGGGTGCCCATATATTGTATTGTATTGTATTGTAATTGCATTTATATAGCGCTTACTACCCCTGACGAGGCGTCGAAGCGCTTTTTCGGCGGGTAGCACGCTACTCCGGGACCCACAGAGGATTAGTGTTGAATTAGTATAGTGAAACATGCAAGTACATTTTAAGTGGTGGATAAGTTAATAAGTTATTTGGATTTGGAATGATAGCAGAAGGATAGAGTAGGACAAAGGTTCGTATTTATCTATCGCTCGCTTGTTGACGCATGCTATTCAGGGAGCCTATAGAGGATTAGTGGTGAATTAATATGGTGAAATATGAGGTAATTTCAGTGGTGGATATTAGTCTGTTACTTGGAGTGAGAAGGATAGCGGATGGATAAAAGGGGAAGAAAGATTTGCATTCATATAGCACTTGTTACCCCTGATGGGCGTTGAAGCGCTTTTCTGGCGAGTAGCACGCCACTCCGGAACCCATAAAGGATTAGTGTTGAAAATTAGTATAGTATAAATATGAAGTGATTTGAGTAGTAGATATGTTATTCAGTTATTTAGGCAGTATATTAGTATAGTTGAATATGGAATTTGAGAAGTGAAACATGTTAGTCTGTTAATTTTTATTGAAAAAAGGATAGTGGAGGGATAAAAGAGTAAAATATTTTTTTTTATATATATATTAGTAGTAGGAAGAGGCTTTTGGATGAGTAAAAAGGAGTTTTGGAGGGAAGGAGTCAGAGGGGAGAGTGTATTGCTGTATTTGTCGTTGTGGATGGTATGGGCTGGGTATTGTTAAATGAGAATAAGGGCAGCATTTCTGGCCCTAGTCCCGACCAGGCTCGAACAGGCCCAAACAGGCAACTACCCTTGTCCTCTACACCCTTAGCCTCGACGCCCGGGCTGAGACGCCCTAAGCCTGGCATTTTTTGTAGCCCTAGTAATCAGGTGACCCCTTCAGCCAATGGGAACCCTAGCCCTAACACTATCCAATCACAACACTAGCCCTAGCATCTAGAACCAATAGGAGACCAGGACCTTGCAGCCAATCTTAACCCTAGTCCAAGTATCCATTCATTTCAAAAACCCTGATCTCTACGTCCAATAAAGGCCCTAGCCCCATCAGTAGTCCCAACCCAAGTCAAAGCAGCCACTGGTACAGGTAGCCCTAGTCCCTACTTCCAATAGAAAGCCTAACCCTACTCTTAGTCCCACAACTGGTCCAACAACCAATCACACCAGAAACCCTAATCACTACTTCCAATTAAAGCTCTAACCCTAGCCCTAGTCCCAACCCTGCAATGATAGAATCACAGACCGAGAAACCAATCAGAACCCTCAAATACCCAACCAATGAGGACATTAACCCTAACCCAATAGAAATATCTGGTACAACCACCAATCAGTGTACACATGTGCCAACCACTAGCACACCATATAAGGTCCCAGCAACCTCAGACAAGGTTTGCTGGCCAGGGAGTTGGAAGCTGTTTGCTCCTGTTCAGAATCTCCTAGGAGACAGACAGGCTCAATCCACAAATTTGGACTTCAGCAGGTAAAGGCTTCACTAACTCGAAATCTAACAATACTGATTGAATAAAGCTTTACTCCCCCTGCTGGCCAAAAAACGAAGTGCACAGGCCCCAGTAAATACAGTTTCAACAGCTCACAGAAGCACCCTCTGATGTAGAAAATCCCTGTTGCTGGGAGGGGGGAGGGGGGAGGCAGGGGGGCTGGCCTCACTGGCTTGTGAACACAAAATGGAGGCTGGGGGTGCACTGTTTGAGCACACAGGCCTAAGCACAGAGCAAAGGAGAAATTTGGAGGGAAAACTGATTTGTCACCAAGGAATTAGAGGGGCAAACTACAGAGGTTGGACTGCAAATCCCACAATTCAACACACTAAATGAAGGCAATCATGGGCAGGGAAAACCACACATTTAAAACACAACACAGGTGATAAAATATGCAATTACAGGCAGGCTAAAACTACAAATTTTAAACTGTAACAACCACAGGCATAGACAGTAAGCACAGAAAGTGAAAATCGTTTTTTAAACAGCTTTTTGTCTTGGGAAGAGACAGCACTAGTCTGTCTCCTTACCACTTCCTGGACTCTGCTCACTGCAATCTGGGCCACATGTAGGCTGCAGCTCACAAGATGGAGGAGAATGATTTGGGGGTGCACCAAGCAAGGCCTTAGGGGCCTGGGCTGGTGTGAGGGGAGGGCTCAGACTTGCCTGGTAGCTGAATAGCCAATGGTCTGCTGGCCTGGGGGCGGGGTTTGGGGAGCTGCTTGCTCCTGTTCAGAATCTCCTAGGAGACAGACAGGCTCAATCCACAAATTTGGACTTCAGCAGGTAAAGGCTTCACTAACTCGAAATCTAACAATACTGATTGAATAAAGCTTTACTCCCCCTGCTGGCCAAAAAACGAAGTGCACAGGCCCCAGTAAATACAGTTTCAACAGCTCACAGAAGCACCCTCTGATGTAGAAAATCCCTGTTGCTGGGAGGGGGGGAGGGGGGAGGCAGGGGGGCTGGCCTCACTGGCTTGTGAACACAAAATGGAGGCTGGGGGTGCACTGTTTGAGCACACAGGCCTAAGCACAGAGCAAAGGAGAAATTTGGAGGGAAAACTGATTTGTCACCAAGGAATTAGAGGGGCAAACTACAGAGGTTGGACTGCAAATCCCACAATTCAACACACTAAATGAAGGCAATCATGGGCAGGGAAAACCACACATTTAAAACACAACACAGGTGATAAAATATGCAATTACAGGCAGGCTAAAACTACAAATTTTAAACTGTAACAACCACAGGCATAGACAGTAAGCACAGAAAGTGAAAATCGTTTTTTAAACAGCTTTTTGTCTTGGGAAGAGACAGCACTAGTCTGTCTCCTTACCACTTCCTGGACTCTGCTCACTGCAATCTGGGCCACATGTAGGCTGCAACTCACAAGATGGAGGAGAATATATGTGACGCGAACGTCACTTCCGGCGCGGACCACACAGCGTGGAGCCCATCGACACCTCCTACTGGCTTGCAGTGTTCCTGCTCACATAAAAATCTTCCGATTCCAGTCTGACGCCTGGAAAATCCAAAGGTAAGGAATCTGTAGCTAGATGTTGTCTTTACCAGATAATACATTACCGAAGGTAAAAAACTTGCTCAACTGGTTGGATGTTTCTCATTTTAGTATTGCAGATGTCAGAGGTGAAAGTAATCAGATGAATATCAGGAGAAAAAAGTGCACTGTACAACTACAGCATAAACCTACTTTGCAAAAGCACACTGTGTATTCACCCAAAGAGAGACAAAGTCTAGGACAGAAGCTTAGAGGATTGTAACCTACACTCTACTGGATGTTAAATAGTTTGGTGATGCTGTGACTGAATGTGAAATCATTATTTGATATCTCCATGAATACAGAAAAAGAGCCCCCCTTAGTGATGATCTCGGACCGCATCAAAGAGGAGGAAGAGCCCTTTCCCGTGGCTGAACTGAACCCAGGGAACGTTAAAAAGATTCACAGCCCGGCAGGTATGTGTATGTTTCTTTTTTTGTGGAAATGTGGAATTATTCACCAGAATCAAGGTGTGGTCTCCATGTTTCAGCCAGGCCTTTATGATTAAAAGTGGCTTTCCTCAGTACCAAAGTGTGTATGTGCAGATTACTTAATTTTAAGTGATTGTGTCGGATAGGCCGGAGGACGACTCTCGTTTGCTGCTTCGGGATATCACCCTTCCAAGTCTTTCTGAGGAAGAAAGGGATTTAATGCATTCGGCGATCACGGCGTTTGCTATGCGTTCCTAGCGTTCAGGTAAAGCAATGGGTCCCAATGGTTTGCCAATCGAGCTGTATAAGCTTCGGCCTGACAGGATTGCCCCGTATTTGAGGGATATGTTCAAGGAATCCCGCGATAATGGGTTTCTTCCCCGGGATCAGCGTCTGGCCACCATAGTTGTTATACATAAGGAGGGAAAGCCTAGAACAAATGTGCGTCATACCGGCCGATCTCATTGTTGAATGCCGAGCCGAAAATTTTGGCTATGGTGTTAGCTAATAGACTAATCAAGGTCATCGGTGATTTGGTTAATCCGGATCAATCCGGTTTTATCCCGCACCGGAATACGGCATTAACTCTTCGGCGGCTCCTCGTGTTATTGCTAGGGCGTCGACGTTGCGTGAGCCGGCCATTTTGGCATCTCTAGACGCCACTATGGCGTTTGATACTGTGGAATGGCCATATTTATGGGCGGTGTTAGCTAAATTCGGCTTTGGCTCTGAATTTATTGGTTGGGTGCGACTCCTTTACGCAGACCCCCTCGCTCAGATAGTGGTTAATGGCCGCGTTTCCGCAACGTTTGCCCTTGGGCGTGGTACCCGACAGAGTTGTCCACTGTCTCCCCTCCTGTTTGCAGTAGCGCTTGAGCCCCTAGCTGCATGGATCCGTTGGGAGCCTTCAATGAGAGGTATTTATTGGTCCCCGGAACATGAGGATCGTATCTCCTTGTATGCGCATGACATCCTATTGTACCTGACATCCCCCAGAAAGTCCCTGATAGTATTATGCGACGTTTTGATTTCCTTTGGTAAGAGTTCCGGTTTCATCATCAACTGGGCAAAATCCTCCCTTTACGTGGTCAGCGGTGATGCGCCGTCTTTGCCACGTGGTTGTCCTATTCAGATCGTACAGCAGGGGTTCAAATATCTTGGTATTTTTATCTCAATGAACCCCTTGATTCGGTATGAGAAAAACCTCCTCCCTCCTTTGGCGCGGTTGCGGCGGGACGAAGCGGGTTGGCGGAAGCACCCGCTTTCTTTGCTCGGGCGAGCGGCCCTTTTCAAGATGATGTCCCTTCCTCGTTTTTTGTATGCCCTGCAAAATACCCTTGATTTGGTTCCTGGTAGCTACTTCCGTGTTGTTGAAGGTCTACAGAGGAAATTGCTGTGGGATGGTAGGCCCCGCATTGCACTTGCCAAATTGACGCTTCCCTGGTACGATGGGGGTATTGCTCTTCCCGATATCAAACTGTACTATTGGGCAACGCAGTTGGGGGCTATCAACCATGGTACATATTGCCCTGGACCTCAGCCAGGTTTTGCGATGGATAGGTGGCTGCTCCCTGGAGGCAATTATTATAGGGCATATATTCCAAATCGGTAGTGGGATCTTTGATGGGGCCGACGCGTACGGCTGTGCGTATTTGGCAGGTTGCCACTAGTGCATTAGGATGGAAAGATCGTTTGACTTTGGCTACCCCGCTATTTGGATTGGATCGGCTTGGCAAAATGTGGAACACGAAGGGATTGATAGGTGGGATCTCATTGGTATATCCAGGGTGGGGGACCTTTGGGCTAAGGGGCAGGTGAAGTCCTTTGTGGCCCTTCAGGCCGAGTTCAGACTGGGAGATACGAAGTTCTCTCGCTACGCTCAGATTCGACATGCGCTCTATTCGGTCTTCCCCATGGGGGCGGAGATACCTGAATCTGCCCCGCTGGAGGACCGTGTTCTGGATGGGTATATACCGGATAGTACCATCTCTCTGGTGTACAAAAAATTGATTAACCATAGAGCGGACCTTCTCTCACAACTGCGAGATCAGTAGACCCGTGATGGCCTTGGAACATGATGACGAGGACTGGCAATCAGCGATCTCCTCCCCAAAGGAGGTTGCGATTCCAGCCCGCCTTAGATTGGTTTAACTTAAAATACTGCACAGAGTGTACGTCACGGGTCCTCGTTGGGTACAGATGGGTTTTTCGGAGGAGGGCCTGTGTAGGCGGGGCTGTGGCCAGCTGGCCACGTTTCTGCACATCATCTGGGAATGTGGTCATATCGCCGACTATTGGAGCAGGGTCCACAGGATACTTCAGGAGGTCACGGGTATCGCACTTTTCCCTGAAGCCAGGCGTTGCATTTTGAATGTTTGGGAACTCACTGACCATAATGTAGCCCAAACTCAGTGGGTGACCTTGGGAACAATGATTGCCAAACGTAATATTGCACAATTGTGGGGATCCCAACGGCCCCCTACTATCGAGTGTTGGATGAATGATATGGACTGGTGTATGTTTAGGGAAAAGACTGTCTATGTAGCTCGGGGTCGCCCCCGAAAGTGGCATAAGATCTGGGCCCCCTGGAATCGTTATAGAGGAGATATATGTATACCACCTGAAACAGTTGTGCTTCATTTCCCCCTTTCCCCCTGATCTTGACTGTATATTAGGTTTAATGTCTCACTTTTTCCTCTTCCTCCCTCCTCCCCCCCCCCCTCCTCAACCATCTCCGGTTTCAATGTCGCTTGTATTGATGGTCCGCCGTTGCATGTAATTATTTGATACCTTGCTGTTTTCTTTGGTTTTTTTTATATTTCTTTTTATTGAAAATAAACAATCTATTGAAAAAAGACCGTGACATCATACAACGCCTACAAAATTACCCCAGCATTGTCATCAAACCAGCTGACAAGGGGGGAGTGATCGTCCTTATGGATAAAACAGACTACGAGCGAGAATGCTGCAGACTCTTCAGCGACACGCGTAATTTCAAACGCCTGGATAAAGACCCCACCGCGGAACTGAAAATCAGCATACACACCCTGGTAAAGAGAGCCAGTGACGCTGAACAAATCTCAACCCAAGAGGCAGAATACCTGTACACCAAAAATGCAAAAGTACCCTACTTTTATACTGTACCCAAAGTACACAAGGGCAACATACCACCCCCAGGAAGACCCATAGTCTCGGGGATCAACTCACTATTGGAACCACTTTCTAGGTACTGTGACCACTTCCTGAACCCACTGGTACAAGAAAGCCCTACCTACATCAAAGATACCAAACACCTCCTGAACATCATCAACGAAATGAACTTCGATCAAACCACCCAACTCCTGGTGGGACTGGACATAGAAAGTCTTTTCACCAGTCTCCAACAAGACGCCACCCTGCAAGTCCTACAAGATGTACTGATGCAAAACCCCTGGATGTACCGTACACCATGGCAATTCATCCTTGACTGCGCAGCACTAGCACTCAAGGAAAACTATTTCGAGTATGAAAGCACTTACTACCTGCAAACTAACAGAACCTCTATGGGCAGTGTTTTTGCTCCAAGCGTGGCAGGACTGTACGTTCACCATTTCGAGCAGGAACACGTCATGCCACTGACCAACCCATACTCGCAAAACATAAAGACCTGGCGCAGGTACATAGATTATATCTTAGTGATTTGGGAGAGAACACAGGATGCACTAAATATTTTTCTCCCCTAGCTTAATGAGTGTGACCCTTACCTACGATTCACGTGCAACTCCAGTTCCACCGAGCTGGCCTTTCTGGATCTCAACATTACAGCAGAACAAGGGACTCTGCGCCCTACCACCTACTAGAAAACCCACAGCCAGGAACTCGCTGTTTCGGTTTGATAGCTTCCACGCCAGACCCTTAAGAAGAAACCTACCCTTTGGGCAATTCCTGTGGATCCGCAGAAACTGCAGCCATCTAGCGGACTACAAAAGACAATCCCGCACCTTATCACACAAACTAGAGGAGCGTGGATACCCCAACGCCATTATTGCCAAATCCAGCAAAAGGGCCTGCAATATAAACAGAGAATCGCTACTGGAAACTGTGACAAAAGACCAGGAACCACCACCCATGACCTGTGTCACCACCTGTATTACAGCGTCTAATCAAGTTTCTAGTATCATCCGCAAACATTGGAAGATAATTAATTCAGGCACCAGAGAATGAGAGACCCCTCGCTTTGCATTCAAATGTGCTAACAATCTTAAAGACAAACTAGTGTCAACACGACCACGTGCCAGTCCTAAATCTATGGACAATACAGTCCTCAACTGTTGGGGCCTCCCCAAAGTCACTGGCCATTACCCATGTAACAACTGCAGTGTGTGCCACCTAACTAAACCAACGAAAACTCTCAACCTTGAACCTGGCAAAATCTAGATACACAATGCCAACACACCAACTGCAACTCCAGCAAACTTGTGTACCTCATAACATGCCCCTGCGGGCTCCGTTATGTGAGCATGACGACCCGCAAAATCAGGACTGGATTGGTTGAACACAGAAGCACAATCCGGTGTGGCTAAAACATCAGCAGACTGACAGAGCACTACCTCACGGCACACCACACCCCCAATGACATGTCCTGGACTGTCATTGAACAATTTGACATTAACCAAACAGACAATGACCGGATCCTTCATACAAAAGAACAGAGATGGATCTATTGCCTCTCCACCCAGCAACTGGGTTTGGGCTTGAATGACTCCATACCCTGGAGCTCACTGAAAACATGAATTTTTCTTCTCCCCACATGTAACACTACTCTTGATTCCTCTCCGTGTAAAATGTCCCTCTGTTGTACTAGCCAGTTATAATACACCTGGCCTCACAACTTAACCCCACAGCGCTTTTTAAGTCCTTTTTAAACGTTAGCGCTCTTTATTTCTCAACCGTTCATGTTACTACACCTGTACACTAATCTGTGTACCCTGGGTACAGCTTACAGAGCCACACACAATGTGCAGACGCCGATATTCGGCACCGCGCATGCTCATTGCAGAATACACTACTCTCCCGCAAATGGGCATGCTCACAGCAGGATACCCTACTCTCCCGCACATGCTCAGCATAGCCATGACTCGGCGTGTCCCCGCACATGGGCATGCTCACAGCAGGATACACTACTCTCCCGCACATTGAGGTTCCGTGACGATTTCACTCGTGTTTGTAACATTGTCGTAAATACATAATTTTCATATCGGTGAACCGCAAATGATCCATTTAGTATATCCTGGTGTTTTCGCTATACTACGAGCAAGAGCACTCCTGTTACCAACACATTTGTGATCTACCCATGGCATCCATCTTAGAACACGGAAGCCATTTTGTATTCCTTGCCCTCACATAGTCAATGGACACGCAATGACCTCTTTTCATTAAAGGACACGTAGGCTTTGGCCGGCGATTCACCTTGCAAGTGACACGTGCACCTTAGGCCAGCAACGCTGTGGCAGCATGACTCGGCAAGAGCTGCCTCCCCAGCCTGAGGCCAGTCCTGCTATACTGGTTCTTGTGTTCGTTGGCCTGATCATGATTAGGCGGCCGAAGCTGGTAACCGTGCCCATTTACGACCCACAAACATTTCTTATCCTGTCTTTCTATCTTCCACACCTGGCTCTGCTCCTTTCCTTCTGGGCCTTTAGTAGGGGGTGGTAACGAAATTTACGATGAGGCGGTCCGGGTCTTGAATGAAGAATTGACATGGGATTATGATGGACTAGTGGGAACCCCTCATTTGTAATGTTTTGACATCAGATACTGTTGACGATTCCTGTGCAACGCCAAATATTTATTGTATAAGACACGAATGTTTAGAACTGTGGTAACATGTAAAGAATTTGCCTGAAGCCCAATATTTAGTATATAAGGAACAACCCTCTTTGTACAAATCGAACAGGCTCCTAGATACTGCCCATGTGTAGTTTCTGTGACTTCTGTGTCCCTGCAGTAATAAACCTTTGGTCTTTGACGCCACCATCGAGAAGCCCGTGTTTCTGTTTATTTGTGTACCAAGACAGGTTGAACTCCGGGGTCTTCGGGTGTTGTCCCTGACACCTCTGGACGGAACCAAAAAAGTCCAGAACTCCATTTGGCGCCCAACGTGGGGCGACGTCATTCGGTACCGGTCCAAAAGCCTGAGGAATTCGAGGAGCTTCGTGTGAAGATTTCAGAGGGAGGCGCCCCACTTCATCGATCCCGGCATATCGCAAAAGTGGCCCCGACGTCCTCTTCCACGAGGGTTCCCGTTCAGACGGCTGCAGTGGTCCGTTGCCTTGACCGTCGCCCTGTCTTGGACCCGAGGTGCAGTCCTCAGTACGGCGAAACGTGACGGGTTTCTCCTTGGTGACGTCTTCAGTGCCTCAGTTAAGTATTTAGTGGTTGCTAGTTGGTTATTTTGTGAGGGTTGCTCCTATTTGGATAATCCTTTTAGTTCTCAGTTCAGTTCAGTTCTGTAAGGTTATCACTGGTTATTCTAGTTACGATAATCATTCTGTTCAGTTCAGGTATCGATACAATTGTCAGTTCTGGTAGGCCTAAGTTCTCGGTTCAAGTGCGCATCTTTTTGTGTTTTGTTTGTCTTGTGTTCCGGATTATTGTATGTTGTCTTGTTTTAGTTGCAACAGTGATTCCCAGTTGGAGGACTCGTGTTTGGTTCCTCCGATTGGAACTCCCCTTTATGATCTATATTGCAAATTTGGTGTGGGCCCTATCTCTTATAACGAGATATGGATCCGCTATACAGAAAAAGATGGTGTCCTTAGTTGGCCACTACATGGTAGTTTTGAACCTGAAATTCTCGATAATCTAGAAAGAAGGTTGTTTAAGAAGAAAGCCCGGCCGGCAATGTTTGATTCTTTCCGTTATTGGCGAAAAGAATCTAAACAGAGAGAAATTAAAAAGTTGAAGAAAGAACAGAAAGAGCAAGAGTTGACTTTAGAACAGTCTGCTAGGCAGCTGCAACTCAACGAGTCTGAGAAAGCGATGGAGGTGGCCGATAGAGAGCGTAATTTAGCGATAGACAAGTGCTATCCTGCTTTACCATCGAGTACGGCTAAGATAGTAGAGGACCCTGAAAAGGATCCCCTGTTGTCTTACTTGTTACGATCACCCCCACCGTATGCACAAGGTGCTACGGCTCCACCTATACCGAATGTTCAATTACCGGTTGCTGGACAACCTGGTGTCCCTGTTCTCGCTCCCCTGAATCAAGTTCCTGTACCTCCTGTGGTCAATATTAATGTTCCTTCGACAACCCCTCTTCTAGGGTTGCCGACTTCTTTACCTATGCCTGTGTCGCTCACACCTGCTACTTCACAAGCTAATTTTCCAGCTACTCCTACTGTTCCTGATCTATCTGTTCCAACTGCTACTCTATTCACTGCCTCTGCTAATATTATGACTCCGCTTTCTGTTCGTCGAAGAATCACTGATTCTGTCTCTAATATTCTATCTCCCTTCTATAAAACTCTGATTAAAACTCCTACCTCTGACTCTGTGCAGAGACGTAGTCAGCTTCCCAGTACTGAAGAAAGAGGAATACTAGATTCCACTGCTCTTAGATGGGTTTCGAAAGTTGGAAGATATAATGTACAAAATGTATTAGATACATTTATGCAATGGAACGAACCGACACAACGATATGTGTTCGATGAAATGTGTTTCCTTCTACGTGAGGAATTGGAAGAGGATGACCCTGAATCAAATCTAGGAGAATTAATTAATGTTCAGAAAGAGTTTGCTACAGGTATGATAGTTGGACAAAATATAAAAGAAGCGATGGAACTGGTTCTAAGTTATAGATCCGACTCATCCCTTCTTTCACCGAGAGAGTTAGAGAAACGTAGTACGAAACGAAATCGTCAATATCCAATGAGAGAGGTTCCACCAATTTGGCGCGAAGCTGTGCAAGCTAATGCACCGCTTGGTATTGCAGCCGCTCCGGCCCAATTCCAGAGAGTATGGATACATATTCCATGGAAGCGAGCTGAAGTATTAGCAGTAAAACAGGCTTTGCCAGATCCGCGTAAAAATCCTGCAGGGTACTACAAAGAGTTAGCTCAAACAGTTGACGCTTGTGTATTAAATTTAACTGACATAGATCTGCTGTTTGGTAATGTAGTACCGCAACCAATTTGGGCTAAAATTCGTAAAGAGAATCATCCAGTTGCCCTAGGTGGTGACTGGGCAGCTATAATTGCAGCGGATGGTCAACAAATAGGTGGTTCCAAACCTGAACCTTTAATTGCTAATTTGCCTGGTAGAATAATCGATTTAATGAAAACCTTGATGCCAGCATTGCGCGTTAACTGGGACAAATTGTCCGCGTGCAAACAAAAGAAAGACGAAAGCGTCTCCGACTTTTTCACAAGATTCGAGGAGACTTTCGTGGATCATAGTGGTCAGGATATGAGCACAGAAGGAGGCCAGAGATTATTTGTCGATAAATTTGTGCACAATCTGTTGCCAGAACTTAGTAGTAAATTAAAGAATTCTGAAAGTGCGTGGGCTGTCTCTACGACTGCGCAAATACTTGCGACTGCTCAGTACTATGAAAATAGGGATAAAGAAGAGAAGGAAAAATCAGATAAAAAGACGAAAGATTTAAAAACTAAAGTACTTTTACAGCAAGCATATCCGCTTCGCACGAATCAGACTAACATGCAGCAAGGGTCATATCAAAGAACGGATTATAACTTTCAAAGGCCACAATACCAGTGGAATCAATGTGCTTATTGCAAAAAGGAAGGTCATTACAAAAGTGAGTGTCCAGTTCGAACGCAAAATAATGATGCGGCAGCTCAGAGAGGTCGTGGTAGTTCTATGCAAAACTCTAGAGGTCGAGGACGAGGTGCTATGCCTCCACAGACAAGTGATCGCCCCTCTAATTATTTCGACCAGCGAAATGGACAATCTGCCCAACAGAATAGGTCTCCACAGTATCATGTTGAAGACTATTATGAAGCTGGTGAGGAAGGTCAGCAAAGTGAATACTAGGACAGCCATGGACAAAGAGAGGGAGTAGTATCAGTACCAGTAGATCAGAGTGGGCCTTATGTCGCAGTAGCAACATCAGGTATAGTCGAACCGTTTCTGTTGGATACTGGTGCAGCAAAAAGTTCTATCATACATGCAAAACTCCCTGGCGCACCTTTGTCTGGCTCAACAAACGTTTCAGTAGGTTTTTCGGGCGCCCCTGTTCACAACCCTGTTTCTGGTCCTTTGTCTATTTCTGTTGGACCCCGTCAATTGAAAGCACCCCTGATTTTGACGACAGGTTGTAACGAAAATCTGCTTGGTTTAGACTTGTTAAAACGCCTGTACGCGACATTGTACTGTTCTCCAGCAGGAGTACAGCTTACGTTGGGTAAAAGAATAATCTCTCCGATGTACTTGTCGATGGATGCGCTCCCACCAGAGCTGCGTTCACTCCCTGATACTCTTTGGGCGACTGGTCCTAATGATGTAGGTCTATTGGAAATTCCACCCTATGTAGTAACTTTGAAAGCAAATGTCAAACTTCCACGAATTCCACAATACAGAATCTCTAGTGAAGGTGAGCGTGCGCTCCTACTGATAGTACAAGACCTGATCAAGAAAGATGTTGTAGAAGAGACTAGAGGTAATGTCTGTAATAGTCCTGTACTGCCTATTTTGAAACGAACTGACCCTACAAAGCCTCCAGTATATAGGTTCGTAATTGATCTTAGAGAGGTTAATAAAATTGTGATCCCACAGTTTCCTGTGGTACCAGACATTACTGCATTGTTAACGTTGATTCCCGCTACAGCAGCATGGTTTTCAGTTGTCGACTTGAAAAATGCCTTTTTCAGCATTCCGATAGCCGAGGAAAGCAGAGATATTTTCGGTTTTTCTCTAGGAGGACGAAGTTTTAGATTTAAACGCGCTCCACAAGGTTATTGTGAAAGCCCATCCATTTACAGTCAAGCATTAAAAAGTCAGTTAGATTCCTTCGTACTTCCTCGTGGTTCTGCTTTAGTACAGTATGTCGATGATCTTCTAGTGGCTGCCGATGACAAGGAAACTTGCAAAACAGCTACGATTTCTTTATTGCATCACTTGTCAGATTTAAATCACAAGGTGTCACCTTCAAAAATGCAATACTGCTGCCAAGAAGTGACCTACCTAGGTCATCTCTTGTCAAAGGAGGGAAGGAAGTTGACCCCAGAGAGAATAAAAGCAATTACACAGATGAATGTTCCTAGCACGCAGAGAGAAGTGCGTGCCTTTTTGGGTATTACCTCCTATTGTAGGCAATGGATCCCAAATTTTTCTCTTTTAGCAAAACCATTAGTAGCCTTGACTAGGAAAGGTGTTCCGAGTCCGGTACCATGGTCTGTTGAATGTCAGCAGAGTTTTTCTGAGTTACGAAATGCACTGTGTTCAGCACCTGTATTGGGTACACCCGACTACAGTAAGCCATTTACGCTCTATGTCCACGAGAGAGAAGGTTGTGCATTGAGTGTTTTGACGCAGAAATTTGGTGATAAACAACGCCCTTGTGCGTATTTTTCATCAACATTAGATCCAGTAGCTAGAGCGTTGCCTAGTTGCTTGAGAGCTACAGCCGCAGCTGCAGCTTCCATTCGACAATCTGCTGGTTTAGTAATGAACAACATGCTAGTAGTTATGGTTCCTCATGCTGTGGATACACTCATGAACCGAACCAAGACGCAACACCTTACCAGTGCTAGATTATCAGGCTATGAACTGACACTATTAGCTAGTCATATTCAGATCAAAAGATGCAATGTATTGAATCCAGCAACATTGTTGCCGACTAGCCAAGAGTCGAGTGATTCCGAACCACACGACTGTTGTTTCAGAACTGAGGAAGAAACAAAAGGACGAATCGATCTAAAAAATACTCCGTTGTCAGATCCAGATGGCACGTTGTATGTTGATGGGTCTTGCTTCAAATTGGAGAATGGTGATGTGACTGCTGCCTATGCCGTAACGACTTTGAGTACGATTGTGGAGACTGCAAGAGTGAGTCAGAATTCTGCCCAGGCTGCAGAATTGATCGCGCTAACAAGAGCGTGCGTTTTAGCTAAGGGAAAGAGAGTGAATGTGTTCACAGATAGTCAGTACGCGTTCGGCGTGGCCCATAGTTTTGGCCGTTTGTGGAAAGAAAGAGGTTTCATTACGTCCCATGGGACTAAGATTCAACATGGTCAGCTAGTTAATGACTTGTTGGAATCTCTAACCTTACCGACTGAAGTTGCGATTGTGAAATGCAGTGCTCATAAAGCAATCACGGATGATGTTGGTCGTGGGAATGCTTTTGCTGATGAGATCGCAAAACAGACAGCTAGAAATATGATGAGTAGAATGTATGTTGCAACGTCTGCAAGATGGATTTCTGAGTCTGGAATGTGTGAAGACACAGTGGAAAGCGTGAAGGAAATTCAGAAAGAGGCGACTGAGGAGGAAAAACGTGCATGGAGAGAGAGCACGGGTAAATTGGACTCGAGTGGGTGTTGGATTGATTTGTCGGAACAACAGCGTTGGATGTTGCCTGATGCGTATGTGCTTGCAGTAGTGACGATGGCGCATGGAACAGCGCACATCAGTTCAAAAGGGATTTGTAAGATGTTGGCTCCGGTCTGGAAGAATGACGGAATTAGTAAGTGTGCAGAGAGAGTGGTGAGAAATTGTATGGTATGCTTGATGCATAATCCTGGCAAGGGAATCCCCACACCTGCAGGTCACTTCGCTCCTCCTTCCTGCCCTTTTGAAGTGATCCAGCTAGACTTCATTCACATGGACCGTTGTAATAACCTGAAATACGTCCTAGTGGTAGTTTGTGCTTTTTCCAGATGGATCGAAGCATACCCACTGAAGGACAATACTGCCTTATCCACTGCCAAAATTCTTCTTAAAGAATACTTCCCCCGATACGGAATGCCACGGATTGTATGGTCAGATAACGGAAGTGAGTTCGTAGGGAAAGTTATGCAGAGTGTGTGTGCCGGCCTAGGGATTAGGCAAAAATTTCATAGTGCGAATCATCCCCAGTCCGCGGGTTTAGTCGAGGGTTACAATGGCACCCTTAAACTGAAACTCGCTAAGATACAAGCATCCACGGGTTTGTCCTGGCCAGACGCATTGCCTTTGGCTTTGCTATCAACAAGAGCAACTGTACATTCTAGAGTAGGGCTTAGTCCTTACGAAATAGTTTTCGGTCGTCCTGCAAATGTTTGGGGGGTACCTAGACCGAAAGAATTTAAGCAGCTGGAATACCCAATGTTAATTGATTACCTTTTCGACTTGACTGCTAAATTGAGTCTTATTCACCAACAGGTTTTCGACGCATTGCCAAAGCCACCGGAGAGTCCAGGCCATCAGCTGAAACCGGGTGATCAGGTGGTCATCCGAAATTTTGCAAGAACGAAAAATCTTCAGCCCAGATTTATTGGCCCTTTCCAGGTCCTGTTAGCAACGAGAACTGCTATTCGTGTGGCCGGAAGGAAACATTGGATCCACACGACACATGCTAAACGTGTGCCTCTGCCACTTCCTTACGACAACTGGGTAAAGAAAGGAATCGGTGCCTCTGAAACGGAACGAGTCCCCAGGTTCATACCTTTCAGCGATGCAGAACTGATCACGGATTCACCAAGTTCTGACTCTCCTCCTGAAACTGCTCTTTTGAACCCTGAACATTTGCCTTCTGCACCAAAAGAACATTTGCCATCTGCGAACGTGAACATTGCAACGCCAGCTGAAAATACATTGTTTCCAGATCAGACAGCTCCTGCAAAACTGAGATACAACTTACGTTCTCGCGATATGGACAAATAAAGCAGAAAACTGCCTATTTTCAGATTTGCATTTTCTATACATTGCCTCCAGCCAGGAAGTTTGCTAATACTTTGTATTGTTTCTTTTTGTTTTAAAATTGCCTTGCCGTCTGGGTAGCCGTAGGGTCGTGGCTGTGTGCCTAGTTGAATCTGCAGGGGTCTGACACAAGGTCGATCTTTCTGTTAGTTCTGGGAACTCCCAGGGCTGATAGAGGCATTTTCATCTACGCACACATCATCAGTGGTCGCGAACGGTCGTAGAAGATGGAGCTTCCTGAGCTACAACGAGAAAATGTAATTTATGTTCGCAGAAATAGACTGTACAGAATACTACAAAGCAAATGCTTTCTAATACAATGTGCAGTTACATTTTTAATTGTTTTGATGACGCTGGTGGGTGGAATCGTCTTTGGCGTACATTTGATTTTTGTGCCAGTAGCTACAGTACCTCCCCTTGATCCTACTACTTCTACGGTTTCTCCTATGCATTCTTTTCACTCATTTCCTGAACACGAACAAGCTCGACGCTCAGAATTTATTAATAATACATTTGTACTGCTCTTGCATCAACACCAACTGATAGTTATCCAGTATTATGGGTGTCTTTCATAGATTCACATGCCTGAATCATTCCCCGTCGTCGAGATGGGAGCCCCGGTAATAGAAAAGTAATGTCCTATAGACATACATAGAGAAAAATAGGCCTAAGGGCCTTGCCTTAGTAGCCTATCTATGTCCTTTTGTGAAAAGGACCAAATTTCCAAAGGTAGCCAATCAGCTACCACCTCCCTCTAGAACCTTCCTGCCAGGAGCCTCAGTCTCTCAGATTTTCTACCGCACGTTGTGCTAGGGAGTCCCCACCTGAGCTCTCCTCAGGTTTCTTCAAATTCTTTACTTTCTTCACAAAAACTTGGATTCTACTTCAAATATGGCTGAACAACAGAAAAGAGGACTATTCAGAGCTTGTTCTTCTTGTGGCAAGAAGAGACTGCACGTCGACGACAAGCATGAGACTTGCCTCTACTGCCTCTACCCTGACCACACAGTAAAGGACTGCAGGGTATGTAGAACATTCTCTACCAAAACCCTTAAGGATAGAGAAGGCAGACTGCTCCTCTGGCTAAACAGACTAAAAACCAGAGATGTTGAGGTGCTCTCCTCGGAGGGCAGTGAAATGGCTTCAGTTTCCTCAAAACTGTCCTTAAAAAGGCCAAGGGAGGCTTCCCCTGGCCATCCAGACGTCCCTCACAAAAAGACTACTTCAAAGTCTTCTGAGGCAAGATCTGATACGTCTGTGAAGGATGCTGCAAC
Organism: Lissotriton helveticus; assembly: GCF_964261635.1. Lineage (NCBI taxonomy): Eukaryota > Metazoa > Chordata > Amphibia > Caudata > Salamandridae > Lissotriton > Lissotriton helveticus. The sequence continues at coordinate 48,232,950 of NC_136069.1, forward strand.
CTTCAGAAAGCCATCGCAGTCCTCGTCGTCTACTTCGATGACATTATCTTCAAGAAAAACGAACTATGTTTCCACATCGACGACGACGATCTCGACGACGGTGGCATCGTCAGCCTTGACTTCAACGACGACGACCACCCACTCGTCGACGACGGGTAAGCCAATATCGTCGATTGTACTTATTAAAAAACAGCAATCGTTTGTCAAAACTCCGTCGTCATCTCCGTCGACGTTGACAAAACAGAAAACACCGACATCGTCGACGAGAATTCAGTCGACGTCCACCGCATCGTCGACGAAGACACCGACGACGGTAGGAGCACCGCCGACGACAACTACACCGTCGACGGCTACTACGACGCCGACGACAAAACTGCCGTCGACGTCCACGACGACGGCGAAGGCACCGTCGACGACCGCATCGACGACGGCGAAGGCACCGTCGACGCCAACTCCGTCGACGGCGAAGGCACCGTCGACGGCTACTCCGTCGACGACCGCCTTGTCGACGACAGCTTCATCGGCGAAGGGACACTCGACGCTTGAAAAGCGATCGACGGCGATACCGTCGACGACCTCGTCGACGACCTCGTCGACGACGACATCATCGACACCATGGAAAAAAGCGGAGTTAATTCCATCAAAAAAGGTCACCAAACTCCCTATTACGCCCGAATTAACATCACCCAGTAGGGTTCAATCACTGCTTCCTTCTCACATACTTCAAGCTGACGAATCAGATGATGACCACTTCGAACAAGCTACTAGCCCGTCAGATCTCAACGTCAAATGCCAGAGTACTGACGATGACGGAGATGATGTTATATTTACGGAAGAAACTATTCAGGCTCAGGTACATACTCAAGTCACTCCAATGATCGTATTACCGGCCGAGATAGTTCAGGATCTTCAATTCCTGATCACAGACTATAAAAAGAGATTCCCAGAATCGTCAACGACACCATCACATGGCAATTCTCAAGAATCTTCCACACAGCAAAGATCACCAAGGGCAAGACCAACGCCTTTGGTTATTCCTCAAGATACTGAACAGGTTCACAACATACAATCCTCTGATGATGACGACGAACCTCCTGAGGAAGGTGAGGTTAGAGATGACCTCTCTCAAAACAGAGATGATGAGGATTACGTTGCTCATTCTCCGGCCACACCGGAACCCAGCACATCAGACTCTCCACCAGTGGATATCGGTGGATTCCACAATTTAATAGAGAGAGCGGCCACCAGATTTCACATGGCAATGGAAACAAAAGTAACAGATTGTTTCTTGTATGACTTCAAAGACCCCATAAGAAAGGAGGCACGATCCATTCCCATAATAGAACATATCTGGGAACAGGGGCTACAACTCATGCAAACACCTGCATCTGTTTCAATAGTGGTCCCTAGACTGGACAAAAAATATAGGGCTCCGTCAACGGCAGCCACTTGTTTTAATTCACATCCAAAACCTGATTCGGTCGTCACTCAAGCCGCCCAGAAGAACTCCAGAAACCCATCCTCGCCACTCTCAGCACCACCAGACAAGGAGGGCAGGAAATTGGATGGCATAGGCAAACGCTTCTCCACAACGTCAGCCATGACGGTCAAAGTGGCCAACGCCATTGCTCTGCTGGGCAGATACAATAGGCAACTATGGGAAGATATTGCTCCATATCTCACGCACGTGCCTGATGACTTGAAAAATGAGGTCCAGGCACTCCTTCATGAAGGTCAAATATCGGCATCAGAAATCATAGACTCAGCTGTCGATGTCGCCATGACAGGCTTCAGACAGCTTGCAGGTGCCGCAGTTTTGCGCAGACAAGGTTGGCTCAAAGCGACGTCCTTCAGACAGGAAGTACAAACCAAAGTTGTAGATATGCCCTATGACGGACAACTACTATTTGGAGCTAAAATAGATGAAGCCTTGCAGACGATAAAGAAAGACACCGATACTGCAAGGGCGCTCGGGACTTTACAATTCAGGAACCAGTCCTTTCGAGGGCACAGAGGACGAGGACAATCCACGTACAGAGGATCTTATCAAGGCAAATCCACATATAATCAAAATCGCTCCCAATATCCACAGCGGCAGCAACAACAAAGTCGTCAGACCCCCTACGGGAGACCGAACTTCAGAGGCAAATCGCAAAAGAAAACGGCTGGCGGAAGACAATGACCAATTCCCGCAGCCAGTCCCCCCACCGTCCGGTCCGCTCAAAATTGGTGGCAAGCTAACACATTTCCTCCAAAATTGGAAAAGGATTACGACGGATCGGTGGGTACTACAATTGATTCAACACGGTCACACCTTGGAATTCAACTCCATCCCACCGTTCACCCCTCCTCACAAACATCATCACAGACACCTTCGTCTGTTACTGCAGGAAATCTCTTCCATGATAAAAAAGGGAGCAATAGAGCGAGTCCCATCAGCTCAAAAGGGAAAGGGATTTTATTCCCGCTTCTTTTTAATCCAACAGAAAAAGAAGAAATGGAGGCCCATTCTAGATCTCAGGGCACTCAATGCCTTCCTGAAAAGCCAATCGTTTCGTATGGTGACTATCCAGGAAATCTTAGGCTCCCTGGAGGAAGGAGACTTTATGACATCTTTGGACCTGCAAGATGCATATTACCATGTCCCAATACACAAACGACACAAAAAATTCCTACGATTCGAAGTAGCAGGTCTCCATTACCAATTTTGTGTCCTCCCATTTGGCCTCAAATCAGCACCTCGCATTTTTACAAAGTGCCTGGCTCCTGTGGCAGCTTACCTGAGACAACAGAATCACCAGGTCTTCCCCTACCTAGACGACTGGCTGGTGAAAGCACCGTCTCTCACGGACGCACAGCTGTCTTCCAACGCCTGTCTCGACATTTTCCGGAACCTGGGTTTGACTCTCAACTTCGAAAAATCTACTTTACAACCCACCAGGATAATAACATTTCTGGGGGCCACTATAAACACCATTTCCTCCAAAGCTTTCCCATCTCTGGAAAGAAAAAACAAACTGATGACTCTAGCTACCGCGATATCTTCAAAACCAACCATCAAAGTAAGGATTTTCAAATCTCTTCTAGGGATGATGTCTTCCTGCATTCTACTCATCCCTCACTGTCGGCTCAGAATGCGCCCCCTTCAGGAGGCCCTGACCAAACAGTGGACCCAATGTACAGATTCCTTCGAGGATCACATAGTCGTCACTCGACAGATATCCGAGACGCTGGGCTGGTGGATGAAGCACAAGAACCTATCCAAAGGTCTCACGTTCTTGTTACCAGAAACTCCACACGTCATAACGACGGACGCTTCTCTCGAAGGCTGGGGTGCAGTCCTTCAAGACTTACAAATCAGCGGCAGATGGTCGGAGCAAGAGAAGGCTCTGCATATCAACCTCCTAGAACTGCGTGCAGTCCTTCACTCCCTACAGGCATTCCTCCCTCGCATCAAAAATTCTGCAGTGCTAGTGAGGACAGACAACACGACCACAATGCACTACTTAAACAAGCAGGGAGGGACACGCTCGCTGACGCTGTCTCGCGAATCACAAAAAATTTGGAGCTGGCTACTGCTCAACAACATCACATTAACATCGGAGTATGTCCCAGGAAAAGACAACGTCATAGCAGACGCTCTCAGCAGACAGAGGTCAATGTCCCACGAATGGGAACTGAACCAGCAAGTTCTAGACAACATCTTCTCGGCATGGGGAACACCTCAAATAGACCTCTTTGCCACAAAGGAGAACAAAAAATGCCAAAGCTTCGCAAGTTGGCATCCCCAACAGGGGTCATTAGGAAATGCATTTTCCATCGCATGGCGCAACGTGTTTGCGTACGCGTTTCCGCCATTTCCCCTGATCAGCAGAGTCATCCGGAAGATGAAAATGGAGCATTGCACATTGATTCTCATGGCCCCATACTGGCCGAGACAACATTGGTTCGCGGACCTCCGACGCCTCTCAGTCCGTCCATCAATCCAACTGCCTCAACATCCTTCTCTACTCTCGATGTCCAAAGGCCAGATACTCCACCCGAATCTGACATCTCTCAGATTATCGGCTTGGCTCCTGAGTACCGAGAATTCTGTCACCTAAGCATCCCGCAGGAGTGCAAAGAAGTCCTAGCTAAAGCAAGAGCAGTTAGCACGAACAAAACTTATTCCTTGAAATGGAAGCGCTTTTGTATTTGGTGTAAAGACAACAATATACACCCTTTTAGAATCACTCCAGAGCAGATACTGCCTTATCTCCTGCATCTGGCCCAAACAGGTCTGGCGCATGCTTCCATCAGGGTACACCTGGCAGCAATCTCTCGCTTCACCAGGTCTTCAAAAGGCCCTTCACTATGGTCTAACAGACTGATAAAACAGTTCCTTAAAGGGCTTTACAGATCTTTCCCTAGACCAAGACGAATACCACCAACGTGGCATCTGAATATTGTACTCAATCAGTTAATGAAACATCCATTTGAACCTATCCATAAGGCTGAACTCAAATACGTTTCCTGGAAAACTGCACTTCTTTTAGCTCTAACATCAGCCAGAAGAGTCAGTGAGTTGCAAGCTCTTTCGATACAGGATCCTTTCTTGCAATTTAGAGAAGACAGAGTCATCTTAAGAACCAACCCACGTTTCATTCCTAAAGTCCCCTCGGACTTCCATCTCAATGAACCGCTTGTGCTTCGCTCATTCTTCCCGAACCCAGGCACAGTGGCAGAAAGATCTCTTCACTCTTTGGACATTAAGAGATGTCTAAAATTTTACCTGGACAAAACGAAAGCTTTCAGAAAGACCAAACAACTTTTCGTTGCCTTCAGCAGGCCGAGAAAAGGCATGCCACTCTCCAAACAATCCATTTCCAGATGGATATCGGCAACAATTGCATTTTGTCATGACAAAGCCGGACGTCCATTACATTCCTCAGTCCGAGCACATTCCACGAGAGCTGTGTCCACATCGGCAGCACTATTCGCTGGTGTACCGATTCTGGATATCTGCAGAGCGGCCACCTGGAAATCGCCGCACACCTTTACCAGACACTACTGCCTGGACACGGAACTGATGCAGGATGCAGCTGTGGGCCAAGCTGTACTTCGCCATCTCTTCCAGTAAGATGAGCCTTCCTACTTCCCACCGTCCTGCAATGGTATGCACATTTATTTACTTTACTCTCTATATTACTGATGGTATCTAGTCACATGATATGTATTATCTCAGACTGTTATATTCCATCGCATATGTGCATAATGTATTGCTTGCTATTCTGATTCAGGCATGTGAATCTATGAAAGACACCCATAATACTGGATAAGAAATGCGTTACTTACCTGTAACAGCAGTTATCCAGTATTGGTGTCTTTCATAGATTCACATGCAACCCTCCCGCCTCCCCAGGAAGGACTCATCTCTCACTACAGAGCATATCTTACGTCTACCTAGCTTGGTGCGTACGAAAATCTGAGAGACTGAGGCTCCTGGCAGGAAGGTTCTAGAGGGAGGTGGTAGCTGATTGGCTACCTTTGGAAATTTGGTCCTTTTCACAAAAGGACATAGATAGGCTACTAAGGCAAGGCCCTTAGGCCTATTTTTCTCTATGTATGTCTATAGGACATTACTTTTCTATTACCGGGGCTCCCATCTCGACGACGGGGAATGATTCAGGCATGTGAATCTATGAAAGACACCAATACTGGATAACTGCTGTTACAGGTAAGTAACGCATTTCTTAATACTACAAACTGCTGGGTGTGTGGCTTGATACCTCACACTATGGATAAAGGCATTCCCTATCTAGTCTTGCCTTTTAGCTATAATGGATCATTTCAGGCCTTTCAGACCATTTTTTCATATGCCCTTGAGACCTATCCTCCGCGTCCACCACGGTCCACTAAATACAACTCAGCCAACAAAGCTTTAGTCCAGGGAATTATTGATATGATTAAAGACGTCAATAATACTCCATCTTATCCTAGAGATGAATTACTGGTGTATCTGAGTTGGAACTCTACAGAGTATCGCCTTAGTTTGGGAGAAAGCAAGCGCAAAAGCTCCACTTCAGTTTGGGTCGTGCCTCACCGAGGTCAGGTCTGTTTGCAAGGAAATGGGAGAAATCCGAGAGCTCAGCTAGGGAAGAGTGAGTGCGTTGAGACTTACGTATTTCCGTCTAACTCCTCCCCTGCCTTTCTGACTGCTAGGGGTACCTACTTCATTTGTCAGGACAGAGCATATACATGGCTGCCTGCTGACTTTTCAGGTTCATGTTATATTGCTCGATTGTTACCCCCGACATACACTGCTTCTTCAGATTATCATAAACCCAGATTAGCAAGAGGTGTCTTCAGCAAGGAAGATACCGCTGGTCAAGAAGCTGGAGACTTCTTCAAAGGTTTCCTTCCGTTTTGGGGGCCTATGGCCAATAGTAGAAATCTTCGCCAACTAACACGGGTAGTTGAATCTACTATTACAGAAACTGCAGGTGCCCTTAGTAACTTAACAGCTGAGCTTCAGGCGGATCGTCTCATGACGTTGCAGAATCGTATGGTTCTAGACGTAATACTTGCAGATCGAGGTGGGGTATGCAGAATGATCCAATCGAGCTGCTGTGTCTTTATTCCTAATAATGCTCCAACAGTCTATGAAGCAATCTCTAAGCTACACAAGATTTCCGACTCTATACACGTAGATAAGGGAAACTGGTCCTTCATGGAGTGGTTTTGGACTCTGGTATCAGCGTGGGGATGGAAGGTTCTGATGGTTATTGGTGTCATCCTAGTGTTTCTGTTCTCGTGCTGTCTTATTATCCAGTGTGGTCCCGCTCTGTGTAGTCTCTGCGCTGCAACCTGTTTCAGGAAACCACCTGCATTAGGAGAAAAGGCACGAGGCAGGATGATGATACAACGACATGTCGCTGACCTAATGAGCATAGAAATGGACTCTGACTCTGATATAGACTGAGTAATTGCCTATGTAAGGGCAAAAGGAGGGTCTGAGGTTCCGTGACGATTTCACTCGTGTTTGTAACATTGTCGTAAATACATAATTTTCATATCGGTGAACCGCAAATGATCCATTTAGTATATCCTGGTGTTTTCGCTATACTACGAGCAAGAGCACTCCTGTTACCAACACATTTGTGATCTACCCATGGCATCCATCTTAGAACACGGAAGCCATTTTGTATTCCTTGCCCTCACATAGTCAATGGACACGCAATGACCTCTTTTCATTAAAGGACACGTAGGCTTTGGCCGGCGATTCACCTTGCAAGTGACACGTGCACCTTAGGCCAGCAACGCTGTGGCAGCATGACTCGGCAAGAGCTGCCTCCCCAGCCTGAGGCCAGTCCTGCTATACTGGTTCTTGTGTTCGTTGGCCTGATCATGATTAGGCGGCCGAAGCTGGTAACCGTGCCCATTTACGACCCACAAACATTTCTTATCCTGTCTTTCTATCTTCCACACCTGGCTCTGCTCCTTTCCTTCTGGGCCTTTAGTAGGGGGTGGTAACGAAATTTACGATGAGGCGGTCCGGGTCTTGAATGAAGAATTGACATGGGATTATGATGGACTAGTGGGAACCCCTCATTTGTAATGTTTTGACATCAGATACTGTTGACGATTCCTGTGCAACGCCAAATATTTATTGTATAAGACACGAATGTTTAGAACTGTGGTAACATGTAAAGAATTTGCCTGAAGCCCAATATTTAGTATATAAGGAACAACCCTCTTTGTACAAATCGAACAGGCTCCTAGATACTGCCCATGTGTAGTTTCTGTGACTTCTGTGTCCCTGCAGTAATAAACCTTTGGTCTTTGACGCCACCATCGAGAAGCCCGTGTTTCTGTTTATTTGTGTACCAAGACAGGTTGAACTCCGGGGTCTTCGGGTGTTGTCCCTGACACCTCTGGACGGAACCAAAAAAGTCCAGAACTCCAACATGTGCAGCATAGCCATGAGTCAGCGTGTCCACGCACAGTCTGTTTTCTCTGTCCTTCCCCGCACAGGTGTTCCAAATGATGCAGACTGCATTTAAGGCACAAACACGGCCATGGAAAGTCTTACAGAGGCCGCAGAGACAACAAGCGGTTCAACGCAGACACTGACCGAAAGTTTCGTGAGTAAACTGAGCGCTTCAGCTACGAGCCGGGTAAGCTCTCTCTCCACAGGTCCCTAACCCTCTGAGGCCCCCTTTATTTTCCCACGGTCCACTCCTCTGCCAGACTACTCCATGGGGCTATTTGGCAACAAGCCAACGTGAGGATAATCTTCCTTTCATGCACCTACCACCATTTTTTGTGTTAATGCGCTTACGATGTTTAGCCCACCACAAAACTTCATATATATATGATAACTTTCACCTTAGTCATACCACCAATATGGCTACACCATTTGCCGCTTATTTATCGTCTACACAGCACAATAGATATCGGCAATCAAACTGTTTTGTGAATATGTTACCATACTAAGACTCTCCCCTGTATGTGTGTTTTGTCATACTTGTTGTATGTCCAGTAATATTCTAAGAAGGAATCCCCCTCACATATGTAAAGCACCTTAGCGAGTGCTACACATTTTCAAAATTATACAGTCACTTAAAATTAAGTAATCCGCACCTACACACTTTGGTCCAGAGGAAAGCCAGTTTTAATCATAAAGGCTTGGCTGAAACATGTAGACCACACCTGGATGTAGGATACCCTAATTAACACTCCTATAACATCCAACAGCCTTTTTTAATGCCAACAGTGACCCGGTTATTAAAATATAATTTACCCTCGGGTACTGGGATCCCTGTATAGCTTTTAAACTTTCACCTTCACGTCACTACACTGCACACTCAGAAACATACCTGCTCCGCTGTATTCAGGCTTCGAAGCACACCCGGGATATACTCGGTGTCACTGGGTGGGCCCGATGATGAAGCATGCCACCAACTAGGTTGGTGGGTGAGGGCTTCATGAACAAACAAAAGGGTTTGTACCCGGTGTTACAGTCTTGAGTCTATGTAAATTCACAAATAGGCTAGTCCTTATTGATTTCACATATAAACCCTGGGGATACAGACTAGCTATCTAGTCCTCTCTCTCTCCTTTGATAGTGATATAAGTTGTCCCAGTGGGGGAGTCGGATGGGTGCAGAGCCTTATCATTTCAGAATTTTGTGTTTTAATGATTTTTCTTTAAATTTAAAGAAAGAATAACATTGTTGGACCTGCGATAGGCAAGCCCAGCACAAAGGGGGGTAGCTTGGCTTGAGTGACAAGGCGGTAGAAGGCTGTTGTGTTAAGCCGGCTATGACCAAATAATAACTCCCTGCACACCACACAAAAAGAAGGACACCACACCACTGTTATAGAAAAATACGTTTTGTTTATGTAAAAGTTCTCTGGGTTTGAAGGAAGTTCACTTAGGTAATCACATTCACATTTCTTACATGGGTTTGATTAGCTGTGTACTGGTTTCTCAGGAATAAATAGTTGGACTCTAATAAATAAATATACTGGATAAATATCAGGATTCAATACATTAGAATAAATATCAGCAATGACTGGAATAAATATCCGCAATGACTGGAATAAATATCAGCAATGACTGGAATAAATATCAGCAATGACTGGACAGTTTCCTAGCAGGTTAGATACTGATCGTTTCACATAAATATCACAGGGTCATTCTGGTATCGCTGCCACCAATTAATCACTTTCAGGGTAAACACATTACGTTTGTCATTCAATGCGGAATGCGTGCTCTTACAGTTTTTGAAGTGTTCACGGGTTCGGGCTCTCTGGCACAAGATACGCGTGATAATCCCTTAGTTGCACTCACAACTCATTGCGCGTATATCTGGAAGATAAAGGCATAAAATGACTACGGCAATTACACTCCGCGGCCAGCCGGTTCAATGCTACTGCTGCCGGAGGAGTCTGTGCGCTTCTGTCAGCGCAGGCGGGGTTTCCGAAGGCGGCTCCATTTCACGAGTCTTGGGACCGTCGAACGGGCTGCCGGAGGGGCCAAAACACCTGCGCGCACAGTTCAAAATGAGACCGCATCACAGTTCCACAACAACGCGGCAACTTCAGGGGTAGAGACGGCCCACCTCACTTCGGCGGCGCCGAGCCACGGTACAGATGGGACGTGCACAGTTCACTCTAGGGTGTGTATACGCACCCAACCAGTCGCAGGACAAATACCTCCAGACGCTTCTGCTGGAGCAGTTCCCATCGGGCGACACTAATGTGATCCTGGGCGGCGACTTCAATCTTGTTTGGGACCCTGAGCTAGATCGCGCGGGAGCCCCCTCTAACGGCGCGGGAGCAATGTCCTCTACCCTTAGAGCGCAGCTTACAGACCTGGGACTCGTGGACGTGTGGCGCTACCACAACCCGGGGGCCCGGGACTACTCCTTCTATTCACATTCCCATCGGACATACTCCCGAATCGACTATCTCTTCACCTCCCTTGAATTGGCCCGAGACTCCTTAGCTGCCGCTATCTCCGACATTTCCCTGTCGGACCACGCACACGTGGAGCTTTTGTTGCAGGACCCCCTGGCCCGTACCGCTCGTGAACGCAGGTGGGCGCTCCCGCCGAGGGTCCTCCGGGACCCGGACGACGTCGCCAGCATCCGTGACGCCATAGACTCGTATTTCGCCGTTAACGACACCCCTGATCTGCCCTTTTGCACGGTCTGGGATGCCTTCAAGGCCACCATTCGGGGCTGTAGGAGAGTAGGGTCTGCAATCCTATGATCACCCAGATTTTTGCTTTTTGCTGCACTGGTTTACGACTTTCCCTGGCTGTGGGCCTGCTAATCAGACCCACAGCCTAGCTGTTCTCTCTATCCAAATTGTACTCAGGTACTGAATTGGCACTGGGCCCTCTCCAAGTCCCTGTACCCAGGGCTGAGGTGTACCCAGAAGTCTCCCAGGGGCTGAAGCATGTATTATGCCACCCCTGGGCTGACTAACTAAACTGACACAACTGGCTGCACGACAGCTGGGGCAAGGTGGTGTACTCACCCTTTGCTGTAGATATAGTATACCTATATCTAACCCTAAAATGGACACACAGATCTCCTATCAGTCACTCCTATGGCAGGCCTTAACAATCCTGAAGGCAGAGTGCTTGGAATCGTGTGAGATGGTGCTCTGGCATGAGCTGAGCCTGTCTGCGGCTTTCGGGATCCATCCCTTAGCCGTTTCCATGATATCGCATACCATATACTCTTAAGTGCATTATAATCCTCGCGGTTATATGCCAACTCTGGTATCGCTTTATCAAAACATGTCGAGTAAGGTGTCATACGAATTGGAATACTAACCCCTCGCCAATTCTGGCGACGGGGTTAGCATTCCACCCTTCTAGAGGGACACGACATGTATGTAACCCCTAACCCCGGTTAAAGTCAAACAGAGCCTCAGCTCCACAAAATGGATGCTGCCACCGAGACACAAGTCTGCCCTCCTGCTGCTGGGAGTCCTCCCAGAGCAGGAGATAAGGACAAAGGGTTTCCTGCCAGGGGCGGTGCCAGCACCGTCCCAGACAGGGTTTTGTGTATTGTAGGTAGGCAGGGCTTTAGAGGAAGGTGACTGCACGTGGCACCCCGGTGCTCACTGTGCATAGGCTGGCTGGAAACAGTTCCAGGGTCACTCCAGACCCTGTGCTGGGGAAAAGCCCGCCAAGGAAGTGGGTGTAACCACCCCCCTCCTAGTCCCACCCCTAGGGCAGGACTTAGTCGCGTGCCAGCCCCTTTTTACAGGATAAAGGTAGGAACTGGCCCCCTTCCAAATCAGATCATCTTTGAATCCTGAAACTACTTTCCACGAAAGGAACTCAAGACTTCTTCCTAAGATTTCTCCCTTGTGACTAAGGAGTAGTCACCCTGCATCCGCAGGCACCATCTTAAGAACACTGCGGTCTGCTGCAAGTCTCTCCTCCGGATCAAGACTGCCCAGCTCGACGAGAACCGGCTTCCCTGGCACCTCTGATCTCTACCTGCATCATCAGTCACGCTGAGATTCGTGGGTGTGACGAGACCTCGAGGGACCGGCCATCTTCAAGACTGCACGACTTCTTTCCAGCAAGCCCGCCGAGTAATTTCCTGGTGAGTGCTTTGGGGTCCGAGAAGCCCCGACCCTGAGCAGCTCCAGCACCGAAGTGCAGCCTCCCAGCATCTCCACGATCTGCGTGGGGCCCTTCTGCTTTTTGCTGCTCACCGCGTTGTTTGGCTACTAGCCCGCTGGCTTGTGGCCTTCTGAACGACGCCCGACGACATTTCTGCTGCTGGTCTGGTTGCTCCAGGCTGGCCCTTGCTCCCTTCCAAAAGAGGAGCACCCCGGACCCTCCTGGTCCACTCAAGACGCCATTTTGAGTCCACCGCGTGGGCTTGAATTAGCCAAGGCTTGTTGCCCAATCCTGGGTAACTTCGACGCCGACAGCTTCATCCATCGTGGGACAGCTCGCCTCTCCATCCTGGTCGCCGACAACGCCTCCTGGTCCGTGAGATCTGCAGAGCCAGCGTCACCCACTCACCTAGTCGAGGTGACTTCGCCCGGTGCCATCCTGGTGCCCACTTAATCACTGGCTAGTGATTCAAGAACTTGGTCCCCTCTGCTTTCAGGTTTCTTCTTCCTCGATCCAGGCTTGGATCCAACGAACTTTCCTTCACTGGTCGCCTGCCAGCAACTTCCTTCTTCCAGGCTCCTGGTCCGGCAACGAGATCCCCGACGTCTTTTCAGACCTATGCAGCTGCAGCCCCTGGGCTAGGTAACTTCGGCACTTCGGTGTCCCAGCATAGCCTCACTACCCTAGGGTCAGGATCCACTGTCGTTTTCTTCCTACCAGGTCGGGTTCGCCCGTGAACACTAACTTTGCCTTTACTAGCTTCCATAGACTTTGTCCCGCATCCCGCGTGAGAGTGCACACTCTGCACCCGAGTCCCCTAGGTCTCCTAGAAGTAATCTAACGATTCTATAGTCAAGTCCTAGCGAGTCCAAGGCCTATTAGTACTGTACTTACCTGCTAGTAATTTCGCATTCCACTTTTTAAGTATATGGTTTTTCGTGCCCCTCGGGCATTTGTGTATAACGTGCTAACTTAAGTATTTTCGTAAGAGTTTTGTTGTGTGCCTAGCACCCTGTCCTCATAAAGAGTACAGGGTTGTTGTGATTCTAATAAATACACTGTTTATTTTCATAACACTTGTGTGGTGTCCTTTCACTGGGTGTTCAAGGGGTAATGTGATGGTAAAACAGCTGGCTTAACACGCCCTCTAGAGTCTTAGCCTTAGACTGCTCGTATCCATGCTACTAGGATAGCTGGTCTATAAGGTTGACTTACAACCAATCATCAATAAGGGTTGTTTGGACTGATATATAGTGATCACTAGAATAGTGAACACTGCACATCAGGCCAACTTCTCACATTGGTGAGCAGCGGTTGGGATTTGAGCTTGCTGTTGTTTTACCACACATGCCCTAAGAATATCTTGTGAAAGATCACATAAGTACTAAAGGTACATATAACTTAGCTTAGAATACTCTGAGTTCTACTGAACCAGCTGTTGTAGCTCCTAGGGCCTAGCACACCCTAAACTACAACTCTAGCAAGGGATCAGTAGGCAAACACATAGTGTAGGTAAGTGCACCACTTACACCTCACTAGAAAAGCATGTCTACCCAGGGAGATTCTACTGAGACTCCCCTGGTCAGTGTTGACCCTCCACAGGTCACTTCAAGATATGCAGCTCTCAGTTTCCAGGAGATGAGACAGATCTGTGTCTCCAGAAAACTGAAGCAGGGGTCTAACCCCACCATTCCCTTTCTGATAGGTCTCTTAGAGACATATGATGCCAGAAAGCTTTCTCAGTTACATGAGAACATGCCAGCCTTAGAGGGAACCTCTGGGGATCCAGATCTCCCCAACATTGCTACTGCAGTTGAGGAGGAGGATCAAGAGGAACTCTCTGGGGATGAGGTAGACAAAGGTCTTGAGGTAGTCAGAAGGCTAACCAGGGCCAACTTAGACTTACTTGGGCTAGGATCTGGGGGACCCCCAGTACTAACCCGAAGTGGGCCTAACCTTGGAGTTAGGAGAGATAGATCTCTTTCTAGGGACTCCAATAGATCTCTGCACTCTAATGCCTCTTCTCAGGGGAGAAGGAATCCTCCACAGAGGAGATTTACTTCCCCTCAGAGAAGGGAGCATGAAGCTAGGATGAGACAAGCTGAACTGAGGATTGAAAGGGAAGAAATTGCCCTGGCCAAAGAGAAGCTTGCCCTGGCAAGAGAGCAGCAGATGAGTGGGTTAGCTCCCACTGGTGGCAGCAATCTCCCAAGAGATAGAGAGAAGGGTTTAGATACTAAACACCTGACTAAGATAGTGCCCCCCTTTAAGCAAGGGGATGATATCCAGAAATGGATGGCTGCTCTGGAGAGGGCCTGCACTGTGCAGTGCATTCCCCAGAGTCCGTGGGCAGCTATACTGTGGCTCTCCTTTGATGGTAAAGGTAGAGATAAGCTCCTCACTACAAGAGTAGAGGATGCTAACAATTACCAGGTCCTGAAGAATACACTGGTTGATGGGTTTGGTTTAACCACTGAGCAGTACAGGTTGCTGTTCAGAGACACCCAGAAAACTCAGTCTCAGGACTGGTCTGACTTTGTGGATTGTGCCACTAAGGCTTTGGAGGGCTGGTTGCTGGGTAGCAAGGTTACAGATTACACAGGATTGTATAATCTAATGATGAGAGAACACATTTTAAACAATTGTCAGAACCAGTTGTTGCACCAGCACCTTGTTGATTCAGATCTGACCTCTCCCCAAGAATTGGGAAAGAAGGCAGACAAATGGGTCAGGACAAGGATCAAGCAGAACCAGAACCAGAACCAGGGTGGTCAGAAGAAAGCAGACCAGAAGGGTAATGTTAAGAATGAGCAAAATGACCAGAAGTCTTCACCAGGTCCCCAACAAACCAAAGAGGGTGGGGGTCAGGCTTCCCAGAAGAAGAAGACTCAAGAAGGCCAGTCAAAAAGGTGGTGCCAGTACTGTAAAAGTAAATCTCACTGGTTTAGTGAGTGCACCAAAAGAGGAGGACAAACTCCTGCCACTACCGCCCCTAAGGCAACTGCACCCCCTAGTACAGTCAGTAGTGGTAGTGTACCTCCCAAGGCATTAGTTGGGTTAACCTTGGGTACTGAGGGGTCTGACAACTTAGTTGGCACACTCACTCAGGCTGTCCTTGTCTGTACAGGGGATATGGATATGTCCCCTGAAATAAGTCCCAATACTTTGGGCAAATACAGGCAGACACCTTTGATTAATGGCAAAATGGCTCAGGCCTATAGGGACACTTGTGCCAGTGTCACCATGGTGACACCTAACTTTGTGGACCCTGGACAGATCATGCCAGGTACTGATTTCCTGGTGACCAATGCCAGCAATGTCACTACTAGTCATAGTGTGGCAATTGTGGCTTTCTCCTGGGGTGGAGTGAAGGGACAAAAGAAAGTTGTAGTCAGTTCAGACCTCCCAGTTGATTGTTTGTTGGGCAATGATTTGGAGTCATCACAGTGGTCAGAAGTGGAGCAGAGGACTCACATGGAAATGTTAGGCTTGCCAGCACATGTGCTTGCTGTGACTAGGTCACAGGCCAGAAAATGCCCCACTGAACAGGTGCTGGATCCTGAAATTATGGACCAGACACCTTCCAAGAAGAAGAGCAGTAAGGGTAAGGCTTTGCCTTCCCCCTTGCCCCAGGTTGAGGATCAAGTCTCTGAGGAGGCTGATCTAGAAGAGCTGAGGGAAACTGAGCCTAAAGAGCTTGAACTTGATCAAGTTGAGTTTCTGGGCTCAGGGGGACCCTCCAGAGCAGACCTGGGGAAGGAACAGTTGAGCTGCCCTTCTCTTGAACCCCTCAGACAGCAGGCTGCTGCTGAGGCTGCAGGGAATGCCACAGGTGCCCACAGGGTATACTGGGAAGATGGACTCCTGTACTCTGAGTCAAGAGACCCCAAGCCTGGTGCAACCAGGAGGCTGGTCATCCCCTTGTCTCTGAGAGGTTTCCTTCTCACCTTGGCCCATGAGATTCCCCTTGCAGGTCACTTAGGTCAGACAAAGACTTGGGACAGGCTTGTCTCACACTTTCACTGGCCCCATATGAATGAGAATACCAAGGAGTTTTGTCGCTCCTGTGTCACTTGCCAAGCCAGTGGTAAGTCAGGTGGCACAACAAAGGCCCCCCTCATACCACTACCTGTGGTGGGGGTCCCCTTTGAAAGAGTGGGGATTGACATTGTTGGTCCAATGGAACCCCAGACAGCATCAGGGCACAAGTTTATACTGGTGGTAGTGGATCATGCCACCAGGTATCCTGAAGCTATTCCCCTTAGGACCACTACAGCACCTGTAGTGGCAAGAGCCCTAGTTGGAGTGTTCTCCAGAGTGTGTTTCCCTAAGGAGGTCGTTTCTGACAGAGGTACAAACTTCATGTCAGGATATCTGACTGCCATGTGGAAAGAGTGTGGTGTGAACTACAAGTTCACCACACCCTATCATCCACAATGCAATGGGCTTGTTGAGAGATTCAACAGGACCCTCAAAGGGATGATTCATGGACTACCTGAAGCTCTTAGGAGAAGATGGGATGTCCTGATCCCCTGCCTCTTGTTTGCTTACAGAGAGGTCCCACAGAAGGGGGTTGGCTACAGCCCTTTTGAGCTTCTGTATGGGCATCCTGTAAGAGGACCCCTGTGTTTGGTGAAGGAAGGATGGGAGAGACCTCTCAAAAAGCCTGCAACCAACATAGTGGACTATGTACTTGGTCTCCGCTCCAGGATGGCTGAGTATATGGAAAAGGCATCCAAAAACCTTGAGGCCAGCCAGGAACTTCAAAAAGCTTGGCATGACCAAAAGGCTGTTCTGACTGTGTACCAGCCAGGACAGAAGGTGCGGGTGCTGGAGCCAGTGGCCCCAGCAGCTCTGAAAGACAAATGGTCTGGGCCCCACACCATCATTGAGCAAAAGGGAGAGGTTACCTACTTGGTGGACCTTGGAACTCCCAGGAGCCCTCTCAGAGTGCTCCATGTTAACAGGCTCAAGGCATATGTTGACAGGAAGGACATGAGCTTGCTCATGGCCACAGATGAGGGACAGGAGGAAGAGAGTGACCCTCTCCCAGACCTGCTCACTCAGAATCCTGATGATGGATCAGTTGATGGTGTTGTCTTTTGTGGCAGCCTCACTGAACATCAGCAACAGGATTGCAGGCAAGTTCTGCAATCCTACAGACATATGTTCTCTCTGACACCCAGCCAAACTGATTGGTGTACCCATGATGTTGACACTGGAGACAGTCTGCCTGTCAAGAGTAAAATCTACAGACAGCCTGATCATGTTAGAGACTGCATCAAAACTGAGGTGCAGAAAATGTTGGAGCTGGGAGTCATTGAGCCCTCAGATAGCCCTTGGGCTAGCCCAGTAGTTCTAGTGCCAAAGCCTCACACCCAGGGTGGTAAGAGAGAGATGAGGTTTTGCGTAGACTACAGAGGCCTCAATGCAGTCACTAAGACTGATGCCCACCCAATACCAAGAGCAGATGAACTTATAGATAAATTGGCTTCTGCCAACTTCTTAAGTACATTTGATTTGACAGCTGGGTATTGGCAAATCAGGTTAGCTGAGGAGGCCAAACCCAAGACAGCATTTTCTACCCCTGGAGGGCATTATCAATTTGTGGTAATGCCCTTTGGACTGAAAAATGCACCTGCCACCTTCCAAAGGTTGGTGAATCAAGTCCTCACTGGGCTGGATGACTTCTGTGCAGCATATCTAGACGATATTGCTGTCTTTAGCTCCACCTGGGAGGATCACCTGGTCCACCTGAGGAAAGTGTTAGAGGCCCTGCAAAAGGCAGGCCTCACTATCAAGGCCACCAAGTGCCAGATAGGGCAGACACAGGTTGTATACCTGGGCCACCTTGTAGGTGGAGGCCAGGTTCAGCCACTGGAGAGTAAGATACAGGCCATCAAGGACTGGACTCCTCCAATCACCCAGACTCAGGTTCGAGCTTTCTTGGGCCTGACTGGGTACTATAGGAAGTTTGTCAGAAATTATGGGTCCATAGTGACCCCTCTTAATGACCTGACCAGCAAAAAGATGCCAAAGAAAGTTCAGTGGACAGCAAGCTGTCAGAAAGCATTCAATGACCTAAAGCAGGCCATGTGCACAGCACCTATCCTAAAGAGTCCAGATTACTCCAAGCCATTCATTGTCCAAACAGATGCTTCTGAGTTGGGTGTGGGGGCTGTTCTGTCTCAACTGAATTTTGATGGTAATGATCAGCCTATTGCTTTCATTAGTAGGAGGTTGACACCCAGAGAGAAAAATTGGTCAGCTATTGAGAGGGAGGCCTTTGCTGTGGTCTGGGCCCTGAAGAAGCTGAGGGCCTACTTGTTTGGCACTCACTTCACCATTCAGACAGACCATAAGCCCCTCTTGTGGCTAAATCAGATGAAGGGTGAAAACCCCAAACTGCTTAGGTGGTCCATTTCCCTACAGGGGATGGATTTTACAGTGGAGCATAGACCTGGTACTGATCACAGCAATGCTGATGGGCTCTCCAGGTATTTCCACTTAGAGCAAGAAGACTCACCTGGTCAAGGTTAGTTTATTGTCCCAAAGTTTGGGGGGGGGGTCATGTAGGAGAGTAGGGTCTGCAATCCTATGATCACCCAGATTTTTGCTTTTTGCTGCACTGGTTTACGACTTTCCCTGGCTGTGGGCCTGCTAATCAGACCCACAGCCTAGCTGTTCTCTCTATCCAAATTGTACTCAGGTACTGAATTGGCACTGGGCCCTCTCCAAGTCCCTGTACCCAGGGCTGAGGTGTACCCAGAAGTCTCCCAGGGGCTGAAGCATGTATTATGCCACCCCTGGGCTGACTAACTAAACTGACACAACTGGCTGCACGACAGCTGGGGCAAGGTGGTGTACTCACCCTTTGCTGTAGATATAGTATACCTATATCTAACCCTAAAATGGACACACAGATCTCCTATCAGTCACTCCTATGGCAGGCCTTAACAATCCTGAAGGCAGAGTGCTTGGAATCGTGTGAGATGGTGCTCTGGCATGAGCTGAGCCTGTCTGCGGCTTTCGGGATCCATCCCTTAGCCGTTTCCATGATATCGCATACCATATACTCTTAAGTGCATTATAATCCTCGCGGTTATATGCCAACTCTGGTATCGCTTTATCAAAACATGTCGAGTAAGGTGTCATACGAATTGGAATACTAACCCCTCGCCAATTCTGGCGACGGGGTTAGCATTCCACCCTTCTAGAGGGACACGACATGTATGTAACCCCTAACCCCGGTTAAAGTCAAACAGAGCCTCAGCTCCACAAAATGGATGCTGCCACCGAGACACAAGTCTGCCCTCCTGCTGCTGGGAGTCCTCCCAGAGCAGGAGATAAGGACAAAGGGTTTCCTGCCAGGGGCGGTGCCAGCACCGTCCCAGACAGGGTTTTGTGTATTGTAGGTAGGCAGGGCTTTAGAGGAAGGTGACTGCACGTGGCACCCCGGTGCTCACTGTGCATAGGCTGGCTGGAACCAGTTCCAGGGTCACTCCAGACCCTGTGCTGGGGAAAAGCCCGCCAAGGAAGTGGGTGTAACCACCCCCCTCCTAGTCCCACCCCTAGGGCAGGACTTAGTCGCGTGCCAGCCCCTTTTTACAGGATAAAGGTAGGAACTGGCCCCCTTCCAAATCAGATCATCTTTGAATCCTGAAACTACTTTCCACGAAAGGAACTCAAGACTTCTTCCTAAGATTTCTCCCTTGTGACTAAGGAGTAGTCACCCTGCATCCGCAGGCACCATCTTAAGAACACTGCGGTCTGCTGCAAGTCTCTCCTCCGGATCAAGACTGCCCAGCTCGACGAGAACCGGCTTCCCTGGCACCTCTGATCTCTACCTGCATCATCAGTCACGCTGAGATTCGTGGGTGTGACGAGACCTCGAGGGACCGGCCATCTTCAAGACTGCACGACTTCTTTCCAGCAAGCCCGCCGAGTAATTTCCTGGTGAGTGCTTTGGGGTCCGAGAAGCCCCGACCCTGAGCAGCTCCAGCACCGAAGTGCAGCCTCCCAGCATCTCCACGATCTGCGTGGGGCCCTTCTGCTTTTTGCTGCTCACCGCGTTGTTTGGCTACTAGCCCGCTGGCTTGTGGCCTTCTGAACGACGCCCGACGACATTTCTGCTGCTGGTCTGGTTGCTCCAGGCTGGCCCTTGCTCCCTTCCAAAAGAGGAGCACCCCGGACCCTCCTGGTCCACTCAAGACGCCATTTTGAGTCCACCGCGTGGGCTTGAATTAGCCAAGGCTTGTTGCCCAATCCTGGGTAACTTCGACGCCGACAGCTTCATCCATCGTGGGACAGCTCGCCTCTCCATCCTGGTCGCCGACAACGCCTCCTGGTCCGTGAGATCTGCAGAGCCAGCGTCACCCACTCACCTAGTCGAGGTGACTTCGCCCGGTGCCATCCTGGTGCCCACTTAATCACTGGCTAGTGATTCAAGAACTTGGTCCCCTCTGCTTTCAGGTTTCTTCTTCCTCGATCCAGGCTTGGATCCAACGAACTTTCCTTCACTGGTCGCCTGCCAGCAACTTCCTTCTTCCAGGCTCCTGGTCCGGCAACGAGATCCCCGACGTCTTTTCAGACCTATGCAGCTGCAGCCCCTGGGCTAGGTAACTTCGGCACTTCGGTGTCCCAGCATAGCCTCACTACCCTAGGGTCAGGATCCACTGTCGTTTTCTTCCTACCAGGTCGGGTTCGCCCGTGAACACTAACTTTGCCTTTACTAGCTTCCATAGACTTTGTCCCGCATCCCGCGTGAGAGTGCACACTCTGCACCCGAGTCCCCTAGGTCTCCTAGAAGTAATCTAACGATTCTATAGTCAAGTCCTAGCGAGTCCAAGGCCTATTAGTACTGTACTTACCTGCTAGTAATTTCGCATTCCACTTTTTAAGTATATGGTTTTTCGTGCCCCTCGGGCATTTGTGTATAACGTGCTAACTTAAGTATTTTCGTAAGAGTTTTGTTGTGTGCCTAGCACCCTGTCCTCATAAAGAGTACAGGGTTGTTGTGATTCTAATAAATACACTGTTTATTTTCATAACACTTGTGTGGTGTCCTTTCACTGGGTGTTCAAGGGGTAATGTGATGGTAAAACAGCTGGCTTAACACGCCCTCTAGAGTCTTAGCCTTAGACTGCTCGTATCCATGCTACTAGGATAGCTGGTCTATAAGGTTGACTTACAACCAATCATCAATAAGGGTTGTTTGGACTGATATATAGTGATCACTAGAATAGTGAACACTGCACATCAGGCCAACTTCTCACAGGGGCCACATCACCTCCCTGGCGGCGGCGCGGAGGAAGGAAGAGTTCAAGATGGAAACTGACCTGGCTAGCGAGATCAAACTGGCGGAGGCCCGGGACCGGGACTCCCCTTCACGGGCGTCAAAGAGAACTCTCGCCAATCTCAGGGGGCAACTCCGCGCCCTGCGCACCAACAAGGCGGAACACTCCCTACTAGCGCTCAAGCAACGGTATTACGAGGGAGGGGACAAGGTTGGTCGTCTACTGGCCGGCAGGCTGCGGGCACGTGCCGCTAGGGCCCACATTGCCAATGTCAAGCGGCAGGATGGCACCAGTACCACCTCTGAGTCGGCCAAGCAGGCCGCATTTGTCGCTTACTACTCCTCCCTGTATGCTGAGGAGCCCACCTCTGCGGAGGCAGGAGAGGCCGTCCTCGCGGACTTCGGGGGGTCTCCACTGTCCCCGGCGTGTGCAGCCACGCTAGAGGGCCCCTTGCAGGAGGAGGAAATAACAGAAGCTGTCAAAGACCTCCCCGTGGGGAAAACCCCGGGGCCGGATGGCCTGCCGTTGACCTTCTATCGCCTGTTCCTGACCCAGCTCCGCCCGCATCTGCTGCGGCTATACAGCTCCTTCTCTGACACCGTTGGCCCATCCCCTGATATGGGCCTGGCGGAAATTGCCCTGATCCCCAAGCCTGGGAAGGACCCCGACCTATGTGCCTCCTACCGCTCCATCGCCCTCCTTAACACCGATCTCAAGATCTACACTAAGATCCTGGCCAAGCGGCTGGACCCGCACATGCCGGGATTGGTGAACCCGGACAAGGTGGGATTTATACGGGACCGTCAGGGACAATGTTCGCAGGCTGGCGCACTTAGTGGGAAAGGCACACCACTGGAAAATCCCGGCCTGCCTCCTCTCGCTGGACGCAGAAAAGGCCTTCGACCGGGTCGACTGGACCTTCCTGCGGGCGGTCCTCAAGAAACTAGGTCTTGGCCCTACCATGATCTCCAGGTGCATGGCCCCTTACCTTGGGCCGCAGGCCAGAATTCGGGTCAACGGTCAACTGACATCGCTGCTCTCGATTCACAGGGGCACGAGGCAGGGATGCCCGCTTTCGCCGCTCCTGTTCGCTCTTGCGGTCGAGCCACTGGCGGAGCTGATTAGGCGCGCTCCAGACATTCATGGTATCCCCCACGGAGGGCGCACTAACAAGGTAGCGCTGTTTGCGGACGACCTGATTCTTACTCTTACGAACCCTCGGATCTCCCTCCCAGCGGTGCACAAAGCCCTCTCATTGTTTGAGCAAGCGTCCGGCCTTAAAATTAACCACACCAAATCTTGGGCGCTTAACCTCACCATCCCCGATGAGGAGGTCTCCTACCTGAAGGGGGTCACACCCTACCGGTGGGCGGATGACCACATTCAATACCTGGGTCTGGACCTCACACCCCACCTTGACTCGTGGTCCTCGAGGAACTGGGCCTCTTGCCGCAAGGAAGTTCTGGCGGACCTGCGGAAATGGAAACCTTTGATGATTTCCTGGTTAGGGCGGCTCAACGCTGTCAAGATGTCGGTCCTCCCCCGCATTCTGTATGTTTTCCAGTGCCTCCCCACCCCGATCCCGATTCACTGCATCAGAACCCTCCAACGCGACCTCACGTGCTTCATATGGGGGGGCAAACGGCCCCGGTTCTCGCAGAAAGTCCTCATGGAGCCGAGAGACAGGGGAGGCCTGGCCTGCCCGAATCTCCTCCACTACTATTGGGCGGCGCATCTCCGGTTCGTGATAGAATGGGGTGCACGCGAAAGCGACAAGCACTGGTTCCACATGGATCGAGTGGTCACGGGGCGCACCATATGGGACCTACCTTGGTTACCGTGGGTGGCGCGCTCCAGAAGTGCATATATGGCGGTCCCCACGAGGACGGTTCTTGGATTATGGGACAGAGTGGCAGTGTCCAAGGGTCTAACCACGTTCCCCTCTCCACACACCCCCATTGCAGGTAACCCGCACTTTCCCCCCGCTGCCCAGTCCCGAGCTTTCGAGAGCTGGACACAAGGTGACTGCAGGGTTGCAGGGGATCTTTTCCTTGGTGGGTCGCCCAAATCATGGCTGGACTGCAGGGAAGAATTTAGCCTCCCTTTAACTGCTAGCTTACAGTATGCGCAGCTGCGCCACTGGATCTCGGGAGACGGCATGTATCAGGCTGCTACCAGGGCATATACCCCATTTGAGAAGATGGCACGCTCCCTCGGGGGACTGAAACGGCTCATCTCCCAGATCTACAACATACTGCAACACCCCATCGCTCCGCCCGCACATCCCTATCAGAGGCAGTGGCAGTCAGCGACTGGCGCTGATATCACGCCATCTCAATGGACTCGGCTCTGGAACGACATCCCCAAAACCTACCGCAGCATCCCGCAGAGGGAAAACGCGTACAAGATGCTAACGCAATGGTACTACACTCCCCTGAGACTCAGCAAAATGTTCCCCACTTCCTCGCCGTTGTGCTGGAGGTGTGGCACTGCGACTGGTGACTTCGTACACATCTGGTGGTCGTGCCCTACCCTAGCTGTCTTTTGGAAGGAGGTCCTTAGTCACATTAAGAAGGTGTTGGGTTTTCCCCTCCCTGAAGAGGTTTGCACACTCCTGCTGGGCATTCGACCCCCCACACTTAGGGCCCTCACGCGCAGCGACTGGATACTCACCCTTCACATGTTAGGTGCTGCCAGGCAACTCATTGCTCTATACTGGAAGCGGGCTGAGGCACCACCGATAGCATCCTGGTTCGTGCGCCTCTGGCAAGTCCTGACTATGGAGCTGCTCACGGCGCGGATACAATCAAGGGGGGTACGCTTCCAGGCAGTGTGGGAACCTCTCGTGCGCTACCTGTGCTCCATCAGCTATGCCCGCCACATGCCTCCCAGGCTTCGCGCCCTGCAATTGTTCGAGGACGCTCTCATCCCTGCTGACCCGAGCAGGCTAGGCTCTTAGTCACCTCCCCCAGTGCCGATTTGCGTTTTCCATCTCCTATTGGCGACTGCAGACGCACCCCCCAGACCCCTCTCCACCTCGTCACTGCTCACTCCTCTTCCGACTTTTTCTTCTTTCCTACTTGCCACTCTGGCTTCCGCCCCTCTTTGGGGCAGTTTGGTCCCTGTTGGGCCTTTGAAAATGTGACACCATTGCTCTCCCTCACATACGCGCCTCCCCCGCACAACGACGCATTGCCAGCCTATGGCCGCCTCTTGCTATACTCTCCCCTAAGCCACGCGGCCGGCCCCCTCCGGGGGTTGTAGGCAGGGCGCTGTGTTAACGGTTCCACCCCCCCTGGTTAGTACTGCCTACTGGCTTTTCTCTGCGCGGCCGGCCCCGAACCGGGGTTGTAGGCTTATCGCTGTGTTCACAATAAAAACAGATTTGAACAAAAAACTGAATAGGATGGCAAAATAAAGCAATACTACAGAACAGAGCAAGGATAAGAAAGGCATCACGAATATTAATTAGCAATCATTAGAAATACTATAGAAAGGTGTACAGTTCTGCATCCGTATTTAAGCCCCATGGGACTTCAGTTCCCAATGCTCTTCTCAAGGCTTCTTCTCTGTTTTCTCCTCTGATTTTTAACGGAATAAGCTCAACACCGGAGTAGAAGAAATTGTTTTCCAGCTGCCCTTGATGGTCTTACCAGATGTGTTTCGGCATCATATATGGAAAATCCTTATTGAGAATTGCCCTTATATGTTGAAGATGCGCAGCTTGAGTTTGTTTACTGTACTGCCCACATATTTGCCGCATCCGCATTCAAAAAGATAGACTACATAAGTGGTCTCACAGGTTATCCTTTCTTTGATACATATTTTTGTACCTTGTATTTTTGTTATGTTCACCCTGTTGCGGCCATACCGACAAGCATTGTCAGTATGTATTTATAAAAACCATTACATATTAGCCAATTGCCTTTTTGTGAGTCTTTGTTGGTGAACTAACTCTGAGTTAACATATTTCCCAGTGAAGGCACCTTTCTGTTGACATGTGCTTTTGACATGTTCTGATAACGTGTTTAAATTCATGATTTTTCTTGAGTGTATTCCAATGATTACTGATTGCTTGTTTGACAGCTTTGTTCGATCTATTAAAATACAAGATAAACCTGAAAAAAAAAAAAAAAGGACACCACACCACTGTTATAGAAAAATACGTTTAGTTTATGTAAAAGTTCTCTGGGTTTGAAGGAAGTTCACTTAGGTAATCACATTCACATTTCTTACATGGGTTTGATTAGCTGTGTACTGGTTTCTCAGGAATAAATAGTTGGACTGTAATAAATAAATATACTGGATAAATATTAGGATTCAATACATTAGAATAAATATCAGCAATGACTGGAATAAATATCAGCAATGACTGGAATAAATATCAGCAATGACTGGAATAAATATCAGCAATGACTGGACAGTTTCCTAGCAGGTTAGATACTGATCGTTTCACATAAATATCACAGGGTCATTCTGGTATCGCTGCCACCAATTAATCACTTTCAGGGTAAACACATTACGTTTGTCATTCAATGCGGAATGCGTGCTCTTACAGTTTTTGAAGTGTTCACGGGTTCGGGCTCTCTGGCACAAGATACGCGTGATAATCCCTTAGTTGCACTCACAACTCATTGCGCGTATATCTGGAAGATAAAGGCATAAAATGACTACGGCAATTACACTCCACGGCCAGCAGGTTCAATGCTACTGCTGCCGGAGGAGTCTGTGCGCTTCTGTCAGCGCAGGCGGGGTTTCCGAAGGTGGCTCCAGTTCACGAGTCTTGGGACCGTCGAACGGGCTGCCGGAGGGGCCAAAACACCTGCGCGCACAGTTCAAAATGAGACCGCATCACAGTTCCACAACAACGCGGCAACTTCAGGGGTAGAGACGGCCCACCTCACTTCGGCGGCGCCGGTAAGCGCTCCAGTCAGTATGGCACTTCTCCCAAGGGCGAAGGGGGGTTCCAGGGGCTCCGCGATCCTCCCTCCGAGCTCACTCACGGGGGGGGGGGGGTTCCCGCCCACACACCAGCTCCCAAGTCATTTGGGCAGGGCAGAGACCGTAATCTCGCCCAAATGAAGGCCAGCCTTTCCCCGCCCCAGCGCAGCACCTCACCTTCTATCGACAAACAGCGCGTCGACGGCGGTGGGTTCGGAGACGTCCGAACGCCCGCCAGGAGGCACTTAAGTTGAAGGTGGCACTTTTAAGAGTTGCAGTTGCGATCTCACCACTGGGGGGCGGGGAGGCTCTAACTATGGCCAAAGTCTCTGAGGGGCCATTGGGCACTCGCTGACCAGGCGCTGAAGGCTAGAGGTCACTGCTCACGCTTCTGACTGGAACGCCAGTCAGGGTCCACGCCAGCAACCTCTGCTGCTCTTCTGCCTGCGCTATCAGCTGCCTCAGGAGGTTAACAGGGCAGGTGTCGATCTGGGGTCAAGTCCTCTTCTTCTGGTGTTCTTTGATCATTCTCCTCATGGCCGCCAGGGACTGGGCCTTTTATAGCCCATGCCCTAGGATGCCAGCACGAGCCAGAAGGTTCTAGAACCTTCCCTGGCTATATCAATGACATGGCCCTTTCAAGGTATCTTCTTGGTCATTAGGAGCCACCGTACTGGGCTTCCTAAGGCAGCCATTTTGTGTACTTGTAACTCCTGAGGGGATTCCTGTCAGGTTTGCAGGTTACACAAAGTGCGCCAAAACCTTCAAAGGGTCAGAGGGGCTCCAATGGGAGTCACTCTCATAGGGGACAATGGTGTCCACCATTTTAGGGTTGACAACCCCAGTTGGTTATGCCACCGGTTCCGTCGGGCGCCTTGTACATAGGTGCCAGGAACTTGGTGAGCAACTGGGCATCAAAGAGCATCTAGCCCCATGGGACAACACACAAAAAGGTCCTGGTAGACAAAGAAAAAGCGACAAGTTTTAGAAGGCACGGGGGAACAAAATAAATCATAGTGTGAGGGGACTCTCAGAAGCAGACAGGTCTAACAAACATATTTTGGTATTACAGTGTCTTCTCAGTACCTGACACTTCAATAAGTAAAATATTTGGTTAGTATTGCAGGATAAATTGAAATATTTCCTTAAACAGACACATAGCTTGATAGGTAAACAAAAAATGACACAGGCAGGACTAAAATATTATGACCAAGTTCACTTTTGTAAAAACCTTGGACTTAGAACATAACGAAGCTTCAGAAGACCCCAAATGCTAAACGATAAGGCTAGTGAAGAAATATACCAGCAACTGCTGGTATATTTATACCTGAAAGGTGCCGAGTTTGACGTAAGGTTGGACATAAGACGTCACTAAGAACTTATAGTTCTTTCTGGACTCCAGGAGTTCTTGTTCAAATCAAAACAAAAGCAGTGGGGATTGCTGGAGGCTTGGTTTGTTTAAAGAACGCGTTGTACTTTCTAGGAGTCTATGGGAGTAGCCTTGCCATATTTGGACTGCATTGGCTATTACTAAATATGGATATGATTCTTATGCCTTTATAAGGATATTATTTGTTATAACCATATAAGGGCATAAATCGGGAATATCGAATTAGGGTCCTAGATAGAATCACAACTCCCACTCCAGGTATAATTTCCATCATTACTAAATACTAAGCAATATTAAACATATAACGATGCATGTGTGTTTTCCAACCCACCCCAAAATACATAAATTGCATTTGAAATGGTGTATGGCATATACACGAAAAATGAGTATTTATACAGTACGTTTTCAAGCAGTGTTATCATTCAGTTAAATGCATATATATCAGCTGAATGAATTGCGAAAATTACATTTATGAAATGGCTCTTAGGTAAATATGTCCTAGCGCTCGGCGATGGCGGTCACGGACTAGAGAGGCTCCCGAGCGGTGCAGGCTTCCCGCAATCATCCGGAACACTAATCCGATAATCGAGAGTGACAGAAGGGGTGGAATGGACCCGGAGTCCCGGCAGCATCCAGCGCTGCAATTTTGAAACGAATCCGGCGCGACGGCAAGCTCGGAGAACAGACACGGCCTGAAGAGAGGTGGGGCCTGACAACAGCCGGGAAGCAGCGGAGCAGTGGTGACCCTGTAGCCCGACCGGAAGTTGACTCATGCCGGCCGCACCTAGCCGGAAGTGCCGGCTCATCGGGGAAACTGCCGAGTCACACGCTACATTCACCCAGGGAATCCAGTGGCACGAGCGGAGCCTTGCGACCCCCGGCACCGACCGAGGGGGCAACAATATCGAGCCCAGGGCATACGCCGACGCCGTCAGCCAGGGAAAAACAACGCCGCCATTTCTTAACGCCTAACGTGCGTCACAGCCCGGCGGCAACGGCCCCAGCCTAGCGGTGGCCGGGCCAGGATCGCGGGGGCTCATAAAAGGCGCAGCTGCTCCAAATATCACACCCTTGACGGTGGACGACCGACGGAGGCCGCGAACGGTGGGGGATGACCACTCTCCCCCCCCATTCCCTCCCTACTAAGACTCTATCCAGGGCACTGACACCGTCGGAGGTACGGAGGCTAGGGGGTACGCCTTGTATGCACGGCGCTTGGGATCACACGCCAGGACCTGACCGGATCCACTACGTACCGCTGCCCGGCTGAGCTGTGAACAATGGGCCTTGATCAGTGGTGAGGTGAGAAGTCGCGCTGACTGCGGCTGAGGACATAGCACCCTACGTTACCCGGGTTGGAGGCGGTGGCCGAGGCTAGCGACCACAGACACGAAAAGAATTGCCATATACCCACAGAAAAGGCCGTACTCTTCAAGGCGTACTCGGGCTGCCCTGCCCAGGACACGCTCCAAACAATGTCGCACAGAGGCCCCCGACAAACTGCCACCCAGGCCAAGCTTGACAAATTCGCGTACGAAAGGCCCTCTCCGCCCCAGGACCAACGCAAGACGGCCGGGAAAATGACGGAGACAGAAGGGGCCAAGAAGGCCACTATTGAAGACGTCTTAGCGGCACTGGCACAGGTACAAGCAACAGTGGGGGCTACAGCTACCGAGGTCACCCTGATCCGGGCGGACCTCCACAAAATATCAGAAAGGGTCAAACAAGTGGAAGTTGTTACTAAATCATTGGTTGAGGATGTATCGGAACTGCAGACGGCAATGGAGCGTCTGCAGACGGACAATAAAATGCTTCGTGACAAGTTGGATGACCAAGAAGGGTGCTCTCGGCGCAACAATGTCCGAATTTTGGGAGTGCCGGAATCGGAAGATACTGGGGCAATGGACCTCTACGTGGAGGAACTAATTAAAACCAGGCTCCAACCTAAGGGGCTCTCTCATTTCTTCTCGGTGGAACGGGCCCACAGGGTGCCAGGGGGGAAACCTAAGACTGGAGGGCCACCTCGGCCGATGTTGGCAAGACTATTCAATTTCAGAGACCGCGACGCCATTCTTCAGGCCGCTAGAGTGGCACCGACCATCCAGGTCCAAAACTCGAAGATAGCGGTCTTCCCCGACTATACAGCTGAGGTCGCTAGGAGGAGGAAGACGTTTTTGGAGGTAAAAAAAAACATTGCGAGACAAGGACTTACAATACTCGATGCAATTTCCAGCCCGATTGCGTGTGGTAGCAGACAAAAAAGTGTGGTTTTTCGACACCCCCGATGCTGCACGGGACTGGTTGGAGGGATGGCACACTGTGGAACGACAGCGGAAACCACCCAGACAACATCACGAACGCGGAGGGAACAACGGGACGGGCTCACAGTCTTCCAATCGAGGTGGAGCAGAAGGTTCGCCCTCACATGGATTTGCAGGATCTGGCGGTGAAGAATGACCCCCACGTGGAACAGGTCTTTGGTGAAAATCGCTGATCGTCGACGCATCACTCTACGGCTGCAAATGGACTCTGGCGACACTATCCCGGAAGCACGCAGGGATGCCGCCTGCTCGGGGAGACACTCTCCCCCCAACACGCAAGTACTCTGGTTGCGGGATGGGTAAAGCGCTCTGCTCATTTGGGGAGGCGGGCAGTTGAAAGTCCGTTAGGCAGGGATGCAGGGAGGGGGAGTTGGGGGGGGGAAGGTTTTGTTACAGTTAGGAACACACTTTCACGGTCAGGGAAGGTACCTAGACTTCCATATGAATCTGGACTAGGCGGGTGCAACGAGCAGGAGGGTACGACTCCCTGCAAGATATGGATCAATGGATCAACCCGAAGTGGGCGGAAAGGATGGGTAGATAGCTCTCTCATTCGACCTTCTGCATCACGCGTGGGCACTTCTACACCCGGCACCCGTTCCACAAATCCCCATCACTACATTATTAGGCCCAGAATATCCAATGGCGAATGGTTCGAGTCCGGGGAGGGATGAGGTTGCTGTAGAGACACACTGCCCTGCATTGAATATCATGTCCTGGAACGTGAGAGGGCTGGGGGACAAGGTTAAACGGGGGTTGGTCCTTACAGCGCTCAGGAGACGTAAACCCACAATAGCATTGCTACAAGAAACGCATTTAACAGGGGGTACGGTTAAAGCCTTAGATAGACGTGGATACAAGATGATAGTCCATTCAGACTTCACGTCGGGATCCAGGGGGACCGGTATCCTGATGCAGAAAAACACGAGCTTTATCCCCCTCCTTACGAAAACTGATGACCAAGGCTGTTTTGCAGCCCTCCAGGGGCAATGGGAGGGGAAACTACTTAACCTGGTTTCAGTATACATCCCACCAGCACTACACTCAGTACAACTCCCTAAATTAGGCGATTTTATTCTGACTCTCCCTGAAGGGGAAATTATCCTGGGAGTGGATTTCAACGCGATTCTAGACACCCGACTCGACCGGTTCCCCATTCCGGCCCCCACGGGAGGGATCCCCTACTTCCAACGCCATGGGCCTGACAGATATTTGGAGGCACCTCAACCCCAGCGCCAAACAATACACCTTTCACTCCGCAGTACATGGGAGTTTGTCGAGAATTGACCACTTTTTGACTCTGGGAGACGGTCTCCACCAGGTAGATACAATGATAATTCACCCGAGAGGGATCTCAGATCACTCCCCACTTACACTTACACTCTCCTCACGGGCACGAACGTGCAGGCGCATGTACCCCATACAAGCTAATTATCTCAAGATTCCCCAAGTCCGTAAAGCCCTCAAAAAGGCAACGACACGGTACTTCGCTCAAAATGTAAACTCAGTGAGCTCCCCCGAGGTACTGTGGGAGGCGTACAAGGCGGTCCTGCGGGGAGAAGCCATACACACGATCACAGGTTACCGGCGCGAACGTTCTCAGGAACTAGATAGTATGGACTTGACTTTGCAGAACTTAACTAAAGTACATGAACAGGGCCCTACTCCTTCCACTCTACACACACTGACTCTGCAACAACAGCTTTACAACGAACACCTACGTATGCATGTAAAGGGACATCTGATTGACACCCAGAACAGGATCTATGAGGTGGGTGACAAGGCTGGGAAACTACTGGCGTGGCTCGACAAACGGGAGGGGAGCTCCAGGGGAATCCCACATCTAAGGGACGAACACGGAACACTGCACACTAACCCAGACCGAATTGTAGATCTGCTAGCGGACCACTTTGAACGGGTATATACCCCTGACCGTGTGATCACCCCAGAAATGGCCAGAGAGGTGCTGGCGCCGATCGAGGTCCGAACACTGTCCTCCGAGGTGTCCGATGAACTAGAGGCCGAGATCACCACGGAAGAAATACAGTTGGCTATTCGTGCCTTGAACCCGGGTAAGGCCATGGGGCCTAACGGGATACCAGTAGAATGGTACCAAGCGATACCCGAGACTCTCAGTCCATATCTACTGGGAATGTTTGAGGAATGTCAGAGAAATGGCACGCTCCCCCCAGACCAGAGAGTAGCAACTAAAGTGATTATCCCCAAACCGGACAAACCACCAGAAGACTGTTCATCGTACCGCCCCATCTCTTTGCTCAATGCAGAAGCAAAAATACTCGCTAAACTCCTGGCGATGAGACTCCTGCCCCATTTGTCCTCCCTGATACACCCGGACCAGTCAGGGTTTATTCCGCACAGAAACACCGCGTTGAACTTGCGACGCTTGCACGGGGTACTAGCCAGAGCTGACTCAATTCCGTCCCAGGCAGTGATTTTGGCCCTCGATGCCAAAATGGCGTTTGACCTGGTGGAATGGCCGTACTTGTTTGAGGCGCTGTCCCGCCTGGGATTTGGACCCCGATTTATTGCATGGGTCAAGCTGTTATATACAGACCCGGTGGCAAGAGTGGTAGCCAATGGCCATACCTCGCGGATGTTTCCGCTGGGAAGAGGCACGAGACAGGGTTGTCCCCTCTCCCCCTTGCTATTTGCGATTTCGCTGGAACCACTCGCCACGCTCATTAGGACCTCACCTCTCCTTAAGGGCATCTGCTGGAGGGAGGGCTGGGAGGATCGGCTGTCGCTGTACGCAGACGACATGCTGATATATCTAACTAACCCCGATGATGGAGTGCCAGCCCTACTACGGCTCTGTGACGCTCATGGCAAGATCTCTGGATACACCCTGAACTGGAATAAATCGGAACTTTATGTTCTGAGGGGGCAGTCACCGGCCCTCGACCTGAATTGTCCTCTGCGAAGAGCAGGCTCATCGTTCAAATACTTAGGCATTCACGTCACTAGAGACCCCGCAGAATTCGCTGACAAAAATCTGCAGCCCCACTTAGATAGGCTCAGGCGTGATGTCAGGTTCTGGTCGGACCTTCCACTAACGCTCCTTGGTCGAGCTGCACTTTACAAGATGATGGCTCTGCCCAGATTTTTATATGTCCTTGAGAACACGCCTTACCCGGTAGCCCCTAAATTCTTTCAGACGGTCGCAGCGTTGGTCTCCAACCTCCTATGGGGGTCCCACCCGGCATGCATCGCTCAATCAAAACTACATAGAGGTTGGTTTGAAGGCGGCATTGCTCTACCCAGTTTAAAACTTTACTACTGGGCGGCGCACCTTAAGCCCATCAACCACTGGATTCACGCTTCACACAATGAACCAGCCTTTCAGGCTGACAGGGGGCAACTGGGCACGGTCAGCATGCTGACCCCGCTGTATGACCGCCGTAAACTCCGCGCTTTAGTGGGACCCACCAAGTTAACGGTCACAATCTGGCACACAGCGACGGCTGCTCTGGGCTGGAAAGGGACGATCACCAAGCTAACTCCACTGTGGGACTCTCGGGTCCTCGGACACCTACGAAACAGCAAAGGATTTTCCCACTGGGACACGATAGGGATCTCCACAGTGGGAGATCTGTGGGAAAAAGGCGGAATAATACCTTTCACCCGACTGAAAGAACTGTATGATCTCAGTGAGAGGGAATTGTATAGGTACGTTCAGGTCAGACATGCACTGCTGGCGGTTTTACCCGTAGACACTGAATTGCCTGAGGCGTCCCCACTAGAAGATCGCCTGCTTACAGAGTTCATGGTTGAGCGCGCAACATCCCTCACATATCGCAAACTGATAAACAATTTCCCAGACCCTACATTGACCTTAAAGATAAAGTGGGAGGAAGACACTAGCGAGATGGATGAACACGAGTGGAACGAGGCACTGGCGTCGCCTAGGGAGGTAGGCATCTCTGCGAGACTACGACTGGTACAATTAAAAATATTACATAGGGTATACTACACTAGAACTATGTTACACCGCATCCACAGGATAGACCACCCTTACTGCCTTCGCGGGTGTGGGGAAGAGGGTACATTCTTCCATACTATATGGGACTGCCCCCGAATCCAGGAATTCTGGAAACAGATACTCCGCACAATCTCACAGACACTGGAAACAACACTGTTGCCTGACCCGAAGAGGTGCCTTATTAATGTGTGGGAACCTACGGACCTCTCCAGATTCGAACGGATCTGGGTAACGGTGGGGTTGATGGCATTCCGCAGTGTATTGTACATGATGCAATAAAAGTTTATGCTTCCCAAAAAAAAAAAAAAAAAAAAATGAAATGGCTCTTAATACAGAAGAGAAGGTCGAGACCATTTTATCACATATTTATACAATACTGTACATATGCTAGACGCTGAGGTAAAATATTGTCTCTAGTGTCTCTAAAAATACAAGTTCTGTTCTCTAAGAATAGTTCTACTTTAACCCGTTCAGTGCTGCGCGAATTTCGCTGCAGTGCTGAAGGGTTTAAAACCATATTGGCTCATGACGGAAATGTTCCGTCATCAGCACCGGAGCACCGACGCTGATGACGGAACCGTTCCGTCATGAGCATGCAAGGGGTTAAGCAGAGTACACGTGCCAAAAAAAGGTAAATATTTTGGAGATTGGAAAAAAAAATTTGCTTTCAGGGGAAAAAAATAGTTCCAATGTTTTTAGAAAGTTGTTTATAAAAATTGAAGGCCGAATTCAGAGTTCAGGGAACGCTGTGTGCTCGTTGTTTTTAAAAGTTATTCTCATTGTTAGGAGAGAACATCATATCAGAAAGGCTGTTGAAAAATTCGTCTACAACAGTAGGTGAAAGTGTGACCAGATTTGAAAAAGCTGCAATAGTGCATATGTGAGAATCATTGCCATCATTGATTTCTACATCAGCAATGCTCACAGAAGGTTGTACCTGTGTGGTGCCGCTTTCCTCTCGTACTCCACGGCCACCTAATCCTAGTGGTGAAGTCTCAACGAATGCCGTCATCAGAATAGGCAGCCGCTGGGGACAACACGTTGCATGAGCCGTTACTGAACCAAGCAAAGTATCGATATCCATTGGTACTGCTGATGGTAATGTAAGACAGATGCCCAACACGCATTCTTCTCCGCATAGCAGACATCGAAGCACTGGTAAGATGCAATCTTGCCAGATTGGTCTGAATGAGACAAACCAGGTAGTACTCAGATCTCTTAGCCGGGCCAATCTGAGGACTCTAGTGATTCGGTCTCGGTAGCGTATTGCTAGGATCGTTTCTTCTATCGTTGCTGGAGTTTTGTCTGTGGCTTGGCTTGCCATATCGGAGCAGAAGGAACAAAAATAAAATTCCTTCTACGATTCCTAAAAGAAGAGGCAGGCCGCCAAATAACGAATGCACAAAATTCGGTAAGATGCCCAGAACTGTTTCAAAGGGTGCTAACAGTCCTGAAATTTTTTTCTTAAATACATGTGCGAAGCCACTGGTATCAGACATGCTTAAAATTTGGCTCAACATTCCTACGAAATGCACGGGGCAATTTGTTGATAATAGGGTATGTATCTCTGCTGCTGTCCTTACAACTTGCAGATCATACGTCTCTTTGGACGAGGTTAAAGGCACAGTTGTCTGTAAAAGAATAGACTTCATTCTGCTTAAAGTATCAATTCGAATAGAAGAGATATTCAAAGAAGGCCATATTGCTGCCTCCATGTCTGGATTGCTATTTGGATACAATACTTGCATACAGCAAATGACCCTGGAAGTAACGGTTAAGAGATAGGCTTTTCCTGGCACCATGCCACAACAGCTGTGGTCACTTATTAGAACGTAGCTGCCGTTGGAAAGCTGTCTGAAAAAGGGCTCTATCTGTGTTGCAGGAGTGCCATGCAGGTGACATGAAAGGTTATTTGATGACCCTTCGCAGGCTCCATGCAAGTTAATACCTTGACACAGAAGTGTACCTCTTAGTGATTTTTTACAATTGTTCCCACTAAGGAATACTTCTTTTTTCCCTTCACTATAACATTTATGTGTATAAGGTAAATCCCAGGTTGAGTTGATGTATCCTTTGCCCAACCTTTCATACAGGCCTGCTGGTATATACTCTTGGCAATATTTAAACTGGAAAGTTGTTATCGGAATTGTAATTGTTCCATGTATTATCCATTCAATGACAGGTCTCTCTGACATTGTCACTGGTAATCTCTCAAGTTTTTCAATGCTCAGAATCGTATAGTCTGCTCCTTTTTGTGCCAAACTGATTTGTTTATCACTAAGGTTAAAGATAGAAAATAATTACGTTATGTTGATTAGACGCCATGGCACGTAGCCTGAACGCAGGTTTCGCAACATCCAGCTTAGCTGTACAATAGAACGTAATTGGGACTGACCATGTTGTAACATTAGCAAGTCCTGCTCTATTATGTCAATCGCAGATGATACAATGCTGTCCAGTGAATATATTCTGGAGGACAGAGTCGTTAACCCATTGTCCACTACAGAAAGTGATTTTTCCAAATTAATACGATCAATTTCTAGTATTTTTTCTGCTGTTTCAATTTGCATTACTTTCCAAGCTTCGTTGTAAGCTGCGTGTATACCGGCCGCTATGAAACGTTTTTGACGCTGTTTGCGAGGTCCCAGTATGAAATCTCGCAAGTCAGCACCTTCTTTAATTAAAGTCAAGTGTTGCTTAATTTCAGGCAGTGTGGATTTCTGTAGCCATTCGAGGCATAGTTTCCCTACACTGTATGTTGTAACTATCCCTGGATGTTGTCTCTGGGAGTATCTCGGTCTGGCCTGTTCTGTTTGAACCCCTGTGTTTTGTTCAGGAATCTATCTTGACAGTTATTTGTGTCTGTGGGCCAGATCAACCATTTTTTCCAATCAGGATTTGTTCTGTTTTGGTGTAAAATATGGGATACGTCTATCTCCACATCTATCAGGTATGGGCTTCGGAATAGACGGTTTGTTTAAGTCTTTTATCTTGGCTAGGCCAAGACAGGTTGTTTGTTGAATGGTGTCATTCAGGAATATTATCTGTTCTGGGATCATGCCGGCTCTAAATAATGCTTCTAGACCTTGTACCTGCCAGTCTTTTGTACCCCAGATGGTTTTTGTTTCAATGTTGTTTTTCCAAAATTCAAAACCAAATGTAGACATTTATCATAAAATGTTTCAGAATAAATCAATTTAGTATTTGTCAACATTGCTTTCATTCCTGTCTTATTTAACATTTTAAAATAAAACGTTTCTGGATCACTGTTGTTAAACCCTGAGAAGTATGGAAATTTCTCATAAAATGTTTTCGAACTGCCTTTTGGCGGAGTTGGACAATGTTCCCATTGGTTATAAGTAAAAACACTTCTAGGATTAGCAGATTTATGCAAATAGTGATGACCATAACGATTATAGCAATACATCTCTTCATAATTTGTTGAACCCTGCAAATAATCATGTTCTGTGAATTTTGCTGACATTTGTAAATCTGGCATCATATTATTAATATTTTCAAAGTCCCAATCATCAGAGAAAGTACTTGGTGATACAAAGTCACTTAAGGAAACCTTGAACTGGTGTGGATATTTCAAGAGCTGAATCGGGCCATACATTTCGTAATCAGTTCTGTCCCATGCTACCCCGCTGGGTATAGGATTGGCTGTGATGTTCACTGATGACAGTTCTCTTTTTTCGATGTGTGAAGATGTGTGAGGCTTTAGGACTAAGTTGATGTTCTGACTTGCTGTGTCCATTGTACTATGTTTTCCATCAATAAATCTACCCAAACTTAAAACCATGATGAGCCAAAGTAGAAGTAAAAGTACACCTAACACAATCCATAATTCAATCCATGGTGAAATCAGATATGTTTCTCCAAGTTGATGAAATAGTTCTGTAATTTTTTCTTTGAAAGTTTTTGTTGCTGGCGTTTCTTCATGTTCACTTGGATCATCAGAAAAGTCATCGAAATTGATAAAGTAGCCAGATGCAGTTCTGTCAATTGTTGGAATTGCTTCAGGATTTTCAATTGTCTTTTGATTTTTCTTTGTTTCATTAGCATATTCAGAGGCTACATCGTTGTAGACCGGTGTTTCTTGACGAACTGTTGCAATTTGGGTTTCAAGAGGCACAAGTTCCATGGCTTTGTTGCATAGTCCTTTTTTATTCACTGCGGGTTTATCAAATGTGATTAGTCTCTCAGTTTGAACCTCTTGGATTGTAGCAAGATTTGGTCTTCTGCTATTTCTTGGGAGTCCACTGGGCCTACTACTTATTATTGGCCACATGATTGTGGTTTTACCAGACACACACAGCGACTGACGAGTGTAAATATTTTCTTGTTTATGAGTATCGCCGCCCGGCCTCCGGGATGTGGGCTGAATGGCTGTGTATAACGTGTAGATACACAAACAAGGGGGCGAGGTCTCCGCGCTGATGACAATATTCCTGATTGAGGTGCTGTGTATTTGGTTCTGCAATAAAAACGGTTTAACAAAAAAAAAAAAAATTATTGTGGTTTTACCAGGTCGATGGATACAACTCTGTTCTCTTTTTTACCAGCAAGGGGCAGTAGTACTACTGATCTTGTTCTGCTGAAAGCTAAGACAGGTACTGCTTTTCTGTAAGAAGGCCCAAATTCCTTCTTCACCGCAATCTTTTCTCTGAGTAGATCCCCAATCTTTGGAAACCAGACCGGTCTTGCTGGGACAGGTGTTTTTTCTTCAGTGGCTGTTGGCTTTAACTTTGTGTTACTTAGACTTCTTCTTGTTTCATTTAAGTCCTGCAAAACAGCCAAACGATCTTTGATATCAAAGCATTTTTCTTTCACCACTGAAGTCTGACAATCGAAGTCCTTGATTTTCATTCTAGTACCGAACAATAGTTCGTATGGAGTGAGACCTTTTAGAGAATTTCTTGGCAGATTGTTAAGACTACGTTGGACACTTGTTAGATGTTTGACCCACCCATCACCCGAACCTAATACCCTCGCCGTTATAGATTGCTTTATGTCACGTTTTTTTCTTTCCACTACCGCATTACCCTCAGGATGGAAGGGAGAAGAGTACCGCAATGCAATGCCCATGCTGGTCATGGCCTCCTTGTAAGCCCTAGAGCTAAACGCAGGACCCTGGTCAGAATGTAGCATGCCAATTGTGTATGTGTCGATAAAGACTCGCAAATCTTTTATACCAGTTCTGGCGTCAGCCGAACGCTGGGGCCTACATCTTAAGTGAATCTAGTCTTAATAATTATGGGAACGTATTTCTCCGGCTGGATTTCTGCGTATAGATAGCCTGATGCTGTCTAATAAAGGTGTCCTGGCAATAGTCTGGTCCGGTTCACAACTGCGATCTCTATTGCAGTCTGGACAAGCCATTGCATAGTTATAAATGTGCAATCTCATCCCCGGCCACCAGTATTCCGATTGTAATTCTATCAGAGATCTCAAGATCTCTTGGTGCCTCAGACCCTGTCCCATGTGTGCTTCTTGAATCAAGTAAGCCCTCCGGTTCGTGTTTGGAATTACTCTATCCCCCACTCCAGGGATTTTAGCAAAGGGAACGGAGTTTGCATCAATTATGTATGTATTACTGAGTGGATAGTTGAGAGGTAATGCTGCATAGTCGCCTTTTAATGAGGCTTTTACTGCCAGCATGGTTTCTCCATCTATGTGTTTTTTAGAACGCTTTTTTGTGGCTACGGAAGCCAGTTGAACCGCTGCCACTGTGGCTCTGCTAGCCAATGAATTCCCTGCAACGTGAACGCCATCACGTTGATGACTCAGTGTATGTATCACGTGAGTCTTTCGTAGTTCTTTTTGTAAAAGAACTACTTGTTCCCAAAGTTTTTTATGCTTTATTGTGGCACCTGTGTCATCTTTGTAACCGTTTTTGATCCATGTCTGCATCTCATTATTGTAAGACCTGACACAGTAATGCGAATCGCACACTATTAGTGTGGGGAATTCGCGATCGGCATTTTCAAGCGCCATCTTTAAAGATCTTATTTCAGCTCGCTGAGCTGTACAGTTTCTGAGTGATTCAGTTTTGGTGATTATCGGTCTGAATTTACCTAAGCGTCAGCGACCTTTAACAATCGCGCACGCTGCATTGTAATTTTATTTTCCCACATCGTAGTGTTGTGCAAATCTGTCTGTGTAGATTACACAGGTATATTGTTCCAGAGGTAGAATTTCGATTGGCAGAGGATATTCATGTTCATATTCTAGATCTTCTACTTTTTTCATTTTCGGATCAAAAGCGTATTTCACGTCTTCTGCAGCAAGAAGATTTTCCCATTGTATCCATTTTGGATCTAATGTCACAGCATTTAGATTGCGTGGGCTTGTTAATGCCTCAAGGGCTGATTCTGCTGTTAAAACAGATATTCTCTTGCCTTGTGCTAGGGCTCTTTCTTTTGCTACAGCAGTTTGAACCGCAGTCAGAATTTTTTCTGTTGAACTGAATTTCATTTCAGCTTGTGTGATTTGTAAGCGATTGGTACAGTTTCTCCCTCATTAGAGGTCAGGTACATGAATCCGCATCTTCCTGGGATGACTCGGATTACAAGGTTGCGTATGTTTTCGCGTGTTTGCAATTTTGTTTTAGTTAACATGTCTGTTTGTAATGATCTCAACATTTCTGTGTGTTTCTGAGTCCAATTAATTGGTTTGAAATCAGGTTTTATCAATTCGTAGAGAAGTTTAACCCTCTCTGCATAATTTAGAATGTATGTTCTTCCGAAATTCAGGAAACCTAGTATTGATTGTAAATCCTTCAGCATTTTTGGTGCTTGGAGTACAGCACACTTCTCTAAGAAGTTGTCTGCTAGGCTTTTGCCTTCACTTGATAATTCATATCCTAAAAACAGGACAGTTAGATGGGCAATTTGTGACTTTTTAAAGTTGAATTTGTACCCTTCAGCTGCGAACCCAAGTATTATGGTGTTCACTCTTTTTAAGTGAGTCTCCAGGTCATCATCTGTGAGATAGATGTCATCGACATAGGATAATGCCTCATCATCATATATTTGTAGCAACTCTGTTACCCTTGCTGAGAATAATCCTGGGCTGTTCTAGAATCCCTGTGGGAGACGACAGAATTATTTTTGTGCCCCCATACATGAGAACGCGGTCAAATACCTGCCTTCAGGTGCTATATTTTGACAGAAGAAGCCATTTGAGATATCGAATGTCGTTTTATATTTTTTGCGCACAATGTTATTCATTAGTGCTGCACTGTGTGAGTTTTGTACTGCAAATGTTTTACAACAGGAGTTTAGGTGTCTGTAGTCCAAAACTAGCCGATATGAATCGTCTGGCTTGGAGACAGAAAATAAAGGATTGTTCATTTGTGAGGTGCATGTTTCAATCACCCCCTGGTATTCAAGTTGATCTAAGATCTCCCTGA
Organism: Lissotriton helveticus; assembly: GCF_964261635.1. Lineage (NCBI taxonomy): Eukaryota > Metazoa > Chordata > Amphibia > Caudata > Salamandridae > Lissotriton > Lissotriton helveticus. The sequence goes on from NC_136069.1 coordinate 48,274,444, forward strand.
CTTGTTTTTTAGCTTCTTCCTTAACTGGGTACTGCCTTTGTGCAGTGGGTTGATTTTTTTCCCATCCTACATGATTTTTATATAATGCCGGAGCTTGGGCTACTGCCCATTTTCTTGCAAATGTGTATTTTGTTATGAATTGGAATTTGATTTGAGAAGGCAGGCATAATCATTTCTTCGCCGTGTGGGCACTCCCTGACAAACTCTGATGGCCAGTCTTTCTCAGCTAACAGTATGTCATAGCCCTTCGAAAGGTTATCCCAAAAGAGAACCCTTACTTTCCTAGTTTGGTCCACCTCTATACGCAATGTTATTTCGTATAATTTATGGGGTTTGCTAACTTTAGTGTCTGCAGTTTCCACCTGAATGTATTCATTCGTGTCCACTGTCTCCAGAAGATTCATCAAGATCTTGCGAGCTATGGCTACTTCTGCTGCGCTGTCTGGCATTGTCTGGGCCCATTCTCCGTTTTTCAGTTGTGTCCTCAGTATCCTCAGCATGTTTTATTTTAATACTAGCTACCTTCTTTTTTGGAAATTGTAATTTTCTACTTTGATGAGCAGGTTCCTTGTCTTTGGACTTGACGTGCTCTTCTTTATGTTCTGACCGTCCTCTTCTTTCCAATTTCTGTGAGTAAGTCTGTAAAGATCGAGAGGGACGTGTATCAATATCTTGATATCTATCGGGTTTTCTCAAATTATCCCTATTTCTAAGGTTGTATCTTTTTTCAGAGGGCTCCCTTTGGGGAGACTTGCCTCCTCTTTCTGGAGATCTATCTCTTCGTTGAGGAGACCTACCTCTGGACTGAAATCTTTTTTTCTCTGGGAGTGGATTGTTTATTACCCTCCCAACTCTTTTTTGGAGTGTTGAGATTATTTTTAATAAAGGTTTTTTCAGGATTTTTAGTTAGTTGTGGTTTAAGTGGTTTCCCACCCAAACTATCTCTACCTAGTTCTTCATAGGATTTTTCTATGATTCTGGCAAGTTCAAAAGGTTGTTCTGCTATATCTGTTTCTTTCAATTTCTGCAGATATGCTGTATCATCAATTGTTAATTGAACTAATTCTCTATATGCCTTTGTTAATTCTTTTAGTTTAACTAACAGTTCTTTGCTTGACATATTTTCAATGTCGGGATGTGGTGTGTAGCTGGCTAGAACCGGCCATGTGGCTCCTGGTCTACCTAGTGGACCGAGCCTGGTGATGTGATTTTGATGTTTTAGGGCGCCATTAAACCAGAGCAGGTGCTCTTGGTATGTTAGTGGAATTTCAACGTCCTCGAAAGGAGTGTATTCCTCTGGAGATTCCTCTATTTTGTAATCGTGGAAATCGTGTGTCACAGCATGTGCTACTGGAAAATGTATCCAGGAATAGAATACCTCTGTCTGCCGATATTCATGGGCCTCTACCACAAATATAACTGTACCACCTCTTGATGATACTCTATTTTCTATAAGCTTTTTAGTAACAGTTTTTCTTACATTAACCGGAATGAGTATTGCCTCCGGGTCATTCTGTTGGAGACTTGTGTCATCCGCTAAAAGTTGAGCTTCCAAAGCATCTCTGTCTCTTTCTTCTTCACTTTCCGTCATTTTACTGACTGAAAGTTTGCAGAGTAAGTTTCAAGGAAACAAAGATTAGGTGCACAATATTTTGGAACACTGTATCCTTCAACGTTGACTAAACCAAAAACTAATACATAGGAATCTCTTCCTACTAAGTTCCGGCGGATATTAACCTTTTACCCACTCCAGACGTCTTTTGGAGTTTTTACGGGAAAAAGGGGTCTGTGTGAAAAGCACGACTGAGTTACTCTAGAGTCTTGCGATAGATTATCACCTTACCAAACGTTGGGCGCCATGTAGTGTAGTTCCTATATTCCCAATAGGCTCTGCGCATTGGAATAACATAAACAGCAGTTTAGTCGTACGACTGAGGTCATCTAGGTCTCTACTGACTATGTTAGACTTAATTAGGTTTGCCAGCTAGCTCAGAGGTCACTAGAAACTTTCTCGAATGTTCAGGAAGGAGTTGACTTTCCTGATTAGACAAGAAGGGATTAGTTTCTGACAACCGCATAAACATGACAACTTTGCTCCCTCAGAATAAAGAGTGTATCTCCAGAGTCGTGTGAAAACAATAGACCGCTATTTCACTCAGTCAATCGTGCATGCTTATTTTCACCAGGAGTGCAGAGAAATCGAGAGACGGGCGTTTTCAATAAAAGTTATTTATTGAGCAGTCTTCTTTCTCATGCAAGAGAAATGAATTGCCACAATTGCAATACTTGTCATAAAGTAAAGTGTGTACAGTAAAAGTAGTATTATGAAATAATACTGTAAAAGCATTGATATGGTTTCTGAGCCATATGATACTTTAAAACGGATAAAATATATACATACATAAAAACATTGACTAAACGTACTCAACTGGTGCTTCTAAGATAAGCCTACCCCGGTGTACCTGACCTAAGCCTAATACGTGGGAAGGAGTAAGTAAGTTGCAGTTTAAGTTAAGTTAGTTTTGCCAAGAATCTGCATCAAGAATTCTTTTAAGGTTTTAATCCGCTCCGTACCTTGGTTTTAGAATGAAGGAGGGCTTGTATCTCTCTCTCAGGACTCAATCTCCGAGCAACCCGCAAGGGTGACTGGAAACACCGGAGCTGGATTTCTCGGCAGGAGAAAAGACAGCGTCTCTCTCAGTGCGTCAAATGGGAGGGTCGGCTTCCTTCGGCACTCGCATCAGCTGGGCGTCGGGCAAGTAGATAGCCGCTCTGCTCCAAACCACCGTGTGTTTGCTTAAGGCAACTGCTGGTATATTTATACCTGAAAGGTGCCGAGTTTGACGTAAGGTTGGACATAAGACGTCACTAAGAACTTACAGTTCTTTCTGGACTCCAGGAGTTCTTGTTCAAATCAAAACAAAAGCAGTGGGGATTCCCGGGCTGCTGGAGGCTTGGTTTGTTTAAAGAACGCGTTGTACTTTCTAGGAGTCTATGGGAGTAGCCTTGCCGTATTTGGACTGCATTGGCTATTACTAAATATGGATATGATTCTTATGCCTTTATAAGGATATTATTTGGTATAACCATCTAAGGGCATAAATCGGGAATATCGAATTAGGGTCCTAGATAGAATCACAACACCGGGAACTCTGCAACAACCTTTCCAACTTCTTTCACAGCAAAATCCAAAAGATCTACAGTAACTTTGAACATCAACCCAACCCTAAGGACATCATCGAGAACCTGCCCACCGCCAGCCAAGACACTCTCCTAACGAACTGGAAAACACTCACCGAGCCACCACCAAATTCATCAAAACTGTCCACTCTGGGTCTCCAATAGAACCATGCCCTATCACTTCTACAACATGGGAGGACCACTGATCAGCAAAATTGTCACCCACATCATCAACTCATCCATCATATCTGCCACCTTTTCCAGCATCCTGTTTACCTGCTCCCACCCCAGCCAAAGTGATAGAGAAGGCTACCAACCAACAACCCACCAACTACCTTCAACTCCACAACCTACACAACCATACCCAGTCTGGCTTTTGAATTAACCATAGCGCGCAGATAGCACTCCTCAATGCCACAAATGACATCCGCACCATACTGGAATGTGGAGAAACCACCGCCCTTGTACTCCCTGACTTTTCAGCTGCATTCAGTACCGTATCAGACTCCCGCCTCATCGGAAGACTGCATGACAAAGGCATCCTAGGATTGACCCCCAACTGGATATGCCCATTCCTCACAGGAAGACACAGAAAACACCCTACACATCTGATCCCAAGATTCTGATTTGCGGAGTCCCCCGGGTTTTATCACTCAGCCCAACCCTGTTCAATATTTACATTTCACCACTTGTCGACATCATCAGAGCATACTGCATCTCCATCATTTCCTACGCAGATGGCACCCAACTCATCCTACCAATGTCCGAAAAGTACAGGCACAACTTCACCAAATGCATGATCAACGTAGATGAGTGGATGAAAACCAACTGACTTAAACTATACTCCGACACGACAGACGTGTTGATTTTTAGAAACTGGAACAGCCCCTGGGACTCCATCTGGTGACCTGCAGAGCGTGTTCACACACCCACAAAAACCAACCACACAAGAAACCTGGGTATCATCTTAGACAACAAACTCAGCCTGGCAGCGCAGGTCAACACAGTCAGCTCCTCTTTCTTTCACGTACTACGCATGCCTCGAAAAACATTCAGATAGATTCCCAGGACCTCCAGAAATACAGTCACTCACGCCCTCATCACAAGTAGACTAGACAACAGCAATGCACTATACCCCGGAATCTTTAACCACCTCCTCCACCGACTTCAGACCATCTAGAATGCCACAGCAAGACTCCTCCATCGCACCCATATTACTTCACACCTCAGAGACTTCCACTATCTGCCTATACAAAAATACTGCCAATTCAAACTCATCACGCACGCATATAGGGCATGGCACAACATAGGACCAGCATAACTTAATAGCCACCTTCACTTCCATCAACCCACCAGAAACCTGCACTCAGCCTCACTCTCACTAGCACACACACCCCTTATCCTCAAAAGCAAAATGGGAGGTCTAGCTTTTTCACACATCACACCAAAAGCATGGAATGTCCTCCCTGTACACATTAACCCCTTCGATGCTTGTGACAGAACTATTCCGTCATCAGTCACGGCTGAGCTGTGCTGATGATGGACTGGTTCCGTCACGACCACACCCTGTTCTGGAATGTGCAGCACAGGGGCGGAATCGGCGCTGCACGGAAGCGGTTAAGGGCTCCTCCTGGCTTGAGGATTTCAAGAAGCTGAAGACCTGGGTCTTCGACTAACTACCCATGGCCGACTCACTCACCACTCCCGCAGATTCACATCTATACACCTGCTCTAATGCCTGGATACCCTACCGGGGGATAAGTCGCACTTTACAAATCCAGCTACATTGCATAATTTAAGAAGTTGCGAGGAATCATGATTGCAGCAGCCAGACAAGATTAAACCTAAATAGGAAGGACAATTTACTCCCACTCAAGCACTGTATTGGTTATTTATGTGTAAAATATTTTCCTTTAAATGCCCTTTGCATTGCATATTGGATGATTCACGGGTCAGGACCCACCGTTCAACAATCAAAACTCGAATTATCCACCTAGATAAAAATTCAGACCAAGATCAGCACGATCAACTCACATGATGAATAGACTGTATTCACTTAGACTGATGTAGATGCCCGGCACACATGACAGGTATATACACTTCACAGTGGCCATTATGCACACACCATACACTCTTATGACTTTAGGTACGACCTCTCAAATCACATTTACTCTTGAATACACTCCTGAAACAAACTCCCTAATTCTTTTAAATGCACACTCCTGGGTCCTTATACAATCATCTTTTTCTATAAACTGGCTGTTCTTCAATTCAGGGGGACATCAAACAACGTGAGTGAATAGTATTTCTGTTTCTCTCTGACCTACTATTTGGTGCTTGGGTTCCAATGGGTATGCAGCTCTACAGAAGATTCATTGTAATAGTGCACATGAAATCCTTTTGTTACATTCTGCCTAGTTACAGGATCAGCATGTCTCTATTATACAGTTATTTGCCTCCCATCTGTCCTTAAACTTTCTACTGTATACATTTTGCATGTCATATTTCAGTTTATAGGTCACCTAGCACTTTGGTAATAGTTCTTCGTCCATGTCATGCTGTGTTTATTATTCTTAAATAGACACGTTATAATTTGTTTTCGATTCATTTTCAGTAGAGCAGTCAAAAGAAGACCGTACAAGTGAAAAAGGGCCACATGCATCCGCTGAATATCCGAAAGTCTCACCGCTGAAATCCACAACTGAGCTGCATCAAACAATTCAAACAGACAAGCCGCTTTTTACCTGTACAGTGTGTGAACAGAGCTTTACTGAAAAGGAGTCTCTTCAAGTTCATATGGGGATTCACACAGGGGTAAAGCTCTTTCCCTGCAACAAGTGTGAAAAAAGCTTTACTCTGAAGTCAAATCTTCACCGTCACATGAGGATCCACAGAGAGGTGAAGCCCTTTCAATGCACTGCATGTGAAAAGAGGTTTACTCAACATAATGATCTTCGTCGTCACATGAGAATCCACACAGGATTAAAGCCCTTTCCCTGCACCGAGTGTGAGAAAAGGTTTAGTCAGCAATGTGATCTGCAACGTCACATGAGAATCCACACGGGAGTGAAACCTTTTCATTGCACAGTGTGTGGGAAACGCTTTACTCAGAAGGTACATCTTCAAAGTCATCTGCGAGTTCACACAGGGGTGAGAAGTGCGAGAAGAGTTTTACTCAGCATTGCGACCTTAAACGTCACAGGCGAATTCACACAGGAGTGAAGTCTTTTCACTGCACAGTGTGTGGGAGGAGCTTTACTCTAAAGACAACTCTCCAATACCACATGAAAACCCACACAAGAACGAAGCCGCTCTCCTGAAGTCAGTGTGAGAAGAGATTTAATCGCAATAATAATCTTCAACAGCACCTGAGAAATGATACAGGAATCAAACCCTTTTGCTGCACTAAGTGTTCAAAGAGATTTACTCAAAAGTCACAACTTCTGCTGGAGCTTAAACTCGTACAGGGACAAATGAACCAAGTGTTCATGCAAATGTAATGTTAAGTCTACAATCGGAGTCTATTTGCACCACACGAGAAAGCTGAAATCCAAAATTGTAATACAAGTGAGTAATAGTAATGCGTATGCAAAATAAATGGTTGCCAATTAAGCTTCAAAACCTGGCACAGAATGTGGAAATGCTGCTTATTTGTTTCAAAACAACAGTAATCCTTTCCAACTACTAGACTGTTATCACCTTGTTGAAGGTCTCGCTACAACTGCACTTATGAAAGGTCCTCAAACCTAACATTAATGAAAAAGCCCATAGTTCTGCATGCAGTGTCAAGTATTTGTTGGTAGTTGGCCATTTTCATTCCACAACTCTTAATTAGGTTGGCAATTTAAACACATTTCTTTAAACTACCATTTCTTTAATTCCGTTCCTTAAACACTGACGGCACCTCATCCAGATCTGGCTTCAAGCGCTTAGCCTGAAGTTGAACCGCACCAAAATGTAATTCCTGCTATCCCCCAAAAGCTACTAAAGGTAACTGGTCCAACATTGTCTTAGCGGCATGAGTCTGGACTGTTTGAGCTCCAACTTTCCTTTTTTTTGTTGAAAGAGGCAGAATAGAACAAGATAAAGGGAGTAAAAGGGCTGGACAGAGGCTGTTGTAGTGGATTTTACCAACAGGAGGCATATGGGACTATGGGAAAAGACAAACCCAATGCTGGTATTATGTGTGTTGAACTTTAGTATTGAAGAACGCCCAAGGATTCCTCTAGATATCTAGTCCATATTCGGTTTGTCAAAGTATGCCCTTCTCTCTTCAGAAATCTCTTGTTTGTGAGATGGTATATCTTTTGTACACAATTTTTTGTAAGATTATGTTCATATATTATTTTGATAATAACTTCTAACAGAGATGCATGCATGCCACAGGTTTACAGCCTCCTTTAATATTCACTTGCCCTGTTCACACAGTACGTCTAGAAATGTTGACTGTTGAACAGATTGTTCTTAGGGACTATGATTTGTCGAGCCAGAAGAGAGAGTAAGTGAAGTCTATCATCTCTAAAAATGAATGGTATTCACTAGTATCTTCAGACAGTAATAACATTATCAAACCTGCTTATAAGGCGTGTGGTAATGTTGTTCAAGACCACGCTGAAATTCAGCTGCAGTTATCTGTCATAGAGTGTTACTCCAAGCTCAGAGTTTAACCCAGCAAGTGAATTGATGAGAACTGTCACAGATGAGCCATTCTCATTGGGGGGTCCTGGTCAAAATGAGCATGACTTCCTAAAAACAAATCAAAGAATTCCCACAATATTTACCTTACCATAGATTCACAAACCACTACAAAACCTTCCGAGGAGACTTGGTATGTGGAAGAAGTTCTCTTTTGGAGTCTGTTAGACCTGGAGTTACCAGTCCACATGGGATAACCTGGCATAGAGTAGGAAGACAAATTGTGTACAACTTGCATCACACCATGAACAGTAACTCAGCGTCCATCCACCAGAAAAAGAATGACTCTACACCAGGTTAGAAAAATACGGTTTGCTTTATAAAAGTTTCTTCAGTATCTCCATATCTCTTAACAGGGTTCAAAATTCAGTTCAATCAATATCACTCCATTTACTTATTGACATCTGTGAGGTTTCACATTACATTCTTATTATCATTTTGTTCAGAAGAAAGCTTCTCAGTAATTATCCTTATACCTTTGCCTTTTGACATTAATCTCACAGTTCAGATAAGATGTATATCCAAATTAACGTTTTTATATGAGGAAACTGACAAGTACTTTACCCAAGGGAACTCGGGGACAACAAATGCTAGAAGTTACAACAACTCGGAAAACCTTTCCCCACTGGTACACTTGAAGAATGACTCAAGCAGCTGTATGATTAAAAGAAAACAGGCAGGTTATCCATACATTTACTTTAGCCATATGTTTTACTTTACTCTTGTAGAGAAGGTCCTGTATATCATAAGAACACAGCAATGCCCTGGGGGTTCCACCCCAATATATTCCCTGAGTACCGTCTTTCTTGTCTCCTGCCCCAGCCTTACTGCCCTGATCTCCAATGGCTGAGGACTGAACAATGACCTGGTATACTCTTTCCCTCAAAAGTCACTCCTGCTCAAATAATCTCTGTAGTGAGCCGGTCCAGTACTTAGGGAGTATTGCTCGCGAAGTCAATGGTCTGGTTTACGTCGTCCCAAGCCTGTTTATTACTGCCTAGTTCTCCAGCTTGCCACCAACTAAGGCCCAGTCACGTTTGTTCCTGCCGCCCCTTCCCTGCTTACTTCGTTAATGATGGGTTGTCTTCGAGTCCGAGTCAACGCCCGTTCTACGCCCCAGATCACGGGACGGCTCCGCTGATGACTGGATTACCACGCTTCCCTCTTCTCTTGAGACGGGAGTCAGGCGTTCTTCACCCCGCTGGTTCGTAGAGGCGTTCAGCCGACTTCCGCGTGCTTCCTCTCGCCGACTCCACCCCCGAAGGGTTCCGCCTCTGCCCGGCCTCCTCTGGCGTCTCCACGCCTCTTCCGACGTCACCGAAGCCTTGTCTCCGGAGCTCCGGGAGCCCCCGCGGCCCTCTGGCTGCGCCGGCTGATCCCCGCTCTCGCACCTCAGCAGAAGGAATCCGGGAGATTGGGGGGGGGACTTCTCCACAGAAGGGGTGACAGCTGGCAGGACGAGACCTCCGCACGGTGAGTCTTGCTTCTCGTAACCAGGGTCCGGTCCTCGACTCCCTCACACAGCGTGCCAGCAATGAGTTGGTCTCTCAGCTCTGCCAGCTAGTTCTCTTCCGACAATATCAGGGAGGAGTCTGGTTACACCGCTGTGATCGTTATCACTTCAGATTTCGCTTCTCCTCACTCCCTAACTCTTAGTGGGCATGCAGAGTCAAGAAGGGGGTATATTTTGGAGCTATTGGAGTTACCACGGTGGCAGGGTTTGGTCGACAGGTAAGGGGTCACATCAGTACAGAGGGGCAGCCAGCCCACAGGTCGATCTATCCCCTCACAGTGCGCGTTCCTCCTCACCAAGTCGCCTTACTCCTCACCAGTTCCGCCCCACACTCTCTCTGGTCACTTCTAAAATGGCCGCCCTGGTTCTGACCATTATATAGACTGGCCTCAGGCTACCAGAACCAGCTGGAAGGTTCTGGAGCTTTTCCCATACACTCCTATGGCACCAGTTCCTGAGGTAATCAGTTGTGGCAGTTACCAGCCACCATTTTGTGTGACAAAATTTTCACCATTATATGGGAACACCTAGGCCTCAAAAAGTTATAGGGACAAGGTAGCACCTAACCCCTAGGACAACACCAAAAATTTCCAGTGAACATAAAAATAAAAAATACTAGGAGGCAAAAAGGGACAAAATAAATAAATAATAGGAGGGGCCACCCAAAGGGCTGACAGGTCTAACACGCGTCCCCCCCATCTGAAAGTGGGGAGAGCTACCCAACCCCTTGGGAGTTCTCATCACTAAGGCGGAAATACCTAGAGAGGCCGTCTGCATTGGCATGGTCCACTCCAGGCTGATGTTCCACACGGAAGTCCATTCCCTGTAGGGAGATAGACCATCTCAACAACTTGGAATTTCTCCCTTCATTTGCATCAGCCAACGAAGGGGACGGTGGTCAGTCTGAACCAGGAAGTGCGAGCCAAACAGGTATGGCCACAACTTCTTCAGAGCCCATACCACTGCAAAGGTTTCCCGCTCAATTGCACTCCAACTCTGTTCCCGGGGAAGCAGTCTCCTGGACAGGAAGAAAACAGGTTGATCCAGACCCTCTTCATTGAGTTGCGATAACACTGCCCCAATGCCTTGTTCTGATGCGTCTGTTTGGACAATGAATTCCTTAGAAAAATCCGGAGCTCTCAGGACTGGAGCCGCACACATTGCTTGTTTTTAGGTGTCAAAGGCTTGTTGACAAGCCTGTGTCCAGACTACCCGTCGGGGTTGCTTTTTGGATGTGAGTTCAGTTAGGGGTGCCACAATGGTGCCATACCCGTTCACAAAGCGACGGTAGTAACCGGTGATTCCCAGGAAAGCTCGGGCCTCAGTTTGAGTCTTGGGAGGCTCCCAGGTCATGATAGCCTCAATCTTCGCCTGTTTCAGGGCCTGGAGAACAGCTTGTAGATAACACAAATGGTCCTCCCATCTGCTGCTGATGACAGCTATGTCATCCAGATAAGCAGCGGAGAAGGCCTCCATCCCGGAGAGGACCTTGTTCACCAGCCGCTGAAAGGTGGCAGGAGCGTTCTTGAGCCCAAAGGGCATTACACAGAACTGGTAGTGGCCCTCAGGCGTGGAGAAGGCTGACCTTTCCTTGGCTCCATCTGTAAGGGAGATCTGCCAGTACCCTGAGGTGAGGTCAAAGGTACTCAAGTATTGGGCAGCTCCCAGCCGGTCAATGAGTTCATCCGCCCTAGGGATCGGATGGGCATCAGTTTTGGTTACTGAATTCAGTCCCCGGTAATCCACACAGAACCTTAGTTCTGGAGTGGTGCCCGGTGGGGCAGCTTTTGGTACCAGAACCACCGGACTGGACCAGGGGCTACTTGAAGGTTCAATTACTCCTAGCTCCAGCATCTTAGTGACTTCACTGTGGATGCTGGCCTTCACCTTGTCTGACAGCCGGTAGATCTTAGACTTCACAGGTGGGCTGTCTCCTGTATCCACATCATGGGTACACAGGTGGGTCCTTCCCGGGACAAGGGAGAACAGTGAGGAGTACTGCTCCAAGACCTGTTGGCAGTCCCTACGCTGTTCAGGAGTGAGGGATGGGGAGAGAATCACTCCCTCCACTGACCCATCCTTTTCCTGAGACGAAAATAGATCAGGGAGAGGCTCACTGTCCTCCTCCTCTGCTCCATCGGTCACCATCATCAGGATGACCTCGGGCCTCTCATGGTGGGGTTTAAGGCGATTGGCATGGAGCACCCGATGGGGCTGCCGGGGGGTCTTAAGATCCACTAAGTAAGTAGCCTTACCCTTCTTCTCGATCACCTCAAAGGGGCCTGTCCAGCGATCCTGGAGGGCACTTAGCTCTCCAGGTTCCATCACCCACACTTTCTGGCCAGGCTCCAACTCCACAGGGTGAGCATTGTGGCCATACCACTCCTTCATCACTGCTTGGCTGGCTTCCAAGTTGTCAGAAGCCTGCTTCCACAGCTTAGCCATTTGGCTCCGGAAGGCCAGCATATAGCTCACCACATCCTGGGGAAGCTTCCTGGGAGTCTTTTCCCATCCGTCTTTCACCAGGCTGAGAGGTCCACGCACAGGGTGCCCATACAGAAGTTCGAAGGGGCTGAAGCCCACTCCCTTCTGTGGCACTTCCCTGTAGGAAAACAACAGACAGGGTAGGAGGATGTCCCATTTCCTCCGCAGGCTCTCAGGCAGACTTCTGATCATGCCTTTCAAGGTTTTGTTGAACCTTTCCACTAGACCATTGGTCTGTGGGTGGTAAGGAGTGGTGAACCGGTAGGTAACCCCACACTCCTTCCACATAGCCTGCATGTAAGCTGACATGAAGTTGGTCCCCCTGTCGGACACAACTTCCTTGGGGAAACCCACTCGGGTAAAGATCCCCATCAGGGCCCTTGCCACTGCTGGCGCAGTAATGGTCCTCAGAGGAATTGCCTCTGGGTACCGTGTGGCGTGATCCACCAGAACCAGGATAAACCTGTGACCAGCTGAAGTTGGTGGATCCAATTGCCCCACAATGTCGATGCCCACCCTTTCAAAGGGGGTGCTAACGACAGGAAGTGGTTCCAGGGGAGCTTTCAGCTTCACCCCTGTTTTTCCACTGGCTTGGCAAGACACACATGTCCGGCAGTAAGTGTCGGACGCCACCTTCATCTAAGGCCAATAAAAGTGGGGGACAAGCCGGGCAAAGGTCTTGTCCTGTCCTAAGTGTCCTGCCAAGGGTATCTCATGAGCCAGTTCTAGAAGAAAGGCTCGGTAACGTTGAGGGACAACCAAGGCCCGTGACGAACCGTGCACTGGTGCCTTGGGTTCACTGTAGAGGAGTCCATCCTCCCAGTAAATGTGGTTGTTCCTCGTAACGTTACCTGCTGCCTGGGCTTCGGCCTGTCGCCTCAGTCCCTAAAGGGTAGGGCACTCCATCTGGCCCTTACAAAACTCCTCCCTGGTTGGTCGGCAGGGATTGGTAGGTTCCCCAGTGAGACAACATCCCCCTCCATGGACTCCAGGTCCACCACCACAGGTGGCCTATCCATCTCACGGGGCGTGGATGCCGAGGCAGGCTTCTCTTGTCCCCGGATCTTTCCCTTTCTGGCAGCTGGCTGGGCCCTTGTTCCAGGCTCCAGCCCTTGCGAACTCCCCCTCCGGGTAGTTGCGGACCGTGTGCTGGCACAGGCCCAGTCAGGTGTACCCAGCATCTCAGAATGAGTCCGGTATTCAACCTCCTTCCAAGCATTGTGCTCCATGTCATTCCCCAACAGACAATCAACTGGCACGGCAGGGCTTACGGCAACTCGAAGTAGACCTGCAACCCCTTCCCACTCAAATGGGACCTCGGCCACCCGGTAGTGACCCATTCTGCCGTCAGCCATCGCGGCGTGGTGAAGTACATGTGGAATCACCTGCTCTGGAGACACCAGTTGACTTCTTACCATAGTCATACTGGCTCCTGTGTCTCTCAGAGCTTCCCCTCTTTGGCCATTGATGGTAACCCACTGCCCATACTTGGTGGTATTTGAGGGCACCTGGATCTTAGGAACCATTTCCCGATCTCCCAGGGACACTAAGGTGACACCCGCCCACTCCCCCCCCCTTATCTAAGGGAAACTCCTCCCCGAGCACTACACTAGCTACTCCCGGGGCTTTTCCTCCAGTGGGAGGGGGTGGTGTCTTTGGGCACTTGACATCACCTTTATAGTGCCCAACCCCACCACACTCATAGCAGCGGACAACCCCTGGCTGCTGACTATGGTCAGGTTGAGGGTTTCTTGGCGGGTTAGCCTTGGGAATGAATCCTGTTCCCTTTCCCTGGAAACTGTTTTGGGGGCCTCTTGAGAACTCCCTCTTTTTATCTCCACCCTCTTTCTTCTGGGGAGTGCCCTGTCCGGTCCTTTGGGAATCCTCTCCAGTCCCCTTTGAGGACACCTGGGTACTAGCCCAGATGTCCGCCTCCTCAGCAAGCTTCCGGGGGCTGGTCAGCTTGCTGTCCACCAGGTGTTGTCGCAGCTCGGGAAAACATTTCTTGAGTAGGTGCTCCTTGAGGATAAGATCGTACAACTACTCGTAGTCCCCCACCTCGCTGCCTTGCACCCAACCCTGTAGGGCCTTCTTTGCATAGTCTAGGAAATCCACCCAATTCTGTGTGCCCAGTTTGTGGCTGCTCCTAACCTTCTATCGGTATTTTTCTGGAGTCAACCCAAACTTTTTTATCAGTGCCACTTTCATGGTGGGGTAGTGGGTCTGCTCTCCCTGCTCTAGGGCCAAAATTGTATCCCTTCCTGCAGGAGGCATGTATTTATACAAGCCACCCCCCCCACAGTGTTTTCCCAATATCCCATGGGCTCTTAAGGAGACCTCATAGGCAGCCAGCCACTTTGCAATGTCATCCCCTGCGCTGTAGCTGGCGACTACGTCCTTTGGCAAATAGGGTCTGGGTTCCCTGGTTGTGTCTTTGGGTTCGCTGCCACCAACAGGAGCACTAGGAGTCCCTAATTGCAGGGCCTTGAGGTCTAACTCCCTGAGACTCAACTCATGAGCCATCCTCTTTTCCTCCCGCTCCTCCTCCAACCTAGCTAGCTCCCACTTCAACTGTCTTTTCTCTCTCCGGTCAGCTAATTCAGCTTCGGTCAAGCTCCTTACAGAGACACTACTGCCCTCCCTCAATTATGTTAGACCTGGAGTTACCAGTTCACATGGGATAGCCTGGCACAGAGTAGGAAGACTAAACTCGGAGGCAAATTGTGTACAGCTTGCATCACACCATGAACAGTAACTCAGCGTCCTTCCACCAAACAAATATGCTCCATAATATTGAGTGTTATTACACATAATGCATGCTTAATACATTGATGATGCTCGAATTACGTACTGGTAATCATCTTCATTACTCTGAGTCCTAGTCTTCCTCGTTACAGTAGATTTGTACCCGGACAAGACAAAGCTCATGATATGTGGAAGGAGATGAGGAAGACGGACAAGAAGGTAGTGACGCCAGTTCCTGCACCTTTGGCTGAGTGTGCATCGGAAGAATAACGTCTGGGCCAGCCAAGAAAGGAGCCAACACAACCAGCTGGCAGACACCCTACGAAGCTTCTGAAATAATAGTACCCACATTCCCCTGTCTCATCTTTGTGTCTATATGGTGTAAATAGTTACCAAAGTTCATGCTGTTTACTCATCCCACATCTTTGTATCACATTGATGGTCAGAACTCTCACTGTGTTCAAATGAAATCATGCCCAACCCAAGGTCTACAACTACTTGTCTCCCGTCTGGCTGTCCTTAATAAATCCTACTTGTGCATCCCTACCCGGTCAGGGGTTTAGCTGCCCGATCATGAATTTTTGTATGCCAAAGCCAGTGGCCTCCACCCGGTCTTGTATAAAACACTTGTGCAGAACAACCTGAAAATGTACCTCACT
The DNA here is from genome assembly GCF_964261635.1 of Lissotriton helveticus. Classification (NCBI taxonomy): domain Eukaryota; kingdom Metazoa; phylum Chordata; class Amphibia; order Caudata; family Salamandridae; genus Lissotriton; species Lissotriton helveticus. The sequence continues at coordinate 48,289,720 of NC_136069.1, forward strand.
CAGAAGTGATGCATCTACATGCCTCAGCAACGCGTGATCTCCAATCAGGCTAATAACAACATAAATTCCTAATAAGTAATCCTCGGACCGATAAACAAGCCAGCTTTCCATTTTTCCCTTCTTTTTTTTGATTAGTCCAGGACCTAATAACCAAGTCTAGCTTCTCATCTCCCAACACTCTCATTTGTCAGGAGTGTCCTTTGACACCTGCAGACGGTGACACCAGCACACTGACTCAGAATGCCCCAAAAAATATTAGTTTGAATGTTGCTTTAAACAGCACAATTTCTAATTGGGAGATGTACATTCCAGCAAGCATTTCCAGGACTGATCTCAGTCCATGATTGGGACTGCCTTGAAGGAGGGTTACACATGTTAAAATCAGACACCACAGGGATTGGAATTTAACGGCAAAGCAAAGCGGCCAATCTAATGCATATCCTTTTTATTGCCCTCACGCAACAGCAGCAAAGATAGAATGTTCAATCAGAATCAGACCTTAATACATTCCAAACGTACAAATACTCGGATCTTGCAGCCATCTTGCTTCTTTATTGCTCCTCACGCACAGGTAGGTACTCTCTATGAGACTGAATATTTATATATAGAGGTTGTGCAGTTCTGTTTGGGGTCAAAGTGGTTTTGTGCCCTTGACAATGTTGAAACAAGTGTTTTTGAGTTTAATTGGAATTAGATTGGGATGCTCTGATCTTTATGTTTTCCCTCTACATTATAAAAAGTGTTGTTTAAATGTAAAATGTTGACTTGATACTTTCAGGGACACAGCTGTAAATTCTAGGAAAGTTTATTCATTATGTTTAAACTCACAATTGCCGGAGCTATTACGATGGAGATATATAACCCATTCTTATTTGCAGCAAAAATGAAGGAAGGTTCTGTTTCTATATTCTATCCTTGCTGCACCAGAATTTGAGGGGCAATAGGGGATAATTCATTATATTAGCCTAAGTGTCTTTAATGAAATCACGATTTTCTATCCACCCCTGCTGTGGAAAATCTGAATTTATCAGGTTTGACAGATGGCACCAAATATGAGTTTCATCTGAAACCAATGGGGCATTACATATGTATTTTAGTACATTCTGCTACAAACGTTTAATGTCCCGATATTTACCATACATTTATCCCGTAAAGTATAAAAACTTTGACTGCAATTTACCCAAGGACAACTGTGGGGCTGTGGTGCTTCTGGCAGAACTCATTTTGATATGTGCAATAACCAGAATTAAAATACGTATCGGAATCAGCCAGGCCGTTTATACTCGGGCCAGTCACTTAAAAGCCAAGTTTGCTTCACTAAGCCCTATAATGTCCCTGGTCGTTCAAGGATGCCTTCAAGTAACATGTCCTATTAGGGTCCGTCCCATTCTCCGTCTGCTAACATGAACCAACCTGGTTCTGTATGCGCTGCCCGGCTGTAAAATTGCACCTTCGCAAAAAGTGAAGCTGATCCGTGGTAGGTTTATTTGAGCAGCGACATATGGATCTAGGTTTACATTGATTGAGAAACTGACTTTGATGATATTGACACTAGCAGCAAGAACGTTTTTTGGACATATGTTTCACTACAACCCATGTGGGTCACATTTGGTCTCCCAATCCCATAACGCATTCAACAAGCTAAGCAGCTCACTTGAGATTGATGGGTAATTAAGGGGCTAAATTGGGAGAAGTGCTGCAGTGTTTTCTGTGTAGCCTTTAAAAAAGGACGTCAAGGCCAAAACGCGTCGGCATGGGGACTGCCGTATGGTGTTTATGGATCAAAGCTGTTTCTTTTTTTACCAACATAGACCTGTGAGTCTCTAGCCTCTTGATGGATCACCCTGAAACTTTCCGTGCAGAAACTAGGCAAAAAAGAGAACTTTTGGAAAGTTCTGTGAAGATTTGTCAAACTGCGCCAGTTATTATCAAGCCAAAAAAGGCATTTCCAATGGAAACACAATCCCAACTATAACTACTCAGAAGCAACCGCCGATGGGTAATATATATTCTTTTCACCAGTTTTTTGAAGCGCATGTCTACCCGAGACTCAGGCTTTCCAGCACTAGAAGAGGGGGTTTGAGTGACAGCTTAAGGATTAAAAATTAAGGGAAAAGATGTGTCTTAAGTGTTTTCCTAAAAATCATGAAATTGTCCTCCATTCTGAGGCTAATGGGCAGAGCATTCCAAAGCTTGGGTGCAAGGTAGGTTAAAGACCATCCTATACGCCTGCCTATCTTGATCCTTGGGACAAGAAGCAACTCAAGATTATTTGCCCCTTTTGGCCTGGAAAATAGTGGGCTATTGTCCGAGAATCAGCGGCCCTGCATTATGCTTTGCATGATAAATAATGCATGAATCCTCAAATGGTATCCTGCAGCTTATTGGCAGCCAGGGGAGAGTTTTGAGCGCATCATCTGGTGACCATTTTTTCGGTCTTCCCAACAGTATCCTGGCAGCAGCGTTCTGAATGAACTCACTCATTTTGGACTACCAAAATATTGCCATAATCAAAGCACGATAGAATCAGGCCGTGAATTATAGTTCTACGAGCCTCTATCAGGAGCCATTTCAGCACATTTCTCAGGCCTTTTAAGATGCCAAAGCAGCAACAAGACACCTTTTTTTGCTTGGGAGGCCATGGTTAAATGATTGTCAAGAACCAGCCCTAGACTTTTTACTTCTGACTGGGGGACTGGGCATTACCCTTGGGATGGTGGCCAGATTATATAATCCCAGAGCTTTGGTTTGTTCCCTAGTATCAAAGATCTCAGTTTTTTCACCAATTATCTTTAGGCAACTGATCTTTAGAAACCTTTTCTAGACCGCTATTAAGTTCAGAAGCAATGGTGTCCATGTCTGGTGCCAAGGTGAAGATGAACTGGGTATCATCTGCGTAGGATACCATCTTCAGGCCATAGGAGCATATATCTGCCCATGGGTGGATATAAATGTTAAAAGGCACCGGGCTCCAAGACGAGACCTGTGGAAACTCCACAAAGCAAATGATGGCTAGATGACATGAGTGGGCCTTCACTAACCAGAAAGCTGCGCTTCTCCACAAATGAGGCAAGCCACCTAAGGGCTGTACCTGTGATACCAGCTTCTTTCGATATATGGAGAAGATTGGTGTTTGAGACTGTATCAAAAGCGGCACTTAAATCCAGAAGGATCAGTGCTGTAGATTCGCCATAGTCCATCATCATTTTTAGAACTTCCGTTGTCCTCAAAAAAGCATTTTCAGTAGTATAGCCAGCACAAACACCTGTCCGGGTTGTAGGAAGAATGTTATTAACCCCTTGTGTGTGCCGAGAATTTTCACGCTGTGCGGGAGTTTTTATGAGTGGGCAGGGTTCGGAAGGCCGTCGTGGCTCACGCCCACCGTGAACCATTACGGCCGGGGGCCGTCATGAGCATGCGAGTGGTTAATTTCCAAATAATCTGTTATATTTCTATTGATTATTTTTCCAAAATATTGCTAACCCCAGGTAGCAGAGAGCTGGCTCTGTAGTTACTTATTATCTCTGGATCTGAATTTTGTTTCTTCGGTAGTGGACAGACAATAGCATGTTTCAAAATCTCTGGAACCCTACAGTTCTTCAGGCAAAGATTGCTCAGCTCAGTCAGGGAAATAAGCATCACACTGGCCCCTGTCACTAGAATATCAATCGGAGCTGGATCGAGCGGAGACCCTGATTTAATTGAGGGTGCTACAGCCATAACATCCTCTGTGGTCGGTGGTGAAAAGGCAGCAGAGAGTATAGCCTTGTTATTGTTAGCTTTTAAACAATTGTCTGTAATATCCACATGGTTTGAGGGGCCTGTTAAAGTGTCAGAAAGGTCCTTTAATTTCTTTAAGAAATAGTTTGCCAGAGATTCACAATGTTCCGATGCCGTAGGACCTGTTTCTGGTACATCGTATTTTAGAAAGGAATTCACTATTTTGTACATTTATTTTGGGGAGTTGGCCGATTGGTGGATCCTTTCTGTAAGACTATTTGCACGGGCTCTCCGGATGGCTTGATGATATTTTTTTTATGACGCCTTATAAGTCTGTTTACTTAAATCATCATATTTAATTCACCATTTCCTTTCCAATTTTGTATATTCTTTTTTTAATTGTCTTAGCTCTTGCTTGCACCACACATTGCCCCTGCCATGCTGCCAATGATGGTATCTACACAACTACTAACTATCACAAGTGTGACAATTCAGACTATTTCAGGCCTCCGAAGCTATAAGAATGGCTTGAACGGCAGGTAATAGTCATTTTAATGTATACTGAATGAATAATTACCTATTGTTGGGGTCATCTCTAAATTATCCAAACAGCGCCACCTCGTGACCAGACTGTCACAAGCACCTGTATTGACAATTAAGTGCCAGTGTCAAGCACCAAAACGGAAATCGCCGGCTCAAATTATGCCCGGCTTGCGGGGGTTCTAAAAACATCATCTTAACCTCATCATGGCTAAAAACTTGCAACCACTGGTTCGTGTGTAAATTGCTGTAATGCCCGTGTGCTAAGGTTGTGATAAATAAAACAGCAAAAAGACATTTTTGCAGTGCCTTTTTGGGGGGGATTCGTCAGTTCCTCCTGGAGAATGACCTAAAAACTTTGGTCCAATCGCTAGTTCTCTCTAGACTGGATTATTGTAATTATCTCCTGACTGGCCTTCCCAAATCTCACCTCTGCCCCCTCAAATCCATCCTCCATTCAGCAGCTCGCTTCATTTCAGGGTCCAAACAAAATGACCACATCACTCCTATCCTGTCTTATCTTCGAAGGCTTCCCATCGAGGCTAGAGCTATCTACAAAACGGCGTGCTTCACCCACAAAGCTTTGCACTCTTCCGCTATCTGGTGAATAAACTGAAATTGTCTGGAGGCTCAAGACCTTCTCGAAATGCGGAAAAGTTCCTTCTTGAGCCCCCCTCCTTCAAAAGGGAAAACTTGATGGCACAATCGTTCTCAGGTAATGCGGTGAGAATCTGGAACTGGCTTCCTCCTTCGCTCCGTGCCATCACCTCCATCCAGCTCTTCAAAGCGGACCTCAAATCTCTTTTATTCCAAAGACACTTTCAGAACTAATTCCCTCCTCAGACCCTGCCAGGAAGTTCTTTAGTCATTGTAAATTTGTCACATATATGTATATTTTTGTTTGTACATCCTGTGCTTGCTGCGTTTCATATTGTGTCCCTTTTGCCTGCGTTGTTTTGATTCAATGGCCTGCTATTTTTTGCCAGGAAGTGCTTTAGTCATTGTAAAATGTGTCTTATATATTCATATTTTTGCTTGTTCAGTGTGCTCATGCGGTGCTTGAGATTATGTGCCTTATGCCTACGTCGCTTTGATTCTATGGCATGCTATTTTTGTTTGTTCTATTCCTATAACAGTTCTCTCATGTAACGTAACCGGTTCTATTGTACAGCGCTCTCACACCTTCGGGTAAAGTCTGCGCTTTATAAAAATGTTTTAAATAAAATAATAAAATAGTTGGGGCATAGTGTTGCAGCCAGAGCTTCCAGATTAGCAATCTGGGAGAACCAGGTGCGAGTCTCGGCGCTGGATCAATCTATCCGGTTTCAACATCATCATCATCATCATCATCATCTTATTTCCCTGTGATTCGAGGTAAATCACTTAATCTCCCCATGACGAAACAAATGTGTAGTGTAACCAGCCCGATACCGCCGGGTCGAGTTCGCGCTACATCAAAACTGCAGCAACACACAAAAGACGGTGATAACTCATGAGAACCAAGTTTCACTTTACACATGTAGGGAATCTATGACTGTCTTTTGTCTGCGCATGCGCTGAAGATAAGTGTCTCCTCTGAATGCGTGCGCTGGATGGTATCCCCTCAGTGCGCATGCCCAGTCGCAGCAGAACGTGTTGTGGCTGCGCATTTTATGTCGTGTGTTTCTGGGCGCATGCGCTGGAGTTAGTATCTATGCGTGCGCGCGAGATAGAAATATTTCCTCTTTGCGCATGCCCAGTTGCAGCAGAACGCGCTTCTTGCCGCGCAACTTACTTGGTTTGTGTCTATGCGCTGTTTACATGGAGGCGCTTTGCTGCTCGGACTTGTTTCCCGTTATTCCGGGCGGAGCCATGTACTGAACTTTGACCTCTCGTCCGTACTGGGGTATTTACCGGGAGCCCGGACAGCGGTGTTATTTACCCTCCACCCTCGGCCCGGCGTCAGTCCAGGCTGCGCTTTGACCTTTGAGTTCACCCGGCGGCGCAGGAGAGAAATGAACGACCAGGGGTCGGAAAAAGTGAGTCATGTTGTGTATATGTTCCGCTTTTTTTCTTTGAAGAATATCGGCCGGTTATATAAAATATGTTTTTTTTAAATGTGACTATTTCATACAATTACGAGGCTTGCGCTGCTGTTTTACACGTGGGGTGAATTGTAACATTCTCTTTCCAATAAGCAGGTGTCACGCTCGAGGATGTTTTTCAAAGTTAGGTTTATTTGTACAATAACTAATTATGTCTACACATAACGAGAAGCCCGGACGAACTGCCGTTGTATGGAATCTGGTCATGTGAGGCTTCCAGTCCATCCAACCAGGCCTAGCAGAATGTTGCATGAATAAACCCCAGCGAGCACCCGAGGCCAGAATCACACTCATACACCTCTGAAGCATGAAAAATTAAAGACTTACTCAGCCATGCTGTGGTGTGTTCCGTATGGCTGTTTATGTATGTATGTGTGTGTATATATATATATATATATACACATACACCGAAGACCAACTACATGCAAACCGGCTCTTAGCCCACCCACCAAACCCTCCAACACCGACATCGCTGCCCACAACCTCAGACGCTGTATCGAGGACTGCACCAACACCCTCGCCCGCGGAAGAAACCCCCCCCACAGAGACACCAGCAAGAGGTCCAGCTGGTTCACTCCAGAACTCCTAGATTCCAAGCAAGCTTGCCGGAAACTAGAGAAGAAATGGCAACGTGAACAAACTCCGGACAGCCACGCAGCATACAAGGACGCCGTCCACAACCACCACCACCTCAACAGGGCTGCCAAGAAGACCTCCTTGAAAGACCGCCTCAACAACAACGCACACAACAGCACGGAGCTCTTCAACATCGGGAAGGAACTCTCCAACCCCAGCAAAATCCCGCCGTCACAAGCCCTGTGCGACTCCCTCGCTACCTTCTTCCACCGCAAGATAGCAGACATCCACAACAGCTTCAACACCCAGACAGCCCCAACAGGCAGCAACACAACAGACCCTCCGCACACCATCGACCACATCCCCTTGCTAGCCTGGACCAGCGTGAGCGTCGATGACAACATCAAGACCATGAGCACAATCCACTCCGGCTCACAGTCGGACCCATTCCCACACGACTTCAACAAAGCAAGCAGCCCCATCACACCCCCACCTACGCAATGTCCTCAATCTCTCCCTTGAGACCGCAACCTTCCCAGAGAGCTGGAAACACGCAGAGATCAACGCCCTACTCAAAAAACCCAAGGCAGACCCAAGAGACCTCAAGAACTTCCAACCCATCTCTCTGCTCCTCTTCCCGGCCAAGGTCATCGAGAAAATAGTTAACAGACAGCTAACCCGATACCTCGAAGAGAACAGAATCCTGGACCCTTCCCAGTCAGGGTTCCGCAGCATCCACAGCACCGAGATCGCCCTCGCCGCCGCCACCGACAACATCTGGACCCTGCTAGACGACGCGGAGACTGCAGCACTCATCCTCCTAGACCTCTCCACCGCCTTCGACACCGTCTGCCACCGCACACTGCACGCGCGTCTCCACTCCGCAGGGATCCGAGACAAGGCTCTGGAATGGACCACCTCCTTCCTCTCCGGCAGAACCCAGAGCGTCTGCCTCCCCTCGTTCCGTTCCGAAGCCTCCCAGATCATCTGCGGCGTACCTCAAGGATCTTCCCTCAGCCCGACCCTGTTCAACATTTACATGGCCCCGCTCGCACACGTTGCCCGACAGCACAACCTCAACATTATCTCCTACGCCGACGACACTCAACTGATCCTCTCCCTCACCAAGGACCCCATCACCGCCAAAGCCAACCTTCATGAAGGAATGAAGGCCGTTGCCGACTGGATGAAGATCAGCCGTCTGAAGCTGAACTCAGACAAGACGGAGGTCCTCATCCTCGGCTCCAACCTTTCAGCCTGGGAGGACTCCTGGTGGCCAACGGCACTGGGGGCAGCCCCGACCCCCACCGACCACGCGCGCAACCTGGGAATCATCCTCAACTCAACGCTCTCAATGACCAAGCAAGTCAACGCCGTCTCCTCCTCCTGCTTCAACAGCCTCCGCAAGATCTACAAAGGGATCCCGACCGATACAAGAAAGTCAGTCACCCAGGCCCTCTTCAGCAGCAGACTACGCGGGATCCCCGACCAAGCTAATCAATCGACTACAACGCATCCAAAACGCCTCGGCGCGACTGATCCTCGATGTACCACGACATGCCCACATCACCCCCCACCTGAGAAACCTACACTGGCTCCCCGTCAACAGGAGGATATCCTTCAAGCTCCTCATCCAGGCACACAAGGCACTCCACAAGACCGGCCCAGCCTACCTCAACAGACGGCTCTCCCTCTACACCTCCAACCACCAGCTACGCTCCGCCGACCTCTCACTTGCCACTGTCCCGCGCATCCAAAGAACAACCCCTGGTGGGAGATCCTTCTCCCACCTCGCCGCCAAGACATGGACCATCCTCCCACTGAGCCTACGACAGACCCAAGACCTGCTGACCTTCAGGAGGATACTAAAGACCTGGCTGTTCGATCAGTAGCGCCTCCCCTCTACCCCCCAGCACCTTGAGACCCTTGTGGGTATGTAGTGCGCTTAACAAATGGCTGATATATATATATATATATCGGAAAAGCCATATGGTTGTCTGGTTTGATTTGAATATCGTCTCACCCAACACAGGGCCAGAAATCTCCCAGCACTTATTGCCTGCTGTGACACTTGGGGGTGTTATTAAACCTCCCAGTGACAGGGCCCATGAAATGAAATATACATTAAACAGGTTAACTGCAATTTAAGTTCTTAGAAATTATTGGGACTCGTGAGAGTTATTCCACACACCTCATCTTTGTCCAGAAAAGGCCCCATAATGTTTTGCCCGGGGCCAGTTAAAAATATTGCGTAGATTGCTGCCTCAGTGTTTGATTCTAGAAACAACAGTGGTCCCCAAGAGTATATGAATTCAAAAAGATAAACAATAGTCCACAATGGAAACTATGTAGGCCACTGTCCAGCCGGACAGGGTAATTTATTTTCCAATAACACAATTACTGGGGTGTGGAGAGGCACAATCCTGTACCAATTCTAAGAACAAACTTATAGAGTTTTTTAGGCAAGAAGGAGCATGATTGGCCACTTGTGATTCAGTAGACATTCAAAGTTGTGCCAATTTATAGTGCTAGACACAGCAAAATATAACACAATAGTCGGGCTGTGAAAACACTTGGAACAAGTCGACGTTTCGGTCCCTTATGCTCAATGTTACGGGACCATCATCAGGACTAACAGTACATACAATTGCTTGCCCCGAACCGACCCGTTTTTGATCAAGATCGGACCACACCGGCCGATGTCTAAACGCAAGATATCACTGCACCCTGGAACTGAGGCGTAATTAGCGGAACCGCGCTTATTTTACAGGCGGCTCACAAAACGAGGTTAATGCAACCCAATACAATACCCGATTAAACCACCCGACCCACAGGGGCGGATGTGTGTTTAAATTGTTTAAACCAGGCAAGCAATTGTATGTACTGTTAGTCCTGATGATGGTCCCGTAACATTGAGCATAAGGGACCGAAACGTCGACTTGTTCTAAGTGTTTTCACAGCCCGACTATTGTGTTATATTTTGCTGTGTCTAGCACTATAAATTGGCACAACTTTGAATGTCTACTGAATCACAAGTGGCCAATCATGCTCCTTCTTGCCTAAAAAACTCTATAAGTTTGTTCTTAGAATTGGTACAGGATTGTGCCTCTCCACACCCCAGTAATTGTGTTATTGGAAAATAAATTACCCTGTCCGGCTGGACAGTGGCCTACATAGTTTCCATTGTGGACTATTGTTTATCTTTTTGAATTCATATACTCTTGGGGACCACTGTTGTTTCTAGAATATAGCTACCCACGGTCCCCGGATAACCGATTGGGTTCCCTTGTTGTTGTTTACAGCCTCAGTGTTTGATGGCATACAATTCTTTAAGTCGGATGAAAAAGTGAGCGGTTGTGTTTCTAAAAGGGAGTTACCTAAGAAGCACATCTAGGAATCCTTTCCAAGAGGTGTGGCCTATATAAATAAGGGTGTTGGAAAATAGCCTTTTCTGAAGGGTGACCCCAAACAATTTGCCTTCCTCCTTCCCTGACCCTGTTTTTGTTGACTTTAGGACTCTGGGACTTTACAGCTGCTTATCAGTGTTAAAGTGCATGTGCTTCTCTCCTAAACATGGTTAAATTCAGTATATCCACAGTTGATATATTTAATTTATCTGAAAGTCCATAGTAGAGTGCACTACCTGCACCCAGTGCCTGTAAATTGAATGCTACTAGCGGGCCTGCAGCACTGCTTGTGCCTCCCACACAAGTAGTCTTTTCAACATGTCTCATGCCTGCCACTTCAGAGCCTGTGTGTACAGTTTTACTGTCACTTTGACTTGGATTTAGAATCCTTTGCCAAACCTTAAACTCCTCTTTTATTACACATCACTCCTAAGATAGGCCCTGGCTAGACCATAGGACAGGGTTTTAATCAGTAATCTGTTTTTTTTATCTGCTTTTTAGGTCTCGCTGGGATAGCATCTGAAGGATGCGTCCAGCTGGAGACGTATAGCTGGCCGTCTCGGGGGAATTAGGGACAAGAGGGTGTTACGCGCCTCTGTTGCCGATTTGGCTGGATTTGGGTGCGTGAACGTACACGCTTTCGCGTTGGTGAACAGGCACGCACGCAGGCACACACACGCGCGCACATGCACGCAGGCACACACACATAAGTGCGCAGGCAGGCACACACACGCAGGCACACAGACACACACATACAGGCAAACTCACCCCCACTCCCCCTTACCAGGCTCGCACCACTGCTCGCCGGGCCGCCCGGCGCTCTAGCCGCCCCAGCCTCCATCGGCGGGGATCCCCTGTCACAGCTGCTGTCCTGGCCACGGAGTCCCCGTCGGCCGCCGCCCGCAGGCCGGAACACAGCACTAGGAGCCCGGGGCTTCCGCGCCACATTACCTCGGCCTCAGAAGCTCCAAACGGAGACAGCGCACCTACAGCTGGCAGCGGCGCCCAGCTACACACAGAGCGGCGCGGAACACACAGCCCCGCCCACTCAACAACTAGTAGCCAATACCAAACGCCCCAGGTCTCAGTACAGGCTCTATTGGCTGCGGCACGTTCCCACTCCTCCCAGCCCGGATACCACACTCGCGTTTTTTTTTAAATTTTCATTCGCGGCCGCCAATGCTTGTTTAACTTTCGGCGTGAGTTCTCACAGGCTCCTCTCTATCCCCTACCTTTAATGGCCCTCCGCACTATCTTTCTTATACCACGTTTCCGGACAGAGACGAGTGTAGAATATAGTACATCTAGTGGAGAGGTAAAAAAAGCTGCCGACTACCTGCCCTCTCGAGTCAGCGACAGACTAACGGGGTGCCCCCTGTGGTGGGCAGTTCGACCCGACTAAAGCGCCTCGTAGAGAAAAAAGAAAAACGCTAAATAAACTTGAAACGGATTTCCAAATGGAGAAGTGTCGGGGGTCGCTCTCCAACGGGACATGTCACGGCTCGCTGGAGGAGAAGAAAGGGCAACTGATTCCCAACGGAGGTGGGCATTATGCCGACGTGTGTGCCAACGGGTCTGCCAAGCTGCCCGGAGGGTACCCCCCGCTGGGGCTGCGGGAGCCCGCGGCCGAGCGCGCCACCTGGACCCGGCAGATGGATTTCACCATGTCCTGCGTGGGCTTCGCCGTGAGCCTGGGCAACGTGTGGCGCTTCCCGTACCTGTGCTACAAGAACGGCGGAGGTAGGTGGCCACCTCCGGGCGCCTTGAAGCCTTTCTGTCATCCTTGTGCCATTTGCAGCGCTTTCTGTGATCCTTGTGCTCTTTGCAGCGCTTTATGTCATACGTGTGCCCTTTGCAGCGCTTTATGCCTTACTTGTGCCCTTTTTAGCGCGGTCTGTCATACTTGTGCCAGTTGCAGCGCTTTCTGTCATAATTGTGCCCTTTGCCGCGCTTTCTTCTCTGCCGTAGGCGCGTAGTGTCACAGCGCTGCCACTAACAGCCTGTGTGCGTGTTATCAACGCGACAAAATGCAATGTGACCCTCTGGAGTCACAGTGATCTCAGCAGCAGGTAGCGAACGCACAGGGCTATCCAACTCTCTTCGGTGTGTCTTTCGGTGCCCTTGTTAAGTGTTCCCCTGAACCACACATACGTACTGCGCGTCCTGCCTTCTGATTGGATGCTTGGTTGACCTACGTGCACAGAGCCCTGCCGACAAAGAGGGGCTCTGCCCCCTCGCCCTCCCCAGCAGCCGAGGACAGAGGGGTAGTGTTTCATGGAGTCGCCTCTCTCTCTAGTCACGGCTCCTCGGAGCTGTCTCACGCCCTCTGCTCTTGTTCACCAGCCTGCTTTAAATCGTTCACACCCCGCTGCCACCTGTGCAGGGGGCATCCTGTACCCCTCCTCCTCCCTTACTCCAGGCGATGGCGTCACGTCCAAGCCCTGCTCTCAGTATTCTAAGGTCCAGGGAGGGTCTCACGCCCTGCTTACACTCACGCCTTGGGTTGTGGAAGCCCCCCCAGCCCCTTCAAACGTGCGCCCCCCCCCCCTTCTTTTGCATTGTGCCACTGGAGGCAAAAGTTAATCATTGTGTAGTACTGGCGCACTTGCATAGCGCTTCGTACTCTGGGAGTGCATTGAAGCACTATCCTTGTTACCGATTCCTGGGCGCCCTTTTGGAAGGCGTGTGCCTAGAACAGAGCTGGGGGTGGTAAGCGCTAGATGGGAAAGGGGGTCTTCTGTTCATGCGATTCGAAGTCCTGTGTCTCACTATTTTAGTAGAGACATAACAAGCCAATGTATTAATGCTTTGACCACCTTAATGCATACATTTAGCATCAATGTGTATGTTTCTTGTATAGCAGTGGCCCGACTCTATCTATCACCCTCTATCTATCGCCCTCACTCTATCTATCGCCCTCACTCTATCTATCTATCGCCCTCACTCTATCTATCTATCGCCCTCACTCTATCTATCTATCGCCCTCACTCTATCTATCTATCGCCCTCACTCTATCTATCGCCCTCACTCTATCTATCTATCGCCCTCACTCTATCTATCTATCGCCCTCACTCTATCTATCTATCGCCCTCACTCGATCTATCTATCGCCCTCACTCTATCTATCGCCCTCACTCTATCTATCTATCGCCCTCACTCTATCCATCTATCGCCCTCACTCTATCCATCTATCGCCCTCACTCTATCCATCTATCGCCCTCACTCTATCCATCTATCGCCCTCACTCTATCCATCTATCGCCCTCACTCTATCCATCTATCGCCCTCACTCTATCTATCTATCGCCCTCACTCTATCTATCTATCGCCCTCACTCTATCTATCGCCCTCACTCTATCTATCTATCGCCCTCACTCTATCTATCTATCGCCCTCACTCTATCTATCTATCGCCCTCACTCGATCTATCTATCGCCCTCACTCTATCTATCGCCCTCACTCTATCTATCTATCGCCCTCACTCTATCCATCTATCGCCCTCACTCTATCCATCTATCGCCCTCACTCTATCCATCTATCGCCCTCACTCTATCCATCTATCGCCCTCACTCTATCCATCTATCGCCCTCACTCTATCCATCTATCGCCCTCACTCTATCCATCTATCGCCCTCACTCTATCCATCTATCGCCCTCACTCTATCCATCTATCGCCCTCACTCTATCCATCTATCGCCCTCACTCTATCCATCTATCGCCCTCACTCTATCCATCTATCGCCCTCACTCTATCCATCTATCGCCCTCACTCTATCCATCTATCGCCCTCACTCTATCCATCTATCGCCCTCACTCTATCCATCTATCGCCCTCACTCTATCCATCTATCGCCCTCACTCTATCCATCTATCGCCCTCACTCTATCCATCTATGGCCCTCCCTCTATGGCCCTCCCTCTATGGCCCTCCCTCTATGGCCCTCCCTCTATGGCCCTCCCTCTATGGCCCTCCCTCTATGGCCCTCCCTCTATGGCCCTCCCTCTATGGCCCTCCCTCTATCTATCGCCCTCCCTCTATCTATCGCCCTCCCTCTATCTATCTATCTATCGCTCTCTATCTATCTATCGCTCTCTATCTATCTATCGCTCTCTATCTATCTATCGCTCTCTATCTATCTATCGCCCTCCCTCCCTCTATCGCCCTCCCTCCTATCTATCTATCTATCTATCGCACTCACTCTATCTATCGCATCACCACAGCATCACTCAGCACCACCACAGCATCACCACAGCATCACCACAGCATCACTCGGGGGCACCACAACATTACTCAGGGGAACCACAACATCACTATGCGCTACCACAGCATCAATCTGTGCAACAATTCAACAACCACAACTGGTTCAAATATGTTCTCTCAATGTTTCAAGCTTTATTACAAATGTTACAAAAATGTGTTAATATTTCACTTCTGTTCTTGGATTTTCGTCACAATAAAATACACTGAACATAATCTTCACAAAAGTTATTTACAAAAGTTTAAGCTATTGCCAATATAAAGTACAATAACTTTTATTTAAGTATTAATTATTAAAAAAAATAAAAGCCATTGTTATTTGTAATATCAAAACATCTAAGTCACGTAAAGACAACACATATTGCATTACAAATGTTCTAGGTGTCACATTTGCGAAAGTTAAAACTATTGGAATTGTAAATAACAAAGCTATTAATTTAGCTATTTTCAAAACCAACACGAATACAAACATTGTCATTTAAAAGACCAATAGCTCAAACTTTCCTAATGCGAGACCTATTGCATTGCAAATGCTTGTTCTTTTTATTACTCTGCTTATCTTGATGCTTACAAAGCGCCGGGACACCTCCTTGTGAGGTAGCTGTTTGCGCTATAAACTTCAGTATTATTATTATTTATTATTACTGTGTAAATAAAAGGTAGGCCATGTACTGTCGAAGTTTTGTGTGTTCTGGTAGTCACAAACACCTACGTTAGTTTTTCACTACTATGAGGTCTAATCCTCTCATAGGCTAACATTGGGCTTTCCTTAATATACTTTTAAACTGTAATTCCTGATTAGGACGGAGTGGTTGTTTCATTTTTTATATCTTTCGAATGGTAATGATATATCGTCTTTACTGGTTTAACATTACTATTTTATAAAGTGGACATTTCTCTGTGCTTACAACTCTGTGTGCTTGCTGCCTGTCTCCAATACACGTCTGGGGTAGGTGACTGCTACACTTTGTTCCTTCCCTCTAGACAGCTACAAACACAGGAGGGTTAGGTGTATGAGTACTCATCTTCATTCTAAGGACTCTTCCTGGGCAAGAAGAGAGGGAGGGCTGACACACCTGAATAGGCAGTGCTCTATCCCCACACAAAGGACTTAAAACCCCCCACAGTTGACAGCGAGAAAGGATGGCTGCACATGGACAGAGCGGTGACTGGACGTACTATCTGGGATCTACGGTGGAAATCCAAGGGGGAGCGCTCTAGGAGTGCATACATGGCGGTACCCACGAAAACGGTATTGGAGGTCAGGGACAGGGTTGCGGTTCGTAGGGGCCTTACAACCTTTCCCTACACGCACACTCCGATTGAGGGGAGTCCGTGCTTCCCGACGGCGCATCGCACCAGGGCTTTCCGCGGGTGGCTGCAGGGTAATTCCAGAGTACTTACGGATCTGTTCGATGGGGGCTCCTTCAAGTCTTTTGCGCAATGCAGAGAGGAATTTGGAGTTCCGATCGGGGCTGATCTGCAGTATGTTCAACTGCGACATTGGGCGTTGGCAGAGGACACCCACCAGGCGGCCACGCATGCATTCACCCCATTCGAGCGACTGGCTCGCTTCTTCAGCGACTCGAAGGGCTTAATCTCGAGAATCTATCAGATTTTACAGCATCCCTGCGTGCCGCCATCTCATCCGTACCAGCAACGCTGGCATTCTATCACTGGAGCGGATATTACCCCGGCGCAGTGGAGTCGCTTATGGTGGGACATTCCTAAAGTGTATCTTAGCGTCCCGCAGCAGGAGAACGCCTATAAAATAATGACCCAGTGGTACTACACACCCCAGCGTTTGAGCAAAATGTTCCCTACCTCATCCCCCGAGTGCTGGAGGTGTCGGTCGGCGATCGGGGACTTCATGCACTTATGGTTGACCTGCCCAACCCTGACTCTCTTTTGGAAGGAGATCCTGAGCCACATCAGGGGGATATTGGGATTTCCTCTGCCTGAGGTCACAAGCACATTATTGTTAGGCATTAAACCTGCTGGTTTGAAGGCACTGACCCGGAGCGATTGGACGTTGACGCTTCAAGTGCTAGGAGCGGCTAAGCAGCTTATAGCCTTATGCTGTTAAAAGACTAAGGCGCCACCAATTGCAGCCTGGTTTGTGCGACTTTGGCACGTTGTCACAATGGAGCTCTTCAAAGCTAGGCTACAAGCCCGCGACACGCGCTTTAAGGCGATCTGGCAACCCCTAGTGACATATTTCTGTACAGTAGACAATGCGCGGCATATGCCTGTCAGACTCCGGACGCTGCGGCTGGTAGAAGACGCGGTGGCCCCCCCGGAGCCGAGTAGGCTGTTGAGGTAGGAGGCATAGCCCATGCAGATTGGATCCCTATACGCGCTACATTGGGGCCTGCCGCTCTGTGGGCTGCCTCTGTTGTATAGCTCCTATATATCCTTATATCGTGTTAAGTTAGCATAGGTACATTTGAGATTTAAACGCCATTTTTCCTTTCTTGCAACTTCTGCACACGACCCTTAATTGTTGACTTAGCTTTCAACCTAGTGGTTTGCCGTGGTGTATGTGAGAATAATATGTTATTGCTCTGATATCAGTTTTGTTTAATAAACCATGTCTGCACGGAGAGTGCTGAAGTTTCAGGAGCAACACGATATGGAATTGTTATGAGGTCTGATCTCCACGCCTTCATAGTCATAACACAAGTGCAGCCTTTGCCAACTTGGGCTTGAGGCGGGATTGATATTGCTTTGCACGAGAATTGTTAACACACTTGATGCGGTGCACATGCAGAGAGAGCTGGTGTATGCTGATGTGATTCCTTCATGCTAGGACACTAAGGTATGGGCCCGCCCTAAAACAACCCAAAGAGACCTTCTTAGATAATAATATAATATATGTGTTAGGGAGGGTGAGATATAAGTGTTGTTAACTCTTATTCATTACAGCATGTTAACATGCTGTCACCATTCGCTTTTTATGTCTTAGTAACTATGCTGATAATTTTGCTACTGATAATAAGTATACTTGTATTATCAAAGATACTGCGCCTGAGAAGACGGCATTAGTAAATAAACATTTCAAATGCACATGTGTCTTCTTTACTCCATGTTCTGGTTTGTAATGATAATATAACGAAAGAGTGTTCATGAGTCCCACGTACCCTGAGGTACTGTAAGTTCATGTTCTGGTTTGTCTAAACATTGGGTGTTTGATATGTCCAATGAGACACTGTAGCTAGCTCGGTAAGGGGTGAGTTGGTTGCTAAGGTAAGTTTTGGGACATCCTAATTTGCCGAGGTTCCACTCCTCTGTGCACAGTTCTGTGTGAGTACAGAAACCCTGCAACATGGCGCCCAACGGTTTCGGTGGTCTTATATCATGACACTCGAGTAGTTTATCGTTCATGCCTTAACCCCTTCACGTCCGTTTCCGGAAAACGGGGTGTCGGTGAAACCTACCTATTTTTTGAAGTAGGTCTTTATTCAAGCTTGATTCTTTCTTAAACGGTTTCTTTGAATTACTACCCAGTTGTGCTACAAAGTATTCTTTGTGTTTTCTTATTTCCAATACTGTAATGGCGGCAGCGGTGGCTATTGCGCAGCATAGTCGCGTAGCGGTACGCAACCATCTTCAGACGTACCAAGTCCCAGTAGATGGGATGGCTGTGATTTTCGTGGTATGTGCAGATCCGGCGTTTCCTTACGAGTTGTTTTACTCTTGGGTTACGTTTCCGGCTGTGGACGCTAATTCTGGTTTGTTCCACTCCTACACCGCCTCGGATGTCCCGGCTGAATATACGCCATACAGGGCATTGGAAATACCTATTGATCATTGGCAGCATCGAGTTTGGTTTGATGGCGCCCTCCCCCACTCTATGTCCCCTGCGAGGTTAGGTCCACTCTCAATTCCAGGTACTAATTGGCCTGCGTTGGGTGGCTTTACCCCGCACCCGAATCACGGGGCTTGCACCCTGGCTGAAATTCGCAGGCTGCATGTAGTATCCATTTCCGTGATTCGTGCTTTAGTGCAATACATCGGTCGACATCTTCCTGGTGGTCCCCAGGGGGGTGCGGCCGCTCCCATGGAACGAGGCGGTATGCGTCTCAATCCAGTGATGGTAAATTCGGTTTTTGGTGCGCGTCCTGTTGACAACGATGACTTCCCATTCTGGCTAGCAGAGAAGTTTGATCAACTGGAGGCGGTTTTTCCGAATTCTACTCCTGCTGATAAACATAGAATGTTAACGATTACTCTACCGAAGGATATTACTCCTGAACTTGCTGACTGTGACAGCTGGGGAAAAACATTTGCGGCAGTTTATACAAGGTGTTTCGGCACCCCGTCTATGACTGCCCTGCCTGAAATCGTTAGACGTGTTCAGAATGATCACGGTCCAGAGGCAGCGGTTGAATTGGGTATGCGCCTGTGTGGTTCTTTTGAGATTGTAAGTGATCTCATTCTCTCCAATGTTAAAGGAGATGCAGTTAACTTTCAGGTGTCGAATGCTTTGGCTGCTCTGCCCGATGCCGACAAACCCCGCCAGTTAGCAAAGATTGTGGTGGCCGCTTATAAAACAATTGGCCGCACAAGTAGAGGTCTAAAATATTTTCCAGTAAAGGAGAAAAAACAACCACAGGGACAATCTGCAGTGACAGATGCCCAGCCCAAGTCCAAGAAACAAAATTGGCCTAAAAAACAGACACAGGGGAAGCAGACAACGCAGACTCAGGGTAATTTTCCTGCAATACAAGCTCCTGCGCCACCCGAAAAAGTTTATGATTTGCGCGACCGCGCGATGATTAAATCGCCTGATCGTTTTCAGGGTTCTGATCAACGCTCTCCTCGTTCCTTTCAGGACACATCGGCTCTCAAGACCGGTGGAGGAGGAGGGGGTGGACGTGGTGGCCAACAAGGACGTGGTCAGTCCCGCCAGACGGACGGCGCAGTGAAGCAGGAGGATTCTACGCCTAGGCGTCCGCAGTTTGCGAAAAAGAAAGTCGCAGCCTTAACAGCGCATCGATATGCCACAGATAGTGAGAACGCGGCTTCGGAATCTGACGTGGGCTCTGACCTTGCTGGACAGCGCGGCGGAGATAACCATAGTCAGAGAGGCGCTGCGTCCACTACTGAGGGTGACAGCGACTGATGTCTACGTTGTGATAGAAACAGCGGATACGAGACTTGCTCCCCCTGAAAGACTATATGAAATTGTCCTGTTAATTGAAGGTGACATACAGCGTACCGTTAAAGGTGTATTTTGGGAGAATCTGTCTTCTACATATGATATTTTACTTTCGGAGGCTGACTGGCCCCCACCTTTTGTGCTCGCGGCGCCGCGAGGGGAGGAGGTAATCCTACCCAGTTTCGCGAACACTGTCTCGAAAGAGCATGCGCAGCATTTTGCAGAAGAGTGGGCTCGGGCTCTCGCGCCGGCTCTGTACCGTAACCAATGTGGTTGGGATAAATTGTCGCCTTGCCACGAAATTCCGTTGCGGTCTCAGCCGCAGCCTCAACCTCAATATCCCATTCGGCGTGAAGCAAAATCTTCCGTCGCGGAAATCCTTGAACAATTGGAATATCAGGGAGTTATTGAAACGTGTGTGTCACCGATGAATAATCCCCTTTTTACTGTGAATAAACCTGACGGATCATATCGTTTGGTTTTGGATTACCGGCATTTGAACTCGCATTGCCGTAACTGTGCAGTACAGAATACCCACGGCTCTGCCCTAGTGGATAGTCTCGTGCGTAAGCGTTTCAAGACAACGCTTGACATATCCAATGGTTTTTATGCCCACAGATTGGACAGCTTTAGCTCCCAATGGACCAGTTTTACAAGCGCTGGAGTCCAAAAGCAATTCCGGCGTCTTCCAATGGGCTACAAGAATAGTCCTGGTGTATTTACCGCTCGAATTGTCTCTATTCTGGAGGCACTCGACCCTGATGCTTTTTCGTATGTGGATGACATATATCTCACAGACGACGATATTTGGGAGCATCTGTGTCGAGTAAATTCTCTTGTTTGCAACTTCGCAGACATGGGTTACAAATTCAACTTTGCAAAATCGCACATTGCTGAACACACAGTGTTGTTTTTGGGCTATGAGCTCAACAATGAAGGTAGAGGTTTGGCTCCTCACTTCTTGGAGAAGTGCGCACAATTGCGCGCACCAACAACTCTGAAAAAATTACAATCCTTACTGGGCTTTTTGAATTTCGGCAGAACTTACATTCCGGAATATGCCCAGCGTGTCAAGCCTCTGTATGCTTTGATACAACCAACTTTCTCAAAATCATGCTGGCTGCCTGAGCATTCAGCCATTTTGCAATCCTTGCAGGCTGATCTGCTCGCTTCTAAATATTTACTGACTCGTGATAACCACACCAACCTGGTCATAAGAATAATTCCTGGGACGGTGGGTTTCACTTACCTCACTTTTAATGAAGGTGACACAGTACCTATTGCTTACAAGTCACACTTGTACACCTCGGCTGAGATGCGGTTTCCCACCATAGAAAAGGTTTTAACTGCTGTACAGATGGCAATTCTAAAAGAACGTGCTCTGTCACAGGGGAAACGCATGCTAGTGGTAACACCCTGTCCTCATTTAGAGGCAGTCACGAAAGCCAGTGTACCAAATTCAAAAGCTTTGCACCCTCGGTGGATTCAGTGGGCTGCGTCATTGTCATCCTCGGATGTCATGTTTATTTTTGACGCTTCCTTACGGTCGCAGGAGTACTTGCAGTATGAATTCGTTCATCCTGCTCCTCTGGCGATGCGACCTTTGGAGGACTTCCATTGCATCATTTACACTGATGGGTCGGCGCAGGTTGCGCATGGCTCTAAACATGCCTACGTTTCCGCATGCGCCATTGTGGTCGGTGCTATGTTGAATGATGAGTTCATTTCCAGGGAGGTACACACGTTGCCCCTGGGCGATTGCACCGCACAATTGGCAGAGCTTCGTGCTCTCTTACTTGCTTTGGAGTACGCAGATCCAAGTGTTACTACTCTAATTGTAAGTGATTCTTACTACTGTGTCCAGTCTTACAATGAAAACTTGTTCTTTTGGATTCAAAATGATTTTCATGATTCCAAGGGTAGCACAATAAAACATAAAATGATCTGGGTTCGAGTGGCAGAGCTTAAGGCTATGTTGCCACTCGTTTATGTGATTCATACTCTCGGTCATCAGCGCGTGGGAGTTCACGCTGTTGGCAACTCGCTTGCTGATGAGGCAGCGAAATCAGCAGTATCTACATACTTAGTTGCAGCAGTTACTAGGTCGAAAACCAAGATTGATAGCGACATCTTGGCAGCGATTGCTGCCTTTGAGAAGGGAAGTAAACATCCTTCGGGATTCCCTTCGAAGTATAAATACCACTTAAGTCCCGAAAAGGTTCCTTTTGTGACAATTCCTGATGTTGGGGAACGGCTGATTCCCAACTCTGATCGCAGAACAGACTTGATTACAGCGGCTCATGAAGGTGTGGCGTCTGCGCATGCGGGCGTCTCAGCCACTGTAACGCAACTACAACAACGTTTCTGGTGGCGGGGACTGTACAAACAGACGCGTGATTATGTCCTTCTTTGTGACATATGCCAGCAGATTAAACCTTCAACTGCTACGCGTCCGCCTCAGACTCAGTTGTACATTTCTAATAAACCACTAGGCTGTGTTTATTTAGATCACTGCGGTCCATTTTCATCTGATACTGCGTATAAATACATCTTAGTAGCAGTTGACTCATGCACACGCTTTGTGTGGTTATGGCCACATCGCAGCGCTGATTCCCGGACTGTCATCAGAGATTTGCGTATCTTTATAGGGATTTTTGCCTGTGGTACCTTCCATTCGGATCAGGGTCCGGCTTTCGCCTCTAAGGCGTATAAGGATGCCATGACTTCGATGGGGGTCCAAGTCAAGTTTTCGTCACCCTACAGACCCGAGGGTAATAGTGTAGTTGAACGAATGAACCGTGATTTAAAGCAATCTTTGACAGCCCGAGTTATAGGCACTGGCAGAAACTGGCTGGCCCACCTCTATGGCGTGCAGCGTGCTCTTAATAATCTCCCTAGAAGGTCTCTGGGTGGGCGGACCCCATACGAAATGCTCTTTGGCATCAAGATGTTCGTCCCTGACCTTGACGGTCTAGACTCGGTGGTTCGCGCCACTTCCTTTGACGCAGATGAACATTGCACTGTTTTACAGAATCTACAAAAGACGAGAGACACTCTTGCAAAGGAACATTTGCCCTCCACATCGGATGATGCGTTGCAGATCCCGGTAGTTGGCTGGCTACCCCAAGTTGGAGAACTGGTTCGAGAGAAGATCGACAACAAGAAAGAGTTTGGTCCCTCCTATCGAGCTCCAGTCCCAGTGCTTGGAGTGAAGGGCACAAGAACAGTCATTCTACCACCACTTCCAGGTCGTAAGGAAAACAGGTTTATTTCTATTGACAATGTCAAGATACACAGAGTGGCCGATTCTTCTTAGCATGACACCGGCTGTTTCCTGTCCTTCCATTGTGAGAAATTCAATTATGCCCACTGCTTCTAATAATGAACCTGAGGTGGCCATCGAATTACCTGCTGTTTCCAGTCCATTATTGAATAATTTACCAGGAACTAACCTTGATGAGACAGACTATACATACCCCACTGATTTGTCCATGCCTGACCTACAAGCTCGTTTAGCCACGGAATCCAGATTTTCATTTGACTCTGCTTCACTTGCCTCGAAAAAACCCTCTAAAATTGCAGTATATGCCAGCCTGTTTAAAAAACATTTTTTGATACCTCCTTGGATATACATTTGGCTGGTCCTTTTTTCAGTTTACCTTTTTATGTCAATTGGTTTTGTGTTTTATTTTTTTCGGATTATGAATGGACACTATGTCGAGGAGAGAACTTGCATTACTCATTTGAATGGAACTTTGGCCCCACTTTCCTCTTCACATTCTACACACAGATTAAAAAGAGACTTGACTTTGGTTAACATCACAGCGTGGCCTGTTCTGGATGGAATCGCGTGGGATGCAGTTCGTTTTCAGATTCATGGTCCAACGGAAGTCGTTAATGTCCCTAATGTACTAAGAGTTAATATGGGGGATGTGGTGAAACAAAACATTCGTTCTGATGATTGGGATGTTAATGCTGTGGAAAGTTTGTTTTCTGATTTGAAATATTATGCTGCTTTTGATGCTGAGGATTTATATTTGGAATCTGCTAATTATGGTGAATTGTTCTGTTACCAACATTATGGCAATCACTTCTTACACAAGACATCTTCCAGAAGGGATGCGGTTAATTTTACTCAGTGGGAACATTGCCCAGCACCAACACAAGGGAGTTCAGAAACGTTTCTTAAAAAGTATACTTATTTCACTGACTTTAATCAGTCCAATCCGGAGTCCTTTTATTTTAAATTTCACAAACAGCCACTGTCCAAGGTTCGACTTACAAATACAAAATTGTTATATTCAAAGGCCTTCCTGGATCAATTAGTTACTGGAGGGTATGAGTTATGGAAGGATACCATAGACCTTAAATCAGTTTGGGGCTCAAAGGCCTGGCAGGTACAAGGCACTGAGGCTTTGCACCGTGCATGTCTCATCCCAAATCATATGTGGTTTTTAAATGAAACCATTTCCCAGACCACGTGCTTTGGATTGGCTACATCTAAAAGGTTAAACACCCCGTCTTTCCCGGAGTTGGAGGAATATGAGAATTGGAGTAATTTTACTAAATTGTCCATTAGAGATGTACAGGCTCTGCTTCTGAATTCCTCCTTTGACATTTCCAGTATGACTCCCAAGGGTTGGCTGCTTTGGCACCGTAGTGCTGATTCTTGCCAAAAAAGATTTTTAAGTATAACTGACGGGTTTAAGACTGTTAGATCTGATCCCCGTTTTGATTTGAGTCATACTGTCACCTCTTACTCTGTTGGCAAGTTGTGTCAAGCTTGGCTGAAACATTCAACTTTACCTGCGGTTAAGTATCACCTTTCCAAACTGAATGCAGACGTGGATTTGAATGATTTCATTAAGGGCCCAGCTAGTGGCAGGTCGAAAAGGTGGTTATATGGTGTTTACAATGAAATTTGGAAACTCTCACAGATTGAGGCTGCTTCACGCCTTAGGGCTATTGATCAGGCAAATCTTGAGAAAGTGCTTGCAGTTGTTGACAATAGCATTAACGTGCTTTCCTCTAGAATTTACACATTAGATAATATTGTGTCGTCTGTTGTTGATATTGTACATGATGAAGTATCTGTATTATACCATGGTCAAAATCAATTACGCTCAATCATGCAGTTTGCATGGACACTTCAGACTCTGAAAATGGGTAAAGTTCCCTGGGGATACATGAACGTTTCTTCTTTATTTGCACCGTTTAATTTGACAGACAAACAACGCTTGCTTTCAATGCGTGATGCTTCCTTTTCTATGCTACATATTGAAAGGTTGGAATCTTTACCTTTTTCTGTGGCAGAATCCACCGCTGCTACGTGGCTTATCCACGGTTTAATAACACTGCCTTTTGCTTTATATAAGTTTTCAAATTGTATGAAATATGTGCCAATAGGTCGTTTTGAACCCTTAGGTAGCGGTTTTCTTCATGAGGTCTGGTCACTCCCATACACATACAGATGTTTCAAGGATGACCAAGAGGTTTATCTAACAGGGGATGAGTGTACTGAGACGCCAGATCATTCTTTAATGTGCAGACACATACAGTTACACGGTTCATGTAACAAGGACCGCCCGAATATGGCTTGCGTTTTACAGGGCACGCCAGTTCCTGCTATCATCCCCACGTTTAAATTGTTAGAGAATGGTAGTTATTTAATGCTCAATAATGAAAACTGTTGTGGTTTAATTAGAGGTATAGCTTTCATAGTAACAGTTAGTGAGCGAGTTATTTGCTGCAGAAATGTTCTTTATCCTCCCACACGTGAACATAGGGAGTCTTCCATTTGGCCACAGATACCGACCTTGGGAGCAGAATTCAGCGGC
Source organism: Lissotriton helveticus (assembly GCF_964261635.1). Classification (NCBI taxonomy): domain Eukaryota; kingdom Metazoa; phylum Chordata; class Amphibia; order Caudata; family Salamandridae; genus Lissotriton; species Lissotriton helveticus. Next base: position 48,315,295 of record NC_136069.1, read on the forward strand.
ATGGCTAGAATAAGAGCTCTATTGTCCCAGAAAGAGGTGGCCTTGAGCTCGGCCCGTGAAACTTTCGTGCTTCACATTGCTAACACCCGCACGGAGGTTCAGGCTCTTTTAAACACTGATTTGCCCTTGCATTTCGGAGCCATGGTCCGTTCTATCTTTAACGCATCCTCCACAACGGGCCTAGCACATTTTTTTAAAGTTGTTAGCGGTGGTCTCGTGACTTCCTTTGAGAAGATTTTTGGAGTCATCCCTGCTTTCTTCCATTCTATTTTTTCATCCTTATTTGGAGGGTTCCCGTTTTTACTTGCTTTAGCGGCTGGCGCTTTGGTGGTTTTCTGCCTTTTTAAATATGGATGCCCTTCCTGTGCAAGTCCACGCACAGCTACTACTGACGCGGTTTCGCAACCGCATGCTTGATTATTATGGCACACTGCCGTTGGCGACTCTAAGCACGGCTTTTGGATTATCTTTTCGGTTCTCCTATTTCACCTGTGTCCAGCCTGTATTTCGCTGCCTGACCTGTGATTTCCTTTGGGCCATTGATTTGTGTCTCTGCGGACCAATATCTGCTGACGTCGATTTTGATCAACTGATGAGTCCTATCATTGCTCACGAGTTGGTTTGTTCTGACGAAGGGATTATGGCCTTGGCGGTGGCACATGGACTAATGGGTCCCTGGGATGTGTTGTCGGCAGCGCAAAGTTTCTTGGAACGAAGTTTTCTTGAAAACCCACCGAGCTGTCCTCTGATGGTTATAGAGGATCCGGTGCTGGAAGATCACGTATGTTCCTTTCATCTTTTAAATTGGATGGCTGAACTGTTTTCGGATGAGGACAGTGACTTCCTCCTGGAGGCTGTTGCAGCTTACTTTTCATATACAGTCTTATCATAGACACTGCCTCAAATTGACATGCTGATTGATAGCATTTCCTTGATTTTATTGACTTTTGGTCAAGACATTTTATTTTTTGCTTGCCTATTGGCTTGAGCCACATTATACTTGTGGGCTATTTTTTAGCATTAGTTTTTATAATTGAATTTTTATTCATGCTCTTTTATAAATGGATTCTGCTCTCATGTGATGGCACTTCTGTTATCTTATTTAGTCCGTTCGGATCATGGGGGGGTGTTGTATAGCTCCTATATATCCTTATATCGTGTTAAGTTAGCATAGGTACATTTGAGATTTAAACGCCATTTTTCCTTTCTTGCAACTTCTGCACACGACCCTTAATTGTTGACTTAGCTTTCAACCTAGTGGTTTGCCGTGGTGTATGTGAGAATAATATGTTATTGCTCTGATATCAGTTTTGTTTAATAAACCATGTCTGCACGGAGAGTGCTGAAGTTTCAGGAGCAACACGATATGGAATTGTTATGAGGTCTGATCTCCACGCCTTCATAGTCATAACACAAGTGCAGCCTTTGCCAACTTGGGCTTGAGGCGGGATTGATATTGCTTTGCACGAGAATTGTTAACACACTTGATGCGGTGCACATGCAGAGAGAGCTGGTGTATGCTGATGTGATTCCTTCATGCTAGGACACTAAGGTATGGGCCCGCCCTAAAACAACCCAAAGAGACCTTCTTAGATAATAATATAATATATGTGTTAGGGAGGGTGAGATATAAGTGTTGTTAACTCTTATTCATTACAGCATGTTAACATGCTGTCACCATTCTCTTTTTATGTCTTAGTAACTATGCTGATAATTTTGCTACTGATAATAAGTATACTTGTATTATCAAAGATACTGCGCCTGAGAAGACGGCATTAGTAAATAAACATTTCAAATGCACATGTGTCTTCTTTACTCCATGTTCTGGTTTGTAATGATAATATAACGAAAGAGTGTTCATGAGTCCCACGTACCCTGAGGTACTGTAAGTTCATGTTCTGGTTTGTCTAAACATTGGGTGTTTGATATGTCCAATGAGACACTGTAGCTAGCTCGGTAAGGGGTGAGTTGGTTGCTAAGGTAAGTTTTGGGACATCCTAATTTGCCGAGGTTCCACTCCTCTGTGCACAGTTCTGTGTGAGTACAGAAACCCTGCAACACCTCCTACTCATTACACCATTCCCTGCCTCCTCGTTGTCCTGCTTCGCACTTCTTTTGGCTGTTCTCTCTCTCATTCCTTCCTTTACTTATTCTTACTCTCTGCTTTAACTATCTGTTCTTTCCTTCGATATCTTGTTGACAGTTGGGACCCTCGTGGTTCCTTTGTATTACTTTACGTGGTTTCTAGTCACGTTTGGCCCTAGGGGCTGAGACGCATCAAGCGCTGTCTGTTCAGCGGACATTGGTTACCAAATGACGCGGCCGGCCCTGAGGGGTTGTAGGCAAAACGCTGTGTACAATGATGCTGGTTACATGACTACTGCCTATTTGTGGACTATTGCGTTGCATATTATCGCGGCCGGCCCCAAGCGGGTTGTAGGCTTAACGCTGTGTAACAGAACATATGCTTACCACTCTCTGTTTTGGGGATTCAATAAACAGATTTGACAGTAAAAAAAAAAACCCACAGGTATTCTGGAACCAGGGCTGGTAAGAAAGGGCCTCTGTACACTTCGAAGATCCTTCTTCGAAGCCACCCCCACTTCACAGGCACTACTGGGTATAAGTATTGGGTCTCCGACACGACCAAATCAGAAATTTCTCGACTCCTGGACCTGGAAAGACCCTCTGTAAGAAGAACTGCTGTGCTGCTACAAGGACTGTCACTCTGCTGGACTGCTGCTCTGGAAGACTGCGTTTCTGCTGTGCTGCCCTTTGACCCTGCTGAGGTAGAACTGGTCTCTGCCTTGAACCCAGAGTGATCTCCAAGGGCTTGTTGGCTTGCTTTCTGTTGCTTGAAACTCAGTGCTATCAAAGTCTTTGCCCCTGCTCCTGTGCCTGGTTCATTGGAAGTGGACCCAGATACTTGCACCACAGAAATTAATGCATCTCCAGTCTGCTTAGAGCAGAACCAGCGCATTAACTCTGTTGCAGGTGTAGAATCAGTACATCACATTCAGAACCGTCGCTTCACATCCTGAATCACTGCTTCGGAACCAACTCACTGCCGCCACAGCCTGTAGATGATTGACACAGTGCCCTTCCAGCATAGATTAACCCGGCGCATCTCCTTTGGAAGTGCTGCCCTTGGAACCGGTGCTTCGCTCAACGGACCTGGTGCATCACCCCAATTACGTGGAGAAATCCAGCGCAGCACCACCACTGATTGGGGATCATTAACGCATCTCGTGCTGCGACAATGATTAAGGTACTTTTGCTCAGCAGGCCCTACGTGGGTCCTGCAGCCAGCCTGTGCTTAATTGCAGGATGCTGTAATTCTTGACTTTGTACTGGTCCAGCGTGTCCAGATAACTCCCATTGGCCCTTATTGCTTCTAAGCACTAGAATTCTTTTTATTCTTTAAATATTCATCTCGACCTCTACTCATTGGATATTTATCATTTTGTTCTTGATTTATTTATAAAATTTACTGTCTATTTTGCAAAACTGTGTGGAGTGTCTCATCCAAAAGCCTGTCACCTGAGTAGCTCAAGGACAGACAGGCTGAGAGGGACCTGAAGATGCAGCTGGTCCAGATGGCTGTAGAGGTGAGAAAAGCTGAGGCCGGGAGGGCTTTGGAGAAGAGAAAGATCTTGCTGGCTCATAATCTGAGTCTCAAGAAGCTGGACTTGAAAGTCAAACAGCAGTTAGAGTCCAAAAATGGTTGCAGTAAAACGACTGTGTCCAGTGCAGAAAAAAAGAGTCCACATACCCTGAGGCTTGTTTCCTGACTTCAAGGAGGGGGAAGACATAGACAAATGCTTTTAGACATATGAAGTAGCTTTAGAAGTACACAGCACCCCTGATGAGTATTGGGGAGCTGGCCTTTGGAGTCCTATGCCTAGTGATGGGAGGGAGGCCCTGCTGGCCCCAGAGAAGGGGGGGGGGCAGGTTGAAGTATTAAACCACAAAGTAGGCCCTTGCCAGGAAGTATGATTTCACTTCAGAAAATTGCAGGTTGAAATTCAAGAGTTGTCAGAAACTGTCTCACCAGTCCTGGGAGGATTTTGTGGGGTACTTTTGCAAGGCACTGGCTGGTTGGGTGAATGAATAGAATGGTAGAGACTTTTCAGGGGCTGTACAATTTCGTGGCTAGACAGCACATGTTCTCTGACTGTTTTCCAGGGCTATGCCAACACCTAGTGGTTGATTGTAAGTACTCTGACCCCAGGGGACTTGCAAAGGAGGCACAACTCTGGGTGAGTACTAGAGTGTCTCAGGAGGAATTTGGGACTCATCCTAAGGGAGGTGGCTCAGGATCCCCTCAACAGAGTGAGGGGTATATTCTCAGTAACCCAGACAGGTTCCATTGTAGAGGTGGCGTGGGGGGGGGTCCCATGCCCCTTCTAAGAGTAGGAGGACAGGTGGGGATGGGCAGAGACCCAGGGTGTTCTATTCCCAAAGCGTGTGTTGTTACCAGCGGGAGCCCTAGCAGGGGGACATGATTTGTACCATAAGACCAGCCACTGGGGGGAGTCCCATAGTGTTAGGAAAGCTGGGAGGGTGGCTACCACAAACGTCCTACCAGTTCTGTTTTCTGGGGGTATCACACCACAGCGGAGGGTACAGAGACCCAGAGGTAGGGGCAAGAGGTGTAAACTGTTCACAGTGGGAGGACCATTGGGTCAGGGGTTGCCAGCCTTGAGATTAGAGCACCTCAAGATGGACACTGGTGAGGTCCTGTCTGGCCTGGGGGGCTCCATGCACTGTCACAGGGCCAGAGGGCTGGAGACCTGTGCCAGGCAGACTCGCACACAACACATGCAGAATGTGTTTCCCCTGGGGGCGGTAGTTGTACTCCCCTGGAAGTTCTGCCTTGCCAGGCAGATGTTCAGCCTAAGAGTACAGACCCTAGGTTGAAACACCTGGGGCTATTGCCCCCCACTGTGAAAAACGTCAGAGGTCAGAGAGCCCTGAATGGTCTGGCTATTGTCTTTGTGGACAGAGTTTTCCTTGGGTTGAGAACACAAGGCAGAGCCAGGGGTTGAAATGGGCCACATCACCTTGTTGGCCATGGTGGTACTGTCTGCCTCTGGGTTGCATCTGTAAGCAAGTTAAGGTTAGGTGCTGCGGAGATGGGGTCCACTGGTGAGGAGAAGGGATATATAGCTCCTGTGCTTTTAGACTAAAACTGTTTTTTATTTTATAACATTTTCCCTAATTGTATGTTTCTTCCAATTCTACTTTAAATTCGGTTTTAATTTGGGGGAAGGGGAAACTAGCAAAAGTTGATTCCGTTCTTTGACCGTCCCCGGCATGCCTGTTGTGTGCTTTGGTGACAGTGGTCATGAACTAAGTGTTTCAAGAGTGTGGCTGTTGACATAAGTCTCTCGGTCTATACCTAGTGATTGATTTAGCTATTTGCACCAGGACAAGGATGTTAATGGGAAATGGCGGGAGAAGCTCTAGAGGAGGAGTGGGCTCCGGAGCGTTGTCCACGGAGACCCCGACACTGCTAGTCCTGAGCCCGGGGCACGAAGATATGTGCATAATTCCGAGCGTCTGAATGCCCGGGGAGTGTTCTGATCTGGGGGATACCCTCAGCAGCTCACTCGTGTTTTCAGCTTAACTCTCCCCAGCTCAGTGATATGCAGGCAGATCCAAGATGGCGACCACAATCTGATGGGGCTGACTCTGGCTTTTTCGTAGCCAAGAGGTGGTCTGGAACTCGACCTGGTGGTCCGGGAAGCGAGCCTCGAGGAGCCTGGCCAAGTGTATATGTAGCAGATGACCCCTGGACGCGATATCAAGTGAGCCTGAGCTGTGAGGAATCGGGCCGATGGCTGTGCAGCGGGACCCCGGGGCCGAGCCCCTGTACCGGATCTGCGCTGCACTTGACTGGGCTCCTGCTCTCGAATCAACAGCAGTGAATGCCCTGCTGAGTAGAGCTCCGCTCTTGACGGAGGTGAGAAGTGTGTTTTTGCTGGTGGGGCAGCTGACCGGAACTTTGCAGAGGATTTGCGGCGACACACCCTGGTGAACCGGTGGCTACCTGGACTCCCTGTGGGAAGTTGAGTGACATGGGGAGACGTCCCTGGCCCTCAGTGTGGGCCCCTGATGTGTGAGGGCCCGCTGGGCTGGGTTGAGATGTAAAGCTCTCTGATACCTCCGGGTTTAGCCGTCTCCCACCCCACCAGACTTCAGACCCAGTAACTTCCTCGTCTCCTCGCTGTGTCTCCTACCCCCTCCCCCGCCTCTTCCCTCCTTCTTTCTTTGCTTGCCTCCCCTATTCCTTTCCTCTCTCCCCTGTTTCTCTCTCTCCCTGCCTGCTTTGTTTATCCTTGTGCCTATGCTCCGCTTAATCGCCCTCCTTGCGCCCTTTTTTATTACCCCCTTACCCTTCTACACACCATGAACCAACGGATGTAACTTGTAATTGACGCACCTTCTGTAACAATGTGTAACTTGTAACCTATGTAACCCTACCAGCTTGACTCCCTAAAATGGCCCCCATAAGTATGCACTTGTCCAAAGCACTCCTAATCCCCTTGTTGGGGATGGAACCAGCATTTTTTGCCCTGGAGTCTCAGAGACCCTTCTGAGAGAGTCCACAGTGACAAGGGAGTCACATATAGTGGAGGACTGGGATTGATCCCCTTATCACTGGGAAATGTCTCCTACCTTGCCGGAAGTCGGACCCTGTGTTCACGCTGGGATTTCTACCCCTCCCCCTCCTCTTCCCTCCTTCATTCTTCTACGTGTGCCCGTGACCAAAGCACTCAGCTCCCCTTGTTGGGTCGGGGGGATCGAGCATCTATGCCCTGATGCCCTGGAGTCTCAGCGACCCCGCTGAGAGTCCACTGTGACAAGGGAATCATTCATAATGGGAGACTGGGAATGATCCCTTTACCGCTGGGAGCCTTCTCCCACATCAGACACAGTTACTTCCTTGTCTCCTCTCTGTGTTCCTACCCCCCCACCTCTTCCCTCCTTCATTCTTTTCTTGCCTCCCCTATTCCTATCCTCTGTCCCCTGAATCTCTCTCCCCCTGCCTACCTTGTTTCGTTTAATCTCCCTGTCGGCCTTTTACATTACCCCCTTACCCTTCTACATGCCACAAACCAACGGATATAACTTGTAATTGAAGTACCTTTCTGTAACAATGTGTAACTTGTAACCTATATAACTCTCCACATGCAAAGCGCTCTGATACCTCCGGGTCTAGCCAGCGCTATATAAAACTCAAGTAAATAAATACAGAGGTAAATAATGAAGACCAAGACTAAGAGGAAAATGAGATGAGGAGGGATGGGGAGATACATAGTCCTGCAGACTGGTGTTTGGAATATCCTGAATGCATTTTGGAAGCACAGGATCACAGAAACTCTGTAGGGTGAGAGAGCACAATTACTAAGGGAACTACAATTCAGAATAGCGATAAGACTAGGCCTGGGTGAAATTTAAATTATGCCATCTCAATTTGGCTAATTTCAGGAATTGTTTGTTACTCTTGTTATGCAAGATTTCTGAAAGTACATGATCCAAAGACGGAATGCCCATGCTACACTGGCAGGTAGGAGACCTGGACAAAGAGACAAAGGACTGATGGGAACGAGCGAGCCCCGGCGCCAAAGCGGAAGTACCGGGTCCCAGGAGGGGGCCCGGGTGAAGACCAGCAGATACCACTGCGGGGCTCCCATGCCTAAGGAGAGAGCCCCGCTGTGGCTGCAGAAGAAGCCGTGGGTCAGAAATGGCATCGAATGAGGCTGTCGATGCAAGTGCGGGGCTCCCATGAGTGAGGGAAGCCCCGCGTATACCAGGTAATGCGTGTGTGTGTCTACGCGGTCAGAACTTGCTTGTCGGGGGGCGGCGGCGTGTGTGTGCTCGTGTGTGTGCGTTTGCGCGTCAAGATCCATTGTGTGTGTGTATAGCACGCCGGGATCGGAGCGCGTGTTCACGCGTGAGACCTGATCCGATTCCGGCGTGCTGCGCGTTCACATCTCTCGTCTCCTCTTGGCTCCTTGAAAGCCGAGTGGACAGCTATAGGTCCTCGCGGCGAGAATGCGCTTGGCACGCTTTCGCCAGGGTGAGACCTAAAAACTAGGGGGTGACCATACAAAAGAAAGCATTTCCTTATACCCTCATAAAACAAATATCAAAGGGGTGTGGGTTTTATCACAATGCTCCTAAGTCCGATGTGTATGTTAACAGGGGATGTCACGACGCATACTTTTACAACACATTTTTTACGACGCAACATCCTTTACAACGCATTCCATTACAGCGCATGCCATTACAACGAATTGTCTAAAAACTACCTTCACAACGCATACCATTACAACGCATACCACTACATTGCATGTATGGTAAGTATTGGATAGTATAGGGGTAAAAATAACTATTCTAACTCCAGGGGGTGCAATAGTAGGGTAAGTGTTGGAGAGTGTAGGGGTAAAAATAACTATTCTAACTCCAGAGGGTGCAATAGTAGGGTAAGTGTTGGAGAGTGTAGGGGTAAAAATAACTATTCTAACTCCAGAGGGTGCAACAGTAGGGTAAGTTTTGGATAGTGTAAGTGTACTATGCGTTGTGATGGTATGCGTTGTAATGGTATGCGTTGTAATGGCTTGCGTTGTAATGACTGCGTTGTAATGACATGCGTTGTAATGGTATGCATTGTAATGGCATGCGATGTAATGGATCTTGCGTTGTAAAAGTTTCGTTGTAATGGTAGTGCGATGTAAAAGTTGCGTTGTAAAGATTGTTTCCCGGTAACAGGGGTTACTGAGCATATCGAAACTTAACGGCCAGCTCCTATTGAGTGCCAGCTAACGGGTCATTCAGTGATTCCACACCAGCTGACAGCTGATCAAAACCCTCCCCCAGCCGCCTACAAAGGTTTCCCACCCATGTCTTTTTGCAGTCTACTGGTTCATGGTGTCTTCTGGTTGCATAACAGGTTGCTACTAGATTGTTAATGCTCCTCTCATCTGAACTAAAAAACTGAATATTAAGCCCAGCTAATGTCAAACTAGGCCCTGGGCTTATAAACCGTCAAACTAGGGGTTGAACTGCTTCATTTTTGTGGCAGAAAACCCCAAATTTAAACAATAATGGCCAGTAGAAACATAGCCAGGCTAGCCAGTGTTGCGGTTGTTGTTGACGGCAGGCAGGAAATAGCTGCTACAAGAATCATAATGGACTTTAAATTACTGGAGTTTACCAACTATAGCTATATTTACTGGTGAAGCTTGCACCACCTCCATGAGATGCCAGCATGTCTGCTCTCTCTGGTCCTGCAGGAGCTGGGACATAGAGGTGGTAAAGTGCCAGAAGAAGCAGAATATGCTGTGCTGGTTTGAGCAGACTTGCTGGCAAGATGGCAGCATGAGTGGAACTGGGCCTGATGGTGCCCCGAGCCTACAAATAGAATGCTCGTCCTGAAGGCAGAGGCGTTTGAGGCAAGAATTGCCGCTCGGCATGGTGCCGCTGAGGATTGGTGTGTGAGGAGGCTCAATTGCTGGAGGCCATGTTGCACCAGTGACTGGTGAACCCATTTGATGTGTTTCTCAATGGAGGTAATGTGGTGATCTTTAACAAAGCTGCCTATAGCTTGTTGAGGCAAGTGAGTCTGAGCTAACAGACTGCACCACTAGCCCCGGGAGGAGGGGAAAAGAAAACAGGGAATAGCCTGCTCAAGGACAGGGACCTAAAGCATGAAACAGGAGGGAGTTTAATCATCTGCAGAGATCCTATTGATTTTAGCACCCAACAGACTGCCCCTCCCTCCACCCCCAACCCCCTGCCATTGTGTCAGGAATAACTGCATGCCTTAACGGAATCCTGGTCCTTAGTCGGAGGAGGAATGTGGGTGTCTCCACAGTGGTTAAGATGGGGTTAAGGGGGGCAGAAGCTTATGGTATCGCCCCAAAAGCAGGTACCCCCAGCTTGAAATGCACTGATTGCAAGAAGGACACAAGGAGGCCTACCCTGAGCAGCCACGGTCAACATGACCAGCATCATGGCTGGATCCTCCCGCAACATAAAATATCTCAATATAGGGAATATGCAAATTATGGAGTGAAATCTTGTCCGTTCCCTGCACAATAGGCTGGCAGCAACTTGGTGCTGCGGCACCCACTTAAACACCACTCACCCTCTACTCCTCTTATTGGGGCCCTTGGGATCACTCATTATGGACAATCCTAGAACGATTAATGCAGGGAACCCTGCACCCATCAGGGATTGACTGGAATACTTGCCATGGAAAGGGTGCAAAGTGTCAGCAAAGTTTCTCCTCCCTTCCTCCACCTGGTGCTCCTCTATAATCAAAGGCATGCTCTCATGCAATTAACTGAGCATTTTTACCACCTAGATTATAACGCTTATATGACTAAGATCACATGGAAGTAGATAAAATATTAGTATGGCTCATAAAACCTGAGCTCAAAAGGATTATGCTGACGGATATTGGCAATGAGGTGGGACAACAACTGCATATATAGCCTGAAATAAACCAGGCCTTTCAGTATCTGCATGCAAGGCTATATAAAGATGAGATGGGGAACAATATTCAGTACCAAGCTCATTACCTATAGGAGACAGGAGTGACATTATGAACCCTAGAGATAGCTGTGAAATTGGAGTAATATCTGACGGAAACCGGAACACACTGCCTGCCGATCACAATAATGAGCAGAATATCACCAAAAAAAGTAATCACTCCGATTGTTATTCCATTTCAAACATTTGCCCTTGATAATACCAGGGAAAATGCTATCAGCTGCAGCATCATATCCATATAGAAGTAATGTGTAGCCAATAGTGAGACATGACTTCCACACATATTCTTTGTGAACTTACAAACCATTTGTATTCAAATTCAGGCAGAATGTTCAAAACAGGAAGTTATTGTTGGCCTATACTGTCCAATCATTTGTACTTTTTACCCTAGACAGTTTAAATAGTCCTCAAAACAATTAACATCTTCCTGCGACATTGAATATTGATACTCACCTGTAAAATTTGATTGGAGTACAGCCGACATATTCACAGAGACACCCCACTCATTTAAGGCAGTAAAAGGACATCAATCAAAATAAGTCTAAACTCAAGGACACAAAACTCGCCCTGATTGTTTCGTTGACCCCGGCTGGGCGTGTCCATCTGGTTTTAAATTCCTACACCTCCCCAGGTCTAACGGGAGGGGTGGGGGGGTAGGGGTTATTTATAAAACCGCTTGGAAGATTGGATTTATTGACATGGACCCGGCTGAGGGAACGGAACTGCTGGGACTATCTATTCAGAGCGGTTCCGGGACTATTTTTTCCGGAGTCTTGTGTTACAGGCCTCCAGGGGCCTTTAACGTTCAGCAGCAACAATCGCTATTATCGACCCTAACTAATATGGCAGCTTCCCATCATAATCTGATAATTCTAGGGGACTTTAACCTTTGGCTAAATGGTTCCCTGGATGTAGGGTTAGCAAATTTGCTTCACTCATGCGAAAGCTTCGGACTTTATCAACAAGTCACTGAAGCTACCCACAAGGCGGGGCACCTCCTGGATTTGGTGTTTAGTGTCCTAGACTTGGTGGTTATGGGGGACATTTTGCCTATGGATTGGACTGACCACTCCCTTGTCAAATTTTATGTTAAAAGCAAGGGTTCTCAAACAAGGACTCCACGGTTGACCAAGGAGTTTCTGTGTAGAGATTGAAAGGCTCTTGCCCGATTGAAGTCCTCCGGCCGGGTGTTTGAAGTGGAAGAGTGTTTTGCTTTGGATAAGCAAACTGAGGAGAATTATACCTCACTCTGCACCAAGATCACGGAGGTGCTGGATTCTCATGCCCCCCTTAAAGTTCGAAGCTGCAAGGGAAAAAACTCTGCCCCTTGGTTTAACGACACGCTGAGGAATTTGAAGCGTGGCTGTAAACAAGCGGAGAGATGCTGGAGGGGCAAATATGAGGAATCCTATAGGATGCAGTGGAAGCTTAAAATCTTGGAATACAAGAATCAGATTAGGAAATCTAAGGCCGACTATTATTCATCTGTGAATTGTAATGCTACCAATAGTTCTAGGAGCATTTTCAATATATTAAATAGTCTTACTAGCCCTGAGTGTTCTAAGAACTCGATTGCTCCGTCTCAGGAACTCTGCGAGAACCTTGCTAAATTCTTTAAGGAGAAAATCGAGCTAATCATTGAGGACTTGGAGGACTCTACTGTGACTGACTGTCCAGTGGCCACGGGTCATGGGGCGCTGGTAGACAAGATCAATGAGCAGGTTTGGTCGTTGGGTGAACCTCTATTAGAGTTCCCGCTACTCACAGAAGAAGCATTCAGCGGGCTGGCAAGGGGGATCTCGTCTAGTTCTCCTTTGGACCCGGTGCCACATAAGATCTGGAAGGAGTTTGAGGAGGAATTATTTCCCACTCTCCGCCTGATCTGCAATCAATCTTTTGACACGGGTACTGTTCCAGCCCAGCTGAAGCAGGCGGTGATATCTCCCCTGCAGAAGAAGCCTTCTTTAGACCCGGGCTGCTCTAAGAACTATAGACCCATTTCCCTGCTACCTTTCCCCACTAAAATTGTGTAGCGCTGGGTTAGTCTAACTCTCTCCAAACACCTGCAACAGCATCTCTTACTAGTGAAAGATCAATTTGGTTTCCGGCCGTCTCATGGGACCGAAACAGCGTTGGTCACTGCTGTGGACGAGCTTCAAAGGCGTGCAGACAGGGGACAGGCAGCGGTTTTGATCCTGCTTGACATGTCTGCCGGCTTTGATACGGTTAACCATGAGATCTTGCTGGGCCGCTTAAGTGATGCTGGGGTGGGAGGCTGCACTCTGAGATGGTTTCAGTCATTTTTGCAGGACAGACAGCAGGCGGTATCCCTGCCTCCCTTCCAATCGGCTTTTTCCAGTGTCTTACACGGGGTGCCACAGGGATCAGCAATTAGTCCCATTCTTTTTAACCTATATTTAAGACCTCTGATCTCACTTATTAAAGCCTATAAAATTAAAATAATAAACTATGCTGACGACACGCAGATGATCCTCTCCTTCGAGGGAGAGGAATCAACACCTGTTGAAGTATTCCACAACTGTCTGCGTGATACGTCATGCTGGCTAAAGAATATTTCCCTCCAGTTTAATTCTGGGAAGACGGAGGTGTTTTTTAGCACTGGGAATAAGATCTCTCGGCCATTTCCAGAACATTTTTGGCCTCCGGAGACAAAGACGAAAGTGCGGCCAGTGTAATCAGTTCGCAACCTAGGGGTCATGCTTGATCAGAAGCTCAGCATGGAGACGCACGTCAAAAAGACGACCTCCTGCTGTTTTGCTATTCTGCGGTCTTTGCGGAAGATCTTGCCATTACTACCATCCCAGGCGCGCGCCCAGGTGGCAAAGTGCGCAATCCTCAGTAGGTTGGACTACTGTAACGCCTTGCTATTGGAGTCCCCTGGTTTCCTTCTGGATAGGCTCCAAAGACTGCAATCAGCGACTGCTAGGTTGGTCCTGGGGCTTCCTAGGAGAGCACATGCGGGCCCTGGCGAAGCTGCCCTGGCTCCCCATGAGACAGAGGGTTCAATTTAAGGTCCTCTGCCTCGTGTTTAAGGCCTTACACGGAATAGGCCCTCTTCCCCTGCAATCTAAATTTGCGTGGTACTCCCCATCCAGGATGCTTCGTTCCTCAGTGGCTAGGTTGGTGAGAGTGCCTAGGTTTAGGAAGATCAGATCTGGGGGCAGATCTTTTGAGGTGGCCGCAGCAAAGCTGTGGAACCTGCTTCCGTGCGAAATCAGGCAAATCAATGAGCTTCTCCCGTTCAGAAAAAGGGTTAAAACCTGGCTGTTTCCTTAGGATATGTGACTGCCCGCTCTGTCTTGTTCTGTCTGACACTTTCGCCCTCTTTGAGCCTTTAGCGCCAGGATGCCTGCAAGGTGACTGTGCGCTTTATAAGACACATAAATAAATAAAACAGGCAGAGCTGCTAATAAAGATAGTGATATGATTATTTTACAAAAGTTAAACACCCTCAAATGAATCGCACAGAGAACCGAGTAAATGTGAATGCAAAATAACATGCATGTCCTTAAGTTGTTATAAAAGCAGTACATTCAATGTGTGAATTCATTGTAGAAACATATGTATTTAGGATACTGCTCAAAATCTTCATCTGTCTAATCAATTTGATACTCATTCAGTTGATGCCATAATTAAGGGAATTAATGCAATATTATTAACAGATGTTGAAAAGCTATTGTTCTTTAAAAGCATTGTTCTGATAGTTCAGTAGATATCTTCACTAGGGTTTTAGTTGGACTAAATGCAATGATGTTATTATGCATTTTTAGGCCCAGGGAAGTTACAATTTTGCTGATATGAACAATGCTTTTAAGCATTTCCTTTCTGGATGAATTAAAATACTATGTAAACGTACAAAAAATTCACATGGATGTCATAGCTCACTATTGGTTACGCAGTAATTGACGCGAATGCTTTATTATTAATCACGTCGGTGGGTATCTGGCCCCTTGTGCCTATCCTCTACTGCAGGGGTCTTCAAACTGGGGGCCGCAAGTGATGGGGAGGGAGGGAGGTGGCGCCAGACTCTGGCCAAAGGAAGCTTTATGCTGATAACAGTGCTTTGTTTTCAGCAGAAAAAAATGTCAGGGGCCATCACTAACATCTTTTGTCATTTATATCCTGGCTGGGAGTCTGTGTCAAAAGGGAAGGGACATCAGATATTCTTCAAAACCTCCACCGCTGTTTCTAATAATCACACCGTGGATACTTTTACATTTTAGCAAGGCCTGCCTGGCCGGAATAGTATGTTTGGCAATCATGTATTTGATTGCATTTTTAAAACGGTAGCAAAACTTAACTGTAATGTTTAAATAAGTCAAGACCTATTTAAACATTGCAAAGTTTAATAGAATAATTGTGACAAATGTAGAGGGGGGGGGGGGGCAGGTGATTTTTCTTTTTCACTGGGGTGGTGCGGCATTAAAAAGTTTGAAGACCACTCCTCTACTGTATGACCAGACATCCGGTGGTGCTAAAGATACTCTAGAGCCCCTGCTTACATGGAGGACTTGGTGCCCCAGACTATGAGCTTCACTGGACGTGATGCCTCAGTAAAAGACCATGCAAGACCGTGTATCCCTCTGAGGTCCCAATAGTGGCACTGAGCACCAGATTTGTAAAAGACCTGCCCCACTTGGGTGGCTATGGAATCCTGATACTGGATGATTTCTTCTGGGGATGGTACCATAATGAGCTTCCACGATTTGACTCAAGACCATAAAATGCAGAGACTACGTTTTATAGGATACAGAACACTAGAGGGGTCATTGCTGTTCGACCTGGGTGGTAACATGACCACTAAACTGTGTGCGTTTAGCATCCTACATACCAACGCACATCAGTGCATATAAGCGCATCCACCCTCACATTATAAAATATTACGTTATCAGTGGGGCTGATGATAAGATTATTGATTAGAGAACAGAGTGTGAAACTGCAGGTTTTGTGAACAGATTTTAGAAGACCTGCAGTACTAAGTAGATGATTGTTGCAATAAATAATGACTGAATAGATTGTATGGCAGCTGTGCAAAAACTCAATAAAGAAAAAAGTGAAAACAAATCTGCAGCTCATCCCCTTCACCTGGCACAATATAAAATATCTACAGCTAATTCTCTTCCCCATTACCTGGACTACTGTAGGAGGTGTACAGCTCACCCATGTCCCTTTCACCTTCCCTGCTATTGAATACATTCCGCTTGTCTTCATCCCCTTCATTTGGTCTACTATGGAAACCCTACCGCTCATCCTCCTGTCCATCATCTGGCCTACTCTAGATACAGCATGCCAGGGGAAGGGGATGAGGTTGAGCTGTAGATATTTTAAATTGGGCCTGGGGATGGGGATGAGCTGTGGATATTGTAAAGTAGGGTAATGGGATAGGCATGAGCTGTCGCTATTCTGAAGTCCAGCAAATGAAGGGTTGGAGGACGAGCTGTAATTATTTTACCGTAGGTAGCCAAATGCAGCACCAAGGTTTTTAGGTCCTCTAAGAAAAAATAAGCTTGAATGATACGAACATCATGTTCAAGCTATATCTAGGCTTAGACGGTCAAAAAGAGACTCCTTAACCACTTCCTTGCTAATGACAAGGCCAGCTCGTCATGCAGTACACTGGAGCTGTGCTTATGACGAGCTGACCTTGTCATGAACAATGGGAAAAGTCATAGTTCAGCATCCAGCGGGAATTGCCTTAGCATTGAAGGTGTTAATCTGTTGTTCATCTTACAAAATTTCAGACTCACTTCTCACTCCCATAACATATCTAGGATCAGGCCGGGTCTTCTTCCTCAAGATCTTCCCAGTATACCTGTAAACGACATATAAGCTGTGCCCAGGGTGAGAGAAAATTAGCAGGGATGTGCAGTTGCTCCAGTCTGGTGTATGGCCATCTGCAAGTTAAATGTCCCAAAAGCTGGAAATTCCCTCTGCCTGGAGCAAAGCTTTCAAAGCTGAAAATTCAGCTATGGTGGGACCTCAGAGATAAGGAATGGCAATCCGCTGTGGCTCACCCCGACACTGACTAGGAGCACCCAATTCTGGTATACTCAGTTTAACTATTTGCACACCACTAACTTCACACCACACATTTGTGCCACAGTTGACGCAGACGTCTTGCACATGACTTGGACATGTATGGGTATCACAGGTTTCTGGAAGGAGGTCATCAAGAGGCTCGGGGAGCACTGGATGAAAACTGACTGCCTTCCGCGGAGGCCTTCCTGCTGGGCCTCTGTGCTCGCCCAACGTACTGGAGGGCATGCATCAGGTTCATGGACCGGGCCGTGGTGCTGGCCCACTGTGCCATAGCAATGCACTGGTGATCCCCAGAGGGACCTCCTGTGCAGATGGAAAGCAGAGGTCATAAAATGGGTAGCAGTGGAGGGGGCCACCTGACTTAGTATAATCGCAGGGGGCTACTTAAGCATCCTGTAGCTGATCTTTGGAGTGACTTGACTGATGTTTTTGCTGCCGAGATTCGTAGATTACCTGCTAGATGCTGTGGGCCCCCACCTTAATCCAAGGAACTGGGAAATGTTTACGACACCATGCCCTGATTCAGACACCACTCAGATAGGGTTTGCTCCTGGTTTCAATAGCAGGGAGGAGGAACTGCCCTGTGGGGAGTAGATGTGTGCCCCCCATAAGACCCTAGGCCAGTCGAAGCTCTTTGAGTTTCACCGTTCGATATTGCTACTAATGAAAGAATTGACAGCGAAAGACGCGTATGACCCGTACTCTATATGTACACGATGCGCATGTTGAATAATGATGTAACAGCTTCACGTTGAGAAATTCAAAAGAAATGTGTACACTGTGGATTATAATATAATCCGAACAATTAATAAAGTTAAAAAAAAAAGAAATTCAGAACATTCAAAGCTTCCTCTGTCAACAAGAGTAGGAAGCTCAAGGTTGGACACATCCTAACACCTGTCAGAAGTGAAGAGCACAATCTACCTTTGTACCTGCAACGTTTGCTACTGATGCCCCTGGAATGTATTTCAACCACCTCTGTTTCTGCATGTTTGGTTCTGTCTCTAATTACTGGAACCTCAGCTGGCATCAAGGGGGCTCTCGACATCCAGTAATTCCCCATAAATAGAACGGTGTGGACAATATCGCCAGTTGGTCCTTTGTGCAGTCAATAGGAGCTTAATCCTGCGTAAAACTATCTATGCTTTATTGGTGTGAAATTGACATACTGTGCATCATCTGTCATGGGTACCAAGTGTGTCTCGTCTAAGACCATCACTCTCTTGTCATAACATCAATATAATTGTAATAGATGACCCCTGCACCCAAGACTGTTTGTGATGCTGAACACATTTTGTCTTCTACATCGTACCTGACTTTGTGCAGTTTCTGAGTAAGATATAAATGTTTGTAATTCCATTTCTTCTTCCAGGCGCTGCTTACGTTCCAGGATGTTGTTGCCTGTTTCTCACAGGTGGAGCAGGAGCTTTTACACAAATGGCAGAAGGATCTTTACACAAATGTGATGAAGGAAATTCACCAAATCTTCCTGTCGATGGGTAAAGTACAATAACATTTGAGCAGTATGTACCTAACTAGACTGTTGGCTGGTTTAAGGCTATTATAATAGGTGCTAAATATTTTCATATTCAGTGCACATTCTTATTTCAGTAATTACATTTCTTAATTCACATTCCTTTTTATAAACATATGCATAGAAGTTATGAACTGTATTACTTTATGCTTCTCAGGGTAGGACTAGAAATCCAAATGCCACTAACATTGTAAATGTAATGTAATGTAATGATGTCTTGTAAAGCGCATGAATCACCCCACATGGGGTATCTCCGCGCTGTAGACCGCTGGGGAACCCGTCCTTGCTTTCCCTGTGAGATGGTCCCTACTGGGTATCTCCAAGGTGAAACCAGGCATCCCCGGCGTATGTGGGGGGCCGTTGTGGAGATGAGGCAAGCTAATGCCCAGAGTTGCCGAGTGTGATCCCTGGTTAGAGTAGACACCGAAGCGAGAATTGTCAAGTCCGCTGACCCTGGTCCACGACCCTGCCGCGTCGGGAATTGAACCCTGGTCCCGGGCCGTCCTCTGCTTCCGGGTCTGCCGCCTCTAACCAGTGAGCCACACCACTCCACTATGACTATGACTTGATACATATGTGTAGAAGCAATGTGTACAGTACAAGTTTCTGGCTTCAGATGCCATGCATTTAACATAAATAGATGACAGGAGTGAAGAATCTCCAAACAGATGGCGTAGTTTTCAAGTACGTTTATTGTGATTCATAAACTCCACAGCCTACGCGTTTCGCCCCCAGCACGGGCTTCTTCAGGGCTGTAAACAATATATATACCGTATAAAAAGACATGTAATATACACATCTAATGCTTTTTACAAAAATACTTATATTGACAAATGTATTTACATAGATACATATAAAAAGGAAACACACTGCATATGAGACAGGGAGACCAATGTTTTGCATAAGTATCTCCAGGATGGTGTCATTACATGCAGCTTTTGTTAAAATAACACATCACTTTAATAGTGTTACATGTATTTCTGGACAATTTCATTCAAATAATTATTCTAAATCCTGACAAACGACCCCCATGTGAAATTAGCATAAGGTAATAGATTTTGAAAGAGAGAGGTAAGCAAATCCTTCATGAAGTTGATTGACACACTTTGCCTAAAAAGGAGGAGAGGAAAGCACAGGAAGTGCAGCACTACGTTGGCATTATTTATCAAACATGGTGTTAAAAAACGGTGTATTGAAAAAAATGATAGTTAGCCCATTTATGCGGGCAGGGTAACAGATATGGAGTAAGGACGGTAAGTGTACCTTATCTTTAAGTCTTAGAACTGAAGCATGATTTCTCCAATTAAGGAGTCTTTGCTAAGTTCCCAATCCTGGAAAGGCAAGTTTCTCCTTGACCGCAAGTTCACCGATTCATTTATTTAGTAGATATTTTGAAGATTTTTCTATCTGTAAATACAGTATATCACAATGTTTGTATACAATGTTGAAATTTTACAGTGAGAAAGAACATACTGCTGTTTTTTTCTAGACAAAACCACACATGAACGCTTACCCCTCCTATGTCAAGGGTGTCCTTACTTCTTATATCGAAAGGATAACTGTAAAAATAGCTGTGTCCCTGTCCTGTGCCAATTTAGACACAAATGGTTATCTATGATATTGAAACAAAGGTGAGAGTTAGCCTGTACTTTTAGTACTACAGGCAAGTATTCTCCATATTCCATAATCACTCGGCAAAACCGGCACAGTTCTTCACTATTGTGGTCTTTATACCAACTTGTAGTCTACTTTGTTCCAATTTCAACATAATCTAGAAATGAGTGAGAAAAAGTATTTCTTCCACTGAGACTCCCTCTAGTGATAAAAGGCACTACTACATTCTACTGCCCCGTCCATGAAGAAAAGCCAAAGTCTGACTTGTCTATGAGCCAAATTACATTCGTGCAGATGAAATCATACTTCGACAAATGGTCCCTCCTGGGATTTCCCATGTTCGACAGAGTACAGGCGGTAAGAATGGTTACACTGCCGCGCTTTACCTACACCTAGGGAATGTTGCCCATCATAGTGCCTCTGACTACTCTATGCCTCATTGACACCCGAATACAGGCCTTCGTTTGGGGTTCCAGCCGCCCCCGCTTAGCTGCGTCCAAACTTATGGCCAGCCGCAACTTTGGTGGCCTGGACCTACCGTCTGTAGAAAACTACTACTCTTTAGCCCTTCTACTCTCCCAGCTCTCCTATCTGCTCCCAAAAACGCCGGACCTCCGCAGTTGGTCGCAACGTAACGCTCACTCCTTACCGGTGGCGATGGCATTGGCCCCCTATGCGGGGACCACACCCCTCACTTTTCTAGTCCTACTTTTATGTTCACCTTGCACGTTGCACGCTTACTAATCTTACCCACACACGAGCGGCTGTCTTCTCCCAGCCGATCGCGGATTGAGGCTTTCAAAGCAGTCGGACTATCGTAAGTACCTCTCCCGAGGACCGAGTCCATACTCTAGCGTTGAGTCATGTTTTAGTTTTACTTTTTACTTATGCGCGTTTATGTTATTGCAGGTGCTCGCCATCAGGCCGTTATTGTGATGTGATTATTCACGTGAGTTAGGTTGATTTGGGTTTACTTGTTTCTTTCAGTCACACATTCATTTTCTGATTTTCGAGTACGTGGGTTGGGCGACTTTTGTTTTTTGCATTGCGGCTGCGTTCTATTGCGTCTTGGCAATTTACCTTTTTGCGACTAACCCTCTCACATGCTTTTAATTTATGAACTATTACAAAACTTAAGGTCGAGGCACAGGGTGTTTCTTATGAGCATGATGACGTGTTTGTACCCACACTCGTATTTCTAACAGAGCTTGATGGTTTTCTCACGGACAGTCCAGTGATAGATGGCTTTCTTTATTTTGTAGAGCATTCCCCTGAAGAAGGGCTGTTGGCCAGCCCGAAATGCATTGGGATCATTTATTTTTGATGACGCATGTTTATACATCACTGTGAAATCGTTATGAAGTACTCATGGAATCAATGAGTTGGAATAAAAATGTGGAAACTTTGAAGATTGTTGACTTCACTACATGATGAACTCACTATAACATTTAGACTTTTGTCTCTTCAGTGCTGTGCACCGGGGAGCTTCCCTCCAAGTTGGGGAAGCCTAGTATTAGTCAAATATAATATTACCTCATATATCGGATTTTCTAGAATGCTATCAAAAAGGTAAAGAGAGAAGAGTTCGTGGTTCAGAGTTAAAGACTTTATTCAGTAACTCGAGTTAGGGGAGAGCTCCAGCACCAAGCGGGTGCAGGAGTAGTCTAAAGCTTCATTCACACAGCAGAATATTTATACATATCCAATCAGTAGGCAAAAGAAAGAAAAAGGAAGTGGCAAACAGAAGTGACAAACAGTAATTTCAAAACAAGATGTGTCAAGGTATGGGCATGTCCTGATGTTGAAATGTGTTCTTGCTCTTTTCAGTTGAAAGCCCTTCCTCATCCGGGGGTTTTATCTCTGACTTTTAGTCAAGAACAGGAACTATTTCTTAAAACAGGAACTATCTGCTGCTGGTTCCCAGAATTGGCAGAACCACAGGAATGTGTGGTCAATGAACTGAGATGCCAGGTGCAGGGTGTCTTGCTCGTGGGTCTGAAGACAAAATGGATGACACACATGAAAATGGGTGCTTGTCTGAATGAAAAATGGCTACCAGGCAGAAACAGGGAAATGATGGGGCACAATTGTCAATTTTATTTCCTCAGGCAGGGTACCCCTATTTTTAAAAAATCCACAACAACCTAACTCTACAAAAACACCAAAACTGGCTGACCCTGCAACCACCTCAAACTATACACTCTTGAAACGCAATTCCTCTTAATCGCCCCTACCAAACAATCACTCAACTAACAGCTCTTAATTGCTTACCACACGTTTTAGATTCCGCGAGATCACTGGGAATAACTCTAGGCCAGAACTTGAACATGCAGGCAGCCCATCGGTGCTGCCACCAAAGGAGCGAACTTCCAAATAAGCATCTTAAGAAAAATAAAACCCTTCCTCCCCCTCAATGACTTCAAGTCTGCTGTGTAAGCCCTAGTGATCTCTAGGTTGAACAATGGAAGTGCAACTCTCTGTGGCCTACCTAGATCGAAGATGTCTCCACTAAGGGGCGCTCTTAACTCTGCTGCAAGGCTCATGTTATGTTATGTTATAATACACTTATAACGCGCACAGATACTCGAGTGTCCGGGCGCGGGAAGTGACCATGGCAATGAGGAGCTGAGATTTAAATGGGCATATTAAAAAGTAGGGTGTTTAATTGTTTTTTGAAGAGCCTAGGGTCCTACGTATTCTGCAGTTCCATGGGAAGGGAGTTCCATGCTACCGCTGCCTTAACGTAGAGGGAGTGGCCCCCCAAACGCGTCCTGCGAAAACGGGGGACCAGAGCAAGCCGATGCGTGGCCGAGCGCAAAGATCTGCTGGGGACATAGAAGGCGAAACGCTTCCTGAGATACATCGGCCCTAGTCCATACAGGGCGCTGTGAACCAGAGTGAGGGCTTTGAATTGCACTCTATGTTCCACAGGGAGCTGATGCAGATCCCGCAGATGCTGTCTAACGCTTAACCTTCATGAGATGTTCAACAGAAGTCTGGCAGCTGCGTTCTGTATTGTTTTTAGTTTTTTTTAGCAGGTAGCCCTGAATGCCAATGTACAGGGCATTGGCATAGTCAATGCATGACAAAATAAGGGCACGGGCCACCATTTCTTTGGCTGACCTGGGTAAAAAGGGAAAAAACTTTCTAAGTGATTTGAGAGTACCAAAGCATACCCCCACAAGTTTCTTCATCTGCACGGAGAACTCAAGGTCCTCACCAAACCAGACCCGAAGTTCTTAGCAGGATTGCCCACTGAGTTGGGCCGAGGGTAGTCTAAGGGCCACAGAGTCTCTCTAAAAGAAGGAGGGATGGATCTCTACAGGAGGACCTCCGACTTGTCCTCGTTGCATTTAAGTTTGTGCTGGTGCAAGCCATTTGAAGACAGTAGAAAGACATTTCTGGGCTGTTTCCGAGGACAGGTCATTATCCTTCCAGGTAAAGAGGAGCTGGGTATCATCAGCATACATTATGATCTTGGCTCCCAGCTCCTCAGCAAGATAGATCAGTGGTGTAATATAAATATTCAAAAGTAAAGTGCTCAAAGTGGAGCCCTGTGGACATTTTCCTGGGTGCCGACGAAAAAGGTGGCACCTAGACCTGCTTGGTGCGATCCTCTAGAAAGGATTTAAGCCAATCCCAGTTATAACCAGTAACTCCAATATTCGAAAGTCGGGCAAGTAGTTGTTGGTGGGGCACCGTATCGAAGGTGGCAGAGAGGTCTAGTAAAATCAGAGCTGCTCTGCCACCTGCGTCCAGGCACCCCCTTAGTGGGTGGAGAGCACCGGATGACTCGACATAGGCGTCTAGCTGTCTAAAGGTAGCTTTTTCACACACCTTTGCCACCGCAGGTAGAAGAGAGATAGGGCGGTAGCTAGCGAGTTTGGTGGGATCTAGAGTGGGCTTTTTCAAAAGTGCCAGCAGTTTAGCCTGTTTCCAAATCAATGGGACAGTGACGGTCTGTAAAGATAGATTCATAATAATATTTATCTTCGGGTTGACCACCTCCGCAACCCCTGCTAGTAGCTTAGCCGGACATGGGTCTGTGGGAGAGCCCGACTTAAGTGATTTAAGGATACACAGTGTGTCTGATAAAGTAATGGGGGAGAATTCCATCAATGGGGGAGCTGACGTGATGGGAACTGAAATGGATGGGGTGTGGGATTCTGCCTGCTCGGGGGAGCCCATCCCTAGGCTATTTTGAATAGTCTGTATTTTCTCAGTAAAAAAACATGACAGCTCCTCGCACCATTTTAACGAAGCCGGGAGAGCAGTATGTTCAGCGCAAGGTGATAAAAAGCTCTGGACAATGGAGAAAATGTCCTTGCTGTTGTTGTTAGGTTTTAGCAATGCGCTCCGCATAAAAGCTACATTTCGCCTCCCCAATGGCTGCATAGTAGTCTCTCTGAGCCCTTCGAAGGGCGATTTTAGCCAGGGGACAATACTGCAGTCTCCAGCAACGTTCAAGTCTTTTGCATCCCTGCTTGAGATCTCTAAGTTTACCAGAGTACCAGGTTTTTGAGGGAGCATTTCTCACTCATCTATTAGGAAGGGGTGTAAATACAGAATCCGTCCCTTGGGAGATCCAATTGGCAAGACTATCCAGCGCTCCTTCCGAATTAGGAGCAACAGTCGGCAGCATAGCTAGTAAAGCCCTAGAGAAAGCACGGATATCTATTTTCTGTGACGGTCTGCCTTGAGCCATGGCTTTAGGGGGAAGCGTCCTCTCGATAGTCCAAGAGAACTGGATCAGATAATGATCTGACCAAGAGACCTGGAGGGGTTCCCTAATGGAACTAAAACAATCAACAATTTCACTCCCACATCTAAAGTCTCTAAACTGGCTTCCACATGAAGCAAGAATACAGTTAAAAATTGCCTGCATGACCCATAATGGCCAGCACTTCACCACACCAAGATACCTCGCACACAAACTGGAGCTATCTGGCGGACGCAGATCCTCTAGAAGTACCAGCACTGTACTGGTTAAACCACAGAAATTGTATAAGAACAAAATTACAACTGAGCCTTCTCTGGTATCACCCGAGTATTTGGAACTTCATGCCCCTGAAATCAGACTGAATCTCTCAACTGCATCATTCAAAAAGGAAGTTAAAATCCAATTCATGAAGACATTTCTGCCATAGCACCAAGGAACTCTACTCTCCGTGCCCAAAATGGCATATTGACTACACCCATTTTTATTACCCACCTGTTACGATTGTGGTCTTGATTTGTCGGATTAGACCTTAAGGTGGTCCCTCCCTCAGCTGGGGAGCTACTACATCCTGTACCGGTTTCAATTATATTGTTGTTACAATACATGTTTCTTCTATTTGATCATTTGTTAAGCGCTCCGATACCCTCATGGGTCATGTTCGCGCTATATAAAACTTTAAAAATAAATATATAAGATAAATTGTGGTGAAGACTGGCATTGCACAAGAAGTCCCTTAGCTCTTTATTTCACTAATCCTGCTCTTTATAAACCCCTATGTGTACACTCCTTTTCTCTTTGCAAAGGACCCACTGAGCTTTTGATCGCTTACACATTCCCTTTTATTTTGAACTAGGCCCTGTGATTGCAAACTCTGTCTTTTCATTAAGATCCAAAGAAAAAGAAGGTCTGTGCCCTCTGGAGGATGAAGACCCTGATAGAAGCAACAATGACAGCCTTTCCCGAAGTGAGTAAGAACGGTTCAAGTGTTGCATGAGTTAACGGACAGGGTGCAAAAGTTACTTGGAAATTGATGCTTGTTCGAGGACACAAGAACACACATGCACAAAGACAGACCTGCACCATCTTTGCTTCTTACACAAAATGCATTTGGCATTATCGCCCTCTGTTTACTTCATGGTCTGATATTTTCAGATTTTTCGAACCCAGACTAAGTTGGATGTAATTAGGAGATAGATTGTGGGAATATGAAGACATCCAACCAGGGGTAGTGCTAATTAAGGCTTCTGAATCTTACTGGATTCTTCAACGCTTCTTGGCACTGAGGAGTGAGTGGCATGAGGCTGCATAAGTAACTAATGTGGAATTAATCAGGTTAGACTACTTTACGACATCTAGGAAGATTTGCTGGTTTGTGAATGACTGACAGAGCAAGGAGGTATTCTTTAGATTTTTTCTCCTCCATGCACATGAACATGGGCTGTTCTTTTATGTCCCTCACTGAACACAAGGCAGAGGAAGTCCCATTATTTCCAGCGGATCCACCGCTCGGCACTGCATATTACAGAAGGGGTTTGTGGGCCATTGTGTGCTAAAAATGTGCACCCTCTGCAGAGCAAACTAAAGTGTGTCAAGTTAATGGAAGACTGTGTGTGTTCGCATGAGTGGGTGTATACACTGTGCTTTATTATCCTCTGAGGTGATGAATAACATTATACATACTAAACAATGAATCACATAGAATTGCGCCTCTGCATTTTATAAAATGTCTGGAAACCTGTACTTTGCTCAAACTTATAATTATAAGCAAGTTGAACACTGTTTTGCATAAAACAAAGAATTTCCTTCAATTCCATAGGTTGGATGGGATATGTACACTCACCACACAAATAAAATCTCAGTGAAAGTGGATAATGCCTTATTCAAATTAAGAAGCTTTTGTTTTTTATAGGTGCTACAATTTCCAAATTGGACACGTGTACCGTAAACAGAGAGGTTGTACCTCGTCTGAAGTATCCTCTGAAGACCGACCGAATGGAGAGTCCTAAATTGCTCTGCACAGAGAGGTGGGGGAATCCTGAGCTGCTCAGCAGAGGCAGAATTGAGAGCCCTGATCATCTTGACGCAGACAGAAGCTGGAGGCATGATCCGCTTGGTACAGACAGCAAGGAGAGTCCTTATCCGCTCGAAACAGACAGAAGTAAAAGTCACTATATGCTCAGCACAAGTCAAAGGAACTGGTGTGAAGGTGAAGTTTTTTATATTCACTGTAACAAATGATTCTCAAAAGGCTCAGAGTAAAAAATAGATATTTGCTTTTTATAATTGAGGCTGAATGATATGAATGCAGACAAATAATGAGCAAGAGCCGTGAAGCTTCATGTTATATTTAGAAGCCTTTCCAGCCTCCTCTGGGCTAATTGAGGTACTAAAATACAGACTTATATGAGCTGGTATGTATTGCCCTGAGCTACCTTTGTACCTTGCCTTACACTAAGACAGGTTCCTGTTTTTGCAGTCTCAATCAGTGCAGATCTCCAAGAGAGCACACTCACAATGTGCTTGCAGTCCAGTGATGTAAGACTTCCACTCACAGACTGCTCCAACGGCTGACCAGTTTTAGGGCATGTGTAGAAACCGGTTACTAAGCATACTCAGCCACTCTTGGCGAATAACAGGCTCTTTCATCCCCGCCGCTTCAGGTGTTTCATTCTAAGAGAAAGAGAGTCTTCGGTTCCCACAGAATCCGCATTACTACCTTGCTGGTGTTTCAGTAAATCATTTATAAGTTGAGGATTATGTGTTGATTATTTTGGGCTCAGGAGTTTCTACAAATCTGTTGCTTCTTGCATTAGAATTAAACACAACACTTTATGATACAAAGCTTTTAAAGTAGCAGGTACATTGTGTGCAAAGTAGAACACTTGGGTTACTAGGAGTCCACCCAGTTTGGTGCCCCCGTTTAAATTAAAATCTTATTATGTCTGTGAGGCTACGAGTCTAAGTGAAATCCTGGAGACTGAACACCAATTGTGCAGGGGCCCCTATGGTTTTACCTTATGCCATTGGCAGATAAAGGTACATGGCCCAAGAAGTTTATTCCTATTCACAGCTGATCATACATTTCTTCCTAAGTAAACGCCTTACACAGAAGAGAGAACACACAACCTCTTTGACTTATTCAGCCATACAGACCTACAACCGTAAACCCTTAACTCTTTCCAAACGATCATCCTATGACACCTTCCAACCCTGCTAAACAAAAATATCAAATGAGCTCCCTATAGCCCAGCACCCATGTGTTCCCATAGTCTTGAATGCATACGGACTACATCCTCCTCGGGGACCAGAACTTCCACCTCGAGAACAACAACAACGCCAACTCCACTGCCCTGATCGCCAACCTCGCCAACCTCGGACTCAAATAGCTTGTGACGACACCCACCCACGCCGATGGATTCACGCTGGACCCCTTCTTCTCCACAAGCCCCCACGTCTCATTCAACCACACCACCGAGCCCCACTGGACCGACCACAGATGCGTCCACTTCACCTTCGAGAAACCCACAACACACCACCGCACCCAACAGCTGCCACGCAGCTGCTGGGGCAAGGTCACCAAGGACCAACTGACAACCATCCTCGCCCTGAGTCCACCCACCGACCACACCGACCCAGACACCGCCGCGACCAATCTCAAACAGTGGATCAACGACTGCGCCAATACCCTCCCCCTCTCAAGGCCATCACAACCAACCACACCAACAAGAAAGCCGCCTGGTTCACCGAAGACCTCCGGATCTCCAAACGCGCCTGTCGAAAGCTGGAGAAGAAATGGCTCCACGACCGAACACCAGACAGCCATACAGCCCACAAGAGCGCCACCCGCAGACACCTCCAACTCATCAGAACCGCCAAGAAGACCGCCTTCAAGGACCGCATAGACAACAACACACACAACATCAAAGAGCTCTTCAGCATCGTAAAAGAACTCTCCAACCCCAGCTCCAACACCAACGACATCCCACCATCACAAGACCTGTGCGACTCCCTGGCCACCTTCTTTCACCGCAAGATCACCGACATCCACGACAGCTTCAAATCCGACACCCCCACACCCACCACCGAGTCCACCACCCCTGCGACCACCAACCGCACCTGCTGCCTGACCGCCTGGTCCTACGTCAGCGACGAAGACACCATCAAAACCGTGAACTCCATCCACTCCGGATCTCCATCTGACCGCTGCCCCCACCACGTCTTCAACAAAGCCAGCACAACCATCGCGCCCCACCTCCGGAAAACAATCGACAGCTCCTTCGAGACAGCAACCTTCCCGGAAAGCTGGAAGCACGCCGAGATCACCGCCCTTCTGAAAAAGCCCTAGGCGGACCCCAAGGACCTCAAGAACTTCCAGCCCATCTCTCTGCTCCCGTTCCCAGCAAACGTAACAGAGAAGATTGTCAACAAACAGCTAACCCGCTACCTCGAAGACAACAACATCCTGGACCCTTCCCAATCCGGCTTTCGCAGCAACCACAGCACCGAGACCGCCCTCATCGCCGCCACTGACGACAAAGGAGAAACAACCGCCCTCATCCTCCTGGACCGATCAGCTGCCTTTGACACGGTCTGCCCCCACACCCTATCAGCACCCCTCCATGACGCCGGTATCCAAGAGAAAGCCCTGGCCTGGACCACATCCTTCCTCTCCGGCAGAACCCAGAGCGTCCGCCTCCCACCCTTCTGCTAAAAAACCACCGAGATCATTTGCGGCGTCCCACAGGGATCCTCCCTCAGCCCAGCGCTGTTCAATATCTACATGGCACCGCTCGCCCACATCGCACGACAACATGACCTCAACATCATCTCCTACGCCGACGACACCCAGCTGATCTTATCCCTCACCGAAGACCCCCACACCGCCAAAGCCAACCTCCACAGAGGAATGAAGGCCGTAGCCGACTGGATGAAGGACAGCAGACTGAAGCTAAATTCAGACAAGACGGAGGTCCTCATTCTCGGACCCACCCCATCGGCCTGGGATGACTCTTGGTGGCCTACAGCGCTAGGCGCAGCCACGGAACCCACAGTCCACGCACGCAACCTGGGGGTCATCCTCGACTCCACCCTCTCCATGACCAGGCAAGTCAACGCCATCTCCGCGTCCTGCTTCAACACTCTCAGTATGCTCTGCAGGATCTTCAAATGGATCCCCCATGACACAAGAAAAACCGTCACCCAGGCCCTCTTCACCAGCAGACTCGACTACGGGAACGCCCTCTACTCAGGAACAACAACCAAGCTCCTGAGACGACTACAACAAATCTAGAACGCCTCGGCACGACTGATCCTGGACATTCCCTGACGTAGCCACATCACACCCCACCTGAGAGGCCTGCACTGGCTCCCCATCAACAAGAGGATCACCTTCAAACTCCTCATCCACGCACACAAAGCACTACACAACACCGGACCCTCATACCTCAACAACCGACTCAGCTTCCACACCTCCACCCGAAGCCTCCGCTCAGCCAACCTCGCCCTCGCCACAGGTATTGGCGCACCACGCTGCTAAGGTGCTCTTCTTCCATACCCCTCTTTCTCTTACATTGGGGCCTTCACCTGCAGATTTCCCTGTGCTGCTTGCTGCTTGAGGGCCCACCACAGACTGCCTCGCGCTGTGGACCATCCACTGTCACCAGGCCGCAGGCGGTGTCCCTCATGTCAGCTGCTGCAGAGACGATCCCCTACGTGCTCACCTGTGGCCAGTGCTCTCCATCGCACTGCTGGTCAGCAGCGTGCAGGTACCAGGGACACGGTACAGGCTGACTTACGTGCCTAGCTTCTTTGCCACGCATGCTGTACATCAGTCTACCCGGGGCTCACCTCATGCCCAGCGGGTAACTGGTCACTGCTTACGAATGCTGGCAGGGGGTGCCCTCATCGCGGGCTTCACTCTCCCCCCTCTAAAACGTCAGGGTTGCTGCTGCACTCCGGTCCAACCCGCTTGTCGCCATTCTAAGGGTGCTAATGTTTTGCAGAACATCTGTTACAAGAAGGGGTTTCACTGACTAATAATATTCTGTCAGGGAGACCAAAAACATATTTTAAAATAGGCCTCGTCTTTATGCTTGAGCGCACCTCTCAATTTAACTCGCCTTGATGATTGCTTTCACTCTATCTATCTATCGCCCCTCACTCTATCAATCTATCTATCTAAAAATCGCCCTCTATCTATATATCGCCCTCTATCTATCTATTGCCTTCACTCTTGTCTATTGCCCTCACTCTATCTATCTATCACCCTCTATCTATCACCCTCACTCTTATCTATCTATCTATCGCCCTCACTCTATCTGTCTATATATCTATCGCCCTCACTCTATCCGTCTATCGCCCTCTCTATCTATCTATCGCCCTCACCCTATCTATCTATCTATCGCCCTCCCTCTATCTATCGCCCTCCCTCTCTCTATCTATCGCATCACCACAACATCACTCAGCACCACCACAGCATCACTCAGCGACACCACAGCATCAATCTGTGCAACCATTCAACAACAACTGGTTCAAATATGTTCTCTCAATGTTTCAAGCTTTATTACAAATGTCACAAAAAGATGTTAATATTTCACTCTGTTCTTGGATTTTCGTCACAATAAAATACACTGAACATAATCTTCACAAAAGTTATTTACAAAAGTTTAAGCTATTGCCATTATAAATTACAATAACTTTTACTTTTACTATGCTATAGGTGTCACATTTGCAAACGTTATAACTATTGGCATTGTAAATGACAAAGCTATTAATTTCGATATTTTCAAAACTAACACATGAATAAAAAATTTGTCATTTAGAATATCAATATCTCAAACTTTCCTAATGCGAGACCTATTGCATTGAAAATGCTTGTTGTCTTTTTTTATTATATTTAATCCCCCCACACATCTTTCTTTCCGCTGGACTGTTCACTTCATTTATTTACATTGTGCACATTGTTTTTACTTTTCGAATTACTTGATCTAACATAGCTGCCCACCATGTTAGATTGGTAAATTAAAAATGTCTAGTGCCTCAGTACGCATATTATGTACATGCATTCATTAGCCCCTATAGCCGCCCCGCCCTAATGACAAAGCTACTAGTTCTCCCATCGGTGAGACTGAATATGCTACTTACCAGTATGCATCTGTTCTTGGCATGTAGGGCTGCTGACATTCATATCTATAGCATAGATCGCCGCCTAGTGTTGGGTCCGGATGATTGCACATTGTTGTCCTGGAAGAGTCTTCGAAGTATCACGAGATAGGTGGCTCCTCCCCTGGACTACAGTGCGCATGGGCATCGACTCCATCCCCAGATTGTTTTTAGCCATTGTGGCGAAGATGGAGTGTAACAGTGTGAACGATGACCATGCTAAGAGTAAGTGGAAGTGCTGCAGCCGCTACAGGCGCCGGGGAGGAGGGCGGGCGATATGAATGTCAGCAGCCCTACATGCCAAGAACAGATGCATACTGGTAAGTAGCATATTCAGTTCGAGGCATGTGGGCTGCTGAATTCATATCTATAGCATAGAATATATAGCAGTCCCTCCATTAGCGGCAGCCGCCTGTGCCAGCTGCAGCAGTCTGAAAAAGTGTTTTTAGAACAGCCTGCCCTACAACTGCCTGCTGTTTGGAGTGCACATCTACACAGTAGTGTTTCGTAAATGTGTGTGGGGTAGACCATGTGGCTGCTTTACAAATGTCCTCTAAAGGGAAAGGAAAGGAAAGCCATGGAGGCCCCCAACTTGCGGGTGGAGTGGGCTCTTGGGGGGATTGTTAAAGTGCGCTTAGCTTTTTGGTAGCAAATCTGAATACACTTAACGATCCACCTGGCTATACCTGCTTTGGAAATGGGGTTGCCTTTATGTTGTGCGGAAAAGGCAACAAAGAGTTGTTTCGTCTTCCTAAAATCTTTGGTCCTATTAATGTAATACATTAAAGCTCTTTTGACGTCAAGAGTGTGGAGCATTCTCTCCGCCACTGTCTCAGGATTTTGGAAGAACACAGGCAGTTCAATAGTCTGATTGATATGGAACTGTGAAACCACCTTTGGAAGAAACTTAGGGTTAGTGCGCAGCACCACCCTGTTGGAGTGAATTTGTATGAATGGCTCTTGTACAGTTAGTGCCTGGAGCTCACTAACGCGTTCTAGTGACGTAATGGCTATCAGGAACGCCACTTTCCATGTTAAGAACTGAATCTCGCATGAATGTTGAGGCTCAAAAGGTGGACCCATTAGTCGCGTGAGGACCACGTTAAGGTTCCATTCAGGAGCCGGTGGGGTACTGGGAGGAATGACTCGTTTGAGTCCTTCCAGAAAGGCTTTAATGGCAGGCACTCTGAAGAGTGAGAGATGCTGCCTGTTTTGGAGATAAGCTGCTATGGCGGATAGATGTATCCGAATGGAAGCATAAGCTAGATTGCATTTGTAAAGATGTAACCGATAACAAATTATGTTGTGCGTAGACGCGTCAAGCGGGTCTATGCTGTGGTCTACGCAATAAATGACAAACCGCTTCCATTTTGCCGCATAGCATGCTCTGGTGGTGGGCTTTCTTGCCTCTCTTATGATATCCATGCAGTCTGGAGGCAAGTTGAGGTAGCCAAACTCTAAGACCTCAGGAGCCAGATCGCCAGGTTGAGCGGTTGCGGATCTGGGTGCTGAATGTCGACATGGCTCTGCGTCAAAAGTCTGGGAGTGAGGTGCAGCCTTTGATGCGGTACCACAGATAGTTCTAGAAACGTGGTGTACCATGGTTGGCGTGCCCACGTTGGAGCAACCAGGATGAGCGTCATTGAGTGTTGCTTCAGCTTGCGTGCCACCAGCGGTATTAGAGGTGCTGGGGGAAAAGCGTACGCAAATCTGCCTGACCAGTTCATCCATATCGCATTGCCCTGCGACTCTGGGTGTGGGAACCTGGCGGCAAAGCTTTGGCATTTTGCGTTTTCCCGCATGGCGAACAGGTCTATCTCTGGATGACCCCACTGCTGGAAGTACGGGTGGAGTACTGATGGATGTAGCTCCCACTAGTGCATTTGGTGGCTGTAACTGCTGAGCAGATCCGCCATCTGATTGTCCTTGCCTGGGAGGTGTTCCGCCATGAGGAATATGTTCCTTTGAATGGCCCACTTCCACATGCTCTGAGCCAGATGAGACAACTGTGGAGAGTGTGTACCTCCCTGCTTCTGAATGTAGTACATTGCCGTCATGTTGTCCGTCCAGATCAACACGACCTTGTTGCACAGATGTACTTTGAATGCCTTCATTGCCATGAAGATTGCCATCAGCTCTAGGAGGTTGATGTGCATCTTCTTTTGCTGCGTTGTCCATAGTCCCTGCACCGTGTAGTGGAGTACATGAGCTCCCCATCCCTGGAGAGATGCGTCCGTTGTTAGGATGATTTGTGGCACAGGCTCCTGGAACGGTCGTCCCTTGCAAAGGTTGTGTGGATTCCACCAATGCAGAGTTCAATTTCAATTTCAAAAGCTTTTATTCGATTTGTAAGTACAAATCATACAAGCAAAACTTATAATACAATTCATTACATTAAAATTATTATAAGAAGGCAAAGTTATACAAGAGAACTCTGGGAAATTTCATATGAAGAGAGACAAATAATGGCAATACTAGACATCAGTTCGTACTTGGAGATATAATAGTAAACTAGAAAATGTGGGGATACGCGTGCAAACAGGAATAAGTAATTATCACATGAAGTGCATATCCTGGCAGCTGTACATTTTAAACAAACCCCAAGCCAAGGACATGGAACATTATAAATTACAAAGTAAACATAAAGGACAGATAAGTACAGACAGGACAGTGTAAAAATATGGCAACTCTAGACACTTCCTGGCAGCTGTACTTATCGAATAAAATTGACTTCAGGTGCAATATATACGTTGGATGATAATTAAACATTGAAGGCTAGAAGGCAGGGGAGCATACCTGTGCAAACAAGGCTAAAAAATAGTTATCGCAGAGAATACTCTTCCTAGCAGCTGTACAGTTTGAATCAAACCCGGAGTAAAAAGACATATTACATAATGATTTGCCACAAACTATATTTAAAAACAAATAAGTACAGACAGGAGCATATAAGATTATGGCAATACAATACATTTCCTGGCAGCTGTACATTTCAGAATAAAAGTGGCAACAAAAAAACAAATATCCACACTCTCTAGGGCTGATAATAAAACAAGGGCATTCTTAAAAGACCGTATATTGTATTTGATGAAAATAGGTTTTAGGTACCTTATTCTTAAAAAGTGATAAAATTTGCAAAAAAGTAAAAAATGGCAGCAGCTCTGGCGTGAAATGTTGTCACATGGGCAGGGAGTTTCTGATTTGAGTTTCTGTACTGGAAACGCAACAAGATGGTGTACGATACCCAACCTAACACGAGTTAGGACAAATTGATGAGATGGACGGTTGACCATTGAGAGATAGACTTGGAACCCCGATGGTAAACTAAGTTCCTTATAAAACTTCACAGTAGCCAACTTGCCGAACACCTCATCTCGCCCTTTCTTTTTATACTTTAAAAAAGTTTGTTTAATTTCTTTTTTGGGTATTTCAACCGCCAATTCAGGGTCAAGGAAAACATCGATATCAAACAGAGTTTTGTACCAAAAGTGGATATATTTCAACCAAAGGATGCGTGATGAGAAGTCCAAACCTATACAATCAAGAATAATTTCTTGAGTGAATCGAGTCTCTGACTTAGCCCAAATAGAGCGCCACAATAAAAGTGGGCAGACGGCTGCTAAGTCAGAAATAAACTCGACCCCAACCTCGTCATGGATTAGTTGGACAGAAGCAGACTGGGGGACACATAACACTCTTTTTAAAAACTTGTTTTCATCTTTTTGTAGGAGAGTGCCATCTATGTGGCCCCACACACCCGCCCCGTACAATGCAGAGGGAACACAGCGTATATTGTATATATTGATCATATCTCGGATACTTCTTGATCCGAACTTGGAGGCAAAGCGAAATACGCTGCTGGTAGTTCGCAACATTTTCATCCTGATATTATCAAGCTCGGATTTCCAAGACCCGTCGTTGGCATAGGTGATTCCTAAGTAACAAAATGATTTGACTTGAAGCATTTTGTCATTATCTAGATAAAAACTGGACTTCAGTTTATTAGCTGACTGACCACACAGCATGACATAGGTCTTGGATTTATTTACACAGAGTCTCCTGTTTTGGATAAACAGCATAAAACTGTTAATGAGACGCTGTAAACCTATCTGAGTACGGGATAAAAGGACAGCGTCATCCGCATATAATAAGATTGTGACAGGTTTGCCGCCAATCAGCGGAGCGTCTGCCAGTATAGTGGCTAAAGTGCGATCAACACAATTAATAAAAAGGGAAAATAAAAGAGGGGCTAACACGCATCCTTGCCGGATGCCCCTTGACACTTTAAAAAATGGTGTGCATTCACCTACGGTACCGTATCGGACTTTACAAGAAAGTTTCTCGTAGAGCCTTGCCAAAAAATTGACTATTTCTTTCGGTGCCCCTAACTCCAGTAAAACCTGCCAAAGAATACCGTGATCGACTAAATCGAACGCGCTGCTCAAATCAGCAAAACATAAAAATAAGTTGCCCTTTTTAGCTACTGTATATTTGTTGATTAAAAGGTCCAAATTTACACATTGCTCTAAAGTGCCCATGCCTTTCCTAAAGCCATATTGCACCTTAGTTAAAATATTCATGTCTTCAGCCCAAGTTTCTAGCCTTGTGAGCAGAATTCTGCTCATAACCTTTACTGAGGCGTCCAATAAAGAAATAGGTCGATAATTGGAGGCCTCGGTTTTACTACCTTTTTTAAATAAGGGGATAATAACCGATTGGCCCCAAGAAGGGGGAATGTTACCTTCGGCTGCGCAGTTGAAGGTCCTCACCAAAATGGGGGCCCACAGGTCAGGTACAGCTTTTAATAAGTCTATAGGGACCCCATCGGGGCCCGGGGCCTTTCCCCCCTTACTGTTGGCAAGGCCTTCAAGTCCCTCTTCCAGGGTTATCCCCAAAGGTATAGGTGTCCATAGGGACGATTCAACAAGAGGTAGAATTAATAATATCCCTTCAGGGTTAAAAATTTTAGTAAAATGGATAATCCACTCCTCACATGCAACATGAGAAGTAATTTCCGGGATGCCTTCTGTATTTAAAAATGGGCTGTTGACTATTTCCCAGTAGAGTTTACTGTTTTTAGTCTCAACTGCTTCGTTCAACTTGTCCCATGCTTCTCTCTGTAGGACCTTTTTCCTATTAGAAATAGCCATTTTGTAGTTGGCCCTTGCTTGTTTAATTCTATTACTATCTCGAGGTTTGAACCCTAAGGCAAACTTCAGATCCCGTAAGGCTACTATACAGGAATTATCAAACCAACCCAGTTTTACAGTTTTGTTAGTTGACAATTTCTTTCTAAAAATACCCTCAATAACAACATTGATACTGATGAATTGTGATAACAAGAGATCAGGATCAATAACATCATTCAAGCAGTAACTGATCTCAGCTTTACAGCTAACTATGACCTCCCTTTGTTTGGCCGCAGAATTGGCCCCTGTCCATTTAATCCTCGGGCCATTTGGTCTGCTTGAAACAATTTCAGTGGTACATGATTCCCCGGTCTCTATTATGGCACCTCTACCAGGAAGGGTTACACAGATGCTATTGTGATCACTGAGACTTTCTTCTCTCACATACAAGTTTAGGTAATCACCATTACTGGAAAACAGGATGTGATCGATAAAAGTCCCAGCTTCCCTCCCTGTGAAAGTAGGGCAGCTGGCATTCTGGTTGTTTTTATTACAATTTAACAGGAGTAGATCTAATTTAAGTAGCAGTTTGTTCAAAACAGAGCCATAGTGGCAATGTGGAAAATGGGGAAAATCCTCACCCTTGTCAGTGCCCCCGCTAAGGATGTCCAGCTCCATCCCAAAGCCACAGGGATTCCCCTTTGATAGGTGGCATGGCTGCAGGTTGAAATCCCCAGCCCAAAGGATGTCCGTCGTCTTGTGAGAAGTGCCCATGGCCTTGGCGATTTCTTTTTCCAAAGGGAACAGAATACTCCCTCTGGTGGCATCGAAGATGTTATTGTAGAAATTAACAAGGACCAGATCATTTCCCTTGCCACATTCAATCCTTAATACCTGGCTATGAGCTCCCACAGTTGCAGAGTTGTATGCACGACCGGTCACCAATACTAGGTCTTTCAACTGCCCGTGAGACTGAGTCCACTGATGTGCCAAGCACTCCTGAAGCGGACGCATATGTAGTCTCGCATGCGGGACTATGAAGATGCAGGAGGCTATCATGCCTATCAACTGCATGAACACTCGTGCTGGAAGCGAGTGTTGTGGTCTGAATTTTTGTATAAGCAATTGAATGCTGTTGACCCTTACTGATTTTGGCTGTGCTTTGGCTGCCAGAGTGTTTATTGTGGCGCCCAGATAGTCCCGTATATGGGCGGGCTGA
Source organism: Lissotriton helveticus (assembly GCF_964261635.1). Classification (NCBI taxonomy): domain Eukaryota; kingdom Metazoa; phylum Chordata; class Amphibia; order Caudata; family Salamandridae; genus Lissotriton; species Lissotriton helveticus. The sequence continues at coordinate 48,353,292 of NC_136069.1, forward strand.
AGGTGTGATTTTGGGTAATTGAGTGAGAATCCCAGATCGTGAAGAAGATGAATGGTGTGGGACATGTTGGCGGCGCACTGCTGGCTCGACTTTGCTTGGACAAGCCAGTCGTCCAGATAAGGGTAGACGTGCACGTTTTGTCTCCTGAGGTGCGCAGCCACTGTCGCCAGGCACTCTGTGAATACCCTGGGCGCTGTGGTCACTCCGAAAGGGAGGACTTTGAATTGGTAATGTTGATTCTGAATGGTGAATCTGAGGTATTTTCTGTGTGACGGATAGAGTGGAATGTGAAAATATGCATCCTTTAAATCTAAAGTTGCGAGGAAATCCCCCTGATTGAGCAACGGAAGAACCTGCTGCAGTGTGAGCATATGAAAGTGTTCTGATAGAATGTACTGGTTTAGGGGTCTGAGGTCCAGTATGGGTCTGAGGGACCCGTCTTTCTTTGGGATTAAGCAGTACAGGGAGTACACTCCTGTGCCTCTTTGTTCCACTGGTACGAGCTTGATTGCCCCTTTTTGCAGCATGACGAGTACCTCTTGCTGCAATAAGTGCAAATGCTCTGCGGACATAGGACAGTGTTTTGGGGGTATGTTGGGTGGAGTGGATGTTAACTCCAGACAATAACCGTACTGAATAAGCTTTCTGACCCACCTGTCTGTGGTGATGGACTTCCAGACTGGTAGGAACTGCTGGAGTCTCCCCCCGACAGGTGTTGTATGGTCGGGGGCAGTGACAAGGCGTCACTGTTTGTTGGTGGCTGAGGATTGGGAGCTGTTGTTTCCACGACCTCTGCCTTTTGCGCTGTTTCAGCGATAGCCCCCTCTACTCTGTTTGTTGTACGTGGTCTGTGCTCCACCTTTATTGTACTGTGTTTGCTGGGACAGCTGGCCTCTGGAAACACCTCTGTTCGAGGCATGTGGGCTGCTAAATTCATATCTTTAGCATAGATCGCCGCCTAGTGTTGGGTCCGGATGATTGCACATTGTTGTCCTGGAAGAGTCTTCGAAGTATCACGAGATAGGTGGCTCCTCCCCTGGACTACAGTGCGCATGGGCATCGACTCCATCCCCAGATTGTTTTTTTCCGCCATTGGGTTCGGATGTGATTTCGACGACTCCTTGTCGGAATCGAAAAAAACTTACTACTTAAGGCCAAAAGGCCTTCGTTCCCTGCGTCGGTATTGTTAGCGTGCGGTCTCGGCCATCATCCCACTCTTCGAGTCGGATTTCTGCGGAGTCAAGTAACTCTTCAGACATCGAGGCCCTATCGTCGCAGCAAGACCCCGACGACCTTAACATGGAGCGAACTCCATTCAAGTTCTGCCCCGTCTGTGGATCTAAATATCCACATATGGATGTGAATCCAGTCTGTAACAAATGCCTCTCGCCGGACCACAACGAGGACAACGGCATGGCCTGCTCAAAGTTCAGGTCAAAGAAAACGCTCAAGCTTCGGCGCGCCTCGAGGCCCGGCGAGCGGCTCCGGCACCCGACGACATATTCGACGACCCCGCAGAAGAAGGCCGAAGCCATCATCTTCAGATTTCACCCCCGTCGACGGAGGTTGAGGCCGATCCCGAGGAACAAGTCGAGGAACAAAGCCAAGACCTTGAATAAGTCGAGGAGGTAGGGGACGACGAAGAAGTCTATGGGGCCGCGGAAGATAGCTCAGAGGAGGAGCTATGCCCCGAAAGTTACATGATTCAGGCTCAGGTCACGGGATCGCCACTCGGCCTTACCCACGACCCTGCACCGCTATCCCCGGCCCCGCCTTCTGGCCCGGCCACGGACACAACAGCGGAGACGCCATTGCGCGTATCGAAACCGAAACCTTCAGATTCGACAGCACCTAAGATGGCCGACGTCCCATCAAAAACGAAACCGAAACCTACGGCTTCGACAACACCTAAAATGGCCGACGTCCCGTCAAAACTGACGAAGCCTGCTACCTCATCGACTCCGTCGCCCTCCGGCCCTCCGAAGTCGAAGAAGGCTGTCGAGTCGACAGCGCCGCAGAAGGTGCCCAAGGACCCGTCCTCGAAGAAGGTCGTCCATCAGGTGTCGGTCACAGTTGCGCCGGTTAAATACACTAAAGCCGTCGAAACAAAGTCTGCTCAAGCCCTCGACCCGAAGTCTGGAGGCACTACGCATCGGCACAAAGACACCAAATCTACAACAACGGCACCGGCGCCTAAGCCTGTAACGGAGGCAAGGACCGTCGCAACTGAAGATGCATCGGCGGCCACCGCTTCAACGCCGAAGGCCTCCGATGGTACCGGACATACGGCGTCGGTTACCAAACCGTCGCCTTCCTTCACAAAGCAAGTCGCTGACTCCCTCAAACGTTTTCAGGAGAAGTCTTCGTCGTCGACGACCCACACGCCGTCGGCTCCGAAACCAGTGGACGTGCCTGCGAAGCCTTCGAGCAAGCTTCTCTACACCCTGCCGCCGAAGGTGGCACCGAAGGCGTTTGCACCCAAATCGGTGCCAAAGATCACGGAAACGTCGGAACCTTCGACGCAAAGTGGCCGGTCGGATCGACATCAAGCATCAGAAGAAGAATCTGAGCGTTACATCGATGCCGAAACAGGGACATTGACTCTCTATAAAAGAAAGATCACTTCCCAACCACTACAATCATATGTCATTCCTCTAAAAAAGAAAAGGCCAGTACAGGACATTCCTGCCCTTGTGGAACCTATTCAGCCTCCACCAAGGAGGAGTCCATCACCTTCTCCAAACCAGTCAGGGGGAGAGGAGGATGACCAAAATGACCAGTACAATTTCCCGGACAATGATGACCCTGATGTCCATCAGGACTCATATGACGACACTGGTGACCAGGGAGGCCATCAGGTGGTACAGGACCCACAGGTTTTTGGTGCACGTACATCCCCAACTGAGGATTCAGCGGCATTCAATGCCTTAATAGAGCGGGCAGCTGCAAATCATAATGTGGACATGCATGCTGACCCAGTGGAAGAAGATTTCTTGTTTGACACTTTTTCCGTCTCAGAAAGAACAGTTAAAACCCTTCCTATGCTAAAAGGTGTCCTTAAGCATGCCCCAGAGATCTTTAAAGAACCTACCAGGGCGAGAGTGGTGAACCCACGTATCGAAAAGAAATACAGGCCGGCACCTTGGGAGCCTGCATATATTCGGGGACAGTTGCCTCTGGACTCTCTGGTCGTCGCCAATGCCCGCAAAAGGGCGAACTCCCAGACAACGGGTGAAGCTCCTCCCCCAGACAAGGAGTCGAAAGTGCTTGAGGCAGGGGGCAAAAGGGTGGCTGCGCAGGCTGCCAATATCTGGCGTATATCAAACACTCAGGCACTATTGGCGCGTTATGATAGGGCGCATTACGACACCCTAGAACAGCTGTTAGACCTGTCTGGATTTTTTTGCGCAGTCCCTCCTCATTATTATTTATTTTGTCCCCTTTTTGCCCTCATATCCTTAATATTTTTTGTGTCTACTACTTTTTTAGGTGTTGGTCAAGGGGATAGGTGTTCTTTTTCCCCCCATAATCTTTTACCTCAGGCCCAGAGGCCTGTTCTGACAGGAAAGTTGGAACCACACAAAATGGTGGCTTCCAACTGCCCCAACTGTCGCACCCAGAACTTGGCCATTGCCTAACATAGGGCATTCCAGAACCTTCTGGTCCATTCTGGACCACTGAAGGGCAGCCTATAAAAGGCGGAATGCTGGACAGCCATTTTGTCTGTCAGTGAGGAGCAGCTAGAGTGAAGGTTGAGGTCTGGCAGGGGTAGGATCCTGAAGGGTGGTTTCCTCTGCAAGAGTAGCCCTCTATCTAGGTTTCTTCCCCCCCATTTCCTGTTGTCCTAGCCAAGTTAGCCCATCCTGCTGATCCTGGGCAGATAGGTGAAGGGGTTAATTCTGGTAGTTTTGGAAGCTAAGAAGAGCCCTGCCCTGGGAGCTGAACTAAGAGTTCCCTTGATCCCTAGTCTGTCCAGTAAGGAGGAATAGGGGGATTAGTGTTAAGGAAGTACATATTGGCTTATCCTGAAGAAGCTTCCCCCTTCCGCTTCGTTTTAGTGAAGAAAGGAAGTAACATCACTGAATAACTGTAATATTGCCTTACCCTGGACTGGTCCTGTGGCGTAGGGCAATCCCTTCTGCCTGTGGGGTGAAAGGTGTGAGGTGAACTGGGAGCAGGACCTTGGAAACACCGATTACGCTTTGTGCCATCACCTCCCCGGGATCCACTGAGCCTGAGAAGCCTGTTGAGGCTTCCCTTCGTGAGCGGGACCCCGGGGGCACCTATCGCGCTAGAGTCGCGTTGCGGGAAGTGTCTCATACTTGAAGGAAATAAAGAGCGCCATCGCGCATGCCCCCTCTGAGGTGGTTATCCCCGGAAGGAGGGGCAAAGGAAGTGAGCAGGCCCGAGTGTGTAGCGTCTCTCCCTGGAGCGGGATCTGTGGGACGCGACTTCGGCAAGAACGCTTCTGCGCATGCCCGCTGGAGAAGTGTGAGCGGAGATCAGCGCTGAGGAGAGGCGCCGGAGGGTTTGTCAGCTGGCCGAGAGTTCGGCTTGGTCCCTCCTGTTCGAGCGCCGCGCTGGGGAGCCGGCCCGGGCAGGGAGGGAGAGTTGAAAGGCAGAAAGAGGTCTGGGGGCATTGAGGCTTCTGCCCTCGTGGTTTCTTGAGCGGAAGCAGCGCGGAGAAGCAGGCTGGCGCTGAGAAGTCTTGTGAGGCGAGGGAGCCTCGTCAGCCTTCCTTTCCCCAGCCCCTCGCGCTTGTAAAGCCTTCCCCCTGATGCTGGTTTATCCCCACAACGAGAGACACAAGTAAGGAGGTGGTTATCTGGGGGAGTATCTGCACAGAAGTAACTGGATAAATTGAGACTCTGACTCTGGGAGTACAGCGTCTATGGGGAATCCCTGACCGGGTACTGTTGTAAGCTGACATACATGGGTCTTAACCCATTTTTCTTTTACCAGATAACAAAGTGACCTGAAATGCTATTTATGTAAAGAGAAGTGTTATCCTGATCTATTTAAAGGGGCTGATCTTATCAAACTGGAGAGTAATATTGTAATGAGAAATTATACAAAGTAAGCTGAGTATAGTGAATGCTTAACTGAGCTATAAAAGGTGTAAGAGATATCTGCCAGTTGTGTTCTAAGTGAAGTGTCTATACTAAAAAAATGCTGGTAGTTAATATGTTCTAGAGTTGAGAAATATTCCTGTTTAATTCCACACAAAATGAAATGTAATTTAATTGTGAATCCTAAAAGTAAAAATACAAAGAAATTATTTTTATAAACCAGAACGTATTTTTACAAAACATTGGTGTAGTGTCCTTTTTAAGTGCTATTGAGTGGATTTACTTTTGGGTGGTCTGCAACCTTAACACTGTGCCTCTGAAGTATATGTCTTGCCCTAGGCTAGGCTACCCCAGATTCTAACAAGCTCCTTCAACACCTACCTGACCAGTTTAAGGAGGGAGCAGAAATGCTCATACAAGAGGGAAAGCTAATTTCAAACGCAGCAATAAAGTGTGCACTTGATGTGGCTGATACAGCGGCTAGGGCGATTAACACTAGCGTCATGTTAAGGCGCCAAGCATGGCTTCGCATATCAGGCTTTAAGCCTGACATTCAAACGACAATACTCAACCAGCCCGTTAATGCCGACAGACTGTTTGGCCCAGATGTGGACACCACCCTCGAGAAAATTAAAAAGGGCAATGAGACCGCTAAGTCCATGGGGGCGCTTCAGTCTCAACAGTTCAGGGGGAGCACTTTTCGTCGCTCAGGTGCACGCGGTGTTACCAGAGGACACTTGGGTCAACAAACACAGTTCACGAAAGGTGGCGCACAATCCTCGTACCCCAAACAGAATAGAGGGGGGTTACAGACGAGCAGCCCGGTGGCAGAGGGCTCGCGCGCGCTGGGCGCTACATTTTGCTTTTAATTACCTTCTTCCTCTGCTGACCGAAGAGCAGCCCTTCGTCCCGCTGACTGCAAGCGCTGGACGCCATCCACTTTTTTTAAAAAAATCACTCCTCCTGCCCTGTTGGCTCCTCCCACCTCCTGCGTCACGCGCCTATTTAGGCCATGCCCCTTTTTCTGTTGGTGAACAGACGAGCAGCCCGGTGGCAGAGGGCTCACGCGCGCTGGGCGCTACATTTTGCTTTTAATTACCTTCTTCCTCTGCTGACTGAAGAGCAGCCCTTCGTCCCACTGACTGCAAGCGCTGGACGCCATCCACTTTTTTAAAACTCACTCCTCCCGCCCTGTTGGCTCCTCCCACCTCCTGCGTCACGCGCCTATTTAGGCCACGCCCCTTCTTCTGTTGGTGAACAGACGAGCAGCCCGGTGGCAGAGGGCTCGCGCGCGCTGGGCGCTACATTTTGCTTTTAATTACCTTCTTCCTCTGCTGACCGAAGAGCAGCCCTTCGTCCCGCTGACTGCAAGCGCTGGACGCCATCCACTTTTTTTTTAAAACTCACTCCTCCTGCCCTGTTGGCTCCTCCCACCTCCTGCGTCACGCGCCTATTTAGGCCACGCCCCTTTTTCTGTTGGTGAACAGACGAGCAGCCCGGTGGCAGAGGGCTCGCGCGCGCTGGGCGCTACATTTTGCTTTTAATTACCTTCTTCCTCTGCTGACTGAAGAGCAGCCCTTCGTCCCGCTGACTGCAAGCGCTAGACGCCATCCACTTTTTTAAAACTCACTCCTCCCGCCCTGTTGGCTCCTCCCACCTCCTGCGTCACGCGCCTATTTAGGCCATGCCCCTTCTTCTGTTGGTGAACAGACGAGCAGCCCGGTGGTAGAGGGCTCGCGCGCGCTGGGCGCTACATTTTGCTTTTAATTACCTTCTTCCTCTGCTGACCGAAGAGCAGCCCTTCGTCCCGCTGACTGCAAGCGCTGGACGCCATCCACTTTTTTTTTTAAACTCACTCCTCCTGCCCTGTTGGCTCCTCCCACCTCCTGCGTCACGCGCCTATTTAGGCCACGCCCCTTTTTCTGTTGGTGAACAGACGAGCAGCCCGGTGGCAGAGGGCTCGCGCGCGCTGGGCGCTACATTTTGCTTTTAATTACCTTCTTCCTCTGCTGACTGAAGAGCAGCCCTTCGTCCCGCTGACTGCAAGCGCTGGACGCCATCCACTTTTTTAAAACTCACTCCTCCCGCCCTGTTGGCTCCTCCCACCTCCTGCGTCACGCGCCTATTTAGGCCACGCCCCTTCTTCTGTTGGTGAACAGACGAGCAGCCCGGTGGCAGAGGGCTCGCGCGCGCTGGGCGCTACATTTTGCTTTTAATTACCTTCTTCCTCTGCTGACCGAAGAGCAGCCCTTCGTCCCGCTGACTGCAAGTGCTGGATGCCATCCACTTTTTTAAAACTCACTCCTCCCGCCCTGTTGGCTCCTCCCACCTCCTGCGTCACGCGCCTATTTAGGCCACGCCCCTTCTTCTGTTGGTGAACAGACGAGCAGCCCGGTGGCAGAGGGCTCGCGCGCGCTGGGCGCTACATTTTGCTTTTAATTACCTTCTTCCTCTGCTGACCGAAGAGCAGCCCTTCGTCCCGCTGACTGCAAGCGCTGGACGTCATCCACTTTTTTTTTAAAACTCACTCCTCCTGCCCTGTTGGCTCCTCCCACCTCCTGCGCCACGCGCCTATTTAGGCCACGCCCCTTTTTCTGTTGGTGAACAGACGAGCAGCCCGGTGGCAGAGGGCTCGCGCGCGCTGGGCGCTACATTTTGCTTTTAATTACCTTCTTCCTCTGCTGACTGAAGAGCAGCCCTTCGTCCCGCTGACTGCAAGCGCTGGACGCCATCCACTTTTTTAAAACTCACTCCTCCCGCCCTGTTGGCTCCTCCCACCTCCTGCGTCACGCGCCTATTTAGGCCACGCCCCTTCTGTTGGTGAACAGACGAGCAGCCCGGTGGCAGAGGGCTCGCGCGCGCTGGGCGCTACATTTTGCTTTTAATTACCTTCTTCCTCTGCTGACCGAAGAGCAGCCCTTCGTCCCGCTGACTGCAAGCGCTGGACGCCATCCACTTTTTTAAAACTCACTCCTCCCGCCCTGTTGGCTCCTCCCACCTCCTGCGTCACGCACCTATTTAGGCCACGCCCCTTTTTCTGTTGGTGAACAGACGAGCAGCCCGGTGGCAGAGGGCTCGCGCGCGCTGGGCGCTACATTTTGCTTTTAATTACCTTCTTCCTCTGCTGACCGAAGAGCAGCCCTTCGTCCCGCTGACTGCAAGCGCTGGACGTCATCCACTTTTTTTTTAAAACTCACTCCTCCCGCCCTGTTGGCTCCTCCCACCTCCTGCGTCACGCGCCTATTTAAATGTCCCCTATGCGGCCGCGCAGCGGACGAGCGCAGCGGGCGCGCCGGAGGCGCGCCGGAGTCAAGCCCGTCTGCGCCCGTCCGCGGCCGGACGGGCCCAGGGGCCAGGGACGCTGCTACTGCTATTCCCTACTGTCCTTCTGCCCTCATGCACCTTCAATCCGCCGCTTGTCCCCTATCACCGGACACCTGGACACGGATCACTTCACTTGGAATCGCTGGTGATCTCTCCCCCCATCTGGGCCCGGTCACTACTCCCACCTCTCCTAGTACCCCCGAGTCACAGATCCGTTTACTTTATTTAAACACTCGTTCTTTTGTCAGACATCAAACTGACATTTTTCACTTACTTTTGACTGAAAGGCCTGACGTCCTTTTACTTTCTGAGACCTGGCTCACGGACGACTCCCTCCCGGACATATTGGCGGCGTTACCTCCAGACTATTACCTGCTTAACACCAATCGCCAAGGGGGCCGCTCTGGGGGGGGGGTCGCAGCGGTAATACATAAGAACATCAGGGTTACTGCCTCCACCTCTATGACTCTGCCTGATGTGGACAATCTGGTTCTCAGTCTTGGGACTGAGGTGGGCGCAGTCACCTTTATGGTACTCTACCGCCCTCCCCAGCCCATGCCCTCCTTCCCTGCATCTTTCATTGAACAGCTTACCAGCCTAGCTACTTCCTCCTCACGTATAGCTATGGTCGGGGACTTTAACTACTGGTTTCAGCATAAGGATGCCGGTCCCCATGCCTCTGAATTGTTCGAAGGTCTCTCGAGCCTGAACTTCAGCCAATTAGTCACCTCTCCCACTCACAGTGGCGGTCACATACTTGACCACATCTGGGTCCATGGGGTGAAGCCCTCCCACCTGCTTACCACACCTTGTGTATGGTCTGACCATTTTCTTATTGACACCACCATTTCTGTGGCAGGTCAGATTAGGACTCTCCCGCGGGAGGGTGGCATGGCTCGTAAGTGGAAGGCTGTTGATTCCTCCAAACTGTTATCCCACCTGTCTAACACACGCCCCCCTACCCTCAACAATATTGACATCAACGAGCTAGATGGTCAAGTTTCCAACTGGCTCGTGTCAGCTAGTGACATCTTTGCCCCACTAACCAGGTTCCCTCGATCCCGACACAGCAATTCCCATAAATGGTTTACTCCCCACCTTAAAGCCATACAGTTGGAACTCCGCCAATCTGAACGCAAGTGGAGAAGAGATTACGGCCTGTCAAGCAGGGATACTTATGTGGCAGTCCGTAATAAGTACAAATCTGCCATCTCTGCAGCAAAAAAAGCCTATGTCTCAGAGAGAATCTTACTAGCCCCCTGCAAGTCGAAGGAGATTTTCAGAGTCCTGGATGAATTCACCTCCGATCCCAGGACGCTCCCGACCCAGGCTCCCACACAGGAATCCTGCAATGCACTCAGCACCTTTTTTATACAGAAGATTGTTTTGATTAAGGACACTATTCCGGTCACCTCACCGGGCGCTGATTCTGCTACTCCCCCCCATAATGCTCTTTCCATTACTCAGTACCCCCCCTTAGATCTTACATCCCTAGCCAGTCTGGCCGCTCGTATTAAGTCTGGTTCTCCTGACGACCGCTGTCCACCTTCTATATTACGGGACATCTGCCACTCTCTACCCGACTGCATCCTTCCCTTGCTTAATCTTTCTCTCCTTTCCGGGACGGTACCCAGCTCCTTCAAGGAGGCCGTTCTGGTGCCTCTGTTGAAGAAGCCTGGAGCCGATCCTGCAGTCCCGGCGAACTATCGTCCCATCTCTCTTCTACCCTTCTTTTCTAAAATCTTGGAAGCCCATGTCACCGCCTGTCTCTCGAGGTTTATCGAGAGCTCTAGCTTCCTTGAAGTTAACCAGGCCGGTTTCCGTCCTGGTCATTCTACGGAGACCGTGATCCTGGCCATTCTGCATACCTTGAGAGACGGAGCTGACAAGGGTACCTCCCAGGCCTTGGTATTATTAGATCTGTCGGCCGCCTTCGACACGGTGGACCATAACATCCTTCTCCACCGTGTCGAACAGGCCGGCATCCAGGGCCTGGCGCTGGCATGGGTTAAATCCTTCCTTACTGGGAGATCCCAGACCCTCAGCCTAGGTACATTTAGGGCTCCCAGGGAGTACCTGCCTTGCGGGGTCCCCCAGGGCTCCTCTCTATCCCCCCTTCTCTTCAATCTCTATCTTCGCCCCCTTCTTTTTTCTCTGAGGCAGTGGGACGTCACAGTCTTTAATTACGCGGACGACCTGCAACTCGTTTTTTCTTTAAACTCCCCCTCTGCTATCCCTACTTTCCAGGCAGTTATGTCCCATATCTTTCAGTGGATGTGTCAGAACCAGCTTAAATTGAACCCAGGAAAGACGGAGCTCCTCTTGCCTGGTAAGAGCGCCGCCCACTGGGGTCCACATTTCTGGCCGGCAGAGCTTGGCTCCCCTCCCACCCCGGTGGCCTCGGTGAAAAGCCTCGGGGTCACTATTGACGCTGGGCTTTCTCTCGGGCCGCAGGTGGGGACGGTGGTCTCCTCCTGCATGTTCCAGCTGCGCAGGATTAGGAAGGTGGCCTACCTCCTCACCCCCGATGCTCTGCTGCAAGTCATCATGGCCCTCGTTCTCTCCCGCCTGGATTTTTCGAATTCCATCTACCATGGTTTACCTAAATGTTCCATCTATAGGCTGCAAATCATTCAAAACCAGGCGGCGAGACTGGCCCTCGGGATACCGAAATGGCAGTCTGCCAAACCCCTCCTCATTAAATTGCACTGGCTCCCTGTTAGCCTAAGGGCTGCCTTTAAGCTTGGCTGCCTTATTTTTAAGTCTCTCTCTGGCACTTGCCCCGCTTTCCTGAAATCCCTCATTCGGCCCTATTGTCCTTCACGTAACCTTAGATCACTACACTTACACCTCTTGGTTGTCCCTCCCATCAAACTCTGTAGATCTGGTGGTCGGAGATTCGCTTACCTCGGCCCCAAACTTTGGAACTCCCTCCCTCTCTCAGTCAGGATCTCTGGCACTCTTATCCAATTCCGTAAATCACTAAAAACCTGGCTTTTCCCACAATCTAGCTAAAAGTCCCTCTGTTCCTTTCAGCACCCTACCAGCGCCATGAAACTCACGGTGACAGTGCGCTTTACAAGCACCCCCTTAACATAACATAACATAACATAACATAGTTCCAAGGGCAGAGGCAGAGGGAACAACAACTCCCGTTCCTCTGCCGCCATCAAACAGTGACTCTCTGTCACTGCCCCCCGACCATCCAACACCTGTCGGGGGAGACTCCAGCAGTTCCTGCCAGTCTGGACGTCCATCACCACAGACAGGTGGGTAAGACAGCTTATCCAGTACGGTTATTGTCTGGAGTTAACCTCCACTCCACCCAACATTCCCCCAAGGCAACGTCCTATGTCGGCAGAGCACTTGCACTTATTGCAGCAAGAAGTAGTGGTGATGCTGAAAAAAGGCGCAATCGAGCTCGTACCAGTGGAGGAGGAAGGCACAGGGGTCTATTCCCTGTACTTCCTTATCCCAAAGAAGGACGGATCCCTCAGGCCCATTCTAGATCTACGCCCCCTCAACCTGTATATACTGTCAGAACATTTTCACATGCTTACACTGCAACAAATTCTTCCCCTGCTAAACCAAGGGGACTTCCTAGCAACCTTGGACCTCAAGGATGCTTATTTCCACATACCACTCCACCCATCCCACAGAAAATACCTCAGGTTCACAATCCACAACAGGCATTATCAGTTCAAAGTCCTACCCTTCGGAGTAACCACTGCCCCCAGAATGTTTACAAAGTGTCTGGCGACAGTTGCGGCGCACCTCAGGAGACAGAACATACATGTCTACCCTTACCTAGACGACTGGCTCGTTCAGGCAAAGTCAGAACGGAAGTGCGCCGCGGACATGTCCCACACCATTCACCTTCTTCACAGTCTGGGGTTCTCACTGAACTACCCAAAGTCGCACCTTCAGCCAGCACACGTGCGGCAGTATCTGGGCGCTACAATAAATACCCTGACTGCTATGGCTCAGCCAAACCCAGCCAGGATCGACAACATTCAGTCGCTGATCCAAAGGTTCAGACCGCAACTCTCACTACCAGCGAGAGTGTTCATGCAGTTGATAGGCATGATGGCCTCCTGCATCTTCATAGTCCCACACGCACGGTTGCATATGCGTCCGCTCCAGGAATGCTTAGCAAATCAGTGGACACAAGCTCAGGGACAACTGACAGACCTAGTGTTGGTGACCGGTCGGGCATACAACTCTCTGCATTGGTGGAATCCACACAACCTTTGCAAGGGACGACCGTTCCAAGAGCCTGTGCCACAGATTATCCCGACTACGGACGCATCTCTCCAAGGGTGGGGAGCCCATGTGCTCCACTACACGGTGCAGGGACTGTGGACGACTCAACAACGGACATTGTTATGTTATGTTATGTAGCTTTTATATAGCGCACGGCTACTCGATATGAGTGTCCCGGCGCTTTCCACCTGCAGCTCAGAGTAAAAATAACACAACACAGCTAAAATGAAGAAAAAAAAAAACAACAGAGGAAAACAATAAGAGCAGTAGACAGTAAAAACAGACTAAAGATTAAAAAGCCAGGTCTTCAGGCTCTTCCTGAACTGGAGCAAATTGGCAGTGCTGCGGAGCGGAAGAGGAAGCAAATTCCACAGCTGGGGGGCTCTGCAGCTGAAAGAACGCCCTCCCACGCGGGCCTTCCTCACCCGCGGGACCACCGCTTTAAAGAGGGATTCCGAACGCAGGGAGCGGACAGGACGATAGAAAGCCAGTCTCCGCCGCAGATATCCAGCCCCTGATCCATATAGGGCTTTATGCATCAGAGTCAGGGATTTGAACTGGATCCGCTTCCTGATAGGCAGCCAGTGTAGCGTCTGAAGCAGCCCGGAAGCTCGAGCTCGTCTGCGTAGGCCAAAAATAGCCCGGGCGGCAGAGTTCTGCACCACCTGAAGGCGCTGAACCAGGTAGTCATTGCACATCAACTACCTGGAATTGATGGCAATCTTCATGGCGCTCAAGTCCTTCAAAGTACATCTGTGCAACAAGGTCGTGTTGATCCGGACGGACAACATGACAGCCATGTACTACATCCAGAAGCAGGGAGGTACTCACTCGCCACAGCTGTCTCATCTGGCTCAGAGCATGTGGAAGTGGGCCATTCAGAGGAACATTTTCCTCATGGCGGAACACCTCCCGGGCAAGGACAATCAGATGGCGGATCTGCTCAGCAGATACAGCCATCAGATGCACGAGTGGGAGATACATCCATCAGTACTCCGCCCGTACTTCCAGCAGTGGGGTCATCCAGAGATAGACCTGTTTGCCACAAGGGAAAACGCAAAATGCCAACACTTTGCCGCCAGGTTCCCTCACCCACAATCGCAGGGCAATGCGATATGGATGAACTGGTCAGGCAAATTTGCGTACGCTTTTCCCCCAGCACCTCTCATACCGCTGGTGGCAAGAAAGCTAAGGCAACACTCGATGACGCTCATCCTGGTTGCTCCAACGTGGGCTCGCCAACCATGGTACACCACGTTTCTAGAACTCTCCGTGGTACCGCATCAAAGGTTGCATCTCACTCCAAGGCTCTTGACGCAGAACCATGGCGACATTCAGCATCCAGATCCGCAACAGCTCAATCTGGCGATCTGGCTCCTGAGGTCCTAGAGTTTGGCTACCTCAACCTGCCCCCTGAATGCATGCACATCATCAGAGAGGCAAGGAAGCCCACTACCAGAGCTTGCTATGCAGCAAAATGGAAGCGTTTTCTCATTTACTGTACAGAACATCACATTGACCCGCTAGATGCTTCAATCCCTAACATTATCTGCTATTTGTTACATCTTTACAAATGCAATCTAGCGTACGCTTCCATTCGGATACACTTATCCGCCATAGCGGCTTATCTTCAAAACAGGCAGCATCTCTCTGTTTTCAGGGTGCCTGCCATTAAAGCCTTCCTAGAGGGACTGAAACAAGTAATTCCTCCAAGAACACCGCCAGCTCCAGTGTGGAACCTCAATGTGGTCCTCACTAGGCTGATGGGCCCACCTTTTGAGCCACTGCACTCCTGCGAAATTCAGTTTCTAACATGGAAAGTGGCTTTTCTCATTGCTATTACATCGCTCAGACGTGTTAGTGAGCTGCAAGCGCTCACGATTCAGGGGCCATTCATACAAATTCATTCAAACAGGGTAGTACTGCGTACTAACCCCAAATTCCTTCCAAAAGTGGTGTCACAGTTTCATATCAACCAAACTATTGACCTGCCCGCATTCTTTCAAAACCCACAAACAGTAGCGGAAAGAATGCTCCATACATTAGACGTTCGAAGGGCGTTGATGTACTACATTGATAGAACACAACCCTTTAGGAAAACACAACAACTTTTTGTTGCCTTCTCTGCACAGCACAAAGGCAACCCTATCTCCAAAGCAGGAATAGCCAGATGGATTGTTAAGTGCATTCAAATCTGTTATCAAAAAGCTAAACGTACTTTAACAATACCCCCAAGGGCGCACTCCACACGCAAGATGGGGGCCTAGATGGCTTACCTGGGAAACATTCCTTTGGAAGACATTTGTAGAGCAGCCACGTGGACTACACCGCACACATTTACCAAACACTACTGTGTCGATGTACATTCCAAGCAGCAAGCAGCTGTAGGACAGGCTGTTCTCAAGACACTCTTTCAGACTTCTGCAGCTGGCACGGGCAACCTCCGTTAATGGAGGGACTGCTATGTATTCTATGCTAAAGATATGAATTTAGCAGCCCACATGCCTCGAACTGAATATGCTACTTACCAGTATGCATCTGTTCTTGGCATGTAGGGCTCCTAACATTCATATCGCCCACCCTCCTCCCCGGTGCCCGTAGCGGCTGCAGATACTCTCTTGCATTCAATCATTTGCATGGACATCCTTTACACTATTTCACTCCATCTCTGCCACAATGGCTAAAAACAATCTGGGGATGGAGTCGATGCCCATGCGCACTTTAGTCCAGGGGAGGAGCCACCTATCTCGTGATACTTCGAAGACTCTTCCAGGACAACAATGTGCAATCATCCGGACCCAACACTAGGCGGCGATCTATGCTAAAGATATGAATGTTAGCAGCCCTACATGCCAAGAACAGATGCATACTGGTAAGTAGCATATTCAATTGCTTGAGCGACGAAAAGAACCACCCTGAACTGTTGGGACTGGAGAGCCCCCATAGACTTTGCAGTCTCAGTGTCCTTCTTTATTTTTTTACCAGGGTGGTGTCCACCTCAGGTCCAAATAAGTGATCGGGGTTTACTGGCTGATTTAGGATGGTGGTCTGTATCTCCGGTTTGAACCCGGAGATCCTGAGCCAGGCCTGTCGTCGTAACATTACACTGGTGTTAATGGCCCTGGCCGCGGTGTCAGCTGCGTCCAGTGCACACTTAATAGAAGCATTTGAGATGAGTTTCCCTTCTTGTATGAGCATCTCTGCTGCCTCCTTATATTCATCTGGCAAGTGTTGTAACAGGGTCTCAAGTGTATCGTAATGTGCCCTGTTATATCTGGCCAAGAGTGCCTGAGTGATTGAAATGCGCCAGATATTGGCCGCTTGAGCCACCACCCTTTTCCCTGATGCTTCTAACACCTTAGATTCCTTGTCAGGGGGAGGAGCATCACCAGTAGTTTGTGAGTTTGCCCTCTTCCGGGCATTGGAAACAACTAGAGAGTCCAATGGCAACTGGCCCTTGATGTAGGTAGGGTCCCCAGGCGCCGGCTTGTACTTCTTCTCAATTCTGGGGTTTATAACCCTGGCCCTTGTGGGCTCTTTAAAAATGTCTGCAGCATGTTTTAAGACACCCTTCAGCATTGGCAGAGTCTTTACAGTCTTTTGAGCGGTGGAAAAGGTGTCAAACAAAAAATCCAACTCAATAGGGTCAGCATGGAGCTGGACGTCCTGATTCTTGGCTGCCCTCTCAATAAGCGCATTAAATGCTGCTGAGTCCTCAGTAGGTGATGTTTTGACATTATACACTTGAGTGTCTGGGCAGTTTGTGGATTGGGTCTGCAGCATCCGCCCATGTGTCATGCTGATCTTCAGGATCAGTGTCGGCAGGGTAGTTGTACTCATCATAGTCCCCTTCCCCAGCCTCCACATCTGAGTAAGTGGGCGAGAGTGGAGCAGTGTCCTGTCCACGTGGAGCTATTTGTTCAACAAGAACTGGTGAATCCGTGGAATCCTTCTTTTTCTTTAAAGGAATTGTGTAGGACTCCATAGGTTGTGCTGGTGTGATCTTTCGTTTGTAAATCGAAAGTTTACCGGTGTTGGCGTCGATGAACTGTTCAGACTGCTCCTCCAGCAAGGATTGTCGATGCGTTGTGGCCACAACTGCAGGGGTAGGCTTCGGCCCTGTGGACACCTTCATGGACGTCTCGACAACCTTCTTCGGCGCCACTTTCGGCGGCAGCGTAAATTAAATAGGCGCCGTCGACTTTTGCGGTTTGGTGGCGGGCTTTGGCGTGGAAGCATCTTTCGGTTCGACAGCGGAAGCTTTGTCCTTGATGCGTTTTTTAATGATTCCGACACCTGCTTCGTGAAGGAGGCGGACGGCTGCGTCGACTCGACAGGTGCCTTCGAGCCACCACCATGTGCGAACTCGAGGGCCGTAGTACTTCTGGCCTTGTCCGGCCGACGCGCAGGATCGACAACTTTTGTAGCGCCGAGTCCTTTCTCTGTGTCGACGGCCCTCGGTGCCGAAGTCTTCGGCTCAACGCTCTTGAGCGACTTCACCGGTTCGACAACCTTTTTGGCTTTGTCTGCACCGACAGGTCTGAAGACGTGGAACCGACCAAGGCAACACGCGCTTTCGTTTTCGACGGCGCCTCTAGCACTTTCGGTTTTGTAGACACCGAAGCTTTCTCTTTCGGTTTACGTTTCACCAATGGTGGCTCTCTAGAAGTGTCCGTAGTCAGGCCCGGAGGCGAGACCGTAGAACATGGTGCAAGATCTTGGGTAAGGCCATGTGGCGATCCCTCAACCTGATCCGTAGATATTGTCTGAACGGGGCATAGCTCCTCGCTTGAGCTATCTTCCGTGGCCACATAGGCCTCTTCGTCGTCTCCTACCTCGTCGACGACTTCTTCTGCATCGAGCATTTCGACGTCTGCGTCGTAGTTGGAGTCGATCTCTGCCGCTGTATTGGAAATTGGCTCTTGATCTCCCTGCTCGTCTGCTTCTTCTCCCTCGGCATCGAAAATGTTCACCGGGTCAGGTGCCGTCTGCTGGGCCTCCTGGCACGCTACGCGCTGAAGTCGAATCGTCTTCTTGGACCGGAAACGAGAACAAGCCATACAGTTGGCTTCATCGTGATCCGGCGACAGGCACTTGTTGCACACCGGGTGGGCGTCGATGTGGGGATACTTGGAGTTGCACACGGGGCACCTCTTGAACGGGCTCCGTTCCATGATGGTTCGTCGAAAATGGCCTATAGCGTTGACCGGGCCTCAAGCACTGAAGAGTCACGCGACTCCTCCGGATGTCCGACTCGGGAACTGAGCTGGAATAGAACTGGGCACCGATCGGAAGACAATACCGACGATATAGGAATGGCCTTTTGGCCAAAAAGAAAAGTTTCTATCGATTCCGAACTTGAGTGATCAAATATGCATCCGAACCCAATGGCGGAAAAAAACAATCTGGGGATGGAGTCGATGCCCATGCGCACTGTTGTCCAGGGGAGGAGCCACCTATCTCGTGATACTTCGAAGCCTCTTCCAGGACAACAATGTGCAATCATCCAGACCCAACACTAGGCGGCGATCTATGCTATAGATATGAATTCAGCAGCCCACATGCCTCAAACCTATTGGCATTGCCAATGCTTGTTATTCTTATCCTTGTCGAGCAGGGCTCTACTCTGGGCACTCAGAAGGGTTAACTTTCTGCTCTGTCTGACTTTTTTGTAGCTGCATGACCGAACCTCTTTATTTGAGTCCCCTATTGTAAATAGGTTTCTTAAAGGTCTTGTAAATATGTTTCTTTCTTCTCCTTTCGTTATGCCTCCGTGGGTCCTTCATTTAATTCTCACTTTCTTAATGTGTGCTCCTTTCGAGCCTTTTCATAATTGTCCCCTCCGGCTGCTCACCATCAAGACAGCCTTTCTTGTGGCAATAAGACCTGCCTAAAGTTTGAATGAGCTGCAGCCTTTATCATACATGCCTCCATTCCTGTCTGTTTTTCCAGACAAACTGGTGCTTCACACTAGGCTTATTTCTTGTCAAAGGCGGTAACACCATTTCATGTGGGCCAATCCATCACCTTGCCCACTTTGTATGCTCCTCCACATCCCTCAAAAGAAGAGGAACGGCTCCACCGTCTGTACCCAAAAAGAGTGTTGACGTTCTACCTTGACCGCAAACGAGCATTCCGGGTGGACGACCAACTCTTTGTGGGGTATGTTGGAGTAAAGAAGGGTCAGAGGGTGCAGAAATTAACCATTTCATGCTGGGTTGTTCTCTGTATTAAAATCTGCTATGCACTGGTCAGGAAGCTGCTCCCTGAGGGGTTAAGGGCTCATTCCACCACAGAAAAAGCTGTGACCACTGTGTTGGCATATGGAGTCCCAATCCTGAACATCTGCCAGGCAGCAATGTGGGCGTCCCTGCACACGTTCACCAAACATTACTGCCTGGACAGTCAGGTCTGCAGGGATGGGCATTTCTCCCATTCGGTCCTACAGGACGTTCTAGTTTAGAATTTGTCCGCTGCGCACCACCGAGGCTGGTAGTGCTTGGGTGTCTATTCAAAGGTAAGCCATCTGCGGCTAGATGTCTCTATCAGATAAACAAGTTACTTACCTTTGGTAATACATTATCTGGTAAAGACACTATCTAGCTGCAGATTCCTTACCGACCCAGCGATCCTCCCCGCTTTGCAGACAGATTTTTAGGGTTAGGGATAATCCCTTCCAGGGCCCTAGTTTAAACACACTTCATGGCTCTGCGATTCTGGCATGGAAAGTCATGAAAGTAACTGATATCCGCACGCTGAGGTGGCACCTATATATGTGACGCAAATGCCATTTCCAGCGCGGACCACACAGCGTGGATCCCATCGTTACCACCTACTGGAGTGTAGGGTTCCTGCTCACACAAAAATCTTCCGGTTCCAGTCTGACGCCTGGAAAATTCAAAGGAAAGGCATCTGTAGCTAGATATTGTCTCTACCAGATAATGCCTTACCGAAGGTAAAAACTTGCTCGACTGGTTGGATGTTTCTCATTTTAGTATTGCAGTTGAGCAGAGGTGAAAGTAAGCAGATGATTATCAGGAGAAAATAGTGCACTGTACAACTACGGCATAAACCTATTTTGCAAAGCACACTGTGTATTCACCCAAAGAGAGACATAGTCTAGGACAGAAGTTTAGAGGATAGTAACCTACACTCTACTGGATGTTAAATTGTTTGGTGATGCTGTGACTGAATGTGAAATCATTAATTGATGTCTCCATCAATACAGAAAAAGATCTCACCATAGTAATGATCTCGGACAGCATCAAAGAGGAGGAAGAGCCCTTTCCCGTGGCTGAACTGAACCCAGGGAACATTAAAAACATTCACAGCCCCGCAGGTATGTGTCCTTTATTTTTTTGTGGAAATGTGTAATTATTCACCAGAATCAAGTAGATCAGTTACATTTGGCCTCAGTTTATATTAGTCCTGTCACAAGGAATAAAAACAAGTCAGTGATGTGGCTTCATTAACCAAGAAAGACTACAAATATATAATGGCACATTATGCCCTAGATAATGTACAAGATCCTACCTTTGTGTTCGGCTCAAACATTTTTGTATCTGCAGTCTATTTTTAATGTCCGTGCAAATTCTCAACTTCTGTTCACTGTGCCTAAATATAAGTGGGTGCAGAGCCTTCTCATTTCAGAATGTTGTGTTTTAATGATCTTTCTTTACATTTAAAGAAAGAATAACATATTTTGGTATTACAGTGTCTTCTCAGTACCTGACACTTTAATAAGTAAAATATTTGGTTAGTATTGCAGGACAAATTGAAATGTTTCCTTAAACAGACACATAGCTTGGACTAAAATATTATGACCAAGTTCACTTTTGTAAAAACTTTAGGCTTAGAGGATAACGAAGCTTCAGAAGACCCCAAATGCTAAACGATAAGGCTAGTGAAGAAAAATGTTCTTATTGGTTCCGAAATATATAGACTCATAAGAAGACACACCAAGCAGTTGATACAGAGGAAGTTTGAAAGGAAGCAATAAGGGAAGATGGGAGTCAGAAGAAATTAACAAAGAGTTTGAAAAATCCCTCAGTTATTAAACCAACCATCACTGAGACAAACCTGGCTCTTCATTCTGCACGGTGCCTTGTGGTCAAGCTGTTCAAAGAAACACACTGTACTCTCCCCTTCTTGTTGAACTCTAATCCATGAGTCCTGATTTTTTGTTTGAAATAACCCTGAAGGCTTGTCCAGATTCAATGATGTCCTTCAGCCTAAGGTTCTCAGTCAGAGAACACTTAAAGCAAGCCTATAATCACGGACCTCTTTGAACTAATGAACGGAAAATCAGTCAAATCTATCACTGCGCAGGAAAGGATTTGACCGATTACATGAATAGCCGTAGAAGTGGTGTTCTATCCTTGCATTATCAAACTTTTGCCTTCCTGCCCATTCTAGCCCCCTCCCACCTATCCGCTATGCTCCTTCCCCCTCCCACCACCCACTTCTTCCCCTCCC
The DNA here is from genome assembly GCF_964261635.1 of Lissotriton helveticus. NCBI lineage: Eukaryota > Metazoa > Chordata > Amphibia > Caudata > Salamandridae > Lissotriton > Lissotriton helveticus. Next base: position 48,374,423 of record NC_136069.1, read on the forward strand.
AAGATCTGCTTAATGGCGGATGCTGTGTGACCGTGCAGTGGGCGCACCACTGGTGCCCCAAAGGCAAGCCTGTCTTTTTTTGTGCCGCTTCTCTCCTATGCTCTTGTCCTGCTTTCCCTTTCAGGCCCCCACAACCCCTTACACCCCCTTGAATAGCCCCCCACTTTTCCGCGTTCCTTACCTGCTCTCCCGTATCTTTTTGCTTCTTCCCATGTTGTTTTCCTGCCCATTCTACCGCCAGCACACGCTCCCTGTGCTCTTACCCCCTCCTAGGACCTACTTCATATGGGGCGCTGCCCGACTGTACAGCGGGTGCGGCGCTGGTGCATCAAAGTTAAATCTGTCTGTGCCATGCGCACCTGGACCACGGCCAGTACAACGCCCCCTGGTCCATTCAGGCCGATGCTACACAGCTGCTACCTTCTGTACGCTCAACACAGAATGCCCAACAGCCCACTGCTGCTGCTCCACTTCACACATCATGGTAGGATCTTTTTCCTGCTTTCAGTGCTGCTTCACTTGCAGCTTCCCTCCTATACACAGCCCCTGAACTCATACACTACACCGCCCACCCCACCAGCAACTCGCAACACTCCACACTTTACTCTCAGCAGACACTCACGTGCATGCCCCTCAATACCCATGCTCTCAGCAAACACTCTATCCAAATCTGGGACCTCAATGGCAACAGACCTATTCCTGATGGAAATCTGGCTGAAACCATCGTCGTCTCCTGATATGGCCATCGGCATCCCAGCAGTATAAAAATCTCACCCCAAGAAAGTCTTCACAAACTGAGAGGTGTATTTGCAGTTATCTATAAAGACAACCATGGATTCAGACACCCCCTTAATGGAACACATGCATTTCAGCCTCCAGACAAATGGCAGCTTCACCCTGAAAGGTACAGAAGCATAAAGAGAACCAAACTTAGCAACCTCATCTCAGACTTCATCACTCCCCTCTTTATCAACTCCATAGACTTCATACTGACCTCCTCAAAAAAGCCTGAACAACATTGGACTTTCCCAGCTCGTCATACACCCCACACAACGCCGGACACACCCTCCAGCAACATTCACTACAACTCCGCCACACCGCTCACTTGGACCGACCACTCCTTCATACACTTCCAAGACTCAACACCGCAAGCCAAAGCACCCACCAGTATCAACCTTCCCAGCCGAAACTGGAGCAAACAAAATAACAAGCTGACTGCTGCAACACCCTTGAAACTGACCATCCCATCACCACTGACAACCTTGACAAGGATGTCATCAACTTTAAATAGTGGCTCAAGACCTGTGCATGCTCACCCGCACCCATCAAAATTCATAACCATTGCAGAACTAACAGACCGGCCACCAGGTGCACAGATGAGCTCCGGACTCCAAATGATACTGCAACCAGCTGGAAAGAAAATGGAGATCCAACCAAGAAGCTGATGCCAGATTACCTACAAAACCGCATTCATACACTAGCACCATATCTTGAGAGATACCAAGAGAAGAGCCCTTACTGAATGGATTGAGGCTAGCTCCAACAATTGCAAAGAGATATTCTCTTTCATCAAGGAGTTGACCACCCCAGAGGCTACAACCAATTCGGTCAGCCCTTCCCTGGAACTCTGCAACAACCTTTCCAAATTCTTTCACAGCAAAATCCAAAAGATCTACAGTAACTTTGAACATCAACCCAACCCTAAGGACATCATCGACAACCTGCCCACCGCCAGCCAATACACTATCCCAGAGCTTTCCAAACTCTGTGTCCTGACACAGTAGTGTGTCGCCTGCAAGCGGTGGGTGTGTCGCAGGATGAGGCACTTAGCACATAATTGCTAATTAGGAGGCATTCCTTTGAAAGAGTGTCTCTGAGTCAGCCACAGCAGCGACTCCGAGACACTCTGCTCTAGGGGTGCCGGGAGATTCACAACAAAGCCCCATTAACAAGTAAATGGTCCTTTAAAGACGCCTTAACTTCTCAAAAACGTGAGATCCTTAGATTTTTTTTAATTTACCTGTTCCCTCAATGTTTAAATTATAAAGTACTGACATCTGAAAGGAGAGTGCGCAGTAGCCAATCGATGCAAACATGTCCCAAAACGAATTTACTGAAAAGCAAAAATAAAAAAAACAATCTCTGTCAATAAATGTGGGCCAATTTAAAAACTGCCTGTCTGTCCTTGGTAAGAGAAATGCATTGCTGGCTCGGCATTTACTCAATTTCCTCAGTCAAATTTCTATGTAAAAATTGCTTCTTTCTATAACGTGCGGCGCAATTAATTCTATGTTCCTCACTTGTCCATTTCGTATTTAAACTCGGAAGAATATTTTTTTTAATGTGATCTTTTGTTCCGTTCCTACTTTATAAATAGAATTAAAGCGGTCTGCAGAGGCGAGGCAGCACTGAGAGCTGTGCTCACAGTTTGGTGTCACCCCCCACTGATGGTGTCACCCGGTGCGCCCCCCCGCACCTCCCGCTCCCCCCTAGTGACGCCTAAAAGACCTGCGTACCCGGGAGGCTGGGTTGAGGTGCCAGAGGGTGACAGGCAGAGGGAGGGAGACAGTGAGATAGAGGAAGGACAGACAGGGAGAGAGAGGGAAAATAGAGAGAGGGAGACAGAGACAGGGAGGGAGACAGAGGGACGGATACAGAGGGATTGAGACAGAGGGAAGGATACAGAGAGAAGGATACAGAGGGGGACAGAGAGGGAGACAGAGAGAGGGAGATACAGGGAGACAGACGGAGGGAGATAGAGAGAGGGAGATGGAGAGAGAGAGGGAAATGGAGAGAGAGAGGGAAATGGAGAGAGAGAGGGAAATGGAGAGAGAGAGGGAAATGGAGAGAGAGAGGGAAATGGAGAGAGAGAGGGAAATGGAGAGAGAGAGGGAGATGGAGAGAGAGAGGGAGATGGAGAGAGAGAGGGAGATGGAGAGAGGGAGAGAGCGAGAGAGAGGGAGATAGAGAAAGAGAGAGGGAGATAGAGAGAGAGAGCGAGGGAGATAGAGAGAGAGAGCGAGGGAGATGGAGAGAGAGAGGGAGACGGAGAGAGAGAGGGAGATGGAGAAGGAGAAAGAGGGAGGGAGATGGAGAAGGAGAAAGAGGGAGGGAGATGGAGAAGGAGAAAGAGGGAGGGAGATAGAGAGAGAGAGAAAGAGGGAGAGAGAGAAAGAGAGAGGGAGATGGAAAGAGAGAGGGAGATGGAAAGAGAGAGGGAGATGGAAAGAGAGAGGGAGATGGAAAGAGAGAGGGAGATGGAAAGAGAGAGGGAGATGGAGAGAGAGAGGGAGATGGAGAGAGAGAAGGAGATGGAGAGAGAGAGGGAGAGAGAGAGGGAGGGAGATAGAGAGAGGGAGAGAGAGAAAGAGGGAGGGAGAGAGAGAGGGGGAGAGATGGAAAGAGAGAGGGAGATGGAAAGAGAGAGGGAGATGGAGAGAGAGGGAGATGGAGAGAGAGGGAGATGGAGAGAGAGGGAGATGGAGAGAGAGGGAGATAGAGAGAGAGAAAGAGGGAGATAGAGAGGGAGAGAGAGGGGGAGAGATGGAAAGAGAGAGGGAGATGGAAAGAGAGAGGGAGATGGAAAGAGAGGGAGATGGAGAGAGAGGGAGATGGAGAGAGAGGGAGATGGAGAGAGAGGGAGATGGAGAGAGAGGGAGATGGAGAGAGAGGGAGATGGAGAGAGAGGGAGATGGAGAGGGAGAGAGATGGAAAGAGAGGGAGATGAAAGAGAGAGGGAGAGAGAGGGAGAGAGATGGAAAGAGAGGGAGATGGAAAGAGAGAGGGAGATGGAAAGAGAGAGGGAGATGGAAAGAGAGAGGGAGATGGAAAGAGAGAGGGAGATGGAAAGAGAGAGGGAGATGAAAGAGAGAGGGAGATGGAAAGAGAGAGGGAGATGGAAAGAGAGAGGGAGATGGAAAGAGAGAGGGAGATGGAAAGAGAGAGGGAGATGGAAAGAGAGGGAGATGGAAAGAGAGGGAGATAGAGAGGGGGAGAGAGAGGGAGAGAGAGAGAGAGAGGGAGATGAAAAGCGAGAAGGAGATGGAGAGGGAGATGGAGAGAGAGAGGGAGATGGAGAGAGAGAGGGAGATGGAGAGAGAGAGGGATGGAGAGGGAGAGAGAGAGGGAGATCGAGAGAGGGAGATGGAGGGAGATGGAGAGGGAGGGAGATATGGGAGAGATAGAGAGGGAGTGAGACAGAGGGAGTGAGAAAGAGGGAGGGAGAGAGGTAGAGAAAGGGAGAGAGATTGAGAGATTGAGAGGGAGGGAGACAGAGAGAGGGAAGGAGACACAGACAGACAGAGATGCAGACAGAGACGGGGAAAGACAGAGATGCAGAGACGGGGACAGACAGAGATGCAGATAGAGGGAGACAGACAGAGACAGACAGACAGAGACAGACAGACAGAGAGAGAGACAGACAGACAGGGCGAGAGACAGACGGAGGGAGAGAGACAGACGGAGGGAGAGAGACAGACAGAGGGAGAGAGACAGACAGAGGGAGAGAGACAGACAGACAGAGGGAGACAGATTGACAGAGAGAGACAGGGAGAGAGACAGACAGAGGGAGAGAGACAGAGACAGACAGAGGGAGATAGACAGACAGAGGGAGACAGATAGACAGACAGAGGGAGACAGACAGACAGACAGAGGGAGATAGACAGACAGACAGAGGGAGATAGACAGACAGACAGAGGGAGATAGACAGACAGACAGAGGGAGATAGACAGACAGAGGGAGACAGAGGTAGAGAGAGGGAGGGAGACAGAGGGCAACAGACAGAGGGAGGGAGACAGAGGGCAACAAACAGAGGGAGGGAGGGAGACAGAGGAAGCGAGACAGACAGAGGGAGGGAGACAGAGGAAGCGAGACAGACAGAGGGAGGGAGACAGAGGAAGCGAGACCGACAGAGGGAGGGAGACAGAGGAAGCGAGACCGACAGAGAGAGACAGAGGGAGGTAGACAGACAGAGAAAGACAGAGGGAGAGAGAGGGCGAGAGAGAGGGAGACAGACAGAGTGAGTGAGAACCCCCCCCCAGCATCACCCTTAGGTAGTTTGGGCTCGCTACGCTTCGTTCGCTCGCTACACTGCCTTACTGTGTCCCAAAATTATGCACCTCCAAAAAGTGTGTCCCCAACATAAAAAGTTTGGAAAGCTGTGCACTATCCTAACCAACTGGAGAACACTCACCGAGCCACCACCAAAATCATCAAAACTTTCCACTCTGGGTCCCCAACAGAACCTTGCCCCATCACATCTACAACATGGGAGGACCACTGATCAGCAAAATTGTCACCCACATCATCAACTCCTCCATCATATTCGCCACCATTCCCGAAGACTGAAAACATGCAGCAATCACAACCCTCTTAAAAAAAACATCGGCCAACCCGAGAGAGATGAGCTACTATCATCCTGTCTCCCTGCTCCCACACCAATCAAAGTGATAGAGAAGGCTACCAACTAACAACCCACCAACTACCTTCAACTCCACAACCTACACAACCATACCCAGTCTGGCTTTTGAATTAACCATATCACGGAGATAGCACTCATCAATGCCACAGATGACATCCGCACCATACTGGAATGTGGAGAAACCACCGTCCTTGTACTGCTTGACCTTTTGTAGTGTAGTTCCTATATTCCCAATAGGCTCTGCGCATTGGAATAATATATCCTATAGATTAGACGTAGGACTGAGGTCGACTAGGTCTCTATCGAATACATTAAACTTAATTGTGACTGCCAGCTAGCTCAGAGGTCACTAGAAACTTTCTCGAAATTCACAAGAAGGGATTCATTTCTGAAAACCGCATAAACATGACAACTTTGTTTCCCAAGAATAAGAAATATATTTATAGAGTTGCGGAAACAATAGATAAGTATTTCACTCAGTCAATCGTGCATGCTTCGTTTCAACAGAGGTGCAGAGAAATAGAGAGACGGGCGTTTTCAATAAAAAGGGTTTATTGAACCGTCTTGTTTCTCATGCAAGAGAAGTGAACTTGCTACAATCGTAATGCAGACTGCAAAGTGTAATGCGTACAGCGAGAACAATATTATAAAATAATACTGTAAGAGCATTGTATGGTTTCTAAACCATATATAAATACATATATACATAAATAATAATGACTAAAATACTCAACTGGTGCTTCTAAAATACGCCTACCCCAGTGTACCTAAGTCTAGTACGAGGGAAGAAGAATTGTTTAGCATAAGTTTTAGTTTTCTTTGCCAAGAATCTATCCAAGATTTGTCTTAGGTTCTAATCAGCTCCATACCTTAGTGTAGAATGAAGGAGGTTTGGTATCTCTGTCTCGGGACTCGTTTTCCCAACACCCCCCAAGGGGAGCTTGCAAACACTGGAGCTGCATTCTCGGCTACAGAAAGGCAGCCTCTCGATCAGTGCGTCAGCTGGAGGGTCGGCTTCCTTCTGCACTTGTTGTAGCGAGCTGCGTCGGGCAAGTAGATAGTCGAACTGCTCCTGAACCACCGCGTCTTGCTAGAGCAAGTGAAGGTATATTTATACCTTGAAAGTGTCTAGGAATGCCATCGTTTGACGTAAAGTCGGGCATCGTAACGTCCTGAAAGAACCCCTAGGGAATAGTCGTTCTTTGCAAAGTACATGAGTTCTTGGACAAATTAATATTATAGCAAGGGGAAGTTCCCTAACAGCTTAAGCCGATTTTCCAAGAAATCGTTGTGACGTTAGGTACGGGTGGAAATAGCCATACCTTTATTTGGTCTGCATGGGCTGTCTAAATAAGGGCTTGATTTCTATGCCTATATTAGGGCAATGTGAATTGTACCTATATAAGGGCATGAATCGGGAACATTCACTCGGAGCCTAAAACACCACACAACACCCACTCCACTTTATTATATACGACATTACTAAGTTCTAAACACATTAAAATATATCTAAACATGTATTAAAAACCCACCCAAAATACATAAAAATGCATCGGTATTGGTTGTACACGAAAAAGAGCATTTGTGCTGTACGCATTAAAAGCTGTGGTTCATTCAAAGCATATATTATGACATTGGAAATGCTATCCGAATGAATCACAAAAATACATTCATGAAATGGCTTTTAAATACAGATGAAAAGGTTGAGACCATTTCATGGCAGAATATATAAATTGTATGAGTGTGGACAAGGTCAAATATTGTCTCTTGGAAGTCTTTCAAAGAATTCTAGTTCTCTATGAATAATTCTACTTTAAGCAGATTACTTTGTGCCAAAAAAAGAAAAAATATAAATTTGGAAAAAAGTCTGATCATAGAAAAAATAGAGTTCCAAAGTTAGAATCTGTTTTGAAAAAAAATGAAGGTCGAATTCAGAGTCTCTCAGAACACTGTGTGCTATCTTTAAAAGTCAGTGTCATTGTTAGGAGAAAACATCAAATCTTCTAAGTCTGTAAAGAATTTGTCTACTATTGTTGGTGAAAGTTGGACAACTTTGTTAAGTAGATTAACCGCACATAGATGCGAAGCTTCGCCATCGGTGTCAGTCGCATTAGCAATGTTCGAAGTAGATGTTACCTGTGCGCCTGTTGCTCCACGTATCTCACCGTCGGCATGTTGTGTCTGTGAGGTGTCAACGAATGCCGTCATCAGAATTGGTAGCCGCTGGGGACAACACAGTGCATGAGCCGTTACTGGTCCAAGCAAAGTATCAACTTCCGTTGGCAGGACTGATGGGAGTGTCAGACAGATGTCTAGCACGCATTCTTCTCCACATAGCAGGCATCGCAGAACAGGTAAGATGCAATCTTGCCAGATTGGTCTGAATAATAGAAACCACGTGGTATTCAAATCTCTCAAACAAGTTAATCTCAGTATTTGTATCATGCGCTCACAACACTTCATTGCCAGGAGGGTGTTCTCCAAGGTGATCTCGGTGTCGATGGTGACTTGGCTTGCCATATCGGAGTAGAAGGAGCAAAAATAGTATCCCTGCTACAAGTCCCAAAATGAGAGGCAGTCCGCCAAACACAGAGTGCATGAAGTTTGGAAATATGCCTAGGACTGCTTCAAAGAGTGCTAACAGTCCCGAAAAAATGGTCTTAAATACATGTACAATACTCTTTGTATCAGATATGTTTAAGATACGACCTAACATTTCTGAGAAATGTATAGGGCAGTTTGTGGATAAAAGGGCAAGTATCTCTGCAGAAGTCCTTGCGACTTGCAGATCATACATCTCTTTGGCCGAGGTCAGTGGCACACTTTTTTGTAAAAGAATGACTTTCATTCTGCTTAAAGTATCAATTCGTATAGAAGAGATGTTCAGTGAAGGCCATAACTGCGACTCCCCGTCTGTCTTAGTTTTAGGAAACAATACTTGCATACAGCAAGTGACCCTGGCCGACACAGTTACGAGATAGGGGGTTCCTGGCAACATGCCACAGCAGCTGTGATCATTCAACATAATGTAACTTCCATTAGAAGCTGCCTAAAAATTGGATCAATCGCTGCAGCTGGAGAACCTTGCAGGTGGCAGGATAAATTGTTCGAAGAGCCATCGCAGGCCCGTGTAAATTAATACCCTGACATAGGAAAGAACCGCTTAGTGCGTTTTCGCAATTTCTACCACTAAGAAACACTTCTTTCTCACCACTCCAACATTTGTGTGTATAAGGTAAATCCCAGGATGTCTTGATGTATTCTTTACCCAACCTTTCATACACGCCTGCTGCTATATGTTTTAAGCAATACTGAAAATGGAAAATTGTAACAGGCAGAGTGATTGTTCCGTGTATGATCCATTCTGTTGCAGGTATCTCAGAAACATTTAGTGCTAATCTTTCCAGTTTTTCAATGCTCAGCACCGTATAGGCTGCTCCTCTTTGTGCCAAAGTGATTTGTTTATCTGTAAGGTTAAATTCAGTAAACAATTACGTGGTGTTGATTAGACACCAAGGCACATAGCCAGAACGAAGGTTTTGTAACGTCCAGCCCAATAGCATCATAGAACACAATTGTGACTGACCATGTTGTAATATGACCAAGTCCTGTTCTATTATGTCTATGGCATAGGATACTATGCTGTCCAAAGAATATATTCTGGATTACAGTTGTTAACCCATTGTCAACTACAGGGAGAGATTTCTCTAAATTAATACGATCTATGGTATGTTTAAATCCTTTATCTTAGCTAACCCAAGACAAGATGTTTGTTGAACAGGGTCATTCAAAAACATTTGTTCAGGGATGATGCAGGCTCTAAATAAAGCTTCTAATCCCTGCACCTGCCAGTCATTTGTGCCCCGGACAGTTTTCGTCTCAATATTGTCTTTCCAAAAGTCAAAACCTAATGTAGACCGCTGAGCATAAAAAGCCGCAGAATAAATGTGCTTAGTATTAGTCAGCATACTTTTCATTCCTGTCTTATTTATATATTTAAAGTAAAATGTTTCTGGATTTGAAACATTAAAACCTGAAAAGTATGAAAATGTGTCACAATTTTTTTTCGAGCTACCCTTTGGTGATGTAGGACAATGTTCCCTTTGATTACATTTTAACACATTTCTAGGGTTTGCAGACTTGTGCAAGAAATGATGACCATAGTGATTATAACAGTACATTTGTTCATAATCTCATGAACCTTCTACGTATTCATGATTTATAAATTTTGCAGACATTTCTAAGTCTGACATCATATTATTAACAGTCCCAAATCCCAATAATCAGAAAAGGTACTAGATGAAACAAAGTCACTCAAGGAAACCTTGAATTGGTGTGGAATCTTCAACAGCTCTGCAGGACCAAAGATGTCGTAATCAGTTCTGTCCCAAGCTATACCACCAGGTATAGGTGCGGCTGTGATGTGCACTGATGACAAGTCTCGTTGTTAACGATGGGATGATTTGTGTGGCTTGAGGAGTAAGTTGATGTTCTTACTTGCTGTGTCCTTTTTACTATATCTTCCATTTATCAGCATTCCCAAAGTAATTACCATAGCCAACCAAAATAGAAGAAAAAGTACACCCATCACAATCCAAAGTTCAATCCATGGTGAAACTAGATAAGTCTTTTCCAGTTGATGAAAACGTTCTGTTGCTTTTTCTTTAAAAGTTATTTTTACTGGCGTTGTTCCAGGTTCACTAGGATCCTCGGAAAACGTATCAAAGTTAATGAAATAGCCAGAGGCAGTTCTGTCAATTGTAGTGATTGCATCAAGATTTGTTGAAATCGCTGGAACTACTTGATCACTTGTCATATTAGTATAGTCAGATGCTATTTCATTGCGCCTTCGGCCTGGTCGCCCCCACGCTCCTCACCTCTCCTGAGCCTCCTGCTGCCTGAGCACATCGCCGCTGAGAGCCGACGCCGATTGCAACACCCCAGCCGCCGCTGGGCCGGCCGCTTGCCTGCACCCGTTTTTTCCCGCCGCTGCCTGCCTGCGCCCCCCCCCCCCCCACGCCAGACGATTGGCTACCACGATCCCGCCTCCCAGCTGACCCGCCCTCCCGGCTCCCTTCTTATGACGCCCCCTCAGCGACCGCGCAGCGGGAGCACCGATTGAGCGCCGAAGGTGCGCCAAAGGTAAGCCCGTCTGCGCCCGGACCGCGCCCAGTGCCAGGACCCCTGGCCCCCACCGACGGAAGCCGACCCGACGAACCTACGACGCCACCGACCTCAACGTACTCAACACCGGCCGAACCCCGGGTTGCTACCGAGCCACACAGAGACGCACCCACGGACCCTTCAGCTGCCACTCCTGCAAGTTCACCTGCAACCGGACCCACGCCACACCAGCACCCACCAAGCGAACTCCAGCAGCACCCACCTGAAGTGCATCCTGCTCAACACCTGTTCCGTCCACAGACACGCCGTCGAGCTCTGGAACCTGCTCGACACTACTTCACCAGACGTCGCCTTCCTCACGGAAACCTGGATGAACGCCTCTTTAGCGCCCGACATCGCCATCGCCATCCTAGACGGCTATAAGATCATCCAGAGGGACCGCATCAACCAGACCGGAGGAGGCATCGCCATCATCCACAGGAACACCCTCCGCATCACGACCAACACCGACGACACCCTCGCACCCGCCGAGCACCTCCACTTCCAGGTCCACGTCAACCCCAAGACCACCCTCAGAGGCACCCTCATCTACAGACCCCCGGGACCACGCACACAATTCAGCGAAGACATCGCCGACTTCATCAGCCCACACGCCCTCCCCTCCGCCGACTACATCCTCCTCGGGGACCTCAACTTCCACCTGGAGAACAACAACGACCGCAACACCACCACCCTGCTGGCCAACCTCGGTCTCAAGCAACTGGTAGACACCCCCACCCATTACGCCGGACACACGCTCGACCCGGTCTTCTCTTCCAGCAAGGACATCGCCTTCAGCCACGCCACGGGACTCCACTGGACGGACCACAGCTGCGTCCACTTCAGCTTCAGTAGGACCACGCTCCACCATCACCAGCAACAGATTCCCCGCAGAAGCTGGAACAAGATCACTGCAGACCAGCTCGCTACTTCCCTGAGCAAGAACCCTCCCACCAGCACAACGAACCCCAGCCAAGCGGCCACCAACCTCACGAAATGGATCAGCAACTGCGCAGACCACCTCGCCCCTCTGAAGACCCCGCCGAGCAGACCCGGCAGCAAGAAAGCCCCATGGTTTAACGACAAACTCAAGAGCTCCAAGAAGAACTGCAGAGCACTCGAGAAAACCTGGCGCAGAGACCCAACACTGGACAACATGACTGCCCTCAAGCTCGCCACCCGAAAACACCACCAACTGATCCACGCCACCAAGAAAACCGCATTCAAGGAACGACTGGACAACAACGCACACAACAGCAAGGAACTCTTCAACATCGTGAAAGAGCTCTCCAACCCCAACGCTGGAAACGACATCACCCCTTCGCAAGACCTCTGCAACTCCCTCGCCTCCTACTTCCACAACAAGATCGCGGACATACACAACAGCTTCAGCACTCAACCGACGCACGCCACGACCGAACCACCGCCCCCCACCACCACCCTCCGCGCCTGGACCCCGATCAGCACCGAAGACACCATCCGCACGATGAACTCCATCCACTCCGGATCTCCGACAGACCCCTGCCCTCACCACATCTTCAACAAGGCCAACGCTGTCATCGCACCCCACCTGCGGGACATCATCAACACCTCCTTCGACATCGCCACCTTCCCGGAGAGCTGGAAGCACGCCAAACTCAGCGCTCTACTTAAGAAACCATCAGCCGACCCCACCGACCTCAAGAACTACCGCCCCATCTCGCTGCTCCCGTTTCCGGCAAAAGTCATCGAGAAGACCGTCAACAAGCAACTGGCCGCCTTCCTCGAGACGAACGGTTCCCTCGACCTCTCGCAGTCTGGCTTCCGGGCCAACCACAGCACCGAGACCGCCCTGATCGCAGCTACCGATGACATCCGAGCCCTGCTTGACAACGGAGAAACAGCGGCCCTCATCCTCCTGGACCTCTCCGCGGCCTTCGACACTGTCTGCCACCGTACCCTAGTACAGCGCCTCAGCAACGTCGGAATCCAGGAGAAGGCACTGGAGTGGATCATCTCCTTCCTCGCCTGAAGGACACAGAGAGTCCGCCTCCCCCCGTTCAGATCGGAGGCCACCGAAGTCATCTGCGGCGTACCACAAGGATCATCGCTCAGCCCCACGCTGTTCAACATCTACATGAGCCCCCTCGCAGCCATCGCACGCCAGCAGAACCTCAACATCATCTACGCCGACGACACCCAGCTGATCCTCTCCCTCACCAACGACCCCGCCACCGCCAGAGCCAACCTGCACGAAGGGATGACAGACGTAGCCAAATGGATGTCGAACAGCCGCCTGAAACTGAACTCGGACAAGACTGAAGTCCTCATCCTGGGATCCTCACCCTCCGCCTGGGACGACTCCTGGTGGCCCCCCGCCCTGGGCAGCGCACCCAAACCAACAGACCACGCACGCAACCTGGGCTTCATCCTGGACTCCTCCATCTCCATGAACAGACAAGTCAACGCCGTCTCCTCGTCGTGCTTCAACATCCTGCGCATGCTACGTAAGATCTTCCGATGGATACCCACCGAGATCAGGAAGACGGTCACCCAGGCCCTCGTCACCAGCCGTCTGGACTACGGCAACTCCCTCTACGCCGGAACCACTGCCAAACTCCAGAAGAGACTCCAGCGGATCCAGAACACCTCAGCACGACTCATCCTGGACATCCCCCGCCGCAGCCACATCTCCGGACACCTGAGAGACCTGCACTGGCTCCCGGTCAACAAGAGAATCACCTTCCGGCTCCTCACCCACGCACACAAAGCCCTACACAACTAAGGCCCAGGATACCTCAACAGCCGCCTCAACTTCTACGCTCCCAAACGCCAGCTTCGATCGACCAGCCACGCCCTCGCCACCGTCCCCCGCATCCGAAGAGCCACCACAGGAAGAAGGTCCTTCTCCTACCTGGCCGCCAAGACTTGGAACTCCCTTCCGACCCACCTCCGCCTGACCCAAGACCACCTCGCCTTCAGGAAGCAGCTCAAGACCTGGCTGTTTGAGCAGTAGCGGACCCCCCCCCAGCGCCTTGAGACCCTCCGGGTGAGTAGTGCGCTATATAAATGCTCTGATTGATTGATTGATTCATTGTAAACAGGTGTTTCTTGACGAACTGTTATTTGGGTCTCAAGAGGTACAAGTTCCATGGCTTTGTTGCATAGTCCTTCTTTTCGTACTGCAGATTCTTCAAAGGTGATGAGTCTCTCAGTTTGAACCTCTTGGATAGTAGCCAGATTTGGTCGTCTGCTACATCTTTTAAGTCCACTTGGCCTACTACTTATTATTGGCCACATGATGTGGTTTAACCAGGTCGATGGATACGAACCTGTTCTCCTTTCTTCCAGCAAGGGGCGGCAGTAACACTGTTCTTGATCCGTGGACTGCTAAGACAGGTACTGGTTGTCTGTAAGAAGGTCCAAATTCCTTCTTGTCCGTGATCTTTTCTCTGACTAGATCCCCAATCTTTGGAACCCAGGCAGGCCTTGCTGGGATGGATGGTTTCCTTTCAGTGGTCGTTGGCTTCTGCAGTGTGTTGCTTTGACTTGTCCTTGTTTCATTCAAGTCCTGCAAAACAGCCAAACGGTCTTTGATATCAAAAGGTTTTTTTTTCTACCCCAGTGTGACGATCAAGGTCCTTCCTTGACAATCATTCTAGTTCCAAAAAGGATTTCATATGGAGTGATTCCCACTAGAGAACTTCTTGGCAGATTGTTAAGACTACGTTGGACACTTATTAAATGTTTGACCCACCCGTCACCCGAGCCTAATACCCTAGCTGTTATAGATTGCTTTATGTCCCGGGTTTTTCTCTTCACAACCAAATTTCCCTCAGGATGGAATGGACTAGAATACCGCAATGCAACACCCAGATTGGCCGTGGCCTCCTTGTAAGCTTTTGAGCACAAAGCAGGACCTTGGTCCGAATGTAGCGTGCCGACTGCGTATGTGCCGATTAAGACACGCAAATCTTTTATAACAGTTCGAGCGTCAGCCGAGCGCTGAGGCCACTGTAACCCCTGGGTACCTCGGAATTGAGTAGAGAAGAAAACCACCCGACTTCTGTCCGTGCAAGTACACAGGATAGCTAGTTGTATTGGTTAAACCAGGTTTAATCAATCAAAGGATGAACAGTTAATCACAGTACAGCGATGGGTCGGTGCATGGGCGTAAGCCCTTTCTGTTGGCGAACGACCTCTCCTTCCAACCGTCCTCTGCACGAATGCCTGTCCCGGCATTCACCAACAGAGGCCACTGTGCTAAGTAGTGGCCGACAATGCCACTCGAGCGTTGTTGGGGGAGTACCGCTTTACTGCTTAGATCGTCCTCCGCATTAGTGTCGGTCCCGACACTATCCAACGGAGGGCAACAAACACGAGCTCTGGTCTGGCTCGTTTCCTTCGAGCGGGGGTTTGTTGAAACAATAAGGTAAAGCGAAGATCCCTGCACACTCGAAAACCCTCGAGCGGGGACTGTGAAGGTCGTCTGCAAAAGGTCCAGTCCAGCGCGTTCGATAACCCTCGAACGGGGACAAAGGCAAGTAGCGCGACGAAGCGCGCGTTCCAAGCGCTCAATACCCTCGAGCGGGGACTGAGGCAAGTAGCGCATTGAAACTCGGGTCCAAAGCGCTCAATACCCTTGAGCGGGGACTGAGGCAAACAGCGCAGCAAAGCACAAGTTTGGCTCGCCTGATACCTCTCAGGCGGGCACGGCTGCTGCAGAGTTAATAGCGCTCCGAAGTTGCTCATTAACCCTCGAGCGGGGACAGCGTCTGTGGTCTATGGGTCGCAACAAAGGAAGTCGGAACGCTCTTTGCGGTGTAAACTAAGGGCTGGTTCAAGAATCAAGGTCTCACCTTGCAGAAGCGCTGGCTCGCTCTACAGACTCTGAATATCCGACGCCTTCCTCTGCGTCCTCTGTTGGTTTTATGCCGGGTCGTCTGCCGGCGCGTATTGCGCATGCTCCAGGCTTGGCCTTCTGGGTAGGATAGTTCCGGAGCTTATGTGGTCTGGGGGTTGTAGTTCCGTTGACGGACCGGTAGCGCTGTTGACCCGTTCTGTGTCCTAACAGCCACATCCAAATGAATCTTGTCCTAATATTTGTAGGACCGCATTTGTCCACAGGGACGTCTGCGTGTAGATAGTCTAATGCTGTCTAACAAGGGTGTCTGTACTGGGCTGGCTACACTGTAGTCGGGTATCTGGCGGCTTTCTCTGCTGCGATCTCTGTTGCAGTCATGGCAATTTGTTGCAAATGTGTGAATGTGATGATTCATCCCTGGCCACCAGTACCTCACTTTTAATTCTAGTATAGATTTAGAGACCCCCCTGATGTATCAGAACCTCTCCCAAATGTAATTCGTGTATCAAAGCTACTCTACGTTTCCTGTTTGGAATTACTCTATCCCCCACTCCAGGGATTCGAGCAAAAGGAACGGAGTTTGCATCAATTATGTATGAACATTTGAGTGGATAGTTTTGAGGTAACGCTGCACTGCTGCCTTTGCTTGTAGCATTGACAGCTAGCATTATTTCACCATCTATTTTCGTTTTTGAACGAGTGATTGCAGCTACGGAAGCCATTTGCACAGCTGCCTCCGCGGCTTCATCAGCCAATGAATTCCCTTCAACGTGGTACAAAAGGGGGTGGTGATGGACGGAGCATCTGAACCAATCAAACACTCACACCCAGTCAAAAGATCTGGGTTTGATCCATCACCGTTCTTTAGCCCACTCTGCCACCCCAGTTCAGACATGGCTATATGCAAATCAGTCTGACCCTGTGCCTCATGGGAACAGTCCAGCCGAACTGCCAAGCCATGCCTTCCCTGGACCGGAAACAAGCTTCCGAGGACCGGTTTCTGGCATTACAGCCGTCTTCAGCCCGGCTTGCTTGAATCCAGTGGCAAAGTGAGCAAGGGACTCACGTCTGAGCATACCCTGCCACACTTATGGCGGCCAAAAGCGGTACAAAAGGGGGTGGTAATGGACGGAGCATCTGAACCAATCAAACACTCACACCCAGTCAAAAGATCTGGGTTTAATCCATCACCGTTCTTTAGCCCACTCTGCCACCCCAGTTCAGACATGGCTATATGCAAATCAGTCTGACCCTGTGCCTCATGGGAACAGTCCAGCCCGATCTGCCAAGCCATGCATTCCCTGGACCGGAAACAAGCTTCCGAGGACCTGTTGCTGGCATTACAGCCATCTTCAGCCCGGCTTGCTTGAATCCAGTGCTAAAGGGAGCAAGGGACTCACGTCTGAGCATACCCTGCCACACTTATGGCGGCCAAAAGCGGTACAAAAGGGGGTGGTAATGGACGGAGCATCTGAACCAATCAAACACTCACACCCAGTCAAAAGATCTGGGTTTAATCCATCACCGTTCTTTAGCCCACTCTGCCACCCCAGTTCAGACAAGGCTATATGCAAATCAGTCTGACCCTGTGCCTCATGGGAACAGTCCAGCCCGAACTGCCAAGCCATGCCTTCCCTGGACCGGAAACAAGCTTCCGAGGACCGGTTTCTGGCATTACAGCCATCTTCAGCCCGGCTTGCTTGAATCCAGTGGCAAAGGGAGCAAGGGACTCACGTCTGAGCATACCCTGCCACACTTAAGGCGGCCAAAAGCGGTACAAAAGGGGGTGGTAATGGACGGAGCATCTGAACCAATCAAACACTCACACCCAGTCAAAAGATCTGGGTTTAATCCATCACCGTTCTTTAGCCCACTCTGCCACCCCAGTTCAGACATGGCTATATGCAAATCAGTCTGACCCTGTGCCTCATGGGAACAGTCCAGGCCGAACTGCCAAGCCATGACTTCCCTGGACCGGAAACAAGCTTCTGAGGACCGGTTTCTGGCATTATAGCCGTCTTCAGCCCGGCTTGCTTGAATCCAGTGGCAAAGTGAGCAAGGGACTCACGTCTGAGCATACCCTGCCACACTTATGGCGGCCAAAAGCGGTACGCCATCACGTTGATGACTCAGTGTATGGATCACGTGAGCTTTTTGCAGTTCTTGTCGTAACTGAACTACTGGTTCCCAAAGCAATTTATGCTTGATTGTGCCACCTTTTGCATCTTTGAAACCGTTTTGAACCCAGTTCTGCAAGTATTCATTGTAAGATTGGACGCAGTAATAGGAATCGCACATTGAGTTTGGGGAATTCGCGATCAGTATGTTCAAGCGCCATCTTGAATGCTTTTATTTCAGCTCGCTGAGCTGTACAATCTCCGAGAGGTCACGTTTTTGTGACTATAGGTCGGAATTTACCATCGCGCCAGGGACCCTTAACGATCGCGCACGCAGCACTATAAGGTTGTTTACCCCCAATTGCCGGTTGTGCTGATCCGTCTGTATAAATTATACATTCATACTGTTCTAGAGGCAGAATCTCAGTAGGCAGAGGACATTCTTGTTCGTATTGTAGAAATTCTTGTGTTTTCAAATAGGGGTCAAAAACGTATTCAACATCTGTTGCAGCAAGAGAATTAATCCATTGTATCCATCTTGGATGTAAAACCTTTGCATTCAGAATGCTCGCTTTTGTTACTGCCTCTAAGGCAGGTACAGGAGTAACGACCATTATGCGCTTACCCTGTGTAAAGGCTCGCTCTTTTGCTACTGCAGTTTGAACCGCTGTCAGAATTTTTTCTGTAGAAGTGAATTTCATTTCTGCTTATGTGTACAAGTGTGATTTATAAGCTATGGGTACTTTTTCTCCTTCATTAAAGGTTAAGTACGTGAATCCGCATCTTCCTGGAATGATTCGGAGCGATAGATTGCGTATGTTTACGCAAGTCTGTAAATGTGTTGTTGCTAACATTTCTGCACTGAACGCGAAATTTCTGTGTGTTTTTGAGTCCAATTAACTGTTTTGAAATCAGGTTTGATTAATTTGAAGAGGGGCTTAACCCTTTTTGCGTAATTTAGAATATATGTTCTTCCGAAATTTAGGAAACCTAGAATCGACTGTACGTTTTTCAGCATTTTTGGAGGTTGGAGCATGCACATTTCTCTAGAAAGTTTGCTGCCAGGTTTTTGCCTTCACTTGATAAATCATATCCTAAAAACAGGACGTTGAGGTGGGCAATTCGAGATTTTTTTTAATTGAATTTATACCCCTCAGAGGCGAAGCCCAATATTATGGTGTTCACCCTGTTCAAGTGCCTATCAAAGTCATCGTTTGTTAGATAGATGTCATCGACATATGATAATGCTTCATCATCATACGTTTGTAGTAACTCTGTTACTCTGGCTGAAAATAACCCTGGAGTATTCTTGAATCCCTGGGGGAGATGACAGACCTGACTCTGCGTCCCCATAATTGAGAAAGCGGTCAAATACCTACTTTCCGGTGCAATGTTTTGACAGAGGAAATATCTAATGTCGTTTTATATTTTTTACACACAATGTTATTCATTAGTGCTGCACTGTGTGCATTTTGTATGCAAAAGTTTTCAAAAAGAGTTTAAATGTCTGTAATCCAAAACTAGACGATATGTATGTCTTGTTTGGACACAGGAATCAAAGGATTGTTCATGGACGAGGTGCATGTTTCAATCAACCATTGGTATTCAAGTTGATCTAGGATCTCCCGGACTTGTTTTTTAGCTTTTGCTTAAATGGATACTGCCTTTGCGCAGTTGGTTGATTTTTTTAATTCGATTTTATGGTGAGGAGAATCCTCATCCCATCTACATGATTTTTGTATAATGCAGGGTACTGCCCATTTCCTGGCATAGGTATATTTTTTATGAATTGGAATATGATTGGAGACGGTTGGCATAATGATGTCTTCACCATGTGGGCACTCCCTGACAAATTCAGGTGGTCAGTCTTGTTCAGCTAGAAGAATGTCATAACCCTTAGAGAGCTTCTCCCAAAAAAGTGCTCTTATTTTTCTAGTTATATCCCCCTCCATACGGAGTGTTATTTCATATAACTTGTGTCGGACGCTAACCCTGGTATCAGCAGTTTCAACTTGGATGTACTCATTCAAGTCCACTGTCTCCAGATGATCCTTCAAGATCTTGCAAGCCACGGTTACTTCTGCTGCGCTGTCCAACATTGTCTGAACCCACTCCCAGTTGAGTTGTGTCCTCAAGATCCTCGGCATGTCTGATTTTTAGACCTGCTACCTTCTTTTTGGTGAATTGATTTTTCTTATTTTTTGGAATGTGTTGATCGACTTCACTCGTTCTTCCTTGTGTTCTGACTGTCCTCTTCTTTCAGATTTCTGTGATGAAGTCTGAAAGGTACGAGAGGAACGTGTATCAGTATCTTTATCTATCAGGTTTACTCAAAGTATCCCTATTCCTGAGGTTATACCTCCTTTCAGAGGGCTCCTTTTGAGGACACCTACCTCTGGATTGAGAACGCTTCTCTTTAGAAGTTTGTTTAGTGTTCTCCCACTTCTTTTTTGGAAGAGTAAGAGTGTTTTTAATAAAGACCTTTTCAGGACTTTCAGTCAGTTGGGGTTTCACTGGTTTACCACCCAAACTGTCTCTACCTAGTTCTTCATAGGATTTTTCAATTATTCTGGCCAGTTCTTGTGTTGCTCAGGTACATAAAATTCTCTTAGCTTTTGGCAGATTGCCACGGATGCTGCTTCACCTTTAATATTAGCTAATATTATTGTTGAAACTTGTTTGAAATCTTTCAGTAACTTCATACCTAGATTCAAAGCCGGCTCTGCCCCATATTAATTTTGAATCTCTTTCAGGACGTCTGGCATTACCGCCATAGACGGAACACCATGTGTTTTTGTGTAGATTGCAGCAAAGACTGTACCCGAAGTGTCGCAGTCCTCCAGGTGTGGTGCGATCCCCATTGGTAAACAGATTGTTAGAATCCTGTGTTTCTCATGAGGGGTAGAATCAGGAAATACTGCCTCGATTTGAGTAATTTTTGGAGCTATCCAGAGTGGAATTTGTTCTCTTTTTGCGGGTAATTTACCAATGACTGATTGTATAGTCTGTGGTGTAATTTTATTTGTATTCCCCTGGTAAGGAGTGTGTTGTAGAATTCTTATAGGAGGTTGGACTGTTAGAGTCCGCATGACATATTGAATCAATTGCCTAAGGATTTTGATTAGTTGTTTCAGTTGAACTAATAATTCTGCACCTGTCGTTTCTTCACTGGTAGGATGTGGTGTATAGCTGGCTAATACCGGCCATGTTACTTCTGGTCTACCTAGTGGACCAAGCCTGGTAATGTGATTTTGATGTTGTAGGGCGCCTTTAAACCAGAGCGCATGCTCTTGGTAAGTTAGTGGAATTTCAATACCCTCGAAAGGAATGTATTCCATTGGATGTTCCTCGTCTTTGTAGAAGTGAAACACATGTGTTACTGGATTTGCTTCAGGGAAGATAATCCACAAATAGAATACCTCTGTCTGACTATATTCGAGTGCCTCATTTACAAAAATTACCCTACTACCTTTTGATGATAGGCCATTTGTTATAAGTTTTAGAGTGGTTTTTCCGTAAATTTTCAGTGATTATTATAGCATCCGGGTCGTTTTCTTGTAAACCTGTAATATCAAAACCTGGTAGGGCTGCATCTGCTACAGCTCCACCGGTTGCGTTTTTGTCGCCCTTAACCGACAGTGTTTAATGAAAGTTGCAGAGCAAGTT
This sequence comes from Lissotriton helveticus, assembly GCF_964261635.1. NCBI lineage: Eukaryota > Metazoa > Chordata > Amphibia > Caudata > Salamandridae > Lissotriton > Lissotriton helveticus. The sequence continues at coordinate 48,395,631 of NC_136069.1, forward strand.
TCAAGGAAACAAAGAAAGGTGCACAATATTTTGGAACACTGTATTCTTCAACGTTGAACAAATCAAAAACTAATATATAGGATTCTCGTCCTACTCCGTTATGGCGGATATTTGATCCTTTTACCCACTCCAGATGTCTATTGGAGTATTTACGGGAAAAAGGGGTCTCTGAGAAAAGCACGACTGAGTTACTCTAGTATGTAGCGTTAAATTAGTTCCTTACCAAACGTTGGGCGCCATGTAGTGTAGTTCCTATATTCCCAATAGGCTCTGCGCATTGGAATAATATTTCCTATAGATTAGACGTAGGACTGAGGTCGACTAGGTCTCTATCGAATACATTAAACTTAATTGTGAGTGCCAGCTAGCTCAGAGGTCACTAGAAACTTTCTTGAATTCACAAGAAGGGATTAGTTTCTGACAATCGCATAAACATGACAACTTTGTTTCCCAAGTATAAGAAATATATCTCTAGAGTCGCGGAAACAATAGATAAGTATTTCACTGAGTCAATCGTGCATGCTTCGTTTCAACAGAGGTGCAGAGAATTAGAGAGACGGGCGTTTTCAATAAAAAGGGTTTATTGAACAATCTTTTTTCTCATGCAAGAGAAGTGAACTGCTACATTCGTAATGTAGACTGCAAAGTATAATGCGTACAGCAAGAACACTATTATAAAATAATACTGTAAGAGCATTGTATGGTTTCTAAACCATGTATAAATACATAAATAACAATGACTAAAATACTCAACTGGTGCTTCTAAAATACGCCTACCCCAGTGTACCTAAGTCTAGTACGAGGGAAGAAGTAAGTATTGTGCAGCATAGGTTTTAGTTTTCTTTGCCAAGAATCTATCCAAGATTTCTCTTGGATTCTATTCAGCTCCATACCTTGGTGTAGAATGAAGGAGGTCTGGTATCTCTGTCTCAGGACTCGATTTCCCAACACCCCGCAAGGGGAGCTTGTAAACACTCGAGCTGGATTCTCAGTGAGAGAAAGGCAGCCTCTCAATCAGTGCTTCAGCTGGAGAGTCGGCTTCCTTCTGCACTTGCTGTAGCGAGCTGCGTCGGGCAAGTAGATAGTCGAACAGCTCCTGAACCACCGCGTCTTGCTAGAGCAAGTGAAGTTATATTTATACCTTGAAGGTGTCTAGGAATGCCATAGTGTGACGTAAAGTCGGGCATCATAACGTCAGGAAAGAAGCCCTAGGGAATAGTAGTTCTTTGCAAAGTACATGAGTTCTTGGACAAATCAATATTCTAGCAAGGGGAAGTGCGCTAACAGCTTAAGCCGATTTTCCAAGAAATCGTTGTGACGTTTGGTACGGGTGGAAATAGCCATGCCTGTATTTGGTCTGCATGGGCTATGTCTAAATAAGGGCTTGATTTCTATGCCTATATTAGGGCAATGTGAATTGTACCTATATAAGGGCATGAATCGGGAAAATTCACTCGGAGCCTAAAACACCACACAACACTTTCAGCTGCATTCAATACCGTATCAGACTCCAGCCTCATCAGAAGACTGAATGACAAAGGCATCCAAGGATTGACCCCCAATTGGATATGCCCCTTTCTCACAGGAAGACACAGAGAACACCCTACACATCTGATCCCAAGATTATGATTTGCGGAGTCCCCGGGGTTTATCACTCAGCCCAACCCAGTTCAATATTTACATTTCACCACTTGTCAACATCATCAGAGCATACAGCATCTCCATCATTTCTTACGCAAATGACACCTAACTCATCCTACCAATGTCCGAAAAGTACAGGCACAACTTCACCAAATGCATGATCAACTTAGATAGGTGGATGAAAACCAACTGACTTAATCTATACTCCGTCATGGGCTAGAGGTAGCGTCATAATCCCCAACCTTTGATCACCTCTCTGCAATAACACGGGGACGACACATTTATCCAGGACCATGAGAACACCCCCTTACAAATCAAATACACTTATCATATGTGGGTTGCCCCCTTCTGTCCTGGGACAATATATCCATATTCACAATGAAGGAGCACCAAGTCGGCTCTTCACCTAGTTCCCTATTCCAATTGAATTCCGTTTTTTTCTCCCTTCTTTGCCCATCAATATTCAGGTGTTATCAAAGTGTAAGGATTCCCTCGCTTTGCACACCCTTATTCTCGCTCGTGAATTGCAATGGAGCACGCTGAACAATATTACGAGTCTGAAAACTTTATTGTAACATGCATTTGAAACATGGAGCTCCGGCACCATGTCAACCGACAAACACGCTTCCCAAATGCCATGCCCGCTCTCCATTGGCCCAGGCATCCACGTGACCCGGGTCCCGCCTAACCACGCCCACTCCAGGAAGCGAGTGCCTTCAGTATATCTCCGGCGCTGGGAAGGGCTGCTGGTTACTTCCACGGGGCGTACCGCAATAGGAACCAAGTAGGTTACCTGACTGAGAAGCAGAAGCCGCAAGTAAGTCCCGCAACACTTGATCGTCCCGGATCTTTGATGTAACATCTGCGAACCACGCTGCGGCACTAATTCCATGCTCGCACCTCATTTCTTTACCTACCAGGTTATGTGAGCACACAGCTCTTGGAACCCGGACGCCCATGAAGCGGTCAATTGCCGCTTTCTGAGTAAGCTGATAGCATTACTAGTTTTACATGTACCTAGGTTTTAATCCGCTACATCTAACAATATCTATGAGAAATCCGATCTTTGGGATTGAAAGTTGTGGCGAGCCCTGGGTGTTTGTGAGACACATGTGCTCCCAGTAAACGCAATTGCTATCACTGCGTTTACGAATACCTGCTAAGGCGACCCCCTGTCCATTCAGAAAACCCCTATCAAGGGAGGTTGCTGTGCACATCTGTTAATCCACATAATTTGTTTTCTTCAACTATAAAGTTTATTTGCGTGCATCTTGGGTGCCGTGATCTACCCGAGGTCACGGTGCAAAGTTAGACATCCAAACAGAAGCAGGTTCTCACTCCTGACCCAGAGCACAGCTTGTAAGAATGTTTCAATAACTTTATAGGTGAAGAAAACAAATTATGTGGATTAACAGGTGTGCACAGCAACCTCCCTTGATAATGCTTCATTTTTTGTCTACCCGACAAGCTAGATGCACCCGCAAAGTGGAAAACATTGGATCAATTGGTATAAACACGTAACGCAATACACGTGAGATGAACATTCGAGTTTGTTGAAGAGAGCATGAGCCAGCATTTGATTTTATGGACACGAACAATTGCATTGTATTTTTCCATTTTTTTAACACTGTTTTTACCATCAACCACTAGGTGTTGTTAAGATTGCAATTATGTATGTACAGGCTAAGGATACGTGCTATTTGGTGTAATAGGAATCGTGCTATATTTTGACATCGAATGGGAGGGCGGGGTACACAATTGAAACGTTTATTGTTACTATCCAAGAGCGATAGTATAGGAAGTTTTTGACGAAGTTGAGGGCTGCGAGCTATCTGATTAGATGGTTTATGGGACATGTAGGCAAGAGAGGTCAGTAACAACTACAGGGCAGGAGCGCTAGGTCAACTACTGGAGGCGGGGTAACGTCATGGTGGTTTAAAATTGGTACAGGAAGTCCGTTGTTAGTTTTTAAGTCTCGAATTTAGAAAATGGATTTCAGCGCGAATAGACGTAACGGAGATGTGAAAGGTACGGGTTACTGTTTTAGCATTTTATGATATGACTGAAAAACTGTCCTGGGTGGCCTCATGGGAGGGGATTTAAAGGTGGTTTAAACATTAGTAACACCAGTGATAATTGTTGATAACGTTCTTTAGGTATAATAGCGGGAGGAGTACAGTTCCGCTTGTGTAGAGGGAAAAGCGTGGGGAAAACATAGAGTATCGACCTGTTAGTATGGCAAATGTATATGTGATGGAATGATGTCCAGACGATCGTATTCTGTTTAATTTTTTTTTCTATTTGTAGTAAACTCCTGAAGAAGGGCTTAATGACAGCCCGAAAAGCATTGGGTGATTTGTGAACTATGACTACAACTATGAATGCTTTATGTTTTTGCCACGTGCCCGGGCAAATGCTTGGATGAGCATACCCGAGGCACTAGAAGCTGTATAAAAACATATTCATCTTACGTGTTTATTCACAACAAAGAATCAAGAAATAAAATAATGGACTTATAATTTTTGGCAGTACATGGATTATTGATGCTGACAATGGATAAGCTCATAAGTGATTGAAACATTCTTACAAGCTGTGCTCTGGGTCAGGAGTGAGAACCCGCTTCTGTTTGGATGTCATTCAGAAAACCCGCCATTCTTTAACACCAGACGAGGGGTTAACAAACCCGTAGGGGGCCAATTACAAGTGTACAATTGTATCAGAACGGATCTGGTACGGCTCCCTACAAAAATGCCACCAGGTTTAACAAGGCTCCCATTGTTGGCGATCTGCACCCGTGATTAAGACACATCTTCACGGCCTTTGCCATTAGGAGCACTCATTATATGTTTTATGTACAAAAATGTTTGTTCATTGTCCATGTGATCCCAACCCCCTTTTTCCTTAATCTTTTTTTCACAGGTTTTTCTTCCAGAACGGGGAGAAGACATCACTATTTTGTAAAGGGCCACAAGTTTGTGGTTCTGTTTTTCATGATCGAGGGTAGGGCGCATCTTAGCGTGTGCGTACCGCCCAGGTCATCCACACTGGTCCTGACGAAAACCCACATTGGCAAGATGGTTGAAACATGTAGACCTGTATTTTAATCACATAGCACACGTCGCTATTTTAATTCACTACACGTCACCGGAGTCTACCTAATTAGACATAGGTGTCACAGTTTATCTCCAAGGGTGTCCAATCACACAGGAATAAAATCTTAGAGTGAGTAGCATTGGACTCTTTTTAAATCACTAATCACCTTTTAATATCACCGCACATATAAAAAGAAAACAAAATACCCGCTCCACTGTAGTCAGGTGTCGAAGCACACCCTGCTGGCACTCGGCCTGCGGGGTGGGACCCCGATGATGAAGCATGTCACCAACTAGGTTGGTGAGTGAGGGGTCTTCAAAAAGGACATCCTATGTCCTGTAATAAAGTTGGGCACATTGTGCATTATTGATCTCTAAGTTGTGGTTACAGAGTCTTTCTCTGTTATACCCAGGGGGCACTCCTCCAATTGTTAAACTATACTCCGACAAGACGGAAGTGTTGATTTTTAGAAACTGGAACAGCCTCATGTACTCCACCTGTTGACCTTCAGAGCGTGTTCACACACCCACAAAAACCAACCACACAAGTAACCTGGGTATCATCTTAGACAACAAACTCAGCATGGCAGCGCAGGTCAACACAGTCAGCTCCTCCTGCTTTCACGTATTACGCATGCCTCGAAAAACCTTCATATAGATTCCCAGGAGCTCCAGAAATATAGTCACTCGCGCCCTCATCACAAGCAGACTAGACAACAGTAATGCACTATACTCCGGAATCTTTAACCACCTCCTCCACTGAGGTCAGACCATCTAGAATGCCACAGCAAGACTCCTCCATCGCACCCACATAACTTCACACCTCCGAGAGTTCCACTATCTGCCTATACAAAAATGCTGCCAATTCAAACTCATCTCGCACGCATATAGGGCACGGCACAAAATAGGACTGGAATACCTTAATAGCCACCTTCACTTCCGTGAACCCACCAGAAACCTGCACCCAGCCTGACTCTCACTAGCACCCCTCATCCACAAAAGCAGAACGGGAGGTCTAGCTTTTTCACACATCACACCAAAAGCATGGAATTGCCTCCCTCTACACATTAAGGGCTCCTCCTGGCTTCTTGTGGATTTCAAGAAGCTGAAGAGCTGATTCTTCGACTAACTACCCATGGCCGGCTCACTCACCACTCCTGCAGATTCAGATCTATAGACCAGCTCTAACGCCTGGATACCCTACCGGGGGACAAGTCGCACTTTACAAATACAGCTACATTGCATAACTTAAGAAGTTGTAAGGAATCCTAATTGCAGCAGCCAGACAAGATTAAACCTAAATAGGTAGGACCATTTACTCCCACTCAAGCACTGTATTGGTTATTTATGTGTAAAAGAATTTCCTTTAACACCCTTTGCATTGCATATTGGATGATTCACGGGTCAGGGCCAACCTTTCAACAATCAAAACTCTAATTATCCACCTAGATGAAATCTTCAGACCAAGATCAGCACTATCAACCCACATGATGAATAGACTGTATTCACTTAGACTGATGTAGATGCCCGGCACACATGACAGGTATATACACTTCACAGTGGCCATTATGCACACACCATACACACTTATGACTTTAGGTACGATCCCTCAAATCACATTTACTCTTGAATACTCTCCTGAAACAAACTCCCTAATTCTTTTAAATGCACACTCCTGGGTCCTTATAGAATAATCTTTTTCTATAAACTGGCTGTGCTTCGATTCAGGGGGACATCAAACAACATGAGTGAATAGTATTTCTGTTTCTCTCTGACCTACTATTTGGTGCTTGGATTCCAATGGGTATGCAGATCTACAGAAGATCCATTATAATAGTGCACATGAACTCCTTTTGCCACATTCTGCCTAGTTACAGGATCAGCATTTCTCAATTATCCAGTTTATTTGCCTCCCATCTGTCCTTAAACTTTCTACTGTATGTATTTTGCATGTCATCTTTCTGTTTATAGGTGTAATAGGACTTTGTCCACATCATGCTGTGTTAATTATTTTTAAATCGACACGTTATAATTTGTTTTCTATTCATTTTCAGTAGAGCAGTCAAAAGAAGACAGTACAAGTAAGCAAGGGCCACATGCATCCGCTGAATATAAGAAAGTCTCACCACTGAAATCCACAACTGAGCTGCATCAAACAATTCAAACGGACAAGCAGCTTTTTACCTGTACAGTGTGTGAACAGAGCTTTACTGAAAAGGAGTCTCTTCAAGTTCATTTGGGGATTCACACAGGGTTAAAGCTCTTTCCCTGCAACAAGTGTGAAAAAAGCTTTACTCAGAAGGCAAATCTTCACCGTCACATGAGGATCCACAGAGAGGTGAAGCCCTTTCAATGCACTGCATGTGAAAAGAGGTTTACTCAACATAATGATCTTCGTCGTCACATGAGAATCCACACAGGATTAAAGCCCTTTCCCTGCACCGAGTGTGAGAAAAGCTTTAGTCAGCATTGTGATCTGCAACGTCACATGAGAATCCACACGGGAGTGAAACCTTTTCATTGCACAGTGTGTGGGAAAAGCTTTACTCAGAAGGCACATCTTCAAAGTCATATGCGAATTCACACAGGGGTGAAGCCATTTCCTTGCCCTGAGTGCGAGAAGAGTTTTAGTCAGCATTGCGACCTTAAACGTCACAGGCGAATTCACACAGGAGTGAAGTCTTTTCACTGCACAGTGTGTGGGAGGAGCTTTACTCTAAAGACAACTCTCCAATACCACATGAAAACCCACACAAGAACGAAGCCGCTCTCCTGAAGTCAGTGTGAGAAGAGATTTAATCGCAATAATAATCTTCAACAGCACCTGAGAATTGATACAGGAATCAAACCCTTTTGCTGCAAGTGTTCAAAGAGATTTACTCAAAAGTTACAACTTCTGCTGGAGGTTAAACTCGTACAGGGACAAATGAACCAAGTGTTCATGCAAATGTAATGTTAAGTCTACAATCGGAGTCTATTTGCATCACATGAGAAAGCTGAAATCCAAAATTGTAATACAATGGGTAATAGTAATGAGTATGCAAAATAAATGGTTGCCCATTAAGCTTCAAAACCTGGCACAGAATGTAGAAATGCTGCTTATTTGTTTCAAAACAACAGTAACCATTTCAAACTACTAGACTGTTATCACCTTGTTGAAGGTCTCGCTACAACTGCACTGAAGAAAGGTCCTCGAAAATAACAGTCATAAAAAAGCCCTTAGTTCTGCATGCACTGAGAAGGACCTTCAGCGTCCAGTATTTGTTGGTAGTTGGCCATTTTCATTCTACTCAACTCTTAATTAGGTTGGCAATTTAAAAAAATTACTTTAAATTGCCATTTCTTTATTTCCATTTCTTAAACACTGACGGCACTTCATCCAGATCTGGCTTCCGGCGTTTGGCCTGAAGTTGAATCCCACCAAAATGAAATTCCTGCGATTCCCCACCGCTACTAAATGTAACTAGTCCAACATTGTCTTAGTGGCATGAGTCTGGACTGTTTGAGCCCCAACTTTCCTTTTTTTGTTGAAAGAGGCAGAATAGAACAACATAATGGGAGTAAAAGGGCTGGACAGAGGCTGTTGTAGTGGATTTTGCTAACAGGAGGCCTATGGGACTATGAGAAAAGAACACCCAAAGAGTCCTCTACATATGGTGTCCATATTCAGTTTGTCAAAGTATGCCCATATCTCTTTAGAGATCTCTTATTTGTGCGATGGTATATCTTTTGTACACAATTTGTTTGTAAGGTTAGGCTTATACATTATTTTGATAATAACTTCTAACAGGGATGCATGCACGCCATAGGTTTACATCCTCCTCTAACATTCACTCTCCCTGTTCACACAGTACGTCTAGAAAGTTTGACCCTTGAATAGATTGTTTTTGGGGACTTTGATTTGTTGAGCTAGAAGAGAGAGTAAGTGAAGTCTATCATCTCCAAAAATGAATGGTATTCATTAGTAACTTCAGACAGTAATAACATTATCAAACCTGCTTATAAGGAGGGTGGTATTATTAACCACTTGGCTGCTAAGGCATTCCCAACAATCCCATTGACTTTCCATTGAAATCAATGGAAACTCCATGACGAGTTACCCTTGTCATTAGCGCTGAAGGGGTTAAACAAGACCCTGCTGAAATTCTGCTGATGTTATCTGTTATAGAGTGATACTCCAAGCTCAGATTTGAATCCAGCGAGTGAATTGATGAGAACTGTCACTAATGAGGTATTATCAGTGAGGGTTCCTAGTCCAAATGAGCATGAATTCTTAAAAACAAATCAAAGAATTCCCTCAATCTTTACCTTACTAGAGATTCACAAACAACTGCAAAACCCTCCAAGGAGAATTAGTAGGTGGAAGACGTTCACTTTTGGAGTCTTTCTATAAGTTTATTGACTGATTCATCCAAACTTTTGTATCATCCTCAAGGACTTATGTAACGTATAGTATGGATTTGATTACCAGCTCAGAGGATTTTCTTATTGACTATGTGATACACATCTTGGTCACACTAAAAATACAATCTCTGTATACACTATTTTATATATCAAACAAAAAACTATTTATATGATAGAATTTTGGGGGGGGAACAAAAGACAAGGTTGGTAATGATCCACAAAGATTGTATTGCCTCTGTCACAGATAACTGTGGGAGACGGGTTTGCTCTGGATCTGGAGAACATCTGCTCCTGAATATCTGCATCATATCTATAGTGACACAAGCCCCTTTTTGACAAATATCACACATTTTAGTCACTATATTAGTTTCCTAATTTAGACTGGTGATTTGGCCACTCTTGAATTATTCTATATCTGGTTAAACTCCAGTTCAGGGGACATCAATTCACCTGAGATTACCTGTATTGACCTTATTATTAGGATAAAAGATAAACGAGTAACCAACTAAAGAAGCTTCTGAATAAACACTTGCACATTTCTAGGGATGTTTCAGACACTCCAAACAAAGCTCTTTTTACCAGTTGCCTAACTCCCTACTATTTTGTCTCAACTGGGCTCTTCCACCTATCCCTGGTCCTTCTAAGTCCCTGTGCCTTTTGGATTTAAATACTTTTTTGAGCATGATAACATAAAGCATCTACTGAAACAATTTATCAGCTCAAAGTCCTCCAGTGTGATCTGTGCACTATAGTGTCCATGTGTTCGTATCTATATTGGTCAGACTACATAAAAGTTAAGGCCTGCATCTTACATTGCAGCCAAATTAGATAAAATACAGCTTGCGTTCCACTAGTGGGACACCTCCATGATTTTAGATAGAGTCCAGATGAGATAGTGGCAAGTGTTTGAGCAGATGGTGCCCAAACCTCATGGATGAGCTATTTCCTCCACTCTCACCATTCAGTAAAGCAGACTTTGTAGTCTACCGATGAGTGCCCATGCAACAACTGATTTGTAGGGAGAATATTTGTGTGTGATACAAAACATATACTGGATCATATGAGGGCAATAACCAACCAAGATTTCCGCCACAATACAGTTTAACATTTTATGGAAGTAAATGATGGTGAATATCAGAATCTCTAATACTTTGGTATTGACTTTATTCACAAAAATCCCAGAGGAGGTAACAGACTTTTCAAGTAAAGGGCTTGGAATCAAAATATAAACTGAATCATCCATAGTTGAAAGGTTTAAATAAGGATGAAGAACATTTGTACATTTGTAATGATGCAATTATTCAGGCTTGAAATCAAGCCCAATGTTTTCAGTGCTACTTTGTCACAATATGTCTTGGGTTGTAATCAATGTTTCAATCATTTGTTTCTTTTTCACTTAAGATGTGGTATTATATTGAAAAGTGGATCCCCTTTCTTATTATCTTGGAAGAAGTTTAATGCCCACTATTAGATTAGATTTGAAAATTGATAATGACAGATTAACAATTTAATGTCAAGGAGACTGATATAGCAATTTAATTTAGACCCACAAATTGTTTACCAATTGGTGTACTAGTTAATTTCAAGCACGTCACATTTCACCGTGGTCTGGCACATAATTATGCATGATTTGTTCACAGTGGCCATCATGATCGTTATAGGGAGTATTCATTTTTGTTCTTGACCCACTCCCTTGGGCTTAATCGAAGAGTTGCCAACAGTTAATTTTTTATATCGGTTTGTACTACGCCATATGACCCTGTTCATGACATAAGATATTGTTAAGAATGCCACATGGTGTTGGTGAAAATAATTTGTCAATAGTGACCTGGCCAACTTTGCAGTAAGTAATTTCAAATGAAAGAACAGGTCTGTTGATGTGTGTGTAGAAGAATCTTTTTCTGAAAGAATATTATCCGCTCTATAAGTCTAAAGCACTTTTTAAGGCAAGTATCTCAATAGGCTTTAACTTTGACACCCAAGATTAAATCTGTTGAGAAGCAAAATCTATGAGCAAGTAGAAATGTATGAAGTAACCGTCTTCATAATTGTAATATAAACTTTGAATTAACATATAATATAATTATGTACATGGAGGACTTTTTTTTATTAATACAAGTGATGTGATAATTCCAATGATTATTTTTATTCTAATCATGTAATGTAAAATTTCACTATTCTATTTTACTACATGACCATTTTTTTACAATGGATTTCATTACGAACATTAATATTTGACAATGATGATTTGAGTTCTGTACGGGTATTTAGCGGTGGCAGTGTTGTTATGATCAAGACCTGTTTGGGCCTTGCCTGCGTTATCTATGTTCGTCAGCTGATAACAATAAAGGCACAACAGCAAACTCTGTTATTCTTTGATTCTTTCTTAGTTGACAGCATGATGTCATTCAATACAAAGTAGGATTTCATATGTCCTGCAACCAAGCCCTGGTCCCGCAACATACCGTAACGCCACAGTGGGGCACACTCATGAGAGGCGAGATACGCTGCTGTACAGTCATTTTATTGTTGCATGAGGGAAGAACATGTTTCGACTTGACCCTTAAATCTTTCTCACAGTAGGTTCCATTGTAAACAGTGACATGTTTTTACAGATTACATGAAAGGTGAAAAGAGACTCATTTCATGAATTGTGTAAAAAGACTACAAAACCAAATTTTCTAATTAAAACAAAGATAACGATTCCCCGATGCCGAAGAATATTTATCAAATACAATTAATTTCAGGTGTCAATACCATTGTGTGCCATTCCAGATATTGAAAATGCTGTCTCCAGCTCTTCTTTTTTAACACTTCGTTCCGTTTATACTCCCTGTGAACGGAATAAATTTCATTTATACACAGAAATCCCCAAAAATGTATTATCTACTGTAATGTTTTCAAAACCCAAGTGGCAGATGTACTCTTAGAATATAACATAAGTGTGCCCCAATTTGTACAGCGTGTTATCCAGTATTAAATATTGTTATTGTCCGTTTTCTATCCTTTTATCACTAAGTACATCATAGATCATTTTTCATTACCTTTCATGCCTTAAATACACTGAAAGGGATCCAATGATTAAACATGTCGTCTTCTACAGTATCATATAACCCAAGTGGGTGGGATCCACATCCACTAAACTCTGATTTTGCCGCAGTCGCAAAATAATCCAAACAAATGATAAAACGTTTAATACCAAGTGGGCTATGAACTAATATAAATGTACGTATTAGTGATGCAACCTGAAGTAGGTGGTTGACACAGCAGTGCTATTCCTCAACTTTCCACTTTAGGATATCAAAGGTCCTGTTCTGAGTCACGGATTTGTCCTTAAGCTTCAGCCCTATAGCGAGGACTCTATAAGTTGGAAACAAAGGGGGGGAAATCCCAAATGAATGATCTGACACACATAAACACCAGGGATAAAATTTTAAAAATACCTTAGAAGTTACCAAAACCCTATAATTGTCAAATGAAAACATTACATACAATCAGAAAACTGAAGCAAATGCATGGAAGATGTCTTTAAGCTGGTTTTAGATGCACATCGTCACCAGCATTCAGACTGTTGGGTTCACAGGTTTTCAAATCAATACAGTGACTCCAATCGGCGAAAGGAGGCTTCCCTATCGCCTTTCTTTATATTTCTTGGTATTCTGCCATTACCAAAAAGGGTCGCTTTTGTCCAATTTGAATTATGACATTTCAAAATGTCTTGCAACCGGATATTTCTGACGTTTGTCAGTAAAAGCCCTTAGATGTTCTAAAATATGTTTCTTCATAGAAAATATATGTACCTCATGTGACACGGACATAATGTCACATAGACGAAAAATGAGATGTTCATGTTAGATATAGATTAATCCTATACTTTTTATGTGGAACCTCAGTCTGCAACTTAAGAATGGTAACTACATGTTTTGCATCCTTCACATGGGAAAAAACACAGATCTTTTGTTTTTCCTCTGCTGTGTCATCAAAATGGTTAGGTACTATATTATCCTTTATGATCCTAGCCTTCTCATATTTTATCTCAGGACATGGCCCCGAAAAAGGTTGTATAGCAGTATTAATGAACAAAATGTCCCAGTGAATTAACCTTTTCTTCCTTATTGCACTGGACTGACAAAGAATTGGTTATAAACCTTATTGTTTTTTTCAATTGTTCTGTTGTCCTTTCTTTAGGTCTTTCAAGCAGGAGTGGCTCCTCCGACGGGATGGGCCATCCTGACTGAGAGTCATTAAAGGTGGAGAAGAGTTGTGCACCATAAGTGCGCAAGTCGGTTTGGCCTGCCGTCTTGGGCCGGCCAAACCGATTTCTCTACCTGGCTGCCTTGCACAGCCATGTGGAGAAAAGGCACAGACTCCCAGTGCCCAAGCGAGCACTAGGTCAGCCCGCTCAGACCACTCCCAGCACTGCTCTCCTGCTGGTATCACCTGTAGGAGAGCAGCCCTGTGACTGACCCCTGGGAGCCTGTGCACTCCGTTAAAAGAGCACCAAGGTGGAGACCACAGTGGCAGGTAAGGGCTTTTAATGTATTATTTCCCCGCACCCACCCTCCCAATGTTTGCATTGCCTCACTGCTTTGAGGTTAGAGCAGCTGCCACTGCTTTCAAGGTTAGATTTGAAATAAGATGTTCACTCTTCAAACGCCGAGCTTTGTTTTCTGCTATTTTGGGTACCTTTAATGGGTAGCCCCTGGTGAACATCCTTTTCATGAGCTAATTTTTGGTCCCCTCATAGCCCTCTCCATACTGCAGTTTCTCTTTATATGGACCAAATCCCCATTCGGTATATTCCATTTGATATGTTCTGGGTGGCAGCTGGTTGCTCATAGTATGCTGTTAACAGACGTTAGCTTTTTATACAGGGAAGAATGTATGTAACTCCCTGCTGCTTCTGTCTTTACATCCAGGAAACAACAGGTCCTAGTTGTACACATCCCAATACTCAATCTGATATTTCAGTTGTCATCAATGAGTATTTCCCGGAAATAATTCAGATCCTGTTGGCTCTTTGTCCATAAAATGAACTTGCCATCTAAATAACGGAGTCATAGGGAAACTTTCTAAAACTAAAGTTGATGTGTCTATCATCATTGGACACCTGTCCCTCCCTCCAGGCAATGGAAAGAGAGAGTCGTATAGATGGGGCCGGAGCATGTGCCCATAGCGGTCCCTCTGCTCTGGCCTTATAGCTATGTTGCCAAACAAAAAGGCATGCTTTGATTTGTTTAAAACTTTGGTTCCTTTGGATGGATTTTAATCAGATTTGGGAATTGCTTAGCATAGGTCCAGCATGCCAAATTATGTGCAGTTAAGGAAGGGGTAAAAAATGTGTTTTCTACATATAGCTCTCATAACAATGTGTGCTTATACCTATGATCACAACTACTGAACAGATTAACTACAAATGTGGAATGAAATTAGAACTTCACTCAGAAATATTACTTTTGTTGGTGTGGTGTAATATCCGTTCAGTAGTTTTAAAGGTCTGCAGACCGAACACGCCTAAAATGATTCCTGTTATCCACTAAAATAGAGTGCAGGTCCCTTCTTACATGGTCTCCTTTAAGGCCACAGCTCATAATTGGTAGAAATGATATTGAGGCCACAGACTAAGTGGTCAATATTTGACCGTTTGCAATGTACACGGTCTAGGTAACAAGGCCATGGACTAAAGAGTGCCATGTAGGTAGAGATCGAGGTATAGTTATTGAGTCCGCACACACAGGGTGCCATTTTGGGTGTGTCCAGTCTGCAACCCCAAAAATATATATTGTTACAATACATAACCATTAACTGTATACATTGACATGATAAGTTCTGGTGAAATCATAAGTAGGTCAAAAGTGCAGTTGTTTGTAGACATTAGCATAACCCCAAAATGACAATGTATTTTTCAGACCCCATTCAGGGAGCCTCGGCAATCGGGAGCTACTGAGCCTCTATTCTAGAGGTTGAGTTAGTTTACCTCTGCCTTAGGGTTTAAAGCCGTACCAAGGTTCTGCAATACTGGGCCGTCAGCACTTGACAGTCAGTGGTAGTGAAGAGATATGGGGCTCATTAACATCCCACAACACAACATCTTGGTTTTCTTTTGTTTTTGTTTTTATATTCTTTTTTTTAACTGCATAGAAAAAACACAGTGGTGTACATCACAGCTGCAGCATTGAACGCATAATTGTACCAGACAAGACCGAGGCATAGCACATGAAATCACAGATATAAGCCTTACAGTAGACAGGATTACATCATATATTTAGACCTGTATCAGTGGGCATTCGCACAGAATGTGACAAAACGTCCCTACCTCCCCCAGCCCCTCCGACAGAGCCCGTCAGAGCCATGGCCAATGAGCCGCAACCTTATTCCTGAGATATACACATGGTGGAGTATTTTCAGTTGAATCAGACGAAGTCTAGCCGATATGGCCACTTCCCTAGGGGATGCCAGCGCTCCATTCCACTCCTCTTCATCTATTTCCAGCCCATCCGCCTCCCATTTTCTCTTGAGATTATGCAACAACTCAGGGGAGTTATTAACAATCTTTTTATATGTGAGGGAAATGGCGTGGTCAGGAATGTGACCATCCAGTAGTCTGTCTTCCAGGGGGGAGGATGCTGGGGGAAGGGTCCCAGGGGGAATGTTGGATTGGAGGGAGTGGCGAACCTGCAAATAGCGGTAGAATTCTCTAGGGGCAAGCTCATAAGTCTGCTGGAGGTGTGCGAATGATACGACCCCTTTGGATCCCCATAGGTCTCGAAAGTGGGAGATCCCAATCATGCCAGATTTGCACAGAGTGTTTGGTGGGCCCGGTGAGCGGGAACCTACCCGGCCTAGAATACAGTGCTCTCTCGTATTTCCCCCCTCGGCAACAGCCACCGGTCCATCCCATACCCCGGGTCGTTACCATCACAGTACGTGCCCTGGTTGATGTCTGAGAGGTGTGCAGCCCAGTAATATTTGCGGATATCCGGTAGCGCAATACCCCCATCAAACCAACCAAGCGTCAATTTCTGAAGGGAGATGCGAGGCGCCCCAGCCCATAAAAGCTCCCGGAGTGAGGCTTCAAGTGTCGCAAAGTATGACTGTGGCACCAGATCAGGATGGTTCTGTAAAGCATACAAGAATCTCGGTAGTGCCATCATTTTAAACAGCGACGCCCTGCCTAACAGGGACAGTGGGAGTTTGCGCCACGCGGCCGAGTCCCTCCGGAAGCGCTGCAAAGGAGGGAGGAGGTTCTTCTCGTAGCGAGTGCTCGCAGTCTTGGAGACATAGACCCGCAGGTATTTGAACCCATCCGCAGCTACAGTAATTGGGCAATCGCGGGGCACAGCCGGTGGGTTGCCATGAAGGACATAGAGTACAGATTTGCTCCAATTTATGCTATAACCTGAGTTTCGCCTAAAGCGCGTGAAAATGTCCATGGCCACCATGAGTGATTTACATGGACTAGCCAAATACAGATGGATGTCGTCTGCATATAGCGAGATTCTGTCCTCCCAGCCGTCTGCCCATCGGAGTCCTTTTATAGAAAGGTCATGTCGAATCCAGACAGCTAAAGGCTCCAGGGACAGAGCAAAGAGCGGCGGCGAGAGGGGACACCCCTGCCGTGTCCCTCTTTCCAGAGCAAATACCTCAGAGAGTTTGTTATTAACAGTAACATGGGCAAGTGGCTCAGAGTAAAGGAGGCGGACCCAGCCAATAAATTCGGGCCCGAAACGCAGCTTCCGGAGGACCGTTATCATGTATGGCCATTCAAGAGTATCAAAAGCCTTGGCCGCATCTAGGAACACTAGCACAGCGTCCTCCCGGATGGTGTGGCAGCGCCCCAACACCCCTTGCACTTGGTGGAGGTTAAGAGCGGTATTGCGATGTGGCATAAAACCCGACTGATCTGGGTGGACCAGTGTCGAGAGGACAGTTCGGAGCCTGTTAGCGAGAACCTTAGCCAGGATCTTGAGTTCCGAATTAAGTAGGGAGATAGGCCTATAGGAGGCACACAGGTTTCTGGGTTTGCCGTCCTTAGGGATGGGAACGATGGTAGCTATTCGTTGATCTCTGGGTAGTAGGCCTTGCTCTTTACTTTCCTCAAACATCCGCTTAAGGTACGGACTAAGGCCATCAGATTTGAGCTTATAAAGCTCAATAGGGAGCCCGTTGGGTCCCATAGCCTTACCAGAACGCAGATCACATATGGCCCTGCTAAGCTCCTCCACCGAGAGCGGGGCCTCCAGTAGTTCCCTCTCCACATCCGTAAGGGCAGGCATTCGGATGTCGGTCAGCAAGTCAACCATGTCCTCCTCAGGCCGGTCTGACCCTCTAATGTAAACCTGTCGGTAGTGTTTCTCAAACTCTCTAACCACCTCCCGGGGTTCCGTGACAGCTGTTCCAGAATCGGTCAAGATTTCCGCTACTACCTTCTGCATCTGCTGTTTTTTGTCCAGCCACGCAATAAGCTTGCCAGCCTTGTCTCCCTGATCATAAATCCTACCCTCCCTATCCCTAAGGGTAGTACGCGCTGCATCCTTGGCCAGCGCCTTATACTCGGCTCGTTTGAGGTTCAGCTGATGGGTCCCCTCCGGGCTGTCCCCGGCTAGCACCGCATCCTCAAAGGCATGCAAGTCACCTTCCACTTTGAGCATTTGTGCCTCTCGCTCCCTACGACGGCCCGCAATTACTGACAGGGCCTCCCCTCTCAGCACCGTCTTAAACACCTCCCACAGTATTACCGAGGAATCCACTGTACCCTCGTTCTCCTCAAAATAGCGGTCTATCGCTGTAGCAAGGGCCTTACGTGTATCAGGGTTTCGGAGATGGCAGGCACTAATCGGAGCTACTCTGCCCTCTCGTTTGTCTCCGATCGTAAGATGGACCAGTAGAGGGGAATGGTCTGATATACCACGCGCCAGGTGGGTAGCCTCCCGAACAACCATGCCGCACTGTAGAGGTGCAAAAACATAATCTAGACGGGAGAAGGAGCGATGCGGACCCGATAAGAAAGTGTATTGCCTGTCGGTGGGGTGCTTGAAGCGCCAGAGGTCTGTGAGGCCAAACGTGTCTATAAAATCGGCTAGCCACATCTGGCCGGAGGGTAGGTCCCTCGGGGGATGCCTATCACAGTGACTGGAGACCACCGCATTAAAGTCGCCCCCGAAAAAGAGCTGACCCTCCGGAAGGGAGAGGAGTAATTTCCCCAAAGCCTGGAAAGACTGGGTCTGTAGCCCCGGCGGGATGTAGCCAGTCACGAGGTTCACTCTGCAACCCTCCCATCGACCTGATATGGCAGCATATCTGCCCAGCGAATCTGTCTCGGTATGGTCAATGACCAAGGGCAGGCCCCGGCGTATCATAATACCAACCCCTCGGGAGCCAGAAGTGAAGCCTGCATGAATAACAAGGGAGTAACCAAATCTGTTAAGCGCGTGACAAGTATTGCCCAGGAGATGGGTCTCCTGCAGGAGAACCACGCCCGGTGTGTGTCTTTTAAGGAATTGCAAGACTATTGTTCTCTTAAGCTTGTCCCCCAGCTCGTTGACGTTCCAACTCAGAATTTTAAGGCTTTTGTCCCACTTCATGTTGGTAGACATACTGAAATGCGCGTAAAGCCCCGATGCTCCTGCCACCACACTGTAGTACAATCATTTTCGTCTTGTGTGACAACACCAAACAATCCCAACCCCCTCCCCCCAACTCCCCCCCCAGTCCCGACCACCCAAACCAGACACCCCACCAGGCCCCCCACACTTCCCCCAAACAAGCCTCCCTCCCTGCTTCCCTGCTCCGTAGGATTAGAACTACCCACATCCCCAATTAGCAGAGCGCCTTTCGCCCAGAACCCCAACCTAGAGTGGAGAAAAGCTCCCCTCTTCTAACAAAGCTTTATGCTAAGAGGAACGTGCGCCGGCCCCAGCTCCAACCGCCACTCATTCCCACCCTTGAGTATTACTGTGTACCACTCAAAATTCCTCTCAAAAGTCACGTATTGGCAGTAAGCAAATAGCCCGGCTCAAACACAGTTCAACAACGTCCCAGCCTGTCCCAAGAAGATATACACCGTACAGTAAGTTACCTCAGGGGAGCAATACATATAGCATCGTTCAACACAACCCAATCTGCTCCTTCCAGACGGCCCGTGTCCTGCCACCCGGTGGCTCCCCCCAAAGAGAAGGCATGACTCCCAAGTTCAGACCCTGCAATACGTTACAGTTCGTAGAAGTTCATTCCTGCCGGTCTGCTACCGCTACTGCTCCCCCGCTTCACGGAGATTGTCCCCACGAGGGCTGGCCGACCTCGACCTCCAAAAGCATTGACTCCGTACTCCCGCTTCTGACTATCCAGTCGTCGACCCCGGTAGGGCAACCAGCGTGTCTCTCCTGCTACCGCTGTCGAGGCGGTGCGGGTTTCTGGACGCTTCCTCGTCCAGCCAGCTCTGCACATTCGATGGGTTGGTAAAAAAGAGGGACTTGCCCCCAGCAATGACTTTGAGTTTGGCCGGGAAGACTATCATATATTTTATCCCTCTGTCGCGCAGTGCTGCTTTGACACCTGTAAAGGAACGGCGCTCCCTTTGCACCTGCAGCGTGAAGTCTGGGAAGAACCGGATAGTGGTGTTTTCATATTGGAGGTCTCCTTTTAGTCTCGCCGCTTGTAAGATGGCACCTCTATCCAGATAGTTTAAGATTTTTGCTATGATTGTTCTAGGCGGCGCCCCTGGTTTTGGCTTGGGGATGGGCGCCCGGTGCGCGCGTTCGATGGTAAAGATACACGATAGGCGCTTAGGTTTCAGATGGTTGAGGATCAGGTCCTCGAGGACCAGCTCAACACTAGGTCCTTCTGTTTCCTCCGGAACGCCTACCACGCGTATATTGCTCCTCCGAGCCCGCCCTTCCTGGTCCTCGAGCTTGAGGGCCATCTGACGGTGTTGGTGCACTAGCTCATTGACGCGGTGCTCCAACGTTTTCGTCGACGTCCGAAGCTCCTTGATTCCGTCTTCGTTCGCCCGGGCCTTGTCAGAGGTCTTGCTGAGGTCCGCACGGAGGAGATTAACCTCGATGGAGACTCTGTCTATTTTCGTCTCCAGATTAGTGCCCAGGGCCTGTATGGCCGCCATGATGGAGGCCAGCGATGGTTCTTGAGGGGCAGCGATATCGCCCGTCGCACCACCCGCCTGAGGGGGTCCCCTTATGGACGGCATATTTGTCCAGTTTGTTGGATTGTGTGGGGATAGCAGATTTGGGCCTCATGGTGACGTGAAGTGTCCCCGCCGTGCGGTGGTCACAAGGCAGTTTCAGGAGTGTGTGAGATCCGCATTTTTAAAAGGACGACAGGGAGAGTCAAAACCGTGCAGGCCCTCCACAGCCAGCCCAGGAGATCGAAGAGGGCAGGCCCGAAGCGTTCCAGCCCTGCTGAACACTACAGTCCGTAGACCCCAAGAGCAGCACACCACTGGCCCTGACTAAGGAATCCGTCAGGAAGCGACCAACCACTGCTGCCTGCGACCCTTCACTAGGCCCGACCTGCTCTCATCCACGCCCGCCTGCCTCGTCCAGTAGGTAGTGTCCCCCCGGGCCTCACGCGTCAGGTTAGCTGATGCCAATGTCGTCTGGAGCCCGCTTCGGCCGGGGAGCCATCTGCCGTGACCCGCGCAGGGCCCCAAGTGCTATCACCCCTCTAGGCGTTGTTGCCTCCCTCCGTCGCGTCAGCCAGGCGTTGAGGCTTCCTCACGCAGGCCGCGTGGTTGGCACTGTCCTTCAGGCCGCAAAGCGACCCCCCCCCAGCCGACACCAGGGTTGTAGAGTATTTCGCCTGCAGAGGCCTCTGGCCCCGGCCCCCGCAGCTTGAATTGTCCAGGGCCAGGCTCACAAGCCGGGGCCCCACGCACTCCTCAGGCCCACCGCAGTCCAACAGATAATTTTAATTGCATTCTTTCTGGCTGTATCGAAGATCCTTCAGTATGATATCAAGGGCTTCCTGTTAAGATTGAACCCATCCTGACAAAAAATGTGTCTGTTATGATGTAGGAAGCTGGCTCGTTATATAGTGGGACAAAATGAGGTACACTGTGTAAAGAGTCAAAGCAAACCCCAGTTGGTATGCAAAGGCACAAATGATAACCCAAAGGCTCTCTTTCATGGTAGTGTGGGTGAGCAGTTAGGCTTTTCAGGTGGTAGTGCTAAGCTTTTGTTGACACACACAGAGGCAATAAATAAAACACTCACAAATAAATTTGAGACCAATTTAGACAAATAAGTCGTATTTGTATATATATTTTGATACAAAGAACTTCAATAGCTAGTAAGTACTTTTTTAATATTGATTTTAGCAGGTAAGTAAATGTTCACTTAAATGCACCTTTACGCACAATACTTACCTATGACAAAGATAGCATCCAGCTATTTACGGTCAGTTTCTGGGGATCTCCTTCGGGACATAGGGTCGTAGTGGGCCAAGGTCCAAAGTACTACCAGCTGTTTCTCGTTACCTGCCTTGGAGCGTCCCAGTTGCAGAGAGCTGGTCGTGTTGGTAGCTGCGTGCTATGCTGGTAAGAAGAAGGGGGTGGGGCACCTAGAAACAGCCTGCAAAGGGGGAATTAGGGACAAGTCCGGGAGTTCGTAACAGGGGACTCTGGTCACAAGGGTCTGCGGGACAAGGGACCACAGTCAATTCGTTGGTACATTGACTGGGAACTCAGGAGCAGAGTTGAAAGGGTGGCTGGGCTTTGTGTGCAGTGAAAACTTGCTGTCATTGGTCTCGCCAGTTGAGGGTGCAAAATCAAGACAACTGGACCACTCTGGAAGTGAGTCTCTGTGGTGCTGATGTCCCTTAACGGCTGCTTGGTTCTGGAGTCGTTAGTCCCGACTGTAATCTCACTTCTCTTCTTGCTGCAATGGCTCCAGTACCAAATGTATTGGTCCTATGCTGCTCCGGTTTGTCCTGGTGTCCTCTCACTCGGGAAGGGGACATAGCTGACCTTCAGGAGCACACAGCCCTCTTCCTGGGGGGCTACTGAGTCAGGCTGGCCCGGGGAGTGGTGGCACTGTAAACCAAAATGCGTTTCAATTCCTGCGTATGCAGGAGAGTAACTTCTCTACTCCAAGGGGGATTGCTTGGCGATTTGTGAAGGCTGGCAGTCTACTGGGGTTTTTGGAAGGTGGATAGCTGCAGACTGATCTGCTGTGTCATAATTGTCAGACTAGGTACGGCAGTCAGGGCAAATGTCCACAGCGGTATTCAGTTCTTGCGGCTCTCGGTGTCTTTCTCTTCCTCATCCATCGAATCAAAGTTCCTGGTGTCAGGGGTGCCCCCCAACTTCTCAATTTAGGGGCATTACGGGGAGTGACAGGTAGCCAATGGACTACTTACCTTTAGGGTGTCTACACCCTATATACGATCACTTCCTGTGGGAAGTGGGCATAACTCTGACCCAGAGAGCCTAATTCCACCAAAATCAAGATGGTGGAATCCTAAATGTCGTGTCCACATCAAGTAGTCCCTCCTAGGGGTGCTGCTAACCTGAGAGGGTGACACGCCTCCTAACTAGCTAATTTCCCACCTGTCCTGGTGCCAAATGATCCTGGGGGAAGGGGTGGCAATTCCCCTGCTTGTGACACCTTGGGCTGCATATAAAAGGCAGCAGATGCCTTTGAAGCCTCCTGCCTTAATATGCTGATTACCTAGCCATCCTGCTTGGAGGAGGTGACAATACCTCCGGCCAGAGCAGGCTTTATTTCTGCCCTTAGACAGCGCGGCTTCCACCTGCAGGGGGTCAGAAACCTGTCCATGGTGGCAGGCTGGTCTGCACCAGTCATTCCGCACACTATTAGTAGGCTTTCAGGGGGCACCTCTAAGGTGCCCTCCAGGTACTTATATTAATAAAGCTATCACTGGAGTCCGTGTTGGCTAAGTAATACAAGATGTTTGATACCAAACATCTCTATTTTGTAGCTGGGTAACTCGTAAACACCAGTGTCCAGCACATATACTCAAAATGGCTTCCCTGTTCACTTGTAATGTATAAGAATCAACTTAGACTTCACACGGGCATATCTGCTCTGCCAGATATGTTCTCACATGTAGTATAGTGCACCCTGCCTTAGGGCTGTAAGGCCTGCTAAAGGGGTGACTTACCTTTACTGCATGCAGTGTCTGCAGGCATGGCACACAGGGATGGGTGCCATATCTGTTTTCACTTATATCTGCACCGAGACACGCAGCCTGCAATGGGTTAGGTGAGGGGTCCCTTAGGGACCCTCTTTAGCCTCCTTGCCCTAGGTGCCAGGGGTACCATTTACTAGGGACTTATAAGAAGTGCTAAAGGTATTACCATTTGGGGAACAGTTGTACAGTTTTCGGGAAAGACATCTGGCACTGGGGACCTGTCTAGCAAGAACCCAGTACATTTGTGTCAAATTGCATCAGATATCAGGCAAAAAGTGGGATTGACCATGTCAAAATGGGGCTAGTTTCCAACTGATGAGACCTTGATGAAGCTTGCTACAACGTGTGGGTGAGGATCCTTTAATCTGAGGAAGAGATATTCTTTTGAGGAGTGTTACTTTAACAGCATGCTTCATGGTTGATTCTGATTGGATTCGCTTTACTTGTTGCGTTCTATCTGTCAGCAGGGATGAAGACTTCTGTGAGTATTGTGCTGCTCCAGCAAGAGGTCCAGACCTCCACTCACCTCTGGGAGACTGGCTATCAAGCTAGCACCAGCCCTGGTTGTACAGCAGTCTTCTGGGTGCTCTGTAGAGCACTTCTATCCTTGGCAATAGAGGGCTTGGATTTGGAACAACCAGTGGGATAGTGGGGCTCCACATTTATACACAAATCAATCAATCATTACATTACATTTGTAAGTGCGCTACATACCCGTGAGGGTCTCAAGGCGCTGGGGGGCTGCTACTGATCGAAAAGCCAGGTCTTGAGAAGTTTTCTGAAGGCCAGCAGGTCCTGGGTCTGTCGTAGGCTGGTAGGGAGAGTGTTCCAGGTCTTGGCGGCGAGGTAGGAGAAGGATCTGCCGCCGGCGGTGGTTTTCCGGATGCGTGGAACTGTGGCGAGGGCGAGGTTGGTAGAGCGGAGGCTGCGGGTGGGGGTGTAGAAGCTGAGTCGGTCGTTGAGGTATGCTGGTCCGGCATTGTGTAGGGCTTTGTGTGCGTGGATGAGGAGTTTGAAGGTGATCCTGTTGTTGACGGGGAGCCAATGCAGACCTCTCAGGTGTGGTGTGATGTGGCCGCGTCGGGGGACGTCGAGGATCAGTCGTGCCGAGGCGTTCTGGATGCGTTGGAGCCGTCTCAGGAGCTTGGCTGTTGTTCCTGCGTAGAGGGCGTTCCCGTAGTCCAGTCTGCTGGTGACGAGGGCCTGGGTGATGGGTTTTCTCGTGTCAGAGGCGATCCATTTGAAGATCCTGCGGAGCATTCGGAGGGTGTTGAAGCAGGAAGCGGAGACGGCGTTGACCTGCTTGGTCATGGAGAGGGCGCACTCGACCCCCAAGTTGCGTGCGTGGTCGGTGGGTTTTGGGGCTGTTCCTAGCGATGTTGGCCACCAGGAGTTGTCCCATGCTGAGGGGGTGGGGCCAAGGATGAGTACCTCTGTCTTGTCAGAATTCAGCTTCAGCCTGCTGTCCTTCATCCATTAGGCGACGGCCTTCATTCCTCTGTTGAGGTTGGCTTTGGCGGTGTGGGATATGATCAGCTGGGTGTCGTCGGCGTAGGAGATGATGTTGAGGCTATGTTGTCGTGTGGCGTGGGCGAGCGGTGCCATGTAGATATTGAACAGCGTCGGGCTGAGGGATGATCCCTGTGGAATGCCGCAGATAATCTCGGTGGTCTTGGAGCGGAAGGGTGGGAGGCGGACACTCTGGGTTCTGCCGGAGAGGAAGGATGTGGTCCAGGCCAGGGCCTTCTCTTGGATTCCGGCGTCATGGAGGCGTGCGGTGGCAGACCGTGTCGAAGGCTGCTGATAGGTCCAGAAGGATGAGGGCGGCTCTTTCTCCTTTGTCCATAAGGATCCTGATGTCGTCGGTGGCGGCGGTGAGGGCGGTCTTGGTGCTGTGGTTGCTGCGGAAGCCGGATTGGGAATGGTCCAGGATGTTGTTGTCTTCGAGGTAGCGGGTTAGCTGTCTGTTGACTATCTTCTCCGTGACTTTCGCCGGGAAGGGGAGCAGGGAGATAGGCCGGAAGTTCTTGAGGTCGTTGGGGTCCACCTTGGGTTTCTTCAGTAGGGCGTTGATCTCGGTGTGTTTCCAGCTCTCTGGGAAAGTTGCTGTCTCGAAGGAGATGTTGATTGTTTTCCGGAGATGGGGTGCGATGGCTGTGCTGGCTTTGTTGAAAACGTGGTGAGGGCATGGGTCAGATGGGGATCCGGAGTGGATGGAGTTCATTGTCTTGATGGTGTCTTCGTTGCTGACGTTGGACCAGGCGGTCAGGCGACTGGTGCGGGTAGTGGTTGTAGGGGTGGTGGTCTTTGCGGTGGGCGTGGGGGTGGTGGTGTTGAAGCTGTCGTGGATGTCGGTGATCTTGCGGTGGAAGAAGGTGGCCAGTGAGTCGCACAGGTCTTGTGATGGTGGAATGTCGTTGGTGGTGGAGCTGGGGTTGAAGAGCTCTTTGCTGTTGTGTGCGTTGCTGTCTAGGCGGTCCTTGAAGGCGGTACTCTTGGCGGTCCTGATGAGTTGGTGGTGTCTGCGGGTGGCGTTATGGCGGTCCTGATATGTTGGTGGTGTCTGCGGGTGGCGTTCTCGTGGGCTGTGTAGCTGTCTGGTTTTCGGTCGTGGAGCCATTTCTTCCCCAGCTTTCGACAGGTGCGCTTGGAGGCCCGGAGGTCTTCTGTGAACCATGCGGCTTTCTTGTTGGTGTGATTGGTGGCAGAGGTTTTGAGTGGGGCGAGTGTGTCGGCGGGTGGTCCCAGGGCAAGGGTGGTCAATTGGTCCTCGGTGACCTTGCCCCAGCAGCGGCGTGGCATCTGTTGGGTGCGGTGGTGTGTGGTGGGTTTCCTGAAGGTGAAATGGACGCATCTGTGGTCTGTCTGTCTACAAATGGCAGAGATGAGATTGTATGCACTATCTGAAACTGTAGAACCGGTTTTGAAAGGTTCTCCATTCAGGTGTCTTTTCCAGGCTGTTCTTCAGACTCCGCCTTTGTGAAGAGTGATGCTTCTCACAGCAAGATAGTCTCCAACTTTGAGCACCTACAAAACCTGCATAAAGGTATACGGTTGCTGCAATCATAAGAGGTGTGAGGATGATGTAATCAGGGAAAGCAGAGGACAGGCCTCACTTAAACGTTTTCTCACCTCACACAAAAGAGCCTGTAGTCCCTTTTCTTACCCCTGCCATCATCCACAATATGGTATTGTTAAAGAAGACTAAATAGCAGCTAAGCAAAAGGGTCTCAAATATCTAATGGCCTCCTGTCTCCACTCCCCTCGCTTCAGTGTCTGGGTCCCCTCCAGCTACAAGAATGTGATCAATACTCATCCACTATTTGGGTACAAGACCCTCCATTCCCTCTTGAACAAAGCCAGGCCAGAGGTATAAAAAATGGACCCCCCCCTGACCTCCCTTACTCTGGCTCACTCACAAAGCATATGCCACATCTATCAATGTACATAACACACACTCGCGGAGCTAGGGCAGGGGACTGAATAAGCACATAGAAGTAGAACCTGACACAAGAGAGCCAATAAGTCTCCAATCCATCGACACAGACAAGGTCTGATCATAATATGGATTCTCAAAACATGTTATGCTGCCATCACCACTCTGTATGGGGAAACCCATGACTGGGACAGTAGTCCTCCGTCAGTCAATTGGGCATGCTTAGTGCAATTCTCCAGTCACAGGAAAAGTCCTGGACCTACCCATCAGGGATAGCCTAGGCCAATGCACAGAAACTACCTTAGTGGGACTCTAGTGACAAACCACTGTCAGGATACTAGACAAAAGCAGTTGGCCACTCTTTGCTGGAGATCCCACCCGTCCACCATTCAGAGAGACAGTATTTACTTACATTACATGTTTATTTTGAGTAGTCGGCTTGAAAAAGCCGTTTTGTTCAAAGTGTTGCTGACAATGGCTACTTACTGGATTTAGAATGTTTAGTTTGTGTGTAACTCTGTAAAACACTGGTGAGGGCCAGTGGACTAATGTGAATCCATTGCGGCATGATTTACTGAATGATTATGGGTTTAGCACATTTGGCAGATAATTTGCATAGTAAAAATAAAATGATTCCAGGTCAGATGTGTGAAAATACTACTCCCGGACTGACTGTGCCACATCATTTGAATTTTTGTGGCATAATTTAGATATTCTAGGCTCCTAATTTGGTACCCAAACAATTAATAAAAAAGCAGATATTTGAGCTGGGCAGACTTAGGGGCACATGCATCAAGGGATTTTGCAATCGCAAACAGTGCGATTCGTAAAAATCCCCTTTTGTGATGCATGAAATATCGACAGACAGAATATCGAGTTTGTATCTACAAACAGGTAAGTACAAAAATATCGAGTAAAAAATATCGTTTACAAAATATATAGTTTATAAAAATATCGACTTTATTAAAAACAGTGTTAAATTAAATTAGTATTAAAAATGGATTACTAAAATATACTTAAACATACTTAAATTAACTTATAATAATTAAATAATTAATGAAAGTTATAAAAAAAAAATTACAATCATATTTGTTAAAACATATATATATAGTAACATAATATAATTAATTAATATCCAATATTATTACCGTACGATAGCGGAAGTGTAAAAATTACTATTCCCACTCCAGAGAGTGCAACAGTAGGGAAAGCGTTGGATAGCGTAGGGATCAAAATTACTTTTCCCACTCCAGGGGGTACAACAGTAGGGAAAGCGTTGGATAGCGTAGGGGTTAAAACTACTATTCCCACTCCAAAGAGTGCAACAGTAGGGAAAGCGTTGGATAGCGTAGGGGTAAAAATTACTATTCCCACTCCAGTGGGTGCAACAGTAGGGAAAGTGTTGGATAGCGTAGGGGTAAAAATTACTATTCCCACTCTAGTGAGTGCAACAGTAGGGAAAGCGTTGGATAGCATAGAGATAACAATTACTATTCCCACTCCAGTGGGTGCAACAGTAGGGAAAGCGTTGGATAGCGTAGGGATACAAATTACTATTCCAACTCCAAAGAGTGCAACAGTAGGGAAAGCGTTGGATAGCGTAGAGGTAAAAATTACTATTCCCACTCCAAATAGTGCAACAGTAGGGAAAGCGTTGGATAGCGTAGCGGTTAAAATTACTATTCTCACTCCAAAGAGTGCAACAGTAGGGAAAGCGTTGGATAGCGTAGGGGTAAAAATTACTATTACCACTCCAGTGAGTGCAACAGTAGGGAAAGCGTTGGATAGCATAGAGGTAAAAATTACTGTTCCCACTCCAGTGGGTGCAACAGTGAGGAAAGCGTTGGATAGCGTAGGGGTCAAAATTACTATTCCCACTCCAGTGATTGCAACAGTAGGGAAAGCGTTGGATAGCGTAGGGGTAAAAATTACTATTCCCACTCCAGTGAGTGCAACAGTAGGGAAAGCGTTGGATAGCGTAGAGGTAAAAATTACTGTTCCCACTCCAGTAGGTGCAACAGTGAGGAAAGCGTTGGATAGCGTAGGGGTTAAAACTACTATTCCCACTCCAAAGAGTGCAACAGTAGGGAAAGCGTTGGATAGCGTAGGGGTAAAAATTACTATTCCCACTCCAGTGGGTGCAACAGTAGGGAAAGTGTTGGATAGCGTAGGGGTAAAAATTACTATTCCCACTCCAGTGAGTGCAACAGTAGGGAAAGCGTTGGATAGCATAGAGATAACAATTACTATTCCCACTCCAGTGGGTGCAACAGTGGGGAAAGCGTTGGATAGCGTAGGGGTAAAAATTACTATTCTCACTCCAGTGAGTGCAACAGTAGGAAAAGCGTTGGATAGTGTAGAGGTAAAAATTACTATTCCAACTCCAAAGAGTGCAACAGTAGGGAAAGCGTTGGATAGCGTAGGGGTAAAAATTACTATTCCCACTCCAAATAGTGCAACAGTAGGGAAAGCGTTGGATAGCGTAGGGGTTAAAATTACTATTCCCACTCCAGTGGGTGCAAAAGTAGGGAAAGCGTTGGATAGCGTAGAGGTAAAAATTACTGTTCCCACTCCAGTAGGTGCAACAGTGAGGAAAGCGTTGGATAGCGTTGGGGTACAAATTACTATTCCAACTCCAGTGAGTGCAACAGTAGGGAAAGCGTTGGATAGCGTAGAGGTAGAAATTACTATTCCCACTCCAGTGGGTGAAACAGTGGGGAAAGCGCTGGATAGCGTAGGGGTAAACATTACTATTCCCACTCCAGAGAGTGTAACAGTAGGGAAAGTAAATACTTCATATATTATTTAAAAATATATAAATTAATAGCTTTAAAAAATTAATTAAAAGTAATTACCAATATAATATAATAATTAATCAATTAAAATTACAAATTAAAATTAATTATTACAATTAATTACCTATTAATACAAATTAATTACAAATTACCAATTAATAATTTAACATTTAAAAATTAATTAATTAATTCAAATTAAATACATTGATTTATTTAATTAATTATAAATAAATTACTTCCCACCCTATTCCCCTATAAACCCACAACCCGCTACAGAAAATAAATTAGTAAAATTAACATAATTAGCAATTAATCAATTAAATAAAATTAATTGGCAATTCAAATTTAATTAATTACCCATAAAAATGAATTAACAATTAATTCTAAATAAATACCAATAAATAATTTTACATATTTAATTATAAATAAATTACTTCCCACCCAATTCCCCTATAAACCCACAACCCGCTATAGAAAATAAATTTGTAAAATTAACATAATTAGCAAATCAATTAATTAAAATGAATTGCCTATTAAAATGTAATTAATTACCAAATATAAATTAAACAATTAATTAAAAATGAATACCAATAAATACATTTACATATTTAATTAATTATAATTAAATTACTTCCCACCCTATTCCCCTATACACCCACAACCCGCTACAGAAAATAAATTTGTAAAATTAACATAATTAGCAATTAATCAATTAAGTAAAATTAATTGCCAATTAACATTTAATTACCAAATATAAATTAATTAACAATTAATTAAAAATTAATACCAATAAATACATTTACATATTTAATAATTATAATTAAATTACTTCCCACCCTATTCCCCTATAAACCCACAACCCGCTACAGAATTAAATTACGCAAAAATTAAAAAACAAAATTCATTAATTAAAATAAATTATAACATAAATACACACTTTTCACACATATAACATAAAAAACACTAAAAAATTCGATATTATTAAAAATTCGATAATTTTAATAACCTATATTATATACTTCGATATTTTAACTTTCTATATTTTTAACATTCGATATTACATTACTTATATTAAAAACAATATTTTTGATGTCTATATTCTGTCCATTCGATATTTTGTCCATTCTATATTTTAAACTCGATATTATATCCATTCAATATTTTGTAGTCGATATTTTGACTGTTTACCACCTTTGCACCCTTGAAATTGCATGCGCAATTTGCGAGTACCTATTGGTACTCGCAAATGTCGCATGCAATTTCCCTTTCATTCCTATGGGCCTGTTTAGGAATCGTAATTTTTATAGTGATTCCTACATGCATAGGCTTTTGTAAGTCCTTAATTGTGAATCCTTAATAATCGCAATTAAGGACTCGCAAAATCATACCTTGATATGCATGTGCCCCACAGAGTATTGTTGGTATTGTAATTGTGCCCCGTAATCAGGAGCTGATCTGCACCTTAACCCAGGAACTACCTGGAGTTCCAACCCTTGTTATGATATATATATATATATATATATATATATATATATATATATATAGAGAGAGAGAACAAACTCCTGAGCCACTTCCGATCACGCAAACCGGCGAAGCAGGAGACGGACCACAGGATCTGGTAAAGTTGGTTTATTTAAGTTTCTTTCAGGTGAAAAAACAGCGATGACGCGTTTCGGGCTCAGGAGCCCTTGTTCACATACGCAAAGCTACAACCATAGTGTATTTTTAAATGCTTAAAGAAGGCCCGCCTACACACCATTGCAATGCCGGTCATGTCACCAATAGACACTGAAAAGATACTGTTGTGCTCTTTCTTTTTTCCTTCTTCATAATGCCATACTTTGAAATACATAAAAGCAGGAATATTCGAAGGTAGTTATAACAGCACAAATGCATGTATTACCCAAATATATCAGTATAAATACAGAAATTATAATTTATCAAAGGATAAATCCTAAAATTTTCTATAAAGGCAATCAGGATGATTTAAAATCATCGACATTATAATATACAGACAGCAATAGATGGTAGATATGATCTTGGTACAGTGCAAATTCTCCTACATAACAAACAGCATATATGATTGAAGTGCAAAACTGTGCAAAAAACTAGTGCAAATATAATATAAAGTGCTAACTGTGATAAATATTAAATATAGCTATTAATAACAATAAAAATAGGTAACAAACCAATTTCCTTATTAAAATCATATAAATAACAATATATCATCATCACAGTAAAAAAATTCCAAATGTAATAAAAAAGTAGAGAATAACATAGATGAAACAAGGAACTATTTATCCCTCTCTATTTTAAATCTTGATAAATGTTCATCT
Source organism: Lissotriton helveticus (assembly GCF_964261635.1). Taxonomy (NCBI): domain Eukaryota; kingdom Metazoa; phylum Chordata; class Amphibia; order Caudata; family Salamandridae; genus Lissotriton; species Lissotriton helveticus. Next base: position 48,427,501 of record NC_136069.1, read on the forward strand.
ATATAAGCAGTTGAGGAAGTAATTGATGAATTAGTAACTAGCGGGAAAGTAGTGGACAGTCAGTATTAGGAGATCAAAAGAAGCAACTATAATTTATGTACTATTTCAGGGCATAATATTCTAGCATGGATATATACATGTATTTAAAAAGATTATAAAATACATATAAATACCTGCATGAATAAAAACAACAGTAAAATGGCAGAAATAGAAACAAAATTGCAATATTGACGGGGAACAATATCATCGTAAAACATTGTGCATGTCTTCTGTATTGTTCAACCCGTTTGGCCATTTACTGTCAAATTCCAAAATCATGGTGGTTTCACGTTGCCTTAACCTGTGCTCTCTGTTACCACCTCTGCGTGATTTTGGAATAGCCCCTACCACATAATATTTCAGACAGGCTAGGTCATTATCATGGAATCTTTTAAAATGCAGCGCTACCGGATAGGCTGGATCATTGTGTAAAATCGCCCTAAGATGCTGGAGAATCCTGACTTGCACCTGCAGCTTGGTGCTTCCAATGTAATTCGAGCCACAGGTGCATGACAAGACATAAACAGCATGATCAGTCTTGCAATTAAAACTACCTGAGTTAGCTATATCTTGAGAACTGAAAGCGGTTCGATAATGGGTTTTATTAATACCAAATTTACATGCTCTACACGTAGAGCAATTATGAAAACCACTTGCAGGCTGGAGCCACATAGTATTCTGTCTTACTTCTGGACTGCATTTATCTAAAATAGACCCCATATTTTTTGCTCTTCTGAATGTTATAAGAGGGGAACTGGGTAGTTTAGACCCCAGTACTACATCAGTCAACACTATGGGCCAGTTTTTCCTCATAATAGTCCTGATTTTGCTTTCCTCATTACTAAACGCAGTAACTAGCCTTGGACATTATTTGTTTTCAATGTAGTTATTGGTATTCAAACTATTGTTGGAATTTTCAGTATCGGTAGGTTCTGGAAGAAATAGACTTTCTCTGGCTCGCAAGTTGACTTTAGCTATAGCCTGATTTAAACTCATTTTCAATCTAGCCTTCATGTCATTTAAACAAGATTCGAAATCACTGGTGGTACTACAAATTCTCTTGAGTCTTAAAATTTCTCCATAAGGAATGCTATTAATAGTGTGTTTAGGGTGTAGGCTGGTGGCATGTAGGATGGTATTGCCTGCGGTAGGTTTCCTGAAAAGAGTAGTTTCTATTCTGGAATTTTTATATAGATTTTCACATTTAGAAATTCAATTTCTTTCTTGCTAATATGAGACGTGAAATTTAAATTGAGGGCATTATCTTTAATTTCTTTCAAAAAGGAGATTTTCATCACCCTGCCATAAGATAAAAATATAATCGATATAACGAAGATATCATGGAACTACCTGGAGTGCCAACCCTTGTTATGATATATATATATATATATATATATATATATATATTCTCTCTCCCCTGTCTTCAGGCACAGAGAAGGGAGCGACACACAACAAGGTACAATGGTGGATTATTTTCACCACAAAAACATAATTCCTGTACAATTAAGGAAATACGGGCAACACATTTTTGGCTTCCGCCTTCAGCTGGATCCTAGAGTTCCCAGTGTGTAAACACTCCATTTAAATCCCTCAGTGCTTGTCCATCAACAGTGTTAGTTAAAACCATCTAGAGCGTGCATGCTCTCGAAATTACAGCTTAAAGCATGTCACCATTTTTACTCTACATACATTGATGCTACATTTCTGTTTTAGGAAAAATATCATCCCGTTTTGGATAAGTCTGCCTCACATGCGCTCCTTTCCCTAGATGCAGAAAAGGCCTTTGATACTGTTCACTGGCCTTTTATGCTGCAAGTCCTAGTGAAATTCAGGTTTGAGCAAGGCTTTATGACATGGGTGGAGCTGCTCTACACCAACGTTAGAGCCAAAATCCGGGTCAATGGGTTAAAGTTGGCCGACTTCCCCATAAGAAGAGGAATCAGACAAGGCTGCCCCCTATGTCCCTTGCTCTTTGCCCTGATACTGGAGCCATTGGCATGCTTGGTTAGAGCTTGTCCGGAGCTCAGTACGTTCCACGATACAGGAGGTCACCTTAAAGATGAACGGATAGCTCTCTACGCAGATGACATCCTTCTTTATATCACCTACCCTGACAAGACACTCCCACTGATTTTGCAACTGTTTATGGAGTATGGTAAACACGCGGGATGGGAAATAACACAGACTGGGTAAAGTAAAGTCTCTACCCTGTGGGAGGTTTCATCGATATGTGCCCAATACGGTACACCTTCACATGACCAGAGAGGGATTCAGATATCTAGGGCATTACATTTCCATAAATGAAGCTGATTGCCTACGCCACAACATCAAGTGGGTTCGTATGGAATTCCATGAAGAGGTGGACAGGTGGAGGCGGCCCCCCTGATGCTGCTGGGAAGAGCAGCCACGTATAAAATGACAACGCTTCCTAAGCTGCTATACATACTCCAAAACACACACCAGAGTCCCAGGGGCTATCTTCAAGGCTAACAATGATGACCTCAGCACACTTTTATGGAATGGGTACCATCCAAGAGTGGCGCTACAAACGTTAGAGCACAACAAATACAACAGGGGAATCGCCCTCCAGACATTCAATCCTATTCTATTCTAGGGCTGTTAATTATAATTAACGAATGGGGGCACGCTACGGGAGATCACTCCATGTACGCTTTGGAAAGGCTCCAATTTCAGAACCACTACTACCTCCACTACCTCTATGGAGGCGCAAGTGTCTGGGAGCTGCTACCTGCCACACAGAGGACATAATATTGAGTGTCATTACACGTAATGCATCCATAATACATTGATGATGCTCGAATTACGTACTGGTAATCATCTTCATTACTCTGAGTCCTAGTCTTCCTCGTTACAGTAGATTTGTCTCTGTACCCGGATGAGACAAAGCTTATGACATGTGGACGGAGAAGAGGAAGACGGACGAGGAGGTAGTGACGCCAGTTCCTGCACCTTTGGCCGAGTGTGCATCGGAAGAAGAAAGTCAGTGCCAGCCCAGAAAGGAGCCAACACAACCAGCTGGCAGACACCCTACGAAGCTTCTGAAATAATAGTACCTGTTCCCCTGTCTCATCTTTGTGTCTATATTGTGTAAATATATACCAAAGTTCATGTTGTTAACTCAACCCGGATCTTTGTATCACGTTGATGATCAGAACCCTCACTGTGTTGAAATGAAATCATGCCCAACCCAAGGTCTACAACTACTGGACTCCCATCTGGATGTCCTTATTAAGTCCTACTCTTGCATCCCTACCTGGTCAGGGGTTTGTGCTGCCCGATCACGAATGTTTGTATGTCAAAGCCAGTGGCCTCCACCCCGGTCTTGTATAAAACACTTGTGTAGAACAACCTGAAAACGTAACCCACTCAGAGGTCTTGCATCTACATGCGTCAGCAACGCGTGACTTCCAACCAGGCTAATAACAACATACATTCCAAATAAGTAATCCGGGGCCCGACAAACAAGCCAGTTTTCCATTTTTCCCTCCTTTTATTGATTAGTCCAGGACACAATAATCAAGTTTTTGCTTCTCATCTCCCAACACTCTCAGTTGTCAGTAGTGTCCTTTGGCACAAGCAGACGGTGACACCAGCACACTGACTCAGAATGCCCCAAAAAATATTAGTTTGAATGTTGCTTTAAACAGCACAATTTCTAATTGTGAGATGTACATTCCTGCAAGCATTTCCAGGACTGATCTCAGGCCATGATTGGGACTGCCCTGAAGGAGGGTTACACATGTTAAAATCAGAAACAACAGGGATTGGAATTTTATGGCAAAGCTGCCAATCTCTTGCATATCCTCTTTATCGCCCTCACGCGACAGCAATAAAGATAAAATGTTGACTCAGAATCAGACCTTAATACATTCCAAACGTACAACTACTCAGATCTTGCAGCCATCTTGATTCTTTGTTGCTCCTCACGCACAGGTAAGTACTCTGCATGAGACTGAATATATATTATATATGTTTAGAAAGATTAAGGATATATATTTAACAGGTTGTGCAGTTCTGTTTGGGGTTAAAGTGGTTTTGTGTCCTTGAAAATGTTGAGACAAGTGTTTTTGAGTTTAATTGGAATTAGATTGGGATGCTCTGATCTTTATTTGTTTCCCTCTACATTATAAAAAGTGTTTTTTAAATGTGAAATGTTGACTTGATACTTTCAGGCACACAGCTGTAAATTCTAGGAAAGTTTATTAATTTTGTTTAATCTCACAGTTGCCGGAGCGAGTACGATGCAGATATATAACACATTATTATTTGCAGCAAAAAAAGAAGGAACGTTCTGTTTCTGTATTTTATCCTTGCTGCACCAGAATTTGAGGGGCAATATGGGATAATTCATAATATTAGCCTACGTGTCTTTAATAAAATCACAATTTTCTATCCACCCATGCTGTGGAAAATCAGAATTTATCAGGTTTGACAGCGCCAAATATGAGTTTTATCTGAAATCAATGGGGCTTTACATATGGATTTTTAGTACATACTGCTACAAAATGTGCATGTCCCGATGTTTACCATGCATTTATTCTGTAAAGTTTGGAAACATTTGACTGCAATATATCCAAGGACAACTGTGGGCTGTGGTGCTTCTGTTAGTACTCATTCTGATATGTGCATTAACCGGAATTAAAATATGTATCGCAATTAGCTAGGCTGGTCATACTCTGGCCAGTCACTAATAAGCCTAGTTTGTTTCACTATGTCCTATAATGTCCCTGGTCTTTCAAGCATGCCTTCAAGCAACATGTCCTAGTAGGGTCCGTCCCATTCTCAGTCTGCTAACATGGACCAACCTGGTTCTGTATGTGCTGCCCAGCTGTGCAGTTGCACCTCCGCGGAAAGAGAAGTGGATCTGTGGTATGTTTATTTGGGTAGGGACATATGGATCCAGGTTGATATTGATTGAGAAACTGACTTTGATGCTATTGGCACTGGCGGCAAGAACGTTTTTTGGACATATGTTTCACTGCAAACCATGTGGGTCACATTTGGGCTCCCAATCCCATAACGCATTCAACTAGCTAAGCAGTTCACTTGAGATTGATGTGTAATTAAGGGCATACATTGGGAGAAGTGCTGCAGTGTTTTCTGTGTAGCCTTTAAAAAAGGACGTCAAGGCCGAAATGTGTCGACATGGGGACTGCCGTATGGTGTTTATGGATCAAAGGTGTTTCTTTTTTTCGCCCACATAGACCTGTGAGTCTCTAGCCTCTTGATGGATCACCCTGGAACTTTCCATGAAGAAACTAGGCAAAAAAGAGAACTTATGGAAAGTTCTGTGAAGATTTGTCAAACGGTGCCAGTTATTATCAAACCAAAAAAGGCATTTCCAATGGAAACACAATCCCAACTATAACTACCCTGGGGCAACCGCCAGTGGGTAATATATATTCGATTCACCAGTTTTATAAAGCGCATGGCTGCCCAAGAGTCAGACTTCCCAGGACTAAGAAAGGGGGTTTGAGTGACAGTTTAATGATTAAAAATTCAGGGAAAAGATGCGTCTTAAGTTTTTTACCTAAAAATCATGAAATTGTCCTCTATTCTGATGCTAATGGGCAGAGAATTCCAAAGCTTGGGTGCATGGTAGGTCAAAGACCATCCTATACTCCTGACTATCTTGATCCTTGGGACTAGGAGCCACTCAAGATTATTTGCCTTCAAGTCCCTTTTGGCCTGGTAAATAGTGGCCTGTTGTCTAAGAATGAGCGGCCCTGCATTATGCTTTGCATGATAAATAAGGCATAAAGCCTTAAATTGTATCCTGCAGCTTATTGGCAGCCGGTGGAGAGTTCTAGGCACATCATCTGCTGACTGTTTTTTCGAGCTACCCAACAGTATCCTGGCAGCAGCGTTCTGAATGAACTTGCTGATTTTGGACTACCTAAATATTGCAATAATCAAAGCACGATAGAATCAGGCCTTGAATCATAAGAAAAAACATACCCTATGCACACACTTGACAGGTACAAAATGGAACAATGTCCCATTTTGTACCTGTCAAGTGTGTGCATAGGGTATGTTTTTTCTTGTTATGTTGGATTAGTCAGCTTGCTGGCTTCTCCTTTGAGTGGTTATATGGTTATCCACTCACCCAGTTGCACCACACTCCACTTGGTCCTACAGTGCTTCCATACTGGCAGTGCGCCCTTCCTCTGACATCTAAAAAACCATCCTTCCTTCAAGGCCTTGAATCATAGTTCTACGTGCATCTATCGGGAGCCATTTCAGCACATTTCTCAGGCCTTTTAAGATGCCAAAGCAGCAGCCAGACACCTTTTTGCTTGGGAGGCCATGGTTAACTGATTGTCAAGAACCAGCCCAGGATTTTTTTACTTCTGACTTGGGGACTGGGCATTACCCTAGGGACGGTGGCCAGCAGGGCCGGACTGGGAACCAAAACTGGCCCTGACAAAGTGCTCGGCCGGCTATCCCCCCGCCGGGGGGTTGGGGGTGCCGTCAAGCTCTTTGCCGAGGCCGGTTTTCAGCCGATTTTGTTGCAGGGCCAATTTTGCAGCTATGCTGCAAAAACGGCCCTGTAATAAAAACGGCCCAAAACCGGCCCCCAATCTTGCGGCCCACCGGGGAATCGCCCGGTGCCCGCAACGGCCAGTCCGGGCCTGGTGGCCAGAATATATAATCCTAGAGCTTTGGTTTGTTCCCTAGTATCAAAGACCTCAGTTTTTTCACCATTTATATTTAGCCAACTGATCTTTAGACACCTTTTCTAGACAGCTATTAAGCCCAGCGGCAATGGTGTCCATGTCTGGGGCCAAGGTGATGATCAACTGGGTACCATCTGCGTAGGATACCATCTTCAGGCCATAGGAACAAATATCTGCCCATGGGTAGATATAAATGTTAAAAGGCACTGGGCTCCAAGACGAGCCCTGTGGAAACTCCACAAAGCAAAGGAGGGCTAGATGACATGAATGGGCCCTCACTAACCAGAGAGCTGCGCTTCTCCAAAAATGAGGCAAGCCACCTAAGGGGTGTACCTGTGATACCAGCTTCTTCCGATATATGGAGAAGATTGGTGTATGAGACCGTATCAAAAGCGACACTCAAATCAAGAAGGATCAGTGCTGTAGATTAGCCGTGGTCCATGATCATTTTTAGTTCTTCCGTTGTCCTTAAAAGAGCTTTTTCAGTAGTATAGCCAGTACAAACACCTGTCCGGGTTGGATGAAGAATGTCATTAACCCCTTGCGTGTGTAGCAAATTTTCATGCTGTGCGGGAGTTTTTATGAGTGGGCGGAGTTTGCACGGCCCCCGGCCGTCGTGCGCTCACGCCCACCGTGAAGCATTACAGCCGGGGGTTTGTCATGAGCATGCGAGTGGTTAATTTCCAAATAATCTGTAATATTTCTATCGATTATTTTTCCAAAATGTTGTTAACCCCAGGTAGCAGAGAGCCGGGTCTGTAGTTACTTATTATCTCTGGGTCTGAATTTGGTTTCTTCGGTAATGGACAGACAATAGCATGTTTCCAAATCTCTGGAACCCTATAGTTTTTCAGGCGAAGATTGCTCAGCTCAGTCAGGGCAATAAGCATCACACTGCCCCCTTTCACTAGAATATCAATCGGAGCTGGATCGAGCGGAGACCATTTAATTGAGGGTGTTACAGCCATAACATCCTCTGTAGTCAGTGGTGAAAAGGCAGAGAGTACAGCCTTGTTATTGTTAGCTTTCAAACAATTGTCTGTAATGTCCATATGGTTTGGGGGGCCTGTTAAAGTGTCAGAAACGTCCTTCACTTTCTTAAGAAATAGTTTGCCAGAGGTTCACAGTGTTCTGATGCCGTAGGACCTGTTTGTGGTACATCGCATTTTAGAAAGGAATTGTTGTAATACTTTATTCGATGGAAATACATCATAAAAGTACAAACATACAAACATATAAAAACAAATACTCCATAGTACTACAATTAGATCTCATAAAACAAGTAAAAAACAATATTTAAAAGAATGTCTTCCCCTTTCTCAGTATTTACACATTGTTCAACAGTCTGGAGCGTAATAACCAGGCGCCCCCCAAATATTTAGCCACCCCGCAAACAATGTACATAGACACCGTGTTGGTAGTGATAATACGTAGGGCTGACATATAATCTTTTACACCCAACTCCCTACATACAGGTTTCAGCCATTTAGCTCTGACAAATTTATATGTTGAACAGGCAAATAGAAAATGGGGAAGGGTTTCCTCAGGACAATGACAACCTGGACATTTTAATTCAGTTCCCCCCTTAGATTTCCATCTTCCCAAAAAACCATTAAGAGGCAAGGTGCCATACCTTAATTTCAGGAATAAGGTTCTGTGACTAGCTACTTGGATAAAATCCAAGAACGGTTCCAACTTCATGGATGATTTATGAACAAGGAAATTCATTGTTAAGGTGCCCAAGTTTGAGCTGTTGTTAATCTTGGCCTCAACCCAGTCCCAATACAATTTCTTTACAATTTCTTTTGGGGGAGGATCTTGTGACACCCAAGACTCCCCGAGACCTAATGACACTACTAATTTCTTGAGGTTGTTGAGCCATTTTATTTGATTAGAAACATTAAGAATTATTAGCTCATCCAACACTCGAGCATACCCCGTAAGTTCCTCGGTTCTTCTAAGGTGCACCCAAAATAACAATGGCCTTAGCCGAACTTTATCCAAGATTGATTTTTTACCCATATCAAAAAATAGGGGTAACAAGGGTGAAGAAGTCGGAAGTGAGACTAAGTCTCTAATAAACTTATTTTCAGCAATTACCAGTGGCCTAGTGTTTTCTGCCCCCCATAATTCGGCGCCATAAACTGCCGAAGATAAAGCCTTCCCCTCATAGACTATTAAAGCAGGGGCTACCGGTCTACTTATAGAGAGTCGCTGGTTCTTTATTATTGCACCGGACACCCTTTTTAAATTAAGTACCATCTTGGAAATATGAGAATCCCAGGTCATTCGGTTAGACAGTCTCACCCCGAGGTAATCAAATTCATTCACAACCTCTAAGGGGGATCCACGCAAGGTAACATGAACCTTCCTGATCTTTCTGTTGGGGGTTAGGACCATTAGTTTTGTCTTCAGGGTGTTGACAGTTAACCCACGGTCATCACAAAATAGGGAAAAACGGTCAAGCAGCGTTTGTAGACCCTTAGGGGTTTTGGACATCAAGAGGGTATCGTCGGCAAAGAGGAGTGTCGGAGTTTTCTCCCCGGCAAGGACGGGGGCATCTGCCGGAACCTCCCTCAAATGGTCCACCACCCCATTTATGAAGAGGGAGAATAGTGTTGGCGCCATCACGCATCCCTGCCGAACCCCCCTGCTGACCGGTACCCTCTCTGTCAGTTGACCCTGCCTGCCCCACCGTATTCTTGCATAGGTGTTCTCGTGCATTTTAATAACTAATTGGAGTAATGGGCTTGGGAACCCCATGTCTTGTAAAATCTCCCATAGCTTGGCACGAGGGATGACATCGAATGCCGTTTTCAAATCAATGAAAGCCAGATACAAGCAGCCCTTAATGATCGATACTGTCTTCCAATAAACGGCACAAAACCGGAAAACTTGGTCCATAGCACCAACATTCCGCCTAAAACCAGCCTGAAAGTGCGTAAGAATGTCGTTATCCATTAACCAGGTCTCCACTCGGTTTATAATGACCCTGCCAACTACCTTTTGGATGGTGTCAATCAAGCTGATTGGTCTGTAGTTGGCAGGGTCCTCTCTGTCTCCTTTTTTAAAGATTGTGATCACCTCTGCCCCTTTCCATGATTCAGGGATAGGATGGCCTAGCTGAATAAGAGCCATTAAAGAAGCTATATACTTGGCCCAGATTGGGGGGTCATGTAATAGAAGATCTCCAGGCAGGCCCCCTTTCACTAGAATATCAATCGGAGCTGGATCGAGCGGAGACCATTTAATTGAGGGTGTTACAGCCATAACATCCTCTGTAGTCAGTGGTGAAAAGGCAGAGAGTACAGCCTTGTTATTGTTAGCTTTCAAACAATTGTCTGTAATGTCCATATGGTTTGGGGGGCCTGTTAAAGTGTCAGAAACGTCCTTCACTTTCTTAAGAAATAGTTTGCCAGAGGTTCACAGTGTTCTGATGCCGTAGGACCTGTTTGTGGTACATCGCATTTTAGAAAGGAATTTACTATTTTGTAAATTTCTGTTGAGGAGCTGGCCGATTGGTGGATCCTTTCTGTAAGACTATTTGCACGGGCTCTCCGGATAACTTGATGATATTTTTTTCAAGACGCTTTATAGGTCTGTTTACTTAAATCATCATATTTAACCCCTCCCACGTTTGTCGGAACCGCTCCGTCACGCCCCTCGGGTGGGCTGTGCTGGTGACGGAGCGGTTCCGTCACGGCCCGCTCGCTGCGCCTGCGTGGCGCTGAATTCGCGCCTGCGTGGCGCGTTCTATTGAGCGGGCGGGGACGTGACGGAACCGCTCCGTCACAAGCACAGCTCACTCGAGGGGCGTGACAGAGCAGTTCCGTCATAAGCGTCGGAGCGCCGCCCAGGCCCCCCCGCCCCTTAGCGCTGCGGAGGAATTGCCGCAGCAGCGAAAGGGTTAATTCACCATTTCCTTTCCAATTTTTTATATTAATTTTTTAATTGTCTTAGCTCTTGTGAATACCAGGGGGTTTTATCTTGAGATACCGTTTTGTTACTCTTCTTTGATGGAATTACATTGTCCAGAATGTTGTATACCCCTCCTCCCCACAGCTGTGTTGTTGAGTGTCACAGCCAGCTTCCCACACCACTTATTTACCTAACAATCTCCTGATTGACAAGTGACTAAGCAGCATCAGGAGATATCCTCCAGACTGTATCTATCGACTAGAATAAAACGTGATATTTAGCAGATTTATGGGACAGATACTTCAAATATGTGACAGGAACAGGGATAGATTTCCATTACTTGCAGGCAGTGCTTAATTTGTAAAATAAATAAGTGCCAGGGCTCTCATCAGGAGGCCACTGCAGTTTGCACCACACATTGCCCCTGCCATGCTGCCAATGATAGTAACTGCACAACTACTAACCATCACAAGTGTGACAATTCAGACTATTTCAGGCCTCCAAAGCTATAAGAATGGCTTGAAGGGCAGGTCATAGTCATTTTAATGTATATTGAATTAACCTGTGGTGGTCATCTCTAAATTATCCAGACAGTGCCACCTCGTGACAGAATGTCACAAGGACCAGTGTTGACAATTGAGTGCCAGTGCCAAGCACCAGAAACAGAAACCACAATCTCAATTTAAGCACGGCTCGCGCGGTTCTAAAAACATCATCTTAACCTCCTCATGGCTAAAAACATGCAACCACCGGTTCGTGTGTAAATTGCTGTAATGCCCGTGTGCTAAGGTCGCGAAGAGCAAAAAGATATCGTTGGGACATAGTGTTGCAGCCGGATCTTCCAGATTAGCACTCTGGGAGAACCAGGGGGTCGATTAGGATGGCGGATGGACTTCTGGGGCAGGTACTGTCCGCCACAAGGGCGGAGGAACCGTGCCCCCAATTAGGATGCACCCACCACAGTGGCGGGTGCATCCCGCATTTTTAACATTGCGGCGGACGGTGCATAAAGCACCGGCCGCCGCAATGTGAAAAATGCATGTTGTGCGTTTCACAGCACAACATGACAGGCACCGCGCGGTGCCTGCCATGTTGTGCTGTGAAACGCAGGGGGGTACCATAGGTACCCCCCATGTATGTATGTATGTAAATGTATAGGCATTTATATAGCGCACTACTTACCCGTAGCGTCCCAAGGCGCTTCGACCGCTGCGAAACCCTTCCTGGCTTCCCTGAGAGATGGTCCCTTAATGGGTATCTCCAGGGTGAGACCAGGCATCCCCGGCGGTCTGGTGGGGCCGTTAGTGAAGATGAGGCAAGCTAATGCCCAGAATTGCCGAGTGTGAGCGCTGATCAGAGTGGGCACCGAGGCGAGAGAATTATCGAGTCCGCTGACCCTGGTCCAGAAACCTGCCGTGCCGGGAATCGAACCCTGGTCCCGGGCCGTCCTCTGCTCTCGGGTCTGCCGCCTCTAACCAGTGAGCCACACTACTTCACTCCATGTGCACCCCCCTTCACCCTGGGGGCCCGCAACGGGCCCCCAAAGCAGGAACCGTATGCCTTTTCATGGCAGCATTGCTGCCAGGGAAAGGCATTCCCCTTAGGCCATCCTAATATGGCTGGCGGTGTCTGATAGACACCGCCACCATATTAGAGCTTTTCCGCCACGGTCGCAAGGTGTCCGTGGCGGAAAAGCGGCGGACGGTGTTCCCGTCCGCCACGGTTGCCTCCGCCATTGTACTATGTCGGGGGGGGGGGGGGGAAAGGTGGCGGACGGGCAAGGATTGGCAGACGGATCGCTACTGCCTGCATGACGATGGCGATCCGCCCGCCATCCTAATGGACCCCCAGGTTCGAGTCTCGGCGCTGGATCAATCTATCCGGTTTCAACATAATTTGATTTCCCTGAGATTCGAGGCAAATCACTTGATCTCCCTGTGACTAAACAAATGTGTAGTGTAACCAGCAGCGTCGGATTGGTAACGCGGGCATTTGGACAATGCCCGAGGTTCCGGAGTCCGAGTTCCTGCTGTGGGCTGCCTTTTTTAGCAGTCTGGGGGCGATTTGGGCGCTGTCTCTATTGTGCGAACAGCCAGTGGGTGTCTGAGTGGCCTTTCTATAGGCAGATGGGCGCTCATTACCTCCTGTTTAGCAACTTTGCCTGTTTGGCCGGCCCATTGACGTGTGCACATTCTGAGCGGGGGCAGGGGCCCGAGTAGAAGTGGCCTCACTTGTTTCCAGGTGTGTTTCAGCAGTGTAAACTAACGTGTACATTTATTTTATGGGTATTTTTTTTTTTTTTTACCCTCTCGCTTTTTTTTAGAAGGTTACGCCGAAGCAGTCATTTGAGGCATTATGCAAACGTGGGCCGATTTTTTTTGCGTGCCCGGGCCGATTTTCAATCCCAATCCAACCCTGGTAACCAGTCCGATACCTCCGGGTCGAGTTCGCGCAACATCAAAACTGCAGGAAAAAAAACCACACATAAAAGACGGTTCGGAGAACCCAGTTTCACTTCACACATATGTGGGATGTCACTGTCTTTTGACTGCGCATGCGCCGGAGAACTGAAATCTCCTCAGTACGCATGCCCAGTAGCAGCGAAACGTGATGTGGAGGTGCATTTTCCCTGGTCTGTTTCTGGGCGCATGCGCGTGAGATAGATATCTCCTCTCTGCGCGTGCGCTACAGATAAGTATCTCCTCTGTGCGCATGCTCAGTCACCGCAGAACGCGCTGTGGCTGCGTCTCTCATCTGGTCTTGTTTCCGGGCGCTGTTTACATCTAGGCGCTTTGCTGCTCGGACTTGTTTCCCGTTATTCAGGGGGAGCCATGTACTGAACTTTGACCTCTCTTCCGTACTGGGGTATTTCCGGGAGCCCGGACAGCGGTGTTATTTACCCTCCACCCTCGGCCCGGCGTCAGTCCAGGCTGCGTTTCCACCTCTGACTTTACACGGCGGAGGAGGAGAGAAATGGTCAGCCAGGGGTCGGAAAAAGTGAGTAATATTGTGTACATGCTCGGCTTTTTGTCTGTGAAGAATGTCACGATATAACATATTTTGTTTTAAAATGTTGCAATATTTCATTCAATACCGTGGTTGCCCGGTGATGGCGGTGCCGTGACAGGACCCGCTCCCCCGAGTGCGACGGGTCTGTTCATCCAGCCCCCTCTGCTGCCTGAGGTGTGCGTCTCCTCTGCTCATTTTCTGCCTTCTGTTCATTTTTTCCTCTTGCTGCTCGTTTCTGCCCGTTATTTTTGCATCTTTCTGACCTTTATTTTTTCTGCCTATTTTTTATTCCTCTTTCTGTTTTTTTCTTCACTCTTCCTGCCATTTCCCTCCGCCCAGCGGACCGTCCTCTCCCCCAGGACCTACTTCATGGAGGCCGCAGCGGGACCCCATTGGACTTGTCTCCTGCCCGCCCCCCCTGCTGTTCAGCTTGCTTGCAGTCTGCTTCCTTAGGTTTGCGTCTCCTCGGCTCGTTTTCTGCCTTTTCCTTTTTCCTTTTTCTGTCTGTTGTTTTGCATCTTTCTGCTTGTTTCAGTGTGTTATTTTTTTCCTCTGCTCATTTCAGACCTATATTTTTTCTTTCTGCTCGTTCTGACCTCCATTTTTCCTTGTTCTGCATGTTTCTGATCTTTACTTTACCTCTTCCTTCTCGTTTCCTCTCTCTTCCTTCTGTTTCTCTTCTCCCGCTACCCAGAACTCCTCCCAGGGCCTACTTAATGAGGTCCGCAGCAGAACCCCATTAAGAAGGTCCTCGCACCAGCCCTCCCTGCAACAGTTCTCCTGTCCAGCTTGCCCACAGTCTGCTACCCTCTGCTGCCTTAGGTTTGTGCCTCCTCTGTTCACTTTATGCCTTCTTTATGCTCACTAGCTGGTCATTTTTCTGCCCAACTTTGCCCTCAATTTTTGCCTCTCACTGCTCGTTTTGCCTCCTGTTAGTTTCTGACCTATTCTGCCTCTTTCTGATCTTTATTTTGCCTTTTTTGCTTGTTTCTAACCTTTACTTTGCCACTTTCTGCGTGTTATTTTTCCTCTTTCTGTTAGTTTATGATCTTTATTTTTTCTCTTTCGGCTTGTTTCTGACCTGGCTCTTCAATGGAGATATTTCATCCACGGCGTCCAGATACCCCTAGGGGGTGACAGTGCTACATAAATGCTGATTGAATAATTGATTGATTGATTGTTGACGGAAACTTAATGAGCTGTGTGTGGTTGTCTTACATGTGAGGTGAATTACTTCTAATAATTGTGCACAGAGGACATTGCAAGATACAGATAGAGTTGTCACCTGGCCAGCATTTGACCTGATTTGCATGTTAGATCACTCAACACAAGGGCCAGAAATCTCCCAGATGTTTTCATAACTGCACTGCCTGCTGTGACACTTGGGTGTTCTTATTAAACATCTCAGTGACACTTTGCATGAGATTAAATATCCATTAAGCAGGTTTACCACAATTCTACTTCTTAGAAAGCACTGGGATTCCTGAGAAGAGTTATTCCACACACCTCATCTTCGTCCAGAGAAGGCCCCATAACGTTTTACCCGGTGCCTGTTCAAAATATTGCATAGATTGCTGCCTCAGTATTTGATGGCATTCAAGGCTTTAAGTGGGATGAAAAAAGAAGTGTGGCCTAAGAAGTGCAACTAGGAATCCTTTTCAGGAGGCATGACCTATGTAAATAAGAGCATGGCAAAAAACTTGTAAACTAAAATTCTGTGCCTCTCATAGCTTCTACTCAACAACGATGTTGGTGCTTCTGTGTTAAATTGTTGTTAATGTATCAAGGTGATAGCAACAATGGACATAAGCCTAAAGCAAGCCAGAACTATTGGCTTTGCCAATGCATATTAGCTGTATAAGGTAAATGAGTAACAATGACTTTAATCTGAATTAAACATTATTGAGGTCTGTGTAAGTACTGTTCTTCTGAGTCCCACACATGCATGTTTTTTCCTTCACACCTCTTTCCTCTACTGTCAATTTTTAAGACACTTACAACCTTTCTGTTTCCACATCTTTCTGAAATTCTCCATCTGCATATCTCTCACTCATGTCATTCCCCTTCGGCGGCGCCTTTCCACTCTATCCTTTATACCCTTGCTTCAATCTCCTTCACATCACCATTGTCCCGCACACACCCACTCACTGTAAGCACTTCCTTGTCCTTTACTTTAATCCTGTCATTATTTGGACAACTGTGCCAAAGGTCTGGCTGGTTTCTAAAGGCCTGTACACCAGCTGAACCTTGAACATAGTATCTAAATCATGCAACACACATTTTAAAAGAACTCTCTTGAGAAATATAAAGGTATATCTTTAACATGCAAAAACATTTAACCATAATACATTAGATTGTTTTTGCCCAGTGCACAACCTGCACTTGTATATTGGCCCAGTGCACAACCTGCACTTGTATATTGGAAGATGGCACAGCAGCAGGCACTACTTACTCACTTAACATTTGAACCTTTAATAATATGAAAGCCTCATCACTAAAGGATGGCTGCTTCATTTACTGCAGCTTGATGTCTTTTCTTTCTTCGTTCCCATTGGTTTCCATAGGTGGCAGGCTTTTCAAGAAAGCTTGCATGGTCTGCTGTTTGACAGAGAGTGACATCTATTATGTTATGTGTATTTGTAGAACACACAACTCACCCTGGAGAGCTGCTCACCATGATTCCACTCGCTATTTAGGGGGCGCCGTGTGGGGCTGGTCCTGCATGCCTGTGACCAGCACTGCAGATTTCATTGCAGCGCATTGTTTGGAAGAAAGAAATTAGGAACTAGTGTTTGAAAACCATGGACATAGACGGACTATTGACAGCATAGACTATAGTGAGACAGGAAGCATGATACAAAATTATTTTATTGAATTTTCATTGTAATAAAAAGCACAGTTATCATTTGGATATACATAGTTATTGTGTGCATGCCTTCATTATATATGTGACTTGTTGTCTACATATACAGACTACTGTTGTCAGATCCTATACAGTTTTTATAATGGTGTAACTAGAATTGGGATCTATACAAGGCTGATAGTCTATGCTGTCAATAGTCCGTCTATGTCCATGGTTTTCAAACACTAGTTCCTAATTTCTTTCTTTCAAACATTGTATTTATCCCGTATTAGGAACTCTAGTCGGGGATACCCCCTCTTCCTTACATACACAGCGCATTGTTTGGACCCAGTTCGGGCTTTGTGAGGGTGCAAGCACTGACTGGACTCTGAGATGTCCATCCAGCACACTAGTGTGGAGCCCGGCGGCTTCATGAGTGACACTTCTCTAGGCGATGAGACCTTAGGCCTTCAGGGGCCTCAGGTCTCATTTGGTACACATTTGGTACTGGAGCCTCCCCTCCCCCCGGAGGACCTAGATCGTGCAGGAGGTCCCACTGCTGGAATGAGTTGTGAAGGTTCCGGAGGAGGTAAGGTGAGCCCTCAATTGCTGCTGAGGTTGGGACTGCTCGTACCCCAAGGCTCTCAGCTCCTACTTTGCGTGGGTGAGGCGGGTCCCAGGATAATCACATGTGGGTGCTCCTTCATGGTCCTTTTGGCTCATCCAACATATTCCTTGTCGCCCAGCGTTATGTCCTCCTATGGGTGGATGTGATAGGGGGTGCAAACAACAAGGAGCTTCACCACCTGCGCACCAATCGCAGGCACTGCGTTCCTTATTGCCAAGCCTTACTCAAAGCAGAAGGCACCCACTGTGACTACTGCACACTCTCTTGGGAGGTAGACTCCCTTCCCTGCAGAGGCTTCCCCCTTGGATTAACTGGACAAGATATTGGCTGCTAGTGCGGAATCCAGGGATGCTTTTGAGGCAAAAATTGACTCATTTACTAACGATATGGGGAATCAACAGAAACTGAAAGGATACACACAAATGCTCAAGTCATTGTTGAACTGAGGCTGTCTACCCAACACATTGGAGAGCAAACACTATTGATTCTGGAATGACTATTTATGGAAGAGAGTAAGTTAGACGATGCAGAAGCCCACTCTCATCCCAATAATGTGCGAATTGTAGGCCTGCCGGTGTGGGGGCGAACCCGGTCACATTCCTGGAGCACTGGATTAAATGTGATGTTGCGCTTGGTGTACTCTTCTCGTATTTCGTGCTTGAACAGAAGCATATGTTCCCGGCTCAGCACTCACCCCTACCCCGGTGCCCCATCCCGACCCATGATTGCCAGACCGTTGAATTATCGTGACCACGATGAGATTCTGACAGCACCCCATGAAAAAGGCACTATTTGTCTTGCAAATGTGATGTTTTTCCCTGTTTACACACTCTCGGTCCAAAAGCAAAGGGCATCATTTACACAGGTGAAGAAGAAACTACTTGAACTGGGACTTGACTACGCCTTAATATTTCCTGCTAAGTTATGCATTTTGGATGGCCAGCGTACCCGTTTCTTCACACAATCAGAGGTGGCAGGGACAAACGAGCACCTGGCCTTACCTGATCTCCATCTCCTCCTGCTCCTAGGTAGGATCACATAATGACCACCATCTGGAAGCTGCACAGCCAGGAGAGACCGGTTCGGTCGCTTTATAGAGCATCAGTCTGATAGATGTTGCCTATCACTTTGAATCGTATGGGAGACAGACCATGCCAAACTCTTGAAACTGGGTACTTGAATACCATCATAGAGCAGCCAGGGGGGCCCGATTCAAATACATCCAATTCAGTGTTTTAAATAGGGCTTACCTCAACCCGGCCCGTATAAATAAAATCTTCCCCGGTTCCAATGACTGCTGTACCCTGTGCTCCCTTCCTG
Source organism: Lissotriton helveticus (assembly GCF_964261635.1). NCBI lineage: Eukaryota > Metazoa > Chordata > Amphibia > Caudata > Salamandridae > Lissotriton > Lissotriton helveticus. The sequence continues at coordinate 48,445,955 of NC_136069.1, forward strand.
ATGTGGATCTTCTCCATATGCACTGTCCTGCCCCTTGTTGCACACCTTCTGATCTCGATTACTACAAACAATTAGTGCTACGACTGGCCTCCCCATGCTGGATTCACCTGAGGGAGTGTTCTTGGGACTGTTTCCTCGACCTAAGCTGGAAATGCCTGCACTTAAATTCCTAGACCTGGTCCTAATCTTCGCAAAATTTACCGTTGGTACACATTGGAAGCTACCCACCACACCTGCAGGTATGCGCCGGGCGGTTGCCTCTTGTGTAAGGGCAGAAAGTACACTGCTTCACAGAGAGGAGAGGGTGGGCTTACCAAAGTACCTTAATGCTCAAGCCTGGTAAATGCTCCGAAAGCAATTCAAAGACTTTGCCAAGGATGACCAACCTGGCAAACATAGCTTTACACTGCATACTAACATTGTGATTCTGTAAATGCAATGGAAGATTGGGACACCACAGGGGGGCGACTCAGTACTGTTATGGTTTCGTAGGGTTAGGACACAGGTACTTAGTGGTATTGCACTTACGGGATGAAGGTGCCTGTAAAGATGAAATCCAGGAATCAGGTAAGTTTAAATAATTTATTTGAAGTTAAAACGAAGTGAGGCACAGTACGTCTAGAAGCAATGAAAAACAGATCTAACTGCCCAGTCTGAAACAAGGAACGGGGTTTGTACAGTGCAGGTACAGCATTCCATGTTCCAGGCAGAGCGTAGCAGGGAAAGAAAGGAAAGTAAGAAAAAGGGAAATGCAACACATCTCATTCCTAACAAAACTAAAAATATCAACAGATATAACTTCACAGCATATTTAATAGACAAGCATTACTCTTGACTCGAAAACTAAAAATCATTAACAGATATATCTTCTCGGTATGTTTATCTGTCTAGCATTACTCTTGACTCTGGATGCCACAGAATGAGTAGATTGAGGAACAGCATCAAACATATTAGTATGATTGCGTAAGATAAGAGGTTTAACACATTGTAAAGGTTTACACTTAGCAACTCTTCTAACATTCCACACTCTGCCACCCTGAGTGATAATACTGTTTTTACGAACTTTCATAATCTTAATAGGCTGATAAAACTTGGAATAGCCCTTCGCTAAGAAACCAAGTTTTTTGATCCTGACCAAATCTCCCACCACAAAATCAGGAACTTTGACTTTCATTTTTGAATCCAATAGTTCTTTCATTTTTTCTTGTTTTTTTTCCACACGATTAGCAATGAGATTGATGTCAACCTTGTCATCAGTTTTGTTTAGTTTTTTAATCCACCAAGGACACATTTCTGAAGAAGGATCTCTTCCTTTCAATAACCTAAAAGGACTTTTACCAGTAACTGAGTGTGGAGTGATACAATACATCCACAACTTCTTTCTCACCACATCCATCCATGGTTCCCCACCCCTCCTCAAGCGCCTTGAGACCCTCTGGGTATGTAGCGCGCTATATAAATTCTTTGACTTTGACTTGACTTTGACATGGTTCACTGGACAACTTAGCTGACTGAACACTATCCTTAAGAACATGATTGAAAGGTTCTACCTGACCATTTTCCCTTGGTTCATATAATGATGTGGTGATATGTTTGATGTTACACATGTAAAAAAAAAATCCTTTATTCCATGCGACGTGAGTTGAATACCATCATCATCATCATCAATAACTTTATTTCGGTCACCGCGGACCATGAAAGTGCAGATAAAATACATACATTACACATAGAATGAATAAAACGATAAATACATATACAATAAAATTCATACATCTAAAATCGAATTAAACTTTTAGTAGTTATCAAGATGTTCATTGAATACACTATTATAATTACATATGTTCTTTATAAAAAATTTCTTCGTCTGTGCCACATACCAATTAGGAACCGCGAAACAGCAAAGACAATTGGTGGATGGGTGTCATACTTTAAAACCCTGCGTGCTTGAGCACATTGACTGAAGCCTACATTTCTACAAAGTGGTATCAGCCAACATTTCCTTATTACCTGATAGGCAGGGCAAAAAAACAGGACATGAAATTCATCTTCTAGGTTATATTTACATGCCGGGCACACTTGATTCTCGGTATTGGCCCATTTGCTGGTAAATGCCCTAAGCGGGAGACTGCCAATCCTAAATTGCATGTAAAGTTTCCTCGCCAATGGGGATAGATTAAATCCAAAAGGTCCTCCTTTTTAGGTTACATTTTTACTTGGAGGAATTCTGTTGTTAGTCTTCCCACTGTAGTACATCTATGGAGAGATAGTAAATTGTGGTACCTAAAGTGGTGGACCAACACTGTCTTGGATAGCCCTGGACAAGTTTCTTCAGGATTGTCCCACAGCTCGGGTAAGCCGATCCTGGTACTAACAAACTAAGTTCAGATATTCTGTGCACTTTTCCAATTTCCCCCGCCACTTGAGATAACCTGAGAGCCGCCTTTGCTGACTGGATATCCCAGTCGAGATGTTCAGTCAAAGTGATGCCTAGGTACTCAAAGGTCTTAATTCGCTCCAAAGAAATTCCATTCAAAAGTGGATTTGGACGGGTTTGCCTTGGGGGATTAAAAATCATAAACTTGGTCTTGTCTGAGTTTATTTCTAGACCTCGCAAAGCACAGAATGTGGCAAAAACCATCCAAGGTTCGTTGGATACCTGTTGAAGTTTTGGACAACAGAATGTCGTCCGCAAACATCAGCGCGGGCACCCGACCTGTGGCTAGCCTAGGGGCATCATTATCCTTTACTCCAAGCAGGTGGTCCATTAGCCCATTTATATAAAGACAGAATAAGGTGGGGGCCAGGACACACCCCTGGCGCACCCCCTTTTTCACAGGGAAGCGGGCCGAGAGTTCTCCATACTTCCCACACCTGACTTGAGCATAACTATCATAATTATCAGTATGGAGTCTAATTAGCACATCCAATAAATAAGTAGGTAAGCCCAGATCAAATAATACACTCCACAGCTTATCCCTCTGCACTAAATCAAATGCGGCCCGCAGGTCAACAAAGGTGAGGTAGAGGCTGCCACCCTCCACACTCACCGTTTTCCAAAACAATACCTGGAGTCTAAATATCTGATCAAGGGTTGAAGTACCCAGCCTGCAGAGTACTCAGAATCTCATTTTCCTCTATCCACCCCTGGACGCTATCTATCTAAAATGATCCTTCCCATCAGTTTTTGTGTGGTGTCTATCAAACTGATAGGCCTGTAATTAGACGGCATTAGGGGACAGCATTTTTTGTGAATAGGAACTATCTCCGCTCCACGCCAGGTATCTGGCGGGTACATGTCCTTTAGTATTGCATTAAAAAGAGCACCCAAGTATGGTGCACAAATTTTCGGTTCAGACCGAAATAAGTCCCCTGGGAGCTTATCCAGGCCGGGCGCCTTGTTGGGTAGGAGTTTGACTATTGCTATTTTGACCTCACTTGGCGTGATATCCCAGGACCCCTCCAATCGATACTCATGGAGGGGTCCAGGGCTCGAAAACGAGGGACCCTCTTCACCAGAATTTGCATAGAGAGCTTCAAAGTGGGCTTCCCAGACGACAGCTGCTATGTTCGTTTCGGAAGCTGTTCTGCCCTCTCTCGCCCCAGAGCTTACAATAGCCCAAAATGATTTAGAGTCCCTGCTGTTCTTAGATCTTCCCATCTAATTGCTTCCCAATCTTTCTTTTCCCTTTTGATAACCTGTTTATACTTAAGCCGGCATTGCTTGATGCTTGGCTTATCCTTTACTTCTATTGCGGTTAGCAGATCTTTTTTTGCTTTCCGACAAGTAACGTTATACCAGGGGTGGGTTGCAACTGGGCTTGCCTTCTTGCTTCCTTCGGGGTAGAACAGATCAGACAGTTTAGCAACCATCTGTTTATGAATTTCCAGAGGCCTAATCAAAGATTCTTGGTAGGTGTCCTTATCCCCAATCTCTCCCATTTCTATCAACTGTGGCAAAGCCTGTTGAGATATACCTGCAAGTTTAGTCGGGGAGCCCTGTAAGTATGACCATTTAACTCTCCGCCTGTTGTTGGTTAGCAGGAGGGGCAGTTGTGCAATGTTGGGCTCGGGAACGGGGTTTGACAACCCAAAACTCCCTGGTTTCAATGTCAAGACCAGGGCATTGTGGTCAGTGTCTTTCCTCGGGTGAACCTTGAAATCCAGGATCTTATCCCAGTGTCTGAGTTCAACCAGTATGTAATCAATGACGGAATTTTGTCCTTCTCTATTAAAGGTTGATAGACCCGGTATATCTGATTTTGTCCTCCCGATGCAAGTCCCTCAAGGACAATGAGAGGGAAAAATAATTTATTTGAAGAACTAGGGGTGTCCATGCTCTAACAGGTACTATCTGTGGTTCTGGAATACGCCAATACTGATCCTCATCGGTTAGTCCATCTAAATCTGCGCTGCTTAGAGGCTCAAATTGGCAGTTAAAATCACCACCTACTATTAAGGCAACTGTTGGGTCGAGGGTCATGATGAACTGCCTTAATGCGTCCATGATTACAGATTCATGCCCACTCTGCATAGGCCTCGAATAAATATTAAGTAGGGCAATTTGTGTGAGTTCTGGAAGCGTTAAAACAACGCATTGAATATCAGGTGAGTTATTTGGTATATGGGCTGCTTTGGCACCCAAGTGTGTACCCACCCAGGTGCTTAAACCCCCCAATGGTCTACCCTTGCCCCGTGATGTAGCCAGTATATTAAAAGTGGCAAATCCAGCCATTGAGGTCTCTTCCAGTGCCCACGCTTCCTGCATTAAGCAAATATCGCACTTTTCTATAAACAGTCCCCACTCCGGGGAATATAATTTTCTTTTAATTCCCGCCAAATTCCAGGAGAGAATTTTAATGTTTCCACCCGTAACTCTAGCCCTTGTTTCGCCTAATACCCTCATGCAGCTGGTTTCCCCAGCATTGGAGGCTTCGCCAGTTTCTTCCCTTCTAGTGCGTATTGACCGCTTACCCCCCTGGGTTCTTTCCTGAACCCCTCCCTTTACCACTTTAGATGGAACACCGCCAACATCCACCTGTATCACGGGGGATTGAGCTCCACAATGTACGGCCACATAGCCGCTCCCCGCGGCCTGTCCCGCATTAGCCCTGGGTGCCACCCTGCCATCTGCACCCTCTTGCTGGGTATTCATTGGGATAACATTTATCTCAACATTGGATCCCACTCTAACTACTCTTGAACCCTGGCCATCAATCGTTGGGAGTGTAGGCGATCTGCTCCCAAGCCGTCAATCCACTTGGATCTAGGGTACTAAATCTATTGCTTTGGGGAAATGTTGCAAGTATAGGGGTAAATATATTTACACCCTTCCAATTTACTGCCCCCACTTGGTCTCTATGGCGAAACATGTCCTGGGCCCCCCAGGGCTGTCCACCTCTATTTCGGCTGCGATCAGGCTGTGGAGCAGGATAGAAGTAGGATAGGTGTAGGGATTGAATTTGCGTATCAGACCGTGCTGGAGCCCAGTTTCAAAGATATTCCACAGCATGGCTGTTCCTAAAACGATTATTACGCAATCTCCCGGGATAGTTTTTTGCCTAGGCCCCACCCAATCTACTCGTCTTGCAAACAAGATTTCTACAGGGACCTGTAAGGGGAGTGGCCTATTGAGGTAAAGCCACTGCATGCATTTATTTTTGAGCTCATTATAATCCTCCTTTTTCCCCTGGCTCAAAACTGGGACCCCTGCAAGCACCACCACATATGGTAATGACTCTGGGGGAAGATCTATACGTGGTAGAGCTTTTATTAATCCTTCTTGGGGCATAATTCTGCTTGCTCGGGGTTGTTGGTTCTGAAGCCCACTCACCCCCCCAGGAACCCCCCCCCTTCTGATTGTCATTATTATTCATTACAACAATATCCCTTGGTCTGGCTGGAGGGTCATTAGGTGGTACCACCAAAGGAGCTCAGTTATGTTGCGACCTATCAAGGTTTCCATTCGCCCCTGTGTCCTGTAAACCATCCCATGCCTCGGCGGATTTGTGCAATGATTCTAGGTGGAGGAGTCTGTTTTCTATCATGGTAAGTCATTCATAGATAGGGAGACAAGTCTTTGTGAAAATAAGTTCCAATTTGGCCCAAAAAACAGCTCCCAGCTCAATAGAACCCGCATCACTGAAGCTCGTTGTAGGTATAGCCGCTTGTGCAGTGAGCGGGCTTGCGACTGGGCTGTTTTGAGTTCCTGTACTTTGTCCTTCCCCCTCATTATTCCGTTTTTGGATTTTCGCTTTCCTATTTTTCATTCCTGGACTTTTTTACTCTTTACATGTACAATAATATGATCTCTGATCATTTCGTCAGTCATTAAACCAAAATTACAGTGTAAAGATAATGCACGAAGAGCTGTAAGAAACTCATCAAAACTTTCAGTATCATCTTGAACTCTGGTATACAATTTAAATCTATTAAGTGCTACACTAGCTGTTGGTTTAAATCTACCCTCTATACGTAAAACTGCTTCATCATATACATTGCAATCACCACTGGATCTGACTGGAGGAAGAGTTCATTAAACCAATTGTCCTTCTGAGCCTAAGCAATGGAGGAAAATGTTTTTTTTTCTTTCTGCAGACATACGCTCTCCATCCATAGCTTTGAGGTAAGTAAAAAATTATTTCTTCCTTCTTGTCCAGGGTATTGGTGGTTCACCTTTTGATTGTAAAAATTTAGATGGCGGATCTAATTGAATGGTGACGGGAAGGAAACATCCTTTACAATGCAACTTTTAACATGCAGTGCTATTACAACGCAGGTTTTACAACGAAAACCATTACAACGCATTGCGCTGGGGGGCGCTCTAGGATAGGGAATAGATTTAATTTACTATCCAACACCTTCCCTAGTGTCCACGGGGACTGGAGTTGGAATAGTAAATTAAACTATTCACTATCCAGCACCCCAAAGCGCTATGCGTTGTAATGGTATGCGTTGTAAAAACTGCGTTGTAACAGCATGCGTGGTAACGTCCTACATCCATGGTGGCAAAACAGTTATGTAACAGTAAAGAAATAGATGAGAGGGTAAAGTAATGTAATTGTGAAGAGATTCACTAAATCTGGAATTAATATGTAATACGTGTGCCTGTCACCGAACAAACAGGCTGGTATTAACAAAATACATTTGTAAAACACATTAAATTGCCTGGTTGCAACAGTATATAAAATGAATAATATTAAAATCTGCCAGGAATCCAAATACCATATGAGGACACCCACACTTGTGGAACGTAGTAAATTGCCTGGTCGCAATATAGTTGTAAATTCTTGAGCAATATAGAATCAAAGTAAATTAGTAAAAGTACCTCAAAAACGTTAATAAATAAAGTTCAAACCCTTAACGGTGAAGCGGAGCAGTTGAAATGAGCGCAAATGCACTTTCCGACACAAGCGGTGAAGAGAAGCACTACAAAAGGATAGACGCAGTCAAATCACCGTCTCGATCCTCTTCCAAAATGGCCGCCGGCATGACCAATAGGAGGAGAGACGTGAATAAGCGTCAGGAAGTGTAACCAGGTAAACCACTGTGCCGAAGTTGTAGACCTCACAGCCGGTATCCAAGCAACGAACCTGACGTAGTAGAAAGCGTCAGTTGGCCACAAAAATGGTACAAGCACTCAAAAATCGAAGAAATCCTCAGGAAGGCAAGAAAATTCATGGAATTTGCAGAAGACGTCACCGTGCTTCCTCCGACATCCACCAGAAGGCATGAGGCAAGAAGAATACATCTGTTAAACGATGAGACCGGGAACAAGCACGCTGAAAAGCAGGAAAAATCAGAAATCTCTCATCAGGCTCTCACCGGCAGCGGTGCGGGAGGATAAACAGCAGAAAGGAGGATACATCAAAGACCCAAAACGCAGATGGGTTCAGACGAAGACTTCACAGCACCTGTGCCTCAAAAATTAACGTAGCAGGTGAAGTCCTCGGTCCTTGCTCGGTCTAGAAGCAATGAAAAACAGATCTAACTGCCCAGTCTGGAACATGGAACGGGGTTTGTACAGCACAGGTACAGCATTCCATGCTCCAGGCAGAGCATAGCAGGGAAAGAAAGGAAAGCAAGAAAAAGGGAAATGCAACAGTGCCTCTCCGTCTAAGTCTGTAACTTGGACAATCGTTGGAGGGAGGGGATGTTAGGTATGTTACATTTTTTGTTTATCTGATCTCTGTTATACCTGAGGGATCAACCCTCCAAGAAAAACAATGTACAATGCAACTTTGAATTCTCTCTAATCCTATGATGTTCAGGAACTGTGAACTAGGAAACATGTTGATATTACTCTGATGTGTCTATACCTTGTATCATGAATATTGCCTCCTACCTCAATAAAAACAGCAAACAAAATAGACAGATAGTGTGGAGAGTATCTCTAATTGGTCCATTGTGCAGTCAGTAGGAGCTTAATTCTGCCTAGACCTATCCATGCTGTATTGGTGTGAAGCGGGCACACTGTGTGTCATCTGTCATGGGTACCATGCGTGTCTCGTCTGAGACCATCCCTCTCCTGTCATCACATCAATATAATTGTAATATAGGACCTGGGCACCCAAGACTGTGGTACTGAACACTTTTTTTTTCTTCTTCTACATCATACCCAAGGTTGAGCAGTTTCTGAGTGAGATATAAATGTTTGTAATTTAATTTCTTCTTCCAGGCGCTGCTTACGTTCCAGGATGTTGTTGCCTGTTTCTCACAGGTGGAGCGGGAGCTTTTGCACAAATGGCAGAAGGATGTATATACAAATGTGATGAAGGAAATACACCAAATCTTCCTGTTGCTGGGTAAAGTACAATGACGTTTGTGCAGTATGTACCTAAATAGACTGTTGGCTGGTTTAGGGTTATTATAATAGGTGGTAAGGAAAATGCTACTTACCAGTATTCATCTGTTCCTGGCATGTAGAGCTGCAGAATTGTACAGTTAGCATTGGATCGCCACCTGGTGTTGGGCTCGGATGATTGCATGTTTTTGTCGTCTTGGAAGAAGTCTTTGTAGTCACGAGATAGGTGACTCCTCCCTTGGACGATAGTGCTCATGGGCATCGGCTCCATCCTTAGATTGTTTTTCGCCATGATGGGAAATGATGGAGTTAGTAGAAAGAAGAAAATATGTCCATGCGTGTATATCTAATTAAGATAAAACTGGAACAGATACAGGTCCGTGGGAGGGCGTGTACAACTCTGCAGCTCTACATGCCAAGAACAGATGCATACTGGTAAGTAGCATTTTCTGTTTGAGGCATATGAGCTGCAGATTGTACTCTTAGCATTGATTGTGCAGCAGTGTTTCCCCTAGCGGTGGTCACCTGTGTCTGTTGCAGTAGTTGAAAGAGAGTTTTAAGGACAGCTTGGCCTACTGCAGCTTGCTGCTTGGCTTGCACATCAATACAATAGTGTTTAGTGAAGGTGTGTGTTGTAGACCATGTTGCTGCCTTGCATATGTCTTCTAGAGGAATGTTTCCTAAGAAAGCCATGGAGGCTCCTAGTTTGCGTGTGGAGTGCGCTCTAGGAGGAACTGTTAATGTGCGTTTTGCTTTGTGATAGCATATTTGTATACCTTTAACAATCCACCGTGCAATGCCTGATTTTGAAATGGGATTGCCTTTATGTGGTGGAGCGAAGGCTACAAATAGTTGCTTTGTTTTGCGAAAGGACTTGGTCTTATCTATGTAATAGAGAAGAGCTCTTTTGACATCTAGTGTGTGTAAAGCTCTTTCTGCTACTGAGTCTGGTTTTGAAAAAACACTTGTAACTCAACTGATTGGTTTACATGAAAAGGAGTAATTACTTTAGGAAGGAATTTAGGGTTCATTCTTAGAACCACTTTGTTACGGTGTAATTGTAAAAACGGTCAGGGACAGACTAATTTGCATATAGCCAGGTTCTGAACTGGGATGGTGCAGTGAGCTAAAAAACGGTGATGGATCAAGCCCTGATCTTTTGACTGGGTATGAGTGTTCTGTTTAATTCAGGTGCTCTGTCCATCACCACCCCCTTTTCTGAATCGTTTTGGCCACTATAGGAGTGGCAGGGTATGCTCAGACATGAGTCCCTTGCTCACTGCACCATCAGGATTCAAGCAAGCCGGGCCGAAGACGGCTGCAATGCCAGAAACCGGTCCCCGGAAACTTGTTTCCTTTCCTTTTTTTTTTCTTTTTTTTTCTTTCTTACTTTGCACAGTTAACACATTACAACGCACTTCATCAAATAAATTCGTTTCCATACAATTATCAGTACTTTTCTTGACGTCCCTCGATCAACACATATGATAAAATCATAATAATATTACTTTGTATCCTGAATTTTGTTTATTCAGCAAATACAATATATTTCATTTCAACTCATTCATATATATATATATATATATATATATATATATATATATATATATATGCTTTGTCAAATCCTACTTCCCCCTATTCATGATAACCCCAGGCCCTCTCTCCATCTTCTGACCGGGTCCCAAATTCTTAAACCTAGTCGCTTTCCTTTCCTGCCTTTTCGTGCATATATATTCTTTTCCAAATTATACGTTGACAGAAGGTTAGCCAACCAGACGTGCATTGCTGGTGGATACTTATCTAACCAAGTTCTGGCGATACAGAGTCTATAAACTGCCATGGCTACAAAAATGAATTCTCTATGAATGATGCTGCTATCTATGACTAACCCTAATAATATTTGGGGAGGGTTTAAAGTGATTTGAATGCCTAGAGAGAAATCCAAAAAGTTCTCAATCTCTTTCAATAAGGTGTGCAACTGCGGACACACAGTAAAAATGTGTATCAAATCAGCGTCAGGCGAGCTGCACCTTGGGCATGTAATACCTGTGCTGCCCCCCCCACTTTGCAATCTTTGCAGGTGTGAAATACAACGAATACAAGGTTGTATATTGTTGAGACTGCAGTGGTGCTGAGCATAATAAGGTGCGTCCTAGATCCAATGACTCTTGAAACCAGCTAGCCTCCCCACTCAATTTCTCTGCCCACTTGGCACTATGTTTGTCCAAATCATCTGGTTTTTCTGCTGTGAGGCGTACATAGAAGCTTCGAATCGATCAGTCTCCGCCCAATCTTATTTTCTCCATAATTTCTACCTTACTGAAACCCACTGACCCTCCCTGCTTATCCCTGAGAAAACTTCTTATTTGCAAATATTTAAAAAAGTCCCTCCTATCCAAACCATATTTACACCTTAAATCTGAAAATTGTATCACACCCTCCATATCCCTTACATGCCCATTTGAATTAACCCCTTATCTGCCCACCCTGCCATAATCATGTCCCCAAAAATCTGTGATGGGAACGAAACATTTCTATACATCCTGGTATAATAATTATATCGGCCAATTCCAACCTTCTTCATAACAGCAGTCCAGATCTTAACTGCAGCTTGGACTGTTTTGAATCTTGTCCTTTTGTAATATCCGAAGTCAGTACATTTCAGTAAGCAGTTATCCACATCTGACCCCAACTCCGCAGAGTATATCCTAGCTGAATCGTTGGTGGTTTTCTGATCTAATCCGCCCGCTCCAATTAAACCCCTCATGTACTGTAATGCAGCTGCCCAGTAGTATAACTTAAAATCAGGCGCTCCCCACCCTCCTCTTTCTCTCGGTAATGACATAAATCTGTAGGCCCTACGTGTCTTGCCGTGAGCCCAGATGAACCTATTCAGTATATTCTCCAATTCTTTAAACCATTTTGCCTCGAAAAACAGAGGTATTGCCCTAAAGAAGTATAAAAATTTGGGCAAGACCAGCATCTTTATGGCGTTCGTACATCCAACTAGCGAAAGATGTAGGTTGTTCATTCGTTCTAAATCTGTTTTTACCCTACTCATCAGGGGCGCAAGATTAATCTGAACCACTGAGTCTAGATCAGCTGTAATTGCCACCCCTAGGTATATTGCTGAGTCCACCACCCTTTGATCATTGCAAATAACATGTTGATTACAGACAATTTGTGTTTTAGAACTATTTAGACTGTATCCTGCCACTTGCCCAAATTTATGTGTCTCAATCTCCATTTCCCTTATTGCCTCGGTGGGGTTGGATGTCAAGATGGCCAAATCGTCTGCATAGGCTAGCGTCTTTGCCTCGCATCCGTTCAGCCTGATAGATGGAATCCTGTAGTTACTCTCCAGCTTGCGTATCAGTGGGTCTAAATAAAGTGCAAACAGGAGTGGAGATGATGGGCATCCCTGTCTCATGGGCATCCCTGTCTCGTCCCACTTTTAATACTGACTGATGTTGAGTATCCCCTATTAACTCTAATCCTTCCTGACGGGTTTTTATAGAGAGTCTGCATTGCTATTATAAAGCCTTTCCCGATTCCACTCCACTTTAACGTGTGCCAGAGGTATTCCCAGGAGACCCTATCAAACGCCTTCTCGGCATCCAAAAAAGCGCCGCCATAGGGTCTCCCAGGATTCCTGCCGCATCAAACATTGTAACAAGCTGTCTAATATGTTGTGTGGTGCTTTTACCCGGGATAAACCCATGCTGGGTGTGACTTACTAACCCCTCTATTACACCAGCTAATCTGCTAGCTAGTATCTTGGAGTACAGTTTCGTATCTGCGTTCATTAGCGTGATGGGTCTGTATGATCCAGGTAGCGATGGTAGTTTGCCCTTTTTTAGGATGACAATGATATCCGCCTCCCCCCAGGCTTCGGGAATAATTTCCCCCCTCTGTGCTCTGAGCATTACATTGAACATATCTGGGCCTATGACTTGATGAAACACTTTGTAGAACTCGATCGGAAGTTGGTCAGGTCCCGCTGCCTTGCCTGAGGGTAGTATCTTCAGTGCCGTGAGGAACTCCTCTAAACTAAAGGGCGAGTCCAGCATCTCCCTTTCCTCCATAGTTGTTCTTGGAGGAGTAATGTCTCTCAGATAGCGTTCTACCTCTCTTAGAGTCCCTGTTCTGCCCCCTGCGTACAGCTCTTCATAAAAATTGTCTGAAAACCTCCCTAATTTTAGCTGTTTCTGAAACTAAGTTCCCACTCCCATCCCTAATCTCCAAGATATCTGAAGCTGCTAATTTTTGCCTAGTGCGGACCGCTAGTAAGTGTCCCACCTTTTCACTTAATTCATACGCAATTTCCTTCTTGGTCAAGTAATTCTCTGCTGCTTTTTTCGAGATTTTCTGTAGCTTCTGCTTTAAGAGCAATGATCTTAAGGAGGTGTTCTTCAATTGGTGTATTCAATTGTAAATTTTTTGCCAATTCTTTTTCTTCATACAACAAATTTTGATAAATTTCCCTAATTTTATCTCTTATCTTTTTCTGCTTATATAGTACGTAGCTCATTGTTTCTCCCCTCACCCCGGCCTTAAAAGCATCCCAGACTACTCCCGAGTGGGCAGTACCTCTGTTGCTATCCCAATACATCCTAATCCAATCTGACATGTGGACCCTGTATGCTTCATCTTCTAATAGAGCTCTATCGAATGACCATTGTATATCCTTCCGGTGTATCTGACCTAATCTAATGGTTAAAACCAACGGACTATGGTCCGATACAATTCTAGGCAGTTTTTCAATCTGAGCCCCTACCGTCAGGGGAGTGGATATCAGAAAGTAGTCCAACTTAACCAACACTTTATGGGGCGCTGAATAAAATGTGCTGCCATCCATACCTGGTCTCAGCTTAACCCAAGGATCCACTAAAGAGTTGTGTATAACCATATCCGACAGTGCCCTATATACTCCTCTTTCTGCCTAAATAATGTCCTCTTCTCTGTGTGAATGAACTGCTGGGGTCATGAATATTAAGGTCCCCACAGCAAATAATTGGTTCGGTCCATAGTGCCAGTTCTGCGTCTAGATATTGGAATATCTCTGGGTCATCCTCTGTGGAACGATATATGGACACTACTGTACATTTCTCTCCTTTAAATTTTATTTCCAAAATTACCCACCTGCCCATTGATCCTCCTTTTTTTTTTTTTAGCACCTCTATCTCCCTCCGTCTTCCTAATACGGCCACCCCCCTGTGTTTAGTTGCTTGCTTTGTTCTTGCCAGAACGTCAAATCCTAGTTGGTCAAGAAGGTACCCCTTGGAATCTTCTACATGTGTTTCCTGGAGGCAGACCAGGTCTAACCGTAATGTTCTAAATAAAGCCGCCACTTTCAACCTCTTTCCAGCATCGTTAAGGCCACTTACATTAATAGTAGCTATCATACAACTCATTAAAATACCTGGAAGGGTTTGCCCATACTATTGTACTGATTATATATCTGGGGTAGATCAACACCCCTCCTACGTATTGCTGCGTTCAGTGATGATTGTGTTAATAATTGTATCGATTGTCTTGCTTGTATCCCTTGTGCGCTAACATGAGTCACTCTGTGCTTCCTTAAGTTTCCTGTCCCTTTTTTTTGTCTTTTCCCCCCTCTTACCCCCTAATAGCCCCATCCCACCCATCCTGACTCCTTCTCCCCCCCCCCCCCTCCACCCCCCCCTCTTACTGGCAAATAGGTCAAGGAGACCTATGTGTAGCCGCTCTGGTTCGTGATGATCGCTCCCCTCTCTCCCTCCACCCAGGTTTTAACCTATATCTCGTGTACCCCCATTACCCCCGCCATCAAATTTCATACCGTGACTTTCTTACCCTTCTTATCTTAGTGAGCTGACTGCTTTAACCAGAAAAGAACAAAAACCAAGCTTGTTTCCTTTCCAGTAAAGAATTGGCTTGGTAGTTTGGTCTGCCCTGTTCCCATGATACACTGGGCCAGGGACAGACTAATTTGCATATAGCCAGGTTCTGAACTGGGATGGTGCAGTGAGCTAAAAAACGGTGATGGATCAAGCCCTGATCTTTTGACTGGGTATGAGTGTTCTGTTTAATTCAGATGCTCTGTCCATCACCACCCCCTTTTCTGAATCGTTTTGGCCACTATAGGAGTGGCAGGGTATGCTCAGACATGAGTCCCTTGCTCACTGCACCATCAGGATTCAAGCAAGCCGGGCCGAAGACGGCTGCAATGCCAGAAACCGGTCCCCGGAAGCTTGTTTCCTTTCCAGTAAAGAATTGGCTTGGTAGTTTGGTCTGCCCTGTTCCCATGATGCACTGGGCCAGGGACAGACTAATTTGCATATAGCCAGGTTCTGAACTGGGATGGTGCAGTGAGCTAAAAAACGGTGATGGATCAAGCCCTGATCTTTTGACTGGGTATGAGTGTTCTGTTTAATTCAGATGCTCTGTCCATCACCACCCCCTTTTCTAAATCGTATTGTCTTTAGGAGTCGATGGTTTCTGAATCTTTTTAGGAACTGGGCTTTCGGTTTCGGTGCAGAGAGAGCTGGTTGTATCAGCACGTACGATCTGCTCGGTATGGAGCTTCCGGAAGGCTTTAATATTTTCTTCGGAGCCGAGCCCGATGGCGGGGCTTTTGAAGCAATGTCTTGGTATCGACTGGGCCCCGCAGGCTGAGTTCTGACTTTAGGCTTTGGTTTAGGTGTTGGGGCTGGGGTAGGGGCAGTCGTACTTACACGTTTACCTGATGGTATGGAGTCATCGGAGTCGTCTGCCTCAGATACGATCTGGAGATCATCGGAATCTTCCTCGGGGACACATGGACCTTCGTCAAAGATATCCACCGGTTCCGGAGCTGATCTCTGCATGTCACGTCGACTGGCCCTCCGATCTCGAATGGTCATTTTGGATCAAAAGGACCCACAAGCTGTGCAGCTCGACTCGTCGTGTTCTGGGGATAAACACAGGTTACACACCTCGTGATGGTCGCTGTGTTGAAATTTTGCTCCACACCCAGGGCATCTTTTGAATGGTGTCCTTTCCATGAGCTGTAGGCCTCGCCACGTGGGTAGGCCCGACGGCCCACGTCGACAACCGGAATCGAAGTGATGAGGTCGAGTCTATGTATATTGAAGATAAAGTTTGTTTTTAGAAAGTTTTGCGCGTTGAAGTCTTTGAAAAGTAGATTTTAGAACCGGAGCGAAAAAGTTGCATCCGAACACAGTGGCGGAAAATAACAATATAAGGATGGAGCCGATGCCCATGCGCACTATCGTCCAAGGGAGGCGTCACCTATCTCGTGACTACAAAGACTTCTTCCAAGACGACAACAACATGCAATCATCCGAGCCCAGCACCAGGTGGCGATCTAATGCTAAGTGTACAATCTGCAACTCATATGCCTCGAACATATTTTTATATTCAGTACACTTTTTTTTCCGAGTAATTATATTTCTTAAGTTGCATCTGTGAACTGAATTACTTTATGCATCTCAGGGTAGGACTAGAAAGCAAAACATCAGTAACATTGTATAGGACTATGACTTCAGGCTTCTCTTTGTGTAGAAGTTTCTGAATTCTCGTGCCAGCTCGTGGTTTACAGATAATTGTCTTTCTCCTGTTAATATGGCATAATATTCTAGCAATAAAAGTGTGTGTTTACCAGGGACTCCTTTTTCAGTTCGCGCTCAACGTGCACAATTGTAGTGATGACTGCCATTGAACAAGAAGTCAGTTGCTGTTCATTTCATTAATTTTGCTTTTTTTAAACCCCTATGTGTACACTCCTTTTCTCTTTGCTAAGAACCCAAGGAGCTTTCGATCGCTAACACTTTCCCGTTTATTTTGAACTAGGCCCTGTGATTGCAAACTCTGTCTTTTCATTAAGAGCCAAAGAAAACGAAGGTCTGTGCCCTCTGGACGATGAAGACCCTGATAGAAGCAACAATGACAGCCTTTCCCAAAGTGAGTGAGAATGGTTCAAGTGTTGCATGAGTTAACGGACAGGGTGCAAAAGTTACTTGTGAATTGATGCTTGTTCAAGGACCCAAAAACGCACACGCACAAGGACAGGCCTGCACCATCCTTGCTTCTTACACAAAATGCATGTTGAATTATCCCCCTCTGTTTACTTCGTGATCTCATATCTTCAGATGTTTCGAACCCAGACGAAGTTGATGTAATTAGAGATGGATTGTGGAGATGTGAAGACATCCAAACAGGGGAAGTACTAATTAAGGCTTCTGAATCGTACTGGATTCTTCAACGCTTCTTGGCACAGAGGAGTGAGTGGCAGAGGCTGCACGAGTCACTAGTGTGGAATTAATCCGATTTGACTACTTTAGGAAGATTTGCTTGTTTGTAAATGACTGGCAGAGCATGGCGACATTCTTCAGATTTTCTCTCCTCCATGCACATGAACAGTTTTATTTCCCTCACTGAATACAATGCAGAAGACGTTCTAGCAATGTGCACCCTCTGCAATGGAAACTAGAGTGTGTCAAGTGAATGGAAGACTGTGTGGGTGTGTGACTGAATGTATGTGTGTGGGGGGGTATACACACTGTGCTTTTTTAACTATCTTCTTAAGAAGAATAACCTCTTACATAATAAACAACGAATCACATAGAATTGCGCCTCTGCATTTTATAAAATGTCTAGAAACCTGTACTTTGCTCAAATGTATAATTATAAGCACGTTGAACATTTTGTTTTGCATAAAACAAAGAATTTCCTTCAATTCCATTTATTGGATGGGATATGTATACTCACCATACAAATACAATCTCAGTGAAATTGCTTAATGCAGTATTTAAATTAAGAAGCTTCTGCTTTTTATAGGTGCTACACTTTCCAAGTTGGACGTGTGTACGGCAAGCAGAGATGTTGTCCCGTGTCTGAAGAATCCTATGAAGACAGACCGAAAGGAGGGTCCTAAATTGCTCTGCACAGAGAGGTGGGGGAATCCTGATCTGCTCAGCAAAGACAGAATTGAGAGCCCTCATCATCTTGATGCAGACAGAAGACGGAGGCATGATCCGCTTGGTACAGACAGCGAGGAGAGTTCTTATCCACGCGAAACAGACAGAAGGAAAAGTCATGATATGCTCAGCACAAGTCAAATGAACTGGTGTAAAGGTGATTTTTTTCATATTTTCTGTAACAAATGAGTCCCAAGATGCTGAGAGTAAAAAATAAATATTTGCTTTAATAGTTGAGGCAGAACGGTCTGAATACAGCCAAATAAACAGCAAGAGCAGTGAAGCTTCATGTTACGTTTACAAGCCTTCCCAGCATCCTCTGGGCTAACTGAATCACTAAAATACAGCAGTATGCAAGCTGGTGTGTATTTCCTTGAGCAGCCTTTGTTCCTTGCCTTACACTAAGGGCCTAATTTAGATCTTGACGGACGGGTTACTCCATTTTATTTTATTTTATTTATTTTTGGAATTTTTAATGCGCAACTAATACCCTTGGGTGTCTAGGCGCAGTGAGATACTCTGGGATGCACAAAATTCAGAGCGTGAACTTATTGGTTGAATAGCCATGTCTTCAAGGCCTTGCGAAAGGCAATGAGTGTTGGTGCTGTTTTAATATGCAAGGGGAGTGTGTTCCACAGTTTGGGAGTTGCTACCAGGAAACGTCTATCTCCCCATGTGGCCGTTCTTGTGCGAGGGACATGCAATAAACAGCTTGCCGCTGATCTTAGATCCTTTCCAGGTATGTACACCTGAAAAGCTTCCTTTAGGAATTTCGGTCCAGTCTGATGGATGGCCTTATAGGTGATACAGAGCGCCTTAAATTTGATTCTGCTCTCCACCCTTAGCCAGTGTAGATGGCGTATGGCTACTGAAGTGGGGTGTCGCCAGGGGATATTAAGTAGGATCCGTGCTGCCATATTTTGCACAGACTGTAGTTTATTCAGAATGTATTTGTGTGTACCAAGGAAGAGGGCGTTTCCATAATCCAGCTTCGAAAACACTAAGGTGGTAATGAGTGTTTTCCCTGCCGAGGCAGGCAGGTATGGCATGAGTTTTTTTATTTTCTTCAACACGAAGAATGCAGCAGAGACCACCTTATTTACATGGTAACTGTTAGACCTGTCTGGATTTTTTGCGTAGTCCCTCCTCATTATTATTTATTTTGTCCCCTTTTTGCCCCTCATACCCTTAATATTTTTGTGTCTACTACTTTTTATAGGTGTTGGTCAAGGGGATAGGTGTTCTTTTTTCCCCCCCCCATAGTCTTTTACCTCAGGCCCAGAGGCCTGTTCTGACAGGAAAGTTGGAACCACACAAAATGGTGGCTTCCAACTGCCCTAACTGTCACACTCAGAACTTGGCCATAGCCTAGCATAGGGCGTTCTAGAACCTTCTGGTCCATTCTGGACCACTGAGGGGCAGCCTATAAAAGGCGGAATGCGGGGCAGCCATTTTGTCTACCTGTGGAAGTCAGCTGGAGGACAGGCTGTAGCTAAGGGTGGGAAAAGGTTAGACTTAGGGTTATGATATGATAAAAATTTATAATGCGCATGAACAATAACCCGCAGGTATCAAGGCGCCTAACAATACAATCAAATTGAAACAGACGTCCTTACATATAGGCTTCTCGAAAGAAGTGAGTTTTTAAAGCATTGCGGAAATTCTGTAGAGATGGAAGGGATCTCAAATCAAGCGGAAGGTCATTCCACCATTTGGGGGCTAGCGTGGAAAAAGCCCTGCCACCCCATTTAGCTCTTCGTACACGGGGGGCTTTAAGAAGCAATTTCCCGGAGGAACGCAGGCTCCTACCAGGGGTATACTGGGAAATAATAGACCCGATGCCTGTGTCGCTCCTGGACTGGGAAGCTGCCTTATTGGTCCACCCCACTACTCCCCTTTTGGTTACTTGTCCTGGCCCCGCTGTGGGAAGTTACCGGAGACCCTGGGCGCCTAGCTTGCCCCTTGTCTAAATTGTACAGGGGAAGTCTTCAGGAGAAGGAGACTGCAGTGCTGCGGTATGCAGTCCTCTGCCCAGCATAAAGATTCCAGAGAGACTGTTGCTGTAAGAATTCCCAGCAGAGAGGGGCTAATCCTTGAGCCCCCCTGTTCTCAGATTGTTAAAAACGTTCTGCTTAACTGCTGTTGTAACGACCCTACTGAGGCCCCCTTCCTACCTGATGTGTTGAGGGCTGAGAGAACGAAGGCAGCAAGAAAACGCGCTGTCCTGGCTCTGGGCCGGCGTGATAGTGCTGAGGAAGCGGAGGCTGGTGGGCAACGTGACGTTCTTCCCCCCGGATTGGTGTGAGGTGAGGCGGCGCCGATTTTGACCTGCAACTGCAAGCCCTGAGGTGAGGAGCGGAGAAGGGCAGCGCAGCGCGACCAGCGCGGTCTCTGTGAGGGAGACGCTAGCTTTCCGCGCATGCCCCGTTGAGCCGCCGGGCTCCGTGAGGCGGAGCCGGATCCGAGGAGGCGGAGGCGGAGAGCGAGAAGGAGCGCCTCGCGCATGACCAGAAGATCAGCGCGTCCCCTGCCAGAGCGAGAAGGAGCGCCTCGCGCATGACCGGAAGATCAGCGCGTCCCCTGCCAGTGCGAGGAGGAGCGCCGGGAGTCCCACGGCGGTAGCTGCACACAAGAGCTTCTCTCCCCCTGCTCGAGCGCCATACAGTGAGGCGGGCGCGAGCGGGGAGGGAGATCTGAGAAGCCCAAAAGCGGCTGAAGAGCTTTGGGGAAATCTGCCTCGGTAGCTGCTGGTGTCACACTGAGGAGAGCTGAGGGGCCCCAGAGGCTGGTATAACTCGCCAGCACGTGGCTCTCTTTTGTCCTAATCACTGTCCCTCCCTCACCCTCTGGTGCAGCAAGAATACCACCGCCTGCTATAAAACAAGTAAGGAGGTGTTCTGAAGGGGGAGAGTGACGCTAGCGCTTAACTTGAGAATAACTTATTCACTGATCAGTTCCACAGTTGTGCAGCATACAGTGGGGAGGAACTTTAGGAAACCCTCAGTGACTGTGTACTATAAGGAGGAGGTTACTGGTACTGTGGGAAACAAGTTTAGTGCGCTGCATAATAACCCCCTTCACTACTTCTGGGGCTTAATTAAATGCTGATTTAAGTGGGTCTATCCCCATTGCATTCAAATAGGTAGTAGAAGACCTGTAATGTTTTCCATGCAAATGAAAGTGTTGCTCTGATCTGATTTAGGAGCTGTTCTTGCCAAATTTTAAAGTAATGCTGTGTTTATAGATGATATAAAGTAAGCTGAGTACAGTCATTACCTAACTGAGTTATAAAAGAGTAAGAGTTATCTGCCAGTTGTCTAAGTGAAGTGTCTATACTATAAATGCTGGTTGTTAATATGATCTAGAGTTGAAAAGTATTCCTGCTTTATTCCACACAAACTGAAATGTAATTTAATTGTGAATCCTAAAAGTAAAAATACAAAGAAATTATTTTTATAAACCAGAACGTATTTTTACAACAAATTGGTGTAGTGTCCTTTTTAAGTGCTATTGCGTGGATTTACTTTTGGGTGGTCTGCAACCTTCACACTGTGCCTCTAGAATTGCTTGTCTTACCCCTAGGCCAGGCTACCCTAGGTGACCTGGCATCTCAGGTTCTAACATTTGGTGCCTAGCGGTGGGATACTGACTTGGTTGCAGCTACTCACTAGTAATTTAACGCAATACACTAACCTACACCAGGAGTTTTCTCCTTGCGGCCCTCCTAATTTGAATTTTGTTTTTTCTAAATTTATTTCTGGTGGTGGGTGGAGGTTAACCTCAGGTCACTTCTTGGTTTTCTCCTGTGAGTTGATTCTATCCCATAGCGAAAGATGGAATTGAATTTTAAAGAGCTGGAAGCCAATACTGTGGCCCAACTCAGGGATTGGTGTCAGCATCAAGGGGTATTTTTTAATAAAGGTGCCAAGAAAGGAGAGTTGCTGACAAGCATAAGGGCATGGGTAGAAGCTCATTTAAGGGAGGAACCAGAAACTGAAGAGGGTGAAGGGGACACTGTCCCTGAGGCTGCATTGTTGAACCAAGTGGGAGGTGGGAATCTGCTGACAGGTCCCAGGATACCTTCAAGGGCAAGCAGCAGAGTCTCAGACAGGGGGTTAACTGAAGCTGAGCTAGAAGATAGGAGGGAGGAGAGGAGAATGAAGTTGGAATTAGCTAGGATGGATATGGAAAGGGAGGAAAGGAGGTTAGCTCATGAGCGAACCATCAAGGAGATGGACCTACAAGCCGTACTAAGGTCTCCCAATCCTGATAATGGTGGCAGCGAAAATAAAGTGAACACCAGGGAATCCAGACCCTATTTACCCAAAGATATCATTGCTAGTTACACCCCAGGTGATGACATTGCCAAATGGTTGGCCGCCTACGAAGTTTCTTTAAGGGCTCACGGGATCTTAGAAACTCACTGGGGAGGTGGGCTGTATAAATACATGCCACCTGCTGGCAGAGACACCTTGTTGGCTCTGGAGCAGGATGAGCAAACCCACTACCCTGCAATGAAGGTGGCACTGGTGAAAAAGTTTGGACTTACCCCTGAAAGGTACAGACAGAAATTCAGGGGAAGTCACAAAATGAGTACCCAGAATTCGGTAGACTTTTTAGACTACGCCAAGAAAGCTTTGGAGGGTTGGGTCAAGGGCAGCGAGGTGAAAGATTTTGAGGGGCTGTACAATCTATTTTTGAAAGAACACCTCCTCGAGAAATGTTTTCCCGAGTTGCGCCAACACCTGGTGGACAGCAAGCTGACCGATCCCCGGAAGCTTGCAGAGGAGGCGGACACTTGGGCAAGTACCCGGGTGTCCTCAAAGGGGACTGGAGGGGATTCTCAAAAAGCCGGACAGGGCGCCCCCCAGAAGAAAGAGGGAGGAGATAAAAAGGAGTTCTCCAAAGGTCCCCAAAATAATTTCCAAGGTAAGGGAGCAGGTTTCACCCCTAGGGCAAACCCGCCCAGAAACCCTAATCCTGGCCAAAGCCAGCAGCCAAGGGTTCCCCACTGTTTTGAATGTGGTGGTGTTGGACATTATAAGGGAGATGTCAGATGCCCAAAGAGACCACCCCCTCCCACCGGAGGAAAGTCACCGGGAGTAGCTAGTGTAGCGCTCGGGGAGGAGTTGCCCTTAGATAAGGGGGGTGAGTGGACGGGTGTCACCTTAGTGTCCCTGGGAGAGCGGGAGATGGTACCAAAGATCCAGGTGCCCCCAAATACTACAAAGTATGGGCAATGGGTTACCATCAATGGCCAAAGAGGGGAGGCTCTGAGAGATACAGGAGCCAGTATGACTATGGTGAGAAGTCAACTGGTGTCTCCAGAGCAGGTTGTTCCTAATGTACTCCACCCCGCCGCGATGGCTGACAGCAGAATGGGCCACTATCCAGTGGCTGAGGTTCCCTTTGAGTGGGAAGGGGTTGCAGGTTCACTTCGAGTTGCCGTAAGCCCTGCCGTGCCAGTTGATTGTCTGTTGGGGAATGACATGGAGCACAACACTTGGAGAGAGGTGGAATACCGGACGCATTCTGCGATGCTGGGTACACCTGACTGGGCCTGTGTAAGCACACGGTCTGCGACTGCCCGGAGAGGGAGTTCGCCTGGGTTGGAGCCTGGAACAATGGCCCAACCCGCTGCCAAAAAGGGACAGAATCGGAGACAGGGACAGCCTGCTTCGGCTTCCACGCCCCATGGGACAGATCGGCCACCTGCGGTGGTAGGCCAGGAGTCCATGGAGGGGGGAGTAGACTCTCTGGAGGATTTACCCATCCCTGCTGAATGGCATGTGGAGGGAGGTCCTACCAGAGAGGAATTCTGTAAGGGGCAGAGGGAGTGCCCTACCCTTGAGGGACTGAGGCGTCAGGCTGAAGCCCAGGCAGCAGGTGATGCTACGGGACACCACCATATTTACTGGGAGGATGGCCTCCTCTACAGTGAACCCAAGGTACCTCTACCTGGCTCATCAAGGGCCTTGGTGGTCCCGCAGCAATACCGAGCCTTTCTGCTGGAATTGGCTCATGCGATACCACTGGCAGGACACTTAGGCCAGGACAAGACCTTTGCACGGCTTGTCCTCCACTTCTACTGGCCTCAGATGAAAGTGGCGTCCAACACATACTGTAGGACATGTGTATCCTGCCAGGCTAGTGGGAAAACAGGGGTGAAGCTAAAGGCTCCCCTGGAACCACTTCCTGTCGTTAGCACCCCCTTTGAAAGGGTGGGCATCGACATTGTAGGGCCATTGGATCCACCAACAACAGCTGGTCACAGGTTTATCCTGGTTCTGGTGGATCATGCCACACGGTACCCAGAGGCCATCCCTCTGAGGACTGTTACTGCACCTGTGGTGGCTAGGGCCCTGATGGGAATCTTTACCCGGGTAGGATTTCCCAAGGAGGTTGTGTCTGACAGGGGGACCAACTTCCTGTCAGCTTACATGCGGACAATGTGGAAGGAGTGTGGAGTGACCTACCGGTTCACCACTCCTTATCACCCCCAGTCCAATGGACTGGTTGAGAGGTTTAATAAGACCCTGAAGGGCATGATAAGAAGTCTGCCGGAGAGCTTACGGAGGAAGTGGGACGTTCTCCTACCTTGCTTGCTGTTCTCTTACAGAGAGGTGCCGCAAAAGGGAGTGGGCTTCAGCCCTTTTGAATTGTTGTATGGGCACCCTGTGCGTGGGCCTCTCAGCCTGGTGAAGGATGGATGGGAGAAGTCTCCCAGAAAACCTCCCCAGGATGTGGTGAGCTACATGCTGTCCTTCAGAAGCCAGATGGCCAAGTTGTGGAAGCAGGCTGCTGACAACTTGGAGGCCAGTCAGGCAGTCATGAAGGAATGGTACGACCAAAATGCTCACCCGGTGGAGTTGGAGCCTGGCCAGAAAGTATGGGTGATGAAACCTGGAGAGCTAAGTGCCCTTCAAGATCGTTGGACAGGCCCATTTGAGGTGTTGGAGAAAAAGGGTAAGGCCACTTACTTGGTGGATCTTAAAACCCCGCGGCAGCCCCTACGGGTGCTGCATGCCAATCGCCTCAAACCCCACCATGAGAGGCCAGAGGTCATCCTGATGTTGGTGACTGATGGTGCTGAGGAAGCAGAAAGCGAGCCTCTCCCAGATCTCTTTTCATGCCAAGAGAAGGATGGGTCGGTGGAGGGAGTGATTCTCTCCCCATCCCTAACTCCTGAGCAACGAGAGGATTGCCGCCAGGTATTGGGGCAGTACTCTTCGCTGTTCTCCCTTGTCCCGGGAAGAACCCACCTGTGTACCCATGATGTGGACACAGGAGACAGCCTCCCAGTGAAGTCCAAGACCTACAGGCTGTCGGACAAGGTGAAGGCTAGCATCCATGGCGAAGTTGCCAAGATGTTGGAGCTAGGAGTGATAGAACCTTCCAGCAGCCCTTAGTCCAGTCCGGTGGTGCGAGTCCCAAAAGCCGCCCCACCGGGCACCACACCTGAACTGAGGTTCTGTGTGGATTACCGAGGACTGAACTCAGTTACAAAGACTGATGCTCATCCAATCCCTAGGGCGGATTAGTTAATTGACCGGCTAGGAGCTGCCCAATACCTAAGTACCTTTGACCTCACTTCAGGGTACTGGCAGATCTCCTTGACAGATGGAGCAAAGGAAAGGTCAGCCTTCTCCACGCCTGAGGGACACTTCCAGTTCTGTGTGATGCCCTTTGGGCTCAAGAACGCCCCTGCCACATTTCAGCGACTGGTGAACCAGGTCCTCTCTGGAATGGAGAGTTTCTCTGCTGCTTACCTGGATGACATTGCTGTCTTCAGTAGCAGTTGGGAGGACCATTTGCAACATTTGCAAGCCGTTCTCCAGGCCCTGAAAAAGGCTGGATTGACCATCAAAGCCAGCAAATGCCAGATTGGGCAGGGGTCGGTTGTGTACCTTGGACACTTGGTGGGTAGGGGGTCAGTGCAGCCCCTGCAGGCGAAGATTGAGGCAATCATGGCCTGGGAACCCCCCAAGACACAGACTGAGGTCCGAGCTTTCCTGGGCCTCACAGGTTACTACCGTCGCTTTGTGAAGGGGTATGGCACTATTGTAGCGCCCCTCACAGAGCTCACCTCTAGGAAACAACCTCGACGGGTAGTTTGGACAAAGGCTTGTCAGCAAGCCTTTGAAAAGTTGAAGCAGGCAATGTGTGAAGCACCGGTCCTGAAGGCTCCCGATTTCTCCAAGGAGTTCATTGTCCAAACAGATGCATCCGAACATGGCATTGGGGCAGTGTTATCGCAACTAAATGAAGAGGGCCTGGATCAGCCTGTAGTCTTCTTATCCAGGAGACTGCTTCCCCGGGAACAGAAGTGGAGTGCAATTGAGAGGGAAGCTTTTGCGGTGGTGTGGGCTCTGAAGAAGCTGCGGCCATACCTCTTTGGCTCGCACTTCCTGGTTCAGACTGACCACCGCCCCCTTCGTTGGCTGATGCAAATGAAGGGGGAAAATCCCAAGCTGTTGAGGTGGTCCATCTCCCTACAGGGAATGGACTTCCGGGTGGAACACCGGCCTGGAGTGGACCACGCCAATGCAGACGGTCTCTCCAGGTATTTCCGCCTTAGTGAAGAGGACTCCCAAGGGGTTGGGTAGTTCTCCCCACTTTCAGCTGGGGGGGACGCGTGTTAGACCTGTCTGGATTTTTTGCGTAGTCCCTCCTCATTATTATTTATTTTGTCCCCTTTTTGCCCCTCATACCCTTAATATTTTTGTGTCTACTACTTTTTATAGGTGTTGGTCAAGGGGATAGGTGTTCTTTTTCCCCCCCCATAGTCTTTTACCTCAGGCCCAGAGGCCTGTTCTGACAGGAAAGTTGGAACCACACAAAATGGTGGCTTCCAACTGCCCTAACTGTCACACTCAGAACTTGGCCATAGCCTAGCATAGGGCGTTCTAGAACCTTCTGGTCCATTCTGGACCACTGAGGGGCAGCCTATAAAAGGCGGAATGCGGGGCAGCCATTTTGTCTACCTGTGGAAGTCAGCTGAAGGACAGGCTGTAGCTAAGGGTGGGAAAAGGTTAGACTTAGGGTTGACCTCCTGGACTGGGAAGCTGCCTTATTGGTCCACCCCACTACTCCCCTTTTGGTTACTTGTCCTGGCCCCGCTGTGGGAAGTTACCGGAGACCCTGGGCGCCTAGCTTGCCCCTTGTCTAAATTGTACAGGTGAAGTCTTCAGGAGAAGGAGACTGCTGTGCTGCGGTGTGCAGTCCTCTGCCCAGCATAAAGATTCCAGAGAGACTGTTGCTGTAAGAATTCCCAGCAGAGAGGGGCTAATCCTTGAGCCCCACTGTTCTCAGATTGTTAAAAACGTTCTGCTTAACTGCTGTTGTAACGACCCTACCGAGGCCCCCTTCCTACCTGATGTGTTGAGGGCTGAGAGAACGAAGGCAGCAAGAAAACGCGCTGTCCTGGCTCTGGGCCGGCGTGATAGTGCTGAGGAAGCGGAGGCTGGTGGGCAACGTGACGTTCTTCCCCCCGGATTGGTGTGAGGTGAGGCGGCGCCGATTTTGACCTGCAACTGCAAGCCCTGAGGTGAGGAGCGGAGAAGAAGGGCAGCGCAGCGCAACCAGCGCGGTCTCTGTGAGGGAGACGCTAGCTTTCCGCGCATGCCCCGTTGAGCCGCCGGGCTCCGTGAGGCGGAGCCGGATCCGAGGAGGCGGAGAGCGAGAAGGAGCGCCTCGCGCATGACCAGAAGATCAGCGCGTCCCCTGCCAGAGCGAGAAGGAGCGCCTCGCGCATGACCGGAAGATCAGCGCGTCCCCTGCCAGTGCGAGGAGGAGCGCCGGGAGTCCCACGGCGGTAGCTGCACACAAGAGCTTCTCTCCCCCTGCTCGAGCGCCATACAGTGAGGCGGGCGCGAGCGGGGAGGGAGATCTGAGAAGCCCAAAAGCGGCTGAAGAGCTTTGGGGAAATCTGCCTCTGTAGCTGCTGGTGTCACACTGAGGAGAGCTGAGGGGCCCCAGAGGCTGGTATAACTCGCCAGCACGTGGCTCTCTTTTGTCCTAATCACTGTCCCTCCCTCACCCTCTGGTGCAGCAAGAATACCACCGCCTGGTATAAAACAAGTAAGGAGGTGTTCTGAAGGGGGAGAGTGACGCTAGCGCTTAACTTGAGAATAACTTATTCACTGATCAGTTCCACAGTTGTGCAGCATACAGTGGGGAGGAACTTTAGGAAACCCTCAGTGACTGTGTACTATAAGGAGGAGGTTACTGGTACTGTGGGAAACAAGTATAGTGCGCTGCATAATAACCCCCTTCACTACTTCTGGGGCTTAATTAAATGCTGATTTAAGTGGGTCTATCCCCATTGCATTCAAATAGGTAGTAGAAGACCTGTAATGTTTTCCATGCAAATGAAAGTGTTGCTCTGATCTGATTTAGGAGCTGTTCTTGCCAAATTTTAAAGTAATGCTGTGTTTATAGATGATATAAAGTAAGCTGAGTACAGTCATTACCTAACTGAGTTATAAAAGAGTAAGAGTTATCTGCCAGTTGTCTAAGTGAAGTGTCTATACTATAAATGCTGGTTGTTAATATGATCTAGAGTTGAAAAGTATTCCTGCTTTATTCCACACAAACTGAAATGTAATTTAATTGTGAATCCTAAAAGTAAAAATACAAAGAAATTATTTTTATAAACCAGAACGTATTTTTACAACAAATTGGTGTAGTGTCCTTTTTAAGTGCTATTGCGTGGATTTACTTTTGGGTGGTCTGCAACCTTCACACTGTGCCTCTAGAATTGCTTGTCTTACCCCTAGGCCAGGCTACCCTAGGTGACCTGGCATCTCAGGTTCTAACAGTAACCAAATGATAACTTGTTATCGAAGATAACTCCCAAATTCCTAACCTTAACAGCAGGAACCGGGGGGGAGCCCATCTGACTGGGCCACCATGTTGAGGACCATTCGGGGGAGATCTTACCGAAGGTCATCACTTCGGTCTTCTCTGCATTAAGTTTCAGGCAGTTACTGTGCATCCATGATTGTACATCCAGTAGCCCCTCCTGAAACTTAGCTGCCACTACTGGACCATTCTTGTGTACTGCCAACACAAGTTGGGTGTCATCTGCGTAGGTAGTCAATCGCATCCCATGAGATTTAATGACCCTCGCCCAAGTCCGCAACGTAGATATTAAAAAGCGTGGGACTTAGCGAGGATCCTTGAGGGACCCCACAGAGCAATTCAGAAGTGGGCGAGTAGTAGTTGCCCAATTTGACTGCCTGTTTACGATTGACTAGGAAAGAGGCTATTAGATCTTTAGCCAGATGACTGATTCCAAGGGCTGCGACACGGTCGACCAAGATGACATGGTCGACCGTGTCAAAGGCAGCAGACAGGTCCAACAAGATAAGCACTGCCACGCCTCCCGAATCCATGATCTCTCGAATTTCATCCGAGGCTTTTACCAATGCTGTCTCAGTTCCGTGTTCCTTCCGGAACCCGAACTGAGTATCATCTAAGAGCTTATGTTGTTCAATGAACTCAGAGAGCTGTTTATTCATTATTGCCTCTATTATTTTGGCAGGGAAGGGAAGGCAGGCAATAGGTCTGTAGTTGGAGGTGATGGTAGGGTCTAAGGAAGGCTTCTTAATCAAAGGTTTAACAATAGCCTTCTTCCAGATCTGTGGATAGACACCGGTTTTAAAGATGGAATTGCATATGTTGGTCAGCGGCTGAGTAACCACATTGTGTAGTTGGTTCATTATGGTCGGAGGGCATGGGTCCAATGGAGAGCCTGATTTAATCCTGCCAATAAGTATGTTGACCTGATCTTCGGTAGCTGACTGAAACTGAGTAAGGGAAGGATACTTCAGTGCTGGTTGAATGGTTAAATCAGCGGTTCTTCCTGCCAGCTCTTTGGAGAAGGTGGAATAAATATCCATTACCTTAGTGGTAAAAAATGTGGCTAGTGCGGTGCAAAATTCCTGCGAATTCTCTATTGTAGATCCAGCTGGAGGATTGGACAGAGAGTTCACCACTTGAAATAGCATCCTAGCTGAGTTCTGTGCGTGCTCAATTCGACCAGTGAAGAACAGATTCTTCGGTATACTGATGGCTTTTTTATATATTGCTAGAGCACTTTTATATTCTAGTTTAGCCGAAGGACTATAGTGCTTTCTCCAGCGTCTTTCTAAATTTCTACAGAACTGGCGCTGGAGCCGTAGCTTCTCTGTGTACCATTGAGCAGAAGGAGTCGCTCTGTTGGGGCGATAGATTTTTTCAGGTGCAACTTCGTTCGCTGCTTTTGAGATCCATTCCTGAAATTTAATGGACATGGTTTCAGTATCGCCTCCGTTTTCCGGGGCTGATGACAACAGAAGATTTGAAAGATGTGGTATATCTACATTTTTCCACATCCGCGCCCCCACTGATGCTCTAACGCTAGTCTGATGGGGTTTGAGTGGTAGCATCCGAATCCTAAAAGTAATGGCTTGGTGGTCAGACCATATCAGAGGTAGCATTGCTCCCAGCTCAATGCTTTGATCATTAGTGAACAGGCCATCCAGCGTGTGTCCGGCTTCATGCGTGGGGCCCTTCACCAGCTGCTGCAGTCCTATTGCCTGCATATCAGTAATAAGCTGGGATGTATCTTTATTTTCCATATTTTCCAAAGGAAAATTGAAATCCCCAAGAATTGTATAAGTCGGGGATTCTATTACTGATTCCATAATTTCAGTAAGTGCAGCTAGGAATTTAGTGCGCGGCCCAGGTGGCCTGTACACCAGGGTTCCTTTGAAAGCCTGTTTATGAGTAAGATTAATAGTAAATGCGATGGCTTCGCAACTGGTACTTTGAATAGGCTCATATTTGGCACGATAAATGTCCCTATAAATAATGGCTAGGCCTCCGCCTCGCCCCGAGGCTCTATCTTGTCTAGCTACGCTATAACCTTCAGGGGTAGCTTGCACAAAATCTGGGCCTGATGGCCTCCATCACAACGGTGACAGATATCCAGTCCGCCTATATATAAATCACATTATATCTGATGGGATTTGTATTTCGGCGCACAGGATATCCGTCACCATTGTGACAGTCACCTGTCCACCATGATCTACATCTGGCAGTTTCAATCAGTGCAGATCTTCAGGAGAGCACACTCACAATGCTCTTGAAGCTCAGTGATGTAAGACATCCACTCACAAAGTCCTCAAAAAGGCTGTCCAGTTTCAGGCCACAAGAAGAAACTGGTTGCTAAGCACACTCCGCTGTGCTTGGCAAATAACAGGCTCCTTCATCCCCACAGATTCAGGCATTGCACTTGGACACAGGAGGTTCTGCAGATCTGTTGTTTCTTGCATTAGAATTAAACACAAAACTTTATTATACAAAGCTTTCAAAGTGGCAGGTATAATGTGTGCAATTTAGAACACTTCAGTTTCCGGGAGACCTCCACCCAGTTTGGTGCCCCTTTTCCCCCTAAATCTTTATATGCCTGTGAGGCTACCAATATAAGTGAAATTCTAGAGGCCGGACACCAGTTCTGTAGATTGGAGGTTGTCGGTTTGTATGGCTGATTAAGTTGAATAGGTTGTGCTTTTTTTTTTTTTTTTTTTTTTTTTTTTTTTTTTAAATGCGTTTACTTGGTTAGAAATGTATTATCAGCTGAGTACAGGAATAAACATTTTGGGCCATTGTCCCTTCTCTGGCAAAAGGCTTAAGGCAAAATTATAGGCACACCACACCGCGCATATATGTTAAATCACTTGTAATAGTAATTTTAAAAAATTCCTAGCTATCGAAACTGAAATTTTCAGTTCTCTTAAGGACACTGAGGCGAGGATTACGGTGTACTTTCTTTACTTCATTAACAGCAGTCATTTAGCTAAACAACAAAAGTCTTCAGTTCCCATAACCCTTAGGGAAAAAGTTAACACTTTAACCACAAACAATGTTAAGTCAGTTAAGGCCAGGACCTCTCAATAGTCCTTCCTCAATGTTGCCGCTTGCTCTAACTCTCTGCGACTGCAGACAGATAATGGCATCCTAACTCCTGTTTCAACCCATCAGATCCTAGAGGAAATGAACGGAAGTGTATTAAACTGGAACCTGAAAGTTCCTGACACAAACAGATCGAGAAGAAGTCATCATCATCACAATATGCATCAAAACCCCATGACTCTAACTATAAAAGAGATGAGTTATACCCACATAAGCTGTCTCATCCCAGGGAGGGAGAATGTAATAACAGGTGGGTTAATCCTCGCCTCTGTGTCCTTAATAAGTTAAAACTTTCTGTTACGCTAATTAGGACATTTTTCATTCTATGACAGGACTTGAAGGCGAGGATTATGCTGGTTTAAAGCTTACCCACAACCAGCGAAGCAATGTTAGGGACTGGTTTAAAATAAAACCACTTAACGGCAGAATCTCATGACCAGTCCTCTGCATTGACGATATCTTCCAGACGAGCTCCTCTGATGAATATTTTGGTACCAATGCCAGCTTCATGCGTGGCCCATCAAACCCATCTGCCAATGGTAGGTGAATAGACCGCCTTCAATGGTTTCCTTTGGACTATCAATAGTTGTTTTTCCCCATGGGGGTGGAGGTCGACCGTCAAAGCTTCATAACTCTTCATACACCTTGCAACTCACAGCTTTGAGAAATCTGGATAAGAAGGGTGATTAACCATTTGAAAATTACGGTTTGTATGTCGTGATATATCAAAGGTGACCCCATCTGGGGTAAATACTCTACTTGTTATGTCCAGTGCTCTGATGTCTGAGACACGCCTGCATGAAACCAGGCAGCGAAGAGTAGTGAGCTTGGTAAAAAATTCCTTCTGTGAGAGGTACTTATTGGACTGTCAAGACAAGAACAGATTAAGAACCTTGTTGATATCCCACAAAGCAAAGAATTTTGGTTCCGGAGGAAGGGATAAGTGAATGCCCCGCAAGAATTTCTTCACCAGAGGATGCTCCCAGACTGGATGATCACCTATTTGAGTGGCCAGCTGAGATCGAAGCATTGATGGATCTTTAGGCAAGACCCTCCAATGCCAAAGAAGCAAGCAAATTGAAGGTGTGGACAATTTCTGACCCCCCCAGCATTTAAATTTCGTTGACACCTGCCCAACCATCGAGCCCTTGCAGATCTATAACCCTTGATGGTACTGTTGGCCCACACCTTAGGGAGGAGGGATGGAGCCTGTCTCGACAGTCCTGGGACTTTCTAGCAATCCCTGTAACCCTCCATGCCATAAGATACAGAGACCCCTCCAAAACAAGATGATGGGGTTTTACCTTTGGATCCAAGAGGAGATCTGGAAATGGGGTAGATGTTTTTCAAAATCCCAAGAAAGTTCCAATAGAACAGGATACCTGACTTGTGATTTCCACATCGGGGACAAAAGGACGATGTCTGCCCCCTGCATGCGTACCTCAGCCAAGAGGCACATGATCATCACGAAAGGAGGGAAGGAACAACCCTGTTTCTGTTGCCAATCTTGAAAGAACACATCTATGGCTGCGACCTCTGGGCTTGGTCACCAACTACAAACTTGGGATTTGATGGTCCAGGCTCGATGAAAAGGGCTCCACCGTCAATGGGCCCCATCTGTCCCATCAGCCTGAAACAAAGACTGTGCCAATCAGCTACTTGATTGGTTACCCCTGGGAGATGTTCCGCCGTCACCCAGACCTGATTCCCGAGGCAGTAATCCCAGACGTTTCTGGCCAGATCCGAGAGGTTCTTGGATGAAGTACCCCCTAGATGATTTATGTTGCGCACTTCCTCTACATTATTCATCTTGAGAAGGACACAACATTGCACTTGGTCCCTGGTCCAACACCAGACGGAGAACCATCCTACCAGGAGTTCAAGGCACTTGATATGCATGGATTTTTCTTGATATGATCATCTTCCTCCTGTGGAGAAATCCCCACATCGCTCCCCCAAGCCCGTGCCACTGGCATCAGACTCTATGACTAGATCCGGAAGGGAGCCGAATATCGCTTCACTATTCCATGCCTCCAAATGAGCCAGCCACCATTGAATCTCCTCTCAAACTTCCTCTCATAAAAGGACCATTTGAGAATATGTGAGTCCCCATCTAAGTTGAAAGGCTTTTGGTAGATGGAAGGCCCGATAATGGAGGGAAGATGGCCTATATGGAGGATGACAGAAGTCCCTCCACGCTAGCTACCTGGCATAGGATGGTGGAAGGCTTGGCCACCCAACAGTGCAGCTCATGCCTGATCTTGGTCAATTTCCTCGAGGGAAGACTGGGGATGGCTCGTACTGAATCCACCAAGAAGACCAGGAACACTAGAGACTGAGAGGGCGTCAGAACCGACTTCTGTTGGCAGTCTCTCGGTTTCATAATAAACCATCTGTAGATGCACAGAGATTCTGAGGGCATTGGTCCATCAGGAGAATGTCGTTCAGGTAGCTGATGAGGCAGATGCCCCTGATCCTGAGGAATTGTACCACTGGGTGTATTAGTTAGGTAAAGCACCACATGGCGGACGCAGACCAAAGGGGAGAACGGTTAAATCCAACGCATCCTACCGCCATTTAAACTGGAGGAATCGGCGGTGGGGAGGAAAAATCGGGATGGTTGAGTATGTGTCCTTGAGGTCGAGATGCGCCATCCAGTTGCTGGGCTGAAGGAGGCCCCTTAAAAGATGGATACCCTCCATCTTGAAGTGGTGGTAAACCATATAGAGTCCATTGCAACATTTGCATTGACCAATCTGTGCATTTGGAAAGCTTCATATATAAGGGATAAAGTACCCCCTGCCATACATTATAAGGATATGCAAGTCACCGAGGAGTTCTATAACCATATCGAGGGACAAGACCGAGTTGGTTTATAAGGTTATGGAACTCCGAGGTGACTTACAGTATCCTTATCATGTATAGCAGGGGGTTCTGTATGCCATATAATACATGGTTATACCATCACCATTCTCACAAAACACTTAAAACCTTGGTGTATAGCTCTTTCACATGAAAGAGAGAGAATGTTTTTAAAGATGAAGTGTATAAATAGACCATTTAGTGAAAAATTAAACACACCAAAAACCTGTTAGATATTAGTTGCAAAAAGATATTAGAAGCAGTTCAAATCAAATCAGTTAAAAAAAAAAAGCTGCAGTAGTTCAGAATGTATAGAAACATGCAGAAAAATTCGAACTTTTCTATAATTATGTATGGAATGCAAAAATAATCATGTTCTTTCTGCTAGTCACTTTAAGCTAGAAATATGGAGCAGATGGAAAAAAAAGCAACACCTCACTTTTATAACATTAAACAGCTGCTCCTAGACCTGACCTGCCTTTCACTTCGGCTGCTGGCAGCAGGCAATGTGACGCCAGAACTCGACTGTAATAACTTAATGAAGTCGAGTTCTGATTTCTTTTCTTTATAACCGGTGACTGGGTTTGTCACAAGTTGCCGATTCTAAAGAAATTAGAGACAGGCTTTTAAGCAGGGACTGCAGAATCCCTTGTATTATAACAGGTTAGCGGAGACCTTTTTCAGGAACCCATGTCTAGTTGGGTGGTTTTCTGCCTAGTACCATCCCCTCTTAGAATTATTGATACAGAGAGCCTCGGTAACTCCAGGCCAGTGGAAATACTTACAGTTAAAGGATTTTGTGAAATAACGTGCAATAATATGTGTTTCTGCACTGATTTCCTTGTTTCATCTAGTATTTCTCCCCGAGACTTGCCTACTTGTTGCCAAAGTTTCTAGGTCAAATATTTCTGAGAAGCTTAGTTAACAAGCTTCTTATAATCTCAATGGGGTTGGCAGCTCTTCCGTCAAAGCATCTGACACTCATCTCTGATATTTTTGTCTATTTGTGAGACAGAGGTGGTTGAGATGATTAGGCTAAAACTCTTGGGCTAATACAATTCAGCCTACTCACCAGGTAGGTCCTTACAAGAGGTCATGTGATCCGGCTACCATCTTTAAGATCGCAATCTGAAAGCAACGGAGTTCGGAACTAACTCACACTTTTACCCTGTACCTCTTTTCTCTACCCGTCCTTCATGGAAACAACAAAATATACTTAGATTGGTTGGATTTTTCTCTTTTGGTATTGTAGACGAGGAGAGGTGAAAGTAGATAATTAGTAGGAGAAAACAATGCACTGTACCACTGCAGCAGAAACCTTGTTTGCAGAAGCACACTGTGTATTCAGCCAAAGAGAGGCAGGGTCTAGGACAGAAGCGTAGAGGATAGTAACCTTTGCTTTTTCTACTGAATGTTAAATAGCTTTGTGATGCTTTGATTGATGTGAAATCACTATTTGATATCTCCATGAATACAGAACAAGATCTCACCATAGTGATGATCTCGGACAGCATCAAAGAGGAGGAAAAGCCCTTTCCCATGGCTGAACTGAACCCAGGGGATGTTAAAAACTTTCCAGGAACTGCAGGTATGTCCTCTTTTCTTACTTCTAATCACAACTGTGGAATAATTCACCAGAGTCAAGAAGATCAATGATATTTGGCCTCTGATTGTATTGGTCCTGTCACAAGGACTAAAAACAAGTCACTGATGTGGCTTTATTGACCAAGAAAGACTGTAAATATATAGTGGCACATTACGCCCTAGATAATGTACCAAATCCTACCTTTGTGTTTGGCTTAAAGATTTTTGTATCTGCAGTCGTCTTTTAATGTCAATGCTAATTCTGAACTTCTGTTCACTGTGCCTAAATGTAAGTTGTCCCAAGAGGGGTCCAGAGCCTTCTTGTGTTGTAATGATCTTCCGTTAGATTTAAAGAAAGAACAAATATTTTGGCAGGTATTCTGTTGTCTTCTCAGTACAATTTTTGATTAGTATTGTGGGATAAATTGTAATGGTTTATTAAGCAGATGGATAGCTCGATAGATCCGTAGATAAAGCAAACATGACTGACAGGACTAAAATATACTCTCCCGCCTGGACTACGGGAACGCCCTATATATAGGAGCCCCGGCAGCAGTGATCCACAGGCTTCAAGTTACACAAAACTGTGCCGCCCGACTATTGTATAACATTCCTCGATGGCAGTCAGCCAAGAAAGCTTTGAAAGAACTTCACTGGCTTCCAGTAGCGGCCAGAGTGCAGTTCAAGGCCATGTGCATTGTGTTCAAGTCTTTTCATCGCACTGGCCCGGCAATTCTGCACCCTATATCTATGCCTTATGCCCCGGCTAGAGCTCTGCGCTCTAGTTCTTTACAGCTTGCGACTACTACTAAAGTGAACAAAGCCCGCTGGGGCGGTCGCTCCTTTTCCCATACTGCGGCCAAGCTGTGGAACTCTCTCCCCCTCTCCCTTCGAGAGAACAATAACCTTATGTCTTTCAGAAAGGCTTTAAAAACGCACCTGTTCGCAAAAGCGTGTTAATTCACCCTGAGCCCGCCACAAGCAATCAGTCTAAAGCGCTGCGAGGCCTCCGGGTTCATTTCATTTCAGGACTAAAATATTATGACCAAGTTCACTTGTAGAAGTCCAGTTGCTCTTCATGTCACTAATCTTGCTATTTGTAAACCTGTGTGTGTACACTCATTTTCTCTTTGCTCGGCACGAAAGGAGCGTTTGATCACTTACACATTCCCTTTTATGTTTATCTAGGCCCTGTCATTACAAACTCTGTCTCTAGATCCAAAGAAAAGGAAGGTCTGTGCCCTCTTGACAATGAAGACCCTGACCGGAGACACAAAGACAGCCTTTCCCAAAGTGAGTGAGAACGGATTTAAGTGTTGCATGAATTAACTGATAGGGTGCAAAAATAACTTGTGAATTGATGCTTTTTCAAGGACACAGGAACACACGCATAAGGACAGACCTGCACCTTCCTTGCTTCTTACACAAAATGCCGCTGGAATTATCACCCTCTGTTTTTACTTCATGGTCTGATATTTTCAGATTTTTCAAACCTAGACTAAGTCGGATGCAATTAGGAGACGAATTGTGGGAATATGAAGACATCCAACCAGGGGAAGTGCTAATTAAGGCTTTTGAATCGGTGTCAGGTGGCATTACATTTGTACTGGATGCTTTAAAGCTTCTTGGCACTGACTATTAAGTGGCAGAGGTTGCGTAAGTCACTAGAGTGGATTTATTCAGGTTTGACTACTTTACGACATCTAGGAAGATTTGCTTGTTTGTGAATGACTCTGCCAGAGCATGGAGGTATTCTTTAGATTTTCTCTTCTCCGTGCACGTGAACATGACCAGTTTTATTACATCCCTCACTGAAGGATCTTTGTGACCCCTTATTTGCTAGCAATGTGCACCCTAAACAGTGCAAATTAAAGTGTGTTAAGGAGATGGTAGACTACGTGTGTGGGTGTAGGTGTAGGTGTGTGTGCATGTGTGTGTGTACACTGTGCTTTATTATACCCTTAAGTGAAGAATAACATTACACATATTAAACAATGAATCATATAGAATTACGCCTCTGCGTTTTATAAAATGTCTGGAAACCTGTACTTTGGTCAAACGTGTAATTATAAGCACGTTGAACATTCCGTTTTGCATAAAACAAAGAATTTCCTTCAATAGATTGAATGGGACATATACACTCACCATACAAATAAAATCTCAGTGAAATTGGATAATGTATGTAGCAAGCTGGCTCTTTTAATCTTTACCTTAGTTTAGTCCACCTTAGGGGTGGTACTAGCTTGGGGGTGGCACACCTACTTGACTAGCTAATTTTTCCACCTGTCCAGGTGCCAAAGGGGGCTCTGGACAAGGGGGTCAGCTTACTCTCCTGTGAGAGGGAGCCAGATTTTCATTTTAAAGGCTGCAGCTCTTTGAAGCTCAGCAGGTCATCCTGTGCGAGGGGGTGTGACACCCTCTTCCCGGACAGGCTTTTGTTCTCCTGAGAGCAAAATGCTCTACCCTAGGGCAGAACCGTGTTTCTGGTGGCAGGCTTGCAGAAACCAATCAGAAAGTACACCAGAGGCTGGTAGGTTTTCAAGGGGCACCTCCAAGGTGCCCTCTTGGTCCATGTATTGATAAACCCACACTGATTCCAGTGGGGGATTTATCAATAAGAGATGTTTGATACCAAACAACCCTGTCTTCAGTGAAGCCATCATGTAGCTGGGGAACTCGTTTTCACCAGTGTGCAGTACATGTTTTATAATGGCTTCCCTGACATTTATCCTGCTGTTATCCTGCCCCGGGAAGCCCTCTTTGCTGTGTGGTAGTGCTACGACACCCTGCAGGCACTTACCTCTTGTTCCGGTTGTCCTGGCTGCTGTGGATCCGGAGCGGTGCCCCCCGATCGTTTTGTGGCGTCGGAGGCGGACTGGCCTGGATCTTCTTGCTGGCTCCCGGGCCGGACGGAGCCTGCGGTGCTGCCCTTCGGGGCGCGGTGGAGGTGGTCGGAAGGCTGTTGTTCGTGTGGGCCGGAGGTCCTTCCTGGCTGATTCCTGTGGGGAGGAGGCCTTTGGTGGAGGCGCTGCCTTCCATTGCCGGAGCTCCTCGTGTATCCGGCTTGCTCCCCCTTTGTTCTCCGGTCCGGCCATTTTGATTTTGCCGCCCGG
This sequence comes from Lissotriton helveticus, assembly GCF_964261635.1. Lineage (NCBI taxonomy): Eukaryota > Metazoa > Chordata > Amphibia > Caudata > Salamandridae > Lissotriton > Lissotriton helveticus. Next base: position 48,485,233 of record NC_136069.1, read on the forward strand.
ACTCGGAGAACGGAACCGGCGGCGTTGGGTGGCCGGTGAGGTCCCTTTCTTCTGGTGGCCCCCCTTCCTGCCCGGGGCGCTCTGCCGCTGGTCGGCGCGACTATACTTGCCTTTCTGTCGCCCCGGCGGAGGTTGGCGACCGCGCGGCCTTGTTGGGCTCTCAAATGGCGACCGACCCCAATTGTCTCGGCCGGGCCTGGACGAGCGCTGGAGGCCCGCCACATGGCCCGGGTGCCGAATACTGTAAAGGTTTTCCTACACTTAAGGAGGTCCTGGATGCCCTGCTCTCCTGGCGACTCTTGGTGGCCGCGCCTGTCATTACTTCGGAGATGGTTCCTCGCTACGGGCCTCCCGGGCCCCCACGACCGGATGTGGCTTTGCCGTTGCGGGGTACGGCTGGAATTATCCTGGCAGAATTGGCCCCGGCTACGACCGCGTCCGTGGGTGTGCGGACCTTGATGATGCCTCCTCCTCCGGCTCTGCCTCCTTTGCCTCTGGCCCGGGAGCTGGATTTTGCTCGGCCTGACTTTCATGACTCTCCCGGTTCCTTTTTGCCGCCGCTGCCCGGCGATCTCTCCTGTGCTGGCCCAGATGGGTCGGTTTCTTTGGACATATCCTTGGACCTGTGCCTGCATCGTTTGCTACACTTCGTGACTTTCCTGGATCTTCCGTGTTGTACTTCACGTGTATTTTCTGGACTGCCGTTGTATTTTCCTGCTGTCTGCCTTCTGTTCTTCGTGGCCTGGTCCTCGCTGGACCGGACTGTTCTCACTTTGGACAAACAGGGACAGGGCTGATGTGCACTGGCACCTGCGTGCGGTAGTCTTGTACTGATTTGGATGGTCAATGTGTCCTGGTATGGTTATGTGTAATTGTTTGGTGCTCTTGGACTTTAACCTGATAATCTCTGGCTTCCCGGGGTCTTGGAGCTTCGATTCAGGCGGGTGGCCGGGTGCGTTTCCTCCTGTTTCCCGGCCCTCCCCCGTGTATGTGTATGTATGTGTCTCCCATCCCGTGTTCCCTTCCCCTGCCCCTCCCGTTTTTGTCTTCTGTTTCCGACTTAACTTTACTCCGCTATATTTCGGGTTCTAATTAGGGCGACAGGCACGCTGCGGGGGGGGTAGGCCGTAGCCTTCTGCAGGGGTGCAGGGTGGGCTTAGGGGTGGGTGGGTGGGGTCTGTCTCTATTGGGGGGTCTTTTTCCCCCCTCATTTCTTCCTTTTTTTGTTCTATGGCTCTTGTGTATTCACCTTTTCGGGACTCTGTCTCCTCATGTGTCCCCCTGGGGAGTTTCTGTGGCGTTCGTATTCCGGTGTGTGTCTGATTGTGGCCCGCTGGTTCTTTTGGTATCGACTTTTTGGTATATCACTTGCCGGGTCATGTTGTTCTGGTTTGTCTCCTGGGGGTGCGTGATTTGGTGGGAGTCCCTCTTTTGTCCCCTTTTTCCCTCTTCCCCTTCCTCCTTTATGGGGGTCTCTTTCTTTCCGTTGGGGTGCGTATCGTATTGTATTTTGCATTGGGGGCCTTTTTGGTTCTGTCTCTACAATTTGGGTGGGGGCGGTGAAGGGTGAGCGCGGTTTGACTGATGCCATTGTAGCTTCTTTGTACGCCGATTATGTGTATATTCTTTGGTAGCTATGTTTGTATGGCTTTTTGTTTCATCCTGTGTTCATAAAATGGCGGCTTGCCGCGGCCCCTCCCCTGTTGTTCCTTCCACGGCCCGTTATTCTTCTGTTCCCCCGCCCCGTATTAGAAAATTAACCTTTTGTTATCCTGTTTTTGTTGATTGCTCGATGGCCTTTGTTGTTTCTCCTGTGCTCCTGGTGTCATATCCTGTGAGGAACTTATTCTCCTTTGCTACGTTTTTTACCGTGTGGTGGCCAGCCCGTGGGGTTGTAGGCCCGTATTTGTGAGCTTTCTTTGTACAATAAAGGTTTAAAAAAAAAAAATATATATATATATATATATAATGGCTTCCCTGATCAGTTGCACTGGCAGTAATAGAACTGACCAGCACAGGGGCATATCTGCTCATGAAGCTATGTCCTCCCATCTAATATTAAGCACCTTGCCGTAGGGCTGTAAGGGTGGCTTCCAAATACTACTTGCAGTGTTAGGGGACAAGGCACATAGGAATGTGTGACATGCCGCGTTTTCACTTTTGTCTGCACTAAAACACGTATCCTGCAATGGCAGCCTTGAATGTGTTTGGTGAGGGGTCCCCTAGGGTGGAACAATTTGTGCTGCAGCCCTTGGTGACCCTCTTCAGTACCCCAAGCCCTAGGTACCAGGAATAATATTTACTATGGAGTTACAGAGGGTGCTAAAGGTGTTTCTAATTGTAGGAAACATTTGTACAGTTTTGGGAAAGAGATTTGGCACTGGGGGCCTGATTAGAAGGGACCCAGTTCACTTCCATTCGAAATTACATCATTTACCAGACAAAACGTGGGGGTGACTGTCAAATAGGGGCCCTTTCCTACAATTCATTATTTAAATTAAGGAGGTTCTGCTTCCTGTAGGTGCTACAATTTCCATAGTGGACATGTGTACCGTAAGCAGAGAGTTAGTCCCGTGTCTGAAGGATCCCCTGAAGACCGAGAGAATGGAGAGTTCTAAATTGCTCTGCACAGAGAGGTGGGGGAATCCTAATCTGCTCAGCAGAGGCAGAATTGGGAGCCTTGATCGTCTTGACGCAGACAGAAGACAGAGCCATGATCCGCTAGGTACCGACAGAAAGGAGAGTCCTTTTCTGCTCGAGACTGACAGAAGGAAAAGTCAGAATATGCTCAGCACAAGTCACCTTTGCAATACTTCTGTAAAGGTGAAGTCATTCATATTCACTGTAACAAATGAGTCTCAAGATGCTAAGAGTAACAAATGTATATTTTCTTTTATAACTGAGGCTGAACAGTCTGAATTCAGCTAAATGAACGGCAAGATCAGTGAAACTTAATGTTACATTTACAGGCCTTTCCAACCTCCTTTGGGCTAACTAAGACACTAAATCCAGCCATGTACGAGACTCCTTTGTATCATGCCTTCCTCTAAGACAAGTTCCTGTTGTTGCAGTCTCAATCAGTGCATATCTTTAGGAGAGCACACTGTGCTTGAAGTTCACAAACTTCACATGAAGAATCCGATTACTAAACATTTACAGCTATTCTTGATTAATAACATCCTCCTTCATCCCCACTGTGGCAGGTGTGGCACTCTGACAGAAAGCGAGTGTTCAATTCCTACAGTATCAGCATGGGAACCATGCTCAAGCTTCAGTAAATCGTTTGAGTTTAGAATGATGTGTTGATTATTGTGAGCACAGAAGGTTCTGCAGATCGGCTGGTTCTTTCATTGGAATTGAACACAAAACAGTGGGATACTTACCCTTTAAAGAGGCAGGTATAATGTGTGCAGTTTAGAACAGTTTCCAGGAGGCTACAAAGAACGAAGGATGGCTGAGCGTTAATTGCGCAGGATTGTGACGGTATCTAAGGTCACAATAAACAAAGCTCCAAGGATAAGATGATAGCCATCCAATATGAATCAACAGGGATAGTGAAAATTCAAAACCCCATGTAAGTCCAAAAAAGAAAATTATATCCTGAGCTAATCACAACAATTTATAAAGAGTTCCTCAAGTAAATCACAAGAAAGATGATCTTCGTTTCTTCAGTTTATTCAACTAAAATGTTTTTTCTTTTCTTCTCACGAAATCTAGCCGCCAACACGTGTTTTGTCTTTTGATGGTATAGACCACAGGCTTCTTCAGGGCTATAGCTAGGCTATCGTAATATCCTGAATGGAATGGTGTCAATGTAATAAGGATAGTTGAATCAGAATTGAAAATGCAAAGGGGGACTTAAGTAAGTAGGTATAGGTCTAGTAAGTAAAACATCCAAATCGTAGAAGAGCTCCAGACTGAATAAGTATCTCGGAGTGTATTTCATCCGACACGTAAAACAGACACCGGCGTATTCATTCTGGAGCTCTTCTACGATTCATAATCCCCCAGATACTGCTCTGCCTTCTCTTCTAAGCACACAATCTACAGTTTAGGCAATGGTACTCCTTCCCTTATTGACCTTATTGTTTCCGGATGCCCATGGAACGTCACCACTGTTCAGTGTAGTGCTTTGAAGAGGTCGGTTCCAGTAGCCACCTTGGGACCATTTGCAGTGGTAAGTTTGCAAAACCTGTCCATACCTTTTAGGATACTGGAAGAGACGTGTGATGCGCCTCTTGCTTTCTTTAGTGCATTTCAAGTACTTGTGTAGATTACAGTGTCACACATACTTTATTCAGTTTGTCAACGCTGCACAAGCAGAAGATTAATTTTTCCTTTGGAACCATCAGAAGTTACTCGTTTTAATGGTACTCACATACACCCTGTCCCGTCTGACTGCTCATCATGGGTTCGACCCTAATAGTGGGCTCACAGCCTGGTTAAACAATACATACCAGGCCTGTACACAAGTCCTCACCCACTTCACATTAACCAGAATACTGCAGGTGCATCCATGACCCGTCAGGGTAATTAAAAAACAACGAGAGCGAAGGAAGAGAGAGCGAGAATTTCAGAGGGCCAGTGTGGTATCAGAGAGAACTTAGAGCTTTTTTCCCTCCATTCAATTGTGAGAGTGCGATGGATTGGATTGCACTTTAGAAGTTGGTTTCAGGGTGATGGCACAATTTCACCTTCCCAGATAAAATGAAGTCTTAGTCTTCTTAGAAATGTGTTCCTTTAGGGAGAAGTCACTGTTGAGGGTGAATGCAAGTGACATGGCGGATAATAGTTGAATCCGCCCAGGTTCATGTTGTTGAATCAGGTTTCAGCTAGTTAATGTCTGTTGTTATTGGTGAACAGGAAGTATTTAGTCCTGGTGGGGTTGAGATTAAGGTAGGTGCAGGGAGCCTTGTGTGTCATCCGCGTATTGGTGAAATGTCATGCTGTTGTTGGTGAGTACTCATTTAAAGGGTCCTACATACAGCTTGAAGATGGTGGGGGGACAGGATAGAGTCCAGGGGTGTGGGTTACTCTCTAAGTTATGGAAATCATCTGGGATCTTGATGTACCTATGTGGGCAAACCAGGTCTGTCAGTTGGATAGGTTGCAATTGAACCAATGGAAGACGTTAGTAAATCTTTTTGGAGATGTCAAGGGAGCTGATGAGACCAGGAGGCAGGAGCCGTCTTTGTGGTCTGTCTGCTGTCATCTACCCCTCATATGGCGGTGGTTCCATGATGATGTGTGATCTGAAGATTGATTGGTAGTTGTGAAGGTGATTGGTGTTGATGTGTTTTTGGAGTCTTGTGTGGACTGCTTTTTTATTATTCTTGAGGAGAGGATGAAGAGTAGATGAGTGACGGGCCAGTAGTTATTGGGATCTAAGGTCCGTGTTTTCAGCAGGAGAAGGACAGTCACTCACCTGTTAAATCACACCCTTGGGTTGTGCATTTTACAGACATTAAGCAAAAAATGGGGCATAAAAATGTACCTCACCTACGAGGCTAAAATACTTTCATCCTTCTCCACAGTAGCTTGTAGTTCCTCCTGGCTGACTGCTTGTGTGGGATCCTCTGAAGCAACATCTGTCCACTGCACTGATCATCTTCCATCTTTTGCCCCCTCCCCCTCTCCCCCAACTACCACATATCAGTGCAGGGTGTGGCCAAACAGGACTGTGTAGTCATAAGAAGCACCAACGGCATAAATGCCCCACACATTTTGTGTGGAATTAGCGTAAGCCGAGAGGCTCACCATCATTACTTCCACAAAATATCCTTTTTTAGATTCAGACGAAGCCATCAATGCAATGAAGTTATAACTTTTGGTCTGTATTTTATCTGGTTGTATACTGCTCTGTTTCTGTACTTTGGCATTTTTAGTAACTGTGGTTTTATATTTTCTGTCAACACTGTGCAGTGTAGGAAACTCACTAATGTCCGTTCTCAGTTTTGGAAAAAAACATTTGACTAGCCACTGCCATTTACATTTTAAATCATTTATAAAGATAGTTACCATTTGCGTGTACATACTCGAACGCTTTTTAAAAATAAGGTAAAACAAAAATTGGGCACTACATTCACAGAAAATGAAAAGTGCAGATTTATCCACCATCTAAAATTGTAAAACTCGACATCACATTTCTTTGACACTGATAACAATTACAATGCTCATTATAAAATTAATCTATGAAGACAGTTTCCTGCATGATCTAAATTATTATAATAAAATATTGCATTCTACTGCAACCAACGTCTTGAGAATAGTGCTAGTATGACATTGTCATTTTCTGTTGCATTTTATGATAACTAAAGCCGTAAGTGTCAACCGCTATCACAGAGGGCAAAAGGTATTGTGTTACAACTGGTCACCACCAGAGGCAATAAGTAATCCTCCCTGTCAGCTGATGTCCCCTGACAGCTATCGAAATCATCTCTACTCAATTCCAGAACTCCTTGACAACCTTCAACCAGCTCATCCGTCTCCACATACAGCCCATTACAACATTTGCATTGACCAATCTGTGCAGTAGGAATGTGTCATATAACAATAGTAAAATGGATGCCTTTCTCAGGAACCCAGGACTAGTTTGGTGGTTTTCTGCCCGATACCCCTCGCCTCTTGGAATTACTGATACAGAGAGCCTTGTTGACTCCAGACCAGTGGAAATACTTGCAGTTAAAGGATTTAATGAAACAACATGGAAGAATCTGTATTTCTGTACTGATTTCCACGTTTCGTCCAATATTTCTCCCTGACACTTGCCTACTTCCTGCCAAAGTCTACTGGTAAAATATTGCAGAGAAGCTGATTTACCAAGGTTCTCAATCTCGATTGAGTTGGTAGCTTTTGTTACTGGCTCCATCAAGATTACAGTAGGACTCGTAATGAGGCTCTCACTCCAAGAAATCAGTAACAGATCCCTCTGGGCTTTTTATCTGGCAAATTAACAGGTGTCTTCCGTCAATACACAGTCATCTCTGATATTTACGTCTATTCATGAGACAGAGGTGGTTTAGATGATGAAACACTTTGATGGAGGCCAACACTCCTGGGCTAATACTATTCACCCTATTCACTCTTAACAAGAGGTCATGTGATCCGGCTACCATATTTGAGATCACCGTCTAAAAGCACCAGAGTTCAAAATAAAATGTACAAGTAAGTAACTCGCACTTTTACCCTGTACTTCTTTTCTCTACCCGTCCTTCGTTGGAAACAATATAAATATACTAAGAGTGGTTGGCGCAGGCAGCAGCATTTTATGGATGAGAACTCTGGGGTATTGGTGACACTAAACAACTAACAAATGGGGAAAATATGTTTGCGAGGAGACTAATGGGGCTATCATCATCAACACCACTCATTTACCAATGTTTCATGATCCAAACATGAAGCGCATAGGACATATTTCAACACTACGACTGCTGCTTTATTGGATACGCTTGTGGATAACACCAGAATTAGTTGAATATAGAGACGGTGTAAGAGAACTCCTAGCAATTGATAGAAGTCTCACTTTCCCTTGGCTAAGATTTGTCAAGAAATGGCTCATAGAATTATGTCTCAATTCATACTGGACCGCGCCGTATAGCTTAATACCAAGTTGTAAAAACGTACTGAAGAGAACTTATTGGTTACACATGCTGAACGTACTCGACGGTGACCCAAGATTGGGAAGGCTAACAACCCAGTTTCTTACTATGAAACTGAACCCAAGCTTTGAAGAATTTCTTGACAATGTACAACCACATTTAGCAATAACACTTTATTTGAAACCAAGGTATGACATTCAGCAGATCAAGAGTTATACAGCAAAGTAGGGCACAAAGGGAGACCGCACCTGCACATTATGCACTACATGCACTTTAAGGTCTACCGAAAACACAGCACATATCCTATTCTTCTGCCCAGCACATGCCCGGGCAAGGAGGAAATGGATATGTCCATTGTGCAAAACACTGGTATTTAGGAAGCACCAAGATGCACTGTGTTAGAAGGGGCGATCTCAGAGGGCCAGGTTGTGCTCACCCGACCACCCCAGGACCCACCTCTCCCACTGATCTTGCCGAGTCTTATCGCGAGGTCCTCACCGGGGAGGACTTCGAGTCTAGGATCGTACACACTGAGCTCACACCACACTTACGAACGGACACCACACCGTTGAATTTCAGTTACAGGTTCTTTATAAGCAGTAAAAGAAAGAAGCACTCTTATGTACAATTGATCGAGGGATCACAAAGTCTTTGAGGGTTCGGGAAGAGGGAAGCGGGACAGTCTTTAGCCTTTAGGCCAGTACGAAGCGTACGAAGCGTACCCTACGCACAGCTCTCAATCCTCGAGCCGGGGATACGGAAGAGTGATGGTCGTACTGGCTGCTTCACTCACGTCGAGTCGGCTCGGTCGTGATGGTGATCTCGATGGTCCAGCCGGACCAGAGTACTCCTCGAGCCGCGACGAGGTCAGCAAGGCTCGATCCGGAGAAGTTCGTGAGGAGCCGCGACAGCGTCAGCAGGGCTCAGGTGGTCACAAGTTCAAGCTCGAGCCGCGACAGCGTCAGCAGGGCTCCGAGGTCTTAGAGTGGACGAGCCGCGACAGCGTCAGCAGGGCTCCGATGGTTACGAGTTCTAGCTCGAGCCGCGACCGCGTCAGCAGGGCTCCGAGGTCTTAGAGAGGACGAGCCGGGACAGCGTCAGCAGGGCTCCGATGGTTACGAGTTCAAGCTCGAGCCGCAACAGCGTCAGCTGGGCTCAGGTGGTTCAGTTCCTTGTTGCGAAGAGGGAGCCGCGACAGCGTCAGCAGGGCTCAGCGATGCGAGGTTGAGTTCTTCTCAGGGTCAGCCGCGATCAGATCAGCAGGGCTTCAGGTCCAAGATACAACTGCCCGTTAGTTGTCGGGCGGGCCCTGATATAGTCCATTGGCCCTTTGATGTCCGGACCCTCGCAGGCGGAGGCCTCAGGCCTTGGGGGCTGGTCGTTGGCGAGGTCCGGCGGTTGGCTCTTTGATCTCTTTGGAAGATGCGTCCGGGAATTCCCAGACGCCCAGCAGGTCTGGGGCCAGCCCTCGGGGAGGCCAGAGGGGCAATCGAAACTGGCCCACAGGGGGAGGCCAAAGGTGTGATAGATACCAGTCTCTCAGGGGAGGCCGGAGGTGCCATCGAAACTCCCTGGCTTATCTCACTCGGGGAGCCCTTTACCCCCCAGCCGGAACTGGCGCGCCTTTGGAGTCTGGGTTTCGCTGGGGACGTGGTCACGCTAGGCCCAGGGAGACAGGGATCGCAGGAGGGGAAAATGGCTGCCGGGCCTTGTGGGGCATGCAGGTTGTAGGCGCTAGGAGCCGGGAGTGGGACGGGATAAGCGGGGCTGGTCGTCGGTTACGGGTTCTGGGCGTACAGGGAGCAGGACGACCAGGGCTCGGGGTGCAGGCTACACTGACTGGGTGCTGCGCAGGGAACTCAGGGTGCAGGGCTACGCTAACTGGGTGCGGAGGAGCAGGGGCGAACCACGCCACGAGGCCGGGTCCAACACACTGATGGTGCTGACAGCTAGCACTGTACCGTATATAATATTTGCCTTATCCCCATATTTCTTTGTTGTAGGGATTATAAGAAGCAAAATGGGGCTAAAGCTGTGATGTCGCAATGAATAACGCACGTTTCAATTGGAATTTTTTTTTAATTGCACAAAACTGTTATTTTAATTGTACCATACCAAGTTTTAGCTGATTTTAAATATGTGTACATCAGGGGAATGTACTGGAATACTCCGTGACCAGCTTATACTGTTTTATCCTGAGATTGATGATCATTTTACTGACAATACTATATATATTGCCTGATGAATTTTAGACCATATCATGCGGGTGTTTAACACATGTATACAGTACAGTCGAGTATAGGCATTTGAATACATTGTGAATATTTTCTATTGCTGTGAAACTTTTTATGGCCTTTGGCCGGAATAAAGTATTTCAAGGAATTGATACTTAGAGTGGCTATTTCTCATTGTGGTATTGCAGATGGATGAGCAGAGGTGAAAGTAAGCAGATGAATATCAGCAGAAAACAGTGCACTGTACAATTACAACAGAAACCTAGTCTGCGGAAGCACACTGAGTATTCACCCAAAGAGAGGGGGGGTCTAGGACTGTAGCTAACCTTCGCTTTCTCTGCTGGTTGTTAAAGAGCTTGGTGATGTTGTAAATGAATGTGAAATCGCTATTTGATGTTTCCATGAATACAGAACAAGAGTTCACCATAGAGATGACCTCCAACAGCATCAAAGAGGAGGAGGAGGCCTTTCCCATGGCTGAACTGAACCCAGGGGATGTTAAAAACAGTCGCAGCCCTGCAGGTACATGTCCTTTTACTTTCTTTCTTCTCATCACAGGAATGTGGAATTATTCACCCGAATCAAGGAGAGCAATAACATTTGGCTTCAGTTTGTATTAGTTCTCTCACAGGGACTAAAAACAAGCTACTGGTGTGGCTTCACCGACCAAGAAAGACTGTAAATATATAGTGGCACATTATGCCCTAGATAATTTACCAACTTGTACCTTTGAGTTTGGCTTAGGCATTTTTGTGTCTGCACTCTTCTTTTAACGGCCGTGCTAATTCTGAACTTCTGTTCACTGTGCCTAAATATAAGTTGTCCCAGTGAGGGAGGCGGAGGGGTGCGGAGCCTTCTCATTTCAGAATTTTGTGTTGTAATGATCTTCCATTAGATTTCTCAAATATTTTGGTATTCAGGTGTCTTCTCAGTACCAGACAGTTTAATAGGTAAAAAGGTTGGTTAGCATTGCTAGACAAATTGTAATGTTTCATTAAACATTACCGATAGCTTTACAGATGCATAGATAAACAAAAAATGACTAAAATATTATGACCAAGTTCACTGTTGTAAAAACCTTGGGCTTATAGGATAACAAAGCTTTAGAAATCCACAAACGCTAAACTATAAGATCAGTGAAGAAAAACGTTCTTATATATTCCGAAATACATAGACTCATAAGAGGACACACCATGCAGCTGATACAGAGAAGGTTCGAAAGGAAGCGATAAGGGAAGTTGGGAGTCAAAAGAAATGGACTAAGATTTGAAGAATCCCTGAATCATGAAGCTAACGATAATCCTGGCTCTTCATTCTGCATGGTGCATTGTGACCAAGCTGTTCAAAGAAGGACACCGTACTCTCCCTTCCGTACTCTCCCATCTTGTTGAACTCTAATCCACGAGTGATGATTTTTAGTTTGGAAGAACCCTGAAAGCATTTTCAGACTCCATGATGTCCTTCAGCCTAAGGTTCTCATTCTGAGGTCACTTAAAGCAAGCCTATATTCACGGACCTAATGATCGGAAAATCACTAAAATCTATCAAAGAACAGGAAGATCTATTGCATGAATTGCAGTGAAATTGGTGTTCTATCCTTGAACAATCAAACTTTCATCTTTCCACCCATTCAAGCCCCTGCCTACTGCCCACTGCACTCCTCCCCCTCCTGGACCTACTGGCGCTGAATGACTGTGCAGCAGATGCACCACCGGTGCACCAAAGGCAGGCCTGTCTCTTTTTGTGCTGCTTCTCTTCTTGCTTGCCCATTCAGGCCCCCACAACCCCTCCAGCTCCTCCTGTGCTTTTCACCCTCCCACCTCCATCTGCTCCTAATCTGTTCTCTCGCATCTTCTTGCTTTTGCCCATGTTGTTTTCCTGCCCATTGTAGCCATCACCCCTTGCACTCATCTCATCTCCCGGGACCTACATAATGGCAGGCACTGAGCGTCTGTGCAGCGGGTGCATCGCTAGTGCACCAAAGTGAAGTCTGTCTGTGTCCTCTGCACCTGGACCGTGGCCACCACCACGTCCACTGGTCCGTTCCGCCCCAATGCAACACAAGTGCTACCCGGAACAGACCACTGCTGCCGTATGGCTCCACACTTCATGTTAGGACCTTTTTCCTGCTTCACTTGCAGTGTCCCCCCTACACACGGTCCCATAACTCATACACCACACCGCCCACCCAGACCAGCACGCCACATTTGACTCTCAGCAGATACTCATGTGCGTGCTCCTCAACACTCGAGCTCTAAGCAAACACTTCACCTGCACTGCGGCTGGATGATCGGGTTACACCCTTCAGGGCTGGAAATTTCAGCTGTAAGTTGGCAGTATACGCTGACGACTTGTTAATTTACACTGACAACCCGGTGGAGGTACTTCCCAGAGTAGAAGAGATAGTGAAGGACTTTGGCCAATACTCCGGGTATATGATTAATAACTCAAAAACTGAAATAATGTGCTGGGGGGTAGATAACTGGGGAGTAGCTCAAAGTAAACAGTTTAGATACCTGGGAATAATAATAACATCGGATCTTAACACTTTATCACAGACCAACATAAAGAAGGTGACAAAGGATATTGATCATCTTCTGCTGAGATGGCAGAACCTTCAGCTCACAATATACGGCCGGGTTAACCTGGTTCAAATGGTAATTTTGCCAAAGCTCAGATACTTATTTAACATGATTCCACTGACCTTCCCGCATAAATCTTTGGCTAAAATCCAGGGGAAAATAGGCAGCTTTATATGGGCGAATAAGAACTCTAAGATCTCCTGGAAAAAGTTAAAAAGCAGATTAAGGGAGGGCTTGCACTTCCGGACATCCTCTCGTACTCTTTTGCCTTCCAATTGAAAAACATTCGATGCCTCCTTTCCAGCCCCGATGATTCCAACTGGGGGCGAGTATTGAACACAATGGTGGAACAAGAGGGTGGGGGTCCCGGGTTCTTCTACAAGTTTGGTGTGCCAAAATTCTATAAAAAGGTCCGTCTAAAGGTTTTGAAACATGCACTCTTGGTCTGGCTTAGAGTTAAGGAGAAATGGGGCATAAAGTATTACACACACCTTGCCCCAATTTGGGACTCCCCAGGGCTGCCGTCTTGTTTTGATGATAGTCTCTCTCTTCCTATTAGGAGAGCAGGGATAATAATATGGTCAGATATAGTATCCTCAGAGGGGGTATTACCATGGGAGGTTCTTAGATCAAAGATTGGGGACTCCTTCTCTAGATTCAAGTACACCCAGATCTGCTCTTAGTTTGCCGCTGAGAGAGATAACATAGGTGGAAACTGGGATGTTGAGTCTTCTCTCCAATCCCAGAGTCCGATGAAGAAGGAAGTGGGACTCTGGTACAGGAAAATGCTGGAGGAGGAGGAATCGGAAGCCCCCCCAATGTATCATATTTGGAATACTTCTAGGTTGGAAGATGCCGCAGCCGCTCTTTATGACACTTCTCTCCATTTTGTATACAAATATGTCAGATCAGCCTCCTTGAAGAAAAATCACTATTTTACCATCAATAGGCTATACTACACACCCAAAAAATAGCTAAATTTGTGAATCCCCCCCATCTTGTTCAAGGTGTGGGTTAGCTGAAGCAGACGATGTGCATGTTTTTTACGATTGCCCTATATTGGTCCCCTTTTGGTCCATGGTAGAGAAGGCACTAGAAGGAATCTTTAAGGTTCAATTAAGCTTGAATACAGCTGGAGTGTTTTTTGGGCTTGATATTGATCTTATTAGCTTATTAAGGGGGGCACAGGTGGCGTTATTTCTAAGTTTAGTTTTAATTGCGCGCAGAGAGATATGTAAATTATGGAAGGACCCCAGTCCGCCCCTGTATGAAAGCTGGTTACGGGTGGCACTGTGTACTGCGCGCTTAGAATCTGGATTGGGGCAAAATGTAAATAGTATGGTGTGGGATCCTTTGGTGGAATGGGGAAGGGAAATGAGGCTGGTCTAAGGCCTCTTGTCCAATGATTACACCATGCCTCGGAATAAAGTGGCAGGGCAGGTTTGCCCAGGCTATTGCAAGATCATCAGCCGCAGGGCGCCCACGACGGAACGGGTTTAGTAAGTTTATTTGCACAGCTTTTGGTGGAATGAGGATAAAAAATAAATTTAAAAAAAACAACCATAGACTTCGACACCCCCTACTTGGAACCATGCACCTTAGCCTCCGGACAAACAGCAGCATCACCCTGAAAGGTACCTTACCGTACAGACCACCATGACCACATATAAACTTCCACAACCTCATTGCCTCCTGCAAATACATTAAATACCACCATGCCACACCACTAACTTGGACCAACCACTCCATCATACACTTCTAAATTTCCAGACCACAAGCAAAAGCACCCCCACCATCAACCTTCCCAGCCGAAACAGAAGGTGACTGGTGCAACGCCCTTGAAACGTACCAACCCAGCACCACCGACAACCTTGACAAGGATATCACCAACTTCAACCAGTGGATATAGACTTGTGCCAGCTCACTCGCACCCATCAAAATGAATAAACATTGCAGTACCTGTATTGCTGACTTACTGGTGATGAGAGCGAGGCGTGGGAGGAAGAGAACGTGTCCAATGTGTACTGCAATTTATTCGCTGTTTATCAATTCAAGATGATGATGAGATTTGGTGTATTAACCTGCTTCATTGCTTAAATAAAAAGATCTTTAAAAAAAACATTGCAGAACCAACCAGACAGGTCATCTGGTACACAGAGGAGCTCTGGTCTCCAAATGATACTGCAAATAGCTGGAAAGAAAATGGAGATCCAACCATGAAGCCAATGCCAGATCTACCTACAAGACCGCACTCGGGCACTATCACCATATCTTGAGAGATACTGTACTGAATGGATGGAGGCTAGCTCCAACAATTGCAAAGAGATCTTCTCTATCATCAAGGAGTTTACCATCCCAGATGCTACAGCCAACTCCATTGGCCCTTCCCAGGAACTCTGCGCCAACATTTCCAACTTCTTTCACAGCAAAATTGAAAAGATGTACAGTAATTCGAGCATCAACCCAACCCAAGGACATCACCTCCAACCTGTCCACCGCCAACCAAGACATTCTCCTAACCAACTAGAGAACACTCGTCAAAAAAGACGCCGCAAAAATCATGAAAACTGTCCACAACAGACCCTTGCCCCATCTGATTTATAACTTTGGAGGACCACTGATCAGTAGAATTCTCCCCCACATCATCATCTCTTCCATCATATCCGCCACCTTCCCCAAAGACTAGAAACACACAGCAGTCACAGCCCTCCTCAAAAAACCCTTCAGCCAACCCCAGAGAGATGAGCAACTATCATCCTGTCTCCCTGCTCCCACTCCCAACTAAAGTGATAGAGAAGAAAATCAACCAACAACTACCCAACTACCTTGAACTGCACAACCTATACAACCACACCCAGTCCAGCTTTCGAAACAACCATAGCAAGGAGACAGCACTCATCATTGCCACAGATGAGATCCGCACCATACTGGACTGTGGAGATACTGCTTGACCTCTCAGCTGGGTTCAATTGCGTATCAGACTACAGCCTTATCAGAAGAGTCAGACTCCCACCCTACACATCAGAACCCGAGAACCTGATCTGCAGAGCCCCCCCCCCCCCCCCCCCCAGGTTTATCACCCAGCCCAACCCTGTTCACCATTTGCATGCCGCCTCTCACTGACTTCATTAGAGCACACAGCATCTCCATCATTTTCTACGCAGATAACACCCAACTCATCTTATCAATGTCTGCCAAGTCCATCACCACCTGAACTAAAGTCGATGGGATCCCTTTAGGTTGCTCCTGGTTCGGGATAGCACAAGAAGGAGGGGAGGACTGCTCCTGCAGATGGATGAACTGTATTGCTTACATTTTTGCGACTATATGAAGGAAACACGTGCACTGAAGTGAGGACGGAGACAGGGCTATCTATGAGTTATTTTGTTAATATGTGGTTGCAAATTCTTTTTCCTAAGCAATACTATTTGGATGATGGCAGGTCCGAAGGGTAGGAGTTCTAGGTCAAGTCTTCCTTCAGATATCCCTGACTACTTCAGCTGGACTGATGCCAGCCAGGTGCAGAATCCTTCCACCTTCTTGTGCTTGTTTTGTGTGTGCTTCTGTTTTGAGACAGCCCCAGTGCATTCTGCTGTGAGAAGCTTCACTGTACCCGAAGGCTGTGTCTGGAGAACAACCTGAGTAGGAAACGTCTGAGGAAAAACTACCCAAAATATTTTTTTCATCAATTTGACATAGTTGTTCCACATCCCTGTTTATGAAGGTGTACAAACGTAGAACGCAAACCACCTCACTTTGGTCCGGTTCCTAGTCTTTAATGGCCATGGGAGTGCCCCACAGAATACTTAAAGGACTGCTGTGCCTACCCTGCTGAGAGAGAGAAGGAATCTGCTGTGCCCTCTATGAGGATTGGCTGTCTAGGAGGAGAGGGGCCCAGTGTGCCCAAGGGGACAGAGCTAGCCCTGCAGAGGGTCTCCCTGGTATCTCACGACTATTTCCTAGCAGGAACCACTTACAGAAGTTGTACCATTTATCTGGTCAGTGCTGCGTTATGTTATATGTTACGTTATTTTTTTTGTAGGACTCTCATATTACCTGGGAGGGTATTCTTTGCACGTATGAAAGTGGGGAAGGAAGGAGGGGGAGGTTACTGGCCTGTCTAGGGACCCATTGGAATAGCCAGGATTTTAGTTTGTTCTGGAATTCAACAATACAGCTGACTGCTCTGCTGTAGGGGAGTTCATTCCAAGCTTTGGGGCAAGATAGGACATTGATCAACCTCTTTCCTAGTAGATGTATGAGACGTGAGTGAGGAGGCTGGCCCTAGCAGTGGTGTCTGAACATTGTGTTGAAAAAATGCAGTTGTTGAGGTATGCTACGCCTTGGTTGTGTATGTAGGTATGTGTGAAGCCTTTGAAAAGGGCACTCTTATGGATTGGAAGCAAGTGGTCTTTAAGGTGTTTAGATACGTGTGCAGTGTGGTAGGTTGAATGTGAATCTTGCAATTGCGCTCTGTATAACATGGACTTTTTGGGTGAGTTGGTCAGTAATGCCAACACCGAGGGCATTGCCTTAGTTGGCCTAATGCTGACAAGGGCTTGCATGACGATCTTTGGGTGTTCAAAGTAAGTCATTTGAAGGTTTTTCTGAGTAGTTTGGAGATGTGGAAGCAGGTGGAGACACCTGTGTTGATTTGATGTGTCATGGAGATTCTGCTGTTGATCACAATAGCCAGGATCCTGGGTGCGATGAATGGGCAGATAGTCCATCCTAGCTTGGTGGACCACCACCTAGGAAACCAATGTGAGGTGTCTTTGCCCGAGAGGACCACTTCTGTTTTGTTGCTGTTGAGTTTAAGGCAATTACTTTTCATCTAAGTCTACTATTAAGGATATGCTTCTGACGAATTTGGTCTAGGTGGTGGAGGTATCTTCTGATAGGGAGAGGACGAACTGAATTTTGTCAGCGTAGGAGATGATGCTGAATCTTTGGGAGCAAATGATGCAGGTGAAAGGGGACATGTAGGTGTTGAACATTTTTAAGGCTCAAGCAGGAACCTTATGGGACGCCGCAGGTCAAGTTGGAAGCATCAGATTCAGGGTCCAAGGTTGATCGCTTAGATGTGTCATGAGAGGAAGGAGCTGATCCATCGTAATGCCCTGAATTCCCTCCTCCTGGAGACATAGGATGAGGGTGATATAGTAGACAGTGTTGAGTGCTGATGAGAGATCTAGTAAAATAAGTGCTACTGTTTCCCCTTTGTCCAAGAAGAGGTGGATGTCATCGGTGGCAGAGATGAGGGCTGTCTCTGTGCTGTGGTTGTGCCGTTATTCAGAGTAGGAAGGATCTAGGAGGTGGTTTGTACTGAGGATGTTAGCCAACTGGACATTGATGAGTTTCTCCAGTACTTTGGCTATAAAGGGGAGGAGGGAGATGGGCCTGTAGGTAGCTCGGGTCAGAAGGGTCTGCTGAAGGTTTCCCGAGGAGCAGTAGGATGGTGATGTGTTTCCAGGAGTCAGGGAAAGTAGCGGTGGAGAGGGAAGAGTTGAGAATTGGTGTAAGGGCTGTTCAGATGGCGTTGGGGCATTTGGCAACGATATAGTATGGGCACTGAACCAATAGGGCTCCTGAATGGATGGTGCACTGGGTGTTATGTTAATTATGTTTATAGAGCGCAACGTTACCCAAGGGTATCCTGGTCCTGGTATTAAATAGCCAAGTTTTAAGTTCTTTCCTGAATGCGAGGAGGTCGGTGGAGTTCCTCAGATTCCAGGGGAGGGCATTCCAAGCTTTGGCTGCACCTGTAATGAAACTTCTCCCCTCCTACATAGCTTTCTTCGTGGGTGGTACGCTCACTAGTTTGGCTCCTAGTGAGCGCAGAGTTCTTTAGGGCGGGTACCATTGAAACTGGCTAATCAAGAATTCAGGACCCTGGCCATGTAGCGCCTTAAAGACAATACATAGAGACTTGAAGTGCACCCGTTTCCTGATAGGCAGCCAGTGTAGTCTTTTAATTTACTTAGCGACCAATACAAATTTGAGGGTACCTGTCACAAGTCTTTCTGCCGCATTTTGCAGAATCTAAAATTTATTTAGGTGGCGCACTTGAAAATTCAAATAGAGCCCATTGCTGTAATCCAACTGTGATAAAATAAGGTATGAGATGACCGTTTGTAAACTGTCTTCTGGCAGGAAAGGTTTGACCTTTTTAATCAGCTTAAGGGAAAGAAAGGTGGCCAAGGTTGTGGCGTTTATCTGGTCCTCAAAGCTCAGTCTATCATCCAGCATAAAATCCATATTCTTTGCCTTCCTCGTAGGTTTAGGAAGGATGCCCAGCCACCAGTCCGGGATCCAGAAGTTGCCCTTATTTCCGAACATGAGGATCTCCGTTTTGCCTGAGTTTACTTTCAGGCAATTCTGTGTCATCCAACTTTTGACTGCTTCCATGCAGTCATGAAACTTCTTGCTCATCCCTACTTCTTGTCCTAGCAGCAGTGACACTACAATGTGCGTGTCATCTGCATATGAAGTAAGACTGCATCCATAGGATCTAATCCGGGGGGTCAAAGGCGCCACATAAATATTAAAGAGGGTAGGGCTAAGGGACGACCCTTGCAGCACTCTACATGGCAAAGAAAAAGGTTTAGAGTAGAATTTGCTTAGGGACACTATTTGTGTTCTATCAGTTAAATAAAGCTTTTAATAGCATCCATGCCTTACCCTTCCTTGACTCCACACTACAACAAACCGTCCATCAGGAGATCATGATGGACCTTGTCGAAAACCGCGGATAGGTCCAGCGTAATAAGGGCAGCCTCACCTCCTTGGTCCAGGGCTTTCCTAATTTCTTCTGTTGATTTTATCAGGGCAGACTCAGTAGTGTACCCTTTACTAAATCCATACTGAGTGGGGTCCAATAGCTTATTCTCATAAAGAAAGGTTTCCACTGTGGTGATGGTTGGCCAGAGGATCATTGAGGTTTCCGGATTGTATTGTGGGGGGGGGGGGGGGGGGGGGGGGGGGGGGGGGGCGGGGGGGGGCAGAGATGTTGGAAATGGCGTTGATTTTCTTTTTTGAGTAGTGGCTGTGTTTCATGCAGAGTTCCTAGGATGGGGTGATGGGTGTGGGGCTGGTGGATTGGGACGTGATTTCCGTCATTATGGTGAAGATTTCTTTGGAGGTGTTGAAACTGCTTTTGATTCTTTCGGTGACTGCTACGTGCTTGATGGTTTTGAGGCACTGGTGGTAGTTCCCAGGGGCTGATTTGTAGTAGTCTGTGTTGTCGTGGGAATGGTGCCATAGTTGTCGTATCGCACTTTGTGGGCAGAAGTTCACAAATGTAGCAGCTTGCTTATGGCTTGGACTGGGGCATGGGGGTGGTTTTCAAAGGAGTGTTGGGATGGGAATTGCGCAGGAGGTGATTCACTTGTTGCAGTTGTGATGGAGCATGCTAGGTTGTTGTGGTGGAAGAGAGTGTTGAGACCGAAGATCAGAGACCCAGATGTCCTTAGGGATTTTGTTCCATTGGCGATGGGCTGTCTGAGTGGTTATGAGATGGTTGCGCAAGTGGAGGCAGAAACTAATGAGGAAGTGGTCTGTCAAGGTGGGTGGCATAAGCTTGTCTACAATGGTGTCTTGAAAGTTGGTGAAATGGGGTTGAGGAGTTGTCCGGCTATATGGGTGGGGTTATTCACTCTCATGCTGAGGTCTTACAGCATAGGGGTAGAGTTGGGATCAGTGTTGTCCTCTAAGTTGAAGTTGGGATAGGTGAGTAGAAAAAAGGAGTTGGATGCGAGGACCAGAGGAGCGAGAAGATCAGTAAGAGTGTAGTTGAAATCAATCTGGCTCGGGAGTGGGGAGGGGGTGTTAATGTATTGCTAGTCTCAGAGTTGTGATGCCTGAGGTGCTGATTTTGGAGGCCATGTGATCTAGCCGGTCGCTAGTGGTAGCTGAGGCGGTGAAGCAATTGAGGCCCACTTAGTAGATGATAGTGATTTCTCCTTCAGGTTTGTTGGATGTCTTCTCCAGAGATCTTGTGCCAGTGGAGGGGATAAGCCGGGTGGGGGTATATCTACGGCTATTTCTGGAACAGATGCTGGGTTTCGGTGAGAAATAATAGATCCAGAGAGAAATCATGCAGGAGGTCCTTGACTTCCATGACATGTTTGTTGAGGAGTAGGCAGGTGATGGAGTGTGTGTTGGTGGAGAGCTTGGTGCAGTTCTGTGTATGGTGTAGTGGGTGGGGGTTTGGGTTGGGGCAGCAGAACCCGCTTTCTGTCTAGAGATGCTAGGGTGCAGTGTGGTGACAGGCATCTGGGGTTGAGGGCACAAAGTGTTTCAGCCAAGTAGCGTCTCAGGCTGCGATGGGTGGTAGGTGGAGTGGGGGGGGGGGTCTACTACTGGGCACTAAGGGGCTTGCCTTTGCCATGCCAATGATTTTATCTGTTCTGAAGCTACCATTAAGAAGAGTTCTGGGATGGTAGAGGAGAGGGTGATCGGCAGCACAATCAGCACTGGACCAGAGAATGCAGGATGGAGAGTGGAAAGGGGAAACGAGATACGTACAGGGAGAAGGAGCTGAAAAACAAGTAGAATTAAGAAGAGGAGAGAGAAGAAAAGATGAGAGAGAAGAAAGAGCAAGAAACGGAATGTCACAAATGGAAAGACTGCAGAAGAAGAGGGGCAGGAGGCAAACATAGGTGCAAAGAGACTAAGCGTAAAAAATGCGGCGGACAACGAAGGGCAGTAGAGGAGAGGCATTAGGGGTACAAGAGAGTCTGTGCCTAGCTCTTCTCTTTTTTCTCACCTCTCACAATGTAAAGTACAAGAGAGGCAGTATTAGGAGAAAACAAGGCCCAAAGAGAGGGACAGTAAATGGAAAGGAGGCACAAACTAACAGACCACAGGCATCAAAGCGTGGCACAGAAGGGAAGCAGTAGGCGTTAGAGGAGAAACATCATAGGTCCAACAGGGTCCGGAGTCTTGGATGGAGGACCGAGACACGGGAGTGGGGGGCTCCAGAGCACAACTCTAGGAGAAGTGTCAAGCAGGATCAGGCAACCTCCTTCTGTTCTGTGTGTTGTGATAATCATTTTGGCCCTGTTGGACCTGCAGTTGCCTATTAGCCAGTCGAGACTACAACTTGATCATCACAACGGTCTATACTGGGCAGCAGTTGCCTTTGGCCCATTCGGGTCCGCACCAGCTATAATTATCGCTTTTTTATAGAACAACGTCTCCTTAGAATGGGCCTAAGATTAATCACAATTTGGACAATAAATGTCGCAACATAAATAACAGTTCAAAAAGAGAAAGTAAACTACTTTGATAATAAAAGAGATTTAATTCAAACTGGCCAATGTGAAAAAGCATGATTAGTACTCAAGTACATCATACAATTCTAAAGCAAAATACAAAGTGTGAAAAGAAAAGAGATAAAGACATATGACTCAAGTTCAATCAGCATTCGTAAAGCACAGCACTGTCACCCGTAGAGTTATCTGGGTGCTTTGGATGTGACGTCTCTGTCGAAGAGCCACTATGTTTGTAGATTACCTAGCACTTCAGTAGTAGGACTTTGTCCACATCATGCTGTGTTTATAATTTTTAAATAAACATGTTATAATTTGTTTTCTTTTCATTTTCAGTAGAGCAGTCAAAAGAAGACAGTACAAGTGAGAAAGAGCCACATGCATTTGCTGACTATAAGAAAGTTTCGCCGCTGAAATCCACAACTGAGCTGCATAAAACAATTCAAACAGACAACAACCTTTTTACCTGTACAGTGTGTGAACAGAGCTTTACTGAAAAGGAGTCTCTTCAAGTTCATTTGGGGATTCACAGAGGGATAAAGCTCTTTCCCTGCAACAAGTGTGAAAAAAGCTTTACTCAGAAGGCAAATCTTCAGCGTCACATGAGAATCCACATGGGAGTAAAGCCATTTCCCTGCACAGAATGTGAAAAAAGCTTTAGGCAATATTGTGATATGCAACGTCACATGAGAATCCACACAGGAGTGAAGCCTTTTCATTGCACAGAGTGTGGGAAACGTTTTACTCAGAAGGCACATCTACAAGGTCACCTGCGAATTCACACAGTGGTGAAGCCACTTCCTTGCCCGGAGTGTGAGAAGAGTTTTACTCAGCATTGTGACCATCAGTGTCACAGGCGCATTCAGACAGGAGGGAAGCCTTTTCACTGCACAGTGTGTGGGAGGAGCTTTTCTCTAAAGACAACTCTCCAATGCCACATGAAAACCCACACAAGAGCGAAGCCGTTCTCCTGAAGTCAATGTAAGAAGAGATTTAATTGTAATAATAATCTTCAACAGCACCTGAGAATTGATACAGGAATTAAACCCCTTTGCTGCGCTAAGTGGTCAAAACATTTACTAAAAAGTCACAACTTCTGTTGGAGCTTAAAGTCGTACAGGAACAAATGAATCAAGAGTTCATGCAAATGTAACATCAGGTCTGTACTGAGACGGTCTATGAGGGGTGTCGATTTGCCTCACATGAGAAAGCTGAAATCCGAAATTGTAATACAAATGAGTAATAGTAATGAGTATGGTTGTCCATTCAGCTTCAAAACCAGGCACAGAATGTACAAATGTTGCTTATTTGTTTCAGAACAACTGTAACTCTTTCCCGTTACTAGACTGTTATCACCTGTTGAAGGTCTCGCAACAACTGCACTGAAGAAAGGTCCTCAAAAAGAACATTCATGAAAAAACTCAGTGTTCTGTTATGCAGTGTGAATGAGTCGAGCATTTGTTGGTAGTTGCCCATTATCATTCCAGAACTCGTAATAAGGTTGCCAATTTAAAGAAATTACTTTAAACTGCCGTTTCTTAAACACTGACGGCATATCATACAGATCTGGCTTTCAGCATTTGGCTTGAAGCTGAACCCCACCAAAATGAAATTGCTGCTATTCACCAAAAGCTACTAACAGTAACTAGTCCAACCCTGTCTCAGTGGCATAAGTCTGAACTGCTTGAGTCCCAACTTTACTTTTTTTTCCCAAAGAGGCAAAATAGAACAAGATAAATGGAGGAAAAGGGCTGGGCAGAGGCTGTGGTAGTGGATTTTACCAACAGGAGGCCTATGGGAAAAGACAAACCCATGCCAGTTTTACAAATGTTGAACACTAGTATTGAAAAACGCCCAAGGAGTCCTCTAGATATGGCGTCCATATTCAGTTTGTCAAAGTCTGCTCTTATCGCTTCAGAAATATCTCTTTTAAGAGACAGTATATCTTTTTGTACCCACTGAAAGACCTAGTTTGTCAATTTTTTGGAAGGTTAGCTTAAACATTATTTTGATCCAAAATGTTAACAAGTATTTACACATGCCACATGTTTACATCCTCATTCAACATTCACTCTCCCTGTTCACACAGTCCTTATAGAGGTTTTGACACTTGAACAAGTTGGTTTCAGAAGCATTGATTTGTTGATTCAGAAGTGAGAGTATATTAAAAACATAATCTCTAAAAAAAGAAATGGGATTAGTCTCCATAGACAATTACAACATTATCAAACTTGCTGATAAGGGGGGTGGTACTGTTTTACAAACTCTGTTGAAATTCTCCATCAGTTATATGTTATAGGTTATTACACCAAGCACAGGGGTGATCCCACAGAATGAAGTGATCAGTGTCACAAATGAGGTATAATGTGTGGGATTTCCTAGTCGAAATGAACTTGAATTCCTAAACAAAAAAATCTAAGAATTCCCACAATCTATCCCTTACCAGAGATTCACAAACCACTACAAAACCTTCCAATGAGAAATATAGTTTATAGATGGAGTTCTATTTTGGAGTCGTTCTGTAAGTGTATCGACTGATTCATACAAACTGTTGTATCATCTACAAGTGCTTATGTTACATAAAGTATGAATTTGAATACCAGCTTAAACGATTTTTTTTTGACTGTGTGATACAAATCTTGGTCATACTAAAAATACAATTTCTATATATAGTAATATATACCCAGCACACAACTTTATATGATAACAGAACTGTTTTGAACAAAATAGAAGGTTGGTAATGATCCCCACAGATGTTATTGTCTCTGTCACAGATAACTATAGGAGCTGGGTGTGCTCTGGACCTGGCAAACCTAGCTGGGATAGTTTTGAATATCTTCATCATATATATATATATATATATATATATATATATATATATATATATATATATACACCCCTTTTTGACAAATAGCACACATTGAAGACAATACATTGGTGATGGTTTCCTAAATTGGACGTGATATTTGGTCACTCTTGAAGTATTATAAATCTGGTTAAACTCCAGGTCAGGGGACATTGAATTCATCATGTACTATAAAAATAAGGTCTAGAAGGTACTGTAAGATGAATTTTGAGACAAGATAACAAAAAGTGACCAAATAAAGAAGCTTCTGTACAAACACTGGCATCTTGCTATGGATGTTTTAGATTTAAACAAGGATGAAGCATTTGTGTAGTTAATTGTATGTTGCCAGGTGACTGGGCTCTTACCATTTTGTCTCTATGGGGCTCTTCCATCTATCTCTGGTCATTTTAAGTCCCTGTGCCTTTTGGATTGAAACACTATTTTGAGCATGAAAACATAAAGCATCTTTTTTGTGTAAAACAAAAATGGATCGTGGATCATGAGAGCAATAATTAATCAAGATTTGAGCCATGGTACAGTTAAACATTTTGTGGAAGTACATGATGGTAAATATAAGAATATCTGATACTTTGGTATCAACGGTATCCACAAAAATCCCAGATGAGGTAACAGACTGTGTGATGGCATGAGTGGTTGTAGATATTCATGCTGAGCATAAGCCTGCCATTTAGTGTTGGGCTTGGATGTGTGCAAGTTGTTTTTCTTCGTGAAGTCTCTTGAGTCACGAGGTGTAGTGACTCCTCTTGTTTGCAATGCGCATGGTCCTCGACTCCATTGTTAGATTGTGTTTTTTCTACCATTGGGATCGGTTGCGTACTCCTCTGCTCCATCTCAACAACGTTGGAAAAGTAGCATTTAAGCCTCTAATGTCCGTATTGTTATAGATTGCGGTTACTAATAGTATACATCGGTCGCCTATCGATGCTGATGCATTCCAGCCGACCAAGGCCCAGAGAGCCATCACCCTTCAGGGTGGATTCTTCTTTTCCAAGTTCCATTCACACTTTGCCCACCTGGTGTTTGAACAGATGCCTTTTTGCCCATGCTGCCATGCCAAATTTCCACATTCCGACTAATGCATGGTCTGAAACTTGTGCTTGTCGCCAGATCATCAAGACTACATGTGAGGCGTGTAAGTGCTTCCGCCCGAAGAAGACGCTGCGAGATTCCTGGTCAAGATGACTCCAAATGTCCAGACGAACAGTCGACAACACCCCAGACATTTTTGGATCTGAAGAATACTACCACAAGGCACACACTCAGGGCTTTGCAGCAGAAGAGAAAACCTCCTCTCATGGCGACAACTCAGGATCCAAACTCTAAATTAAGGACATTCTACCGGATCAAACAGTGAGTAATGTGCCCCATCCATCCCAACCACAATCTTTCTCAAAAGACTATTCCGAAGAGTCGGCAGTCTGGCTTAGACCAACAACAGTCTTCTCACGGGCCACCTTGACCTTCAGGCCATGGTCGGCACCGAACAGCTGTACCGGGAAGGCCTAGTCCTGGCTCGGCACCCAAGCAACAGAATAAGGCCCATCCCCACCAGGCATCGGCCTTGAGTCGAGACTCGAAATAGAAAACCTGTCACCCAAACTGAGGGGTACCTCGGCACAGAAATCAAGTACTTCGGACCGAGCACATCAGCATTGAAAACTGCTTTGGAACCCAAGTCACATACTTCGGGCAAACAAAAGACCAGTTCCAAAACTGTAGAATTGGTACTTGAAATGTTACTAGAATATCCTGATGCCAGAAAAAAACACCTGCTAGTCTACCAAGGACCTGGTAGAATTATGGCTAGGCTTTTACAAACCAAAGAAAAGTCAGCTATGAGTCAGTTGTCTTTTGAGGACGCATTGGACAGCCCTTGCCCGCCAAAGCACAAGAAAAGGGTGGATAAGGCCACCTGTTTACCATCAATTAGCCCACCACCAGTGACACCAAGGGCATACTCTCCACCACATTCACCTCCTGCAGACTCACACTTCTCCCCAGAGGGTTCTAGTAATTTCCAATACTCTATTCCCCCTCAAGACTATCTGTGTGACACATACTACACAGACCCGCCTGCAGACATGGACCCAGATTTGTATCCATCTAAACCTTCCCCTCCAGATGATAATACAACATACCATGACATCATAGGCAGAGCTGCTGGTTATAAGGTTCAGCGCCACACAGAACCAGTGGAAGATGATTTTTACATTTGAAACACTTTCATCCACTCACCGGTCGGCACAATATCTGCCCATGCTTAAAGCTTTGCTCAAACATACCACATACATTTTTAAAGACCCAGTACAAGCAAGGGTCATTACACAGTGAGTGGATAAAAGTATAAGCTGTCCCCTACAGCTCCAACATATATAATGGGTCATCTACCACTAAATTCCCTAGGGGTTGCTACAGCATCAAAGAAGGTGAACTTACAAACATCTGCTAGGCACCACCACTAGATAAAGAGGCAAGAAAAATAGATGCTACGGATAAAAGAATGTCAGCACAATCAGCCAACCATGGGAGGATAGCCAACTTCTTTGGTCTCCTTTCTCGTTACGACAGGGCACATTGGGATGAACTGGAGGGGCTCCTCCAACATCTCCCAGAACAATATAAACAAGCAGGAGGGGCGTGGCCAGCCAGGCAATATGGCGGACGTGACTCCTTAGAGCTCCGTCCCTAGGGCCCTGATTTCTCCTGTGAGAGTGGTTTAAGCTCACCTATACCGGGCGGAGCAACTGCGGCACTAGCTGAGGAGCCTGCCGGTGTGTGAAACGCCGGAAACCGAGACCGCAGCGGAGGAGAATCGGCTGCCGGACTGAAGAGGTGCGGAGGAGATAAAACGGCACGAAACCCAGCCGGGGCCTTGACGAGTAGGAAGGCCCTCGGCTTCGGCGCTGGGGCGGAGGAAGAGGGAGCCGGGCCTGCTCGGCGCTGCGGACCCCTGTGCAGGCCGGCGTTGTGCAGCGGCGGCCCTGGAGTGGGCGACCAGGCGACAGGAGGCTTCCAGGAAGGCCGAGAGGGGGACCGCGAGGAGAGACCCCGGGGCAGCTGGTTCCGCGAAGCCGAGAGCGGATGAAGGCGCGTTGCTCTCGACTGGCACTGTGACGAAGTGAGAGAGCCACACGCTGCGCATCCACGGTAGGGCCCCGAAGCTCGAGGGAGAGGTGGAGGTGAGATTTTGCCCACTGGAGGACTCTGAGTGCGGGCGGCAACAGAGAGGAAAGCAGGGAGACAAGCTACAGCGCGCCCAACCTGGAGATTGCGTGCCCTGTGGGCCGGCGGCGGGGCTGAGGGCAGCAGTGGTGAATCAACAGACCCCTGCGGCACACAGCGGTGGTCCGGTGGCGGACAGCAGGGGAGAGGCTCAGCCCTGGTGAGCAGCCGCGGAGAGGACGTAGCTGGTGCCCGTGGCCGGCCGGTGAGTCGCTGGGCCCCCGGGACACTGCGCGTTGGGTGTATAAAGGCTGCAGGGGCGCTGGAAGTTGCGGCCGGAGCCGAAGGGCTTGGCAGGACTGCGGAGGTCGGGGTCGCGAGGCGAGGAAGGTTCGGCAGGCCACGGAAGTCACCCCCCTCGGGCGCCATTTTGTTCCCTCACACGATACAAGACCCCTGCCCCCTGGACCGCAACCGTCGCTCCCCTTGTGGTGGGCACCGCTGGACACCGAGGCCGCGCCCGCAGCGCAGAACTGAGAGGAGAGGGGACCCCCCCATCGATATTGGAGCGGGGGTGCACCTGGGGAAACATCGCTGCCTGCGTCCGCAAGCCCCCAGGCAGCGAGGCGCCCACCGCAGGATTGGGGTTGGTCTGGGTTGAGGATAGCCTCCGAATGTCCAGGTAGAGGCGTCGGACGGCGGAGGTCCACCGCAGCCAATTCCCGCCTAATCAGCGCGCAGCCTCACCTGCCTGAGCAAGACTGATTCCCCCGCAGCCATCAACAGAAATTGAAACAGGCCAGTGAACGCTTGGGGGAAAGCTGCTGACTGCACTCGCTGGTTCTAACGGGAGAGGGCTTAAGTAGGAGTCTGGGAGCAGAACTGAGCGGTGTACTGTCCTCGAACGTCTGGGCTTCTGGGGGCCAACCCAGCTGATGTTCTCCTAGTTGGCGCACAGTGTCGACTGGTTAACCGATAGGAACAGGAGCCCCTCCCCACTACCCGACGTCGCTCCTGGACCCGCGGCAGGACGTGCGGATGCCCACGGCGCAGCAACTTGTAATGCGCAGGCTTCAGGACAGAGCGCAAGGGAAGCAACAGGATGCGAGCGGCCCTAACCTCCCGCAGGAACAGGGACGGATGGCCACTAAGACCTCTTTAGAAGTGGGGATCGATAAAGTCACATCTGACTTCACGCTGCTGCATGCGAACCATCGTAAGCTGTCGTAGTCCGTAGCTAAGCAACGTCAAACGTCCAGGAACTGCAGCCTGTGGTGCACAGCCATCCCTCAGCCCTACAAGACCTGATTGATAGTGTCCATGCGCTGGAGGACCGTGCGGAGGATGCGGAAGGACACTCTCGGCGCAATAATGTCCGAGTGGTAGGCCTGCCCGAAGGAGAAGAGGGGAGGGACCCTGAACAGTACACCGAGGCCTGGTTGCGGGCACTCTTGTCGTGTATTTCTATAGGTTCTGAATCAGTCCCCCTATTCCTGACCCTATTCTGGTTAAACTAACTATCAAGTTAACTAACAGTCAGCCCATGAGGCAAGAAAACCCCCATGATGCAGATACCGTTATCTGACGCAGTCACACTACGGCACAGGAACGTGTTATCTGATTAGGTCATAACGCTTGAGATCTAATTAGACAAGCGACATTCCTCCAGCCCCTGATAAGGCATACGACGTTCTCATAACAAATCAAACCTATGACAACCTGGATAATCCGTGCGGCCATTGTTTTGATTTCACAGAGAACTTTAGTAAAGAATGTGCTAACGAGCAAGTCGTATGACATCTTTATTGACGTATCTATGTCCATCCTTACGTCAATCTCGGCACCTTTAAGGTATAAATATTGCCGACCTTGCCCTATGCAAACACACGCGTGGTGACAAGACGGAGCAGCCATACTTGCCGAAGCCGAGAGCAGAAGCAGACCCCGCTGGCAGCAGCCCCGCCTTCCTGACGCGCTGAGAGACGCGCTGCTATCTCAAGCCGAGAGACCCAGCACCGGCGCTTCTAGGCAGCCCTCGCAGGCAGCCTGGAATATCGAGAGCAGAGAAAGAGATACCATTCCTCATTCATCCTAAATTCCAGGTACAGAACTGAATAACCCCTCACAGAGAATTCTTTAGTTATTCACTTGGCAAAAACAAACTTAACTTAAACTGTAACTTTCTATTCCCGCCCACGCATTAGACTTAGGTCAGGTACACGGGGTAGGCGCATTTAGAAACACCAGTTGAGCATGTTTAGTCAAAATGTATATGTGTATGTAAATATATTTTAATCATTTTAAACATCATATGGCTCAGAAACCATATCAATGTTTTTACAGTATTATTTTATACTATTGCTATTAATGTATGCCCTTTACTTAACTATAAGTATTGCAATAATATCGATCCATTTCTCTTGTATGAGAAAAGAGACTGATCAATAAATAACACCTTTTTATTGAACACGCCCGTCTCTTCCTTTTCTCTACATTCTGATGAGACTAAGAATGCACGTACTGACTGAGTAAAATAATTGCCTTGTGCTCACACGACTCTCGAGATTGACTCTTGATTAGGGGAGAGCAAAGTTGTCATGTTCTATGGTTGTCAGAAACTAAATCCCTTCTTGTCTAATCAGGGGAGTTAATTCCTTCCTTGAACATTCGAGAAAGTTTCTAGCGAACTCTGAGCTTAGCTGGCAAACCCAAAAATTAAGTCTAGTATCGACAGTAGTAGACCTAGTTAACGTCTGGCCTAGGCCTTTACTGCTGTAGGTACTATTCCAATGCGCAGAGCCTATTAGGAAAATAGGAGCTACACTACATGGCGCCCAACGCGTTTGGAAAGGGCGATAAAACGAACGTAAGACATTTAGAGTAACTCAGTCGTGCTTTCTCACTCAGACCCCTTTTCCCAAATACTCCAAAGACGTCTGGAGTGGGTGAAAGGTTATATCCTCCAAAACCTCGCAGGAGGGAACTCCTATGTATGGTTCTTGGTCAAGTCAACGTTGAAGGATAAACAGTTCCAAAATATTGTGCATCTAATCTTTGTTCCATAAAGAAACCTGATCTGCAAATAGACATGATACCATCCTGTCTGTAAAATGGGAGACAGTGATGAAGAAAGAGAGGCAGTTAGATTAGCTACTGAACTCGCAGATGCTGATGCTACCATGCAAGCAGCAGACCCGAATATAACACTCATTCCGGTCATTAAAAGGAGATCTATAACCTTAAAACTTATAGAAAATGTGGCACAGTCATATTCGTAATTGAGGCACACGAATATCGGCAGACAGAGGTATACTATTCATGGATACATTTTCCGGCAGCAAATGCTGTAACAAAGTACTTGCACTATTACAAAGTAGAGGAACCTCCTGAAACATACACTCCTTTCGAGGAGGTGGAAGTACCACTCAAATTCCAAGAGCATTTGCTCTTATTTGATGGCGCCCTAAAACATAATAATCACATTACAAGGCTCGGTCCTTTAGGAAGACCAGGAGCAACGTGGCCGGTCTTAGCCGGATACACACCACATCCAGACATCGAAAGAATGCCTGCAGCAGAGCTGTTAATACAGCTAAAACAATTATTAAAAATTCATAGACAATTAGTTCAGTATGTAATGCGGACTTCAACAATTCAGCCAGCGATTAAACTTCCACAGCTGACCCCTCACCAGGGGAACACAAATAAAATTACACCACAGAACATCCAATCCTGCCTAGGTAAAGTTCCAGCTAAACGGGAACAGATACCATTCTGGTTGGCACAGAAAATCACCCAAATAGAGGCGGTGTTTCCTGACACCACCCCATTAGAAAAACACAGGATTCTGACTATATGTCTCCCAATGGGAATCGCACCACACATTGAGGACTGTGACACTTGGGGTACAGTCTTTGCTTCCATCTACACAAAAACGCACGGTGTTCCATCCATTTCGGTAATACCAGATGTGCTAAAACAAATTCAAGATGAATACGGTCCAGAACCTGCTTTAACTCTTGGTATGAAATTACTGAAAGACTTCAAGCAGGTCTCGGCTATATTACTAGCCAACATAAAAGGTGAAGCAGCAAACGTGGCGATCCGCCAGAGGTTAAAAGAGACAGATATAGCAGACCAACCAGCTGAAATTGCCAGAATCATAGAAAAATCCTATGAAGAACTAGGCAGAGATAGTCTAGGTGGAATACCAGTAAAACCGCAACTGACTACAAGTCCAGAAAAAATATTTTTTAATAATAATAATTCACCAAAAAAGAACTGGGATGGAAACAAACAATCCAATCCTAAAGAAAAGAAATTCCAGTCCCGAGGAAGGTCTCCTAGGCGAAGAGAGAAATCTCCAAACCAAAGACAGAGGTCACCGCAGAGTGACCCCTCGGGGAATAGATATAACCTTAGAAATAGGGATAATATTAAAAAAACCTGATAGATATCAAGACATTGATACACGTCCCTCTCAATCTTTTCAGAATTCCTCGCAGAAATCGGAAAGAAGAGGACGATCAGAAGAGCACGCCAAGTCCAAAGACAAGGAACCTGCTCAGCTAAAAAAGAAATTACAATTTTCAAAAAAGAAGGTAGCCAGTATCAAGGTAGTTAACAATGCCGAGAATACTGAGGACACAACTGAAAAACGGAGAGTGGGCTCAGACAATGCTAGACAGCGCAGCAGAGGTGAGCATAGCTCGCAAAGTCCTTATGAATCATCTGGAGACAGTGGACACGAATGAATACCTTCAAGTGGAAACTGCAGACACCAGAGTTAGCAAGCCCCACAAGATATACGAGATAACATTACGTATAGAGGGAGATAAGACTAGGAAAATAAGGGGACTATTTTGGGATAACCTCTCAAAGGGTTATGACATCCTTCTAGCTGAAAAAGACTGGCCACCAGAGTTTGTCAGGGAGTGCCCTCATGGCGAAGAAGTAATTATGCCTGCCTTCTCGAATCAAATACCGATTCATAAAAAATACACACTTGCTAGAAAGTGGGCAGTGGCCTTAGCACCTGCTTTATATAAAAATCATGTAGGATGGGATGAGGATTCTCCTCCTCACAAAATCCAGTTAAAATCACAACCTACTGCACAAAGGCAGTACCCAATTAAGCAAGAAGCTAAAAAACAAGTAAATGAGATACTAGATCAGCTAGAATACCAGGGGGTGATTGAAACTTGCACCTCACAAATGAACAATCCTTTGTTTCCGGTCTCCAAACCTGACAATTCATATCGTCTAGTTTTGGATTACCGACACCTTAACACATGTTGCAAAACATTTGCAGTGCAAAACTCACACAGTGCTGCACTAATGAATAACATAGTGCGCAAAAAATACAAAACAACCTTGGACATCTCCAATGGATTCTTTTGTCAAAACATAGCACCAGAGAGCAGATATTTAACTGCATTCTCAGTAAATGGCACTCAAAAACAATTCTGTCGGTTAGCCCAGGGGTACAAGAATAGCCCGGGGGTATTCTCAGCGAGAGTAACAGAATTACTACAACTATATGATGATGAAGCATTATCTTATGTCGATGACATTTACTTAACAGATGATGACTTGGAGACTCACTTGAAAAGGGTGAACACCATAATACTTGGGTTCACTGCAGAGGGTTACAAATTCAACTTTAAAAAATCCAGAATTGCCCATCTGACGGTCCTATTCTTAGGATATGAGTTATCAAGTGAAGGTAAAAGCCTGGCAGACAATTTCCTAGAGAAATGTGCCGTAATCCAAGCTCCTAAAACACTAAAAAACCTACAGTCAATTCTAGGCTTCCTAAATTTCGGAAGAACATACATTGCAAATTACGCAGAAAGGGTCAAACCCCTTTATGATCTAATTAAACCAGACTTTAAAAGATCCAATTGGACTCAAACACACACAGAAATTTTGAGATCCTTACAAACAGACATGCTAATTAAAACAAAATTAGAAACACGTGATAACACACGCAACCTTGTGATCCGAGTCATCCCAGGGAGATGCGGATTCACATACCTGACTTCTAATGAAGGAGAAAAGGTACCAATTGCATTCAAATCACACTTGTACACAGAAGCTGAACAGAAATTCAGTAATACAGAAAAAATCATTCGTGCAGTTCAAACCGCAATAGCTAGAGAAAAAGACATAGCTGACGGTAGACATATCACAGTCAGAACAGCAGAATCAGCCTTTGAGGCACTAACAACACCGTGTAATTTACCAACAACAACATTGAATCCGGAATGGATACAATGGGTGAATTCAATCACAACGGACAAAGTATACTACTACTTTGATCCAGAACTAGAAGAATTAAAAAATCTAAAATATGAAAAGACGTATCCTCTGCCAATCGACATTCTTCCTCTACGACATTACGCCTGTGTAATCTACACAGACGGACATGCTCAACCCTCCGTTTGGGGAGAACACGCATACAACCCCACATGTGAGATTACAAAAGAAGTGTGGCACGGAGGTAAACTAAGACCTCTATTAACAAAATCACACTCAGTAGAAACTAATTCAGAACTACAAACTGAAATAATAGCTTTGAAAATGGCGCTAGATAATGCGGATCGCGAATTCCCGACACTTATAGTGTCAGATTCATATTACTGCGTCAAAGCATATAACAAGGATTTGCAGACATGGATTCAGAACGGTTACAAAGATGACAGAGATGCACAAATAAAACAGAAACTGCTCTGGGAACAAATAGCTCTTTTACAAAAAGAACTACCAAAGACTCACGTGACTCACTCACTGAGTCATCAACGTGATGGCGTTCACGTTTTAGGGAATTCATTGGCTGAAACAGCCGCAGCGGCAGCCACTAAACCGGCTCCCGTAGTTCGAAAAAAGCGTACATTAAAATACATTGACGGTGAAACATTGCTGGCGGTGAAAACGTCATCAAAAGGCGACTGCTCAGCGTTACTGATCAACTATCCACTCAATTATACATACATAATCGATGCAAACTCCGTCCCTTTTGCTCGAATCCCTGGAGTGGGGGATAGAGTGATTCCAAACATGGACAGGAGAAGCTTGTTAATCGCAGACGCACATATGGGTGAGGGTCTTGGACACCTCAAACTAAAAGATTCTCTGGAAGATTTACAATCACGGTACTGGTGGCCAGGCATGAGCCTACATCATACCATGTTTGTAAAAAACTGCCCAAACTGCAACAGAAATCGCAGTGGGGAAAGAAAAAATAAAATACGGTGGAATCTGACTGCAGATAACATCACCAGTAAGAAGAATGGCTTGCGATTAACATATACAGGCTAGTTTCCACTTATAATGTAGATCCTCAGCACTCGGCTGACGTCCGGACTGTTATACAAGATTTGCGAGTCTAAATGGCATATACGCTAAGAGCATGCTACGTTCGACCATTGTTTTCACTCAGGCAATCCAGCCTGGGGGGGAAACATGGCCAAATGAGCACAGCCCAGCGGGAATCTTCTCACTTCCTTCCTGAGGGTACGGGATGGTGTAAAGAAAAAACCAAGGCAGAAAGCAATCTATAATAGAAAGGATATTAGGTTCGGGAGCTGGGTGGGTCAAACATCTAATAAGTGTCCAACGTAGTCTAAATAACTTGCCAAGAAATTCTCTGAAGGGATTCAGTCCGTACGAATTATTATTCGGAACTAGGATGTTGATCTCTGACCTTGATAGTCAGACTTCAGTGGTAATAGAAAAAACCTTTGATGTCAAAGACTGTTTGGCTATTTTGCAGGACTTAAACAAAACAAGAAAAGACCTGAGCAACATACAGTTGAAACAACAGCCAACAACCACTGAAGAATCACCACCTGTCCCAGCAAGACCTGTATGGATTCCAAAAGTCGGGGATCTAGTCAGGGAGAAGATCGCGGTAAAGAAGGAATTTGGGCCTTCTTACAGAAAAGCAGTTCCTGTCTTGTCTGTCAACGGGACAAGATCAGTTGTACTACCGCCACTTGCTGGTAAAAAGGAGAACCGAGTTGTATCCATCGACCTGGTAAAACCACAACATGTGGCCGATAACAAACAGTAGGCCAAGTGGACTCCCAGTAAGTAGCAGAACACCAAGGTTTGCTACCAGCACAGAGGTCCTAACAAAAAGGCTCATCACATTCGAAACGCCTAAAGAAGAACAAGAAGGACTATGCAACAATGCAATAGAACTCAGACCTCTGAAAACCCAAATAAAGACATTTAGCAGAGACACACCAATCTATACTGAAGTACCAAGTGACAATGCAAGAAACAAAAATCCTGAACCAATTGGAACGATTGACAGAACTGCATCCGGTTACTTCATCAACTTCGATGATTCCTCTGACGGCTTCAGTGAATCAAAGACACAGCCATCATCAAAATCCTTTAAAGACAAAGCTAAGGAACTTTTGAAACAACTGAAAGAAACATATCTGGTTTCTTCATGGATTGAATTTTGGGTGGGTTTTGGCGCATTTATCCTCATACTTTGGCTCATCATGGTATTTACTTTGGGACGCTTCATTGAGGGAAAATATGCCAAAATGGACACAGCAAGTCAGAACATCAACTTGGTCCTCAAACCACACACATCTTCACACGTCAAGAAAAGAGAACTTTCTTCAGAACTTTCTTCAGCCAACTTCACAGCCAATTCTATACTTGGTGGGGTAGCCTGGGACAACACTGACTATGAAATTTATGGTCCGGTCGAGATCCTGAAATATCCACACCAAATCAAGATCTCCTTGAGTGACTTTGCAAAACCAAACTCATTTGCTGATGATTGGGACTTCGAAAGTATTAACAACATGATGTCTGACTTAGTAATGTCTGCTAAATTTACAAAACATGATTATTTGCAAGGTTCTACAAATTATGATAGTATGTATTGCTATAACCATTATGGTAACCATTTTTTGCATAAATCTGCACAACCTAGAAATGTTTTAAATTATAATCAATGGGAACATTGTGCTACACCTCCAAAAGGGAGCTCAAGAACCGTTTATGACAAATATTCATATTTTTCAGGTTTTAACACAAGTAATGCTGAAACATTTTATTTTAAATTGTCAAACAAGACAGGGATGAAAACCATGATAACCAACACAAAATTGATATATTCAGATTCATTCTTTGAAAAAATGAATACTTTTGGATTTGATTATTGGGACAAAAATGTTGATTTGAAAAGTGTTTGGGGTACAAAAGAATGGCAAGTACAGGGTTTAGAAGCTTTGTTTAGAGCCTGCATGATCCCAGAACAAATGATATTTTTAAATGACACTGTTCAACAAACCACCTGTCTTGGCCTTGCCAAAATCAAAGATTTATATAACCCGTCTATTCCAAAGCCAACAATGTTTAGCAATAGCTCTGATACGGATGAAGAGATAGACGTAAACCATATATTAAACCAAAACAGAACACATCCTGATTGGAAACAATGGTTGATCTGGCCCACAGATACAAATCACTGTCAAGATAGATTCCTGAATAAAACACAGGGTTTCAAAATGACCAGGCCAGACCCTAGATATCCCCAAAGACATCACCCAGGGATAATAACAACCTACAGTGTGGGCAAATTATGCCTTCAATGGTTACAGACTTCCACACTGCCTGAAATTAAGCAACACCTAACTTTACTTACTGATGGTGCTGACTTGCGTGATTTCATACTGGGACCACGCAAACAGCGTCAAAAGCGTTTCATAGCAGCCTCTGTATATGCAGCATACAATGAGGCCTGGAAGGTTACTCAAATTGAAACAGCAGAAAGAATACGGGAAATTGACCGTATCAATTTGGAAAAATCACTTTCTGTAGTGGACAATGGGTTAATGACTCTGTCCTCCAGAATTTTTTCATTGGACAGCATTGTGTCTTCAGCAATCGATATATTATCGCAAGACTTACTGTTATTACAACATGGTCAGTCACAATTGCGTTCCATTGTACAGCTTGGCTGGACGTTACAAAATCTGCGTTCAGGCTATGTGCCTTGGCGTTTAATCAACACAACGTCACTATTCCAAATCTTTAACCTTACTGATAGACAAATCGGTATGGCGCAAAAGGGTGCTGATTATACAATCTTGAGCATTGAAAAACTAGAAAGATTACCGTTGACAATGTCAGAACGACCGGTCAGTGAATGGATAATCCACGGAATCATAAATATTCCAATCTCAACCTTCAGGTTTCAATACTGCCAAAAATATATACAGGCTGGCATGTACGAGAAATTGGGAAAGGGGTACCTTAAAACAACTTGGAACCTGCCCTATTCACATGCATGTGTCAGTAATAAAGGACAGAAAGTGTTTCTTAGTGGCAACAATTGTGCTATGTCACTAAGCGGCACGCTTCTGTGTAACGGAATTAGTTTGCATGGAGCCTGTGAAGGGAATTCATACAACCTTTCATGTCACCAGCAAGGCGCACCTGCAACTGAAATAGAACCATTCTTTCAAAGACTCTATATTGGGAGTTACATTCTTATTGTAGACCGCAGATGTTGCAGTCTTATGCCCGGGACTCCTTATCTAGTAACTACAACGGCGAAGGTCAAGTGCTGTGGACGCTCTTTATTCCCCAGCTCCTTTCCAGACAGGGAGGCAAGGGCATGGCCCAGTTTGAAAATTACTTCTATTCGAATAGATACTTTAAGCAGAATGAAAACAGTGCTTCTTCAGACGCCTACAAGGCTCACGTCATCAAAAGAAACATATGATCTACAAGTCGCAAGGACGACTGCAGAGATACATACATTATTATCAACTAATTCCCCCGTACATTTCGAGGAAATCCTAAGCGAAATCTTAAATATTTCTGATACCACTGGGGTCTCAAAGGTATTTAAGACAGTATTTTCGATGGCATTAACACCATTCAAAGCCATACTGGGTATTTTTCCAGATTTCGTCCATTCGATTTTTGGCGGACTTCCCCTGATCCTGGGACTAATTGCAGGAATCCTATTCCTAGTCCTTATTTTTCGTTATGGCAACCCATGTCACAGATCAAACTCTCGCGACAATGGAAGATACGATCCTAGCCATTGGATACCGGGACCGGATATCAAAAATCCTGGGACTCTCCCGGCTTAGAGACCTGAACATGACTTGGTTTCTATCATTTCGACCAATGTGGCAAAGGTGTGTTTTACCTGTACTAAGGTGTCTGCTATGCGGAGAAGAATGCGTGTTAGACACCTGTCTGACGCTACAATCGGATGCGCCAGTGGATGCAGATACACTGTTGGTTCCTACCAAGGTTCACGCTTTGTGCTGCCCTCAAAGGCTGCCAATCCTGATGACGGCATTCCTGGAATCTTCACCACTGCGATTGAAGAGTAGTGAAGTTCAAGATGAAAGCAGCATCGAACAGGTACGACCTTCTGTCAGCAATGCGAATCAGAATGTCAATGCAGACAATCATGCGCACGAATGCATGGTTACCCCTATTTCCGACTTAGTGGAACTTTCCCATGAAGCTGTTGACAGTTTTTTCGAAAGCCTGAATGATACGATGTTCTCTCCAGAACAGAAATAGAGACTTTTGAGTAAACTCGCACACGGCGTTCCCTGAATTCGGCCTTCAACTTTAAAAATAAAGTCACATGAACAATTTCACTCCAGCTCACGGACAGCAATATTTTTCAGCAAGCCCCTTAAAATATTTTTCTACATATTTTTTTCCGGGACACTGATCTTCTGCTTAAAGTAAGAAACTATTCCTAGAGAACTAAAAATTTCTATTTTTAGATACTTTATAGACTTTAGCTGCTCGCTGGGATGTTCACGAATATTTTATTATGTGATGAAATGGTCTCGAACTTCCTTTCTGTATAGCCATATTAAGAGCCATTTCATGTGTATTTCTCATATACCAATAAGCAATAATGCATAAAAATGCGTGTTTACTTTTGCATTTAATTCATAGCTTAAGTGCATACAATATATATGACTGCAATTTTTCAGTATATTTGAAAATTTCAAAATGCATTTATGTATTTTGGGGTGGTAAGGTATACACTATACTCTATAGTATGTTGTACTATGTTATACTATGCATAGATTAGTAGATATGACCATAGTTAGCGTGGAGTGGGTGTCGTGTATTTCTATAGGTTCTGAATCAGTCCCCCTATTCCTGACCCTATTCTGGTTAAACTAACTATCAAGTTAACTAACAGTCAGCCCATGAGGCAAGAAAACCCCCATGATGCAGATACCGTTATCTGACGCAGTCACACTACGGCACAGGAACGTGTTATCTGATTAGGTCATAACGCTTGAGATCTAATTAGACAAGAGACATTCCTCCAGCCCCTGATAAGGCATACGACGTTCTCATAACAAATCAAACCTATGACAACCTGGATAATCCGTGCGGCCATTGTTTTGATTTCACAGAGAACTTTAGTAAAGAATGTGCTAACGAGCAAGTCGTATGACATCTTTATTGACGTATCTATGTCCATCCTTACGTCAATCTCGGCACCTTTAAGGTATAAATATTGCCGACCTTGCCCTATGCAAACACACGCGTGGTGACAAGACGGAGCAGCCATACTTGCCGAAGCCGAGAGCAGAAGCAGACCCCGCTGGCAGCAGCCCCGCCTTCCTGACGCGCTGAGAGACGCGCTGCTATCTCAAGCCGAGAGACCCAGCACCGGCGCTTCTGGGCAGCCCTCGCAGGCAGCCTGGAATATCGAGAGCAGAGAAAGAGATACCATTCCTCATTCATCCTAAATTCCAGGTACAGAACTGAATAACCCCTCACAGAGAATTCTTTAGTTATTCACTTGGCAAAAACAAACTTAACTTAAACTGTAACTTTCTATTCCCGCCCACGCATTAGACTTAGGTCAGGTACACGGGGTAGGCGTATTTAGAAACACCAGTTGAGCATGTTTAGTCAAAATGTATATGTGTATGTAAATATATTTTAATCATTTTAAACATCATATGGCTCAGAAACCATATCAATGTTTTTACAGTATTATTTTATACTATTGCTATTAATGTATGCACTTTACTTAACTATAAGTATTGCAATAATATCGATCCATTTCTCTTGTATGAGAAAAGAGACTGATCAATAAATAACACCTTTTTATTGAACACGCCCGTCTCTTCCTTTTCTCTACATTCTGATGAGACTAAGAATGCACGTACTGACTGAGTAAAATAATTGCCTTGTGCTCACACGACTCTCGAGATTGACTCTTGATTAGGGGAGAGCAAAGTTGTCATGTTCTATGGTTGTCAGAAACTAAATCCCATCTTGTCTAATCAGGGGAGTTAATTCCTTCCTTGAACATTCGAGAAAGTTTCTAGCGAACTCTGAGCTTAGCTGGCAAACCCAAAAATTAAGTCTAGTATCGACAGTAGTAGACCTAGTTAACGTCTGGCCTAGGCCTTTACTGCTGTAGGTACTATTCCAATGCGCAGAGCCTATTGGGAAAATAGGAGCTACACTACACTCTTGCCGGATGGGGTGCTGTCCCCGCACTTTGTGGTGGAAAGGGCGCACAGGGTGGCGGCGCAAGCTCAGAGGCCGGGAGCTCGACCTCGCCAGTTTCTCTTTAAGCTCCTCAACTACAGAGACCGGGATACGGTACTCAGACAAACCCGGAAGACGAGTGACCTTCAGGTGGGCAACAGCCGCGTGATGTTTTTCCCGGATTACACAGCAACAGTGCAGAAAAGGCGTGGCTCATATACGGCAGTGAAGAAACAGTTGCGGGACCTGGAACTGCCTTACTCATTGCTGTTCCCCTCCCGACTGCGAGTGGTCTCCAAGGAGGGCACTCGTTTCTTTGAGGCCCCGTCAGAAGTTTGGGACTGGCTTGAGGAGTCTGGGCAATGGACGGGGACGCGACCGATGGACCCGGAAGGTGGCGGATGGCGAGAACAGCGTTCCAGGAAGCGGAGGAGGAAGAGAGGGGACCGGCGAGAAGCGGGCCTGGGA
This sequence comes from Lissotriton helveticus, assembly GCF_964261635.1. NCBI lineage: Eukaryota > Metazoa > Chordata > Amphibia > Caudata > Salamandridae > Lissotriton > Lissotriton helveticus. The sequence goes on from NC_136069.1 coordinate 48,526,951, forward strand.
CAGGCTGCACCCAGTCCGGTGAAGATGCGGCAGCAGCGGCAAGAGGCGCTGGAGGCGGTCGAGACACTGGGAGTGGCGAATGTGCATGAAAGCCCGGATCGTGGACAGCAGAGTGGGATCGATGCTAGCGGATCATCCTCACCGCCCACTGCACTGTCGGAGGACGCTGCACTGCCTGTGGTGACACCCCAGACGGCAGACTTCATAGTGTGACTGATGGCGGATCTGAGATAGCCTGCTGTATTGCCTGTGTTATATGCCAGATCCATTGTATCCTTTATATGTCCACTGTAACATGCTGATGTATCTAACGGCTGACATTGGAGCCTCGCGCTTGTACACGCCTAGCATTAGAAGCCGCTAGCACAGGTACACAATTGCGCCTTGCACTGGGTCACGGGTCTAGTAACTGACACGCAGGGTGGTCCCCGTGGGTGGCACCCATCAGCCCGGTTCACTTCACTGTCTGCGACTTACCAACCACATCTCAGTAGTGCTAAGGGTCCCTAGGTGTGGGTGTAACCTGATGGCATAACTGACTGCGCGTTTCCCCGCACGCACCTCAATTGCGGTCACGACACATTGAAAGATAGTCACGTTATTCAGTTTGGACGCATGCCCCGTTGGGAATACGCCCATAAAGTGGCAATGTCAGCTATGGTACACATGTTTCAGAAGCGGCACTTAGGGATCCCCGTCCGAGAGCCTGCCCCTTGGCCCCGCACGACACGCCCCTTGACCCCCCGGGTGGTTACGCTACAACAGAACGCATGGCGTGCACCAACATCATGACTTGGAACATACGGGGTATGCACACCCCTTCTCGTCGGTACTCTGTCTTTGCATATATGCAGCGCCACCAGGTAGGGATCGCGCTCCTCCAGGAGACCCACATGTCCCAAGTGGAACTGGAGCGACTTCGCAGGCGCTGGAGGGGACAGATGCATGGCACGACCTATTCACCGCACGCGCGCGGCACTTTGATATGGGTGAGGGCAGGTGTTCCCTTTGTATGCACGGACGCGCAAGTAGATCCAGAGGGGAGGTACTCCTTTGCGAGGGGGAGGCTCAATGGGCAGGAGGTACTGTTGGGTTCTATTTATGCCCCTAATACGGAGCAGCCTGCCTTCCTGGCGTCCTTAAACCCCATCCTTCAGCGATACGCAGGCCTCCCCTGGCTACTGGGCAGTGACTACAATATGGTACTGGACACACGATTGGACCGCTCCTTCCCACCCCTCTGTGCAGCGGTGGCAGCAGACAGCGCAGGCTCTCAGGGACTGGCTAGTACACTGGGACATACACGACCTCTGGCTCACGCAGCACCCTGCAGACAAAGCATACTCATATTACTCAGCGCTGCACAATCTTCATGTCCGACTGGATCGAATAGTGGGCTCCCAGTGCCTGCTCTTGCTTCTGACTAAGTCAGAATACCTGGGTAGGACACACTCAGACCATATCCCCTTATGGCTACAGATTAGCTGGGTGGCGGACAGGCCCCCGGAGCCTCCTTGGCGGCACAGCCGGCTGCGCTAGAAGACGCCGAGTTTAGGTCTTCACTGGGCACTGCCATTTTATCCTACTAAGAGGAAAATGAGGATTCAGCGAGCGACCATATGGTAGAATGGGACGCCCACAAGGTGACTATCCGGGGACACTGCGTAGGGGCCACATGGAACATCAGCGCACAGGTGTCCGCGTCTCTGGCCCGCATCGAGTCAGAGCTTCTGCAGTATGAAAGGGAGGGAGAAGGGGCGGGCAGGCATGCGATACAGCTTGGGGAACTAAGTGGCGAGCATGCAGTCCTACTTGAGAGGCTGCGATGCCACAACTATGCAGCGCACACAGCCAAGACACACGCCAAGGCAGACAGGGCTGGCCGTTTGTTGGCCTGGCTGGTTCGGGCAACAGACCGCAACACTCTGATTGGTGGCATTCGCTTGGGGGGTGGGACAGCGGTGTACACACAGCGCGAGATCCACCGGGCGCTTACTGATTACTATCGGGACCTCTATCGGGCTCGAGGTGCTGGTCATGCACAAGAGGTGGCCGAATTCATGGAGGCGGTTGCACTGCCTACTGCCACAGAAGACCAGAAGGTGGAGCTGGGTGCCCCGCTCATGCTGGAGCAGGTGGGAGATGCAATCTGGGCATTGGCGACCGGGAAATCACCGGGACCTGCCGGCCTGCCGGCTGAGTATTACAAAGCAAATGAGGACATCCTAGCGCCTCAGCTACTTCATGTATTTAAGGCATCGATCGATGCGGGCCACCTCCTGCCATCTCTGCAAAAAGCATTTTTGGTGTCCCTGCCTAAGCCGGACAGGGACCCCATATCCCTGAGCTCATACCGCCCATTGGCGATGCTCAACACTGACTATAAGGTACTAGCCAAAATCCTTGCAGAGCGACTGGCGCCGGTGGTTCCGCATTTAGTACATCCAGACCAAAATGGCTTCGTGCCAGCGAGGTCCACATCTCTGAACCTCCGGAGGTACTTCCGAGTGGCGACTGAGGCGGCGGCGGTCTGGCCCAGGGCGGGGTGCCTGGTGCTGGACTTGGAAAAGGCCTTTGATTGCCTGGAGTGGAGCTATTTGCTGTCGGTGTTGGAGGCGTACGACCTGGATGGAAGTTTCCTGCAAATCGTGGGACTACTGTATAGGAACCCTGTGGTCAGGGTCCGACTGGGGTCGTATGTCTCGGAGGAAGTGGCGGTGGGCAGGGGCACCCGGCAGGGATGTCCTCTGTCACCGCTGCTCTTTGCACTGGCCATGGAACCCTTAGCCGCAGCCATGAGACAGCTCCTGGCGGATAACCTATTGGTCTTTGTTAGAGATGTGGGCCGCATGCCGGTGCAGCTGGCCCCATTGCTGAGCCGCTTCGTCAGTCTCTCGGGGCTCCATGTTCATGCAGGCAAGTCCTGCCTTTACGCCTTTAACAGTGAGGTTGCCGACCCGGAGTATAGCCTCCATGGCACGCTAGTCCAGAGGCGGGCGGACATGTTTAAATACCTGGGGATCCAGATCTACCGCCGGCCGGCAGACCTGCTGGATGGGAACTTGAGAAGGGCTGTGACGGTGCTCAGGGCCCACATCGGCTTCTGGTCCACGTTCCCCCTGACACCCACAGGTAGGGTGGCCCTGGCCAAAATGGTGATGCTCCCTCGCCTTCTATATTATTTTGCGATTCTGCCCTTGTTTGTGCCTGCGTCCTTCTCCAAACTTAACAGGATCCTGCGCGACTTTATCTGGGGGTGCATCCCGACACCGTCTGGCTCTCGGGAAACTGTTTTTACCCACAGACAAAAGTGGATTGGCCGCTCCCTGCTTCGAGCACTATTACCTGGCAGCGCAGCTCCAATGGATTGCCCACTGGTTAGCGGACAGGGGGAGAGAAGACACTGCCACGAATGAGCCCCCCTACACTCTGGAGCGGATTACTGCGTTATTCCACCCGTTAGCGGCATCGGCACGCCCCACTCCATTACTGTTAGCAGTGGCATACAAATGCTTCCGCAGGGTTCTGTTTCGTACGAGGAAGGTGCTTCCCTATGCACCTGCGGTGCCGCTAGAAGGCTCGCCGGGAGGAGTGGGTATCCTCACGTGCCACATGCTAGAGCAGTGGCAGGAGGCGGATATCCAGACGCTGGGCGACATATCAAGATGGAGCTCTGATTCCCTTTGAGACGTTAGTCGCAGACGCTGGGCTTCCCTGCGGGGGGTTCCTAATGCACCGATCCCTCACGGCCCGCATGGCGGCTGGATGGGGCGACGTCACAGAGGAACCAGCGCAGCACTTGACGGTGCAATACCTGCATGTCATGGGCAGGGGCAGGCATCTGACCAAGTGGTTTGCTGCATCCTTACGGATGCACACGGAATTAGATCTGACCCCACTCAGGGGAAAATGGGAACGCAACCTGGGACACCTGTTAACGGACAAAGAATGGGAGAAGATACTTAAAAGCCCGGTGCGCATCCCCAGAAATATGCGCTTTCGCCAGATCCAAGTGTACATAGTTCATAGGGCCTATCTCACCCCCGACTTAATAAATAAATACTTTCACAGGGCGAATGCGTCTTGCCCCCGGTGTGGCGAGCTGAATGCGGATCTTCTCCACCTTCTGTGGCGCTGCCCAGGGCTTGGCACCTACTGGAGAGACATAAGTGTCCTGCTCACACAATGCACTGGCAGCACAGTCCCTTGTAACTGGCCTGAATTCCTCTTGCATCGTTTCAAGCGGTCGCCTAAAGACAAGGCATCGTCCCGCTTCCTGGATCTGGGGATGGTAACAGCGGCGCGACTCCTCACAAGGAAATGGAAGGCAAGTGACTCGCCCAGTGTGCGGAATGGAAGTGCACGCATGCTTCGGGGGGGGGGGGTGAGGGGAGGTAGGAGGAGTGAAAAGGGGGCAGCATAAAATCGGGGGGTGGGGGAGGCGGGCCTCAGGGATGGGACCGGGGGGGGGGGTGATTTGTACTGTATCCTGGTGACAGTGCCGCATCTGATGTTCTTGTTTACTTGCAAATGTTTGGATTGCACATGTAAGACTTGTCTCTTCACGCAGAAATGGGACGCATTGACTCTTATAGATCACGGACATGTCTGGGCGCCCAAGACTCAGCTACGTGCTATCATTGTGTCACCTCTGTAGTGCATTCTTGGCATGCCGCACCACCAGTGCAGTGGCAACTAGGCAGAGTTGGTGACCTACCTGGATTATAACGGTGCACCCAACGTAATGTTGAAATATATAAATGCCAATAAAAAGATTTGACCAAAAAACCCAATATAAATAAGCATTTGCAATGCAATAGGTCTCGCATTTACGCAAGTTTAAGCTGTTTGCATTGTAAATGACAATGCCTTTTATTTAGGTTTTAAAAACAAAAATAAAAGGCATTGTTATTTGCAATGTCAATAGCTCAAACTCGCGTAAATGCGAGAACTATTGCATTGCAAATGCTTGTTTAAACTTAGGAGTAGTGACTAAATGAATTGTTGTGGTATCACCAGGGCTTTAAGTGGAGGCTTTTTCAATATTATATACAAGCCGTAGTTTTTTTTTTGTAACTTTTTATTATTTGAAACACAAAAAACAAAACATCAAACAAACAAGCAAGGCAGTACAGTAATAATACAGCCATTAGGTCTGTGCTCAAGGAGGACGGGAGATAGATGATAGTAGGAGAAAAAAGTCTTTGAATACAGATGAGAGGAGGGAGGCAGAGGCAGGATTGCATATGAACAGCACAGTATACCACAGCTGGAAGGGATGTAGGTCAGGGCGACTGGGAAGGATTCTGGATAGCGGTAAGCGGGGGTGTACAAATATCTCCACGGTATGAGTTCCAAGGATTCCAAATCTTCCCCCATTTTTTGGGCCTGCCTCTTGCAACATATACTGTTTTCTCTCGAAACATGCACCAGTCCAGACTCTCTTTCCAAGCAGTCACTGTAGGCGGCCTTGGGGATCCCCACAACTGGGCAATATCCCTCTTCGCAACCATATTGGCCAAAGTCACCCACCGAAGCTGCGAAACGTCATAGTCATTCGGACCCCATACATTCAATAAACATTGTCGGGCTTCCGGCATCATCACAACACCCGTGACATCATCCATAATCTCATGTATACGTTTCCAGAATCGCACCACCTCAGGGTATTCCCATATGATGTGGAGATAGGTGCCAAGGAGACCACACCCACGCCGACACATGCCATCCGTAGAGAAACCCATATGAATCAGACGGGGACCAGTGACATAGATTCTGTGGAGAATCTTGAGTTAGACCAGACGGAGGCGGGCCGGAATCGCCACCTCCTTGGGAGAGGAGATCACGGACTGCCAATCCTCGTCATCCAGTTCAATACCATCAGCAATCCAGGCCTCACGGAGGTGATCAAGCAGACCTGATCGGTCATTAATCATTTTCTTATAGAACAGTGAGATAGTACTATCCGGCACATAGCCATCTAGTATACGATCTTCGAGGGGGGAGGAATCCGGGACAGCACTACCCACTGACAACACAGAATTCAGAGCATGACGTACCTGGATGTAACAAAATCTTTCCCTGTCACTCAGCTTATACTCTATTTGCAGTTCAGAGAAGGCCTTAACCTTTCCTTTAACCCAGAGATCACGCACTTTACCAATACCGATCATGTCCCACTTATCAAATCCCTTCGTCCTCCATAGGCCACCCAACTTCGCAGAGGCATAGAGCGGTGTCGCACCCGTTAATTTATCACTCCAGCCCATAGCCGCCGTTGCGCTATGCCATACCCGCACTGCTATAGCGGTAGGTCCCGTGAGTAGAGTGCCCTATAATAATCACCACCCGGGAGCAGCCACTTGTCCATTTCAAATGCTGGATTCAATGCCGGGCCATACATCCCGTGGTTGATAGCAGCAAGGTGGGAAGCCCAATAATACCTACGAATATCCGGGAGCGCTATACCGGCATCATACCAGGGGAGCGTCAATTTCGGAAGAGCTATGCGCGAACGTCCGTCCCATATTAGTTGCCTCTACAACGATTCTACTTCCCGAAAACGGGATGACATCAAAACTATTCTGGAGGGTGTAGGAGAGTGGGGTCTGCAATCCCATGGCCACCCCAGATTTTTGCTTTTTGCTTCACTGATTTACGACTTTCCCTGGCTGTGGGCCTGCTAATCAGACCCACAGCCTAGCTGTTCTCTCTCTAAATTACAACCATGTACCTTAGGTGCATTTTACCAATTGGTACTGGGCCACCTTACCAGTCCCTGCACAGCATACCTTAGGTATCCAGGGCATAGGTGTACCCAGGGCCTACCAGGGGCTGAAGCATGTATTATGCCACCCCTGGCTGGCCACCCAAACAGACACAACTGGCTGCAAGACAGCTGGGGCAAGGTGGTGTAAACACCCTTTGCTTTAGATATAGTATTCCTATATCTAACCCTAAAATGGACACATATATTCCTATCAGTCACTCCTATGGCAGGCCTTATCAATCCTGAAGGCAGAGTGCTTGGAATTATGTGAGATGGTGCTCTGGCATGAGCTGAGCCCGTTTGCAGCTTGCGGAACCAAGTCCAAATAGTTGTTCCATGATAACGCTATAGCATATACTCTTAAGTGCATTATAATCCTCGCGGTTAAATGCTAACTTTGGTATAGCATTATCAAAACATGTCGAGTAAGGTGTCATACGAATTGGAATACTAACCCCTCGCCAATTCTGGCGACGGGGTTAGCATTCCACCCTTCTAGAGGGACACGACATGTATGTAACTGTGAACCCAGGTTAAAGTCAGACATAGCCTCAGCTCCACAAAATGGATGCTGCCACCGAGACACAAGTCTGCCCTCCTGCTGCTGGGAGTCCTTCCAGCAACGGAGGCCTGGACAAAGGGTTTCCTGTCAGGGGCGGTGCTAGCACCATCCCAGACAGGATTTTGTGTATCCCAGGTAGGCAGGGCTGAAAGGAAGGTGACTGCAAGTGGCATCCCGGTGCTCACTGTGCATATGCCGGCTCAAACCAGTTCCTGGGGCACACCAGCCCCTGAGCTGGGGAGAGGGGTGTAACCACCCCCCTCCTAGTCCCACCCATAGGGCAGGACTTAGTCGCGTGCCAGCCCCTTTTCTTAGAATAAAGGTAGGAGCAGGCCCCCTTCCCAAATTAGATAATCTTGAATCTTGAAACTACTTTCCACGAAAGGAACTCTTGACTCTTCTGAAGACTCTCCCTTGTGGCTAAGGAGTAGCCACCCTGCACCAGCAGGCACCATCGAAGCTCTTGCGGTTTGCTGTAAGTCCATCCTCCGGATCAAGACTGCCCAGCTCGACGAGACCCGGATTCCCTGCCATCTCTGACCTCTACCTACATCATCCAGCCCAGCTGAGATTCGTGGGTGTGATGAGACCTGTGGGACCGGCCATCTTCAAGACCTGCACGACGCTTCACCAGCACGACCCCCGAGAGACCCTCGAGTAAGTGCATTGGGGTTTGAGAAGCCCTAACCCTAAGCAGCTCCAGCACCAAAGTCCAGCCTCCCAGCATCCACGAGATCTGCGTGGGGCTGTTCTGCTTCTTTGCTGCTTGCCACGTTGTCCGGTCACTTGCCCGTTGGCTAGTGACCCTCTTGACGACGTACCACGACGATTTCACCGCTGGTCTGGTTGCTCCAGACTGGCCCTTGCTCCCTTCCAAGAGAGGAGCACCCCGGACCCTCCTGGTCCACTCCAGACGCCATCTTGACTCCACCGCGTGGGCTTGCCTTTGCCAAGGTTTGTTGCTCAAATCCTGAGTCCTGCATCGCCGACAGCCGACAGCCTCGTGGGACAGCTCGCACCTCCAGCCTGGACGCCGACAACGCCTCCTAGCCCGTGTGACTGCAGAGTCCAGCGTCGCCCACTCACCTGGTCGAGGTGACTTCATCCGGTGCCATCCTGGTGCCCACACAATTACTGGCTAGTGATTAAGAACTAAGTCCCCTCTGCTTTCAGGTCGTCTCCTTCACTGATCCAGCCTTGGATCACACCGAACATCTTCACTGGTCGCCTGCCAGCAACTTCTTCTTTCAGGCTCCATAGACTTCAACGAGGATTCCCGACGTCACTTGAACCCTATGCAGCCGCGGCCCCTGGGCTAGGTAACTTGAGTATTTCGGTACTCCAGCACAGGTTCACTATCTAAGTGTCCAGATCCTTTTTCGTTTTCAGTCTACCTAGTCGGATTCGTCCGGAAACAGTAACTTTAGAAACGCTAGCATCCATAGACTTCTCCCCGCATCCCGCGTGAGAGTGCACACTCTGCACACGATCTCCCTAGACCTCCTGCTCGTAATCTTAAGGTTCAGTAGTGTAGTCCTAGCGATCCTGAAGCCTCTGGATCTTGTTACTTACCTGCTAGCATTTCGCATTCCACTTTTTGTGTATATGGTTTTTCGTGCCCCTCGGGCATTTATGTAAATTGTGCAACTTAAAGTATTTTCGTAAGAGTTTTGTATTGTGCTTAGCTCCCTGACTCATAAAGAGTTCAGGGTAGTCTCGTTATGAAAATAAAGGATATTCATTTATAACAACTTGTGTGGTGTCCTCTCACTTGGTGTTCAAGGGATATATGTGATGGTAAAACAGCTGGCTTAACACGCCCTCTAGAGTTTAGCCTGAAGACTGCTCGTGTCCATGCTACTAGGATAGCTGGTCTGAAAGGTTGACTTACAACCAATCATCAATAAGGGTTGTTTGGTATGATACAAAGTGATCACTAGAATAGTGAGCACTATATATCAGGCCAACTTCTCACATTGGTGTGCAGCGGTTGGGATTTGAGCTTGCTGTTGTTTTACCTCGCACGTATCCTAAGAATATCAATTGAAAGATCACATAAGTACCCAGGTACATATAACTTAACTTAGAATACTCTGAGTTCTACTGAACCAGCTGTTGTAGTGTAACAGGGCTTAGCACACCCTGTCTACAACTCTTAGCAAGGGATCAGTAGGTAAACCCATAGTGTAGGTAGGTGCATCACTTACACCACACTAGAAGCATGTCTACCCATGGAGAGTCTTCAGAGACTCCCCTTGTGGCTGCTGACCCTCCACAGGTCACTTCCAGATATGCAGGCCTTAGCTTCCAGGAGCTGAGACAATTGTGTACCTCCAGGAAACTAAAACAGGGTTCTAACCCTACCACTCCTTTTCTGTTAGGTCTCTTAGAGACTTATGATGCTAGGAAAGCTTCTCAGACAGATGGGAGCATGCCCCCCTTAGAAGGTACTCGTGGTGACCCAGACTCCAACCTCCCTGAAACAGAAGAGGTAGAAGAGGAGGAGGAGGAGGAGGAGGAGGAAGAGGAAGTCTCTGGGGATGAGGCAGACAATGGTCCTGAGCTAGTCAGGCTTACTAGGGCCAACTTGGACCTACATAGGGAAGGATCTGGGGGACCCCCCAGTACTGACCCTAAGCAGGCCTAACTTTGGAGTTAGAAGAGATAGATCTCATTCTAGGGACTCCAACATCTCTGTGCACTCTCATGCCTTTGCTCAGAGGAGACTGACTTCCCCTCAGAGAAGAGAACATGAAGCAAGGATGAAACAGGCTAATCTGAGGATCCAGAGGGAACTAGACACCTGAGTAAAATAGTGCCCCCCTTTAAACAAGGGGATGACATCCACAAATGGATGACTGCTTTGGAAAGGGCCTGCACTGTCCAGTGCATCCCCCAGAGTCAGTGGGCAGCTATTTTGTGGCTCTCCTTTGAAGGCAAAGGTAGAGATAAGCTCCTCACTACTAGAGCTGAGGATGCTAACAATTACCAAGTCTTGAAAAATACACTGATTGATGGGTTTGGCTTAACCACTGAACAGTACAGGTTGCTGTTTAGAGACACCCAGAAAATTCAGTCTCAAGAGTGGGCTGACTTTGTAGATTGTGCCACTAAGGCTTTTGAAGGCTGGTTACTGGGAAGTAAAGTTACTGATTACACAGGATTGTATAATCTAATTATGAGAGAACAAATCTTAAGTAATTGTCAAAATCAGTTGTTGCATCAGCACCTTATTGACTCAGATCTGACCTCTCCCCAAGAATTGGGAAAGAAGGCAGACAGATGGGTCAGGACAAGGGTCAAGCAGCAGAACCAGAACCAGGGTGGTGGCCAGAAGAAAGCAGATCCCAAGGGTAATGAGAATACGCAAAATGACCAGAAGTCTTCAACAGGGCCCCAACAATCTAAAGAGGGTGGGTCCCAGAATTCCCAGAATTCCCAAAAGAAGAAGAATGGTCAGAAGAAACCATGGTGCCAGTACTGCAAAAGTAATACTCACTGGTTTAGTGAGTGCACCAAGAAAGGCCCAGCTCCTACCACTACTGCCCCTAAGGCACCTGCACCCCCTAGTACAGTTAGTAGTGGTAGTAATCCTCCTAAGGCTATAGTGGGGTTAACCCTGGGAACTGAGGCGGGCTCTGACTTAGTCAGAACACCTACTCAGGCTGTTCTTGTTTGTACTGGGGACATGAATATGACCCCTACAATAAGTCCCAGTACTCTGGGCAAGTACAGGCAGACGCTTTTGATTAATGGAAAAATGGCTCAGGCCTACAGGGACACTTGTGCCAGTGTCACCATGGTGACACCTAACTTTGTGGACCCTGACCAGGTAATACTGGGAGCAGACTACCTGGTGACCAATGCTAGCAATGCCACTACCTCCTATAGTATGGCACTTGTTAACTTCTCCTGGGGAGGGGTAAATGGCCTCAAAAGGGTTGTTGTTAGTTCAGACCTCCCTGTGGACTGTCTTTTGGGCAATGATTTGGAATCCTCCTTATGGTCAGATGTGGAGTATAGGACTCATGTGGAAATGTTAGGTTTGTCAGCACATGTCCTTGCTGTGACTAGGTCACAGGCCAAGAAATGCCCAGCTGAACTAGTGCTGGATCCTGGAACAATGGGCCAGACACTACCCAAGAGAAAGAGCAGTAGGGGTAAGATTGACTCTTCCCCCCTGCCTCAGGAACAGGATCAGCTCTCTCAGGAGACTGACCCCAAGACCCCAGAAGGAACTGTCCTAGAAGAACTTGAGCCTGAACAGGTTGAGTTTCTTGGGACAGGGGGCCCTTCCAGGGCAGACTTGAGGCAGGCACAGTTAGACTGTTCCTCTCTTGAACCCCTCAGACGGCAGGCTGCTGCTGAGGCTGCAGGGAATGCCACAGGTGCCCATAAAGTGTACTGGGACGATGGACTCCTTTACTCTGAGGCAAGAGACCCCAAGCCTGGTGCTACCAGGAGGCTGGTCATCCCCTTGACTCTGAGAGGTTTCCTTCTCACCTTGGCCCATGAAATTCCCCTTGCAGGTCACTTAGGCCAGAACAAGACTTGGGACAGGCTTGCCCCACACTTTCACTGGCCTCACATGTCTGAGGACACCAAGAACTTTTGTCGTTCATGTGTCACCTGCCAAGCCAGTGGCAAATCAGGTGGCACAACAAAGGCCCCCCTTATACCACTACCTGTGGTGGGGGTTCCCTTTGAAAGAGTGGGGATTGACATTGTTGGACCAATGGACCCCCCAACAGCATCTGGGCACAGATTTATACTGGTGGTAGTGGATTATGCCACCAGGTATCCAGAAGCTATTCCCCTTAGAACCACTACAGCTCCTGTTGTGGCAAGGGCCCTGGTTGGAGTTTTCTCCAGAGTGGGGTTCCCTAAGGAGGTGATCTCTGACAGAGGTGCAAACTTCATGTCAGGATACTTGACTGCTATGTGGAAGGAATGTGGTGTCAATTACAAATTCACCACACCCTATCACCCACAATGCAATGGGCTTGTTGAAAGATTCAACAAGACCCTCAAAGGGATGATAAAAGGGTTACCAGAAAAGCTTAGGCGAAGATGGGACATCCTTTTACCCTGCCTTCTGTTTGCTTACAGAGAGGTCCCACAGAAGGGGGTTGGTTACAGCCCTTTTGAGCTTTTGTTTGGGCATCCTGTAAGAGGACCCCTATGTCTTGTGAAGGAAGGATGGGAGTTACCTCTCAAAAAGCCTAAGCTTGACATAGTGGACTATGTACTTGGTCTCCGCTCCAGGATGGCAGAGTACATGGAGAAGGCATCTAAAAACCTTGAGGCCAGCCAGGAACTTCAAAAAGCTTGGCATGACCAAAAGGCTGTCCTAACTGTTTACCATGCAGGACAGAAGGTGTGGGTGCTGGAGCCAGTGGCCTCAGCAGCTCTCCAAGACAAATGGTCTGGACCCCACATCATCATTGAACAGAAGGGGGAAGTCACCTATTTGGTGGACATGGGAACTCCCAGGAGCCCTCACAGAGTACTTCATGTGAATAGGCTCAAAGCATTTGTTGACAGGAAGGACATGGGCTTGCTCATGGCCACAGATGAGGGACAGGAGGAAGAGAGTGACCCTCTCCCAGACCAGCTCACTCAGAACCCTGATGATGGGTCAGTAGATGGTGTAGTCTTTTCTGACAGCCTCTCTGAGCCTCAGCAACAGGATTGTAGGCAGGTCCTGCAATCCTTCAGACAAATGTTTTCTCTGACCCTCAGTCAGACAAACTGGTGCACACATGAGGTGGACACTGGAGACAGTCTGCCTATAAAGAGTAAAATCTACAGGCAACCTGACCACGTCAGGGACTGCATAAAAACTGAAGTACAAAATATGTTGGAATTGGGAGTCATTGAACCCTCAGAGAGCCCTTGGGCTAGTCCTGTAGTTCTAGTGCCTAAACCTCACACCCAGGATGGTAAGAGAGAGATGAGGTTTTGCGTAGACTACAGGGGTCTCAATGCTGTCACTAAGACAGATGCCCATCCAATACCCAGGGCAGATGAACTGATAGATAAGTTGGCTTCTGCAACTTTCTTAAGTACATTTGACCTAACAGCTGGCTATTGGCAAATCAGGTTAGCTGAGGATGCCAAGGCCAAGACAGCATTTTCTACCCCAGGAGGTCATTACCAATTTGTGGTGATGCCCTTTGGTTTGAAAAATGCCCCTGTCACTTTTCAAAGGTTGGTGAACCAAGTTCTCACTGGGTTGGATGACTTTTGTGCAGCATATCTGGACGACATTGCTGTCTTTAGCTCCACCTGGGAGGATCACCTGATCCACCTGAGGAAAGTTTTAGAGGCCCTGCAAAAGGCAGGCCTCACTATCAAGGCTACTAAGTGCCATATAGGGCAGAGTCAAGTTGTATACTTGGGCCACCTTGTAGGTGGAGGCCAAGTTCAACCTCTGGAGAGCAAGATACAGGCCATAAAGGACTGGGCTCCTCCAACCACCCAGACACAGGTCAGAGCTTTCTTGGGCCTGTCTGGTTCTTACAGGAAATTTGTCAGAAATTATGGGACCATTGTGACCCCACTTAATGACCTGACAAGTAAGAAAATGCCAAAGAAAGTTCAGTGGACAGTTAGCTGTCAGAAGGCATTTGATGACCTAAAGCAGGCCATGTGTACTGCACCTATTCTCAAGAGTCCTGACTACTCCAAGCCATTCATTGTCCAAACAGATGCTTCTGAGTTGGGTGTGGGAGCTGTTCTATCTCAGCTGAATATTGATGGTCATGACCAGCCCATTGCTTTTATAAGCAGAAGGCTGACCCCTAGAGAGAAACGTTGGTCAGCTATTGAGAGGGAGGCCTTTGCTGTGGTTTGGGCCCTGAAGAAGTTGAGGCCATACTTGTTTGGTACTCACTTCAAAGTTCAGACCGACCATAAGCCCCTCTTATGGCTAAATCAAATGAAGGGTGAAAACCCCAAACTTCTTAGGTGGTCCATTTCCCTACAGGGGATGGACTTTACAGTGGAGCACCGCCCAGGAACTGACCATGGTAATGCAGATGGTCTCTCCAGGTACTTCCACTTAGAGCAAGAAGACTCACCTGGTCAAGGTTAGTTTAATGTCCCTAAGTTTGGGGGGGGGGGTTATGTAGGAGAGTGGGGTCTGCAATCCCATGGCCACCCCAGATTTTTGCTTTTTGCTTCACTGATTTACGACTTTCCCTGGCTGTGGGCCTGCTAATCAGACCCACAGCCTAGCTGTTCTCTCTCTAAATTACAACCATGTACCTTAGGTGCATTTTACCAATTGGTACTGGGCCACCTTACCAGTCCCTGTACAGCATACCTTAGGTATCCAGGGCATAGGTGTACCCAGGGCCTACCAGGGGCTGAAGCATGTATTATGCCACCCCTGGCTGGCCACCCAAACAGACACAACTGGCTGCACGACAGCTGGGGCAAGGTGGTGTAAACACCCTTTGCTTTAGATATAGTATTCCTATATCTAACCCTAAAATGGACACATATATTCCTATCAGTCACTCCTATGGCAGGCCTTATCAATACTGAAGGCAGAGTGCTTGGAATTATGTGAGATGGTGCTCTGGCATGAGCTGAGCCCGTTTGCAGCTTGCGGAACCAAGTCCAAATAGCTGTTCCATGATAACGCTATAGCATATACTCTTAAGTGCATTATAATCCTCGCGGTTAAATGTTAACTTTGGTATAGCATTATCAAAACATGTCGAGTAAGGTGTCATACGAATTGGAATACTAACCCCTCGCCAATTCTGGCGACGGGGTTAGCATTCCACCCTTCTAGAGGGACACGACATGTATGTAACTGTGAACCCCGGTTAAAGTCAGACATAGCCTCAGCTCCACAAAATGGATGCTGCCACCGAGACACAAGTCTGCCCTCCTGCTGCTGGGAGTCCTTCCAGCAACGGAGGCCTGGACAAAGGGTTTCCTGTCAGGGGCGGTGCTAGCACCATCCCAGACAGGATTTTGTGTATCCCAGGTAGGCTGGGCTGAAAGGAAGGTGACTGCAAGTGGCACCCCGGTGCTCACTGTGCATATGCCGGCTCAAACCAGTTCCTGGGGCACACCAGCCCCTGAGCTGGGGAGAGACCGGACAAAGGAGAGGGGTGTAACCACCCCCCTCCTAGTCCCACCCATAGGGCAGGACTTAGTCGCGTGCCAGCCCCTTTTCTTAGAATAAAGGTAGGAGCAGGCCCCCTTCCCAAATTAGATAATCTTGAATCTACTTTCCACGAAAGGAACTCTTGACTCTTCTGAAGACTCTCCCTTGTGGCTAAGGAGTAGCCACCCTGCACCAGCAGGCACTATCGAAGCTCTTGCGGTTTGCTGTAAGTCCATCCTCCGGATCAAGACTGCCCAGCTCGACGAGACCCGGATTCCCTGCCATCTCTGACCTCTACCTACATCATCCAGCCCAGCTGAGATTCGTGGGTGTGACGAGACCCGTGGGACCGGCCATCTTCAAGACCTGCACGACGCTTCACCAGCACGACCCCCGAGAGTCCCTCGAATAAGTGCATTGGGGTTTGAGAAGCCCTAACCCTAAGCAGCTCCAGCACCGAAGTCCAGCCTCCCAGCATCCACGAGATCTGCGTGGGGCCCTTCTGCTTCTTTGCTGCTTGCCACGTTGTCCGGTCACTTGCCCGTTGGCTAGTGACCCTCTTGACGACGTACCACGACGATTTCACCGCTGGTCTGGTTGCTCCAGACTGGCCCTTGCTCCCTTCCAAGAGAGGAGCACCCCGGACCCTCCTGGTCCACTCCAGACGCCATCTTGACTCCACCGCGTGGGCTTGCCTTTGCCAAGGTTTGTTGCTCAAATCCTGAGTCCAGCATCGCCGACAGCCGACAGCCTCGTGGGACAGCTCGCACCTCCAGCCTGGACGCCGACAACGCCTCCTAGCCCGTGTGACTGCAGAGTCCAGCATCGCCCACTCACCTGGTCGAGGTGACTTCATCTGGTGCCCACATAATCACTGGCTAGTGATTAAGAACTAAGTCCCCTCTGCCTTCAGGTCGTCTCCTTCACTGATCCAGCCTTGGATCACACCGAACATCTTCACTGGTCGCCTGCCAGCAACTTCTTCTTTCAGGCTCCATAGACTTCAACGAGGATTCCCGACGTCACTTGAACCCTATGCAGCCGCGGCCCCTGGGCTAGGTAACTTGAGTATTTCGGTACTCCAGCACAGGTTCACTATCTAAGTGTCCAGATCCTTTTTCGTTTTCAGTCTACCTAGTCGGATTCGTCCGGAAACAGTAACTTTAGAAACGCTAGCATCCATAGACTTCTCCCCGCATCCCGCGTGAGAGTGCACACTCTGCACACGATCTCCCTAGACCTCCTGCTCGTAATCTTAAGGTTCAGTAGTGTAGTCCTAGCGATCCTGAAGCCTCTGGATCTTGTTACTTACCTGCCAGCATTTCGCATTCCACTTTTTGTGTATATGGTTTTTCGTGCCCCTCGGGCATTTGTGTAAATTGTGCAACTTAAAGTATTTTCGTAAGAGTTTTGTATTGTGCTTAGCTCCCTGACTCATAAAGAGTTCAGGGTAGTTTAGTTATAAATAAATATCCTTTATTTTCATAACAACTTGTGTGGTGTCCTCTCACTTGGTGTTCAAGGGATATATGTGATGGTAAAACAGCTGGCTTAACACGCCCTCTAGAGTTTAGCCTGAAGACTGCTCGTGTCCATGCTACTAGGATAGCTGGTCTGAAAGGTTGACTTACAACCAATCATCTATAAGGGTTGTTTGGTATGATACAAAGTGATCACTAGAATAGTGAGCACTATATATCAGGCCAACTTCTCACAGAGGGCATATAGGAACCGCGGTAAGGACATCATCTTAAAAAGCGCCGCACGCCCTAGGGGAGACAATGGTAATTTACGCCAACGCGCTACATCGGAGCGTAAACGTTGGAGTGGGGGGGAGCAAATTACATTCGTAGCGAACCGCCGGATCCATGGAGATAAACACACCCAGGTACTTAAAGCCAGACTGCGACAACTGGATGGGACAGCCCCGTGGCAAACGAGGGACATCACCCGCAAGTACATAAATGTAGGATTTCGACCAATTAATGATGAGGCCCGAGTTCTTCCCGAAGGAGGTAAGTACGTCAAACAACACATTGAGCGATTTTTGGGGAGAGGTAAGGTACAATAAAATATCATCCGCGTATAAGGAAATGCGATCCTCAAATTCCGGCGTCCAGCGTATACCCTTCATCGAAGGCTCCCACCGTAGCTGTGATGTATTCCTATAGGTACTGTATCGATTCCCCTATTCCTGACCCTGGTTTGGTTAATAATTACCTAGCAGCCATCCAACGGTGCAGAAACCGTTATCTGATTAAGCCACACCACGGCACAGAAGCGCGTTATCTGATTAGGTCATAACGCATGCCATCTAATTAGACAAGCGATATTCCTCCAGCCCCTGATAAGGCATACGGAGTTCTCAAAACAAATCAAACCTACAGCGACCTGGGAAATTCCCATAGCCATTGTTTTGATTTCACCGAGAACTTCAGCAAAAGAATGTGCGAACGAGCCCGTTCATATGACATCCTTATTGACGTATATATGTCCATCCTTACGTCAATCTCGGCACCTTTCAGGTATAAATATTACCGACATTGCCTTAAGCAAACACATGCGGTGGTGACGAGATTGGAGCAGCGAGACGTGCCGAGGAGCCCAGCAGAGAGCGAAGCCCACAGGCGCTGCCCCGCCTTCCTGACGCGCTGAGAACGAGACGCTGCCTTTCTCCTGCTGAGAAATCCAGCTCCGGCGCTTCCAAGCAGCCCTCGCAGGCAGCTGGAATATCAAGACCTGGGATAAGAGATACCAGCCCTCCATCATTCTAGATCTCAGGTACAGAACTGAATAACCCCTTGCAGAGAATTCTTGAGTCAGTCCCTTGGCAAAACAAACTTAACTTAAACTGCTACTTATCTACTCCCGCCCACGTATTAGGCTTAGGTCAGGTACACTGGGGTAGGCGTGGTTAGAAGCACCAGTTGAGTACGATTAGTCAAATGTATATATGTATGTATCTATTTTATCCATTTTAAAGTATCATATGGCTCGGAAACCATATCAATGCTTTTACAGTATTATTTTATAATTCTGTCTTTACTGTATGCACTTTACTTAACTATAAGTATTACAATAATAGCGATTCCTTTCTCTTGTATGAGAAAGGAGACTGATCAATAAATAACATCTTTTTATTGAACACGCCCGTCTCTTCCTTTTCTCTACAATCTGGTGAAACTAAGAATGCACTGAACTGACTGAGTAAAATAAGTTGTCTTTTGTTTTCACACGACTCTAGAGATACACTCTTGATTAGGGGAGAGCAAAGTTGTCATGTTCTATGGTTGTCAGAAACTAAATCCCTTCTTGTCTATCCAGGGAGGTTAAAATCCTCCTTGCCTATTCGAGAAAGTTTCTAGTGAACTCTGAGCTAGCTGGCAAACACAAAACTTTAAGTCTAATATCGTCGGTAGAAGACCTAGTTAACCTCTGCCCTAGGTCTATACTATTGAAGATATTATCCCAATGCGCAGAGCCTATTGGGATAATAGGAACTACACTACATGGCGCCCAACGTTTGGATAGGCGATAAAACTAACGCAAGACATTAGAGTAACTCAGTCGTGCTTTTTCACACAGAACCCCTTTTTTCCCATAATACTCCAAAGACGTCTGGAGTGGGTGAAAGGTCATATCCGCCAAACCTTGCAGGAGGAGACTCCTATGTATGGTTCTTGGTTTATTCAACGTTGAAGGATACACTGTTCCAAAATATTGTGCATCTAATCTTTGTTTCCATAGAAACCTGATCTGCAAATAAACAAAATAACCTTCCTGTCAGTAAAATGACAGAAAGTGAAGAAGAAAGGGAGACAGTTAGAATAGCAGCTGAACTCCTAGTAGCAGACAATACTCTGCTGCAAAATGACCCGGATATAATACTCATCCCGGTCAACATAAGGAAATCTATAACCCTAAAACTTATAGAAAATGGACTGACAC
Organism: Lissotriton helveticus; assembly: GCF_964261635.1. Lineage (NCBI taxonomy): Eukaryota > Metazoa > Chordata > Amphibia > Caudata > Salamandridae > Lissotriton > Lissotriton helveticus. The sequence continues at coordinate 48,546,355 of NC_136069.1, forward strand.
CAAGAGGTGGTACAGTCATATTCGTAATTGAGGCACACGAATATCGGCAGACAGAGGTATTCTATTCATGGATAAACTTTCCAGCAGCAAACGCTGTAACAAAGGACTTCCACTATTACAAAATAGAGGAACCTCCTAATGAGTACACTCCTTTCGAGGAGGTGGAAATACCACTCAAATTCCAAGAGCACCTGCTCTTGTTTAATGGCGCCCTAAAACATAATAATCACATCACCAGGCTCGGTCCACTAGGTAGACCAGGAGCAACGTGGCCGGTCCTAGCCGGATACACACCACATCCAGACATTGAAGAAATGCCTGCACCAGATCTTTTAGCACAGCTAAAACAATTAATAAAAATACATAGACAATTAGTCCAATATGTAATGCGGACTTAGGAAATAGGGATAATATAAAAAAACCTGATAGATATCAAGATATTGATACACGTCCCTCTCAATCTTTTCAGACTTCCTCGCAGAAATCGGAAAGAAGAGAACGATCAGAACACAGGGAAGAGCATGTCAAGTCCAAAGACAAAGAACCTGCTCATCTGAATAAAAAATTACAATTTCCAAAAAAGAAGGTAGCCAGTATTAAAGTAATTAACAATGCCGAGAATACTGAGGACACAGCTGAAAAACGGAGAATGGGCTCAGACAATGCTAGACAGCGCAGCAGAAGTGAGCATAGCTCGCAAAGTCCTTATGAATCATCTGGAGACAGTGGACACGAATGAATACATTCAGGTGGAAACTGCAGATACCAGAGTTAGCAAACCTCATAAAATATATGAAATAACATTGCGTATAGAGGGGGACAAGACTAGAAAAATAAGGGGTCTATTTTGGGATAATCTCTCCAAGGGCTATGACATCCTTCTAGCTGAACGAGACTGGCCTCCAGAGTTTGTCAGGGAGTGCCCACATGGCGAAGAAATAATTATGCCTGCCTTCTCAAACAATATTCCAATTCATAAAAAATATACACTTGCAAGAAAGTGGGCAGTAGCTCAAGCCCCTGCCTTATATAAAAATCATGTGGGATGGGATGAGGACTCTCCTCCTCACAAAATCCAGCTAAAATCACAACCTACTGCACAGACGCAGTACCCGATTAAGCAAGAAGCTAAAAAACAGGTAAAAGAGATCCTAGATCAACTTGAATACCAGGGGGTGATTGAAACTTGCACCTCACAAATGAACAACCCTTTGTTTCCTGTCTCCAAACCAGACAATTCATATCGTCTTGTTTTGGATTACAGACATCTTAACTCATGTTGCAAAACATTTGCAGTACAAAACTCGCATAGTGCTGCACTAATGAATAACATAGAGCGCAAAAAATACAAAACCACATTAGACATTTCTAATGGATTCTTTTGTCAAAATATAGCACCAGAGAGCAGATATTTGACGGCGTTCTCAATAAATGGCACGCAAAAAAATTTCTGTCGTTTGCCCCAGGGGTTCAAGAACAGCCCAGGATTATTCTCAGCGAGAGTAACAGAATTACTACAAACATATGATGACGAGGCATTATCTTATGTCGACGACATCTATCTAACAGATGATGACTTGGATACTCACTTGAAAAGAGTGAACACCATAATACTTGGGTTCGCAGCAGAGGGTTACAAATTCAACTTTAAAAAGTCAAGGATTGCCCATCTAACAGTCCTGTTTTTAGGATATGAACTATCAAGTGAAGGCAAAAGCCTGGCTGACAATTTCCTAGAGAAATGTGCTGTAATCCAAGCACCTAGAACACTGAAAAACTTACAATCAATTCTAGGCTTCCTAAATTTCGGAAGAACTTACGCAGAGAGAATTAAACCTCTCTATGATCTTATAAAACCAGATTTTAAAAGAATCAATTGGACTCAAAAACACACAGAAATTTTGAGATCTTTACAAACAGATATGTTAGTTAAAACAAAATTACAAACACGTGACAATACACGCAACCTTGTGATTCGAGTCATCCCAGGAAGATGCGGATTCACATACCTGACCTCTAATGAGGGAGAGAAGGTACCAATAGCATACAAATCACATTTGTACACAGAAGCTGAAAAAAGGTTCAGCATTAAGGAAAGCATTGTTCATGCGGTTCAAACAGCTGTAGCAAAGGAAAAATGCCAAGTAGACGGTAGACAGGTTACAGTCAGAACAGCAGAATCCGCTTTTGAGGCATTAACAACACCATGTAATTTACCGACAACTGCACTAAATCCAGAATGGGTACAATGGGTAAATTCTGTTGCTACAGACAAAGTAAAATACTATTTTGACCCGGAAATGAAAGAATTAAAATATCCAGAATATGAGAGAGAATACCCTCTGCCAATCGACATTCTGCCTTTAAGACAGTACGCCTGTGTAATATATACAGACGGACATGCTCAACCCTCAGTTTGGGGAGAGCTGGCTTACAACGCCACATGCGAAATTGTAAAAGAAGTGTGGCGCGGAGGTAAATTAAGACCTCTACTCACAAAAACACACTCAGTGGAAAATAATTCACAACAACAAACTGACATAATAGCGTTAAAGATGGCGCTAGAAAATGCCGATCGCGAATTCCCGACACTTATAGTGTGCGATTCGTATTACTGCGTCAAATCATACAATAACGATTTGCAGACATGGATTCAAAACGGTTACAAAGATGAAACAGGTGCAACAATAAAGCAAAAATTGCATTGGGAACAAGTAGCTCTTTTACAGAAAGAACTACCAAAAACTCACGTGATACACTCACTGAGTCATCAGCGTGATGGCGTTCACGTTGCAGGGAATTCATTGGCTGAGACAGCCACAGCGGTAGCAACTAAATCGTCTTCCGTAGCTACAAAAAAGCATGCAGTAAAACACATTGACGGTGAAACAGTGCTGGTAGTAAAAACGTCATCAAAAGGCGACTGTTCAGCGCTACCGATCAATTATCCACTCAATTATACATACATAATCTCAGTCCCGTTTGCTCGAATCCCTGGAGTGGGGGATAGAGTAATTCCAAACACGGACAGGAGAGGCTTGTTAATAGCAGACGCACATATGGGTGAGGGTCTCAGACACCTTAAGCTAAAAGATTCTCTGGAAGAATTACAATCAGTGTACTGGTGGCCAGGCATGATCCTGCATCATCACATTTTTGTAAAAAACTGCCCAGACTGCAATAGAGATCGCAGTGGCGAGAGAAACGGGTTAATACCATGGCGTTTCACTCCAGAATGTATCAAATCAACAAAAAACTAAAACCCAGTATGAATAATGCGTCGTATTAACATATAGAGACTATTCTCACTTATAATGTAGACCCCAACTTTCGGCTGACGTCTGAACTGTTATAAAAGATTTGCGAGTCTATAATGGCATATACGCTAGAAGCATGTTGTGCAGCTTATGGGGGGTGCCTGGCCAGAATTAACATTGCATTGCGGGACTCTTCTCACTTCCTTCCTGAGGGAAACGGGATGGTGTAAAGAAAAAACCAGGGCATAAAGCAATCTATAACAGCAAAGGTATTAGGTTCGGGAGCTGGGTGGGTCAAACATTTAATAAGTGTCCAACGTAGTCTAAATAACCTGCCAAGGAATTCTCTGAAAGGGTTCAGTCCGTACGAACTATTGTTCGGGACTAGAATGATGATCCAAGATCTTGATAGACAGACTTCAGTGGTTAAAGACAAAAGCTTTGATATCAAAGATCGTTTGGCTATTTTGCAGGACTTAAATGAAACAAGAAAAGACCTGAGCAACATAAAGTTGAAACAACAGCCAACAACCACTGAAGAGAAACCACCTGTCCCAGCAAGGCCTGTCTGGATTCCAAAAGTCGGGGATCTAGTCAGAGAAAAGATTGCGGTAAAGAAGGAATTTGGGCCTTCTTACAGAAAAGCAGTTCCTGTCTTGTCTATCAACGGGACAAGATCAGTAGTACTACCGCCCCTTGCTGGTAAAAATGAGAACCGAGTCATATCCATCGACCTGGTTAAACCACAATCATGTGGCCGATAACAAATAGTAGGCCAAGTGGACTCCCAAGAAGTAGCAGAACACCAATGTTTGCTACGAATACAGAGGCTCAAACTGGAAGACTGATCACATTTGGAAAATCTCCAGTGAATCAACAAGGACTATGCAACAAAGCAATGGAACTTGAACCTCTTAAAACCCAAATCAAAGCTTTTCATCAAGAAAACAACAACCTATGATGATGTAACTGCATACTTTGCTAATGAAACAAAGCAAAATCCAAAAGCAATTGGAACAATTGACAGAACAGCATCCGGCTACTTCATCAACTTCGATGATTCATCTGAAGACCTGAGTGAAGCAAAGAAACAGCCATCAACAAAAACTTTTAAAGATAAAGCTAAGGAACTTTTTCAACAGCTGAAAGAAACCTATCTGATTTCTCCATGGATTGAATTTTGGGTGGCCTTAGGTGCATTTATCCTCATTCTTTGGCTCATCATGGTACTATGCTTGGGACATTTCATTGAAGGAAAATATGCTAAAATGGACACAGCAAGCCAGAAAATCAACTTGGTCCTTAAACCACACACATCTTCACACATCGAGAAAAGAGAACTTTCTTCAGTGAACTTCACAGCCAATCCTATACCAGGCGGTGTAGCATGGGACAAAACTGATTATGAGATCTATGGTCCGGTTGAAATCCTGAAGTATCCACTCCAATTCAAGATCTCATTGAGTGACTTTGTAAAACCAAGCTCATTTGCTGATGATTGGGACTTTGAAAGTATTAATGATATGATGTCTGATCTTGTGATGTCTGCTAAATTCACAGAACATGATTATTTGCAGGGTTCGTCTAATTATGATCAGATGTTCTGCTACAACCACTATGGTAACCATTATCTACATAAATCTGCACAACCTAGAAATGTTTTAAATTATACCAATGGGAACATTGTGCTACTCCTCCGAAAGATAGCTCGAAAACATTTTATGATAAATATTCATACTTTTCAGGGTTTAACACAAGTAATGCAGAAACATTTTATTTCAAATTGTCAAATAAGACAGGTATGAAGACCATGCTTACAAACACGAAATTAATATATTCTGATTCATTTTTTGAGCAAATGAATACATTTGGGTTTGATTTCTGGAACAATAATATTGAAGCAAAAACTGTTTGGGGTACAAGAGATTGGCAAGTACAAGGTATAGAATCATTGTTTAGAGCCTGCATGATCCCAGAACAAATTATATTCTTGAATGACACTATTCAACAAACTACCTGTCTTGGCTTAGCCAAAATCAAAGATTTGAACAAACCGTCTATTCCAAAGCCAACAGTGAACATTAATAGCTCTATAGATGTTGAGATAGACGTAAAACATATATTAAACCAAAACAGAACACATCCTGAATGGAAAAAATGGTTGATCTGGCCCACAGATACGAATAACTGTCAAGACAGATTCCTGAACAAAATACAGGGGTTCACATTGACTAGGCCAGACCCTAGATATTCCCAAAGACAACATCCAGGGATAGTAACCACCTACAGCGTGGGCAAGCTCTGCCTTCAATGGCTACAAACGTCCACACTGGCTGACTTGCGTGATTTCATTATGGGACCACGCAAACAGCGTCAAAAACGTTTCATAGCGGCCTCTATATATGCAACTTATAACGAAGTTTGGAAAGTAACTCAAATTGAGACAGCAGAAAAAATACGGGAAATTGACCATATTAATTTGGAAAAATCACTTTCTGTGGTGGACAATGGGTTAATGACTCTGTCCTCCAGAATATATTCTCTGGACAGCATTGTGTCTTCAGCAATCGATATAATATCGCAAGACTTACTGATGTTACAACACGGTCAGTCCCAATTGCGTTCTATTGTACAGCTTGGCTGGACGTTACAAAATCTGCGCTCTGGCTATGTGCCTTGGCGTTTAATCAACACAACGTCATTATTTAACATCTTTAACCTTACTGATAAACAAATCAGTTTGGCGCAGAAGGGTGCTGACTATACAATTTTGAGCATTGAAAGACTTGAGAGATTACCATTGACAATGTCAGAACGACCTGTCATTGAATGGATAATACATGGAATAATAAATATTCCGATAACTACTTTCCAGTTTCAATTCTGCCAAAAATATATACAGGTAGGCCAGTATGAAAGGTTGGGTAAAGGGTACATTAAGTCAATATGGAACTTGCCCTATACACACGAATGTGTCAGTAATAAAGGCCAGAAAGTGTTTCTCAGTGGCAATAATTGTGCAAAATCACTAAGCGGTACACTTCTGTGTCAGGGTATTAGCTTGCATGGAGCCTGTGAAGGGACTTCGAATAACCTTTCATGTTACCAGCTAGGCACACCTGCAACACAAATAGAACCATTCTTTAGGAGACTCTCGAACGGGAGTTACATTCTAATAGTAGATCGCAGATGTTGTAGTTTGCTGCCCGGAAAACCTTATCTCATAACCGTGACTAGGAAGGTCATGTGCTGTGAACGAGTATTATTCCCGAACAATTCTCCAGACAGGGAGGCAAGGTCATGGCCCGATTTGAAAATTGCTTCTATTCGAATAGATACTTTAAGCAGAATGAAGACTGTGCTCCTACAGACGCCGACCAGGCTCACGTCATCAAAAGAAACGTATGATCGCCAAGTTGCAAGGACAACAGCAGAGATTCATTCATTGTTATCAACTAATTCCCCCATACATTTCGCAGAAATACTGAACGAAATCTTAAATATTTCTGATACCACTGGTGTCTCCAGTGTATTTAAAGCAGTGTTTTCGGGTGCTTTAACTCCATTCAAAGCCATCCTGGGTATTTTTCCAGACTTTGTCCATTCCATTTTTGGCGGACTTCCTCTCCTTTTGGGACTAGTAGCGGGTATTCTATTTTTGATCCTGTTATTTCGCTATGGCAAACCATGTCACAGACAAAACACCTGCGACAAGGGAAGAAATGATCCTAGCCATTGGCTACCGGGACCGGGTACCTAAAATCCTTGGACTATCCCGGCTTAGAGACCTAAACATGACTTGGTCTCTTTCATTTAGACCAATGTGGCAAAGTTGTGTTATGCCTGTATTAAGGTGCTTGCTATGCGGCGAAGAATGCATGTTGGACACCTGTCTGGCACTACAATCGGTTGTGCCAATGGACACAGATACCTTGTTGGGTCCGGTAACGGCTCATGCATTGTGCTGTCCCCAGCGGCTACCAATCCTGATGACGGCATTCGTGGAGACTTCACCACTACGATTGAGGGGTAGTGAAGTACAAGATGAAAGCAGCATCGATCAGGTACGACCTTCAGTCAGCTATGCTGATCGAAACATCAATGGAGGCAATCATGCTCAGGCTCATGAATGCATGGTAACAACTTTTTCCGAATTAGTGGAACTTACGCAAGAAGCTGTTGACAGTTTTTTCAACAGTCTAAATGATATGATGTTTTCACCAGAGCAGCAGCAATAACTTTGAGCAGATTAGCACTTGGAGTTCCCTACATGCTGAATTTGGCCTTCAACTTTTAAATAGCGATATGGAAAAAAAAAATTCTCATCATTTTTTCAGACTGCAAGAGCTTTTTCCCCAATTCACTAATATTTACGATTTTTTGGGACACTTATCTTCTGCTTAAAGTAGACATTCTTAGAGAACTAAATTTCTATTTTAGGTAGTCACGAGACATTCGCTATCCTCTAGCACTATTGTACATAATTTTATGATTGTGATGAAATGGTCTCGCACCTTTTTTTTCTGTATTAAGAGCCATTTCATGTGTATTTTTCGCTTTTTTTCATGCTAAATTTAAAATATGCGTTATATGTTTAGCATAATTAGACTGCTTGTGCATATAGTACATGTGATAGTACATGTGATTGTGTTTCGTATATTTCGTAGTTCCAATTTTTCAGGATACATATGAATGTATTTTGGGGTGGTACGGTATACACAAACGCTACTGGTTTCACTATGCCTAGATTTGTAAATATGGACATAGTCTACGTGGAGTGGGTGTGATGTATTCCTATAGGTACTGTATCGATTCCCCTATTCCTGACCCTGGTTTGGTTAATAATTAACTAGCAGCCATCCAACGGTGCAGAAACCATTATCTGATTAAGCCACACCACGGCACAGAAGCGCGTTATCTGATTAGGTCATAACGCATGCCATCTAATTAGACAAGCGATATTCCTCCAGCCCCTGATAAGGCATACGGAGTTCTCAAAACAAATCAAACCTACAGCGACCTGGGAAATTCGCATAGCCATTGTTTTGATTTCACCGAGAACTTCAGCAAAAGAATGTGCGAACGAGCCCGTTCATATGACATCCTTATTGACGTATATATGTCCATCCTTACGTCAATCTCGGCACCTTTCAGGTATAAATATTACCGACATTGCCTTAAGCAAACACATGCGGTGGTGACGAGATTGGAGCAGCGAGACGTGCCGAGGAGCCCAGCAGAGAGCGAAGCCCACAGGCGCTGCCCCGCCTTCCTGACGCGCTGAGAACGAGACGCTGCCTTTCTCCTGCTGAGAAATCCAGCTCCGGCGCTTCCAAGCAGCCCTCGCAGGCAGCTGGAATATCAAGACCTGGGATAAGAGGTACCAGCCCTCCATCATTCTAGATCTCAGGTACAGAACTGAATAACCCCTTGCAGAGAATTCTTGAGTCAGTCCCTTGGCAAAACAAACTTAACTTAAACTGCTACTTATCTACTCCCGCCCACGTATTAGGCTTAGGTCAGGTACACTGGGGTAGGCGTGGTTAGAAGCACCAGTTGAGTACGATTAGTCAAATGTATATATGTATGTATCTATTTTTTCCATTTTAAAGTATCATATGGCTCAGAAACCATATCAATGCTTTTACAGTATTATTTTATAATTCTGTCTTTACTGTATGCACTTTACTTAACTATAAGTATTACAATAATAGCGATTCATTTCTCTTGTATGAGAAAGGAGACTGATCAATAAATAACATCTTTTTATTGAACACGCCCGTCTCTTCCTTTTCTCTACAATCTGGTGAAACTAAGAATGCACTGAACTGACTGAGTAAAATAAGTTGTCTTTTGTTTTCACATGACTCTAGAGATACACTCTTGATTAGGGGAGAGCAAAGTTGTCATGTTCTATGGTTGTCAGAAACTAAATCCCTTTTTGTCTATCCAGGGAGGTTAAAATCCTCCTTGCCTATTCGAGAAAGTTTCTAGTGAACTCTGAGCTAGCTGGCAAACACAAAACTTTAAGTCTAATATCGTCGGTAGAAGACCTAGTTAACCTCTGCCCTAGGTCTATACTATTGAAGATATTATTCCAATGCGCAGAGCCTATTGGGATAATAGGAACTACACTACATAGCCAAGCAGCAAGAGGCTCCAACGCCAAAGCAAAAAGGAGCGGGGACAACGGACAACCCTGTTGTGTGCCCCTACCAAGAGTAAAAGGCACGGAGACGCGGCCATTAACCACCACCTGGGCTAGTGGTGTTTCATACAGGAGTTTGACCCAACCGATAAAACCCGCGCCGAATCCAAACTTGGCGAGTACCGCCCAGAGATAAGACCACTCGATTGTATCAAAGGCCATCGTGGCGTCCAAGGACGCCAAGATGGCCAGTTGACGCAGTGTCGGGGCCCTCGCGAGAACACCATGCAGACGTCGCAAATTTAATGCCGTGTTACGGTGCGGGATAAAACCCGATTGATCCGGATGAATCAGGTCGCCAATAACCGCAATCAGACGATTAGCAAGCAATTTGGCGAGGATCTTGGGCTCCGCATTTAAAAGAGAAATGGGTCTATAAGACGAGCAGCGATCTCGTGGTTTACCCTCCTTATGGATCACCACAATGGTCGCAATACGCTGATCTCTGGGGAGGGAGCCATTATCCCGCGCAGCCAAAAACATAGCACGGATATGGGGAGCTAAAGTATCAGGGCGTAACTTATACAGTTCCACAGGAAGGCCATTGGGACCCAGAGCCTTGCCGGAGCGAAGGGAGCGCAGCGCGAGAGCCACCTCATCCACCGAGGGCGCGGCATCCAAGCAATCACGCTCAGATTCCGACAAACATGGGAGCGCTATGTCCCGAAGCAACAAGTGCGCATCCTCTTCAGGCCTGTCGGAGACCGAGGTATAGACCTTTCGAAAATAATCAGCAAAGCATTCAACAATGCCAACAGGGGGGGGGAGGAGCCAAGATGGCGATCGGAACAGTCGCATAACCGCTCGGCTCCGAGGTCCCTTCCTCCCCGCACGTCTATCCTGAAGATAATCCTGGCCGAGGTGTGCTGATCTCAATTGTTGAAGGGAAGCGACTACTTACCGTCTGTTTCTGGAGCTCCACCGTGCAGTAGATCCGAAGAACTGTCCCCCGTCTGCTTGCCGGCCTTCGTGGCGCTGAAGCCGGGGCCTCGAGTGCAGACGTTGCCCGGCAGTGATCGTAGTGTTGGCGGCCTTGATCGGGATGAGAAGCCGGTCAGTGGGAGCCTGAGAGCCGCGAGCCAGGAGAGTTGGTGCCAACCCACTCCCTATAGTGGGCTGCCGCGTGAACCCGAGATATTGCCGAGCCGGAGAGAGCCCATGTTGCCCAGCTCCCCTTGGGTGAGACGCCCTGCCATGTTAATAGTCCCGTCCGGGAACCACCGGGTGGCTCCCGGCGAGCTGTGGGGAGCACGTCCGGCCTTTTGGTGACTCTCCTTTCTGCAGCAAGCGCCGCCTGTCGCGGTCCAGCCGTGGGACCTGCTGACTATAGTGGTCGGACCGGACTCGGAGGTGGAGGGGAAGTGAAGGAGACCGAGATGGCTGAAATGGCGGATGGCGTCTCGGAGTGCACCCCTCCAAGGAACAGAGAAGCCGCTGATCTTGAGACCCCCGGAGTTCGGCTACGTTGGGAAACGCTTCTGCGTAGCCACGTAATGGCTGCACTGACAACCTTGCGGACTGCTCTGCTCCGGGGAGCCTGGGACTTGGATGGACGGATCGCCGCCATTGCTGACCCGCCATTTTGTAACGGAGTGGTTCGCTTCCGAGTCGGTGCCGATGCGTCTCCCTCTGCCACAGTGCCATGTTCCTCGGATGAGTCTACAGTTTTGGAGGAGCGAATAATTTGGTACCTGAGCTTATTGTCGTCCCACCTGTTCCGCAGGTGGTTGTCACATCGGGGCCTTTTTCTGACCAGCAAGTGGAGCAGCTACATCGATTCATGGTACATGAGGCCCGGACTGTGCTGCGGTGCTTCCCACATCCTGTGCGTTCCTTTCCGTGTTTGGCGGACCTGTTCTTGGACTTGGAACTGTTGGTGGTCTGGGTATTGTTGCATTCTGGCCTTCGCCATGCATTGCCAGTTGTCTCTCGGTGGCTGGGGCCATGTTGGGCGGCGGCGATACTAGGTTTGCCTGGACTGTTTGAACCTTTTGCATCGAATTGTTTCCCGACTACAAAGCTGTTTAACATTGCTACCATTGACAGAAGGAGCCAGGGGTGACCTCGCTTGGGGCCCAGAGGGACTTCTTGCTGGTTAATGGTGATTCAAGGGCACGTTTCGTGGGGCTGTAATTGATTGCGTTTTTTGTGCCTACTGATATTTGTACTTTTTCATTGCTTCTGTTCATACGATTTTAGTATGCGGGGATGGGAGGGACTGGGCAACCGATTTACAGGCCCTTCTCCTCACATTTTTTCTTCTTTCTCTCTTTCTTTTCTATATTTCGGGTTTCTTACTTAGGTCGACAGGCACGCTGCTGGGGGGGTAGGCCGTAGCCTTTTGCAGGGGTGCAGGGTGGGGGGTTGGGGGATGGGTTTGTATTCTGCTTCTTTTTTTGTTTCTATGGCCCTTTGCCCTTTCTTTTTTCGATGTCGTCGTCTTCATGTCTCCCATAGTTCATTCCCTTTAGGGGTGGGGCTCCTATGCCGTGCTTGGCATGTTACTATTGCATTTATCCTGACTTTGGTACTCTTCTCCTTTCCCGATCTATCTATGTTCCTCATCGGAGTGATAATGTGTTTTAACTGACTGTGTTGGGAGCCGGAATGACAATGCGATATTCGATTTCTGATTTAATTTTGGTTATTTAAAAATGAACCGTTTCTAATCCTTGTTCTCACGTATTGTTTTGATTCTCTGCTGTAACCTGTATGTGGCTTGGTTTTAATCACCTGATTGATGTGCTACATCTTACTTACTCTTGCTCGATTTACATAGCGGCCGACCACACTGGTTGTAGGCCCGTGTTTGTAATTTCATGCTAATGGAAATAAAGGTTCTTTATAAAAAAAAAAATTTAAAAAAACAATGCCAACAGGATCAGTTACACTCACACCACCACATGTCACAATCACCGGAACCACTTGATTCGCTCTCTCCCTGCTGTCCAGCCAGGCAATCAATTTTCCTGCTTTATCACCCACATCATAGAGCCGTCCCTGCTGTTCCCTACTCATCGTAACCAAAGTTTTATATTCTAATTGTTTAAGGCGGAGGACATGTAATGCTTCTCGAGACACCCCCCGCTCCAATGCAGTCTCCAGGTCTGTGATTTCAGTTTCGAGCTGAACAATTGCCTCGTTCTTACATTTCTTGGCACACCCCATCAAAGACAATGCCTGTCCCCTGATCACAGTCTTAAAAGCTTCCCACAACGAGACAGGTGAGGATACAGAACCAGCATTTTCAGTAAAATACAGATCAAATGATTTAATCAATTCAGCACGTGTCTTGGGGGTGAGGAGATACCAGGGGTTAATCGGAGCCACCCTGCCTTCGGCCCCGATGCTAAGATTAAAATGAAACCAAATAGGGGAATGGTCCGATATACCCCGGGCCAGGTGTCTAATCTCTCCAATCGAGGGGGATAGTGCCGCCGGTATCAGGAGATAATCTAATCTAGAAAGACTGCCATGAGCTCCCGAGTGAAAAGTGAACTGTGTTTGCTCTGGATGCATTAGTCTCCAACAATCGATGAGGCCCAATGTTTCCAGGCAGTCGCCCAACCAGGATTGCGCAGCAGGAAGATCTCGGGGGGGGGGGGGGGGGGGGGATAGCGGTCTATCCTGCCAGAAATGACGGAGTTAAAATCACCACCCAGTATCAAAACACCCTCGGGGAGACCCAGAACCATCCGCCCCAGGTCCGTAAATGTCGTGGATTGCAAGCCCGGGGGGACATAAACTGACACCAACGAGATTGGTTTTCCCTCCCACCCCTTGACAAGTGCAACATATCGACCCCTGGCATCGAGGATCACATCATCAACTTCGAGGCGGAGGGAAACCCTAAGCAGAATACCCACTCCTCTAGAACTAGATGTAAATCCAGAATGGGCAGCAAGACGATAACCCCTTCTATTAAGAGCGTGACAAGTGTTTCCTATCAAGTGTGTCTCTTGTAACAGAACGACATCTGCCGAAAGGCGCCGCAACAGCTGCATAACCACCCCTCTCTTTATGCGATCACCCAACCCATTCACATTCCAGCATAATACCCTCAACCCTCTACCCCCCATCCAAATCCAAAATGAAGTCCCATCTCAAAACGAGCATCACACCAATTTCAAAGATAATGAAAGTACCTTGCCTTGAAAAAGAAAAAACAAACAATCCCAGAACAAGTCCCTCCCTCCCCCCAAGCTTCCCAACACAACTCCCCCCCCTGCACCTCTGCACCGACTCAAAAGCCACCCCAATTTGCAGTGTGCCTGTTGCCCTAGCAATTACAAACATGAACTAATCTACACAAAGAAAACCCCAGAGGAGGAAAGGGTCCCACCATCCCCGATACCTCCGAGGATACGAACGGAATGATAAAAAAAAAAAAAAGTCAGTGAACTCCGGCTGATCACGCTGAAAATTGTTCCGGACACAGGCACCATAATCATTCCTGGTCCTTCAGTCCCCCTTCCGCACCTCCAGCATGTTCCTGGCCAGCACGGCGAGTCGGCAAAGTGTCCAACCAATCACTCACTTCCTCAGGCCTGACAAAGAAAAATGTTCGATTGTCATATTCAACACGCAGTCGGGCCGGGAATAACATAGCATATTTTAGTTCCATGTCTCTTAGTCGCCTTTTCACACCTTGAAATCCCATACGTTGTATCTGGACCGATTGAGAAAAGTCTGGATAAAAATTCACCGCGGCGTTCTCGAACTGCGTAGGGCCGCTTGTCCGTGCCGCCTGCAAAATGGCGTCGCGATCTCTAAAGTTGAAGATCCGTGCAATAATCGGACGGGGGGGAAGACCGGGCTTCGTCTGTCCCCCTGGCACTCTGTGCGCACGTTCGATGGCAAAGAATTTGCTCAGGCCCTTTGGTGCCAGATGATTAAGAATGAGGTCCTCCACTCGAAGATCAGTGGCGAGTGGACTAGATTCTTCCGGGACCCCAATAATACGCACGTTATTGCGCCGTGCACGGCCTTCAAAATCCTCCAGGCGACGAGCAAAAAAGTAATTAGCAGATCGAAGATTGCGCACTTCTGTTTGCAAGTCGGACACATCCGTGGTAAGGCTGGATGTCTTCAGGTCTAATGACTTCACTTTCTCATTCATCTTGGCCAAATCAGTGCGAATGAGGTTGACATCGATAGCCACCGTGTCCAACTTCAGAGCCAAGGCTTCATATTGTTGGCCAATAGAAGACTGAATACCAGCAATGGCGCCCATCACGTCTTGTAGCGTTAAGTCCGCCAACACAGCAGGATCGTCGACAATCTCCTCCCGGGTCTTAGGTGCGCCACCAGGGGATCCTTTAGAAAGTGTATAGCGATCCATGACATTCGTCTGGGTTGAACCTCCACGGATGGTGGTCTTGACCTTCCGTTTCTCACCCTCAGGCTTGCCCGTCATGGCTAGTCGGTGCCCTGAAGGGAGGCTTGGGATCTAGTCCTAATGGCTCCTTAGAATTCACACACGGGAATACAGGAGGGAAAGTTGAGCCAAGTGGAGTCAACAGCCAAACAGTCGCCCGCTCGAAACTCAATGGGCTGGCATCGGGGCTCGTCCGATCAACAGACACACCTCATATATGAGGCAGTGCGCCGGAGAAACGAAATTGAAAGTGAAGTGAGGCTGTGGTCTGATCTCCTCAAGCCGTTGTTCTTAAATTACGACCCGGGCACTGCCACCACTCAAGGTCCAGGCTGTTCCATGGAGAAGGCCGCAAATTTCAAGACGGCAAAGCTCGGGGACCCTGCGTCCGATTTCGACCCAAAAACCTGCTAGTACATCAGCCGGGTTGTGTCTTCAATGATCTTCCATCAAATCAGGATATTGTACAGGATAAATGCGGGAGGCAGCGAGGGTCCTCGGGAGCCCTGTGCTCACGCGGCCATCTCGGATGCGCGCGAAGCTCCTCCCATACAAGCCGTAGTTGATGCTTATTTATCCTATGCATCTAACAACCATTAACAAAGCCAATAGTGCTGACTTGTTGTAGGTATGATATTACTTTTTGCTCATATATCTCGATACAATGACAGAAACAGCAAAATACAAGTCGGGCGGCACACTATGCGAAGCCCAGATTTTTCGCTTATGTGTTTTTAAGCCACACCCTTAATTACATTGGCCACGCCCCTTTGAGAGATCCCCCAGTTTTTTCACCCCACTTAAAGCCCTGCTTTAGTAGATGGGGCTGCAGGTTTGCTGCTTTCACCCATCACTTCGTATCTCTGTGCAATGCATGCTGAGCATTTGTGTATCATTACTATGAGCTACATCCAGTTCTCTCACTGCCGTACTGTCAGGGCTTCGAAGCCGCCTATTGGCAGTTTAGGAGCTATATATAATCAAACAGTAAAATACAGTGAACTTTTGGTTTTGTAAAATCCATTGCTCTGTATGTGGACAAAAATATGTTTTTCCGATCGGATTTAACATTAGCTCTCAAACTGAACTCCAGGGTCCCGCTTGGGTCACGCCGCCACCGGCAGCGCCAGGAAGGCCGGTGCAGACTTCTTGGTGTTCACCAAGAGTCTGGGTCTCTGGGAACAGTGACAGCTAAACAGCCGGGCACAGTGCGTCTACATACGTTCCCCAGGCACAACTCTCTCCCATAAATGCACCTGTAACCACTTCTACAGTAGTTACGTGAACGCTCTCTGGCTCACATGACTGTGATTTACAGCATGAGGTTGACACATCACGCAAACCCGAAATGACACGAACGTCATCTTGTCACTTGTCTGGATGCAAGGACATAACTAGCTCTGAAGTCAGCAGCTCTGGACATTACGCCACATCATCTCTCCACTCGTAAAGTTTAATAGTTAGTAGTTAGTTCTGTGTTAGGTAGCTCGAACAGGAGAAATGGGCTGGTTGAAGCTGCCCCGGCATTTATTGTTTTTACAAATTAACCTCAGAGGACAAACATACATATTTTTTATACCCCTGCATTTATGGCCATCAAAAAGGGTTAATAAAAACTGTCAAAACACAGTTGACAAACATGGTAAAAATCACTGGCCATACACAAAAGGCATGCACTCCGTGGATCACCTTGCCCCATGCACTTTCTAAGCAATTCCAATAGTTAAGTCCAAAAAATATGAATGGCCTACATAGTGAAACTGTGGCCTGGTTAGCATACTGTGAATATCTTTCAGGACCCCAAGCGCGTTCCGGCTGAGTCTGACATTTGCATTTCATAATTCATATTTCGGCTTTAATGCTCTTGAGCCCGCCCGTAAGATCTGTGCCTCTTGTCTCGAATTCATGTGTTGACTTCAAACAAACAATGGTTTTGTTTTATTGCAATTAGCGGCCGTGCTTAGCAGAGGTGGCAACATGCTGAAAAAATGATTGAGAACTTAAACTTCAAACGAAAAATACTTAAGCCTGGTACTTTATCGTAATCATATTGTTCAGCCAGACATGATTTTTGCTGAATAATAATTCAGCTTTTGTTGTTTTACTATTAATTAAACCCTGTACCTCGACGGCAAATGAAAGACGAACAAGAGTGCAGTTGTGTGTTTGGAAAGGTGACAGTGAAAAATGAAACATACCCCGCAGATCTCCGTTTTACAGTACGCGGATGATATCGTATTGTTAAGCCAAACCCCAATCGGCCTACAAAGAGCGATAAATAATTTAGCAACCTATCTGGACCAGGAAAATCTGGAACTTAACGGAAAAACAAAGGTTGTCCGCCTGGTCGATTCACACAACATTAAGTTCAAATGGACAGTAAAAGGGACGAAGGTTGAAGAGCAAGGGTCATATAAATACCTTGGTATTACAATAGGGCAGGGTACAATCCACAAGGAGCACAAACTGGTCACTAAAGCAAAAGCCCAATCATTAATCTTTGCTTATAGACAACTAAAAAGTAAATTGGATTGCCCAAACTATAACCATCTTTTAAAAGTGTCAGCGCAAAGTATGCCTACTCTGTCATATGGCTTAGTCACTTGCTGTGGCAAGGAGGCGGAGTTACTCAATGATCTCCAGACAAGGATCTACAAAGCCGTTTTTTGATTTGCCCAAGTCAGCTTCTCCATCCCAAGTCCGGCTTGAATTTGGCCTTCAAAATCAAAAATTTCGGAGCATCAGCGGGTTTGCAAAGCTTTGCCACAAATTCCGCTCCGCAAA
Source organism: Lissotriton helveticus (assembly GCF_964261635.1). Taxonomy (NCBI): domain Eukaryota; kingdom Metazoa; phylum Chordata; class Amphibia; order Caudata; family Salamandridae; genus Lissotriton; species Lissotriton helveticus. Next base: position 48,563,981 of record NC_136069.1, read on the forward strand.
ACCAGATTCAATGGATTGCCTATGCTGGGAAGAAATCAAGCTCCAGATGGGCCAAGAAACATCAAGCTTATGGGGAAGCTATTCGAGAACTTGTTTGGCCGACCTGGATATACAAGCAGAGTGGGAAAAAAGTCTAGACAAAGCAACTGTTAGTAAAGTGATTAACGACGCAGCAAAAAAGAAATCCTTTCTGGAGGACAAAATTATAACTTCTAAACGTAGGCACGGGTGGACGGTCATCTTAAAAATTATTGAAACCACAAGCATACTTAACATCTCACTTTAGCTGGCATTTAAAAAAGTCTTATATAAACTACAGGCTGGGCTTGCACGATTCGAAAGACCTACAGCCGTCCTGGAAACAACCCAAACAAGTATCTCAGTGTCGCCGGTGTGGCTATCAAAAGGAATACCAAATCCATCTTTTTTGCGTTTGTCCTGCAGTTACGGCTTGGAGGAGATACTACTTAAGAGCTATTTTCAATGAACTTAAAATCCGCACATGTAGGCAAGCCGTAATACGCTGGATGGACGGTTCCTCTATAATCCTGGCCTGCCGAGGAGTAAAATACTTAGCAGAAGTTTAAAAAACTATTACTCCAAGCTGATCAGGAGGAGATCAGAGAGGTCTAACCGACAGGACACTGTCAATGGAACAAGTTGTGCAATAAACGTACTGAAAATTAAATATACTTAGAATTTAACTGGTTAGGTGTCATAGATGTTGGACTACATTTTAATTATTGTATTCTTAGTATTTTATGCGTTGGTAGAGTACTCATACTTGTAATCAACAGGATATAGTATTTAATGTAGTTTGGTTTCAACTGTGGATGCAAATATATTTTATTGTTTTGGATATTTGTAACGATTTTAATTAATCATACAATAAATTTGAAACATATCCCTCATATATAAGTTTCTTCTGATAAAAGCCCATCGGAAACACAACTGCGTGAGCTATCAAATGCCCGTTTACCTAAGTGGCTTAGAAACAGTTACCTGAGAAAAGACAGCCCATGCCCAGAAGAACAAGCGTTCGCGAACGGTATTGTAAACAAGCGGGCGGGGAGGGAAACTGAGAGCGCGGCACAATAGCTACTCATCCACACACGCTTACGTACTGAGCATGCGTGTTGGCAACCTTGCCGGGGACATGGGCGGGGATGGAGCCGCGGCAGTGTCCGGGGCTCCTGTGAGCTGAGGGAGCCCCGCGTGTTGCAGACCGTGTGAAGGAGCGCACACCGCAGAGAGAACTCCCATGGAAGCCCACCCCGCCCGGTAAATGGGGCATGTTGTACGTGTGGAGCGCGCGTGACCATTTAAAAAAATTAAATTGCAGGAGGCTGACTTGCCTCGGAAGCGGGACAGGAGACGTGCACACCTCGTGGCTCTACATGCGGGTGCACCTGCTCAAATCGCCAATCGCCCTGCGCGTGCCCATCTCCTATCCCACTTCCGAGGCAAGTCCACAACAATAGAGCTCGCTGGCGACAACGCTTTGCGCTGCGTACGCCAGGCTAGACTTAAAAAGGGCACTTAAAATTGCTTCAGAAGGTAAACTAATAGCTAACGCATTCATCCCCTGTGCACTGGATGCAACTGATACAGCTGCAAGAGGTACTAACACCTCTCCTCATATGAACATGTCTGACTCAAGGTTTCAGGCTTCAAACAGAAGTGCAACAAAATATTCTGGCACTTTCTTTTGATTGAGAGAATCTCTTTGGCCCTCAAGTAGACACGTTACTTGAGAAAAACAAAATATATAATGATACGGCTAAAGCCAGCGGGTGATACAAACTTCGACCCAAAGAGGGAATTTTCATGGCTCCTCCTAACATGGAGCAGCAAAAAATACACCTCCTCTACATATCAGCGCCCCCACTCGCAAAATACATCCCCCAGGGGATCTCATAGAGGATCCTAGAGAGAACAATTCCAGAAGCAGAGGTAGAGGCGGTTACAATAAAACAGCCACTACCACCCCAAAACTTTGACTTACCTGCCATTCCCTGCGATCATATTACACATATTGGGGAAATACTTCATCAGTTCTTTCCCACATGGCAACTATCACCTCTGACCAGTGGGTGTTTGATATTATCCAACATGGTATTTGCCTGGAGCTCATTTCCACACCTCCAAACATTCAACCTGTTAGGAGAAGGGCCAACTTCCATGGGAGCGAAGACAAATCCCCACACCTCCAAGACACAGCAGCAGGAATGCGCTAACAAGGTAGACCACACTCCTATCTGCTGTATCCTAAAAGTATGAGGGAATTTACCCAAGGAGTGTCCACCACTCTCCTCATACGTGGGGTAACAGAATAGTAGAAAAGGCGTCTCCGGGGGGGGGTGGTCCAGGCTAGGAAACAAAGATCAAGTTAGGAATAGACACAATTCCTATGCTTACATGAAACACCATAAAACATTGACAAGTGTGATCACTCATGGATCTTACCCCAAGTGTAGATCGGGCCGGCGTCAACGATGATTCCAGGAAATCAGGGAGGGGTCTAAACAGGACTCACGAAGGACTCAACACACCTCTGACGCAAAGCAAATGGTAAGGGTAGGTGAGGTGAACTGGCCGGCTGACTAAAGAGGACCAGGCCAGCGGAGCAGTAACACCAAAACACCAGACAAAACACACACAAAACAGAAAAGGAGTGAGGGGCACCGACCGGCTGCACAGGGGGCGAATACAGCGGAGCAGCACCCACTCAGGAGGTGAGACACCCGGCCCCTAGGAGGATAGGGCGGAGCGCTCACTCTCAAGAGGAAAAAACCACTAAAGCAAAGGGGCAAACCAAAGAGGTAACAGTGGTAGCAAAACCAGTATAAAGCAGAGAGTGAACCGATTACGCCCGCAAAATGCGTGAGGAATAGCAGGGCGTCGCGTTCACTGAAAACGAAGCGGCAAAGAATACCGCTTTCACAACCAGACACCACACGCACACTCACAGGGCAGAAAAGCGAGTAGCAGAGGGTCAGGAGAATCAGATCTCAGGCGACTAGAAGACAGAGCCCAGCAGAGCTCTAGACGGCAGCAAAGCAACTCGAACAGGAACCAGGAAGTGGGAAGGGGGCGTGGTCACAGCAAGTAAGCCAAGAAATGATGGGAGGGCCCAGCTCCTCCTTATCCCACTTAGGGAGCGTCAGGAAAGTACGGATTTTGACGCTAAGGGTTCAACTGAAAATGCACGAACCAGAATGAAGCACACTTGCCAATGTTAATTCCTAACAGTACCCCTCCTTAAAGATCTATTCACAGGACCTGGCTTTGTGGGGTGCAATCTGTGGAACTGTCGGATCAACCGCACTGCATGTATGTTTTCAGCAGGTTCCCAAGACCTTTCTTCCGGGGGATATCCCACCCAATCAATGAAGTACTGGAGTTTGCCTCGGATTCGTCTGGAATTCAATATTTTGCTGACTTCATATTCTGTTTCTCCGTCTATCTGTACTGGAGGGGGAGGGATTTCAGGGACAAGGGAAGGTATGTATTTTTTGATCAAGGAACTGTGGAACACAGGATGGATCTTCATACATGGGGGGAGCTGGAGTTTAAGTGTGACAGGAGAGAGAATTTTCTCTATTGGGTAGGGTCCTATGAAGCGGGGTTGGAACTTTTTTGACCCTTCCATTCTAAGGTTTTTTGTGGACAGCCACACCTTCTCTCCTATCACGTATACTGGTTCCGTTCTACGATGTTTATCTGCTTGTCTCTTCATTGCTTCTTTAGCCTTTTCTAGCTCTGTCTTGGCTGCTTCCCATGTGCTCTGTATGCGGGCATGTTGTTCCTCTAAAGCGGGTACTGTGTCATCAGGGGGTAACACAATGGGGAGCATTCTAGGGTGTTGGGCTTGAACAAAGTAAAAGGGAGAGACCTTGGTGGCTGCATGACTGGAATTATTATAAGCAAATTCAGCTAAAGGGAGTGCTTGAACCCAGGTAGATGGAATAGTAGTTAACAAACACCTCAGAAACTGTTCTAAAGTTTGGTTGGTTCTTTCGGTTTGCCCATCTGTTTGAGGGTGATATGCGGTAGAAAGCCTGTGATCAATTCCCAACACCTCACACATTCCTCTCCAGAACTTAGAGACAAATTGGGGACCGCGGTCCGAAATGATAACTGTGGGCAACCCATGTAGTTTCACCACAGAGTCCAAGAAAACAGCCACCAGTTCTTTAGAGGAAGGCACTTTCTTTAGAGGGTTGAAATGACTCATTTTAGACAAGAGATCTACTACTACGTAAATGGTGGTATAGCCCTGACATGGTGGTAAATCAGTCATAAAGTCCATACTGATAGTATGCCAGGGTGCAGGGGGTATGGCTATATGCTTTAACAGCCCTGTAGGAGCACAATGAGAAGCCTTTTGGCGGGCGCATATGGCGCAAGCGTGTACATATTCCAAGACGTCTTGAGACAATGACTCCCACCAAAACCATCGGCGGCATAACTCAAGAGTCTTCCGCCCACCCGTATGGCCGGCCAAAGGGCTACTATGACACCATACAATGATCTTTTGTCTCAAGGGTGAAGCAGGCACAAACATCTTGTTATCATGGTAATAAATCCCTTCCTTGATGGTGTGAAGAGGATTTTGTAACCATTCATCCGATGGGATGGTGGGTAGTAGGCTTTTGAGGTCTTCTAGAAGTGTGTGATCTTTCTCTCCCACCCCAAGGATCTTATTTTCTGGGATGATGGGAAGCGGTTGTTCTCTGTTGGAATGGTCAGCTAGTCCTAGCCGGGATAATGCATCGGCTTTCCCCTGTTGTGTGCCGGGCCTGTAAGTGATCACAAAATCATATTCACTAAAAAACAATAACCACCTCATCTGTCTGGGCGTGAGCGCTCTGGCGGATTTGAAAAATTGCAGATTTTTATGATCGGAATAAATGGTGACCACATGAGGAGACCCTAACAAATGATGTCGCCATTCTTGAAAGGACAATTTGATGGCCAACAGTTCACGCTCCCCTATGGTGTAGTTTCTTTCTGCAGGCAGCAAGGTCTTGGAAAAATAAGCTATGGGATGCATTTGACCTGTATCTGTGTCTCGCTGGGATAGAATCCCTCCTACAGCATATTGTGATGCGTCAGCCTCCACATAAAAAGGTTGAGAGTTGTCTGCGTGACGAAGAATAGGAGCTGAAGTGAACTTCTCTTTTAAGGCACAAAATGCTTGTTCTGCCTCCAATGTCCAAACAAACGGTACCCCTTTTTTCAATAGTCTTGTGATGGGGGAAACCGTGTCAGAAAACCGATCAATAAAGCGCCGATAAAAATTGGCGAATCCTAGAAAGGATTGTATTTCTCGAACTGAAGTGGGGCTTTTCCATAGTGTCAATGCCTCTACCTTTTTAGGGTCCATTTGAAGGCCACCAGGTTTGATGGTGAAACCCAAGAAATCAACTTCTGAGGTATGAAAGGTGCTTTTGTCCAGTTTGGCATATAACTGATTCTCCTGCAACTTCTGTAAGATTTTCCGGACATGCTCTATGTGTTCTGCTTCGTTTTGAGAGAATATAAGAATATCATCGATATAAACTATAACGAAAACATCGATGTACTCCCTCAGAATGTCGTTAATAAAATATTGGAATGCCGCCGGGGCATTGCATAACCCGAACGGCATTACACAATATTCATAGAGACCATATTTTGTGCGAAAGGCAGTTTTCCACTCGTCGCCCGGTTTTATCCTGATCAAATGGTAGGCACCCCTGAGATCGATTTTAGTGAAGATTTTCGCCCCTTTTATCTGGTCTAGAAGGACAGGAATAAGAGGAAGGGGATACTTGTTCTTTATGGTGATTTTGTTCAGGGCTCTATAATCCAGGCATGCCCTGAGCCCTCCTTCCTTCTTATCAATAAAAAACAAAGGGGAAGAAACAGGCGACGAGGAAGGACGGATGAAGCCTTTAGCAAGCATTTCCTCCAGATAATTTTTTAGATAGTCATTTTCTGAGGGAGTCAAGGCATAAATGCGACTGCAGGGTAAGTCAGCACCGGGTATCAGGTCAATCCTACAATCATAGCTCCTGTGTGGAGGCAATTTGGTGGCTTCCTGCTCACTGAATACGTTTGAGTATTCGGCATACTGGTCAGGTAAGCATGCATCCACCCCTGCTTGTATTGCACAACATAGTGGCAAATCTGGTTCCTGGGCTTCTTGGTAGCAGTGTTGCCTACAGAAAGAAGAACCCAATGTAACCGTTTGTTTTTCCCAATCTATCGCAGGGTTGTGGATCTGCAACCAAGGGACACCCAAGATGACACCAAAATTGGGAGCATCAATTAGGTCAAATACAAGGGACTCGGAATGTCCGTTATTGAACACAATGGTCAGTGGAGATGTTTGGTAACTAATCATTCCAGAGGATAATTCCGAACCGTCTACGGCCCAAATGGCTTCAGGCTGAGGTTTAGCTACAAAGGCAAGCCCCAATTGTTTGGCTAGGTGGATGTCAAAAAAATTACCTGTAGCACCGGAATCTAAGAGAACTGACATGGTGTATGGTTTGTTCTCTAAATACGTGAGAGTAATGGGTACAATAAAATGTTTAACCACTAGGACAGGTTTAGAGGAGATCTGTGGAGGTTTTGAGCTTAAGGAATCGATCTCTCTGTTCCTCAAGCTTTCGAGTTTTCCGAACTAGTAAGACTGCTTACTGATTGCCTTGGATTTTTTGGACGCACAGGACATTCTCGAGCAAAATGCCCTCCTTTGCCACAGTATAGACACAGATTGAGCTTCCTTCTTTTCTCTTTTTCCTCCGAGGATAGAGGCCCGCGTATTCCCCCTATTTGCATGGGCTCAGGGGCGTCTCTGGTTATGGGTTTCTCAGTTCTGTGGAAAACCATTTTGGGCCCAACAGTGCGAGGCCTTTCTCCTTTTCTCTCATGCAATCTATGGTCTAATTTAACAACCAGATCAATAAAGGAAGCACAATCCTCTGGTGGATCTACTATCTGGGAGAGTAGGTCTTTAAGTTCTTCACCCAACCCCCTGTAAAACAAAGAAGTTCTCTTGTCTTCAGGCCAGTGGGTTTCGGCTACTAGGCGATTAAATTGTGTTATGTACGAGAGCAAATCCTTCGACCCTTGTCGAAGGTTTAGTAACTCAGTGTCACTGGCTTGCATGTAGGCGTGCTTAGCAAAAAGACTTCTCATTTTTTCTTTGAACAGGTCAAGGTCATATAACAAGGGATCGTTATTCCGTACCAGCGGCACCGCCCATTCTGCCGCATTCCCGACTAGATAGGATATGATAAACGCTACCTTAGCAGAATCGTCCGGAAAGGACGCAGCTTTGCACAAGAACTGGAGTTGGCACTGGTTCATGAAAACTTCGTATTTAGAGCTATCCCCTGTAAATCTTTCGGGCATGGCTAGGGGCACAGGGTTAGGGGTGTTTACCGTGACTTGCACAGGGGAGGCCTGAGGATCAGGGCTAGCTCGTGGGTCTTGTTCTGTTGGGGAAAGTGTAAATTTGGCAGGCTGGATATAACTTTTGCGGACTTTAGGGATGGTGCCTGTTCTCAATTGATGGACTTCCGCAACTAACCTCTGATTTTCTGTACCTAATCTTCCTACTTCTGTCTGTAGGGCCACAAAAGCTGCCATTAAGTCTTCCATGGAAAGGGTCTGTGGGACAGGGCCTGACGCCTCCATAGATGTGTCGGAATTCATCCTCGCTCAGGGGAAGGAAAATTCGTGGGCTTGGCTTTCTGTTAGGAGAAGGGCCAACTTCCACGGGAGCGAAGACAAATCCCCACACCTCCAAGACACAGCAGCAGGAATGCGCTAACAAGGTAGACCACACTCCTATCTGCTGTATCCTAAAAGTATGAGGGAATTTACCCAAGGAGTGTCCACCACTCTCCTCATACGTGGGGTAACAGAATAGTAGAAAAGGCGTCTCCGGGGGGGGTGGTCCAGGCTAGGAAACAAAGATCAAGTTAGGAATAGACACAATTCCTATGCTTACATGAAACACCTGAAACACCATAAAACATTGACAAGTGTGATCACTCATGGATCTTACCCCAAGTGTAGATCGGGCCGGCGTCAACGATGATTCCAGGAAATCAGGGAGGGGTCCAAACAGGACTCACGAAGGACTCAACACACCTCTGACGCAAAGCAAATGGTAAGGGTAGGTGAGGTGAACTGGCCGGCTGACTAAAGAGGACCAGGCCAGCGGAGCAGTAACACCAAAACACCAGACAAAACACACACAAAACAGAAAAGGAGTGAGGGGCACCGACCGGCTGCACAGGGGGCGAATACAGCGGAGCAGCACCCACTCAGGAGGTGAGACACCCGGCCCCTAGGCGGATAGGGTGGAGCGCTCACTCTCAAGAGGAAAAAACCACTAAAGCAAAGGGGCAAACCAAAGAGGTAACAGTGGTAGCAAAACCAGTATAAAGCAGAGAGTGAACCGATTACGCCCGCAAAATGCGTGAGGAATAGCAGGGCGTCGCGTTCACTGAAAACGAAGCGGCAAAGAATACCGCTTTCACAACCAGACACCACACGCACACTCACAGGGCAGAAAAGCGAGTAGCAGAGGGTCAGGAGAATCAGATATCAGGCGACTAGAAGACAGAGCCCAGCAGAGCTCTAGACGGCAGCAAAGCAACTCGAACAGGAACCAGGAAGTGGGAAGGGGGCGTGGTCACAGCAAGTAAGCCAAGCAATGATGGGAGGGCCCAGCTCCTCCTTATCCCACTTAGGGAGCGTCAGGAAAGTACGGATTTTGACGCTAAGGGTTCAACTGAAAATGCACGAACCAGAATGAAGCACACTTGCCAATGTTAATTCCTAACACAACCTGCACACACAGGTTGTCAACAGACCATCAATAGCTGCCCATACAGGAAGTAACAGCTCTTCAAAAGGGAGCAATAAAACCTGTACCACAACACCAACACAGCGCAGACATATATTCGATTTACTTTCTCATTCCCAAAAAGGACGGGGCCTCAGGCCAATCCTAGACCTCAGATCTCTAAACAGATACTTTCTCTCACTGCCCTTCCATATGATCACTCTAAACAATGTCATTCCACTACTACAACAAGGCGACTTCATGTCCGCATTGGACCTAAAGCACGCTTACTTTCACATTCAATCAGTAATTTTATAATGCTCGACCACTCACCCGTTAGGGTCTCAAGGCGCTGAGTGGGGGTGCTGGATCTGCAGTTCAATCGAAGAGCCAGGCCTTGAGGTCCTTCCTGAATTGTGGCAGTGATGGTGATGATTGCCTGAGGTGCAGAGGCAGGCAGTTGCAGGTCTTCGAAGCGAAGTAGGATAGGATCTTCCACTAACTGTGGACTTGCAAATCTGTTGGATGTAGCCAAGGCCATTTGGGCGGAGCGGATATATCTGGTGGGAGTGTAGAAGAAGAGGCGGCGGTTAAGGTATGCAGGTCAGCATTGCGGAGGGCTTTGTAGGGGTGCGTGAGAAGCTTGAAGAAGATTTTTTTGTTGACAGATAGCCAGTGAAGGTCTCTCAGTTGGCTGGTGATGTGGTTGTGGCGTGGGATGTTTAGGATCTGTCTGGTGGAGGCGTTCTGGACTGTTTGAGCTATCAAATGCCCGTTTACCTAAGTGGCTTAGAAACAGTTACCTGAGAAAAGACAGCCCATGCCCAGAAGAACAAGCGTTCGCGAACGGTATTGTAAACAAGCGGGCGGGGAGGGAAACTGAGAGCGCGGCACAATAGCTACTCATCCACACACGCTTACGTACTGAGCATGCGTGTTGGCAACCTTGCCGGGGACATGGGCGGGGATGGAGCCGCGGCAGTGTCCGGGGCTCCTGTGAGCTGAGGGAGCCCCGCGTGTTGCAGACCGTGTGAAGGAGCGCACACCGCAGAGAGAACTCCCATGGAAGCCCACCCCGCCCGGTAAATGGGGCATGTTGTACGTGTGGAGCGCGCGTGACCATTTAAAAAAATTAAATTGCAGGAGGCTGACTTGCCTCGGAAGCGGGACAGGAGACGTGCACACCTCGTGGCTCTACATGCGGGTGCACCTGCTCAAATCGCCAATCGCCCTGCGCGTGCCCATCTCCTATCCCACTTCCGAGGCAAGTCCACAACAATAGAGCTCGCTGGCGACAACGCTTTGCGCTGCGTACGCCAGGCTAGACTTAAAAAGGGCACTTAAAATTGCTTCAGAAGGTAAACTAATAGCTAACGCATTCATCCCCTGTGCACTGGATGCAACTGATACAGCTGCAAGAGGTACTAACACCTCTCCTCATATGAACATGTCTGACTCAAGGTTTCAGGCTTCAAACAGAAGTGCAACAAAATATTCTGGCACTTTCTTTTGATTGAGAGAATCTCGATTTACATAGCGGCCGGCCACACTGGTTGTAGGCCCGTGTTTGTAATTTCATGCTAATGGAAATAAAGGTTCTTTATAAAAAAAATTTTTTTTTAAAAACAATGGGCCCGATTCACAGAATGAACTTAAGACTCAATCCTAAACTTACTACTATTTTGATATTCACAGAATGCACTTACTACTTTTGGCATTCACAGAATGAACTTACTACTTTTGGTATTCACAGAAGTTAGGATTTTGCCTTAAGTTTGTCTTAAGACAAACTTAAGACAAACTTAAGACAGACTTAAGACAACATCCTAACTTAAGTCTGTCTTAATTCTGTCTTAAGACAAACTTAAGACAAAATCCTAACTTCTGTGAATGCCAAAAGTAGTAAGTGCATTCTGTGAATACCACAATAGTAGTAAGTTTAGGATTGAGTCTTAAGTTCATTCTGTGAATCGGGCCCAATGCCAACAGGATCAGTTACACTCACACCACCACATGTCACAATCACCGGAACCACTTGATTCGCTCTCTCCCTGCTGTCCAGCCAGGCAATCAATTTTCCTGCTTTATCACCCACATCATAGAGCCGTCCCTGCTGTTCCCTACTCATCGTAACCAAAGTTTTATATTCTAATTGTTTAAGGCGGAGGACATGTAATGCTTCTCGAGACACCCCCCGCTCCAATGCAGTCTCCAGGTCTGTGATTTCAGTTTCGAGCTGAACAATTGCCTCGTTCTTACATTTCTTGGCACACCCCATCAAAGACAATGCCTGTCCCCTGATCACAGTCTTAAAAGTTTCCCACAACGAGACAGGTGAGGATACAGAACCAGCATTTTCAGTAAAATACAGATCAAATGATTTAATCAATTCAGCACGTGTCTTGGGGGTGAGGAGATACCAGGGGTTAATCGGAGCCACCCTGCCTTCGGCCCCGATGCTAAGATTAAAATGAAACCAAATAGGGGAATGGTCCGATATACCCCGGGCCAGGTGTCTAATCTCTCCAATCGAGGGGGACAGTGCCGCCGGTATCAGGAGATAATCTAATCTAGAAAGACTGCCATGAGCTCCCGAGTGAAAAGTGAACTGTGTTTGCTCTGGATGCATTAGTCTCCAACAATCTATGAGGCCCAATGTTTCCAGGCAGTCGCCCAACCAGGATTGCGCAGCAGGAAGATCTCGGGGGGGGGGATAGCGGTCTATCCTGCCAGAAATGACAGAGTTAAAATCACCACCCAGTATCAAAACACCCTCGGGGAGACCCAGAACCATCCGCCCCAGGTCCGTAAATGTCGTGGATTGCAAGCCCGGGGGGACATAAACTGACACCAACGAGATTGGTTTTCCCTCCCACCCCCCGACAAGTGCAACATATCGACCCCTGGCATCGAGGATCACATCATCAACTTCGAGGCGGAGGGAAACCCTAAGCAGAATACCCACTCCTCTAGAACTAGATGTAAATCCAGAATGGGCAGCAAGACGATAACCCCTTCTATTAAGAGCGTGACAAGTGTTTCCTATCAAGTGTGTCTCTTGTAACAGAACGACATCTGCCGAAAGGTGCCGCAACAGCTGCATAACCACCCCTCTCTTTATGCGATCACCCAACCCATTCACATTCCAGCATAATACCCTCAACCCTCTACCCCCCATCCAAATCCAAAATGAAGTCCCATCTCAAAACGAGCATCACACCAATGTCAAAGATAATGAAAGTACCTTGCCTTGAAAAAGAAAAAACAAACAATCCCAGAACAAGTCCCTCCCTCCCCCCAAGGTTCCCAACACAACTCCCCCCCACCCTGCACCTCTGCACCGACTCAAAAGCCACCCCAATTTGCAGTGTGCCTGTTGCCCTAGCAATTACAAACATGAACTAATCTACACAAAGAAAACCCCAGAGGAGGAAAGGGTCCCACCATCCCCGATACCTCCGAGGATACGAACGGAATGATCAAAAAAAAAAAAAGTCAGTGAACTCCGGCTGATCACGCTGAAAATTGTTCCGGACACAGGCACCATAATCATTCCTGGCCCTTCAGTCCCCCTTCCGCACCTCCAGCATGTTCCTGGCCAGCACGGCGAGTCGGCAAAGTGTCCAACCAATCACTCACTTCCTCAGGCCTGACAAAGAAAAATGTTCGATTGTCATATTCAACACGCAGTCGGGCCGGGAATAACATAGCATATTTTAGTTCCATGTCTCTTAGTCGCCTTTTCACACCTTGAAATCCCATACGTTGTTTCTGGACCGATTGAGAAAAGTCTGGATAAAAATTCACAGCGGCGTTCTCGAACTGCGTAGGGCCGCTTGTCCGTGCCGCCTGCAAAATGGCGTCGCGATCTCTAAAGTTGAAGATCCGTGCAATAATCGGACGGGGGGGAAGACCGGGCTTCGCCTGTCCCCCTGGCACTCTGTGCGCACGTTCGATGGCAAAGAATTTGCTCAGGCCCTTTGGTGCCAGATGATTAAGAATGAGGTCCTCCACTCGAAGATCAGTGGCGAGTGGACTAGATTCTTCCGGGACCCCAATAATACGCACGTTATTGCGCCGTGCACGGCCTTCAAAATCCTCCAGGCGACGAGCAAAAAAGTCATTAGCAGATCTAAGATTGCGCACTTCTGTTTGCAAGTCGGACACATCCGTGGTAAGGCTGGATGTCTTCAGGTCTAATGACTTCACTTTCTCATTCATCTTGGCCAAATCAGTGCGAATGAGGTTGACATCGATAGCCACCGTGTCCAACTTCAGAGCCAAGGCTTCATATTGTGTGCCAATAGAAGACTGAATACCAGCAATGGCGCCTATCACGTCTTGTAGCGTTAAGTCCGCCAACACAGCAGGATCGTCGACAATCTCCTCCCGGGTCTTAGGTGCGCCACCAGGGGATCCTTTAGAAAGTGTATAGCGATCCATGACATTCGTCTGGGTTGAACCTCCACGGATGGTGGTCTTGACCTTCCGTTTCTCACCCTCAGGCTTGCCCGTCATGGCTAGTCGGTGCCCCGAAGGGAGGCTTGGGAACTAGTCCTAATGGCTCCTTAGAATTCACACACGGGAATACAGGAGGGAAAGTTGAGCCAAGTGGAGTCAACAGCCAAACAGTCGCCCGCTCGAAACTCAATGGGCTGGCATCGGGGCTCGTCCGATCAACAGACACACCTCATATATGAGGCAGTGCGCCGGAGAAACGAAACCGAAAGTGAAGTGAGGCTGTGGTCTGATCTCCTCAAGCCGTTGTTGTTAAATTACGACCCGGGCACTGCCACCACTCAAGGTCCAGGCTGTTCCATGGAGAAGGCCGCAAATTTCAAGACGGCAAAGCTCGGGGACCCTGCGTCCGATTTCGACCCAAAAACCTGCTAGTACATCAGCCGGGTTGTGTCTTCAATGATCTTCCATCAAATCAGGATATTGTACAGGATAAATGCGGGAGACAGCGAGGGTCCTCGGGAGCCCTGTGCTCACGCGGCCATCTCGGATGCGCGCGAAGCTCCTCCCATACAAGCCGTAGTTGATGCTTATTTATCCTATGCAACTAACAACCATTAACAAAGCCAATAGTCCTGACTTGTTGTAGGTATGATATTACTTTTTGCTCATATATCTGGATACAATGACAGAAACAGCAAAATACAAGTCGGGCGGCACACTATGCGAAGCCCAGATTTTTCGCTTATGTGTTTTTAAGCCACACCCTTAATTACATTGGCCACGCCCCTTTGAGAGATCCCCCCAGTTTTTTCACCCCACTTAAAGCCCTGCTTTAGTAGATGGGGCTGTAGGTTTGCTGCTTTCACCCATCACTTCGTATCTCTGTGCAATGCATGCTGAGCATTTGTGTATCATTACTATGAGCTACATCCAGTTCTCTCACTGCCGTACTGTCAGGGCTTCGAAGCCGCCTATTGGCAGTTTAGGAGCTATATATAATCAAACAGTAAAATACAGTGAACTTTTGGTTTTGTAAAATCCATTGCTCTGTATGTGGACAAAAATATGTTTTTCCGATCGGATTTAACATTAGCTCTCAAACTGAACTCCAGGGTCCCGCTTGGGTCACGCCGCCACCGGCAGCGCCAGGAAGGCCGGTGCAGACTTCTTGGTGTTCACCAAGAGTCTGGGTCTCTGGGAACAGTGACAGCTAAACAGCCGGGCACAGTGCGTCTACATACGTTCCCCAGGCACAACTCTCTCCCATAAATGCACCTGTAACCACTTCTACAGTAGTTACGTGAACGCTCTCTGGCTCACATGACTGTGATTTACAGCATGAGGTTGACACATCACGCAAACCCGAAATGACACGAACGTCATCTTGTCACTTGTCTGGATGGAAGGACATAACTAGCTCTGAAGTCAGCAGCTCTGGACATTACGCCACATCATCTCTCCACTCGTAAAGTTTAATAGTTAGTAGTTAGTTCTGTGTTAGGTAGCTCGAACAGGAGAAATGGGCTGGTTGAAGCTGCCCCGGCATTTATTGTTTTTACAAATTAACCTCAGAGGACAAACATACATATTTTTTATACCCCTGCATTTATGGCCATCAAAAAGGGTTAATAAAAACTGTCAAAACACAGTTGACAAACATGGTAAAAATCACTGGCCATACACAAAAGGCATGCACTCCGTGGATCACCTTGCCCCATGCACTTTCTAAGCAATTCCAATAGTTAAGTCCAAAAAATATGAATGGCCTACATAGTGAAACTGTGGCCTGGTTAGCATACTGTGAATATCTTTCAGGACCCCAAGCGCGTTCCGGCTGAGTCTGACATTTGCATTTCATAATTCATATTTCGGCTTTAATGCTCTTGAGCCCGCCCGTAAGATCTGTGCCTCTTGTCTCGAATTCATGTGTTGACTTCAAACAAACAATGGTTTTGTTTTATTGCAATTAGCGGCCGTGCTTAGCAGAGGTGGCAACATGCTGAAAAAATGATTGAGAACTTAAACTTCAAACGAAAAATACTTAAGCCTGGTACTTTATCGTAATCATATTGTTCAGCCAGACATGATTTTTGCTGAATAATAATTCAGCTTTTGTTGTTTTACTATTAATTAAACCCTGTACCTCGACGGCAAATGAAAGACGAACAAGAGTGCAGTTGTGTGTTTGGAAAGGTGACAGTGAAAAATGAAACATACCCCGCAGATCTCCGTTTTACAGTACGCGGATGATATCGTATTGTTAAGCCAAACCCCAATCGGCCTACAAAGAGCGATAAATAATTTAGCAACCTATCTGGACCAGGAAAATCTGGAACTTAACGGAAAAACAAAGGTTGTCCGCCTGGTCGATTCACACAACATTAAGTTCAAATGGACAGTAAAAGGGACGAAGGTTGAAGAGCAAGGGTCATATAAATACCTTGGTATTACAATAGGGCAGGGTACAATCCACAAGGAGCACAAACTGGTCACTAAAGCAAAAGCCCAATCATTAATCTTTGCTTATAGACAACTAAAAAGTAAATTGGATTGCCCAAACTATAACCATCTTTTAAAAGTGTCAGC
This sequence comes from Lissotriton helveticus, assembly GCF_964261635.1. Taxonomy (NCBI): domain Eukaryota; kingdom Metazoa; phylum Chordata; class Amphibia; order Caudata; family Salamandridae; genus Lissotriton; species Lissotriton helveticus. Next base: position 48,579,879 of record NC_136069.1, read on the forward strand.
GCAAAGTATGCCTACTCTGTCATATGGCTTAGTCACTTGCTGTGGCAAGGAGGCGGAGTTACTCAATGATCTCCAGACAAGGATCTACAAAGCCGTTTTTTGATTTGCCCAAGTCAGCTTCTCCATCCCAAGTCCGGCTTGAATTTGGCCTTCAAAATCAAAAATTTCGGAGCATCAGCGGGTTTGCAAAGCTTTGCCACAAATTCCGCTCCGCAAAACCAGATTCAATGGATTGCCTATGCTGGGAAGAAATCAAGCTCCAGATGGGCCAAGAAACATCAAGCTTATGGGGAAGCTATTCGAGAACTTGTTTGGCCGACCTGGATATACAAGCAGAGTGGGAAAAAAGTCTAGACAAAGCAACTGTTAGTAAAGTGATTAACGACGCAGCAAAAAAGAAATCCTTTCTGGAGGACAAAATTATAACTTCTAAACGTAGGCACGGGTGGACGGTCATCTTAAAAATTATTGAAACCACAAGCATACTTAACATCTCACTTTAGCTGGCATTTAAAAAAGTCTTATATAAACTACAGGCTGGGCTTGCACGATTCGAAAGACCTACAGCCGTCCTGGAAACAACCCAAACAAGTATCTCAGTGTCGCCTGTGTGGCTATCAAAAGGAATACCAAATCCATCTTTTTTGCGTTTGTCCTGCAGTTACGGCTTGGAGGAGATACTACTTAAGAGCTATTTTCAATTAACTTAAAATCCGCACATGTAGGCAAGCCGTAATACGCTGGATGGACGGTTCCTCTATAATCCTGGCCTGCCGAGGAGTAAAATACTTAGCAGAAGTTAAAAAAACTATTACTCCAAGCTGATCAGGAGGAGATCAGAGAGGTCTAACCGACAGGACACTGTGTCAATGGAACAAGTTGTGCAATAAACGGACTGAAAATTAAATATACTTAGAATTTAACTGGTTAGGTGTCATAGATGTTGGACTACATTTTAATTATTGTATTCTTAGTATTTTATGCGTTGGTAGAGTACTCGTACTTGTAATCAACAGGATATAGTATTTAATGTAGTTTGGTTTCAACTGTGGATGCAAATATATTTAATTGTTTTGGATATTTGTAACGATTTTAATTAATCATACAATAAATTTGAAACATATCCCTCATATATAAGTTTCTTCTAATAAAAGCCCATCGGAAATACAACTGCGTGAGCTATCAAATGCCCGTTTACCTAAGTGGCTTAGAAACAGTTACCTGAGAAAAGACAGCCCATGCCCAGAAGAACAAGCGTTCGCGAACGGTATTGTAAACAAGCGGGCGGGGAGGGAAACTGAGAGCGCGGCACAATAGCTACTCATCCACACACGCTTACGTACTGAGCATGCGTGTTGGCAACCTTGCCGGGGACATGGGCGGGGATGGAGCCGCGGCAGTGTCCGGGGCTCCTGTGAGCTGAGGGAGCCCCGCGTGTTGCAGCCCGTGTGAAGGAGCGCACACCGCAGAGAGAACTCCCATGGAAGCCCACCCCGCCCGGTAAATGGGGCATGTTGTACGTGTGGAGCGCGCGTGACCATTTAAAAAAATTAAATTGCAGGAGGCTGACTTGCCTCGGAAGCGGGACAGGAGACGTGCACACCTCGTGGCTCTACATGCGGGTGCACCTGCTCAAATCGCCAATCGCCCTGCGCGTGCCCATCTCCTATCCCACTTCCGAGGCAAGTCCACAACAATAGAGCTCGCTGGCGACAACGCTTTGCGCTGCGTACGCCAGGCTAGACTTAAAAAGGGCACTTAAAATTGCTTCAGAAGGTAAACTAATAGCTAACGCATTCATCCCCTGTGCACTGGATGCAACTGATACAGCTGCAAGAGGTACTAACACCTCTCCTCATATGAACATGTCTGACTCAAGGTTTCAGGCTTCAAACAGAAGTGCAACAAAATATTCTGGCACTTTCTTTTGATTGAGAGAATCTCTTTGGCCCTCAAGTAGACACGTTACTTGAGAAAAACAAAATATATAATGATACGGCTAAAGCCAGCGGGTGATACAAACTTCGACCCAAAGAGGGAATTTTCATGGCTCCTCCTAACATGGAGCAGCAAAAAAATACACCTCCTCTACATATCAGCGTCCCCACTCGCAAAATACATCCCCCAGGGGATCTCATAGAGGATCCTAGAGAGAACAATTCCAGAAGCAGAGGTAGAGGCGGTTACAATAAAACAGCCGCTACCACCCCAAAACTTTGACTTACCTGCCATTCCCTGCGATCATATTACACATATTGGGGAAATACTTCATCAGTTCTTTCCCACATGGCAACTATCACCTCTGACCAGTGGGTGTTTGATATTATCCAACATGGTATTTGCCTGGAGCTCATTTCCACACCTCCAAACATTCAACCTGCACACACAGGTTGTCAACAGACCATCAATAGCTGCCCATACAGGAAGTAACAGCTCTTCAAAAGGGAGCAATAAAACCTGTACCACAACACCAACACAGCGCAGACATATATTCGATTTACTTTCTCATTCCCAAAAAGGACGGGGCCTCAGGCCAATCCTAGACCTCAGATCTCTAAACAGATACTTTCTCTCACTGCCCTTCCATATGATCACTCTAAACAATGTCATTCCACTACTACAACAAGGCGACTTCATGTCCGCATTGGACCTAAAGCACGCTTACTTTCACATTCAATCAGTAATTTTATAATGCTCGACCACTCACCCGTTAGGGTCTCAAGGCGCTGAGTGGGGGTGCTGGATCTGCAGTTCAATCGAAGAGCCAGGACTTGAGGTCCTTCCTGAATTGTAGCAGTGATGGTGATGATTGCCTGAGGTGCAGAGGCAGGCAGTTGCAGGTCTTAGAAGCGAAGTAGGATAGGATCTTCCACTAACTGTGGACTTGCAAATCTGTTGGATGTAGCCAAGGCCATTTGGGCGGAGCGGATATATCTGGTGGGAGTGTAGAAGAAGAGGCGGCGGTTAAGGTATGCAGGTCAGCATTGCGGAGGGCTTTGTAGGGGTGCGTGAGAAGCTTGAAGAAGATTTTTTTGTTGACAGATAGCCAGTGAAGGTCTCTCAGTTGGCTGGTGATGTGGTTGTGGCGTGGGATGTTTAGGATCTGTCTGGTGGAGGCGTTCTGGACTGTTTGCAGTGTTTTTTGGAGTTTCTGGATGGTGCCGGCATAGAGTGCATTGCAGTAGTCGAGTCTGCTGCTGACTAGCGCATGGATTACTTTTTTCCTAAACTCTGTGAGGATCCACTTGAATATCTTAAAAAACAGGAGGATGAAACTGCATGATTTTGCAGTTCATTGAGAGCGAGGAGTCCAGGATGATGCCAAGGTTTTGTGCGTGGTCCCTGTGTGTGGGGGTATTCCAAGTGCTGTGAGCCACTGAGACTCGTCCCAAGCGGAGGGGAAGGAGCCAAGGATGAAGAATTCAGTCTTGTCCGAGTTACGCTTGAGGCAGCTGTCCTTCATCCAGGTGATGACTGCCTTCATCCCGTTGTGGAAGTTGCTCTTGATGGCTGTGGGTTCGTCTGTAAGGGAGAGAATCAGCTTGGTTTCATCGGCGTAGGAGACTATGTTGAGTCCGTGGGTTCTGACGATGGATGCAAGCGGGCCATGCAGATGTTGTAGAGGGTAGGGCTCAAGGTGGATCCTGGAGGCACTCCGCAGCGATCTCTATGGGTTCTGAGTTGAATGGTGGAAGTCTGACACTGCATTCAGCCGGTGAGGAAGGAGTGGGTCCATTCTTTGTCGTGGATGGTGGCCACCAGGAGTCTTCCCAAGCAGAGGTTTTGGGCTCCAGGATGAGGACTACAGCCTTGTCCCAGTTGAGCTTGAGGCAGTTGTCTCTCATCCAGGCAGCGACGGCCTTCATTCAGTCGTGGAAGTTGTTTCTGGTGATTGTGGGCTCCTTGGTGACTGAGAGGATCAGTTGGGTGTTGGCCGCATAGGAGACAATATTGAGTCCGTGGTTCTTGACTGTGGGTGCAAGCGGGGCCATGTAGATGTTGAAGAGGGTAGGGCTCAGGGAGGATTCCTGAGGCACTCAGCAGCTGATCGCTGTGGACTGTGGGTTCTGACTTGAACCGTGGAAGTCTGAAACCCCCCCGAGGACCACCCATGAAACCTCTGCTTCATTCTAGACTTCTCACTCTCATTGAACTGCCAGATCAACGCCATCTCCTCATCATGCTTCCACGCTTGTCGTCTGCTTCAAAAGGCCTTCAGGCCAGAAAGACGATCACCCATGCTCTCAGCAGCAGCATACTCGACTACGGTAATGCACTCTACGCAGGAGTCAACCAAAAACTCCTCAGAAAGCTACAGAACATTTAGAACGCAGCAGCCAGACTGGGCCTCAACAATCCCTGCCCGGAGCCACATCTACAACACCTGTGAGAACTCCACTGGGTCCCAGTCAACAAGACTCACATTCAAGCTCCTCATGCACGCATACAGGACCCTCCACGATGCCGGACCAGAATACCTCAACCACACCTCTCATTCCACGTACCAACCAGACTCCTGCTCCACCAAACTGGCCCTTGCCACCGTTCCAAGAATCCACAAGACCAGGACCGGTGGACGATCTTTCTCCTACCTCGCCGCCAGAGCAAAGAACACCCTGCCACTTAACCTCATGGTTATCCCCATTGCTGACTCAAATCTAGAAGGACCTCACGGCCTGGCTCTTCGACTGAAACTCGGCGCCCACAAGAAACTGCTGCATCCCCCTCTCCCCCACCCACCCAGCCCCTTGAGATCCTCACAGCTGAGTAGTTGTGCTTAATAAGCACTGATTGATTGTGTGAGGTTTCTGTGAAGAAGGTTGATATTTCTGTGAAGAAAATGACGTCCGGGGAGAGCAGGTCCCAGAACATTCCAATTCACCCAGAACATCGACAGAACCTCAGATTTGTATTGAATGGGAAGCACTTTCAATTCAAGGTACTTCCGTTCAGGGTCACTACAGCATCCAGGTTGTTCACCAAATGTCTAGCAGTAGTAGCAGCTCATCTACGCAGACAAAACATACACATTTTCAAATACCTGGACGATTGGCTCATCAAAAGTTTAAACTATCAAAATTGTTTTAACACAGTCAAACTACTATAAACCTACTTCATTGTTTAGGTTTCACAGTCAATGCAGTTAATCTGCAACCACTTCAAATACAACCGTATCTCGAGCCATCCTCAATTGTCAAACACGGATAGCTTACCCAAATTTAGCAAGGATTCAATCCTTTCGAAAGCTTATCCCGCAGTTTCAGCCTCATCAACTAATACCAATAACACAGTAATGCATCTCCTAGCCACCATGGCATCATGCTCAGCCATAGTATCATATGCCAGTCTGAATATGCACCATTTGCAGGAATGCTTAGCACATGATTGGTCTCAAGCTATGTTATGTTATTTTAATTAAACTTCTATAGCGCGCAGCTGCCCCAGCAAAGGGGCGTCCCGGCGCTTTGACCAGCAGAGAAGCCAGCTACCAGCGAAGGTAAAGGGAAGCAAAAACAGTAGCAAGGGTAATAGCGAATGGTCAGATGGAAGATCTAGTGTTGATCAACCGTCAAGCTTACAACACTCTGCAGTGGTGAAATTTGAACGATCTTCTAAAAGGACAGCCTTTCCTAAACCTAGTTCCACAGAGGGCTATAACAACGGACACATCACTCACAGGTTGGGTAGCGCATTTACAGGAGGTAACTGTTCAGGGTCACTGGACACCCAGTCAAAGTCATCTCCATATATATTACCTAGAGCTACTAGCTATTCTTCCAATTCTGAAAGCATTCTTCTGCACCTCAAGGTAATTCTCATCCAAACAGACAATATGACTAACATTATCTGCAAAAACAGGGGGGCATCAGGTCACCTCAATTATTTCACTTAGCACAGACCATCGCGAGGTATGCTCTCTGATCCAACATTTACCTACATGTGAGTACATACCAGGTGTGGACAACAACTTTGTGGATCTCCTCTTGATTGATTCCGGTCCAGGGAAGACATGGCTTGGCAGTTCAGGTTGAACTGTTCCCATGAGGCACAGGGTCAAGACTGATTTGCATATGGCCATGTCTGAAGTGGGGTGACGTGGTGAGCAAAATAACGATGGATTAAACCCAGATCTGAGACTGGGGGTGAATGTTTTGCCAATGTGCAGCATTCCGTCCATCATCTTGTGTTTTGCTGTTCGCCCTATGTGGGAAGGGTATGCCCAGACGAGGGTCCCGTGCTCACTACGCCACTGGAGTCAAGCTATCCTGGCTGATAGCCAGAAACCGGTCCTAGGATGCTTGATTCCGGTCCAGGCAAGACATGGCTTGGCAGTTCGGGCTGGACTGTTCCCATGAGGCACAGTGTCAAGACTGATTTGCATATGGCCATGTCTGAACTGGGGTGGCGTGGTGAGCAAAATAACGATGGATTAAACCCAGATCTGTGACTGGGGGTGAATGTTTTGCCAATGTGCAACATTCCGTCCATCATCTTGTGTGTTTTGTTAATCAGACATATACCTATTTGCGACGGCAGAAAACGCCAAATGCCCAAACTTCCCCTCAAGGTTACAACACCCACATTCCAAAGAGAATGCACTATAGATGAATTGGTCAGGGATATTTGTTTACGCTTTTCCACCTCTCCCTCAGCTTCCATTAGTGATTCGCAAACTCCGACAAACATCTCTGACTGTCATCCTAGTGGCTCCCACATGGGTCAGACAACCATGGTTCCCCACACTACTAGAACTCTCAGTAGTCCACACCAGGTACTTCCCAATTGGCAGGAGCGACAAACCCAAAACCAGGGAGCGGTAAGGCACCCACACCCCAGATCTCTGAATCTTCCAATCTGGGTGCTGAGGTCTTAGAGTTCGGATACTTGAATTTACCTCAACAATGTATGGATATTCTTAAAAAGGCAAGAAGACCCACTACTAGAGCATGCTATGCGGCAAAGTGGAAACAATTTGTTCACTATTGCAGTTCAAAGGATATTAACCTCCAGCAAAACCTCAAGACATTGCCTGTTACTTTCTGTATTTACAAACCTCAGGGTTAGCTTTCACTTCCATGAGACTACACCTAGCAGCAGTAGCTGCATATCTACAAAACAGGGAACAAGCTTCTATATTCAAAATTCCTATCATAGCTTTTCTAGAGGGTCTCAAAGGAGTTATCCCACCTAGCGTTCCTCCAACACCAGTGTGAAAACTCCACGTTATCTTGACAAGGTTATTTGCGCCCACTTTTCTTTTTCCACAACATATTTTATACATTTTTTGTTTTTACATTACATGGTGGCCAACATGGCCTACCCAAACTTGCAGCGCAATAACAACCCATTGCCCACCCCCAATGCTATCAGCATATGTTATTGAAGTCAAATCTACCATTTCTATCATGAACAATGTTTAGTTTTTTTTAAATGTTTTTATTGGTGCAGTAATACTTCAGTGTCATATACATAATCAAAACAACATTATCTTTCCCGTTGTGACATTGCATCCCATCTTGTACACGGGTCGGGAATGTAGTCTGCGCTACCCTTACAACGGCGTCATATGTCGGCAAGCTCGTGTGTGTGGAGTCAGATATCATGAAGCACCTTGGATACTCACTCAATGTATGTTGAGGCGTAAGTTTCAAACTCCAATAGTATTGAGTTCCAGTCCAGTGAAATGTGTGTCCTTCTAAGCCTTCTACGTTCCTCCCTTTGCAGTTCCAAACCTTCTGCCTTCCCCCACCTCAGCACCTCACCGTGCCAGGTCGCGATGTCTGGCGGCCTTGTCGATTTCCATTTCATCGCTATTGCACGTTTCGCCAGTAGCAGAGCCAAATCTGAAAACCTAGAGGCAACACTCCTCTTCTTTTCGGTGTGTCCCAGACCCAAAATTCCATATAACAAGGAGGTGTATGGCCTACCCGGTGCCACCGCTGCCATAGTCTCATGGATCGTTAACCAGTAATGTCCAAGCTTGGGGCAGTCCCAGAACATATGTATAAGACCTGCGTCAGCCAGACCACATCTAGGGCAGTTATCTGCCGACTCAGGGAACATTGCGTGTAATCTGTGCGGAGTTAAGTATGCTCTATGGACTATCATCAATTGAATGTACTTAAACTTCGGGCTTCGCGCCACTCTCTTTGGATATTTTAGCACCCTTTCCCACTCATTGTGCCTCCTGTGCCGTCCTCGTGTCCTTCCCGCCGCTTGTCACCCTCCCCGCTCCCCGCCACTGCTCCCCTGCGGACCCGCCCAGCTTCGTTCGTCATTCCCGCCCATTGGTCCACCCCGCTCCCGCCTCCCAGCTGCCCCGCCCTCGCCCTGCCCCCCACTACGCCATTTATGGCAGAGTCCACGCATACGCGCCAAAGGTAAGCCCGTCTGCGCCTGTCCGCGCCTGGACCGCGCCCAGGGCCCGGACCCCTGGCCCCCACCGACGGAAGCCGACCCGACTGTCCTACGACGCCACCGACCTCATCGCACTCAACACCGGCAGACTCCCGGGCTGCTACCGATCCACCCCGAGACGCACCCACGGACTCTTCTGCTGCAACTCCTGCAAGTTCACCTGCATCCGGACCTGCACCACTCCAGCAGTGCCCAAGACCTCGACGAGCAACAGCAGCAGCCACCTGAAGTGCATCCTGCTCAACACCCGCTCAGTCCACAGACACGCTGTCGAGCTCTGGAACCTGATCGACACCACAACCCCAGACGTCGCCTTCCTCACGGAAACCTGGATGAACGCCTCCTCAGCGCCCGACATCGCCATCGCCATCCCGGACGGCTACAAGATCATCCGGAGGGACCGCGTCAACCAGACAGGAGGAGGCATTGCCATCATCCACAGGAACCACATCCGCATCACAACCAACACCGACGACACCCTCGCACCCGCCGAGCACCTGCACTTCCAGATCCACATCAACCCCAAGACGACCCTCAGAGGCACGCTCATCTACAGACCCCCAGGACCACGCACACAATTCAGGGAAGACATCGTGGACTTCGTCAGCCCGCACGCCCTCCCCTCCGCTGACTACATCCTCCTCGGGGACCTCAACTTCCACCTGGAGAACAACAACGACCGCAACACCACCACCCTGCTGGACAACCTCGCTAACCTCGGACTCAAGCAACTGGTGACCACCTCCACCCACTACGCCGGACACACACTCGACCCCGTCTTCTCCTCCAGCAAGGACATCACATTCAGCCACGCCACTGGACTCCACTGGACGGACCACAGCTGCGTCCACTTCAGCTTCAAAAGGACCACGATCCACCACCAACAGCAACAGGTAGCACGCAGAAGCTGGAACAAGATCACAGCCGACCAGCTCGCAACCTCCCTGAGCAAGAACCCACCCACCAGCGCTACGAACCCCAGCCAAGCGGCCACCAACCTCACGAAGTGGATCAGCGACTGCGCAGATGACCTAGCCCCCCTGAGGACCCCGCCTGGCAGACCCGGCAGCAAGAAAGCCCCATGGTTTACCGACGAACTCAAGAACTCGAAGAAGAACTGCAGAGCCCTTGAGAAAGCCTGGCGCAAAGACCCAACACCGGACAACATGACTGCCCTCAAGCTTGCCACCCGAAAACACCACCAACTGATACACACCACCAAGAAAACTGCATTCAAGGAACGACTGGACAACAACGCACACAACAGCAAGGAACTCTTCAACATCGTTAAAGAGCTCTCCAACCCCAACGCCGGAAACAACGACATCACCCCCTCGCAGGACCTCTGCAACTCCCTCGCCTCTTACTTCCACAACAAGATCGCGGACATACACAACAGCTTCTGCACTCAACCGACGCACGCCACGACCGAACCACCACCCCCCACCACCACCCTCCGCGCCTGGACCCCGATCAGCACCGAAGACACCGTCCGCACGATGAACTCCATCCACTCCGCATCTCCGACGGACCCTTGCCCTCACCACGTCTTCAACAAAGCAGACGCTGTCATCGCACCCCACCTGCGGGACATCATCAACACCTCCTTCGACACCGCCACCTTCCCGGAGAACTGGAAGCATGCGGAACTCAGCGCCCTACTAAAGAAGCCATCAGCCGACCCCACCGACCTCAAAAACTACCGACCCATCTCGCTGCTCCCGTTCCCAGCTAAAGTCATCGAGAAGACCGTCAACAAGCAGCTGGCCGCCTTCCTCGAGACAAACGGATCCCTCGACATCTCGCAGTCTGGCTTCCGGGCCAACCACAGCACCGAGACCGCCCTGATCGCAGCCACCGATGACATCCGAGCTCTGCTCGACAATGGAGAAACAGCGGCCCTCATCCTCCTTGACCTCGCCGCAGCCTTCGACACTGTCTGCCACCGCACCCTAGTACAGCGTCTCAGCAACGTCGGAATCCAGGAGAAGGCACTGGAGTGGACCACCTCCTTCCTCGCTGGAAGGACACAGAGAGTCCGCCTCCCCCCGTTCAGATCAGAAGCCACCGAAGTCATCTGCGGCGTTCCTCAAGGCTCCTCGCTCAGCCCAACCCTCTTCAACGTCTACATGAGTCCCCTCGCAGCCATCGCACGCCAGCACAACCTCAACATCATCTCCTACGCCGACGACACCCAGCTGATCCTCTCCCTCACCAACGACCCCGCCACCGCCAGAGCCAGCCTACACGAAGGGATGAAAGAGGTAGCCGAATGGATGAAGAACAGCCGCCTGAAACTGAACTCGGACAAAACGGAAGTCCTCATCCTGGGATCCTCACCTTCCGCCTGGGATGACTCCTGGTGGCCCCCCGCACTAGGCAGCGCACCCAAACCTACAGACCACGCACACAACCTGGGCTTCATCCTGGACTCCTCCCTCTCCATGACCAGACAAGTCAACGCCGTCTCCTGTCATGCTTCAACATCCTACGCATGCTACGCAAGATCTTCCGGTGGATCCCCACCGAGACCAGGAAGACGGTCACCCAGGCCCTCGTCACCAGCCGACTGGACTACGGCAACTCCCTCTACGCCGGAACCACCACCAAACTTCAGAAGAGACTCCAACGGATCCAGAACACATCAGCACGACTCATCCTGGACATCCCCCGTCGCAACCACATCTCCGGACACCTGAGAGACCTGCACTGGCTCCCAGTCAACAAGAGAATCACCTTCCGTCTCCTCACCCACGCACACAAAGCCCTGCACAACCAAGGCCCAGGATACCTCAACAGCCGCCTCAACTTCTACGCTCCCAAACGCCAGCTCCGATCGACCGGCCATGCCCTCGCCGCCGTCCCCCGCATCCGAAGAGCCACCACAGGAGGAAGGTCCTTCTCCTACCTCGCCGCCAAGACCTGGAACTCCCTCCCGACCCCCCTCCGCCTGACCCAGGACCACCTCGCCTTCAGGAAGCAGCTCAAGACCTGGCTGTTCGAGCAGTAGCAGACCCCCCCTCCCCAAGTGCCTTGAGACCCTCCGGGTGAGTAGCGCGCTATACAAATGCTTTGATTGATTGATTGATTGAGAGCTCTGCCTGCGTCAACTTCCCAGCGGGACCGGAGGGGCTGCAATGACACCGCTCTGCCCACCCGTATTCCGTTTGTCAGCCATTTCGTCAGGTGACTGCCCGTCCCCATCAGGTAGTGCATTGTGAGCAATCTGTTTGTAACTGGTTCCTGTCCGTTTCTAGCCCAGTGCGTGGTGATGTAATGTGTCAGCTGTGCATGTGTGAGGAATAATTCTCTCGGGGTGTGGTGTAAACTGGTGAAGTCCGCATATGTCAGTAGGTTCCCTTCCGAGAAAAAATCCCCGACTTGTAGTACTCCTGCATCATGCCACGCTTTCAGCCTGCGTTCCGTGAGTGTACCTGTCCCCAGAGGTATTCCCAGCAATGGTATTGTGGGCGCGTACGTGGAAGTTTTATTAGTGTATTTTACTGCCGCCTTCCAGTGTTTTAGTGCTAGCCTGAGTAGAGGCGGGGCAGTGTTCAGTATCTTGGCACGTGGGAGCAGTAACCGGTGAATGGTCCCTCGAGCTCTATCAGAGTCAGTCATATTAAGTTCGTGTAGGTTGCATCCCGCTAGCCAGTAGGCCAGCCACTGTAGTTGGCATGCATAACCATACGCAATCAGGTCTGGGACTCCCAACCCGCCCCCGTCCGTCGGCAGCTGTAATTTCGCTAGAATGATTAGTCTCCGACCTGTGCCCCACACCAGTTCCGTCAACACCATGTTTAGAGCCTTAAAAAAGGCCATGGGTAACAAAATAGGTATATTTGTGAAATAATATATCAACCTGGGCAGTACCACCATTTTTGAGATCGTTACTCTACCCGCCACTGAGAGCGGTAACGTGGTCCAGAAGCGGACTTGTGTCCTCAGGGTACTAAGGGCCTTTCCCAGATTACCCTCTAGTAGGTCCTGCGGTCGCTTATAAATCTGAATACCCAGGTATTTAAAAGTCTCAGGTGCAACCTTGAAGCTGTACGGCATAAACTGTAAATGGGCATTCATAAGGGGCCTGTGGAAGTAGTAGCCATATGATTTATTTTCATTGATCGAAAGGCCTGAGAGGTCCCGGAAATCTCTAAATATTTCTGGCAGTGGCGTTAGAGGGCCCGTCACATCCTTAAGAAACAATAAAATGTCATCCGCATAAGCGGAGATGATATGATGGGTATGAAGACTGGTTATTCCTCTATGAACCGCCATAGTCCGTACCTTTATTAAGAGGGGCTCTAGGGCGATGATGAAGAGTAGGGGAGACAATGGGCAGCCCTGCCTAGTACCTTTCGCTATTTCAAATTGCTCAGAAATACAAGCATTGGTCCTGACGCGCGCTGTGGGGCCGTGATAAAGCAATCTCACCCATGCTATGTATTCAGAAGGAACGCCGAATTTGGCCAGCACTGCGAACATGTAGTCCCATCTCAGAGAGTCAAAGGCCTGTGTAAGGTCTAAGGAGATACACCCCTCATTTCCTCCATCTCTACCATTCAGTATCATCAGCCGACTCAGCCTTCGCAGATTCAGTGCGGTGCTCCTCCCCGGAACAAAACCACATTGGTCTGGGTGTATTATGTCCGCAACACAGTGAGATAGTCTGGTTGCTAGCAGTTTACTGAGAATTTTGTAATCCGTGTTTAATAAGGATAATGGCCTGTAGTTCTCCAGTTGTAGGGCATCTCTGCCCGGCTTCGGCAAGGAGACTATCAGTGCCTGTAACGTCGAATCAGGTAACGTGCCATCTGCCAGGGCTTCCCCGTATAACTTGTGCAGTCTCGGGGCCAGGATATCAATATACGTTAGATAAAATTCAGCCGGCAGACCGTCTGATCCAGGGGCTTTGTGTCTTGGCATTGCCTTAATGGCCTGCCTAACTTCTGGCAGTGTTATGGGTTTTGAAAGTTCAGTTCGTTGTGCCGGTGTAAGTTGTGGGATTTGTACTTCCGAAAGGTGGGACATGCGTGCCGTATAATTCCGCGTAATAAGCCTTGAACTTATTATTTATATCTATTTGAGGCCGTATTGTCCTCCCATCTTTATCTTTCACTTCCGTGATGGGGGTGCTCTCTGGAGTGTTGCGTATTAAGCGCGCTAGCAGAGGGCCCGCCCTATCAGCCTGTGTGTTCTGTTTATTTGTATATTCCCTATAATCTATCACCCGCAGTTCCTCTAACAGTTCTGCATGTTGGATATGTGCCTCTTGGAGTTGAGTGAGGTTACCATCTGTGCCCACAGCTTCGTTCTCTAGCATTGCCAGTACGCCTTCTACCGTCTTTAGTTTGTCCAGTATCATACGTTTGACACCCACTTTCATGCCAATCGCCACTCCGCGTAACGTTACCTTAAACGTGTCCCATTCGATCTGTCTGGAACTGGCCGTGTTCTCGTTTTCGGTAAAGTATATGGTGGTAGTATCCAGTAACGCGGAGCGGAAGACCAAGTCCTCTAATAGGTTGGGCGGTTAACGCCATGTTAGTATCGGGGTAGGAATCCTCCCCCATCTCAATGTTAGCTCTACTGGGTTGTGGTCTGACAACGTCTTGCCCATATGTAACACTGTTGTTATGGACCCGGTTAATGGTCGTGAACAGAAAATACGGTCAATCCTAGTGTGTAGTTTGTGAGGCAGGGAATAAAATGTGTACTCTCTATTAGCCCTGTTCATTACCCTCCATGTGTCCACAAGGTCCCACCCGTCTGCCCAGGACGCCAGTGCCTCAGCTTGTCTTCTACTGTCTGTAGCATGTAGTGGGGGGTGCGACCTGTCGAGTGTGATATCCAACACTGCATTGCAGTCTCCTCCTATCACCCAGTCTTGTGTCACCCAACCTGATAACACTCCACTGAGATCCTGAAAGAACTTCGACTGCTCCGAGTTAGGAGCATAAATACAACCCAGAACTATGCATCTACCGTCCAGTATCACTCGTAGGAACACAAATCTTCCTTCATCATGAACAATGTTCTTAGACTCTGTATAGGGGAAATGTGGATGTGATAGGGGACCAGGAGCCTATTGAACCTCAGTCAAATCGCTTTATCTCTGTGTTAAGAAGGGAATTCACTGAAGGGACCAGTGCCAAAACTATGTCTCTGTGGTGTGCCCACCGCTGCCATATCATTGTGTGCTTCTGCAGGCACCCCCTAGCACGATATACCACTATTTCCATTCCCATACAATGACCCATTCCTTGCTCCCATGTACCCACAGTAGGTAGCGACACATCCTTCCATAGCCATGCAAATGTCATGTTTAGCTAGAGTTAAGCCCGGGAAGAGTAAATATCTTTTATATCTATTACCTCCAACTCCTTCTGTGCTATAAAGGAATATCAGCTTTGGGTAAAAAGGAACCTCCCAGGATAGGACCTTCTCCAGACATGTAACCCCTGCGCCAAAAACTCCAGAGTGTTATGCATTCCCATTCCTGGTGTAGGAAGGTGCCCTCGGTCACCCCACATTTTAGGCATACCGGCGAGGTAATGGCACCCATGAGCCACAGGCGATAGCTAGTGAAGTAAGCTCTATGAAGGAATTGCAATTGGATAAGGCGTAGTCTGGACGGTATCGCCACTTCACGTAGCGCCATAAGGGCCTCTGTCCAGTTGTCATTGTTGAGTGTGGGTATGTGCCCCTCCCGGTCATTCTCAAGGTTGGAAGTGTAGATGCACTATGTGTCACTATCACTAGGTGCTGGTAAAACTGTCTTATTTTATGGGTACCCAGATCCCCAGCAGTAGTTTGCCCTCCAGTGAGTTGAATTCTGGTAAGTTGTGAAGATCACATAGACAGGGGTTAATAGCATGTCGTAACTGGAGAGATCTAATGAGTTGGTGTCTATGCAGTGTCTGTGGTTCCTGAAAAGATTTAAGGACTAAACCCTGTATGATATCTCTTAATGTTAAGATGCCAATAGCATCCCACTGCCGAAACCACGACAGAGACGTTACCTGGCCCAAGAAGTTCCCAGCCAACAGTGGCGTCATCTGAGTCAGTCAGGCCCACCACCCTATCCGTATTAGTGTCCGATATACAGTCGAAATACTGTTTGGGTTGCATGTGGAATAGGACTACCAATCTTCCCACCATAGAGGAAGTGTATGAGCGAAACGTCTCCCCTCACCCAAAGCTCTATCGCGTACGCTGGATCTGCCCACTGCGCATACCACTATTCGTTGATAAGGAGGAGATGGGACACTGCATAATAGAATAGATGTCTGGGTTAGCAATGCCCCCATTGAAAGTAAACTGGACGCAAGTCCGTAGAGCAATAAACACTGCTCCCCACCCCAAAGAAACTGTGTGAGGGCTGCAATGACCTGCTTAAACCATATTGGGTGGATGGTGAAGGTATAGTTCTGTAAATGATATAACATTTGTGACAGAGACCATTTTAAAGATCATTGAATGGCCTAGCAGAGAGAGAGACCTGCCGGGACCACTCTTTGACCTCGTCTCTTATTCGGGGCAATACGAAGCAATATTGCGGACACAGGTTATCGCAGGGTCAGGAGCAATATATACCCCCAGGTACTTAAAGCTGGTGGCTGCTATATTCAAACTGGAGGTCCAAATCCTATCTCTTGTTGACTCATGGAGTTGGAGGACGGCCTCCACTGCCACATAGCGACCATAGGTATCCACCCAGACCCTCTGAGTGATATAGGAGACCTTGCGATGGATTAAAATGGGTGTGCCCCGGTAGCCCCGTGTAAACCCAGAGTGGAATACCTGTGTATAGCCAAGGCAAGCTAGGCAGGGTGATTTTGTCCCCATAAGGTGGGTCTCGAGTAAGAGGACAACGTCCGACTCCATATGTTTGGCCTGCTGGAGGACTGCCCCTTGTTTAATTTTATCCAGTACCCCTCTCACATTCCATGTTAAGATGCCGAGTTGACCCCCTGTGCTCCCTGATGTGCACATAGTCATGTATATCGGTGGTAGAGAATGATTCTCAATAAGTGTATGTCAAATGTGGGATGAGCAATGGGACTACAAATTTTCAAGAAACAGAACATAGGTGCAACAAATAACCCCTCCACCCCCCCCCCCCCTGCACCCATACTACACGAAACTGGAAGCATCTGTCGTGGTTTGCTCCCCTACTGAACCCCAACCGGGGAATTGGGAAGGAACACCACCAATGGATCCTACTACCCCAACACCCAAGGAGCATGGCCACTAGAAGGGATTCCTAGGAATGACTCTCCGAAGTGTTAGTTTTATAAAGGGCGTCCCGCCTGCCCCGGCCCATGTCTGGTAAGCACACTAATCTCCCTCAAGGCAATTGGCCCACCCAATGTACACCTCATGCACAGGCAATATAAAGGAGGAGAGAGCGTGTGATCCCCTTAAAGGCTGGAAATTAAAAACAGTTGAGTAGTTGAAGAGAAATATAATAATCAGTATACCAGTCCCACATAGGATGTCAGCCCCTTAAGACCGTCAATGGTCATCATTTGTACGTGAGCTTCTCCAGGACAAACAAAATCTATTGGGCACTTGGAGGTGGACTTCTTGGAACGGTTACGTTGATCACTTTGTGATGAGTCTAGTCTAGGTAGAGTATGTGGTTTGATCCCCACCGATTTGTCTATCCACTGGAAGGCAACCTCTGAGTATTAAAAAGAAATGTCTGGGAATTATAGACTATGCTCAGCCACCTTGGATATAGCAATCTTGAGGGTTCACAGCTTTTGTTTAGCGGCAAGGAAGGAGTGTCTCTCTTGCTGGACCAATCTAGTATAATCGGGAAAGATCATAATGTGGGCAGATTCATATATGAAATATGATTCTTGACTCCGGACATATCGCATGATAGCGTCGCAATCTAAGTAGTTCAGGAGTTTTGCAATAAAATGCTGGGGTCGTACAATGGGGGGGGGGGTTCCTCACCAGGGCCCGGTGAGCCCGTTCAACCACAAATCGAGATGACAGGCTCTCTAGTGGTACCGCAGATCTCAGGCACTGCATCAGGAATTGTCCCCCAGAGGAACATTTGCATCCATCAGGAATGCCCACAAAGCGTAGGTTGTTGTGTCACGCTCGGCCCTCTGCGTCTTATACCCACATGGCCAGCTCCTTGGTCGTGGTTGTTAATGTTGTGACCTTCTACTGCAAGGTTGCCACTGAGTCCTCTAATCCAGACACTCTTGTTTCTGCCTCTGTGATGCAATCAACCACCTTGCTCGGGAAAACAGATTCATGTCGGAGCCCACTGCCCAGTCTTAGCCTCCACAGCCTCCCTTGATTGACTAATGGCCGCATGCAGCATGGCATTGTTGGGGTAGCCCGACTGGGATCTCGCCCGGTCTGTACCACCAGAGTTTGCACTTGTGTACTGGTCCATAGTACTCTGCTTTGCTGAGGCTGGTGGTGGTTTATCCTTAGACATTGTGGGGGCAGCTTCAATTCACCGATGGATGTCTGGCCTCCCCTCCACTTCTAGGGCCATCGGTCCGCAGCGGCAGCAGGTCCTTCATCTAGCGTTATACTCGGGCCACCCCAGCCGCAAACTGCACCAGGACCTGGCCTGGCCACTTCCACAACAAGGGGTTGGCCGCAGTGCTGTACCCACTAGCTGAGCATTGCACCGTATCAGCCACACGGATGATTGCGTTGCCACCGCTACCCCCACGGGGAGAGTCGAGACCCAAGCAAGTTGGGAGGGATGGGAAATTCACGCAGGCCCACCACAGCCGCACACCCCCAGCTGGGCACTACCTCCCAGGGTCAGAGCCGTCCTACCATAGTGGCGTTAATATTCTGCTGCTCCATATGTAGGCCTCATTCCCTTGCCATCCCAACTCGTAGAGTGAGGATAGCAGGGTTTACTGGGGCAAGCCACTGGGATCTACCCGCTCCCCAAGCTGTCTTTTAAGTGCCAGCAGGGGGCCTTCTGCCTGTGCGTGCCAGATGCACCAATATCCTCTGAGGCAGGAAGGGTATACAGCCCGACCGCGTCAACAAGCCCCAACTGGGTGTGCCTGCCACACTGCACCTGCCAGCCACACCCATCCGCCGGCCTCCACTGTCTCTGGTAAATGTTGCAGCCCATCCTCTCCCTTCTGTCAGGACCAGGCAGCGCACCCGTTCTCAGCCAGTGCGGGTCAAAAGGTCTCAGGTATTTTGAGGGGGCACCACACGTCTCCTCCTTAGTGTGTGGGCTGCTCTACAGGCTGCCGGGGCAGCGAAGCCCGGGGCCTGTGAGTCACAAGGCCCCCACAGCAGCCTGCGTCATGTCCTCCGACCACGGACCTACTCAGGCACTTCACTCACCATCGTTCTTGATCCGCAGGGCCGGGGAGTCCTCAGGGCATTACCAGCAGACTTGACTGGGCTTTGACAAAAGCCACAACGCCGCACAGGCCCGCGAAGTGAAACCAGGCCACACCACGCTCCGCCACTCTTCCCGTGATCCACACACTCGAATTTGCAGGTATCTATTAGTGCCACAATACTGGAGCCACAGGGGGTACAACTGGTGTCCTGAATGGCCGGATGGCAGGATAAAAGTCAAATGCTGAATTAATTGCAGGGAGCTCACTCAAGGAGTGTCCGCCATCTTGCATGCCAGGTTACGCCCCCATACGGTCCACCTTTCGAACTTATATTCATGTCCTCTGCAGTACCTATCTTGAAAGGTTACTTTTCTCATTGCAGTCACTTAACTCAGACGTGTCAGTGAGCTTCAGGCATTAACTCTAGAAGAACCATTCTTTCAACTTCATAGAGACAAAGTGATACTATGTCCCAACCTTAAATTTCTACAAAAAGTAGTCTCACAGTTCCATTTAAACGAATCTGTTGAATTGCCAGTATTGGTTCCAAAGCCTGATTCAGTCACAGAAACAGCTTTACATACACTAGACTTAAAAAGAGGACTCATGTATTATATTGACAGATATCTAAAGCATCGATTTCATGTAGAATTGTAAAACACACCCAAACTTGTTATGCCAAAGCTAAAAGAACTCTTCTTATCCCTCCAAAAGCTCACTCTACTTGAAAAAAAAGGGAGCTTCCATGACCTTTCTGGGCAATAAACCCATGGCTGACAAATGTAAGGCCGCTACATGGAGTACACCACATACATTTACAAAACATTACTGTGTAGATGTTATAGCCCATCAACAAACCAATGTGGGCCAAGCGGTTCTAAGAACATTATTTCGAGCAAACGCTACCCACCCAGGTTAGCCAATGCTTTGAGAGGAAAACTGCTTTACAGTCTATGCTAACCAGGTGTATCTACAGCCACACATGCCATCAAACAGAAAATGTTACTTTCCCAGTAAGCAACTGTTTGTGGCATTTAGTGCTGTTGATTCACATGCACTCACCCTCCTACCTGGACACCCATGTTGGTTATGGTTATCTAAATCAAATATTACGATATCTTCGCATGATCATCTCACTAGGAAATCATTATTGTTCACACTCCATCCTCACTAGACATTTCAGATCACTACATAATCAAAACAGTAATCTTCTTTCCTTTTGTGTATTAGATACAATTCCTGTTAGGGGGAGATCAGGTCCAAGAACTTAGGCATCTTGAATCCAGAATCTTAATACAGTGTCACACCAAGAACCCCACTGGTCATAATGGTGACGAGGAACTGGCTGTACACCTAGGGTGAATATGGATAAGGCCAAATTTAAAATAAGCTGCAAATAAAATGTTCTTGATTTTATTTCACAATAATTGTATTCTCACTATTGTTTATAAACACTTATTTTGTTGCTAAAACAAAGTAACACATGAGGGTTTACATGCATCAATCAATTTACATTTACATTTTTAGTCTGTCTTTTCAGATTTCCTTGTGAATATCCTATACAAGTGGAAGGCAAAACAAGCAAAATAGATCTATAAATAGAAGACTTAAGTCACTCTGTTTGAAAGTGCTGAGTAGCAAGATCTACTTTTTAAGACTATGAACGCACCCTGTGGATACTGGTTTATGTAGCAGCAGATGTGTCTCTATTTGACTAGGCCCACTGGGGCAGAATTGGAAGGGTGATGATATGATATATGTAGAATAAACCCACTACGCAAAAGGCATCAGAAGTGACATCTTGGCCCACTTGGCAAAATGCTGACCAAATTAATCATTAAGTGCTGAATGCGCATTACGGTAGTTTTAAAGAACCCTGTGACCGAGCGATTATCATCTTGCCTCAGTGAAATATAGGAACTTACACTAGTGCGCTGATATGGGGCAACAATATCAAGGTAGTGTGTTGACTGAAGCTACACATTATGAATTAATATGAAGATTTGAGCACAGGGTGGGCTGTGAAGTATTTACTCACAAAATAACTTTAACAAAAATAAAAATTTTCAAAATATCAAACTTTATTGAAACGCGCTTATTGGACAATGTAGAGTAGCGTCTCAGCTCATTTGATCGATTCTTAAATAAGCAGCTATAATCTTTTATACTGCCCCCACTTGCAAAAAGTGATGAATTTAGATTATCGAATGAGCATGTTTGCTCGAATAATGCATTAGTTACAAACTGAATTCTGTGGATTGTTAAGGCAATGTCACATGGTGTATTATTTAAACGATGTTTATAATTGCAACAAAGTTAGTCGTGAGCAAGGAACTTCGTGCTCCGAAATGTTTAGAGTTGTCTTGCCAATAAAGAAACACGCTTTGTAAGCAGTTTTGGACCATGGTGTGTTGTTTTCACCAGAGGAAGTAACAGCGATTTGTTGGGATTCATAGGGGCTCGCCACCCCGCCGCGTACCGCTGTCTCCAAGTGGCTTGGGTCAGAGCGACAGTAATGTTTGGGATATATAACAATGCCATATATATATATCCAGCTCTTTGGGGAGTGTCCAACACAATGAGCGGCACATGAGAGCAAAACAGCTTTTCCCCACAGTTTTTATTGGTTATGGAAATGCACACATCATTACAACACCTGACTCCCGCCATCCGTCGCTTTTCATTTACTCACTTCCTCAAGAATGATTTAGAAATATGTGTTAATAAAGTGAAGGTGTTTCCCACTACCGGCGCTCAAGGACAGCAATTATCCCTTTGAAAAAGAAAGCCATTCGAAACGGGTCAGGGCTTTGGTCCGCTAATTCTAATGTACTGGATAACGTGTATGCTGGACCAAATAAAGTGATTTTGGGGAAAGCTCTGCTATGCTTGAGTGCTGCCTAATCTTGGACATCCCCCTCGTAGCTGAATATATGTGTATATGTGTATATATATATATATATATCTCTTTACTGATAAAACCAAAGGTTACAGGGAAATTGTAGATAGGCTCAGATTTCACTCGTACAAAACCGTAGAAATTCAGCAGTTATATGTACCTCAGCTAACTAAAAATTCGGCCCCCCCCCATGCACTGCTTATGACCTCAAAGATTACATCACTCATGACATGGTCAGTGAAAACATGGATGACATCTCAAATGACATAATTTAGTGGGGGATTTATTCAGCTGAGTCCCAAGATGGCAGCCAATATTTCCTGGTTGAAGTGCCGGTATCCAATGAGAGCTTTGCAGATCTCTGTAGAAGCTTGTTATTATTCGCTAGGGCTTCGCAACCCGAGATATCCACATTTGGATTTCCTTTAATATTTCCACAACTACTGAACATATTTACACCAAATAACTGAAAGCATAATCTGTGAACCAAAAGCGGCCTTTCTGGCAAATTCGGTGTAATTCCATCCAACAGTTGTCTAACATTGGGAAATGCACTTTGTTTTACCCTCCTCTCCTTTTCTCGGCCCCTGTTTGATGGATCATTCCGAAACCTTCCATGCACAACTAGAATCACCAGGGCAGTTTGTTTGGAACATTTTGTGAAGATTCGTCAAACGTCACCAAAGATGAAGGCTAGTAAAAAAAATAAAAAAATAAAAAAAATCCTACGGAAACATGGTCCTAAGTATAACTACCTACCAGGGCTGGACTGGCCATAGCGGGCACCGGGCATTTCCCCATTAGGCCACGAGGGTGGGGGCCGGTTTTGGATCCCTGGGGGGCCATTTTTGTTACCGGGGGTTGGCAATATCGGCCCCCTGTAACAAAATCGGCCGAAACCAGCCCTCGCAAACTGCTAGGCTGCACTCCCCCCTCACCCCAAGGGGGTGCAGTTTGCCAGGGCCGGTTCTGTTCCCAGTCAGGTCCTTCTACCTACTGGCGACTGCCAGTAGGTAAAATACATCTCATCCATCTGAGAAAGCAAGGTTCCAGAGGCTGAGGACGTGGCAGTCTGTGTCGGGCTCTGGATCCCTCAATATAACCAAAAATCAATCCTCAAACGTGAAGGATGTTGTAGACACTTGAAATTTCAATGAACTTTAATCACATAGTAAAGTTGTCACCAACACTTTTCAGCCATATTCGTGCACTGCTGTTTGAGGGATGAGGTCTCCTCGGCTGTAGAGGTTCCTTGGGGTCCAACAAGACCTCCAGTAAGTCTCTCACAGCGGGATTGCTGAGAGTTCTTTGGAGCCCATGTCCCCTCTCTCCACCACTCTACAAACGCACCTACTGATGCACTACTGGTTGGGGGACGAAGTCCACATTAGTCTTAAGGCCCTCAGGAGGGAAGGCTATGTCATCCCCCTACCAACACTGCACCGAGAAGCGCATTTGCAGAGTGGTAGAGAAAGGGGGCCCCTCCAACCACCTCTTATCAATCCCTCTGCATGGGACTTACTGGAGGTAACAGGAGCTTGTTGACCCCTAGGGACCCTCAGCAGCCAAGGGGACCTCATCCCCAACTAGCAGCGCACCAGGAGGCTCGATTGCAGAGTGCCGCAGAAAGGGGGCAGGGCCTCTGAATTTATACCAGTAGCATTTTCTTTTTTGAAATTATAAAGGAAGGGGGCCATGTAGCCCCCTTCCCTTGGCTGTATTTGGCCCCGGCGACCCAATCCCCTGGGGCCAGGAATTGTATTGTGTGGATGGGGTAGGGGGGCCCCAACCCCAGGCTGATTATGGCCCGTGAACTCTATCCCCTGGGGCCAGACGATTCATTTAGATAAAATAATATTTCTTCCCCGATCCAATTTTGGCCCCTGGGACCCATTCCCCGGGACTTGCCCTTTATTTAAAACATTTTAAAATAAATGTGCGCCATGTAGCACCCCCTTCCTGGCTGATTTTGGCACCGGGGAGCCCCCCCTCCCTTGGGGCCAGCCCTTTATTTAAATAAATAAAAAAAGGGAGTGGCTGTGCAGCTGCCCTCCCTGGCCATTTTCAGCCTGTGGGACCTCATCCCCCAGGGCCTGCACCTTTTTTCATTTTCATTTACAAAAAAGGGCGATTTCGGCCGTAGGGACCCCAACCCCTGTCTGTAGTTTGGATGCCCTGGTCCCACCTAGGGCACCCACTTTTTTAAATGTTGGGAACGGCAGAGGGAGCGAGCCTCAGCGCCCCCCCTCGGTGCCTGCCGGCTCTTACTGTCCTGCAGGAGCCAGCATTGCTTTACGACAGAGGGTGCTGCTAAAAGGCAGCTCCCTCTGTCCAAAAGCAATTCTGCTCTGCTTCGTGCAAGCAACAGCATTTTTTCTGATCTTGCTAGCACAAAGGGGAGCAGTGTTTGCTATGGCTTTGCAGGAGCCGCGCTCCTGCCAAGCCATAGCAAACAGTAAAGTCCCCGAGGTGGGCAGTGGGAGGTGTTCCCGAGGACCATTGTTGGCTCCAGGAAGGGGTTCCACTCCTTTGCTTTAATTTGCCCCAGGGAAGTGGTGGTCCTGAGGCTGTGGTGAGCCACGCGCCGCTGCTTTGTTTATAGATGGAGCCCCGGGGAGGTGGCGGCCCGAAGGACTTGAGGGGGTCCAAGAGGCCCTCCATTTATAAAACTATAAGCCCTGGGGAGGTGGTGGTCCCTGGGACAGTAGGGGAGGCCATACAGGCCCCCCACCAATGGAGCGGACCAGCTATGGTGGTTGCAAGGGCTTTCCCATGCAACCACCATAGCGTTCTGATTCCAAGCCCTATTTACTTAAAAAAGTTCACACAGTTTACCGTCAGAAAATAGCGCCCCTTTCAAGTAGGTGCTATGAAGGAGCAATGCTTTAATTTCTCCTTCCTTTTCTGACTTTGTATGTGTGTTGCACTGTACGGCACACAAAACTAAACAACTGCTAAACCACTTATATTCTCATTAGTAGGTGAACATACTGAGAATCCAACAACATGTACCTTAGAATTCTTATTCTGTCTAGAATTAATCATTTTCTTTTATTTTTTTTTACATACCAAAGACTAAACAATTTACCAAACATTGCATTTAAATATACATTGTACTTCAAAACATCATCTTATTTTTTACAAAATCTTAATTTTATAGAAAAATTATAACATTCTTCATAACCATCCTCACTTCATACTTGCTCAGGATAGGGCACCCTACCTCCTGGAAAGACACCCTCAACGTATCCCGTCCAGTGTCTCGGACAATGCACCAATCTCCCTGTCCCTAATCTATTGTCCCATGAAGTCCATCCCTTAATTAATAAATTAACATAACTCCTTCAAAAGAGCCTTTGCTGTCGCCAAAGCTGTATTCTCCTTCGTGGGATGAGCCTCAACCTATTTATTGAATGCCCAGGCCACCACTAACACAGATTTCAGATTATTCACCCATTCCATCTCAATGAAATCCATTCGAAGGACTTCAAAAGGGAAAGAAGGGGGGGGAGCAAAATTACCAGGCGGTGTAGGAGCACCTTTACCGGGATTGTACATCATACACACTGTGCAATATTTCACCAAATGGGTAGCTCTCTTTGGTATATTTTCATTCTGCCATACAGGGTCTAGCATCTTACCCCTAGAATGAATGTGAGCTGGTCCATGAGCCATAGTTTACACTACAGGAAGGACATATGCATCTGGCAGTATCTATCTCTGCTTCCCCGTATGATCTACCCAGCATTCATGGTCATCCAATTGCACTGTACTTTTCTGCCATATTGCTAACTCCTCAACTGTCACCTCGCTCTGTATCTCTTTCACATTATCTAGTGTGTCCTCAAACATCGTAACCTCTGGCAGGACCAGCTACAAACATCTTTTTCATCTTAGATCGGGCCGTCTCTTTAGCTGTCTGATCTGCAAAGGTGTTTCCCCTTCCCATAACATCAGTGATCGCTTTGTGAGCGCTACAATTCACTATTGCTAGTTTATTGGGCAGAATTAAAGCCGACAAAAGCCTTTTTATCAAGGGGCCATATTGAATATTCAGGCCATGTGAACTTAGAAATCCTCTCTCTGCCCAGAGCCTCCCAAAATTATGAGCCACTCTAAAGGGATACTGGCTGTCAGTATAAATATTGACCACCAATCCCTGATAACTCACAGGCTCGAATGAGGGCCACTAACTCTGCAGCTTGGGTCGACTGATAGGGAGCCTGTGATGTCTCAACTACCGTGTTTAGTGTTGTGATTGCATAAGCAGCAGTTGTGGTGCCATCCAATAACTTAAAACAAGTGCCATCGACATTTAGTTCCACTTGGAGGTCAGATAAGGGAACATCAGTCAAATCTACCCGTCCCTTCGTCTCCTATTCCGTCTGAAACATACAATCATGCATGTCACTATCCTTACTTTCGGAAGGGAGGTACAGTAATGTGATTGGGTTTAAGGTGACACATCTTTCAATCGGAATGTGTGGTGCAAAGATGGTTAGCTCATAGCTAGGCAGACATGCACCAGTAAGGTGCTGTGTCTGTGTTCTGGTCAAGAGTATATTCACAGCATGAGGTACCATAACTGTGAGATCAGTATCAAGGACAAGCCCTGCCGATTGTTGGATAGAGACGGCCACAGCCACATCGCTCTCAAACAGCTCGGGAGGGCTTTTGCACACAGCCTCTGCTTACCTCCAAAGGCCTGTGTTAAGACAGAAAGCGCTCAACCGGCCGACTCGTGTACATATAATATGAACGGCTTGTTGTAGTCAGGTGTGCCAAGCACAGGAGCCGAGCAAAGCGCAACCTTCAATTGCTCAAAAGCTTGTTGACATTCAAGTGTCCAAGGCAAAATTTCATACACATCTTTAGTTGTTAAATACAATAGCAGTTTTGTTAGTAGGGCAAAATTTGGTATCCAATGACGACAATAGGAAGTAATACCAATAAAGGCTCGTCCAAAAAGATGCCTGCTATTTGGGTGAACAGGGATGCTAAAGAAGGCATTCTTCAGATCAATAACGGAAAAGAATTTAGCAGAAGAAGGAATCATTGATAAAACAGCAGTTATGTCAGGGACCACGGGGAACTGAACCCCAATTTTATTAACTTCACGCAAATCAATCACAAAACGATAAACATCGACAACATCATCAGAGAAACCAGGAGTCCTCTTAAGAATTGGAAGAATGAGACTATTACACATGTTTTCTGCTGTCTCCTCTCCTGCCTTAATCAAATCTTGTATTATTTGTAACAACGCCTGTTCTCCTGCATGCAAAGTTTTATACTGAGGAATATGAGGCAAAATTGCATTTTCTTTAACATTAATAGAAACTGGAGGTATCTGCAAAAGTCCCACATCATGTCACTTGTGGCCCACAACACAGATAGTACATCCTTGAAGTCAACTATAAGGGGAGCATCTTTAGACAAACACTGCTTAGTACTAACCACATTTGGATCCATTGTCATATAAACACCATCAGGAGAACAATACATAGTAGCATGCAACTTCTTCAATAAGTCTAAACCCGACAAGTTCTCTCTCCAATTTGATGTTAACAAAAACGGCGAATCAACAGTGAAAGGACCTACAGTCAAAGCAAAGAGTTTGGAGATGGGGCTCACGACCGGCACACCAGAAAAAACAACCAAAACATTATTATGGCAAGACAGGGCGGACCCAGTGTACAGTGACCCTGAAACAGAACTATTCATTTCTCCTATATCCACTAAAAATGTCTTCTCCGATCCATGCAAATCCGCAGTAATATAAGGTCTGCACTGATCTACAGGTATCAGAACTGGTCCCTTACCTTGTCACTGGCTGGCTTCGCTGCAAGACATCCCTGTCACCTTGTCCAAATCACAATCATCATGATAATACGATCCTCCCTGAGCGTGATCAAAGTAATTTTGATCGGAACGGATCTGCGATGTCCCAGTAGCCGGATATCCAACCTGATCATATGCTACTTGGCCTCGTCCTCTCGCCCCCATCCTCTAGGAGCCGCGACCTTTTGCAGCAAAACTGGGCACTAGCTGCACCAGTACCCCTCCTCCTTGCAATATGTGCTTTGATTTGGGGCCACAGGTACGGCATTTCGGCCAGTACGAGAAGGCTATCTGGCCGGGGAAATATCCCGACCCCATCCCTGCCCTCTAGATGCCTGCTGCATCAATACCTTGGTCTTCAGCTCCTTTGTCTTCTTCTCTACCCTCCCTTTTTCCTCGTTCTCTCTATGCTCATAATACTGAGCCATACTCAATATCACTGAAGGGGTAGAAGTAGCCCAGGTGCCCTCGGCAGCATGCAACTGAGTCGCAATCTCTGGGAGCAAATTTGTGACAGACCTGTCCCTGGCTGGCTTAGCTGCAATTTAGTAAAAAACAAGGGGGGCAATGAGGGCTTGATAAAGGTCCATCGTACTAGCCCTGGGTAGAACTAGAAGACAAAAGAGGTACGGTGTTCCTGGGTGGCCAGTTGGCCACCAGGTGAGTTCTTAGAGTGGTGGGGACGTTGGGAGTACCTCCATTCAGAACTAGGACCCTCACACACCCAGCAAGCTAGGTGTCATGCTTCATCATACGGGGCTGCTCCTCGTCGAGCCGGCACTGCAGTACTAGACGGGCACCCATAAAGGGGCTCTTTATCAGAGATCTTTTGTTACTTGCAGTATAGGTGCCGTGAGTGTGAGGGGCCTTATAAGATGTAGATGTGGTGTGTGGGTTAAAACAGGTAAGGGAATCCTCTATAATTATTTTTATTCTGGAGAGGTCACAACCTGATTAAAAAGTAAAAGGATGAAGGAGGGCAACTATTTTGTTTTAACCTGACAAAAATTACGCTCTACCTCTTAGTGGTCAACAGGTTTCTTGGCTATAAAATGTCTCTAATAGATCAGTTGGCTATTCCTCAGGACTAGTGACTAAATGAAAACTATCTACAGTGTGTAGTGTGGTTCTACATACCACTTCTTCTCTCGGTAGGACGTTGCCCCGGAGAAAAGCAGCCAACCTCTGAAGGATTCAAGTGCTGCTTCATCAGACCGCAGCAGAGCATATGGACACTCAACGTAGTGTCGCTGCTCTCGCTCAGAGCAGTCTGGCTCACCTACACGCTCCGCTGCGTCAGGAAGTAAGCAGGGGAGCATATATATATATTTACACACACACACATATCCATATATATATATATATATATATATATATATATATATATATATATATACACACATACACAAACACAAACGTCTATTTCCGATCATTCTGCCTCCACCCACCTTAACAAGGTAGAGCGCATTCAGTGGGTCAAGAATCCTACTAATAGCTTCTTGATACACTCAGCAACAGCGCAGTCACCTTAAGTGTGGATTTAATCATTCATGTTTCACACAGCAGAAAACCCAACACTTTCTGACTGTCAACCAGACTTTATCACTGTAGGTATCATTTTGGTAAAACACCTTATAAACAGAAAAAATGACGACAGTCAAATCTTCAGCAGTGAAGATATGCTATAAAGTAACAAATACGCTTGGCATATCCTTATTTTGGTTACATAGTACTACAATCCATAATAATCCATTACTCTCCCATCTATTGCGGGGAAATTCAAATTATTTGGAACATATTTGTGTTGCGGTACAAAAGGGGGGGTGGTGATGGACGGAGCATCTGAATCAATCAAACACTCACACCCAGTCAAAAGATCTGGGTTTAATCCATCACCGTTCTTTAGCCCACTCTGTCACCCCAGTTCAGACATGGCTATATGCAAATCAGTCTGACCCTGTGCCTCATGGGAACAGTCCAGCCCGAACTGCCAAGCCACGTCTTCCCTAGACCAGAAACAAGCTTCCGAGGACCGGTTTCTGGCATTCCAGCCGTCTTCAGCACGGCTTGCTTGAATCCAGTGGCAAAGTGAGCAAAGGACTCACGTCTGAGCATACCCTGCCACACTTATGGCAGACAAAAGCGGTACAAAAGAAGGTGGTGATGGACGGAGCATCTGAATCAATCAAACACTCACACCCAGTCAAAAGATCTGGGTTTAATCCATCACCGTTCTTTAGCCCACTCTGCCACCCCAGTTCGGGCTGGACTGTTCCCATGAGGCACAGGGACAGACTGATTTGCATATGGCCATGTCTGAACTGGGGTGGCTGAGTGAGCTAAAGAATGGTGATGGATTAAACCCAGATCAGTTGACTGGGGGTGAGTGTTTGATTTGCTCAAATCCTCCGTCCATCATCCCCTTTTGTATATTTGTGTTGCAGCAATAAATATAGTAATAGCCGAAACTGGGGGAGGAAATGCAGTCATTGACTCAACATATAGATAAGTGCCCAGTAGGGCAATTTAATACTATTATTATGCATGGGCACAACCTTTAGCATAAAGACATATGTAATTGGAGTGTTTAAAAATGCCAAGGGATCAAGTAAGACCATTAAGTTGACATTTGAAATACTGCACAATCTTTGTTCCCTTAGAAACCTATGCTGTGTATTAAATCATGAAAATTATTCTGCTTTAATATTACTATATTTATAGCTGCATTTATTCACACAAATAAGGTTCAAAATTATTTGTTTTCACCACTAAGAATGGAGCAAAATGAACTATTATAGATTAGTGTACTATGTACCTTAAATAAGTATATGACAGGAGTATATTATTTTATATTATGTCTTCACTTTCGTTAATTTTGCAGTTTTTTCTGTTTATAATGTTTGTTTTACCAAATTGGCTGCTACCATGAAAAAGTATCTGGTTAGTAGTCGAAACATGTTTTCTTTGCTGTATGGGAATAATAAATAAATAAATCTACACAAGCATCTTTATTTTGCTGAGTGCAACGGCATAACAAGAAGATATTAGCTCTCTAAATTGTTAGGGCTGGAGGCAGAGGGAAAGGACTGACCAAACAAATAAATATGTATATATTTTGTTGGAGAAAGATATAATACATCTAAATAATTCTTGAACATTACACTAAAATATTTTAACTATTCTATGCACCACACTTCCTTGAACCTAAAACATACTAATCACCCCTACACACTACCATGAACCCAAAGAAACCATTTTGCCTCAAGTATAAGCCCAAAAATAAGTGCCTAGTACCCATCACCACCTCTGACAGAACCCTAAAAAACCCTTACAGTCCCCTAAACTGTTTATCCATGAAATCCTGTAATACCCATATTCACTAGTCATCCCTGAACCCTAAAAACCTTGATACCCCTTAAAACTATTCATCTATGGACCCTAAAGCTCCATTACTACCCCTATACTTTAGCCATCTCTGAAACCTAAAAATGTCTTACAGCCCCTTACCACCACCCATTCCTGAACCCTAAAACCCTTACTATCTCATACCACTACACATCCATAAGCCATAGAACCCTTAACACATTTTACCACTAACCACCCTGAATCCTAAAACCTCTTACTACCCTTAACCACCACCCACTGTTAAACCCTTAAATGCAATGTAAATGTAATTCGGTATATCTTGCCTTGTTGTAACTTCACTCGTTGTAGTGGTAAATGTGTTGTAGTGAATGTGCTGTAGTGATCCCTCACTGTAGTGGTAGATTACCACAGAGACAAAATTACTGTTAACTGCCAGGAACAACAAGCCCCAACTGGTCAAAACCAGGCTAAATGACGTGAAACTTACCCACTTTATACCCCAACTTTCGTCTAATGACAAGTCACTAGAATTCACCTGGAGCACAAATTTCACCCTTAAGGAAAACACTGCCAAGAAAACAAAGCAGGCCTGGGAGTGGTTTCTCTACTAAAGAAAGTGAAACCATTCATCCCAGAAATTGACATCAGAACTGCTATTCAGACCCTTACACTCTTGCATCTGGATCGTATTAATGCCATGCTCATTTGCCTCCAAGACTCCACATTACCAACCCCCTCCAAAGGTATCCTACATGCTGCAGCAAGTCTCAGGCTATGGCTCTTGCTGGTCTCCACCATCTTTGTAACATTTTCAAAGCCTGCCTATCTGGCAGACAATCATTCAGCACACCATTAGACTGGAGGCAATCTGCATCTGTAAGAGGATATGTTAGTTATATATTCCTTACCTTAGAATTACCCCCAGCGTCAGACTGGATCTGGAGATTTCTAAGCAGTACCCCTGCACGTCTGTAGATGGCGTTGGTCGATTCTGCGTCCGTCGGCGTCATGGTGGCCGGGATGACTTCACAATGCCTACATAGACGCCACCTCTATGCGCTAAAGTCAGTTCTGACACGACTTTCAACGCCAGAAGCGCAGTCTCTATCTTAGAAGTCTGGTCGCAGAGCGGGGAGGATGGGTGGGGCGGTAAGGAATCTATACCTAACAGATGTCTCTTACAGATACATCGTTACACAAGGTAAGTAACTTGTTCATCTGAAAGAGACTGTTAGTTATATATTCCTTACCTTAGAATAGATACCCAGTAACCAACCACAGTGGAAAGTCTGCAAACAAAGTTCACACCAGAAATTCTGGAATACCGAACGGGCAAAATAGCCGTTCCTTCCGGACTTGGCTGGCTGTCCAAGCAGTAATAATGCCCACAAGGCCACCTGGCAGATGTCCAGAAGTGGTACTGCACGTGCTAATGCAGTGGTTGCTGCTGTAGCCCTAGTGGAATGAGCACACAGCCGCAATGGAGGTTCCTTTTTTGCTAAAGCGTAACGGATTTTAATACAAAGGACAACCCATTGAGAGATGATACGCTTTTGAACAGCCCAACCTTTCTTGGCACCTACATAGCCAACGAAGAGTGGATCATCCACCCGGAAATATTCTGTATGATAGAAGGACCGCGCACATTTAGGGTCCAGATGGTGGAGTTTCTCCTCCTCCTTGGAAGGGTGTGGAGGTGGGAAAAAGGTGGGCAAAGTGATTATTTGTTCTATGTAAAATGGTGTAACCACTTTAGGAAGGAACAAGGGCCTCGTCCTAAGCACCACTTTGTCCAGATGCACAGAGAAGAAAGGGAGCATGGAAGATAGAGCCTGAAGCTCACTCTCCCTGCGAGCAGAGGTGATAGCAACAAGGAAGTCAGTTTTTAGAGTAAGGAGTCTGAGAGGACAGTTGTGAAGAGGCTCAAAGGGAGCACACATAAGATTCAAGTCCCACTGGGGCATTATGGAAGGAGATGGAGAAAAGAGATGAGTGATGACTTTTTTTTTATTTATTTTTGAGAGTTTTATATAGCGCAAACTAGACCAGAGACATCGGGTATCAGAGCGCTTTACATGAGCATCAATTTAGTTACAGATAGACACATTAATTTTTTTTTGTTAGGCACAGGGAGATTAAGTGATTTGCCCGGAATCACAGGATGTTGAGCTTCCTTGCCAAGACTCAAAACCCGGTTCCCCAGATTCGAGATCGACCGCTTTAACCATAAGGTTTCATCCTCTCCCCTGAAAATAATCTATTTACAATAGGATACTTGAATAAGGATGGCCGATCTGGCAGCCAAGGAAAAGCAGAGATAGTAGCAAGATAGCCTTTAAGAACGCCCAGAGCAGAGCCCTGCTGGGTGAAAGAAAGTATATACAAGAGAACCTCTGAAAAAGGGGCAGAAAGGGGGACCACAGCCTTTGCTGTGCACCATACCACCAAATTGTTCCATCTACAGGTGTATACCATTTTGGTGGAGGGACGCTTGTCTGGCAAAATGACATTACAAACTTCAGGTGGAAGGTCAAAAGCTGTCAACTATTGCCACTCAATCTCCATGCAAGGAGGTGGAGGTTGGACAGGTTCGTGTGAAGAACCATCTGCTGCTGCGACAGCAGATCATCCCAAAGGGGCAGTCTGATCGGAGGATCTATGGCCATGCTCAGGAGCTTGGGGTACCAGACTCTTTATGCCCAGTCCCGAGCCACAAGAATGACTTGGGCCTGGTCGTGCTTGATCGTCAGCACTTGGGGCAGAAGTGGTACAAGCGGAAAGGCATACAGGAGGCCGCAACTCCACTTGCGACGAAAAGCATCGCCGAGCAAGTGCCGCCTTGGAAATTCCAACATGCAGAACTGCTGACAATGTGTGTTCTCTTCAGTGGCGGACAGATCAATTTAAGGCTCTCCCCACCGCTGAAAGAGACCTTGCACCACCTCAGAGTGTAGACACCATTCGTGATCTACCAGGCACCGACAGCTGGGTTCATCCGCCTTGGCATTCAGAGAACCTGCCAGGTGTTGAACCACCAGGGCCATGCCCTGATGTTTCAGCCATGTCCAGAGGCGAAGAGCCTCTTGACACAGGGTCCACCACCCCACCGTGTTAGTTGCCA
Organism: Lissotriton helveticus; assembly: GCF_964261635.1. NCBI lineage: Eukaryota > Metazoa > Chordata > Amphibia > Caudata > Salamandridae > Lissotriton > Lissotriton helveticus. Next base: position 48,613,876 of record NC_136069.1, read on the forward strand.
TACCACATGGCGGTGGCGTTGTCAGTGATCACCTGCACCACTTTCCCTTTGAGAGAAGGAGGGAATGCTTTCAGTGCCAGGCGGATCGACCGAAGCTCCAACAGGTCGATAGGGAGCCCAGACTCTGCCGGAGAACAGATGACTGATCTCCGCCTCTCCCAGATGGCCACCCCATCCCATAAGTGACACATCTGTCACCACTGTGAGTTCTAGTTGGAGAAGGGAGAGGGATCTGCTGTCATGATTCAGTGAGGATGAGCATTTATGGATGAATGATTTTACTTTAGAACTTCAACTCCCAGAATGCCTGGCGAAATGTGTTGGCCTCTCTCTCTTTCCCTTCTACTACTTAGGCTTTCCTTTTCCTGTGCTCCGGTGCTTGTCACCTGATTTTCAGTGAGAGTCCTGGTCTTGAAGGAAACACTCGTGTTTGGAGCCTGTGAGGAGAAAACGCTGCTTTCTCCGTTTATGCGGTAGCGCATGACGCGCTGGATTTAAACCGCGAAGATATCTTTCGTGTTGCTGGGGCGCGGACTGTTTGGAGGCGTTGCGCGATTCCGGAAGCGTGAGGAAACGCTTGTTTTTGCAGAAAGACTGTCGCGTGGACTTTCAGTAGCCGCGCAGGATTTCAAGACTTTGTAGTTAGTTTTGTAGCGCATGCCGCGCTGGATTAGAGAGGTTCTGACTCGTGACTTTAACAAGTGTGTAGCAGTCGCAACGGATACTGCTTCATGTGGACCCAGAATTACAAAGGACTCTCGCTGGTGAAGATAAGTAGTATTGAAGGGTCTTAAATCGCAGCAAGAATTTATTCTCTGTTTTTAAGAGAATTGACATCTACTGCCATTATTGCTTTTTCTTTCTCTTTTCTTTATTTTTCCTTTTTGTGCCGTTTTGAGTAATGCCATCTGCAGCAGTGGTTACTGTAAGTTAGTCACTCACACATAGTTATCATTGTATGTTTACGTGTTGCGTGGTGTGTGGTGACGTGTGCTTTCTTCCTCTACAGGGTCCTTGGTTAGGAAGAAGTGATTCTGATATCCTGATCTATCAAGACCTGCTGATTTACACTGCTGCATCTTTATATTTTATTTATCCACTTTTCCCCTTGTGTGATGCCCGTGGTGGAGTTGTATAATATCGCTCCTGCGGGGTATTGCATATAGGGGTAGTTGGAATCAAGCATCTTCATCGCTCCTGCTGTATCCTGCCTTTGAGAGGTTAGTTCACTCATGTTTTGGATCTTGACAGAGTGACAAGCCCACGGATTGTATACGGCCTGAGCGATGGATTCTAACGTCGTATTAACTTCAGTGTTGGAAACATTGTCTGCCCTAAGGATGGAGGTAGAAGCGTTTAGAGGGGAACACGCTGCTATGCGTACTGAGATGGTTACAGTGCGCAGGGAAGTCGCAGGTCTTTCACGGGGTGGTCCTGCTGGTGCACAGGGAGGTTCCTATATTAGGGGTTGGACATTTCCCCCTCCTGTTACGAAGGAGACACCACAGGGTCAAAGTGGGGGTGCTAGTCCCTCTACTATACAGGTCATACAGCCCCTTCAACTTCCTCTTTCACCTCCTGAAAGATTTTTTGGGGATCCAAAAACGTTTAACATCTTTCTGGGACAATGCCGGCTGCACTTTATGTGTAAACCGGCTGTTTTTCCTGATGATCAGTCCAAGACAGCGTTCGTTATGTCGTATTTGGGAGGCAACGCGGCTACATGGTCTTTCCCGTTGATTGAAAGAAACGACCCTGTTCTTGTTGATTTTTCCAAGTTTTGTGATGAAATGAGGAAGCTTTTTGACAGGAAGGCTCATTCTCTGTCTTTGGATAGGGAACTAATCACTTTAAAACAAGGCACACAGGATTTATTGCCTTATATAACTGATTTTAATAGATTAGTGGTGGAAACGGAGTGGCCTCAGGAAAAACGCACTTCATTATTCTATCAGGGGCTGCGTAGTGAACTGAAGGATGTTTTAGCCTCAGTAGTTCCTCTACCTGTCACTTGTGAGGGTCTTATTGATTTAACAGTTCAGTTGGACCATCGATTGCAGGAGAGAAAGGGGGATAGGCAACGTGGTGAAACCAAAATCCTATATAATAGGCCCAGAGTGTTGGCGGAAGGAAGTTCATCCAACTCGGAAGGAACTGAATCAAGACAAGTAGGGGGCCTTAGAGGGCCTATTAGTTCAGAAGAACGACAAAGAAGAAGACAGCTGAAGTTGTGTATGTACTGTGGGAAGGCGGGCCATTTCATTCAAAATTGTTCCATGAGAAACAAGACCCCCTATAAGGAAAGGCAAGTAGTGAAAAAGGTACCTGTGGTGGAGTGGGACGATGAGCCGGCGGAAAACTGAATACCTCAAGCATGAAGGAGACGCCTTGTTTGAGGTCTGAGAAAAATGATGTCTCTTCTTTTTTGATTAACACCATACAAAACACTGTTGCCCATATGAATGTGTGTGTCACGTTGGAGGTGTCTGCAGGAAAACAGGAATTGGTACACGCCCTACTTGATTGTGGAGCTACAGGGAATTTTATCGACCAAACGTATGCTCATGAGTTGGGTATTCCTTGCATTCGAAAATTGAAGCCAGAACCTGTCAAAGCAGTGGATGGTACAGCATTGACTTCTGGGCCTGTGTGCTATCATACGCACCCTATTTTGATGCAAATGGGAACAACGCACCTTGAGAAGATTCAATTTGATCTTATTGATGCCCCGAACTTTAAATTGATATTGGGAATGCCCTGGCTCACGACGCACGATCCACATGTTCAATGGGCCGCTAGAACGATCAAAATGAATTCTATATTCTGCGCTGAGCATTGTACTAAAGCACAATATGCATCAGAAAACTTCAACAAGGAGAACCCGGCTGTGTTATTGGCCTCTGGTTGTGGTGTACAGTCAGTGTGCCTCGTGTCAGCTTTACCTGAGGAATATGTGGCCTACCAGGATGTGTTCTGTGAGAAAGAAGCGAGTCGACTACCTCCCCATCAGGAGTATGATTGCGTAATAGAGTTAGAACCCGGCGCAAGCATACCGTGTAGTAGGATATATGCACTCACGGAGCCCGAGAATGTTTATTTGCAATCCTACCTGAAGAAAATGTTAGCATCTGGTTTCATTCGACCGTCTACTTCGCCTGCCTCTTCGCCGCTTTTTTTTATTTCGAAAAAGGAAGGCAGTTTGCGGGCATGCATTGATTATAGGGCAATAAATCGGGTCACAAAGAAGAACAGGTATCCTTTACCGTTGATACCGGTGCTGATGGACCAGCTGAAGGGAGCCACAGTGTTTACTAAATTGGATCTCAGGGGTGCATACCATTTGGTGAGAGTAAAACAGGGCGACGAGTGGAAGACTGCATTCCGAACGAAATACGGCCTGTATGAATACTGTGTGATGCCTTTCGGCCTATGCAATGCCCCTGCCGCCCTCCAGTTTTTCATGGATGAGGTTTTAAGAGGTTTATTGGATGTTTCATGTATGGTCTATATTGATGATATTTTAATATATTCCAAGACTGATGACCTACATGTCCAGCACGTGGAGGCGGTGTTGCAACGTTTGCAACAGAATACTTTGTTTGTGAAACTGGAAAAATGCTTGTTCCATGCAAAAGAGGTGGAGTTTTTGGGTTATGTGATTGGCCCAGGGGGAATATTTATGGACAAAAAGAAAACTGATGCCATCATTCGTTGGGAGTCTCCTACCAGCGTGAAAAGTTTGCAGAGCTTCCTTGGGTTCTCTAACTTTTATAGACGGTTTATCCAGGGATTTTCCTCCATCATTCAACCGATGACATTACTGCTGCGGAAAGGAGTTACCTTCTGTTGGAACGAGGCAGCGGAGGTTGCCTTTCAGACATTGAAGAGATGCTTCATTAGTGCTCCTGTTTTACGTCATCCAAACCCTGATCTACCGTTTGTGCTGGAAACAGATGCATCCTACTATGCTTTGGGGGGATGTTCTGTCTCAAAGACATCCTGAGTCTGGGCAAATCCATCCAGTCGCTTTCTTTTTCAAGAAATTGACTCCCTCTGAAATAAATTACAGTATTACTGATAAAGAGCTGCTGGCAATAAAAAGAGCATGTGAAGAGTGGAGACACCATTTAATGGGGGCTAGGCACACGGTGGAAATATACACGGACCATCGTAATCTCCTCTTTTTGAAAAGTGCCAAGGCGTTGACACCTCGACAACTTAGATGGTCATTATTTTTTGCGGATTTTGATTTTATAATCAAGTATCGTCCAGGTCCACAGAACGGAAAGGCCGATGCCTTGTCTAGGCCTGCAAATCCTGCAGATGTTCGTTTACATGAAGAAAAGGAGGAGCCGCCATCTATTCTGCATAATGCATCCTATCAGGAGGGGTTGACAGCGGTTATTACATCTGCGAGTTTTTTTGGATGATGTGAGGAGACAATGCGATATTCCGGATGCCCAGGCTTGGGTGGATGCAGACCCTGTTCATCGATGTAGGAAGGATGGGTTGCTGTTGTACGATAACCAGCTGTATGTTCCTGTGGGTCCTTTGCGTCAACAAGCTCTGCAATGGATTCATGATTCTTCATTAGGGGGTCATTTAGGGCAACAGAAAACATTGCAGAACATGTCTCGCTCTTTTTGGTGGGATTCGATCAGAAAAGACACTATGGACTATGTTTCCAGATGTTCTATCTGTGCCCAAGCCAAGTCATCAATCACCAAGTGGTTTGTTGCGTCCGATACCAGTACCTCCCTCCCCGTGGCATACGGTTTCCATGGATTTTATTGTTGAAATGCCCCCTTCTCATGGAAACACTGCCATTTTAGTCATTATTGATCATCTGACTAAAATGGGACATTTTGTTGCTTTGTCGAAATTGCCTACATCAGGGGAATTGGCCATAACGTTCTTGCAACATGTAGTAAGATTACACGGACTTCCTTCAGTCTTGATAACTGACAGGGGGGCGCAATTTACATCGCGATTTTGGAAAGGGTTGTGCACCAGCATGAATATTGATGCTCGTCTGTCTACAAGTTACCATCCTCAGACAGACGGTAAGACAGAGAGGTTAAACCAAACTTTGGAACAATATCTTCGATGTTTTACCCTCCAGCATTGTTCTGAATGGAGTACTCTCTTATGGACTGCCGAATTTGCCTACAATAATGCTACTCACTCTTCATTAGGTTGTTCGCCTTTCTTTTGTTTGTTAGGTTATCATCCCAATATGTTGCCTTTTGCCCATCCTGTCACTTCCTCACATCCCTCGATACAATGTCATCATGCACATTTACGAACAGTATTAAGGGAAGCAAAGCTACATTTGGGAGAAGCGAGGGATAGGGACAAACTCTATGCTGACAAAAAGAGAAGAGAGGAGCCTTCCTATCAAATTGGGGATAAGGTGTGGTTGAACACTAAGTATTTGAAGTTCAAAGGGAACACCAGATTGCAACCGAAGTTTGTGGGGCCGTATGTTGTCCATAGTGTGATAAATCCTGTTGCCATTAAGCTTGTCCTTCCCCCTAAGTGGCACATACATCCGGTGTTTCATGTTTCCCTTTTGAAGCCATGCGCTCCCTGCGCTCGGTTACCTTTGAAGCCTTGCCCTTTGGATGTGGAGGGAGATCTGGAGTATGAAGTAAGGGCAATTCTTGACTCCAAGAGGGTTAGGGGCAGGGTGATGTACTTGGTTGATTGGAAAGGGTATGGGCCTGAAGATCGCTCTTGGGTACCCCGGTCTAATCTGCATTGTCCAGCCCTTTTGCGGCGTTTCCATGCGCGCTTTCCTGGAAAGCCTGGTGGACCGCCGGGACGTCGGTCGTTGTGAGGGGGTTCTGTCATGATTCAGTGAGGATGAGCATTTATGGATGAATGATTTTACTTTAGAACTTCAACTCCCAGAATGCCTGGCGAAATGTGTTGGCCTCTCTCTCTTTCCCTTCTACTACTTAGGCTTTCCTTTTCCTGTGCTCCGGTGCTTGTCACCTGATTTTCAGTGAGAGTCCTGGTCTTGAAGGAAACACTCGTGTTTGGAGCCTGTGAGGAGAAAACGCTGCTTTCTCCGTTTATGCGGTAGCGCATGACGCGCTGGATTTAAACCGCGAAGATATCTTTCGTGTTGCTGGGGCGCGGACTGTTTGGAGCCGTTGCGCGATTCCGGAAGCGTGAGGAAACGCTTGTATTTGCAGAAAGACGGTCGCGTGGACTTTCAGTAGTCGCGCAGGATTTCAAGACTTTGTAGTTAGTTTTGTAGCGCATGCCGCGCTGGATTAGAGAGGTTCTGACTCGTGACTTTAACGAGTGTGTAGCAGTCGCAACGGATACTGCTTCATGTGGACCCAGAATTACAAAGGACTCTCGCTGGTGAAGATAAGTAGTATTGAAGGGTCTTAAATCGCAGCAAGAATTTATTTTCTGTTTTTAAGAGAATTGACATCTACTGCGATTATTGCTTTTTCTTTCTCTTTTCTTTATTTTTCCTTTTTGTGCCGTTTTGAGTAATGCCATCTGCAGCAGTGGTTACTGTAAGTTAGTCACTCACACATAGTTATCATTGTATGTTTACGTGTTGCGTGGTGTGTGGTGACGTGTGCTTTCTTCCTCTACAGGGTCCTTGGTTAGGAAGAAGTGATTCTGATATCCTGATCTATCAAGACCTGCTGATTTACACTGCTGCATCTTTATATTTTATTTATCCACTTTTCCCCTTCCCCTTGTGTGATGCCCGTGGTGGAGTTGTATAATATCGCTCCTGCGGGGTATTGCATATAGGGGTAGTTGGAATCAAGCATCTTCATCGCTCCTGCTGTATCCTGCCTTTGAGAGGTTAGTTCACTCATGTTTTGGATCTTGACATCTGCCTCCGACCCAAGCGTGGTTCGTCAGCTACCACTGCAATTATTATGCAGTTCCCCCTGAGATCTGGACATAGTCTGAAAGATTCCCCTGGTGCTGCACCCACTGGAACTTCAGGTCCCACTGCAGAGCCCACATATGCCATCTGGCATGATCTACCAGCAGGATGCAGGAGGCCATGAGGCCCAGCAGCTTCAGGGTCATTCTCACCAAAATCCAGCATAGAGGCTGAAACATCAGTATCATAGCCCGAATATCCTGGACTCGCTGCTAGGGAGTATCGGCCCCAAACTGCACTGTGTCCAGAACTGCACTGTGTCCAGAACAGCTTCGATGAATGGGAATATCTGAGAGGGAGTCAGGTGTGACTTAGGCACGTTGATAGTGAACCCTAGCGAGAGCAGGAGGTCCACCGTATTCTGGAGGTGGGAAACGACAGCCTGGGGCGAGCCCACTTTCAACAGCCAGTCGTTAAGATAGGGGGAAGACTGGATCCCCTGATCTGTGCAGATGAGCTGTGATCACTGCCATCACCAGAAGGGCACTGGTAAGGCCAAAGGGGAGCACGGTGAACTGAAAATGCTTGTGGCCTACCGTAGGTAGGGTCTGTGGGCTGGCAGGAAGGGAATATGGAAATAGGTATCCTGCAAGTCCAACCCCACCATCCAGTCTCCAGGGTCGAGGGCAGATAGGACCTCAGCCAACGTGACTATTTTGAACTTCTCCTTCCGGAGGAAGCGGTTGAGGGCCCGGAGGTCTAGAATAAGAGGCAGGCCTTTGTCCTTTTTGGGCACCAGAAAGTAGTGGGAATAGTAACCACCACCTACGTCTGGTGCAGGGACCCTCTCGATAGCTCTTTGGCCAAGAGAGCCATAACTTTCTGGTGGAGAAGCTCCAAATGATCCTCCAACATGCGATCGAAAGACGGTGGCATGGAGAGAAGGGTAGTCTTGAAAGGGAGGGAGTAGCCCCTTTGGACTATATGCAAAACCCACCTATCAGATGTGATGGATGGCCAATGGGGGAGGTGATGGTGAATTCTGCCACCCACTGGCCGTTGGTGTGCCTGAAATGTTTGACTAGGAGGGTTTGAAGGCTGCGGAGGGGGATGGGTAGACTGGCCAACCCGCTGGCTCCCGGGAAGTTGCTGGGTCCCACATCCATGGCCACGCAGAGGCTGGAAAGCTTGTGTGCAAAAGTGGCTGGACTGGGCCAGACGTGGCTGGGCATCGCTTCTGTAGCCGGGCACCCCTTCCGTAGCCACGAAAGGGGTGAAAAGCAGACTGGAGGGTTGGGAAGATGCAGCGAGGCCCAAAGATCTGGCCGTAGCCCGAGAATCTTGATAGCACTCGACCGACAAGTCTGCTTTGCCACCAAAAAGCAGACTGCCATCAAAGGGCATGGCCAGCAATGTTGACTGGACATCCTCTGAAAAGCCAGATGTCCTCAACCAGGTGTAGCGCCTAAGGGCTACCGATGTGGCAATCGGTCTGCCCAATGAGTCAGTGGTATCCAGCCCACATCTTATTATGAATTTGGCTATGTCTCTTCCATTCGCCACTTCCTGGGAGAGAATGGCCCGAGCCTCCTCCAGGCACTGAGGCAGCACCTGCGCAACCATATCCCATATGGTGTGGGAATATTGGCCCAAGTGGCATGCGGTTTTCACAGACCACAGGGCCAAGCTGGAGGAAGAGAACATACGCTTCCCAAGGTGATCCAGATTCTTGGATTCCCTATCTGGAGAAGCAGAAGGGAATGCGCCCTTTGAACTAGAGGCTTGGACCACCAAGCTCTTGGGGAAGGGTGTTGGGAGAGAAAAACTGGGGCACGCAGGGCCAGGTGATGGCTGTGGGGAGTCATCCTTTCCACAGGAATCCCTGTGATGGGCTTAGACCAGGTGCTCAGGAGAATGTCAGTGAAGTCTTTGTTGACGAGCAGAAGGGGTTAAGAGGATGATCCCGCAGGCTGAAGCACCTCTGTCAACAGGTTAGTCCACACTGCCACTGAAGGGAACTCAAGGCCCAAGACATTGTCCACCCTTCGCACCACTGCAGCGTAAGACACCACCTCCTCTGTAGCCACGGTAGGGGGGAGAAAGCATGCCAAGGTCTGGAGAGGTGTCCAGACCACTAGCCTCACCCAGGTCCTCTCACCAGTCCGGTTCTTCCAGCTGGTCAGTTAACGGGTCCAGCAATCCCTCACAGTCCTCATCATCGCTGGTGTTCCCTATCGACCAGAGGGTGGTGAACAGGGGAACAAAGGTACCCTCCGGCGTTGGTACGGACGTCAGTCCGGCTCCGTGTCCAAGTCAGGGATGAGGCTTGGGTCGACGTCAGCTGGGGGCACAGGCGGTGCCACGTGCGTCATCGGGATTGGTAGTGGGGAAGGTCAAGTAAGATCCACCAGCGTCGATTCAGATCCAGGCCTGGATAAGCAGGAACCCTCTGGCGCCGGGGCCGCCGAAGGCCCAGGGCCCCGACCGGCCCCACAGAGTGGGGCTGTCCAAAAATGAGGTGCAAGGACTCATAGAAGCGCTTTAGTTCGGCATGAGATGCCCCAGCTCATGAAAAGGTGGGAGGCGCGGAGTCATCTCAAGAACAGGCGCTGGAGATGGTGCATTAGAGCAACAACGCTCCGAATCCTGTGTCGTGTCAGCTGATCGACAGGGAGAAGGTGAAGTGCGCTGGTGCATCTTTGTCGTCTTCTTGTGCTTGGACTTATCCGAAGACCTCGACAACTTGGAGTGCGACGAGGAGTGGGGGCTCCGTTAGCGGCCTCGAGACCTTCCTATTGAACGAAACCGGTAGCGACGTGGAGCCGACCGTCGGGCCTCCAACAATTTTCAGGACCGCTCCTGCAAAGTCTTAGGCGCCATGGCACCGCCATCGGAGAACGACTTCGGGTCATAGTTGCACTCCAAACACCACAGGCTCACGAGGTGCAGGTCTGTCACAGACGTCGCCTTGTGACAAATGGCGCAGGGCTTGAAACCGGTTTGTCATAGGGACATCACTCGCGCACCAGGAGTCAAATGACTCAAAAAGAAGTCGACAAAAGCCACTAAACGTTTAGCCAAAAATAGGCTAAGGGGTAGCAGTCGCCGGGTCTGCTGTAGGCTGGCTCGGAAAAATAAAGAACTGATGTCAGCGTGCAGGGGCAGCGTCTATGTAGGCACCGCCACATCATCCCGGTGACCACAACGCTGATGACAGACGAGAAGTTGACCGACACCACCTACCCACACGTAGGGGTATTGCGAAGAAAAAATTCTCCGAACCCAATCTGGCACCTGGAGGTAATTCTAAGGTAAGTAATCTATAACCAAAAGTCTCTTTCAGACCACAAGGTCACAGGGCTTTTCATCTATGCACCCAGGATCTGGACCAACATCTCTGTATCCATCAAAACCAGGCCAACCCTGCTCAAATTTAGGAATGGACTAAAGATGCACCTCTTTAAAAAATACTAAGTTATCGTGCAGTTACATCCCTCTTCTGCTCCCGGAACCCTGCTACCTCTTCAGGGATTTGTTGACTGGATCTTTGCCTTTGACCCCATAGAGTGTCTGCATTTCAAAAACAAAGTTGCCACCCTGAATTGAGGCTGAGCAGACTAGCTTCAGATTTACTGCTCTACTGTTGCCTTCAGACACCTACATATTCACATAGGATTCAGGAGCACACATTTCCTAATGTGCTGCTTCTCAAAGTCATATTGTGTAAAGGATTTACCAGAAAATGCTTTTGGATCTGGTACAGGTTCACCATAGCTGCTGCTGCTACAGATCAATATACCGCTTAAATTCTGTCTGTATGCAAAGTAGCTGTAATATTATCATCCACTGTGCAGCTACTCTACGTTGCTCGGATGCTTCAGCTGACCTGATCCACACACAAAAATCTCCCCAAAAAACATAAATAAAATACATCTCAAGATGAACGCGGTCCTTTGTTTTATACTTGAATAGCTGCAGCGAATGTGATACAGAGTCAGAGTTGAAAGTAAACATCTTATCTTAGTTGAAGAAACACCAACATCACCCAACTCTTACTATTGGACTAGAATTTCTTCCAGCCATCTTCCTCGTTTGGTGTTAGAGAGCAAATTACATCACATGACAAAAGCATTTTTTTTAATACATTTCTTACAGACCTAACATACTTTATCCAGGCACAAGGAAAATAGTGACAACTTTCATTTATTTCAATAAAGTTACATGTTTGTGGCACTAATAACCAACCAGAATGTGGATATCACAGGCCCATCTCATGTTCATGCTGCAGTGAGGAGGCGGCTGCTGTAGAACATTATGTCTTGCTTCCTTAGCTCATAGAGTTGCCAGGCAGCTGTGGGTCTTAGTTTTTTAGACAGACATTTTTGTTCAGTGTTGTGAAAAAGGAAATCAAGGTGGCGATCGTGGTAAATAAAATAAGTGCTCCTGTAAGAGGGAAGAGCTGAAGGGTCAGGGAGCCAACAATGATAGCCATAAGCACCACTAAACACAATAATGTCTTTTGTGAAAATGAGCTGCCCTCATTGCACAAGTTACGCAATTACATCAGATCCCAATATTGGCTGAGGTGCTTCTTTACTTTTCTTCATTCTCTTGGTCCATGTGTACGGTGGGTTTGTTCCATTCTTTATTAACGCGGGTAGATGGTATTTTCCCTCTTTGCTGTCCCCGGTATGATTTCATACCTAGTAAAAGTTAGGTCTTGGCAAGTCTAGCTAGTTTCTTCTTCTGTTGGTTTCTTTTCAACTGCCTGTTCGGTGTGTAATTCCTGAAATGCTATTTAGTTCTTTTTAAACTAACCACCATGATTGATGTGATGGAAGATAAAGGTGGTGTCCCCTTATCGCCCCTGTTACTTTGGAAGGGTATGTGCTGGTCCTGCTTACGTTAAATATGAAGCTGGGATGAACAAGGCATCTCACGGTTTATTCTGCTTTTCTTCATTCCCATCAGATTATGTTTTGCATTGTGCAAGCGTGCTGATAGTTCAGTGCCATTGGTATTGTATATTTAGGCAAATCCTACATGTATACAGCGCCAATGCATCCTGCTGGCCAGTGCTGGCTTGTGGTGGGACTGGAGAACTGCTTTGTGGCCTTCATTCCTGCTGATTGAAGCTGATTGACTGTTTCTCCTGATACCTTTTGGTGCAGAGATTGTGTTGAAACACGCTCGGCCTTAGAAAGCTTTGAAGATTGTTTTCCTTTGGGCCTCAGTTTTCAGGAGCTGTTAAAATTATAATTTCATAGTAAAACAATGCTCCAACTTCTCTTCTGACACTTGGTGTACGGCAAGGTCCTCATTCAAGCGGATCCTCCGGTGTTATTTGCAATTGAACCTCTTCTCTCATGCAGTCTTCAGCATAAAGGTGTTCTGACACACTGAGCATTGAAATGTGCTTCACCGCTTGTGGATTATTCTGCATAACTACTACAATATGTATTCATTGGTAATTTCGAAGATTTGACTTCAAAGCAAAGCTCATATCACATGTAGTGCAGTGACATTACTTCTCTCTTCTATGTATTCGTAAGTGCTTTGTAAGATCTTGCTTTTGAAAGAAACTCTTTTCACATTCAGTGCAGTGATGGGGCCTCTCGCCTGTGTGTGTTCTTATATGATTTTGAAGGTCGGATATTACAATATAGCTCTTCTCACAATCGTTGCACTTAAAGGGCCTCACTCCTGTATGTATACTTTGGTGATACAGTAGATCGGACTTTTGAACAAAACATTTCTCGCACTCAGTGCAGTGAAAGGGCCTCACCCCTGTGTGAATTATTTGATGTCTAACAAGGTTTGCTTTTGTAGTGAAGCTTCTCTCACACTCCGTGCAGCTGTACGGCCTAACTCCTGTGTGGATTCTTTGATGCCTTCGAAGATTGGTCAGTATACTAAATCTTTTCGCACATTCACTGCAGGGATAAGGCTTTACCTTTGTGTGCATTCTTTGGTGCTGTTGAAGAGCAGTCTTTTTAATAAAGCTCTTCTCACATTCTGTGCAATGAAAGGGCCTCTCTCCGGTGTGTATTCTTTTGTGAATTTGTAGGTAATTCCGGCTAGTAAAACTCTTCTCACATTCTGGGCACCAATATGGATTCTCTCCAGTGTGTATTACTTGATGCCGTAAAAGATGCTCCCTTTTCATAAAGCTCATCTCACACACATTGCAGTGAAAAGGATGGATTCCTGTATGTATTGATTGATGAAGTCTAAGACAAGACAGTCTAGAAAAGCACCTTTCACATTTGGTGCAGGGAAAAGGCCTCAGCCCAGCATGGATTCTTTGATGTGCCACAAAAAGCGCCTTTTTATTAAACCTCTTGTCACACTCTGTGCAGGTAATGCGTCTCCTACGTTTGAAGATTTTTGATTGTTGTTTGCATGCACTTGTATGGGACTCATTCTCTTTTATACTTCCAACCTCTGATAGGCATGCTGCAGAATGAAAAGAAACATGGAAATTGAATAAGAGATGTGTTGTTGTTAATAGGAAATAAGAACAAACGAACAACAGTTCAAAGGTACTCAGTGCCATTAAAGGAAGTGTTTGGGTGTTCTGATGAAAGAAACATGTCCAGCTTTCCCTTATTGGAGCATTCATATTTATTTCTGTTTTTTTATTGAGCAGCAGGTTTTACCACAGATGTTTTGTGATAGAATGAGTCTAACCAACACAGATCAAAGATTATATAGAGGATAGCATAGTAGGCAGAAGGGAGAATGTTGGAGATGTGTGAAATACACTTTCATGGAGTGAAGTTGTAAAAAGTCAGAATGTCACAGACTCCGGTGATTAGAAGTGGAGAAATTGTATTTTAATTTGCTAATCGCGAGTAATTCAAAGTTACTCTTTTTCAAATGTTCTGGAGATCAGAAAAATTTGTAGTTAGATTGGGTGGGGGATTGATAAAGTCACTTTTTTCAACAAGGTAACCAAACCTTTGGTGATTTAAAGTCATCAAGACAGACAACTAGTTCTGTGGTTTGACTAAATCAGTGTGGAGAGTGTTCGAGAGAAACAATTATGGATTAGCAGAGCAGATAATGAGGCCATTTAAGCCATAAACAGAGATTAATAAGTCCTGTCCAGTGGTATTTATGTTGTTGTACAGAGGAGAGGAAGATGCATTATTTAGTACAGCATGTCAACACTTAAATTTGCCAAGTAAAGACATTAGCATGGTAGAAAATAGGGCTATGCAAATGTTAGCCAGCATATTAACAGTAAGTATAAGGCCGTATATTAACAGTAAGTGCAGAGCAGTCTAATGGTATTTCTAAATCTGAAAATTCTCCAGAAGAAGTACTACTCATCTTCTACCCATGTTAAGATACACCAGATTCTCTGGTGTTCCTTAATATTTACGACCTGTGAACCTAGCTCTACAAGGAGAAAACATAAAGGGGCCTATTCACAAACTTCACTTTGTAGAACTTTAAAGGTACTACTAACGAACTACAAAATGCTATTCACATACCTATGTGCTGAGCTATCCACAGATGCAAGTATACATTCAAGTAGAAAATATGGGAGAGGTAGGTGGGAGTGGTTTGAAAATAGGGGGATACTTCCTACTAAAGGGGAGGGGTTTTGGGAGGAGTAAGAGTGTTGAAAGAGAGCTAAAGAGGTATTTATGAAGCAACATGCTTCCACCTACACCCAAGTAAACCCATTACTATTTATAAATTACTCTTCTATAGTTACTAGAGGCAAAAAGAACCCTGAAAAGCTGAAAATGTACTCCGGCACCACACACTGCCAATTACTGGTGCTGCAGCAGCACCACACACGGCCAAACACTGGTACTGCAACACCTCCTTCGAAAATAAAGGAGACCGGGGCTTACAATAAAATCAGATAGAAAGTACTGTTAAATAAATTAAATTATTTAAACAGCTTTTATTAGTTTCCAGTAAGCAGTACAGGTATAAGGGGTTAGAACAGCATGAATGTAAGGTATAATCAAGTCGCACAGATGCCAGACAAACATTAGGTCAAATAGTTGGAGGTCTTACTTTTCCCACCGTTCACCAATTTTCCTGCACATGAAATGAGAGTAAATAAAAAAAAAAAAAAAAGAACACATTTGACGTTACTCAATGGCTAAACAGCCCTGACCACACAGGTCCCTATTGTGGTCCCACACACCCCAGAGTCTAGTATGTTTTTTCCTCACATACATGCAGTATTAGTAACGGTTTTTGTTGCGGCCAAGCATCTGTCCATGTCCTTTTGCCATTCGGTCACATGAGGGGGTTCCTTGGTATTCCATTTACTTGCAATGTCTCATCTGGCCACCCGGAAGCCAAGTCCGACCAGAGCTTTGGCACCAATGTTACCCTCCTATTTGCTCAGGATGCCTATAAGGGGGCCCGCGGCACACCACAGCCTTCAGTTCGGTATGGATTTGTCGCCAGTACCAGGTCATCTCTAGTACCCCATAATTTTAGTTGAACTATTTAAATTATAAATACATTTAAATCAATCTTTAACAAATCTAAAACTAAATTATTTATTTTAACAACCTTTTTACATTTTACAAATTAATGCAGCATTAATTTCTATTAATAATAACATTTTAATTAATCTTTTACATCACTTGTAACAATGTTTAATACATAATTTAAAAAAGTATGTTTTTAGTTTTTACTTAGGTAGGGAATCTTTTTCTTAATTTAAACTTGGAATGAACAAGTTTCATTTAATTAAATATATTAAAAAATGAAATTTTTAATTTAAAATTAAGTTATTAATGTTGTAACATATTAATCTACATTTAAGATAAATATATAAAATTATTTAATATTAATTTTTGATGGCAACTTCTAACATGCAAATTCATCACCTTGTAAAAATCCCACACCCACTTCCCACTCAGGCGCCAGAATGGATCTGGATCAGATTTGCGAGTCTTCATGTCGGGTCTGTTCTGCCCTGGAAGTGACATCGGGGCAACAATATGACTGCCACTGCCATAGATTGACATCAGTTCCTTTCATACGCAGTTCCGTAGCTTGCTCCCTTGATTTCTGTCACCTGACGGAGATCTTTGCTAAATTTCTCAAATGTGCACGGGACATAACATATATCTCCCTAAAATGACCGGTTTCAAACCCTGCAAGGACAGTCACAAACAGATGTGAGCGACGGACCCTCACGAGGTATGTCTGCGGTGTCTAGGCTCCTCGCATGACTAAATGTTGTTCGACAAATAAACTCAGATGAACCTGAAGGCTACTCTGGCTGCAAGGCCAAACTCTACTTCACTGAGCACCTCAGAAAAGCTTGGAAGGACCAGCCTTGCACAAAATTGAGGATTAGGACGCATTCTTGATCCCAGAGCCATTCCAGAGAGAGGTCGCAACCCACCACCCCAAGCCTTTAAGTAAAAAATGAAGAAACACAATACCTAAACACTGCTCCCCTTCTTCCCACCACTCTATCCAGGAGAGGTCATGTGGACATCAGGGTACCTCCATGTCTTGATCCCCCACTTATTTTCACTCTAGTCCCGATCCAGCTTCAGTTCCTTGGGCCATCCACAGCACCGCAACAGATTCAAGCCTTCAAGGAGGCCCTGTTGCAATACCCTTCCGGATACATTTAGCGCACCCACTCGAATTCTGATACGCTTTGATTACACAATAGATCCTCTTGGAATGTGCTGCAAATCCCAGCCTCACCACCTTACCCGCTTGGAAGCGCTGGGCCCATCAACCTGGCCTGGCATTTCAGACCTCCGCTTATTTTGCTCGTGAAGCCCCCAGCCTCCCTTGCTCTCATGACATCTTGCACTTTTGCACCTGTGTAAAAAGGTCAGGCTACCAACCAGAATAAAGATCCTTAAGTATTGCCCGGCGGTATCGCCTCTTAAACCCACAAGATATTAACCAATGAAGAGGCAGGCGCTGGAGACTGGAAGGCAGGAAACAAAGGTTTTATTCTCTCCGGAGGAGAACACATCAGTTCAGACAGCCAGTATCGTCACAAGGTGCTCTAGCCGCATCTCTGAGGCCTGGCCTCTTATACACATTTTCATGATCTTTATTGCAGGTAACACATTCTTGTAATGCTTTGAAGTATGAAAGGACATCCTCTGAATCTCCCCTACAGGCCCGTTCCCACACACATTTACAGTTGAAGTCCCCACCCCGGTCACAACAGGTGATGATTATCACGCAGCTGGACATCCCGCCGATTCACGGGATGTGGGGGGTTGATCGGATCTCATAGGGTGGGGGCTTTGATCAACTCGAGGGTCCTTTGATGAGGGAAGCTTCCTACTGTACGGGGGGGGGCAATAAACAGTATCCGCAGAGCTAGGTGGCGGCCTGGGAACGAGGAAGACAAACGGGCACACAGGAAAGGGGGTTTGTATCAAAGGGCCTGGGACCATGAAAAGGAATGAAGGGAGGTGTCGCGCTGGGAACAGGATGGGGTTCTGAGGCAGAGCTGCGCTGAAGAGGGGTTTATGACTCAGGGCATGCGAGAGCGGGGGGGGGGTGTTGTCAGCGCGCGGGGGGGATGCCTGCGAGGTTGGGGGAGAGAGAGACGCGCTGGCTATCAGCGAGGGGCAGGGAGGCCATGGTGCTCAAAATGGCTGCCGCTTACGTGAGCAAGATGGCGCCGATAATGTTGACGTCTGCAGCCTAACTTTTAACAGTCCTCCCTTTTCAACATATCTAGCCAACTTGCCTATTCAACGTCAATCTTCATCAAATTCCTAACCTCGACATCATATAATGCTCCCATGCGTTCGTTTCCAAAGTCCACAGTCTTAGGGCAAATACAGTTTGCACATAATGAACACAGGGGTGGCAGACATTGGATTCCTAAGCATAGACCGCATATTACAACTACAGGAATCAGGATAATGGTTAACAGTCTCCAGCCCCAGGTCTTAACAGTGTTCCAGAACCAACCACCAAGCGACCATTCTTCCTGATCCTGGTGGACTTCTGAAGAGAGTCTGTGAAGATGTTCGATGGCTTTGTACACTGAGGGCGAGTTGTCCGGTATGTATGTACAGCAGCTGGACCCAATAATGCGGCATGCTCCACCACGGTCCGCAAGAACCACATCTAGGACAAGGCGGTTCTGGAGGGCCACCAAGCGGACCGCTTGGAGTTCGGCGGTGTTGTTAGCAAAGATACCAGCTGTGATGTTCATCGTTGTCTCAACTGCCTGAGTCAGATGTCGGATGGCACGGCTGTTTGCCATCGGGCCCCAGAGAGGAACAAGTCCCTTCATAGCATCGAGGAACTGCGCTCCTGTTGAGTCGGCTTGCTCAATGTCCTTGGCTCGTTTATGTCTATGATGATTCGCTGGGGCCACATAAGTCGGAGGGAGGATGAAGGAGATGAAACAAGTGCCCCCCCAGCCTTTGGGGAGCCAGGTGTAGGCCTTTGTGCCGCAGACGAAATACATGTTTGGGGACGACACAAAGGAAGGTGGATCCGTGGAGTCCAAAGTTCTGGTAAAACGGCAAGTACTGCGGCCCACCAGCTGTGTCCCATGTCCTTCTATGCACATGTGGCCTGTGACGTTGATGACTGACAGGGCCACAGTCAGAGTGGCAGCCGTTCGTTTCCGCAGGTAGGAGAAGGTGGGTCTGGTTGGATTGTTGAACACCTGCATTTCAATTCGTTCTTTAGCAGGGATGTCCATGTGGATCGAGTCGTTGGAGGTCTGCGGGCAGAAGTGTGCCTTTGTTTTGTTCCGCCAGACCCCGTGGAAGAAATGCGTTACGGTTTTGCTGGAGGTGGCATTGTCCTTATAGCTTTCTTGCAGGAGGATCAGCCAAGCAAGGCAGGAGCCATGAACTGAGAAGGGTGAGGGGATGAATGGTATCGAGTGTCCAGTGGCGTGGGGTAGCAACCCACAGATCCAACAGTTGGTGGCATTGGTGGCGAGATTGTGCTGGTAAAGGAGCTGTACGAAAGAGTTATTCCAAAACTCCTTTCGCCTCTCTCTGAGTTGAGGAGAGAGCGAAATCAGATAATGTTCCTTCATGGTGGTAGGCTGAGCAGTGGTCAGGAATGTTTCGTGAGCAGGCGCATTTTCTTCCACAATCCAGAGTGTGGTCATGAGGAGAAAGCAGAAAAGGATTGCGAGGAAGAGTGCAATTGTCTTTGAGCTATGGAGTCTGTCTGTCCTTGGGTTTCTGTAGTGGGTATTTCCTGTTGCCTCCATCATCTTCTTATTTGGCGCTTCCATCATCTTCTCATCTGGCGCTTCCATCATCTTCGTTTTCAAGGTGCTCGGTAGCGGGCAGAACCACAGACTTAGTTTAGCTTCTCTCCAGGTAACCCTTGGTTGCTTTGGGTCACCGTTCTGAGATTTAACTTAGTTCGTGGTCTGCTTAGCCGAAGCTCCCTCCTTTCGACGCAGGAAATACCCTTCTCTGGATGGCACAGTGGGATCAGAGAATTTTGAAAGTTCAAGTGCTTCGGTATCGGGATAGCAGGTTAGCGACGGTCGGTCTTTGTTCAGGAGCTCTTCTTGGTTGTCGATGTTTTCCGTCGTGGCCAGGGTCGAGGAGACCTTCTTACAGTGGTGTGCGTGCAGCCAGTGCCGTTTCCCCTCCACACGAAGAGCCGTCCGGGTGGTGATCAACACTTGCCAGGGGCCCGTCCACCGGGGTTCCAAACTCTTCGACCGCTGAAAGTTCCGGATCAGCACGAAATCTCCAGGTTGGATGGCGTGACCCGGACCCCTGGAAGCATCGGGGATGGCCTGCTGCACCTGCTGATGAATAACAGACAGAGTTTCAGTCAATTTATACAGATAATCAGACATTAGGACGTCCGGGACGTCATGAATGGAAGTTGGTTTCGGTGCAGACCAGACACTCATGGGTCGACCGAAAACAACTTCATAAGGTGTCAAGTGATGTCGGGTGGGGGTGGAACGCATCGATAGCAATGCCAGTGGGAGGGCGTCTGGCCATTTCAGACCCGTGGTAGCCACTATCTTGGCCAGTTTAAACTTTAGTGTGGCATTGTGTCGCTCAACAAGTCCAGCAGACTGGGGGTGGAAGACTGCGTGAAATTTCTGCTTGATGCCCAACCCCTTTAAGATGAACTGGATGACTTCGGCTATGAAGTGGGGGCCATTATCGCTCCATAAAATACGACAAAGGCCGTAACGGGGGAAAAACTCCTTTAACAGTACTTTTGCAGTGGCCATAGCAGTGTTGTCACGGGTTGGATATGCTTCCACCCATTTGCTAAATGCGCACACCACGACAAGTACATATTTCAGGCCTTGGCACCTGTCTAGCTGGATGTAGTCCATCTGCAGGACTTCAAATGGGTGATTTGGGACCCCAAATCCTCCCCGGGGTACTACAGTTCCTTTCCCGGGGTTGTGTTGCAGGCATATCAAGCATTGTTGGACCAGACGTTTGGCGGAATCTGTGATTTTATCATTGTGCCAAACTCTGGAGACAAGTTCAATCATGGGGGCTGATCCTATGTGGGCAGGGGAGTGTGCCATAGCCAGTATGGGAATCAGGTATGAGTCAGGTAGCAACCATTTGTTTGTGTCTCTTGTCCGCCAGCAGCCTTCATCATCTTTTAATCCCACCGGTGTCCATTCAGTCAGCTCGTGTTGTGTGCTAGCCGTTTGAATGTCTCTAATAGTGTCCCTAGCGTCAGTCCATTTTTCTGCTTGTGACCTGGTCACATACATATGTGTTGTCGTCCTATTTTCAGCTGTTGTTCGGGCCGTGATGTCGGCTAGCGCATTTCCCTGCCCAATGATGTCTGTCACCTTTTTGTGTGCCTGGCATTTGACGACTGCAAGCTTTTTGGGGAGAAGGACAGCTTCGATCAAGGCGGAGACTAGATCCCCGTGTAAAATGGGGGTGCCGTGTGAGGTCAAGAATCCCCTTTCCCTCCAAAGGAGCCCAAAATGGTAGACCACCCCGAAGGCATACTGGCTGTCGGTGTAAATGTTCGCTGTGGTTCCTGCTGCCAGAATGCAGGCTCGTGTCAGGGCGATCAGTTCTGCTGCCTGGGCAGATCGTTGCGCGATGCGGGCTGTCTCGACTACGGTTCGAGCCGTGGTGACCGCATAGGCAGCGGAAGTGGTGCCATCGGGGAGTTTGATGCAAGAACCGTCCACCCACAGCTCCCCGTCAGGGTCAGGGAAAGCCGTGTCTCTGAGGTCAACCCTACTTCTAGTCTGTTCGTCCGTAAGAGTCACGCAGTCATGTACAGGGTGCACATTGGGATCGTTCTCTGGCAAGGGTAACAGAGTTGCCGGGTTCAGTGTGGTGCATCTTTTCAGGGTGATATGGGGTGCAAGCAAAGTCAGTTCGTATCCAGTCAGTCGTGCACTCGTTAGGTGTTGCGTCTTGGTTTGGTTCAGGAGGGTATCAACTGCATGGGGTACCAGTACCGTGAGGGAATTCGAGAGTACGATCCCCTCACTCTGTCGGATAGAGATTGCAGCAGCAGCTACAGCTCGAAGGCAGGCAGGCAAGGCTCTGGCTACAGGGTCAAGAGTGGCAGAGAAGTAAGCGCACGGTCGTTGCTTTGGGCCAATGGCCTGGGTCAGGACAGATAAAGCGCACCCCTCCCTTTCGTGCGTGTAAAGGGAGAAGGGCTTTTTGTAATCGGGGGTACCTAGGACAGGGGCCGAACAAAGGGCATCTCGTAGTTCCGTGAAGGAGGTTTGACACTCAGGGGTCCAAGGGAGTGGGAAGGGGACGTCTTTACCTAGCAGAGAAAGCAGCGGTTTCACAACGAGGCTAAAGTTCGGTAACCACTGTCGGCAGAAGGAGGTGAGGCCTAGTAGGGAGCGAACCTGTTTCTGGGTCTTAGGGACAGGAGTTTCGAGAATGGTTTGGATTCGATCAGGAGTGAGTTTCCTTCCCTCTTTGGACAAAAGGTGGCCGAGGTAAGTGACCTGGGGTTGGCAGAATTGCAACTTCTTCTTGGAGACCTTGTGGCCATTTTCCGCAAGGAAGCGCAGGAGGTGAATGGTGGCTGTAACTGCTAATGGAGTGGTGTCGGCTGCCAAGAGGATGTCATCGACATATTGCACTAACACCACTCCATCGGGTAACTGGACTTGATCCAGTTGTCTCTTGAGGGCCTGGCTGTAGATGCTAGGGCTTTCTGTGTAGCCCTGGGGTGCTCGACAGAACCTATATGAGCGGGCTTTTAGGGTGAAGCCAAAGAGATATCGGCTGTCTGGGTGGATGGGGATGGAAAAGAATGCGTTTTTGAGGTCAATGACAGTGAAGGTGGTGGCTGTAGAAGGAATCAAAGTCAGGATGGTGGTGATGTCTGAGACCACAGGGTACTGGGGTACCACCACTTTGTTGATCTCTCGAAGGTCAATGATAAAACGGTATGCTTTCTCATCTCCCTCTCCCTGTTTCTTGATGATGGGCAAGATAGGGCTGTTGCAAACGTTGCTTACCACTTCCTCTACCACTCCTGCATCTATTAGTGACTGAATAATCTTTACCAATGCCTTCTCGCCCTCGGGCGATATCCGATATTGTGGAAGTTTTGGGAGTGTTGCGTCTGGTCGGACAGTAATGTGCACTGGGTCAATCAACATGCGCCCTACGTCCGAATCCGCCTTGGCCCACAGATACGGAGGCAGAGTGTCAAGCAGGGATGTGTCAACGTCGGTGATGGAAAACATGCGTCGGGGAGGGCAATGTCTAAGCAGAACGGGGTTGTCGTAAAGGAAAACTCGAACTCCGTCTTGAGAACATCTGATCGTTGCTCGGAAGTGTTTCAATAAGTCAAGTCCCATAATGGCGTCAGGGCTATTGGAGGAAAGTAAGAACGTGGTGTCAGTGGTGTTGTTTTCTACGTCAAAGAGGATCGGGGCGGACAAAGGGTTAGTGGAGGGCGTTCCATCGAAACCTGTCGATGTTATAAGTGAGCCAGACAAGGGTGCCCTTGGAATCAGTCGTTTAGATAACGCACTACGTGTTGCGCCAGTGTCTACCAGAAATGGAGACTTGGTACCCAGGACCTTAGCAGTGACGTAAGGGCCTTGCTGGTCAACATAGAGCTCGACTGGATCCCTCCCTTGCCCTTGGCTGTCCTATGCAAATTTGTGGGCGTCATCGTAGTCAGATTGCTGGTATTGGTTCTGTCTGGGTCGATCAAACGTATTTGGTCTGCCTGATCTGTCGTTAGTCGTGTCATTTGGGGGCCCTCGCTGTTGTCCCTTATTTCTCGGTCCACTTGCTACGTCCTTGGGGTCTTTGTTCCTGATTATTTCCAGAAGAACTGGGCACTGGGATTTCCAATGGCCAGTTCCTTTGCAGAAAGCACACTGGTCCTCTCTAAGGTCTGTACGTCCACTGTGGGGAGTCAGAGTGCGGTCCTGGGGAAATGCAGCCTTAGGGGCGTTTGTCTGATAGTTTCCCCGGTATTGGTCTCGCCCTATAGTCACCCCTTGCAGTTGGGCCATCATCACCCTCTCTTTCAAGTCCTTCTTCTTTTTCTCTGTTGCCCTATCGTTTTCATTTTTCTGATGTTCATAATATTGGGCCATCTGGAGGATAGCCGTAGGTTTGGAGGCTGCCCAACTACTCTCGCTAGCCTGCAGTTTCTGGGAGACCTCCGATGACAGACCCTTAACATAATTCTGGACAAACAGATGGTGTCCGGTTGCAGTGGTCATGTCCTGGCCGCTGTAATCGGAGAACACCGTTTCAAACCGGGAGAAGTATTCCGATACATCCTCCTGGGGTTTCTGGCGACAGGCCGTTACTATCGACCAGTCCACTTTCTTTTCTGGGATCAGGGTTTTTAATTTCTGTACGATTTTATCTGGAAGGTCTAGAATGGATTTCAAAGGCTTTTGTCCAGGTCCTCGTTGTTTATCGATGTTATCGAGTTGTGACCAGGTATGTCCAAACAGCTCAAGGTGGTCGACTTTCCGGATTTGCTTCCACACATCAGCTGGTAGACATAACCCGAAAAACAAGTCGATGTCAGCCAGGGTCATGATCGTTGAACCTAGGGCTGTACCCAATTCAGTGTAGAAGGCCGTGGGGTTTTTACGTAGGTCAGGCAGAGATTTCCGGAATGTCAGAATCTCTTGCCGGTCCCATGGCTGGTAGACCCAGTTGTACACTACCCTTCCCTTTGCATCTGGGTGGTTTGCATCATCGTTAGTCCCTGCACCTCGTGGAGGAACCCAGTAAGGGGCAGCCTCTCGTATCGGCATCATGGTGTTAGATTGCTCAGTTTGTGGCTTGGTCGCTACGGAGGTCGTGGGTTTAGTTCCCGATTCTCGTTCAGTGAGGTGGCGGAAAACCTCAAGCGTACGCGTAAGGAGGTCCGTCACATCACACTCGCCCTCATCCCCGATATCGACCTTCCGGTACAGAGTCGTTAGGCTCTCGGGACCTTTGTCTCGATATCGGTCCTCGTATGCGTTCAAGACATGGTAACACAGTCGTACGGTAAAATGTCGTCTGTGACTCCCGGTATACGAGTTAAACATATCCGTGATGTACTCTTCATCTTCCTTCCTTTCTACCAGTGTCCTTGCTATCTTGTCGATCCCTGTTCGCTCATCTTTGCTTAGTCTGTTTGTTCTTGCAGAACCAGCCCTTCGGGTCTCGGGGTCGCCTAACATTGTGTAGTATTTAATACAAGGGGTTCGGCCGGCACAGAGGCCATGGGGGCCGAAGCTGTGATGCTACCTTCGTTTGTACCTGGAGGTGGTGGGTGCTGTGCTAAGGGTTGGGAAGGGGCGTATGGAGGGGGCATGTAGATGGTCGGAGGACCTAACAGCAGATCATCGTTGGCTCGTTGTCTCGAGGGTAAATCGGGGTAGAGCATGGAGGACGTTCTAACCGGACACTGACTTGATGTTTCCATTTCTAGTTTCTGTTTGGCTTTCTCTCTTTCCTTAATCTCTCCTTCTAGTTTCTGAGCAGCTAGGTGGGCTGCTTTTCGCAGCTCTTTTCCCAACCTACTCTGTTTTCTTTTTACGTTGTTCAGTTTCTTTGCGCCACATGCCGAAACTATCAAGCATAGTGGGCGTTGTCTTGTTTTTACCAAGGGCTGTTTCTAGCGCATTTATTTTGTCATCATCGAAGGATCCTATCAGTGGCCACTGACTTTCTCGATCCTTTTTCGTATATTTATGCCACAGTTTGTTATAGGCTATAGCGATCAATCCATGCTTCATGAACATGTCCTTATTAGGGGTGCCCTCCAGTGGAGCCGGATGGTTCACCTCTAATAAGCGGTCCGGGCTAAACAGGCTACCAATCAGTGGGGAGAAGACAGACATGACGGAGCACAATGGGGACAAAAAGTCAGCACTGCCTATCTTATCACTGCGTGCAAAGACTAGACAGAATATTCCTATTCTACGTTGTTTGCAGGCAGTGAATACCTCATGAACCAATATCAAATAGTCAATGTTCGGTCAAAACAATTCAGTGGGGAGAATAAGTAGGCCCGCAAAGGTCTGCGTTACCTACCCTTTCACTATCTGTAAAAAGGGGGTGGGGGGGTTCTTTCCTGTTTGCAGACAGAGAATCTCCAGAAGACAGTCTGCGAACAATAGTTCAGTTTCAAATAATTAATCAGTGGGGGAGAAAGATAGGCGCGACGGTTGCATTACCTATCCTCCACTGCTTGCAAAGAGAGAGCCTGTTGTTTCTCCGTTTGCAGACAGTGGATCTCCAAATAAATTAACAAAGAGTAATACTAGTATTTTCTAAACAATTCAAATAATCATTTCGCAATTCGTCGTGTTTACACGACCTTACCTGGACCGCATGGACAGTTTCTTGTCTTCCGAATCCAGCGCCCGATCGTCCTCTTTTCTTCGTAATCCTCGCGGCACTCTTGATGGTTCCCAGTCAGGACCGTAGATCACTCGAGAGAGGTCTGTTCGGAACCAGTGAAGTTCGGATGATCGGCTGTCAGACGAGGGTCTATCGGACAGGTGCACTCCCGATCGTTGCAGTCATTCACTCTGTCGTCAGGACCTCTCCCACTGGATCCACTAGTCACTGATGGGCCCCACGTTTGGGACGCCAATTGTAAAAAGGTCAGGCTACCAACCAGAATAAAGATCCTTAAGTATTGCCCGGCGGTATCGCCTCTTAAACCCACAAGATATTAACCAATGAAGAGGCAGGCGCTGGAGACTGGAAGGCAGGAAACAAAGGTTTTATTCTCTCCGGAGGAGAACACATCAGTTCAGACAGCCAGTATCGTCACGAGGTGCTCTAGCCGCATCTCTGAGGCCTGGCCTCTTATACACATTTTCATGATCTTTATTGCAGGTAACACATTCTTGTAATGCTTTGAAGTATGAAAGGACATCCTCTGAATCTCCCCTACAGGCCCGTTCCCACACACATTTACAGTTGAAGTCCCCACCCCGGTCACAACAGGTGATGATTATCACGCAGCTGGACATCCCGCCGATTCACGGGATGTGGGGGGTTGATCGGATCTCATAGGGTGGGGGCTTTGATCAACTCGAGGGTCCTTTGATGAGGGAAGCTTCCTACTGTACGGGGGGGGGGCAATAAACAGTATCCGCAGAGCTAGGTGGCGGCCTGGGAACGAGGAAGACAAACGGGCACACAGGAAAGGGGGTTTGTATCAAAGGGCCTGGGACCATGAAAAGGAATGAAGGGAGGTGTCGCGCTGGGAACAGGATGGGGTTCTGAGGCAGAGCTGCGCTGAAGAGGGGTTTATGACTCAGGGCATGCGAGAGCAGGGGGGGGGGGGTTGTCAGCGCGCGGGGGGGGGATGCCTGCGAGGTTGGGGGAGAGAGAGACGCGCTGGCTATCAGCGAGGGGCAGGGAGGCCATGGTGCTCAAAATGGCTGCCGATTACGTGAGCAAGATGGCGCCGATAATGTTGACGTCTGCAGCCTAACTTTTAACACCTGCACTTCTCTAATCTTGCTATTTCTGCCTCAAATATTTACCACCTTTGGCCTTTTTCACATTTACTCAAGCTTAAACTCTCTTTACCTGTGCCTGTTCTGCACTTTTTCACTTTTACACCTTTCACCTCTTATTCACGGTTGCCCCTTTTCAGCTCTTTTTTTACATTTTTGCCATCTTTCCACTTCTCAGGTTGCCTCGTATCCTCCCATCCTTAACTCACTTCCCTTGAGCTTGTTTTCTCTTCTTTGGTCCTTTTCCACGCTCTTGCAATTACAACTTCTGCGCCCACTTCCAACCTCTCGTGTCTGCTCCTGCACAACTTTTCCCATGCCAGCCCCACCCACAAGACATTCTTTATGGCAGCAGCAGCACGAACAAGCAATTAAAAAAGGTGTGGATTGGTCTTGCCTGACCACCTTACAAGCATGAAAGTGGCCGATCCTCAGACCAGCACTGGACCTTTCCGACCTCTTGCTTTACTTGCCTGAGGCCCACAGTGCCCTGTGGCTTCTGACCTTCCCAGACTCCAACCTATCTGCGATTTCTGCCTCCAGTTTTTACTGCCTTTCCCATCTTCTTTCTCTTGCCCCCATTTGCACTCTTTCTTTACTTGTCTCTTCTTCCACTCTTTTTGACTTTGCGCCTTTCCTCTCCGATTTGCTTTTGCTCCTTGCCAGCTTTTTCCCTTTTGCCCCATTTTCACAATCTTCTCACTTTTTCTTGGGTTGTCTCTTTTTCTACCACCTTTGCTTTGCTTGCCTCATGCTGGTTTTCTCTGTTTTTGGTCCCTTTTCACACTCTGCACTTATCTGCTCTTACACCCGATTCCCTCCTCTCACGCTGGGCCAGGCACACATTTTCACGCCCTACGGTAGCCCCGCCCACAATCAACAGACCTTAATGTTGGACCGCAGAATTGATGTGCAGCGGGCATGTTACTAATGTGACAAAGTCAGGCCAATTTGTGACCGACCATTCCCATTGCCAGGAACCCTGATCTGCCAGCCTCACATTAGAGTCAGAGATGCTACTGGGCGAATGCTCTCTTTGCCATGAACCACCAGACGTTCATCTGTGCTTAGGCCTCCCCCACATAAACTGAAGGTGTCTTTGCTTGAGCCTCCATTCCTCCTGCGCTCCTCTGACCCTCACCTAGCGATTTCCACGCCAATGCTCATTGCAGATATCTCACCCAGGCTAACAACAGACAACACACACTCTGCCCTCACCTGCCTACTCCTTAACACCTCTCGCCAAACAGGCCACAGAAGCTTGGGAACATCTGCATGACAGCTTCCTGGACTCAAGAGATCTCAGCCAAACCTGGATTAACCCAGCATCCATGCCAGACATTGCAGTGGCGATCTCCCCCTGCTGCAAGATCACAAGACAAGAGGGCTTACAATCATCTACGGAGAGAAAATCAACTGCTCCATCACCTCAGCCAATACCAGCGACCACCTTGAAGATACTGGCTTCAAGCTCAGCACCTTGAGCAACCCCCCTCCCCAAGCCCCACCCCACTGGTCTCACAGACCTACATACAATTTCAGCTCCATACTCCCAGACTTCATTGCCCCTCTGGCCCTTGCATCTAGCCCCTTCATTCTACTTTGAAACTTCAACTTGAACTTATAGGACCAGACTGACAAAGACACCACTAAACTCTAACACCACCAGAGTATTCTAGGCCTCAAACAATTTAAACAACCCTACCCATGCAGGAGGCCACCTCCTCAACCCTATCTTCACCAACTTTCCCAACATCACGGTGGACAAGCTGCAAAAGCTAACCTGGACCAACCACTTCATCAGTTCCAGCTTGCAGCTACCCAACAAGCCTAGAACCCCTCACACTCAAACTTTCCAGCCCAACTGGAACAGGATCACAAAAGATATCCGATTCTCCAAGCTTCAGTCAGGATGCCCTCTCCAACACAGCAACCTCACTTGTTGCTTAGCAAACCTCAATACATTGAACAGCACCTGTACAGCCTCCCTGGTTCTCCCTAAAACCACCTCCACATCGATGTCCAAGCCACAAGCAAGCTGGTATGCATAAGTCCTCAAACTCACCAAGTGTCACTGTAAGCTGATGGAATGAGGACAACATCAAAGACACCTTCAGATCTGCCCTTTAGATTTACCACCAACAAATCGGAACCACTAACCACCTTGCCCTCACTAATCAGATCCAACACAGCTCCAACACCTCAAAAGAAACCTTCACCGCACTGACGGAATTCACATCCGCTTCTGCCAGCTCCATACCCATCACCTCATCAAGGGAATTCTGCAATTACTTCACCTACAAAATCAACACCATCTACAACAACTTTGCACTCCTGCTGGACCTCTCCACCCTTGTAACCCTTCTCTTTGAGGACAAGAACATCCCGGAATCCACCCTAACATGCTGTCCTCGCACCACCCCTATTTAAACCGCCAATACCATGCTCACAGTCCACATGGGAGACCCTTCAGATCCATACTTCATCTTTGCCAAAGGACTTGAGCCCATCAGCACAGCCTTCATGCCTATGTTCAACGTCTTTCTCAAGTTTCAAGTTTTATTTGTTATGATAAAGGAACTCTTTCGAGGTCCACACAAAACAAAATATACATACAGAAAAGAAAAAATGCATACAATGTCCATATAACACCAAACACAAGTGAAAAAATGACATATTAATAAAAATCCAAGAAACATTTAAAGAAGCCATACAGTTTAAAACAAAACATTTCATTAGGAGGGTTAATCAAGGCCATCTGAAATGACTGGGCAGAAAGAATATTAAGTTGTAAGCAAATTGAACGTAACCATCTGCGCCTATAAGACATCAGGACTGGACAAACAAAGATTACATGATTTAAGTCCTGAACATGCTTCTGACAAAGATCACAGAGTGGAGAGTGACCATACCATCTAGCATAAAGAACTTTCAGCGGAAGCAGGTTTTGTCTTATTAAGTACATTAAGCGACGAACGCCATGAGGGATATTCCAGTACATATAAGGTTGTGCTTTCCGCAAGATGCATGAATCAATAACAGGAGTACAACCTTTTTTTAACAGACGGGAATTTCTGTCATGACAAAACCCCAATTCCCATGAAGAAATCCTCAATAGAGATTTTAATTGATAAGAGGATAAAGAAAATAAAGTTTCTTCATCCAATTTCAATTGAGCCACAGCAAATCTAAAGTTTTTTACAATCAAAGAATGTTCATTTAGATTGCCTAGCAATTCATTTTTTATAAGAAATCTCAGGGTATTAGACTCACTTTTTACTAAGCCTACAACCCAACGAATGGAGCCAGCCAAACCTTGAGCCCAGCTGCTACGAAGGCCAAGTTCCTGTCTCATAGCAGCAGTCGAACTTGCAGAACTAACAGATAGTAAACTACGCAAGATTTTTCCTTCCGTGGAAGATAAGAAACTCCATTGATTTTGCTCTATTAACTCTAAGCCATATAACAGGGAGGCAGGGACTTTTGCTCTAAATACATCTAAGAGAATTGAGAAATGCCTTCTACCTGTAGCTTTATACAAGGCTACTAAACTCTTTCCCTGTGAAATAGCCTTTCGGGAGTTGTTATCTATATGGGCTTTGTCACTGAGGTTAGTTGTGACAATTTTACCAAGGAAGGTATATGATTTCACAATTTCCAATTTTTTCTCCCCCACACACCAAGGAAAATTAAGAAATTTAGGTTTCTTCCTGCCGGAGAAACACATCACTTTGCTTTTTGCCGTATTTATCAATAGGTAATGGTTTTCGGCGTATTC
The DNA here is from genome assembly GCF_964261635.1 of Lissotriton helveticus. NCBI lineage: Eukaryota > Metazoa > Chordata > Amphibia > Caudata > Salamandridae > Lissotriton > Lissotriton helveticus. Next base: position 48,644,461 of record NC_136069.1, read on the forward strand.
AGACAGTGCCTGCAAGCGATTATTTAAGCCCTTCGGGGTAAGGTCCAAAATCAGGATGTCGTCTGCATACATGAGGCATGCAATTGGAACCCCCCCCAAGGAAGGGGCAATACCAGCACACGATGAAAGGGCAACAGGTAAATCGACAGTATAAAGGGAGAATAGCAAGGGGGCCAAAAGGCATCCTTGCTTTAACCCATTAGAGGTAAAAATTAATTTGGATAAGTCGCGTTCACCTCCCAATAGAACTCTGCACCAAGTATCTGAATAGAGTGCACGAATTAACTTAATGAGATATGAGGGCATACCCAAATCAGATAGCTTTCTCCACAGTAATATCCTATCCACCTTATCAAATGCGGTGGAAAAGTCGATGAAAGCCCCATAAACCTGCCCACCACGAACTTTAACATATTTTTCTGTGATGACTTGTAAAGCTGACAGGTTGTCAAGAGTTCCATGATTCTGTCTAAAACCTGTTTGTTCAATAGGTAAAATATTAAATTCAGTTACCCATTGATTCATTAAAGTGAGAATACATTTTGCGAAAACTTTACCTATGGCGTCAAGCAAAGCGATTTGACGATAATTTTGGGGAAGATCTCTCGCCCCTTTTTTATATAAGGGGACAATGATACTTCCTTTCCAGGAGGGGGGGACTGTTCCGCTAAGAAAACAGAACTTAAAAACTGGAAATAGAATCTTGCTCCAGAGTTCACTCTGTTGTTTCAGTACTGAGATGGGAACTTTATCTGGCCCCATCGCGCCCGAGGAACGCATGTTCATGATAGCAAATTCAATTTCCTTTTCAGAGGGACAATCAAATACGCATGAACCATCATTGAATTCCACCCTTTGTACTTGCACATTATTATTACTGTACAGTTTCTCAATGTATTGGACCCAAATCTGTTCCTCGATGGCAATCGGAGAGGCACTGGCTCTGGTCCCACAGCCCCTGCCGATTAAAGACCAAAACATTTTTACTTGACCATTATAAGAAGCTTCTCTCAGTTGTATCCAGAGAGAGTCTTCCTTATCACGTTTTAGACGGGCCTTAAGCCTAGCTCTGCTTCTTTTTAAAATGGACAATTTATGCTTGGCTTCTTGAGTGAATAATAAATATTGCCCCCTTATTACTTTATTAATTTCTATATTTAAAGCCCGCAAAGAAGGAGGGACTGCAAGCGATTTTTTCACCCCAGGTTTTTTCTTCGCTATTGCAATTACCAAATTTAGAAAATTAGCAAATCCTAACAGCTCTCTCCCTTCCCAGAGAGATAAGCTTTTAACAGTTTGATTTAAAAGGGGCAGCAGATTTTCAAAACAACGAAAATTCCAGAAACATTTCCCAGAGATGGAGTTAAAATTCACCAGATCCCTCTCAATACTCCAAGAGTCCACTTTCGGAAGACTAACGGAGACTATAAGCAACAACGCATTATGGTCACTAAGATTAGACTCAATGACTTTCATATTTTTCAACTTGGAGAATAGAGCATAATCAGCCATGACATAATCAATGATTGAATTACCCTTATGTGATTTATGCGTACAAGCTGCCGGGGTATCAGAAGGAAGCCTCCCATTTACTATTAAACAGTCAGCTTTATGTAGACCTTCTAAGACAAGTTTACCTCTTTTATTAGTTTTGACTTTGACAGGGAACTGGGCCAATGGGATATTTAGAGATTCTTCCCTAATTTTGTTTCTGAATAGAGCTAGCCCGCAATTGGATATACTACAATTCAAATCCCCAAACAATAACACATAAGGAGGCGAAACAACATCCAACGTAGCATTTAAAAAGGAAAATAACGTCTTGAGACCATCATTATAGCAGCGATTTGGGGGGATATAGATGTTTATTATTACCAACGATCTATTGGGGCAATCCTCAAAAACATCTTTTAAGGTAATTGCTTGGAACAAATTCCCTGGATCGAGATAATGAGAATAATTCCATTTTATTCTATTTGTTAACAAACATGCTATTCCTCCTTTTGCGTGACCTCTTCTAGAGGAGGTTGCACACTTTTCCAAAACGAAAAAATCCTTTTCCAACGCTATTCTACCTTCCACCCATGTTTCTTGTAAGCAAATTATATCCACCTTGTGTGAATACAAAAAGGCTAATTTCTCCTTGTGATCTTTAAAGCCTGCTGTATTCCACGAAATGATCTTCAACTCTTTGTTAAAAATCTAAATGCGGTTTAAGGCCAGAAGAAGCTTTACTTGCTAAGACTCCCGGTAGCCAACTCCATTTAGATTGATCATCCTTCAACATTTGTTTCAAGGGGGGATTTTTATACAACACTTGCCTTTCATTCCTGGACACACATATTTTTAAATCCTCTGACCCAGAACTAGACCACTCCGTCAGCTTCAAACCCAAATGGGGAGAAGATGACAAATTGGGGAGTACCTGAGAATTACATTTTTCCCCAAAATATGGAATAACATCTATTCCTCTAATTTGCAGTTCCGCAGCCCACTGTAGAATTAGGTTTGACACTATTTTTGAATAAAATTTCACCCTTGTAGATCTCCCCAACACAGAGTTAAGGAGAAATACTACGTCCAAATCAGACGTTTGAATTAATTTTAAACCTACAATCTCTTTGAAACAACTAAGTAGGGCTGATCTATTTAAAATTAAATCAGTATCAAACAAAGGCAAAAAATCCAGAAAAAAAGTATCTACAGTTATTTTTCCTTTAATAGGACTAACTACAGTTGGGGGTACCTCTGAAGGAGGTCGTGCTAAAGGGTTAAGAGAGGGGCGACAAGAATTAGCAAAAGAGGAAGTGACCTTAGGAACCTCTTGAAAAGGCATTGCGGATGGATTAAGACAGGAAAGGGAGGGATTAACTGCGGGTGAGGTAACCCTGAGGCAAAAAGGATTCGTAGAACTAATAGGACCTAGACCCGTAGAGGCGAACTCCCCTTTCGGGGAGGCAATCAACGCTTCTACGGGAACAGGCAACTGGACAACCTTAGGGGAATGTTCTAAACTTGATTCCACCCTTTTATCAAATAAGAGTTTTCTCTGTCTTTTTTTAGAGATTCTTCGAATGGGTTTTCTCTTCTTTATTTTAATCTTTTTATGTTTTAAGGGGATCGATTCATTAACTATACCAGTATTTGTATTTGCCATACAGATCTCCTCATTTTTAGACTGAACGGAAAATATTGGAAAGAGAGAGGGAGTATCAATTTTATGGACGACAGGGGACGAGGATATTGCCTCAATTTTATCACTAATAGAAGTTATACAATTAAAACCGGCCGAAGCCGCTTTGCGGATCTTAGGATCAGCAGAAAATGCTACTGAATTCAAAGTTTTTTGGCTGTCCATGAGGAGAACAGGACAGACAGGGTCCAGGTCTAATTGATCACTTGAGGGACTCTTCTTAGGGAGCTCCATCAAGTTGGTAAACAAATGAGGGCAATCAGACTCCGGACCATTCTTCTTTTGCAGAAGCACTTTTAAAATTTGATTTACCGTATCAAAAATACATTCAGAACCTCCAACAAATTTTTCCAGTAGACTCAGAATCGAAGAAAGTATGGATTCCAAAGAAAACAAAGATTTGGAAAATAACCTCCCATCAGCATTTGGAGAATCCTCCACTACATTGTTCAGAAACGGACCAGAACAAGAAGAAAAGTTTAATTGAGTCGGTGAAAAATCTAATTTGTTAGAGGGGGTACTACTTAAAGGGCCCGTACTTGAGATGGTTATAACTTCATTAGAATTTAAAATTGCCCTAGCTTTCCCCTGGAGAGATAGCAACCGATTCTTGTGGGCTGTTAAATTGATGTCAGGTAATGTAAAGTCACTGTCAGGGAGCGGCAAATTAACAGGTAAAGAAGGCAAAGGGCCAGTTGTTACTATGGCATTAGGAACTTCCACTGGAGACTCATGGGGGGAAATAATACTATCTGCAATCAAAACCTTACCACCCACCAACTCATGAGGACAAATTAGGCCTGGTTGAAATCCATTTGACAACAAGCGTGAACCACTTAATATTTCGGGGCTGAGCGGTAATAACAAAGATTGACTAGGTAGCAAACTCGGGCAGGCTGAGATGTTAATAATCGTATTAGCGGCTTCCAGAGTATTGTGTTCAGAACCCTCCCTCGGGGTTTGCAAATCAGGTGACTTCTCTTTCCCTTTGTCCCACAAGTTAAAAAGCTGACACTGGCCTTTTAATTGCATGGCTGATGTAATTTTATTGCGTAAGGGATTAGATTTAGTTTTAGACCCAGATTTCCCTACTAGGACACGACCAGAACGTAATTTTTTAGCCGTCATAAGACCAGTAAAGTAAAGTAAAGCAATAATAGTCTGCAAGAGAAAATACCCAATAAGAAAATAACAAAATTGAAATCAAAGGGAGAGGGCCCAGCCCAGCCTACTGCAGCCTCTGACGGCCTCAGACGGTCCCGCCCTTGTCCCGGGCTTCTCCCGGCGCGCTCCCGCGCGCTCCCGCGTTGCGGTACCAATTGCAGGATATATAGCTGCGCTGAGGTGTGGGAGGAGCCAGCAGGGAGAGCGGGTCAGCTGTTGTATATGCCGAGGGTAAGGCGCTCCTGGGACTGGAAGTCCTGCGCCTCCCCTCGCTCGCAGCCCTGCTTTCCCCACCACCTCAGAAGCTGAAGCGCTGGAGTTTTCAAAGCGCTATCTCCGGTAGATGCAGGCGAGTGGTGAAGGCTAAAACAAAGTTAAAACAGCAGCCTCAAACAGGAAGAGCGAGTCCTTGATGCTCGCGGTCCAAGACGCCTTCAACAAAAATAAAACAGCAGGTGAGCAATCAACCAAAGCGGGAGACAAGCAGCCTTTAGCTGCGCTGAGGTGTGGGAGGAGCCAGCAGGGAGAGCGGGTCAGCTGTTGTATATGCCGAGGGTAAGGCGCTCCTGGGACTGGAAGTCCTGCGCCTCCCCTCGCTCGCAGCCCTGCTTTCCCCACCACCTCAGAAGCTGAAGCGCTGGAGTTTTCAAAGCGCTATCTCCGGTAGATGCAGGCGAGTGGTGAAGGCTAAAACAAAGTTAAAACAGCAGCCTCAAACAGGAAGAGCGAGTCCTTGATGCTCGCGGTCCAAGACGCCTTCAACAAAAATAAAACAGCAGGTGAGCAATCAACCAAAGCGGGAGACGAGCAGCCTTTAGCTGCGCTGAGGTGTGGGAGGAGCCAGCAGGGAGAGCGGGTCAGCTGTTGTATATGCCGAGGGTAAGGCGCTCCTGGGACTGGAAGTCCTGCACCTCCCCTCGCTCGCAGCCCTGCTTTCCCCACCACCTCAGAAGCTGAAGCGCTGGAGTTTTCAAAGCGCTATCTCCGGTAGATGCAGGCGAGTGGTGAAGGCTAAAACAAAGTTAAAACAGCAGCCTCAAACAGGAAGAGCGAGTCCTTGATGCTCGCGGTCCAAGACGCCTTCAACAAATGTAAAACAGCAGGTGAGCAATCAACCAAAGCGGGAGACGAGCAGCCTTTAGCTGCGCTGAGGTGTGGGAGGAGCCAGCAGGGAGAGCGGGTCAGCTGTTGTATATGCCGAGGGTAAGGCGCTCCTGGGACTGGAAGTCCTGCGCCTCCCCTCGCTCGCAGCCCTGCTTTCCCCACCACCTCAGAAGCTGAAGCGCTGGAGTTTTCAAAGCGCTATCTCCGGTAGATGCAGGCGAGTGGTGAAGGCTAAAACAAAGTTAAAACAGCAGCCTCAAACAGGAAGAGCGAGTCCTTGATGCTCGCGGTCCAAGACGCCTTCAACAAATGTAAAACAGCAGGTGAACGTCTTTCTCTCCACTGCCATCTTTTCAGACTCTTGGAAGCACACCACCATCCTATCATTCTACGCATGTTGAAGAAACCCTCAAAGAACCCTATGGTGTTTCCCAACTAAGGACGCATCTACCTCCTCCCCTACCTGGCCAAAGTCATAGAGAAGCTTATCAACACCCAACTAACCCACCTCCTGGACCCTTCTGAATCTGGATTCAGGCCGAACCACAGCACAGAGACAGCCCTTATCACGGCCACAAACTACATCCATGTCAGAATGGACAAGGGGGACACAGCGCCATTAATTCAACTAAACCTTTTAGTAACATCTACAGTCTCCCACCCCTTCCTCATTCAGCACCTCCTTGAGACTGGAATGTGTGGCCCGGCACTTTAATGAATCAGCTCCGTCCTCTCAGGACACACACAGTCACCATAGCAAGTCTACTACTTTCAACATGATTTGCGGCATCCCTCAGGGTTTATCACTGAGCTTCACACTCTCCAACATCTACGTGACCCCTCTCACCAACATCATATATACACACAGGCTCGGCATAATCACACAAACACAGAGCTCAACCTCTCCCTATCTGAGCCACTTCAAACACCCAAGCAAACTTGACCAAACTTGTTCCAAGCTCAAATACTGGATAATAATCAACAGCTTGAAGCTCAGCAGAGATAAAACTGAAGTGAAGTGATCCTCTCTGGTAAAGACAGTTCTCTGGTCCTCCGCTGGTAGCCCAGAGAGCTAGGACCTACTACACCGCAATCCAACTCTGCCAGGAACGTAGGAATTGTGATCGTCAACCAAATCTCGATGTCAGCAGTCACATTCACCTACGTCCACACTACCAGCTATTCAACAAAGTACTCAATGGTGAGTGGTTGTGTGACAAACTTTAAGGGAGCCACCAGACAGGACTATAGAAACTCCCTCTATGTCATAACCTCTCGACTCACCAAGAGGCTCCAACTCCAACAAAACACAGCCCCAGGACTCACTTTCAAACTACCACACCGAAAGCACATATCCAAACAAGTCAAGGGTCTTTTCTGGCTCCCAATCCACAAATGCGCCTTTTACAAACTCCTCAGACACACCAACTTACAAAGCACTACAAAACTAAGGCCGAGCATACCTGAACAGCCACATCAAGTTTTACACCCAGGCCTCAAATATTCGCTTGGCCAACCTCCTCCTCGTCCCTGGAATCATCGAGCCACATCCAGGGTTTGTGTCTTTGCCTATCATGCCCCCAAAGCCTGGAACAATCACCTCCTCCACATCCGAGCCATCATATCCATCGTAGATTTCTGTAAGAAATTAAAAAACCTGGCTCTTCCAATATACCCTAGACAGAATAGCCTTCTTAGGTGCCATGATACCTTACAGGGTGACTTGCGTGCCAAATAAATAAGCATGTGTTTCTAGAAAAGGGTACATCTGAGACCATAAATTCTGAATACTTTCAATATGAAGGAGCTACAACATTCTCCCTCTGGAAGTTCAATTAATGAACAAACCTGATTATGATTTAGCCTTTAGTAGAACTAAGATTTCCCATACCTTACTATAGATTTCCACCCATCTGTTTCCATCAAAATAATACACAAGAGCCAGGTACTTGACTTAAGATGAGGTCTTATCTCTATTTTATAGATTTCAAATCTTATTTTCACTTTTTGCGATAGATGGCATATATATGTACACGTGACTCAAGATATTACATATATATTTACAAAGGACTTTAGAACTTTACAAAAAACAATATCAACAATGACCATGATTAGTGAAACAAAAATTAACATTACGTTTTACCCACAGACATTTCATGTGCACTTTATATACAGGTGTCCAACTAGAATTACATTTTGGGACCTATTGTCCTTATGTCCTCACACACTTTGAATGATAGAGAGAGGTCATACTGAGGTCAGAGCAGGGCTAAGTTGTTTTATGGTCCACGCACCCTTAATTGCGCATTGGTTTATGGTGCCTAATGTACTCCGTTCACTTGTGCATACTAGCTCTTGGCTTCACTTTGTAATGTGCCAATGCCTTTCGACCTTCTGGACCTAAGATTGGTTTAAATTGAAGGTCTTCCTCAGGGCAGTGTGTGTCTTTGAAGGGCACAGTGTATAGTTCTTTCTGGGTCGGCTGATTTCCAATGGTTTTTTCAGTTGCCCATCACTGAAAGAATCTTCTGTGAGGGGAAGTTGTTATCCTGAAGCTGATTAGTGCAGAGTCCTCAATGCTCTTGTCGCGTGTTGCAGATATTTTTGGCCCTACTGGGACTGCTGCTCCTCCCGATGGCCAGGTCGCGATTTTTCTCCTTTCCTCCAAAACGCCCACCTGCCAGGTTTGTTCCTTCATAACATATCCTTGTCATCAGCTTACAGCTCCATGTCTGTTAACACATGGCAACTATATGACAAAAAGAACATATTTGTATGCCACCAAGAGGCCAGTGGACTTGATAGCTCACCTGACACTGGTCTCACCTACCCACCTGGCACCACTGCCTTGTTTTCAATGTTGATAAGGAGGGTAGTGGAAGTGCTTGACCTCCAGCTTTCCTCAGTGGAGGTGATCATCAGTGTACTCATGTGGGTACTGCAGCCGGGGCAGACCTCAGAAATACTATTTCCTTTTAATGAGGCATCAGGCACACTTTGGGGTGCCCAAGCAAAACCAGGATTTTGGCTTCCTGTCAACCACCAAATAACCAGAAAACACAGACAAGCTCTTGCAGCACCTGACAACGGCGCCCTTGATGGTTCAAGCCTGCATCAGTAGATTGAACACAAAAGCATTCCCAGCCACCCACCATAAACGCAATGAAAAGGCATGGAGACATTCAGAGAGAGTATGCTATCTTCTCCTAGACTGGATCTCAACTCGAGTTGGCTCTTGGGAAGTTACTTCCATGCATTGTGGGTTATGGTGGCTGATATCTTGCCCGCATTCCCAGATGACCTCCAACTGATAGTTCAAGATAGTCAAGTTGCAGCAAAGCGTGTCATTAGGTCGGGCCTCACCACCACCAATTATCTGGGTAAGGCTGTTGGTACGAGTGTGGGGTTCTAGCGCCAAACCTAGATACGCTTTACAAGCGTTTCAAGTGATGTCCAAAAATCACTCATGGATAGCCCTTTGACAGTCCCTGTCTCTTTGGGGGAAAAAATTGATTCAGCACTTTGTTTTAAGGAAAGCATAGCGATAGCGTCTCTTGGCCTAGCACCACCCACACAGAAGTTTCCTCAGCAGTAACACCACTTTCAGGGCATTGGAAGAGGCTTACACCAGAGGCCACAACATACTTCATCTCAGCTCCAATAGACCTCCCAGGAGGTTTGATACAGAGGTAGGGAATCTTGTCAAACATGTCCAAGTCCCAGGGGCAACTTAACACCCAAACTGCAAAACCCTTTAGGTCACCATTAGCAGTGAATTGTCATCCAGTCAGAGGTTGGATAAGCTATTACCTCCATGTGTGGCAAAGCATCACATTGGATAGATGTGTGCTTCAAATAGTTAACACGGTTAGACTCTAACCTTTCTTTTCACCCACTCAAGTATACAGTGTGGCTCCCCTCCTTTCTTACTTTTGGGCCATCTTTGGGGAGGTGGTGATTCCCAGGGTCAAGAACAGCCTGAGCGGGAGGGCCACACGGCCCCCATCCCATTAAAAAAAGAAATAACTTGACCCCAGGAGGTGGTGGTCCCCAGGGCAGTCTGAGGCCCCCAATACAATTTCATTTTGGCCCCGGGGAGGAGGTAGTCCGTTTTTCTTTTTAATGTATGGCCCCAGGGAAATGGTGGTCCCCGGGGGAGCCAAGAGCCCCCCCCATTTATAATTAAACAAGCCTCAGGGAGGTGGTGGTCTCCGGGGCATAATAAGCCCCAGGAGAGACCCCCTCCTTTATTCCATTTGGAAAATGTCCCTGGGACCTGGCCCATCCGGTGGGCAATAATTTACAAAGCCCAGCAGTCCGCGCTTAGTTTTACATTTTTTTTTCTGTTTTCAGCAGAATCTGTGGATCTCGCTAAAAATAAAAAAATAAATGTTTTTGGTCCCCGCAGGGTGACTGTGGGGCCCCTCCCCCCAAAAGGCTTACGGGGTCAGGGTATTTCTACCTTGCACCCTTTTCTTTTTTTTGTAAAAAAAATTCTGGGACTGGAGTACCAAGAAGGCTGCCAACACATCCTAGTTTGAAGCGTTAGCAGCCAATCGGATATCAGGACGTGATCAGGAGGGGTCGCAGATCCTTTGCGTCCCTATATATACAAATTTGGATTTCGGTTAATATTTCCAAAACTACTGAACAGATTTACACCAAATCACAAAAAGGCACTTCCTTGGACCAACATCTAGCTTCCAGCAAAATTTGGTGTAATTCCGTTCAGCAGTTCAGGGTGTAGCAGTGTCTAAAGGTCCTATGAGAATTAACATTGTAAATATATGTTTTTGAACCCACCCCTTTTCTCTGCATCTGCTTGACAGATCACCCTGAAACTTTCCATGCGCAACAATAATGGGGAGGGGACTTTTTGGGACAATATCTTGAAGATTCGTCAAACGATGCCAAAGATATAGGCAAGACAAAAACGCTCTTCCTATGGCAAGCAGGTCTTAACTATAACTACCTACTGGCAGTCGCCAGTAGATAACAAAGATTTACATATATATAGCTGTTTCTTTATGGTACTTTGTATTTTTTAAGGTCAAAACATTCATAATATATTGTATTTGATATGTGCTCCGGGGTCCCCGCACCTGGGCGGGACTATTCAATGCTTAGGACTGTGCTTGGTGACCGTCCGGACCTACTCCAGAACGGTCGCTCCCCCACGCTCCCGGACTCCACAATCTCATTGTGCTGCTGCTCGCAACGAACTCTGCTGAAACTCACTCCTTGCTGGAAATGGTATCGTTTACTGTGCTACCTGTAACTGCTATTGTTTTTTGCCTGTCATCGTAGCTTTACTTTTGGAGCATTTATTTCACCAAATTGAGCGTTTTGATACGTAGTGCCGCACTCTCTGCTCTGCATTACAGCACGACATTGCTGAGGCTTTATTTGCATGCTGGTACATTGGCTGCACACTCGGTGCCATTGTACATTTGCTGCCCCTGTCTCGCTTTCCCTTTGACCTCCATTTTGTTGTTGTGGTTTCCCCTGGCCCGCCCCTCCTCCCCGCTACCGCCTCCCAGCTGACCCTCCCACGCTCCGCCCCCTCCACTAGCCATTTAAGACAGATGTCCCAACGCGCAGCGTCCACACGCTGCAGCCGCGCCGAAGGTGCGCCAAAGGTAAGCCCGTCTACGCCCGTCCGCGCCTGGACCGGGCCCAGCGCCAGACCCCCTGGCCCCCGCATTTCCCAGCTCTCCCGTATAACATACGACGCCGCAACCCTCACTGCCCTCAACCCTGGCCGCCCTCCAAACTGCCACCAAGCCGCACCGGGACACACCCATGGACCCTTCACATGCTACTCCTGCAAGTTCGACTGCACCAAGACCCACACCAAATCCACAAACACCAAACAGAGATCCGACACTTACCACCTAAAATGCATCCTGCTCAACACCCGCTCGATCCACAGACACGCCAACGACCTTTGGAATCTACTAGACACCACTTCTCCAGACGTCGCCTTCCTAACAGAAACATGGACGAACGCCTCTTCAGCTCCAGACATCACCATAGCCATCCCGGACGGCTACAAGATCATCCGAAAAGACCGCACCAACCAAACAGGAGGAGGCATCGCCATCGTCCATAAGAACTCCATCCGCGTCTCAACCAGCTCAGACGTCAACTTCACGATCGCCGAACATCTTCACTTCCAGATCCACACCGACCCCAAGACCACACTCAGAGGCACCCTCCTTTACAGGCCACCAGGACCCCGCACACAATTCAGTGAAGACATCACTGACTTCATCACCCCACACGCACTCCCCTCCGAGGAATACATTCTACTGGGAGACCTCAATTTTCACCTGGAAAAGAGCAACGACAGCAACACCACCACCCTCCTGGACAATCTAGCCAACCTCGGACTCAAACAACTAGTAAACACCCCCACCCACTACGCAGGACACACACTCGACCCTATCTTCACCTCCAGAAAGCACATCTCCTTCAATCACACCACAGCTCTCCATTGGACGGACCACAGCTGCGTCCACTTTAACTACAAAAAAAACACAATCCACAACCACCCTCAACCTTCTCTGCGAAGAAACTGGAACAAAATCACCATCGACCAGATCTCCACATCTCTTCTTCAAAACCCCCCTGCCTATTCGTCGAACCCTAACCAAGCAGCCATCAACCTCACACAATGGCTAACTCACAGCGCCGACAACCTAGCACCCTTGAAAAAACGCCAAATCAAGCTAGGCAGCAAAAACGCCCCCTGGTTCAACAATGACCTTAAGAAATCCAAGAAACTCTGTCGTTCCCTTGAGAAAGCCTGGAAAAAAGACCCAAACACTAGCACCAGAGACGCCTTCAAAAACGCCACCCTTCAACACCACCAACTGATCCGGACAGCCAAGAAATCCGCATTCAAAGACCGACTAGACAACGCCCACAACAGCAAGGAACTATTCAACATCGTCAAAGAGTTTACCAGCCCCACTGCCAACTCCAACGACATCACTCCCTCTCAAATCCTTTGCGACTCCCTAGCTTCATTCTTCCACGACAAAATCGCCGACATCCATAACAGCTTCAACAACCAACCCGGAGACCAACCCACCAAACCTAAACCCCCCTTGAACATCCTTTACGACTGGAACCCAATCTCCACTGAGGACACTATTCGCCTGATGAACTCCATCCACTCAGGATCCCCCCACAGATCCATGTCCCCACCACATCTTCAACAAAGCAGACTCCATCATCGCACCCCACCTCCGAGACGTCATCAACTGCTCCCTCAACTCCGCCACCTTCCCGGAAAGCTGGAAACACGCCGAACTTAGCGCCCTTCTGAAAAAACCCACAGCAGACCCCACCGAACTCAAAAACTACCGCCCCATCTCGCTCCTACCATTCCCGGCCAAAGTCATCGAGAAAGCCGCCAACAACCAGCTTGCCGCCTTCCTCGAAACCAACAAATCCCTCGACTCCTCACAATCCGGCTTCCGAGCCAAACACAGCACCGAGACCGCAGCAACAGACGACATTCGAACACTACTGGACAACGGAGACACAGTCGCCCTCATCCTGCTTGACCTCTCCGCAGCCTTCGATACAGTCTGTCACAGCACCCTTATACAACGCCTCAACAACATCGGAATTCAAGGAAAAGCACTGGACTGGATCACCTCGTTCCTTGCCGGAAGAACTCAGAGAGTCCGCCTCCCCCCGTTTAAGTCAGAAGCCACCGAAGTCATCTGCGGCGTGCCACAAGGATCTTCACTCAGCCCCACCCTCTTCAACGTATACATGAGCCCCCTCGTGACCATCGCACGCCAACACAACCTCAACATCATCTCCTACGCCGATGACACTCAACTGATCCTCTCACTCACCAAAGACCCTAACACCGCCAAAACCAACCTACACGAAGGGATGAAAGAAGTAGCCGAGTGGATGAAGCACAGCCGTCTTAAACTGAACTCAGACAAAACAGAAGTCCTCATCTTAGGTACCTCCCCTTCCGCCTGGGACGACTCCTGGTGGCCAGCGGCCCTAGGAAAAGCACCCATCCCAACGGACCATGCACGGAACCTGGGCGTCATCCTGGACTCCTCACTCTCGATGACTAGACAAGTCAACGCCGTCTCATCATCTTGCTTCAACATTCTTCGCATGCTCAAAAAAACATTTCGCTGGATCACCACCGAAACTAGAAAAACTGTCACCCACGCACTGGTTACAAGCCGCCTGGACTACGGAAACACCCTGTACGCCGGTACCACCGCAAAACTTCAGAAAAAACTCCAACGCATCCAAAACGCTTCAGCCAGACTCATACTAGACATCCCGTGTAAAGACCACATTTCCGGTCACCTGAAAGACCTCCACTGGCTCCCTGTCAATAAGAAGATAACGTTCCGCCTGCTCACCCACGCACACAAAGCACTCTACGAACTTGGACCCGAATGCCTCAACACGCGACTATCCTTCTACACCCCCTCCCGCCAACTACGTTCTTCTAACCAAGCCCTCGCTGCTGTTCAACGCATCAACAAAACCACCATGGGGGGAAGATCCTTCTCCTACCTAGCGGCTAAAACCTGGAACTCCCTTCCCATTCACCTCCGCCTTACTCAAAACCACCTAGCCTTCAGAAAGCAGCTTAAAACCTGGATATTCGACAAGTAATTTCCCACCCTTCCACAAGCGCCTCGAGACCCTCTGGGTATGTAGTGAGCTATATAAATTATTTGACTTTGACTAGGACTAATGTTGAGTATCCCCTGGAAGAGAATTGCTCATTCCGCACAGGCCATACCCAGTCAATCAGCCAGATAACTTTCACTTGGGTGGCCCCAAACTCAACTTTGGAGTTCAAATAGGATCGATCCTTCCTCAGTCCCAGTCTGTTCAACGCCTACGTGGCCTCACTGCAGCATCATTTGCACCTATTGAATCAACATTATATCCTACGCATATGACACAGTTCATCCTCTCCCACTCTGACATGACATCTAACACAAGAACCAATTACTCCTCCTGCATGTCCGTAATCGCTAGATGATTGAAAACTAACTGCCTCAAGCTCAACACAGACAAGATGGAAATAGTCCTATTTGGTCAACACACATTGCCATGGGACTTCACCCGCTGGCCTGCCGATCTCGGACCCACACCGGACTACCCATGTGAAGAATCTTAGAATAATAGTCGGCATCTAGCTCGCTAGGTCAGGCCAAGTGTACACAGTCTCCTCCTGCTGTTTCCACACACTCAAGATACTCAAGATTTTTAAGTGACTTTTCATCAACACCAGCAGAACAGTCACCCAGGCCATCATCCTCAGCAAATTGGACTATGGCAAGCTGCTCTGTGTAAGAATTAACGCGTAACTGACCAGAAGACTCCAGATCATACAGAATTCAGCTGCCATACACTTCATACTCACACTCTGCTCCCTCACAACTATCACCACCTACCCTCCACTGGCACATCAGCCCCTTCTACCTTGACAATTGACTATTGAATATAATTGCTACACACAAAAGATAAAATGTCAGTTAAGAGGCAAAGCAAAGAGCATGGTTTGCAGGAAGCAGATGCCGGATAATGGTACGGTGTCAGATAAATGTGAGGGATGAAGCCTACTTGGCACCTGCCCAGAGGAACTCACAGGACTCTAAATATAGCAATATAAAGGGGCTAGACTCCTAGTAATGAAAGGGGAAGGTGAGGGGGGGGGGGGAAGGTAGGCCCCAACCTGGGGCAACCAGAGCACAAGGGCACCGAAGTACCTATAAACCCATCTCCCAATGTGTTAAAAAGGGAGGAAAGAAACAAACAGGACGAACATCATGTCAGAAAGAGTGACCGAATGCACTCACTGAAGACATAGCCACCCACAGGGAGGCAAATGCAGAAGACCAAGCCAAAGGTCCTCGCAGAACGGGGAGGAAGGGCGGGCCGTGAAGGAACCTGCGGCTAGAATAGTCTCTACCAGATACATCGTTCCCGAAGGTAAGTAACTCGTACATCTGATAGAGACTACTAGCTGCAGATTCCTTAACGTAGAATAGATACCCTAGCCATACCCAAGGAGAAGGAGGGTCTGCGAGAGGACCCCACCAGTCTGGACATAGAGGGTCCCACAGGGGACGAGGCCCACGGGTAAAAGAGCCCTGCATCTAGAAGACCACCAACCCCAGAGGGGATGTGGGAAGACGAGAAGAGAGGCAGCCCGCCGTCCATCAGCCGGAGAAACGGGGGCAATGCGAAAGGAGGCCAGAGCGCCCCACACCCATTCAAGGTATCAAGAACCTCCCCCAGAAGCCCCAAGGCCCAAACAAGGAAGAGGAGCACCTAGGAAGAAGAGCAACCTAGAAACTCCAAGGAAAAGAGGTAGAGCAAAGGCAAGCCCCCTTACCGGGAACACACTCAGTGAAGATGGCAGCCAAGCCCAACACAGCCAGAAGGCAACAGGCCAGACGGAACGGTGCCTTCAACAACTAGGCAGGCGGTCGCAGAAAGGGTAGCCCAAGGACACCCAGGGAGAACCGCCCAACATCCCGCAGGGATAGACCGCGCCCAAAGAGGGACAAGGAACTCAAGAACCAGCTCAACCCCTAGGGAGGAGAGGCAGAACTGAAGGCAGGGCCCACTGGAAGAAGCGGACAAGGCCAGAAGGCACAATGGTGCATAATAACAGGAGGTCGGCACCGGCATGCACGGGCAGACGCAGACAACACCACAGAATGGTGCACTCAGGGCAAGCCAGGCGCCAGTTGAAGACAGAGACCAGGAAGGCCAAGAAGGGCCCAGACACATCCCCAAGGGAGGAGTCCACACACACAGCCCAAAAAGAAGTGGAACTAGGCTGAGCCATGACAGCAGGCCAAACCAGGCCAACAACGCAGTGACCAGGGAGAAAGACAGCCCGAGCGCAACTCAAGCCAACCCCAAACCCACGGAGAGCAGAGGCCCGAAAGGTGACCACACCTCCCCAGCACATGACAGAGCTATATAATAGCTACCATTACCCCACATAGGGTATGTTACGTCCCAAGATGTGGAAACCCTTTAAGGAAAAAACATTCTGCAGTAGAGGACAACAAAAAGACTTGCGGAGAACCCGCAGACGGCTTGCAAATCAGCCAATAAGAATAACAGAAGGCCTAGCCTCAGGGCCAACACGGCTTAGCAAAAGCCAAAACACAGTCAAAAAAGGTCCGGCCAGCAGCCAACAGCACCATAGTCTGAAGAGGAAGTACTTGAATGCACCGTAATCACACAGATCACACAACTGGGACGACCCGCCCAAACGGAAGAACACCTCCCGAAAACCAGATCAACTCACAGGTCACTGAGGGGGAGGGGGAGGAGGAGTAGTAGTAGGAGGAGGAGGCCGAAGCCCCGCCAAGAACCTCTGAATGTCTGAGTCCACAGGGGCATGGAACAAAAGACTGCCATCGAAAAGAAGGTCCACCAGCCGTTCTTGAACGTTCTCGGGGAACACGCTGTACCGAAGCCAGGCATGTCAACAAAGCGTGACCGAAGAAGCCATGGCATGACTAAGCACCTCCGAGATGTCCAGAGCGGAGCGAAGAATAAAGCTGCCAGCTCCCGGCCATCCAAGACATGGTGCCGCAAATCAACACAGGAACCCCCCAGAGAAGCGGCAGACATAAGGGACTTTGCAGAGTCCCACAATCAAAAAGTGGCCCTAGCCAAAACACACAGAGTGTTAAGAGCCCGCAGAGCCGCACTGGTGGAGGCGAACACACTACGCCCCCAGGAGTCATGCCAGCAGCTCTGGTCACAGGCCTAGCTGTACTCTCCACCTGCAGATCCTCCCTCTCCACCCCTCCTCAAGATCTGCTTCCAGTGCAAGAAGATATGAGGTGAGCGGGCACCAAATGTCTTTCGGGCACAACTTGGTGGGCAGCATTTCTGCATAATAATGCATATGATCTTGCCATGTAGACATAGTGTGGATCCAGTCTTTGAACTTGGGAGCACAACCTCTCCCCCACCTACACGCTACCTGTCGCTTCGCTAGTAACAACCCCATTACTAAGAACTTTTTGTGAGCGGTTTCTATTCCCTGGGACAGGCCCAGTAGGGCAATAAGTGAGCATGGTGCTACCTGGGTACCTTTCATGGTCAATAATCCTTTGAACGTCTGTGCCCAGTAGTCCACCACCGGGGGGCAGTTCCACACCAAATGTAGAAAGTTCGCTCCGTCCTGACCACATCACGAACACTTATCACTGTCCCTGAGACGTAATCTGTAAAGTTTAACCAGGGTGTGGTGCAACCGGTGCAAAAATGTGAAATTAATGAGACACAGCCTACTGTTGCCAGTCACGGCACCTGTCTGCACACAGCTAAACTCCCATTGATCATCCGTTAATGTGACATTCAAATCGTTATCCCACTCTTGCCTGGCACGAACAGGGCATGGGGATGGTGCGTTCTGAGTATGTTGATAAAGGAGGGATATGATATGCCAAGGGGTGTCTGCTTGTAGTAAGCCATGTAAAGGGGCAAGTGTAGTAGGCTCTTCTGGAAAGGCAGGGGTAACAGCCCTCACACTCTGCCAGAGACGGGTTACTTAAATGTGTCCATTGTCGTCGGCGTGCATGCCTCAAAAAATTGTTCTGTGTAGCGGAATTGTCCCCCTATATAGAGGTCCCCCCAGGTACAGTATTTGAGCCTCTCTAGTATCTTCCGACATACCCCTTCAAAGGTGACTTGTAGTAAGGGATTCCTTAAGAGGGGCATCTTAGGAGAATCCAACATGGGGCTTTCTAGCTTGCGAGCTCTCCGCTGCCATGCCAAAATAGTACAATCTACGGTGGACGGGTCTCGCTCACTCTTCTTCACTGCCATGGATAGATAGCACATCGTGGGCGTCGGGGCCATGTAACCATCCTCCACCGCCAAGTGAGGCATAAAGGTTGGAGGGTGACACCAATACGTAGTGAAATGGGCCTGCGCACAGTAATAATAAAACTCAAAATTAGGGACGTCAAACCCCCCCCCCCCTGGTGTTAAGGCAACATCAGTGTGTTCAGGTTAAGTCGCGCCTGTTTCCCGCCCCATATGAGCCTCGTGAGTTGAGATTTGAGTGTACTTAAAAAAAAAAAAGGTCCAGGATAGTAAGGTATATTAATGGATAGGTACAGAAGTTTTGGCAATAATACCATCTTGATCAAGGAGATTCTCCCTGCCATGGAGAGTGGAAGTCTTATCCACTTGGTGATAGTGTCAGTAATTTGTCTATGGCCGTGCTATAACTTAATGTCATTAGTGCGTCCCTGTCTCTATTTTTATTATTGGTAAGCTTATAAAGCGCAATGGTTACTCCAACCGGAATGTCCCCCCGCTAGGACATAGCTGAACCCAACAACTCTCCCAAGCTGCCACTGAAAACGCGGGCATCCAACCAGATGACACCTCACCACTACATACCTACCTGGGGAAAACAGAAGAGCCATGTTTTTAGTTTCTTACGAAACAGAGACTCTGACTCAGTTGTCCTAAGATCCACTGGAAGCTCATTCCAGGCCTTAGCTGCCAGGAAGCCAAAAGATCTTCCTCCCAACCGCGCCTTACACACCCTGGGCACAATCACTCTTGCACTACCCAATGATCTCAAATTACGAGCAGGCTGGTGGGCTGTCAGGAGAGGCCATAAAAAGCACGGTCCACTCTCCCCCAGAATCCTGTGACTCCGGCATAGAGCCTTAAAAGTAACTCTAGCCCAAATAAGAGGCCAATGCACTTCTCCCACCGATGCCCTCCTAGGTACATTCAGGATGAGCCGGGCTGTGGCATTTTGGACCTTCTGCAGAATGTTCAGATTTTTGCCGTTACCCCCATATACAGGACGTTGCAGTAATCAAGGCGAGATGTAACCAACGCCTGTACAGTCGACCTTTTAGGATTTAGGGGGAGAAAGTCAAAGATCTTAAGTATCATCCTCAGAATGCCAAAACACACCCCAGCCACAGCTGTTATTTGTGAGGAGAAGGAGAGATCATCGTCAAACCACACTCCGAGATTTTTCACCTTGGCTTTCGACACTGGACTAATTCCCAATGCTTCGGGCCACCAATGCTGTGACCAGAGAGAGGGCTGTTTTCCAACCACCATCACCTCTGTCTTCCCTGCGTTTAGCTGGAGACAGCTCAGTCTCATCCAGTCCATGAGTTCCCTCAGGCAGGTTCTAAAATCGGCAGCCCTTTCAGGTTCCTTCTGTTCCACGGTCAGAACTAGCTGAGTGTCATCAACATATGACCAGCAGAATTCCATGTTTCAGAACTTGTCTGCAAGTGGGCGCATATTTTATTAAAAAGGGTTGGGCTAAGAGCCGAACCCTGCGGCACCTCCTGGTTTAAAGGATAGATTCTGGAACTGAAAGGATGCTTCCAGGATCTATTTGCCAGAAAATTCTTCACCCAGGTCCACGTGATACCTCCGACCCCGGCCTCCCTTAGCCTTTCTAATAGAAGGCCGTGGGAGACAGTGTCGAACGCGGTGCTCAGGTCCAGCAGAATCAAGGCCGTCGTCCTACCTTCATCAGCTGCGGCCCTCAGGACTTCGGCTGCCAGCAGGAGAGCGGACTCCGTACCATGCATGGGCCTGAACCCGGACTGGGAATCATGCAGAACCTGCCTCTCTTCCAAGAACTTTGAGAGATGGCCACTCAGGTGTTTCTCTGCCATTTTAGCCACATAGGGAAGATGAGATATTGGCCTTAGGTTTTCAGGAAGAGCAGGGTCCAATGACTATTTTTTCAACAGAAGGACCACCATTGCATGTTTCCAGTTGCTAGGGACCGGACCAGTTCTGAATGACAGGTTCAATAGCGAGGTGAAGACAGGAGCAATAATGCTCTCTCCCAGTAGGAAAAATTTAGGAGGGACCGGGTCTAATGGTGACCCAGATTTTACAACCTCCATCAGCCTGGTAACCTCCGCCTCCCCCAAAGGACGGAGGGTAAACATATCCTCAGGCCCCGAAATATCCAAGCCAGCTGCGGGAGCATAACTCCTACTGCTTTCTGGAAAAGTGGCATAGATGTTAGCAATCATATTAGTGAAAAAGTCAGCAAGTTTATTAAAGTAGTCCGTAGAGGCAGGAAGCGCAGCGGTCACTCGTTCCAAAGAGGACAGTTGTTTCACTACCTGAAACATGGCCTTCGTTGAATTTTTAGCTAGATCAATTTGCCCAGAGCAGTATTCCCTACGCACTCTCCTAATCGGACGACGGTAAAGCTTTAGAGCCTCCAGATATTTCTGTTTATTCTCATCCTTGTAGCTCTTCCTCTATAGGCTCTCAAGATGCTTACAACTAGATTTCATTTGCGCCAGATCTGCTGAAAACCACTTCTCAGATGCAGAGGTGCACCCTCTTTTGCAATGTTTTAACAGAATCAGGGAGTTAACTGCCTCCAGCATCCAAATAGATACTAAATTATCGGCATCCAGGATATTGTCCCCCCACCTCAGGAAGGCTGCCCACCAGTGCTCCTTCAAAGTATTCCTCAGTTAATGCCGCCCATTTCCGAACCAATGTCGGTTTTGAGCAGCTACCAAGGAGGGCCTGACCAGGCATCAATAAGCTAAAAGATAATAAAAAATGGTCTGACCAAGCTACAGGAACTGGCAATAAGGCAGCTGTCCCTGCACAGTTGGTAAAATTAATATGTAATGTATGACCTTTGTTATGTGTGGCAGAATGGACCAGTTGATTCAGGCCCAAGGCCTGAGGACCAACTAAAAACTCAGCTGATTCTTTACAGCCTTTGTCTTCCAGATGCAAGTTAAAGTCCCCTAATGGGAGAAAGTTAAAATAGTGGAAGATATATGAATGGAGAGTTTCCAAAAATTCATCAATAAAGACTCTACCCGGGCCATGTGGTCTATACATGAGTACTCCAGACACTGATCTGGTGCTAGTGATATTCAAACTAAAAAAGGCCGCTTCACAGCTAAAAAGCGCAAATTTCTCCAATTTAAGGTGGAGATCTCTCCTAAAAATTGCAGCAATGCCGCCCCCCTTCTGGCCGATCCTGTCCACCCTCAAAATTGCATATGCTTTGGGTATGGCCTCTAAGATATCAGGGGCGGATGCCTCGTTAAGCTAGGTTTCAACCAAGAATAGTATAGCTGGTCATGGTCTCTAAGAAGATCACTGATTTCTAACCTATGTTTGCTGAGCGATCTGCAATTCAAGGAGAGACAGTACAGGAAGGAGCAAGTTGTTCTAGGTGCATCCCTTTTATCCCTTGCTTCCTCATCTGGTGCCAGACGGAAGCCACAGTGCTCACAATCACTTTGCCCACCCGATGCCCACAGGGAGTGTAAGCATGTAGCATCTACCCTACCTCTGAGGGCCCGCAGTTCTTCAGTGGTGAACACTCTCCTGGTTTTCGTAGGGGAAGCAGGGGTCCTGGCCCCAGGCGCCGTCCAGGAGCGGACGGGCACAGACAGGCTTGCCTTCGGGGCGCCTGCGGCACACCTGTGGCACGCCCGCTGCGTGTCAGTTTGATCATAGGTTTAATAGCGTGAGCGCTGGGAGCCTTAGACCGCTCCACCTGCATCACGCTCAGGCCGGAAGTGAGGAAGGTGAAGAGAGCTCAATGAGGTAGAACGCAACGCCCTCCGCTACAATCGGCACATGCCGTGGCAGAACGGGGCAGAAGTACCCTCAGAGGAGCAACTCCACTGCCAGCCTCTCCCCAACCGCCGGTTACACAAACCCTTAACAGCCAACAAAATGTTATGTATTAAAAATACTGATAAAGCGAAGCAACACGATTTAAAATATTGCACAGTGCAGTAGGAGTAATTAGTAAAATGCTAGCAACAGAGGCACATAACATAGCGCCAGAGAGAGCAATCAGGAGACTCAGGTGACACGTATGCCCTGGTATTTTATTTTGTACGTCTCCCAAATTAGGGGGTAGTCCAGTTAGTGTGGTGAGGTTTTTTCTGTAAGGGGAAAGATTGCAGATTTAGACCAATTGATTTGTATCCCAGAAATGGCTCAAAATGTAGTTATCTCCCGTAGTATCAGGTTATCTTGGGGTTTCTTAACGTAAACGTCATATCATCTGCGTATAGAGAGATGAGCAGTTGTCTAGTCGGGTAAATCAATGCTTTATCGTTATGGTGCTGCCGGAGCTTGGCGGCTAAGGGCTCAATGGCCAAGGCAAATAAAATAGGAGATAATGGGCATCCTTGCCGTGTACCTCGGGATTTGGTAAAGGGGGAGGATTTAGCACCATTCAGGAGTACTGAGGCCACCTACCAGTCATATAACAGTTGGATCCAGTGGAGAAAGGTAGGGGGCATCCCCATATATCCTAGTGTGCCCAGCAAGTAATCCCATTCTAGAGATTCAAACGCTTTGGTAGCGTCAAGGAATACAGCAGCCACTGAGCAAATGGGGTCAATGTCTTGTAGTACGGCTGCCAGGGTCCTGAGATTGTGCGATGTGGCCTGGTTTGAAATGAACCCAGCTTGGTCAGGTAGTACCAGGCGCTGCATCAAAAGATTGAGCCGGGTGGCTAGGACTTTAGCTAATATTTTAGTGTCACAATTTAAAAGAGAAAAGGGTTGATATGAATCACAGTAAAGTGGGAACTTTCCTAGTTTTAATAATGAGGTTATAAGGGCCTCGCTCATTGTCCTAGCTAAGCATCTCTCCTCCAGTGCACCATAGTATACCTCTTTCAGGATTGGAGCTAGAATTGAAACATAGGTTTCATAAAAACATTTTGGTAGCTCCTCGGACCCCGGGGCCCGTCCAGACTTCATCTGCATGATCGCTTCTGTGATTTCATCTAATTCTAGATCCAAATTCAGGAATTTCCGCTGAGTGTCCCTCAGCCAGGCAAGAGCGGTATTTTCAAAATAGTCAGGCAAGTCGAGAGGGGTGCCTCTTTGGGAGGAGTACAGGTTGCTATAGTAATCCCTGAACGTGTGTAGTTGATCTGGGAGGTTCCTATGTGTATTACCTTGTGCATCTTGTATCTCCGTTACATAATTGGAGAACTTGGGGGGAGTCTGGTCGCAGCTGCCAGGGCTTTCCCTGGACGGTCACCTTCACTGTAGACCCGTGCCATATGAGATTTCCCCCGAAATGTACTCTTTCTGTCAGCAAGAACTTCATATTCTGTAAACTTACAGCGTATGGTGGCTCTGATGGCGTTCCCAGCAGGACTGAAGCCGATATCACTAAGTGTTAGAGTTCCCTTTCCAATTTGGGAAAGTCATCACGCAGTGTGTTGAGGTTGCCCCGCCCTTGGAAATACACCAGCCCCGGGTCGTGACCTTGAACGCCTCCCATACAGTTGTGATACTGGGAACAGATTTCAAATTATGCTCGAAAAAATCTTGTATCTTGTTCCAGTTCAGCCTTGAATACCGTGTCCCTAAGGTTTAAGGGGTTAAGGCGCCAACTATTATATGGTGAGTGGTTGAGGGGCGCGTGGAATTCAGCAACAACCGGGGAGTGGTCTGAGTGCGTGCGGGCAAGATGGGCTGCATGTCCCAGCCAATGCGTCATCCCCACAGGTATAAGAATGTTGTCTAGGCTGGCCCAAGATGAGGGAATCGCTGAGAAATGTGTACCCTCCTGCAATGTAGGGTGTTTGTACCTCCAGGAGTCAAGCAAGTAATTATCATCAATAATGTCACATAGTGTTCTTTGCGTAGTCGTATAATGTGTTGGGGAAACTCGGGACCTGTCCATGTGAGGTTGTATCGTCGCCTGGTTTCCGGTTCTTTGTTGGAGTACAGAGCAGAGCAGCAACAGAGAGGAGAGCTGCCGCGAGCTGGAATTGAACCGCGGGAGCCACGAGAGCCACAATAGCGGAGTGGAGCACGGAGCAGAGCGGGAGTGGTAGCGGAGTGAAGGATAGCTGATGTGAGCTGGGACTGAGCCGCAGGAGCATGTGTCTTTGCCAACAAACACCGGCAACTACACCTGGCGCCATTGTCCGTGTGCCTACACCGTCCTCACCGTTTGACTGAGCCCACAACGAGGAAGACGCCAAACTGCTGCTCCTCTCTTCGAGCCGGCTCCCAGCCCCCGGCTCACGCCTCGCCTATCTTGCCCCACGGACTAATCAGCAAAGCTGTTTGAAGCTTCCAAGGTCCTCCAGCACTCTTGCCTCACAGACCTATTGCTCAACTGCTGGAAACGTGGAGCACAGCGGAGTGCAGCTGCAAGAGCAGTGTGAGAGAGGCTCCAGAACGTGGTGATCGAGCCCGCAGCAAGCGGAGGGACTCTGAGTGAGGTGAGGCACCGAGATTTACACCTACGACTTGTGTACATTCCCCATACCTTGATTCCATTCCTGCATTACGGTACTGCAAGCCAGCCAGCAGAGAGCAGCATAGAGCAGAGTTCTGAGGTCCGAGCACACAGCACCCAGCAGCCCTGCAGTGAGCTGTGTGAGGTGTGTGCTCCAGCGGACACCACAAAGAGGAAAAGAACGCCGGGCGCCTGAAAGCTGAAAGGTGCCAGTGGTGCAGCGGCATTTGAAAAGCCAGCGTTCAGCATTTGGCAGCGAAGTGGCGCCAAGAGCGATCACGTAGCGATTACAGGGCCTGCGGCCCCCAGCACGATACCAACACCGCCCCCTTGTGCACATTCCAGAGGTGGCAGGAGTGGGGACTGTCACACCAGTAACACCACGGAGACAGGTTGGTAAGTTAGCATTTAGTGAGCGCTGGTCCAGCAGGGGGTACTGTGGGAGGAAGGAGACAGACTGAGTAGATACCCACAGCCGCTGCAAAGCTGCAAAGCACCAACGCTCTGGCCTCTGCTTTGTCTAAATTCTGCCCCATTGAACTATAAGTATCACAATAGCTGAAGCCCCAAGCCTCTAGCTCTAACCAAAAAATCAATCACTGACCAACTCTACAAATTGTTGAAGCAGTGCCATAACTTCAAAGATCTCGTCGAAAGGCTCAGGCAAGAGTCGTTACGCCTGACCTGGCCTGGACTTCTTCCCCTGTATAGAAGGTGGAGGCAGAGGTAGAGGTAGAGGTGACACAGGCAGAATAGCACTCTACTGCCGAGGAGCAACAAGGAGTAGTGATAGCGATTGCCGTTAGCAAGCAAGCGGGAAATCATGAGATCCGGGAAAGTGCGGCAGGAGATAAGTGAAGAGACAAAAAGAAATGATGAAGATAAAGATCAGGGGCCTCTTAAGACCGGAAAAAAAAGTAGAAGGCCGCACTACAAAGAGAGAGACTAGTGTCTGCACCCGAACTGTCGACAACTAGTCCGAAAAAAATCATTGGGATTCAAAAATTCTTCTTTTTAAAGGACCCAATGGCGGCCATTTATGCCCACACGCGAATAAGCCCACCTGCCAAGTCCAATCACACCTGCATCAAGGGTAAACAGTGAACAGCTGCAAGCAAAAAGGAGGAAAAGGACGCACAAAAAATTATTATTGAGAATAATTCCCCAATTAAACCAACAGAACAGTTACAAATTTCCCAAACTTTTACAAAGTTAAAATGCAATAATGAAGATTGCAAGTCAGTTGTTGCATTAGCCCAAATACACAATCACAGTTCCCCAGTGTTGGAAAAAGTCATGAAAATAGAGAACAGGAAAAAGGTCAAGGATAAAAGTCCTACAGTAAAGGAAAATAAAACTGGGGTTGAACATATTAACGCACAAGATGACATATGGTCAACCTCCTTTTCCTTACCCAATGAGACAAGTCTGGACAGATTAATGGAATCCAACATTCAAACAGAAAAGCACACCCAATCTCAAATACAAGAAGATCTCAAGAATAAACAAACTCCGCAAGGCAGACACAGACCAGCACAAAAGCAGGAAAAGGGACTGGGTGGAGAAGGAAGGTTGGAATCTACACCACTATGTCCAGACAAAAAGCTCGACAAATTGGATGAGAAGTACGAAAACAATAAAGGATGGCCAAAAAAACTAAACCGGACGTCCCCAATCACGATTTCCTCCGTGAGCGGGCTAGAAGAAGTGTCGGAGGTCCTGGAAATACAGGCTGGAGAGATTCATAAGGCTCCATGGAGTGAAGCATTATTAAACACCTTGGATCAGGCAATTAGGGCCCTGAATTTCCAGTCGGATAAAATGGACGTACAAATCGATCTAATAAACCTCATCGCTAGACACATTTCAGGCCTATATACCAAGCTGGACCACATGGCACCACATGGCAGGCCTTATACCCAGGAGGATAGATATGGCACAACATATAGACACCTTCCAGCCAAGCTGTGTATTGTATTGTAACCATTGTAACCATACTTTTATGGCGCGACTGCCACCCAGAGGGTATCCTAGCGCTTTGACTCTTCCTGGCCTGACACACGAAAGCGAAATTACACTGCCCTAGGAAAGAGATAGGATTTCAATCCTTTCTTAAAAGAGGTGAGTTCAACAGCACTCCTTAAGGCCAAGGGAAGGGAGTTCCAAAATTTGGCTGCAGTGTATCCAAAGGAGCGGCCGCCCATCCGTAACCTTTGAATTCTGGGCACCACCACCAGACATGCTGATGAGGATCACAAAGGCCTGGCTGTCTTGTACCATGAAAAAA
Source organism: Lissotriton helveticus (assembly GCF_964261635.1). Classification (NCBI taxonomy): domain Eukaryota; kingdom Metazoa; phylum Chordata; class Amphibia; order Caudata; family Salamandridae; genus Lissotriton; species Lissotriton helveticus. The sequence goes on from NC_136069.1 coordinate 48,671,517, forward strand.
GTTCCTGCAACCGAACAGGCCCCTGCCCATGAAGGGCCCTGAAGACTATGCAAGATGCTTTGAAGCCGATACACTGGTTGACAGGCAGCCAGTGGAGATCTTTTAACGCCAAGGAAGGGGAAGCCGAACGCAGCCGAGAGAGGGCCAACTTAGCTGCCATGTTCTGAATGCGCTGCAGCTTACCAATCAAAGTTCCAGGGGCACCCAGAAGCAGTGCGTTACAGTAATCAAGCCTGCTAAGGATGATACTGCGCACTACCTCTGGTCTGGCTTGAGTCGGAAGCATAGGGAGAATTTTACGCAAAGTGCGAAGCAACAACATGCATGTAGCAACTGTTTTGTTAGCGAAGGCATCCAACTGTAAATTTGGGCCAAACATGACACCCAGGTTGCGCGCGGAACCTGCCGCCGCAACGGTACCCTGGAAGAGAGGAGGCCAAAAATCCATAGGCAAAGGACGAGGGATGCGATCCACGGAACAGTGCAGCACCTCCGTTTTGGAGCCATTAAACTGGGGGGAATTAAGGTGCAACCAGTCCGCGGTAGCTGTCATGCAATGATGGAAAGTCTCCCGAGACACGGCATCACTGCCTTAGAAGGAAAAAATAAGCTGAGTATCATCAGCATAATTCATAACTGAGATACCAAATGATTTAATCAGCTTGACCAAAGGGCGGAGATAAAGATTAAATAAGATGGGGCTAATTGCCGACCCTTGAGGCACACCTTGCCCCACTTTTCTGATAACAGATCTATAGGGTGGCAAGGCCACTACCTGATGCCTATCATGCAAATAGGAGACCAGCCAATCCCCTGGCCGAGCCAGGCCGTGGATAAATTGTCAAATCTACCTGACATCCTAAAAGATATTCTAGGGGCAGTACAGTCATCAATAGGGAACATTAAAAACATGAGCCCCAGAGGGGCAAGGGAGGCTGAAGAGGAAAATGAGAGTCTAAATGAAGTCAAGGAACAAAATATAAACTATGACCCGGAACAAGAGGAAAAAAAGACAAACGAGGAATACTTAGACCAGAGAGTTTGCCAAATTGATGAGACACACAGCGCAACTGACAACTTAAACATAAAGTTAACAAAAAGACAAAGAAAACGAGCACGAAAGGGTAGGGCTCAGCCCAAGGAGTCACTTCCGATAAATGATCATACTTATCCTATCTTCAACCAAACAACTTCAAAGAAAAAGATGATCAACGGAAAAAAAATCATTAAACCTTACAGATAAGGCCCTGGATCACTCAAACCAGTCAAGAGCAGAGAATGGACGCAATTCGCTTAACGAATCATTGACCTCCCCTGTGCTCATAAAGTCAAACCACATACAAGGAATAAAAAATCCGAACACACAAAAACACAAAATCACACAGTTACAAGGCAAAGATCGGACTCAAGTTGAAGGTGATAAAAAGCCACCTGACCAAGAGGATTTTGGACATCGGGTAGTAATGACACAACGGGCAGACGAAAGCCCAATGGCCGAAGTCAAAAGAGCAAAACGAGATATGTGGACCCAAAACTCTCCGAAGAATGAGGAAAAACAACTAACTGAAGGAGATAAAATCACCCCAAGGCAAACCACAAAAAAAGACAGCGAAGATCGAAGTGTAATAATGCCGATAAAAATAAAGATAAATGGAAACGGGAGGTCATGCAAGCTGCCACAAAAAGAACAGCACTTAGAGTATACACAAGCACCCAAATATACAAAGAGTGACAAACTTGAAGTTGAAAAAAACGAAGGGAATAATTTGAATACAGGAAGGCCTATGGCACCCATTTCTCAGCCAAATAGAACAACTAATTCAACTGGAGAAATAACAAAAAGCAACCAAGGGCTAAGCAGAACGATAAATGTAAAGGGAAAAAAAACTAAAAATAATCAACGGCAAGAAGAAAAATCAGTAGTCCAAATACAAGGAGAAACCCCTGAAAAACTGTTATTTGTACCGGAATACCAGACAACTGGTGGACAAGACTTTTTAAACAGAGGGAACATAATGCGGCTTTTTAAAGAAATTCCAGAATTGGATGAAATATCATCGCAAGATCTCCTATCCGTAGAATTTAAAACGAATGCAAATAATCCAGACGTTGAGGAGTCCTTGACTACCTGGTATTCAAAGGCCGTAGTAGATAGGATATATGCCACGAGCCAGACCTTTGAAGCATGGGTATTGGGCTGAGGCGTCATGAACGGAAAAAATATCCATTCCCCCTTTTAAAAACCATCAAAACTGAAAATCCGGGAATGGAAGCCGGAAACAATCAGAAATCATGCCTAAAGAGTGCATGTTCAGTAACTCCACAAAAAATATCACAAAGAGCAAAGAGACAGGTAACCCCAGAGGAACAAGAAAGTATGCTGGAAAAGAGGACCGACTGGTCCTGGGTCGCGAAGGCATTGAGCAATAAGAGTTCCTAACCAGCATAAAAGGCCAAATGAGAACAAAAATTACAGCTGCACATAACAATTCGTAACCAAAAGGAACTGGGGAAAATTCAAAAAGTTATGGACGAATACATCGCGTTGAACCCACATACGATCAGCATTTGTTCTTGGAACGTCCATGGCTTCAACAGTATGGGGCAAGACCATGAAACCGCGAAATTCGTGGAACAACATGAACTAATATTACTCCAAGAAATTTGGAATCCAAGCCCTGGTTCCATCCCCGGTTACATAGAGTTTCATGTCTTAGTCGAATAATTCTCAAAATTTGGACACCCGAGAGGAGGCCTAGCAACATACATCACACAGCAATATGGCTGGCAAGTAGAAGAAATAGATACTGGGTTAAATTGGCTGCAAGCAACAAAACTCAGGGAAAATCGATTCAAATTTATATAATCAAAACTTATTAGTGCTCAATGTCTATGTACACCCAGAAAAGAAACAGAAGAAGGAAAGATTTACAGACCCTGATCCGAGCACTACAAATCTCACACGAATGGCATTCCTTGATCATCTCAGGAGATTTTAATAGCAACCTAGTAAAGGAGAATCATATAATCCAAGAGCTGGGAGAGCTGGGCCTGTCAATTTTGAACGGGAATGTAAACGGGGATAGACCTACTTACTTTCTTAAGCGGCAAACGGAAATCAACAATAGACTTCACAATAATGAGCAATAACCTGGTGCGGAAAGTAAACACATTTTCGGTCGGGCAATGCACAGAAAGTGACCACTTCCCATTAATTACCAAAATCAAAATGTTGGCTTACAAAACTCAAAGAATAAAGACTGTCATTCCAAACACTGAAAAATTCAACTTACGGAAACTAAAATGGGGTGGAAAAGACATAAAACTAATAATGGATAAATATAAAAGTCACTTACTTGAAATGACAATTAAAGAAAAAGAAAACCCGATAAAAACTTGGGAATATCCGTGTGACGCTTTAACCAGAAATCCGCCAGCCACGAAATCGAATAATGGAAGAATCGATACCGGGAAGTAGCCATGGTTTAACCTCACCCTCCGGGAGGAAAAAGGAAGATCTCAAGTGAAGTCCGAAAGCAGGTAACAATGATGAAAAATGGAAAGAAACCGGATAAGGCGAAACTAAAGGCCATGCAAAATAAATACAAGATACTGCAGAGCAAAGCAAAAAATTCATACCAGGAAGAAATCTGGACAAAACTACTAATTGCTGGTAAAAACAAAAATGGCCGGTCATTTTGGGGTAATATTAACAAACTGACAAAAGGCCACCAACTAAGACAAGAGGCAGGAATTGGAGAAAGTAATTGGATCCAATATGTCAAAAATATGTTTATTGACAGGGAGAATGACCAAAAGTGGCATAGCAAAAAAGAGTGTGAAATATGCACCAAAAACTCGGAGCATGCAAAAACTCTTTTTAAAACAAAAAAAATTCTGTCGGAAGATATCAGGATGCCATATCTGGGCAACAAGAACCGGCCTAAAGACAACATTGGTAACGAGATTACTACATCATCAAAAACATCAGCAGACACAATACCAGTCCTAGACACCCTCGTTACCATTAAACAGCTAAAAGGACTAATTAAACGCTTAAAAACAGAGGGTGCAGCAGGTCCCAATGGGCTCCCAAATGCTCTTTTCAAATACTCCCCTGAGTTCTGGGCAGAATATTTAACACCGCTTTTTAATTTGATTTATAGCCAGAACAAAATGCCCAAGTCCTGGAATGGGAACATAATACATCCTATTTTCAAGCAAGGTGATCATAACGAACCAGGAAACTACAGACTGATATCGCTGATTGATGTGGAGGTGAAGCTATATGGATCATGTTTGTTGCTGCACCTCCAAGATTGGATGGAGGAAACAAAAATAAATCCCATGTTTCAAACGGGTTTCAGGCCAAGGACGCGCACATTAACAAACTTGACAACCTTGGCCCTCCTTAAGGAAAAATCAGAAACAAAGAAGACCAGACTGTTTGCTTGTTTCATAGATCTGCGGGCAGCTTTTGACAGGGTGAATCGAAATCGACTATGGGAAAAATTAGGATCATGGGGGCTACCGAAGAACCTATTGGAGGCAATAATAAGCATTGTATAGTGACACCTGGGCAAGAGTTAGACTGGGAGACGGTAGCAGTATTACTGCCAAAATCAGCACGCACCAGGGCTTAAAACAAGGCTGCGTCCTGGCCCCCAGCTTATTTAATCTTTACATGGCGGACATGGTCAAACATATGCAGGTAGGGGAAGGACATCCAACGAATTTGGCAAACACGCCAATCCCTTTTATGCAATATGCCGACGATATTGTTGTATTGAGCCAAACCCCTTTAGGGCTCTAAAGAATGATTAACAACCTTGTAACTTACTTGGAGCACGAAAGTTTGGAATTAAATAAAGAGAAGACCAAAGTGGTCCGCTTAGTAGACCCTAAAAAAAAAAAATCGACCTTCAAACGGTATGCAAACAGAACCCAAATAAAGGAGGAAGCATCCTATAAATATTTAGGTCTAAAACTGGGGCGAGGCCCGACCAACAAAGAACACAAAATAGACCTAAAGGCGAAAACACACTCCTTGATCTATGCACACCGGTTACTACAGAAAAAAATTGAGTTGTCCAAACTACATGCATCTTTTAAATGTGATGAAATCACAGACCTTATCCACCTTGTCATACGCATTGGTCACCTGGTGTGGCAAAGAGGCGGGGTTGTTAAATAACCTACAAACAAAGGTATACAAAACGGCTCTAAAGCTTCCAAAATCAGCCTCACCAGCACAGGTTCGGCTAGAATTTGGCCTGCTGAACCAGAAGTTTCGCAGCATGGACACCTTCGTGAAGCTTTGCCACAAAATACGTCTGTCAGAGGAAGGCTCACTGGACAGCCTGTGTTGGAAAGAAATTGAAAACCAGCAGAAACAGCCCACATCAGGCAGTTGGGGAGATTTCTTGATGCAATCCTTGAGGGATTTAGGAATTCAATCGTCATGGGATTCTATCACAGATAGAACCAGCTTTGATAAAACAACAAATAATGCTGCCAAATGTAAATCCTTTCTGGAAGATAAATCAACATTCTCGAAGCGACAACACGGGTGGACAGTGATAAATTCATATTCTGGGATAAAGCCGCAGCCTTATTTAGAAAGTCACTTTAACGTGACACTAAAACACAGATATATAGAACATCGGCTGGGCTTACAACTTTCGAAGGACTTGTTGCCATCCTGGAAAGGTAATTATACAGACCTTCATTGTCGCCTATGCGGTTACCGAAATGAAACATTACCTCACCTGCTATGCGTTTGTGCAGCACTCTTGGACCTAAGGAGACGACGTTTAAAACATATTTTTAATAAATTGAACATTCGTACATGTAGGCAAGCTGTAATTTGATGGTTGGAGGGATCGTCTCGCATTTTGACTTGTAGGGGGGTTAAATACATGAGAAAAGCACAATCCCTCCTACGACAAGCGGAACTTGGGGAGACAATAGAAGTTGAAAATGGTAAACCCAACGCTTGACAGACAAAGCTCAGCATGGCCATAACAACTCAAAGTGCAGAGAAATGGACTGATTTGAGCTGACCAGCAAAAAAAGAAGAACATAACAGAAAATAATAAAAAAATAAACAACATTTTTTATGGATCAGTGAAATCCAATATTGTATAAAACAAGCACATTTTTAATGAATGATTTTCTAATGTATTTTTGTAATAATTTTTAATAATTGTAAACAATAAACCTTTTGACTTTGACTGTATCGTTGTATTGAAGTCCCTCCCCAAATCATGTAAGTAGTGCCTATCTCCTGAATTTTGCTCCATAACTGGGGGATAGCATGGGGGTCGTCGGTGTTGGGGCCATAGTAGTTGGTAAAAGTCACATCATAAGAGTAAAATCTCCCCCAGACTAGGCAGAACCTACTATTTACGTCAGCCTCCGACCCACTAGGTACAAACGCCATCCCTCTCTTAATTAAGATAGCTACTCCCCGGGAGTATGTAGAGCAAGATGCGAAGCAGTGTTTCCTGTAACATAGCTACTGTGATGTGATGTCTATCTAAATAACCAAGTATTTGTTGTTTTTTCCCTAGGATTATTTAGACCTCGTACATTCCACAATGCTCCTTTAAAACTATTAATATCTTGTGTGCTGTCTACCATTGTGTCACTTGTGATATTCAATATTGACCCATATAACAATAACCATAGCGGACCGGACAAGTTGTAAATCTGCTATAGAGAAACATCCCCCCTCCACCCACACCGGCTTCCCCAACTTGCCGGGTACATGATCCCCCCCCACTCAAAAAACATTATTTAACTACTGTTTTCCCTCCTTAACGTAACTTCAGGGGTTCGCCCTCGTAGGGAACACACAACCTGCCCACTCCTTTCCATACTCTCACCCACCTGCTACACCGCTGTAAGGGCGGGCAGCTATGGCGGGACGGAGGCAAGTGGCCGGGCAAATCATTGTACCAAACATTAAGTATGGGTATACAGAGGAGGAGCTTCGCGCGCGTCCAAGATGGCCGCGTGAGCTTAGGGCTCCCGTGAACCCCGCCACCTCCGGAGATATCCTGATGCCAAGTGGTGGGAATACATGGCGGATGTGGAGCGGACTTGGATGCCGATCTCCGCGTTCTTTTTTGACCCCGGGGTCCTGAGAAACATCGAGTGGAAGTTTGCGGCCTGCTAGCCTGGAAGCCGGGGACTCGAGTGGGTGTGAGAACCCAGCCCAAGTGCAACAACAACGGGGCCAGTCACCAGAAGTCACTGTTTCGTCCCCGCCTCTCGCCCGGGCCAGCTCAAGCCACCTGCCGGGGTCGGTAGAGACTCGTGCTAGCACGTATGCCTAAATCAAGATCATACTGACACCACGGATTTGGCGCCCCGGGGGCGGATGAGTGGCCCGGAGGCCTGTGTGCTTCTAATTTGAAAGTTGCTGCTGCGGAGGGCTGAGAGGGACCTCAAGTGTTGTGGTCCGCCTGGAGGACAAAGACATTGTGCTTCTCTGGTTGAGCGACTTGTCCCGAGCCCGAAGGTGGAATGGCGACCAAGCCAGAGGCGGATAAGCGGCAACCTAAGACCACCAGGGGATCCCGGTTTGTCCAGTCGAACAAACTGGACCGATACACGCAGCCCAGGGGTTCCCCTGCCGGGTTTGGGAAGTCACAAGACGGCGGTGGGGAGGCCTCCGGCCAAACATCGGAACCTACGTTGTCGGATGTGATGGCGGCCATAGAAGGGGTTCAAACCTCCCTCGGGAATAAGATGGAGTCACTAGAACATAAGCTGGACACTGACCATTGAAGTGAACCTAATCCCGGCTGATCTTACTAAAGAGAGAAGTGAGAAGGTGAAGTCGCTAGACATTAAAACAACGAGTCTGACCGACGACGTGGCAGAACTGCAGCAGGAGGTACGGAACCTCAAGGCCTCCAGCGAAATGGAGAGTCGTAAGCTGGATGACTATGAGGGACGGGCCCGGCGGAACAACGTGCGAATTATCGGAGTCCCGGAGAGGGCAGAGGGTCAAGCTCCTGATCTATTTGTGGAGGACATAATACTGAACCACTTGAAACCGAAGGGACTCAGTGACTTTTTTACGGTGGAACGGGCACATAGGGTCCCGGGTGGAAGACCGCGACCGGGGGCCCCACCCCGACCGATGATTGCGAGGGTGCTCAATTTCAGGGACAGAGACGCTATACCTGCAGGCCTCTAGGGCCTTTACAGTTTGAGAATTCCACCCTCAACTTTTTCCCAGACTTTACACAGGCAGTTCAGCGGCAGAGTTTCATAAGAGTCCAGAAGAGACTCAGCGATAAAGGATTTAAATATGCCATGATGTTTCCTGCCAAGCTGTGAGTTGAGACAGAGGGGAAGGTCTGGTTCTTTGATAACCCCGAAATTGCTTCAGACTGGGTGGAGAGCCTTCCCTCTCGGGGAGGCCCTTCGAGACAGAGTGGCGAAGAAGACGGGGGCTTGCAAGAACAGTAATATTGAGCGCGATTGGTTTCTGTGGTCCGGGTGGGGGGCCAGTTGTTGGGTGTTCCCGTAAAATGTTGTTGATAAGATTGACAAGGCTGAGTCTAGCATCCCCGGGGGTGCGTGGCGCAGCGGAGGGCTGAACTCCTCCTCAGATCTATTTTTAGATAGCTGTTTAGTTAGATGAAGGGGCGACAGGCACACTGCGAGTTGGGGGTTGGCAAAGGCCTCGTGCAGGGTGGGGGGAGGCGAGGGGGGTGTGTTTTGTATGTGTATGTGTGAGTGATTTTGTTGGTTATTATTATTTCATCTCAGGTGAAACTAACGTATTGACACAGTTCGACGGCACATGATATTCATGGGTCGGGGATGAGAGTGTTGAGTTGGAACGTTAATGGTTTGGGGGACAAGATCAAGAGGGGGATGGTCAGTCAGCTTTTCAAACGACATTCCCCAGATGTGGTACTACTCCAGGAGACACACCTAGTGGGCAACAAATGTATGGCCCTCCATAAAGAGGGGTACAAACTGGTGGTACACGCAGGCTTCACTTCCGGTTCCAGGGGAGTGGGGATCCTGGTTAAGAATTCCTTCCCATTATCCATACAGGCGACCTGGATTGATCAGAGGGGCAGATACGCTGGAGTTTTTGGACAGGTGGGGGGCCGGACGATCACTCTCCTGTCGATATATGTGCCGCCTGGCCTTCAGACCGAGACATTCCGAGATTTGAGCACTATCTTTCTTACCCTTCCTCTTGGAGACCTAGTATTAGGTGGCGATTTTAATTCTGTGGTGGATGGGGAGATTGATAGTCGACCGTCCCGGGTGCTCACGCAGTCGCAGACGTGGCTGTCTGATTTTCTGGCTACGCTAGGGTTGGTTGACAGTTGGCGAGTGCGTAATCCAGCTTCCACGCACTACACACATGTCTCGGCCGCACATGGCACCCTATCTCGACTGGACTATGTGTTGATCCCGGCGGCGATGACGCCCTCGATTAAAGAAGTCAAATATCTTGGGAGAGGAGTATCAGACCACTCCCCACTGTGGCTTAGTCTCGCCCTCGAGTTGCCGACGGTGGGCAGGGTGGCTCCCATAGGGGCTTGGCGGTTAAAAGACCCTACGATTAAGAAGGAAGTCCTCCAGATGTCGGATCGGTATTTTATGGAAAATGAGGGGTCTGTGGACTCCACTGGGTCACTCTGGGAAGCGTATAAAACTGTCGCTAAAGGCGAGGTGTTATCTATAGTGTCTAGGAAGAAGAAAGAGGGACAGGTGGCAGTGGTTCGCAAAGAGGAGGAGGTTTTGCTTTTGGAGGAGAGGGTGGCAGAGTCACAAACGACGGCGGACCTCCATCTGTTGAGACTCCGAGAGGAGGAGTATAGTAATCTCGCTAGGGAATGCGTGGTAGCTCAGCATAATGCCACCCAGAGCCGTATTTACGAACACGGCGATAAGGCGGGAAAGTTGATTGCGTGGCTTGAAAGAGGGGAACATGCACCTCGGTTCGTGCCCAAATTGGTTGGGCCGGAGCTGGGTAAGATCACAGATCCACAGGCCGTGGCGGATGAATTTGCTGAGTACTATCGAGGGGTGTATGCGGCGGGTAGTGACTTTACTGAAGAGAATGGCGACATAATCATAGATATTATTATGCAGCGCTTATCGGAGGACGATAGGAGTTATCTTGATTCGGCGCTGACCGATGATGAGGTTGCCAAGGCGATTCGGCAGGTTAAATCCGGCAAGGCTACTGGCTCCAACGGAATACCCGTCGAACTGTATAAATTGAACGCCAATAAACTCGCCCCTTACATCTGTGCCATGTTCGTGTAAAGTAGGGAGAACGGAGAACTTCCGTATGACCAGCGAGTGGCCAATAGCGTGGTTCTCCACAAAGCTGGTAAGCCGAAGACGGCGTGCTCCTCCTATAGGCCCATATCGCTCCTTAACGCTGAGCCCAAAATATTGGCACAGCTCCTGGCTACCAGATTGGTGAAGGTGATTACGACCTTGATTCATCCAGATCAATCCGGATGTATGCCGCGCCGCAGCACGGCTTTAAACCTGTGTAGGCTGCTTAGTATTCTTGGGGCAGCCAATAAAATACAGGAACAGGCAGTGTTGGTATCCTTAGACGCCACAATGGCCTTTGATAGAGTGGATTGGTCTTATTTGTTTGCGGTATTGGCGAAGTTGGGATTTGGGTGGGAGTTCATCAGGTGGGTGCGCCTGTTATATGCTGCTACCCTAGCGAGAGTGGTTGTTAACAACTGTAAATCGAGTAATCTCTCCCTCGGGAAGGGCACCAGACAGGGATGCCCATTGTCCCCGTTGCTCTTCGCGTTAGCGATGGAGCCATTGGCGGCTTGGGTAAGGTGGGACATAACAATACGCGGTCTGCGGTGGACGCCTGACTGGGAGGACAAGATCTCGTATGCGGACGACGTCCTGCTTTATCTCACAAGGCCCAAGGACTCCCTCCGTTTTTTTTCTTGATGTACTTGCTATCTTTGGAAGGTATGCTGGGTTAGCTATCAATTGGAATAAATCAGTGATCTTTGTGCTGACCGGAGATCTCCCGGAAGTCCCGCGGTCTTGTCCTATTCATATAGAGACGGTAGGCTTTAAATACTTGGGTATATTTATCACGCTTGACCCAAAGTTGCGTTACGATAATAATTTGGCTTCCCCACTGGCCCGGTGCAGACGGGATGTGGAGTGTTGGAAAACCCTTCCACTCTCCCTGCTTGGTAGAGCCACTCTCTTTAAAATGATGGCTCTGCCACGGTTTTTATATGCCTTGCAATATTCGATGGACCCAGTGCTGGTAGTGTACTTCAAGGAGATAGAGGCTCTTCAGAGGCAGCTTCTGTGGGATGGTGGGGCCCGTATTGCTTTTAATAAATTAACTCTCTCCTGGTATGTTGGCGGGTATAGGACTTCCTGACCTACGTAGGAATTACTGGGTCTCGCACTTAGCTGCAGTGAACCAAATCGTTTACGGACTCCTGGGAGATTCGGGCTATGCCATGGACCGGAGTCAGGCCCCAGGTGGGAAGATAGACAGAGCGCTTTATTCGAGGCTAGGGAGATATCCACTGTCAGGCCCGACAGCGCATGCGGTACAAGTATGGCACGCGGCCACCAAATGTTTGGGGTGGGAGGGAAAACTCACCCTCGCCACTCCCTTGTTGAATTCCGAAAAATTAGGTAATTTGTGGAAAACTAAAGGGTTTGATAGGTGGGACCTCATTGGAATTACTCCGATTAAGGATGTGCGGGGGAAGGATTCGGTACTTACGTTCGACTCTCTAGCAAAACAGTATAGTCTGCACCAGACCGAACACTTCCGATATCTGCAAGTGAGGTATGCTCTTGTTACTCATGTCCCCAAGGGCTCGGAGCTCCCGGAGGCATCCCTTCTCGAGGACCGAGTGTTGGATGGGCATATTCCGGAGAAAACCATCTCTCTCTCATTTATCGGAAATTGATTAACAACACAGAAGACCCGTTGGTGATACTTCGGGCTTAGTGGAGTGCGGATGGGTTGGAATTAGATGATGAAGATTGGACTGAAGCAGTGCCCTCCCCCAACGTATGTATACAAACAGAGCCACCCAATAATCCCATGAGGACTGGGTATAATCAATAACACATACACAATTATCCTCAAAGGAATCGTTTTCACCAATTTCAACAATTCATATTGTCACCGAAAGTGATCAATTATTTAACTGGAAGCAAGGTACATACAGTTTTTCATACTGTTTTATTATTTTCCAAAAGAGTCAAAGAATGAATTTATCAACATGGCAACAGAATACTACTATAAGTAATTGATTTTCAGTAGTATTTTTGACACCTTCTGCACATTACATGGAAAAAATAAAATACCATGCACCATCAAATATAACACAGTCATACGAATTTATCTAACATCAATGATATTAGAAACGGCAGAACGGCGTCATGCGTCGACGTTTCGGTCCTCCTTGGTTAATCAATCCATAGGACCATCCTCAGGACCCGTTGCACATAGTATATCACTAACCACCAGCCGGTGGATGTGACGCCTCAGAGGCAAAAATCTTTTTAAATAGATCTATCAACTCACTCCTGTTTAACAGCTGGGACGCTCCAATGCCCACTCTTCGATGTACTCTTCAATTATTTTTCTTTTAGCGCACACACGTCTCTCTTCCTCATGCCTTCACGGTCAGGGAGTCCCCCAACGTAGTCGCTATCCAGATGCGGCTCCGCCTGGTGCAGCTGAAAATACTGCACAAATCCTATATGACCGGGCCGCGTCTGGTGCGAATGGTGCGAGCCAAGAGCGGAGCTTGTAGAAGAGTGTGGGGAGGAGGGCACTGTGATGCATATCCTTTGGCACTGTACGGTAATACAAGAATATTGGGTAAAGATTCATGATGAGCTGAGAGATGTGGTAGGGCTGGAAGTGCGACTGGAGGCCCGGAGATGTTTGTTGAACGTGTGGGAGCCAACTGACTTGAATGACTACCAGAAGCAGTGGGTCACGTTAGCATGTATGGTGGCCAAACGCAATATTGCACAGTTATGTGGTGCTCGTCAGCCACCCCGGGTCAATAAATGGGCGGAGGACCTTGACTGGTGCATGCTCAGAGAACGGGCGCATATGTGGCTAGAGGTTGCCCGCGGAAGTGGGGGAAAATTTGGGGAGCGTGGAATAATCATCATGTGGGACTCTGCGAACCGCCTACACAGGTGCCGGACCAAGTAGCGCAGGAATCCCCTTGACCCTAGTGTTAATCTTTGACTGTTTTATCCTGTATTGTGCCACATGGACCTATATGATGTAATTGAATGCCTTCACCTGAGAGTTATTTTTCTTTGTTGTATTGTTTATTAATAAAATGTACCATTGCAAATTATGCCCTTCAACCAGGATTCGATAGGGGCGATTGAGATCTGGAGCGGTCCTGTGCCTCCGTCTCCGGACACAACATGGCGTAGGGGATTTGCTGAGATTGAAGTTTTTTCTTAACAGTAGCAAATTTCCGTCTGGCGTCCTGCACCGATTGCGTGAAGTACGGAAAAAAGGCCAATGTTGTTCTCATGATGTACCTGTTTCTTTTCTTGGGCTCGGAGCAGGATCACATCTCTATCATGATAGTTTAAAAAACGGGCTATCACTGGCCGTGGGGGCTCCCCCGGGGGCGGGCGAGCCGCCGGAGATCTGTGCGCTCTTTCCACCGCGAGGTGCGCCGAGAAGGATTCTCCGACGAATAACTCCACAACCAACTTCTCAATGAAGTCCTCCATACGGCCCATGTTGGTGGATTCCGCCAAGCCAAGAATACGAACATTATTCCTCCTAGAGCGGGTCTCCAAATCTTAATTTTTATCGGTGATTATCTTGAGCAACTTGTCCATCTGTGACATCTGACCTTTGCTCGTAGTGGTGCCCTCTTCCAGATCCGACACCCTGGTCTCTACTTCCTTAAGGTGTTGCTCATGCTGATCCAGCTTAGTGACCAGAGTCCATCCGCAAGTTCATTGTGTTTATTTTAGCGTCTATGGACTAAGACTCTGCTTCATGCCAAGTAGAATCACCTTCCAGTCCTCTTCCAGCGTGCCCGCAGTATCATATTCGGTATGTTCCTCGGAGTGTGATCTGGGTGTTTTGCGCGTTTCAAACAGGATTTTGGTCTGCTTGGCGTCAGTGCACTCATGGTGCAGGCAGGCGAGTAGAGCAGGAGAATATGGCCAGATCCACGTTAATACCCACCACACGCAGACGTGTATAAGTGAACAAGTGCAGAAGTGATTTAGGGCAGTGTGCAGAATTAGCACCTCCGCGAGGGCTGATGCGGCCAGCTACAAGGGTACCACGCTCAGAAACAATAGCAGCAAGCCCCAATCAGCACAGCTCTAGGCAGGCCTACACCGAGGTCCCCAGAGAATATATGTCCACAAGCTCAGTGAAGAACTCAATTAATGTCAAACATCCGGGCAGTTGCCACCACCAAGAGAGTTCCAGGTCCACTTGTGGGACACCCCCGCGCCTCACGGCCACCAGCTGCTGCGTGTGCCCCTCTGCTCTGCTGTGCCTTACTGCCTCGCCGCCGGCCTCGCGGCCGCCTTGCGTCTCCCCCTGTGTTTTGCTCCAGCTGTTTTTCGCCGTAATTTGTGCTTGTATTTTGTGGTATTTTATTTTGCTGTGCTAACGTTTTTTCCTCCTGTTCTCGATCTGTTTCCCCCCCCATCTGTGCCTGTTGTATTGTAATTGTTTGTTTACTCGGCTCCTTCCCCTTTTCCCGCCTACCTCGCCGCTCTCCCTCCCCGCTTCCCACCACCGCCATTTGCCCCGCCCCTTTCTCTTCTGTTCCCTCCCCGCTCCCGCCTCCCAGCTGCTCCGCCCACCCGCGCACTTCGCCTTATATGGCGACCGTGCGAACGCGCAGCGGGCGCGCCGATTGTGCGCCGAAGGCGCGCCAAAGGTAAGCCCGTCTGCGCCCGTCCGCGCCTGGACCGCGCCCAGGGCCAGGACCCCTGGCCCCCACCGACGGAAGCCGACCCTACGAACCTACAACGCCGCCGATCTCATCGCACTCAACACCGGCCGCATCCCAGGATGTCATCGAGCCGCCCCGAAGCACACCCACGGACCCTTCAGCTGCCACGCCTGCAAGTTCACCTGCATCCGGACTCACCCTGCACCAGCACTCGCCAAGCCAAACATCAGCAGCAACCACCTCAAGTGCATCCTGCTCAACACCCGCTCCGTCCACAGACACGCCGTAGAACTCTGGAACCTCCTCGACACCACCGCCCCTGACGTTGCCTTCCTCACCGAGACCTGGATGAACGCCTCCTCAGCCCCAGACATCGCCATCGCCATCCCGGAGGGCTACAAGATCATCCGGAGGGACCGCACCGCCAACCAGACGGGAGGAGGCATCGCCATCATCCACAGAGACACCATCCGCATCACGACCAACACCGACGACACCCTAACCACCGCTGAACACCTGCACTTCCAGATCCACACCAACCCGAAGACCACCCTCAGAGGCACCCTGATCTACCGACCCCCGGGACCACGCACACGATTCAGCGAGGACATCGCCGACTTCGTCAGCCCGCATGCCCTCCCCTCCGCCGACTACATCCTCCTGGGGGACCTCAACTTCCACCTGGAGAACAACAGCGACCGCAACACCATCAGCCTGCTCGACAACCTCGCCAACCTCGGACTCAAGCAACTGGTGACCACCCCCACCCACCTCGCCGGACACACACTCGACGCCGTCTTCTCATCCAGCAAAGACGTCACCTTCAGCCACGCAACAGGACTCCACTGGACGGACCACAGCTGCGTCCACTTCACCTTCAAAAGAACGACGATCCACCACCACCAGCAACAGGTTGCCCGAAGAAGCTGGAACAAGATCACAGCCGACCAGCTCACCGCTTCACTGAGCCAGCACCCTCCCGCCAGCTCAGCGAACCCCAGCCAGGCCGCCGACAACCTCACGAAGTGGATCAACAACTGCGCAGACGAACTCGCCCCTCTGAGAACCCCACCCAGCGGACCCTGCAGCAGAAAAACACCATGGTTCACCGACTAACTCAAGAGCTCCAAGAAGAACTGTCGAGCCCTCGAGAAAGTCTGGAGAAGGGAACCAACTACGGACAACATGACCACCCTCAAGCTCGCCACCCGGAAACACCACCAACTGATCCGCGCCACCAAGAAAAATACATACAAGGACCGGCTGGACAACAACGCACACAACTGCAAGGAACTCTTCAACATCGTGAAAGAGCTCTCCAACCCCAACGCCGGAAACAATGATATCACCCCGTCGCAAGACCTCTGCAACTCCCTCGCGTCCTACTTCCACAACAAGATCGCGGACATACACAACAGCTTCAGCAACCAACCAACGCAAGCCACAACCGCAACAACGCCACCCACCACCACCCTCCGCACCTGGACTCCGATCAGCACCGAAGACACCATCCGCACAATGAACTCCATCCATTCCGGATCTCCGACTGACCCCTGCCCTCACCACGTCTTCAACAAGGCCGACGCTGTCATCGCACCCCACCTGCGGGACATCATCAACACCTCCTTCGACACCGCCACCTTCCCTGAGAGCTGGAAGCACGCCGAACTCAGCGCTCTTCTCAAGAAACCCACAGCAGACCCCACCGACCTCAAGAACTACCGTCCCATCTCGCTCCTCCCGTTCCCGGCCAAAGTCATCGAGAAGACCGTCAAACAGCTGGCCGCCTTCCTCGAGACGAATGGATCCCTCGACCCCTCACAGTCTGGCTTCCGAGCGAACCACAGCACCGAGACCGCCCTCATCGCTGCCACCGATGACATACGAACTCTGATGGACAACGGAGAAACAGCGGCCCTCATCCTCCTGGACCTCTCCGCGGCTTTCGACACTGTCTGCCACCGCACCCTAGTACAGCGCCTCGGCAACATCGGAATCCAGGACAAGGCACTGGAATGGATCACCTCCTTCCTCGACGGAAGAACACAGAGAGTCCGCCTACCACCGTACAAGTCAGAGGCCACCAAAGTCATCTGCGGCGTCCCTCAAGGATCCTCACTGAGCCCCACCCTCTTCAACGTCTACATGAGCCCCCTCGCGGCCATCGCACGCCAACACAACCTCAACATAATCTCCTACGCCGACGACACCCAGCTGATCCTCTCCCTGACCAACGACCCCACCACCGCCAGAGCCAACCTGCACGAAGGGATGAGAGATGTAGCCGAATGGATGACGACCAGCCGCCTGAAACTGAACTCGGACAAGACGGAGGTCCTCATCCTGGGCTCCTCGCCCTCCGCCTGGGACGACTCCTGGTGGCCCCCCGCCCTGGGCACCGCACCCAAACCGACGGACCACGCACGCAACCTGGGCTTCATCCTGGACTCCTCCCTCTCCATGACCAGACAAGTAAACACCGTCTCCTCGTCTTGCTTCAACATCCTGCGCATGCTACGTAAGATCTTCCGGTGGATCCCCACGGAGACGAGGAAGACGGTCACCCAGGCCCTCGTCACCAGCCGACTGGACTACGGCAACGCCCTCTACGCCGGAACCACCGCCAAGCTCCAGAAGAGACTCCAGCGGATCCAGAACGCCTCGGCCAGACTCATCCTCGACATCCCCCGACGCAGCCACATCTCCGGACACCTGAGAGATCTGCATTGGCTCCCGGTCAACAAGAGAATCACCTTCTGTCTCCTCACCCACGCGCACAAAGCCCTACACGACCAAGGCCCGAGCTACCTCAACAACCGGTTCAACTTCTACACTCCCAAGCGCCTCCTCAGATCAACCAGCCACGCCCTCGCCGCCATCCCCCGCATCCGAAGAGCGACAACAGGAGGAAGGTCCTTCTCCTACCTGGCCGCCAAGACCTGGAACTCACTCCCGACCGACCTGCGCCTGACCCAAGACCACCTCTCCTTCAGGAAGAAGCTCAAGACCTGGCTGTTCGAGCAGTAACGGCACCCCCCCCCCATCCCAGCGCCTTGAGACCCTACGGGTGAGTAGTGCGCTCTATAAATGACTTGATTGATTGATTGATTAAGGGCGCCACAGGGGGAAGCAAAATGCAGTGAAGTAAGCAGAGAAATGCTTAATTGTGAAATGCAGGGCACGCCTCCACAAAAGGACGAGCAGCACTCCCTGTCCCAGCAGGTGACGATCACCGTAACAGAGCAGTTTCGTTTAGGCCATCTAAGATGGCCGCCCTCGGTAGCTTCTGCGATGAGTTAATGGCAGGGTGCAATCAATATGGTCGCCACTGTGCAAGGTGATATGTGCCGGGAGTAGCCGAATGCTGGGCTTTTCGAGCAGTGTAGGGCTGCAGCAGACGTTGTTGTGCACCTCCGCCTATCTCGCCCAGCAATTCCGCGATGAGCCAAAATGGCGGCAGCTCCGCCCGGAGGTCACAGCTGAATGGACACGGCGGCACTCAAGTCCTAACAGAGGAGCGCGTGCAGCGAGCGGTGGGTTGGCGTGCAAGTGAGGCGCAGTAAATACAAATTCTGCTACTCCGCAGTCCCAAGGCATCACAGGCAGCCAGATGATTGTACAGATTCTTTAGGGCAGCGCGCGCGTACTCTTGCGCTGCAGTGTCACCAATAGGGCAGATCTATGAGGCACAGTTCAGGCTATCACAGCGCTAGCGCACTCTCGGTCCCAAGTGTTGGCGCCCACCGTACAGCTGCTACTTGAGAGAGGAGACGCTTCTCGGTCGGCCTCCGCCCGCCTGGACGGTGCCCAGGACTGCCCAGCCTCGGTGTTTGCTGGTTGAGTTAATTAACCGCAGCACAGCACCAGGCAAAGCTCACCGCAGTCCGCTCCCAGCCTTAGCGGTCTCTGCCTCAGTCGCGCCATGAGCTATGCCCACATTAATGGTATCCTTGGCATCAGCTGAAAAGTGAGTTTCTCGCGGTGAGGTCGAAAGTGCTCAAATACGACTCAGGATGGGTTTGATGAATTTTTTCCTGCTTGGCAGGGCTGGAGCCTCACAGGCGTACGGCCATCTTGATCGTGCGCCACCTAGCGCCCCCACGCCCCCCCATACTGGAACTCTGACATCAAAATATCAGGGTAAATTTGTAGTCTTTTATTCTGCTCCTCGTTTAAAATTCTTCAACTGTGTTTTCTCGCTTGAAACAGGAAGTGTGAAGATCAGCTGAATAAAGGCATTTGCACTCCATTTCTTACCTTGTTTGTCACGGGTGAGAAGGGGTATAGTCTGCCATTTTTGCTTTCTCAACTTGACTGTCACGTGCCCGTGTCCCTCCTTCTTCCTGCGTTGCCATGCACTGTCGGAGTTCCGCTCACTTGCTGCCCCATCTGCCATCCATAAGCCTGCAGACATACTGAATCCGCCAAACTATTGCAGGCCGAAACACTGAGGCAGTCAAAATACTGTCTGGCAGAGCAGCCGAGCCACTGATGGCGGCCCGTGACGGAGACCATATAGGCCGTATGTCAGCCATATTTCAACTACATTAATAGAACTAAGTTGAACCTGCCACAGGACTGCACCGCTACTGGTCTAACTGGAGCATGATGCAGTACCTCCTCAAGGAGCCAAAGGGTCATACCCCCTACCGATGACACAAATTAAGCAGCCCTGGATAGGGAGTCTTGTAACGGGACCCATAACAGCTCCTGAATTGGCACCAGGATAGCAGGTCACAGACAATCTTACACAAAACCTCAGTTCAATAAACGCAGGAGCACAAATGCAGCGAAGGAGCAACAAGGGGGTGAGGCAGCGCCTATGTTAACTGGTATAAAACTAATGTGTATATCGCCAAAGAACTGCATGTGATCAGTAGTGGTAAACTGCATGGGATTACGTACAGAGCTTTAATGGGACTCAGATTCCAGGAATCCAGAATCCTAGTTCAGTGTGCTTTCGTGTCAGAGCCCAAGCAGCAGAACACCCTAAATCAAAACTCCAACCTTTATTACTAACCCTGCAATATCAGTATCGGAACACTAGATCCTCACACTGGGCAAGCTATCAGACTTTCCTCTACCCCTGGGGTGTATGAGGTATTGTGATAATTACTAGAGTGTTATCCATCAATTGTGCATGAAAACTATTCATACACACCTTGCAGACCAGGAAGGGAAAATGGAGTGTAGCTGACCGAGGGGCACAAGTACTGCATTAGTTTGTCATAGCTATCATCTTTGTCCCCCGCAAGCAATACATTTGAGAGTCATCTGGTCAGACGAGTGTCAAGTTATCAATTGGGCCGACACTACTTAAGCCAGGCATAAACTAATAACCCTGTATCACTCTGCATTATTAGTTTCTCACACAGTAACAAGTTATATACCCCTGAACATTAATAGGATGATATGATCTACCAATCCCACACAATTGTACAAATTAATTTACCAAGAGGAAAACAAAGCAACAAAAGTAAAGGTGCTTAATCATCTTGGTCCTTAAGGGCAAAAGAAAGATGTTCCTCTCTCCTCGGGCTACCCTAATAATAAAGCAAGCGGACAGTAACTTGCACCCCAAAAAACGATGACAGACACAAAAAGGACAATTTTTGTTTATGCTAACAAGGTGGTCTTGGACTCAGGCAGTTAAAATAATAATCATCAAAATGTAATAGGCTGACCTAAGACAGGTAGAATCACTATGAATTACAATATATTGGTAAAATCCAAACAGTGATGATAACAATGGCCAATTATACGCTCCGATAATTTAACAGCACAATGAGGCAGGATACTGGCCATTAAGAGATGGATGAAACCAGTGAGCACCCAGAAGAAACCAACGGCCACCCAGAAATAAAAAAGTCTCAATTAGGCAAGGTGAATAAGTAGGTAGTCATGCAACAAATGCATCTGTCCTTTTAGATCCCTCAATAGACACATTGGAGCCAGATAACAAACATCCGCTGGTCACTGAAAACTGTTTCAAGGCTGGACAACTAAAATAGAAATTTGGATCCAAATAATCCCCTTCTATTCAAAAGTAGTGAAAAGAATGATGCACTGCTTTAAGACCCCGGTTTTAGACAGGCAAGTATGGGAAAGTCAAGGGGAAACAATAAAATTGGTCTTTGTAAGATAAGATTAATGTACTTCGGGATGTACTTGGCATTATTAATGAAAACCATAGTAGGAGCTTCAAACTATCAATTAGTGAAAACTGAGGTTCAGACTAATACCCTTCAAGGATTTGCTCTTTTCCTACCGGATATTGCTCATAAAATGACTAACACACTGACTAGCAAATTCAATAAAAATAAAAATGTTGTTATATTTAATGATCAACATTTGGCAAACATTTGTCAATTTCTTATGGTGTATCTGATAGCCAAGTCTGCGAGATATTAACAGGTCAGGTATTTTATGTGAGTTGGAAATGAAGCGAACTGTGGAATTTTGTTTACGGCCCAAATCTTTGATTTTTGCAAAAATAGTATCGGCCAGTGATCAACAAAAATGTTAGTTGAGGAGTGGGATTTCATTAAAGTGTTCTGCAAAGGATGTACTGAACCCTGGAAGTAGTATGTAATCTTTGGTGATGAATAATCCTGGACATCCAAGAAAAGCACCTTTGGCAAAAAAACTAGCATGGTCACTTAAATGTTATCAAGAGAAAGAAGCATAAAGACTACATGCAAACCCTCACAACCCACGGTTGCTCAAAAACAAGGTAAATCCAAAAACCGTATGTGATCCTGGAGTAGGTAACAGAGGCAAAAGGCTACACTGAAATAATACAATCCAATTCACTAATAGAGAGCTCCACTAGCCCGCTGAAAGGCAACAAAGAATTACGGTTCCAAAAAGTCTCATTTATGATATATCTAAAGAAATGAATGAGCAATTACAAATAGCTGATACTTCCTGCATGCTTTTGAGTATCAGAGAAAACTGGGACAGAATAATGAACTCACAATGCAATGAAAAACCCCTTGGCAACCAATGGCATATTATAAAGTTACACAATAAAGGCCATGTGTGAACAAAAATATTTGTGTATTTATGGTTATATTTTATTTTTTTGTAGATTAAATATTTTAATTATCTGATTAAACAGAAATAAATGTTTCAATGTTTATCTCATATAGGGTATAAGTCATTTAAATATTTTTTTATAAAAAAAGAGACAACAGGAAAAAAGCACAACACATCAAAGATAACAAATTCACAACAACCTCATACAGCTGAGAATTCAACTTTACAAAGGGAACAGGAACAAAAACACAAATACATATTGTACATCATCAATACAGTGCAAAAATGTAACATATCATGTAGTACAGGGGTCAAATGTAATAATTATTCGGACCCCACGTTTAAAATAGCCAAAACTATCAAACGTGTTACATCACTGGCTCTACAAGCTGGGATATATGTAATAAAGAATTTGAATACCTAAACAACACTTAACAAAGGTCATAACTGTGAGGGAACAATTTTCTACATTTCACTGAGCTATCTTTTCACAACATCTTCATCTGTGGCTCTTCCTGAAGAAGGTCTGGGTTCACTTCGAAACACATGTAGAAGAGTGATTATGGTTTTGATGCATTATGTAACAGATGAACTGCAATTAGAAAGGAGTTTTTTTTTTAATTGTTATTAATATTAAAACTTGTAGATTATTTTTTGAATTTTACATGTATTATACGATATGTTATGTGTTTGCACTTTAATGGTGATGTACTTTATGTATTTGTGTGTTTTTTTTTGTTCCTGTTCCCGTTGTAAAGTTGAATTCTCAGCTGTAGGAGATTGTTGTGAATGTATTGGTTATCTTTGATGTGTTGTGCTTTTTTCCTCTCGTCTCTTTTGATAAATATTTAAATGACACACCCTATATCAGATAAACATTAAAACTATTTTTTCTGTCTAATGAGATAATAAATGAAATATTTAATTAATTTTTTTTTATAACAATAAAGATCACAAATATTTGTGTTCACACATGGCCTTCATTGTGTAGCTTTATAATATTCCATTGGTTGCCAAGGGGTTTTTCACTGCATTGTTCTATTGTTCCCTGCCCTTGGGACCACAATCTTTTTTTCAGGGGGTCCCTGCTTCTTTACATTCAGATTAACTCAAATACATTTTTGGAATAGAATATTACTGATGTCTTATCAAATATAATGTTCTCCATTAAGGAGGCAGAGGTAACAACCGGGACCACCACTTTTCAAAGCATGACCAGAGAAAATTCATTGTTACAGAGTAAAGACACTCGAGGTGAGACTGCCGAGTGTGCGCTAATGTCTGTGAAATATTTGTTTTAACTTTGTTTTTAAATGTTCTTAATGGCACTAGCTTCTTGACACTAAGCTTTTGTTGCACAACGTAAGGCGGGGAAGTGTTACACTCACCTGCATTAGCCTGCCCGCCCCGGTCCACCCTGGGTGTGTGCCGTTTGCGTGGAGGGCGGAGCAGGGCGTGTCATATCCAGTCTAGCAGGCAGAGGCGCTCCTTCCACCTCAATTTCCCACCTATTTAAATCAATGTGCCCGCGACCGCGCCGCTGGCGCGCCAGAAGCAAACCCATCTGCGCCCGGCCGGGACCAGAAACCCTGGCTCTAAGAAGTCCTTAGAGAGGATTAAGTACTCTAAAGAAGCACTATTAAAACTAAATAAACCCATTAGTACTACATGTAGACATAAAATCCTTGTAGAGAACATGGCACGAACATGTAGGCACTGCAATGCAACATTCACCTGCAGAACATATATCGCTAGGGAATCAAAAATACAGCTGGCACTACTAAATTGCAGGTCTATGGCTAAACATAAGCATGAGCTACACGATCTACTCAGTGAAAAATCTCTGGACGCTTTATTTCTGACTAAAACATGGCTTAATGAGAACTCAACACCTGATGTGATAGATGCCATCCCAAACGGCTATCGCCTAGTTAGGCAAGACAGGATAGGCCAAAGAGGTGGGGGAATTGCCATAATCCATAAAGACGAGATGAAATGTGAGGTCCTACAAACTGGCCTAGATAACTGTGAGGCACTCTTCTTTACGATGTCAATGGCAGATGATAACACCTTAGTGGGATTCCTTATTTATCGCCAGCACTGAGATACAACAATTTTCTGGTACTGGGGGGACCTAAATATACACTTTGACGACACAGAAAACCAAGAAATAAGTGCAATTTGTACCTTCTCTCACTAAATCTGGCGCAAAAAGTGGATTCTCAAACTCATCAGGGGGGGCCACAATTTAGAAACTACCTTTAAATTGCAATGAGATAGAAATAGGAGTACCATGGCCAGTTCCGTGGTCAGATCACTATTTGGTCTCATTCACTGTGTCATCTCAGAGGAGGAAGACGCAATATAACAGGGAGGCATTAACCACCAGAAAGTGAAATAAATTTAACGCCACCTCATTTACACGAGCCCTGGAGGAGCAGAAGCCAATGTTGGACAATGATATTAACATAGCCAATGACCAGATAAAAACATGGATTACTGATGCGCTAGATAAGGTAGCACCCTGGAGCACGAGAATCCCTAGAAGGCCAAGGGCAACAGCACCTTGGTATAATGACGAACTAAGGAAGGCTAGGAAATCATGCAAGAAATCTGGAGAAAAAATTACTGTAATAAATCCAAAGAAGACTGTAAAAAATAACTGAAAGTCTATCACTCACTGATCAAAAAAATCAGATGTGAATTTTATACAGATAAAATAGACAAAGCTAATAACTAACAAAGAAATGTTCATAATTCTAAAATCTCTCAAAAACCAAGAAGCGAAGACAGAAGATATCCCAGCCACGAAAGAGATCTGCAATGAGATAGCAGAATTCTTTGCTAACAAAGTAACAAACATATATGAGATCTTTCCTACAGAGGCGCGACTTGGCACCACTCATCTGTTGTCAAAACTGTCAACTCTGTAAGAGTAATGCTGGATGTTTTTAGACTACAAGAAAGTGAGGAACTAAAAGCCACAGTAAAAGGAATAAAATCCGGCTCTACTCGAGCCCCGGCACGACCGGAGAGAGTGATGGAGGGGATGGACATAATCCTTCCATATATCGCAGATCTTATTCCCTGCTCCTTTCAGACGGGAATAGTTCCTAAGAAATGGAAACAGGCCATTGTTAGACCACTTAAGAAAAAACCATCACTAGACTATACTAGACTAGACTAGACAATCTGTGCCCTATTTCACTACTCCAATTCGTGGCTAAAATCGCAGAAAAAAATCACAAATAAACAGTTGGTAGACCACATCAATACGAACGACCTACTTCACCCCTCGCAGTCAGGTTTTAGAATGACACACTCAACAGAATCTGCACTACTAATGGCGACAGAGAAACTGAGGAAACATGTTGATGAGGGACAAACAGCCGCGCTGATCCTGCTGGCATCAAGAGCAACGCTCTCAAGTGGCTGACTTCGTTTCTAGCTGAACGGTGCTTCCAAGTTGCCCTATGGACGCATCTGTCTGATAGCTACACTCTGCCCCAAGGGGTCCCACAGGGATCAATTTTTAGTCCCACCCTCGTCAATCTCTATGTATGACCAATAGCAGAATGTGTAGAGAAACATGACGTGTCAATATTGTCCTACGCAGACGAAACGCAGCAAATTGTAATGTTATCCCAAAACAAAGCTCAGGCAGCGACCCGCTTTGCCAAATGTTTAGAGGAGGTGGCTGACTGGATGTCAACCCACTGCCCCAAGCTAAATGGGAATACGTCGGAGGTACTGGTGGTGGGTAAGACACCTACCATCTGGTCATCTGCTTGGTGGCCAGAAGTACTGGGCCAAGTCCTGCACCCAAAATCAGAGGTGAAAAATCTCGGAATCTGGTTCGACTCCAAGCTGTCTTTTGACAATCAGATCTGGAAGGTAGCGGGGAAGTGCTATGGTGCTATGAAAACCCTGAGGAAAATCATAGATCTATTACCATCTAAAGCCAGGACAACGATAGTACACGCAGTAATGCCCTCACAATTAGATTATGGTAATGTACTGTACTTAGGCGCTTCCAAAAAGGCCTAGCTAAACTACAAAGGGTACAAAATGCTGTGGCATGCCTGGTTCTCAGCCTTCCAAGGAGAACTAATGCTAAGAAAGCCCTGAACACCTTACACTGGCTTCCAGCGGAGAAGAGAGCCATGTTCAAGGCCTTGTGCTATTGCCATCGCATCCTCTCACACAAAGGCCCTAGATACCTGCAACCACTGCTGACTCAATATATACCCCAGGAAGAAAACGGAGATCCATGGACATGGCTTTTAGTGAACGTCTCAAGAATATTCAAAGGCTGTATGGGGGCTCGCTCTTATAGGTACATAGCAGCTAAAATCTGGAACACTATGCCAATCACCATAAGAACAGAACCCAGCGAAAGTTAATTCCGCAGACAGCTGAAGACATGGCTGTTCTCAAAAACTGAGGAGGGGACAGCATAAGAGCCACGTAAGAATAGCAATCACGGTCATCTGGATATGTCTCAGCGCGGGGACACACCGTCGGTGTAACCATGCGCTCTTCAAATGAATAAATAAAATAAAATAAATAAATAAAATAAAGTAAATTAACTAAAGTCCGCATCTGGTGACAAGATATAATAAATAAAGACTGAATTGTTCAGGCGACAGACAAGCAACACCACTGGTCATAGCAGGGCACCAAACAGTCATCCTACATAACTATCCAGGATGTAATACCAGTGGAAACAAAGATCAACCAAGAGGTGCAATGTAATTTATCACCAGCTACTGGACACATTTGTACAGTCATTATTTCCAAAATAAACCTGGGTTACAAATACTACCAAGTAGCAATCAATAATTAGACCCAAAAAGCAGCACAACAATGGGAGTTTAGAAAACAGAACCAGTAACAATTTGTCGTCGGTAAAAGCCCAGACACTAGCTCCTAAACCATAGGAGATTGCATCACCCCAAAGTGAGCCGGTACACATTATGTCCCCAGAATACAAAAGTGTAAGAAAACACAATACATTAAATACACTGCTATTGTCAAAGTACTGGTAGCAATGACCACACGGGCATATGTAACATTTTGCAGCATTGCCAGTTTAGATTTTATACCAAGAGTAGCACAGTACAATGGTGCACCGAGGTAAACAGCTAAAGTTACTTGGAAAACAGCCATAATAAAGAGGCAAATAATAGCACACTGTGACAGCCTAATGGGATATGGAATATTTATTTCAGAAGAAACTATTCAAATGCTATCCACCTCCATTCAAGCAAAGGAGCATTGATAACCAAGAAGGAAGCAAAACAAAATTCTAACACCTCAAACCTCACAACCATGACAGGTAGAGATGGGCTCCAAAACCAAAAAAACACAAACTCAATTGCAATACACATAGCTTAAAATGGAGGAAGAGTCTAGTACAGAGGTGCTCTGGTACAAATAAAAAAGTATGCTTGTAACTAGCATCAAGAAGGGAGAAGAACACACCAAAGGAGGACTAAACTCATTAAAACCCTCTATAATATCCTGGTATCTAGCAGAAATTGAACTAAATCTGCAAATGGGATGGTGTTGGCTTAGTTTTCTTTTTTTTTTTTCTTTACAAAAACATAACAATTTGCATTAAAGAAGCCTGATATAAACCCAAAGTTTACAAACAGAAGAAAAAGTAGCTCCATAAATAAGTACAGCAATATATTTGACAGAGAAGATTGTAAAGAGTGATGTTGCCGAAGGACCGTGTAATTTATGATAGAGGCTACTTATTTTGCCTTGTAAATAGGTTGCTTATAGTTAAGACTGTTCAAATGGGGGTTCTCACTTTGTTTTCTAATGAGTTTTAGTAAGCATTTTAAGCCTAATGTAATAATCTTAATTGATCTACAATAAAAAAAACTGATTTGATTTTATTCTCTTCAATTGATGTGCACTCTCTGCACATCATTCATGGCCTGATGTTTAGCACAGGCAATTGGGCTGTAAAGAGACGTAGTGAAGAGTGAGCTCAATAAATGTATTTTACCCTTCCATTCATTTAAACATTTTTCCTCCTATCCCAGTCCAGGATGACTGGAAACTCAGCAGAGTTCAGAGACTATCATCAAGTACTCGTACAGGTCCAGTGCTGCATTTGGGTCTGCAGGTGGACTGAATGACCATTGAGCAAGTTGTTAAAAAAAAGGAGGTCAGAAGTTGCTTTTTGCTATGAAGGGACGGTTGGTGATTCGTTTTAGGTTCTGAAGTTTCTGGGGTAAAAATTAGCCGGGGCGATTTGGTCAGACTTTAGTGATGAGGAGAATAAGCCTTCTTATAGTCAGGAATGTAAATATTCTAACAATCTTCTTTCAACAACCTCAGAATTAAAAGGTTTCGTTATGGTAACTCTAGCATTGGGTCGTCAGCATATGTTGAGGACTTATTGGAAATCT
Organism: Lissotriton helveticus; assembly: GCF_964261635.1. Lineage (NCBI taxonomy): Eukaryota > Metazoa > Chordata > Amphibia > Caudata > Salamandridae > Lissotriton > Lissotriton helveticus. Next base: position 48,699,952 of record NC_136069.1, read on the forward strand.
TTATTTGGGGTACTTGTGAGTTTAGTTGCTGAGATCATGTACACTTTTTGATTGTTCTCACTGGTGAGCTGGAGAGAAATGTTTGATAGGTGCTCATGAGCCCACTGTGTAAGCCTTTACATTTTCTCTGAGAACAACTTTTCAGTATTGTTAACTGAGCTGGCTATTTTGGGTTGTTGCCTGCGATTGGTGCAGAGGTTTATAGATTGAGATAGAAATTTGGAACGATTTCGCTCTGTAAATCTGTTCTTTGAAGTGCTTAAGTCTAGTGTTTTGCCCTTTGCCTTTGTTCAGTGCACTGGTGTACCACAGGGTATACGTCTTGTCAAACAGGCAACGTTGTTTATGATGGTTGGGATGGAATGGTTTTAGTAGATGGCTAGGTTAGCTCTTTAGCGAGTTGGTATGTTGTGTATGTAAAAATGTTGCAAAGTTCTTGTGAAAGGTTTCTGATGTAGATTTTTCAGCACTCCTCTCTGCTCAGTTCCCGGTTTAGAGTGACCTTTTTCTTGAACTCTACTAAGATACTGTTGAAGGATAGAGAAAAAAGACCTATCCAGTTAATTGTGTACAGTTTATATGATAATAAGGTCTGGGAGGCATTATCAGGTCTGGCCTTTTATGGAGGTTAGAAATGAACTACGAACGTTTGTGTATTGCACAAATCTTTGTTTTTTGCTAAAATAGTGTTTTAATCAATCAATCATGCCATTTGTATAGCGCACTACTCACCCGGGAGGGTCTAAAGGCGCTTGGGGGGAGGGGTATGCTACTGCTCGAACAGCCAGGTCTTGAGTTGTTTCCTGAAGGCGAGATGGTCCTGGGTCAGCCGAAGGTGGATGGGGAGGGAGTTCCAAGTCTTGGCAGCCAGGTAAGAGAAGGATGTTCCTCCGGCGGTGGCTCTTCGGATGCGTGGTACGGCTGCGAGGGCGAGGCTGGTGGACCGTAGCTGGCGGGTGGGCGTGTAGAAGGTCAGGCGGTCGTTGAGGTACTTGGGGCCCAGGTCGTGGAGAGACTTTGTATGCGTGGGTGAGGAGCCGGAACGTGATCCTCTTGTCGACGGGGAACCAGTGCAGGTTCCTCAGGTGGCTGGAGATGTGGCTGCGTCGGGAGACATCCAGGATGAGTCGGGCGGAGGCGTTCTGGATGCGCTGGAGTCTTTTCTGTAGCTTGGCTGTGGTTCCGGCGTAGAGGGCGTTTCCGTAGTCCAGTCGGCTGGTGAAGAGTGCCTGGGTGACAGTCTTCCTGGTCTCGGTCGGGATCCAGCGGAACATCTTGCGAAGCATACGCAGGGTGTTGAAGCACGATGAGGAGACGGTGTTGACTTGTCTGGTCATCGAGAGGGAGGGGTCCAGGATGAAGCCCAGGTTGTGTGCATGGTCGGTTGGCTTGGGTGCGGTGCCCAGGGCTGGGGGCCACCAGGAGTCGTCCCAGGCGGAGGGCGAAGATCCCAGGATGAGGACTTCCGTCTTGTCCGAGTTCAGTTTCAGGCGGCTGTCCTTCATCCACTCGGCGACGTCTTTCATCCCTTCGTGTAGGCAGGTTCTGGCGGTGTCGGGGTCTCTGGTGAGGGAGAGGATCAGCTGGGTGTCGTCGGCGTAAGAGATGATGTTGAGGTTGTGCTGGCGTGCGATGGCTGCGAGAGGTTTCATGTAGATGTTGAAGAGGGTGGGGCTGAGTGAAGATCCTTGCGGGACGCCGCAGATGACTTCGGTGGCCTCGGAGCAAAACGGGGGGAGGCAGACTCTTTGTGTTCTTCCGGCCAGGAACGAGATGATCCACTCCAGTGCCTTCTCTTGGATACCGATGTTGCTGAGGCGCTGGACTAGGGTGCGGTGGCAGACCGTGTCGAACGCAGCGGAGAGGTCCAGGAGGATGAGGGCCACTGTTTCCCCCTTGTCGAGCAGGGTCCGGATGTCGTCTGTGGCTGCGATGAGGGTGGTCTCAGTGCTGTGGTTGGCTCTGAAGCCGGACTGCGAGGGGTCGAGGGATCCGTTCGTCTCGAGCTGTCTGTTGACGATCTTCTCGATTACTTTAGCAGGAAAAGGGAGGAGCGAGATGGGGCGGAAGTTTTTGTGATCGGTGGGGTCCGCTGTAGGTTTCTTCAGGAGGGCGCTGATCTCGGCGTGCTTCCAGCTCTCCGGGAAGGTGGCGGTGTTGAAGGAGGCGTTGATGATGTTCCGGATTTGGGGTGCGATGGTGGAGTCGGCCTTGTTGAAGACTGGGGGCGTCATAAGTAAGGAGCCGGGAGGGAGGAGCAGCTGGGTGGCGGGAGCGGGGCGGCGAATGGAATCACAGGGGGGCGGGCCGCAGGGAGGCAACGGCGGGAAATTCCAAGAAGCAGCGGGCAATTCCCAGGAGCAGCGGGAAAATCCCAGGAGCAGCGGGCAGCGAGCGAAGGAATCTGCAGGCAGGAGGCGGCAAAGGCAGGCAGGAGCTGCAGCAGTGAGTGGGGCGACCAAGCCCTGTGGAGGGCTGAGCGGTCTGTGGGTGCCGAATCAGGGTAATCATGATTTTTATTAGAGTTGAGGGTCGTTTTTGAAATAGACTACAGTGCCCTGGTTGCCGGCTGTGGCTGTATGCCGTTCAGCCTGATGCTTGCCCAGTGCCTTTCTGCGCCAGCATCCGCAAGTCAACTGACTCTATTGAAATTCTTAATATTAATGTTAGTGCCCCTTCATTTCCATTGCTTTGTAGCAGTTTGAACTTCTTAGAGTTTCTCCTTGCTAAAATGGGTGTCATTCGTGATATTTATGTTTCCCTCGTCTTCATTGCTTGATTTTGCTTGCGAGAAAGTGTCGCTCATAGTCGTTGAAGAGTCACTCATAATTACATTGAAATTACGAAAATGTCACACATAGCAATCTGAAACATTGGCAGCTATGCCTGTGTGTGAGTGTAAGATAGCCACCATGTTTTGCAAGTACACTGTGAGGGGTGAGCCTGTGAAAATTTAAGATTACCATCGTTTGTGAATGCAGGGTAAGTGGTCTACAGGTTGTAAGTTATGCCTGTGTGAGTACAGAGGGAAGCATATCCCTATGTGAGAGCAGCGCGAGAGGTGTGCCTATGTGAGAACTGCATTGTGAGTGTACATGCATGCACAAAACCAAGCATGTTGTGTGTGTGTGCCAAACCTATTGGCTTTGGTAATAGTTTACACAATTGTGACTGTAACCTGCAGAAATGCAGGGCAGGGAGTGGAAATGAGATTGGTAGTGCATTTTGATATGACGGATGCAGACTATGTGGAAGGAGGTTGAGGAGTGTCAGGGGTAGCTGACCGACTGAGATGCCACCCTAGTAAGGGGGCCTAATTACTTTGCTTGCACTAGGGCTCATGGCAACTCAGCTATGCCACAGAGTTAAACGTTCTCATTCTTTGGTGATTTACAAAACCACACTTCAACAAAGCTCTTCCTGCTGTTAGTGAAGTGAAAGAGCCTCACTTCGGTGCGGATTCTTTCATGCGTTAGTAGAATTAACCTTTGAGTAAAGCACTCCCTAAATCGAAGCTGCCGTGTCCTTGTATGAGACCATTGTTGATTTAGAAGCTCTCTTGCCCTTGAATAAAGCTCTTCTCGTACTAAACATCTGTCTGCCGCGTGCATTCTTCGGTGCTGTGGCAGATGTGTCTTTAGAGTAAAGCTCTTCGTGCAGATAGCACAGTGAAAGGACCTCACTCCTGTACGTGATCACTAGTGATTTAACAAGGACAGTGCTGTTGTGGTGCTGAGTGATGATGTGGTTGGGCTGAGTGATGTGGTGGTGTTCCCGAGTGATGTGGTGGTGTTCCCGAGTGATGTGGTGGTGTTCCCGAGTGATGTGGTGGTGTTCCCGAGTGATGTGGTGGTGTTCCAGAGTGATGTGGTGGTGTTCCAGAGTGATGTGGTGGTGTTCCAGAGTGATGTGGTGGTGTTCCAGAGTGATGTGGTGGTGTTCCAGAGTGATGTGGTGGTGTTCCCGAGTGATGTGGTGGTGTTCCCGAGTGATGTGGTGGTGTTCCCGAGTGATGTGGTGGTGTTCCCGAGTGATGTGGTGGTGTTCCCGAGTGATGTGGTGGTGTTCCCGAGTGATGTGGTGGTGTTCCCGAGTGATGTGGTGGTGTTCCCGAGTGATGTGGTGGTGTTCCCGAGTGATGTGGTGGTGTCCCTCGAGTGATGTGGTGGTGTCCCTCGAGTGATGTGGTGGTGTCCCTCGAGTGATGTGGTGGTGTCCCTCGAGTGATGTGGTGGTGTCCCTCGAGTGATGTGGTGGTGTCCCTCGAGTGATGTGGTGGTGTCCCTCGAGTGATGTGGTGGGGTTCCTCGAGTGATGTGGTGGGGTTCCTCGAGTGATGTGGTGGGGTTCCTCGAGTGATGTGGTGGGGTTCCTCGAGTGATGTGGTGGGGTTCCTCGAGTGATGTGGTGGGGTTCCTCGAGTGATGTGGTGGGGTTCCTCGAGTGATGTGGTGGGGTTCCTCGAGTGATGTGGTGGGGTTCCTCGAGTGATGTGGTGGTGTTCCTCGAGTGATGTGGTGGTGTTCCTCGAGTAATGTGGTGGTGTTCCTCGAGTGATGTGGTGGTGTTCCTCGAGTGATGTGGTGGTGTTCCTCGAGTGGTGTGGTGGTGTTCCTAGAGTGGTGTGGTGGTGTTCCTAGAGTGGTGTGGTGGTATTCCTCGAGTGATGTGGTGGTGTTCCTCGAGTGGTGTGGTGGTGTTCCTCGAGTGGTGTGGTGGTGTTCCTCGAGTGATGTGGTGGTGTTCCTCGAGTGATGTGGTGGTGTTCCTCGAGTGATGTGGTGGTGTTCCTCGAGTGATGTGGTGGTGTGCCTCTGAGTGATGTGGTGGTGTGCCTCTGAGTGATGTGGTGGTGTGCCTCTGAGTGATGTGGTGGTGCCTCTGAGTGATGTGGTGGTGCCTCTGAGTGATGTGGTGGTGCCTCTGAGTGATGTGGTGGTGCCTCTGAGTGATGTGGTGGTGCCTCTGAGTGATGTGGTGGTGCCTCTGAGTGATGTGGTGGTGCCTCTGAGTGATGTGGTGGTGCCTCTGAGTGATGTGGTGGTGCCTCTGAGTGATGTGGTGGTGCCTCTGAGTGATGTGGTGGTGCCTCTGAGTGATGTGGTGGTGCCTCTGAGTGATGTGGTGGTGCCTCTGAGTGATGTGGTGGTGCCTCTGAGTGATGTGGTGGTGCCTCTGAGTGATGTGGTGGTGCCTCTGAGTGATGTGGTGGTGCCTCTGAGTGATGGAGGGTGGAGTTGGAGGTGGAGTTGGAAGGTGGAGTTTATTTCTTCGGTGAGAAGTGTGTATGTACCTTTGAAAGCGTCACGAAAGACCTGCTGATATTCAGTGCACTTTAAACTAGCTGGGAGAAACAAGAGGGTTAGAAATGAGGAGAGTCAGCTGGTAACGGTAAGGCAACCTTTCCAAAGTAGTGGCGAACAGATCTATATTACAACAGTGAGCGGCATGTGATTTACGTTTCTTTTATGTATGCAATGAAGTTCGGCATTTGAATCTATGTATGAACGGTACGTAAACACCCTATTGGTCAGGCATGGTCAACGCAGAACACAGTGTTGATTTGTAATGCCTGTATAAACTATGATTAAAAACATGGTTTGTTGGTAATGTTTTTAAGTCACTCGTGGTCAATGTCAAAAATCCCCTCCCTCTAATCTATGAAGCAAATTTTGTGGCGGCCATTTTAATCCCAGTCTATTCTATTACATGGGTTGTTAATTTTGCACAGCAAAACTCTCACAGGCGTGCTAATCTGGAGCTGGTTTGGGATGAGAAAGGAAGCTCCAGATAAAAGTAAAGACGGGACAGAGGCTCGTGATGAGGAGAGAGGGTGCTAATTGGGACGGGGTAGGAAAGAGGGGAATGGACGGGGGGAAAGGCAGGTAATAAAAAGATAGATGATGCGGAGGGCAGGCGAGAAGGGGCGGGTGAAACAAGCTCTCGGCATTGCTGTGGCGGGGGATGGGCGGGGGAGCAGCAGCCTTTTGAAAAGTGCAAACATCTGTAGAGCACTTCCGAGCTGAAGCAATAAGGAGGTTGAATGGAAACAGGCGGGACAGAGGCTCGTGATGGGGAGAGAGGGTGCTAACTGGGACGGGGTAGGAAAGAGGGGAATGGACGGGGGAAAAGGCAGGTATAAAGATAGATGATGCAGAGGGCAAGCGAGAAGGGGCGGGTGAAACAAGCTCTCGGCATTGCTGTGGCGGGGGGTGGGGGGGAGGACGGGGGCGGGGCAGCCTTTGCAGTCTGATGCCGAAGCTGAGACAAATGGTGGTGTACGAGCGGATTCCTTTCAAGTCTGATGGGGGGGGCGTGGGGGAGCGAGTGCGCTCCCGGGACACATGCACTGGCCATAATCCGCATTCCAAAGCCCTCTTGGTAGGATTTTCTGGTGCCCCTCTATATCCCTCGTCAGCAAAAATGCAGTATCTTATCTTATCTCTTCTCACACTCTGTGGGGATGCTGCTTCTACTCCTGCGGACTTTCTGGCGTTTCTTCGGTGAGCCTGTATGGGCCTCATTCTCATTCATACTTCCTGTGTTGGATCGATGTTCTGTAAAAAACAACACAAAAGAAAAGACATTTTTAAATGAGCAATGTGCTGTAATGGTATTAACTGTGTGTCCATCCTCCAGGGCGCTGCCTTTACAGCTGCTCTAGCCAACATTTATAGTCCTTCCCATATACACACCTATCACTTCGATACAAGACTGTTCCAGGCTCCACAACATGAGGTTTTACCTTTTGTCTTTCAATTTTGCTAAAAAGTCTAATATTAACTAGATGCAAAGACACCAGCCTCTTTTTCATAACGGCCCCCACTGTTTCCTTAGATGATATCATCTCCTTTAAACTAATGAACCAGACACGGGACATTCCTAGGGACCTTTGCCCAAGACAAAGCTGGAAGCTAGCATTCTTGGATATTGCTTTGAATTTCTATATTATCATCTATGGCATGTTTTGGTCTGGGTCTGTTCCCTAGGCACTGAAAAGAGACATGGCTCCACAACTCCTTACAAGTCTTTATGGGTCCTGAGATCTTGACAAATTATGCCCTATTTGAATCTTTATCATGTCACAGATCCGGTGAGGTGTGGGTTCATGTCTCATATCCAGTAATTTGTTACAGATTTAAGAGGAATCACTGCTCTTACATTGACTTAGCACCACTAGCTGCCCAGTTAAAGATGGATTCAATATGAAACTCTGTGCATTGTGGATAAACCTTTGCTCCTTCCTTCCTGTCTGATCAACAGAATTTCCAGGACAAGAAATTGTTTCAGATCTTTGTTGGCACAAGCCTCACATGCTTTGAAGAAGACCTTCAGATAGGCACTTAGGCAAAATCAGATTTTGGTCAATGAATATTTACACAAATCTACCTCTTCCTCTGAGCAGGGTGAAACCACTAATCTTTGATCGGCTGTGAATCCAAGTTTACTTGTTTCTTCAGCTAGCAAGAAGAATCAATTTATGGTGAATGTTGATATAATTAACTTAACATAAAATGATAAGTGTTAGGCAAGACAGTTAGATGTCAGAGAGTCATCCAATAGGCAGACTGAAAACAGTTTTCTGATATCCATGTATTTACAATCTAATAAATTGATGCTCGCCGGTTATATGCAGTGATCTCAAGTATAAAAAACCCAGAAAGATAGAGTCGGCCTTCCTGCCCTCAGAGGTCATTACATGGAGTAATATTGCATTAGGTAAAAGTATCAACCATTATTTACAGTGCAAAAATTTCAACATTAAGGTATGACATGATGCATAAATAGTTATTTATTAATTCTGTAATAGGGCAGAGTCAATTGGCCAACCTAGTTGCTGTTCTCTGTAAGGGGTGCCAAGTAGTGTCCACCAGTAGTTCAGTTGCCTTCCCTATGATCAGACATGTAGCCCCTTTGACTACCTGTGCTACCACATAAGCTCTCACCTTTCAAATTAGCCACCAACCAACGTATTAGTCAAAAGAAGAGCAAAGAAATTGGAAATCTTGCAAATTATCACCGTCAAGCAATAAAGCAACACATCTTTTGTTTTGAGACACCAGTGTTTCTCCCAGGCACACACTTATATAGAGATGCAAAACACTAGTGTCTTGCGTTTTGTAGCACACCTTAAAGCATTGGATTATTTAATGAGGTTCCCTAAACGCCTGTCTGAATATCTGAGAACTTTACTGGAGTTAATGATTTTAGTTGAGGTCACATAGAATGTAAGACCAAGTGGCACCTGTATGGCTTGTCAGGCAGCCAAATGTAGAGATTCCTGCATCAAGCATTGTGAGAGCTCCATTGGAGCAAAGAAAACATAGTGAAAGGTCTACCATGCCATGGCAGTAGTCAGGGTCTCAATATCCCTCACCCATAACTAATGAACAACACACTGGCAGATGTTTCCTTGCCGTTGAGGGACATTGGTAAGATTTTCTGTCCAGGAGTAATGTAGTGTCAAATATAGGTATAAACCACTGGAAATTACATCAGCCCTACGACCTTAACTGGACCCTTAAAGAGGCTTCTCCCACACCATTTCCAGCGGTCTCAGGACTACTTTATGGGTGTTCTCGAAAATGGAGGTATACAAAATTGGTGGATGGAATGCTTGACTTAGTCTCAGTCACTGGTAACTACTTAGACTGCATCATAAATCATAGTTATTTTGCACACCCTGCCACCTCAGTTTGGACTCAACCATATGGTTATCAGTCTTGACCCTGCTCCAATAGGAACACTCCAGCTTGCACTGCAAGGCCAAGTCCTCATTGAACCAAACAACAAGCAACGCAGGACCGATTTCACCCTTATTAGGGCTCATCAGACAGGTCTAACATTTCCCCATGGGCAAAGTGTGCACAGGGCTCATGTCTGAGCATTCCCGTACCACTTACGGTGACACGCTGAAATATACAAAAAGTGATGGATGGAATTCTTGAATTAATCTCAGCCACTGGTAATTCTTCAAAGCCGCAACCCGAGCAATCATTTTGCACACAAGGTACTTCCTGAGCAATACATTTATATATTTTTTGTATGCTTCATTATGTCGCCAAATAGTACAGCAATTAAACAATTTCGCCTGATACTAGAAGCAGAGGTATGAAAATGGTTGTCAGTCCAAGGGAACACTCCCAAGTCATCTAAAAAATTAGATTTTTACAACTCACTTTAAAGAAGAAACAAAACGGCAAACCCAAAAGACATCTTCATCTACAGGTTGATCTCCAAACTACCTACACAAAAAAAGTAAGAGCATGACACGCGAACTGCAAGACTACATTGAACAAATACATTTTGAAACTCAAATTCATATGCATCTAAAGAACATGCAACTAAACAAATACCACTGAATGTCTTGGCCACACATCCTATTCGATAAAGGAAAGCATTTTAAGCAAAAACAGATCTTGATACAGGGTAGCAGAGGTTCCAAAACATTTGTATGGCCTGGAAACTGCTGCATATACATGTATTAGGTAATTGATTTAGTATGTCACATGTAGCTTAGCAACCCTGGTGGGTTCTGACATAGCAAGTAGAATGTAGAATATTTGGGAATATTTGGGAACTGGAATATTGTACTGGCAGTTACCTTCTGGATCTTGCCACGTGTGATCGCACATATTATCCAATACTTCATTAAAGCATAATTAAGGAATTCTGTGCAGTGTGATCTTTCAGACACCCCAGGCCATACAAATATTACAAAGAAAATCAAAAACGTGAGGGTTAGCTTTGATAAAGAGGTGTTGTACTTGTTACAATTATGGCAGTAGTTTGAGGGCGCGAGCGTCCAACTTTTCTAGCTCAGTAAACTTCTTGCTCCACTGCAAACCAAGCACTAAGTCGAGCGGAGTAGATTATTAACGGGGCATCTTTACCACTGCAACAATCTTTAAGGAGCGCCCTAGGAAGCTCAGGGGACAAAATAAGGGTGCAAAATGATGTCTCTACCTCCAAAAATGCAGTCATGCCAAAGCAGCCGTGAAAGCACAGTGCTGGCTCTCGGGCCAGTAGAGGCTACAAATCAAGATACTCTGCAGGCTTCCTGGAACAAATGAGCTGCATTTATTCATGACCTGGTAACCCCCACAGTGACCTCTATTTGTTTACCTGAGCTTTATCCAACAGCACAACCTGATCCACCAAAACCTAGGGGCGGGTTACTGGATGCCCAAGGCCCCAAGCTTAGATAATGTAGAACTCCCACCCAGGGAGCAGAACGCAATCATTTGCATTTCACAAAAACTCCTGGCAGTGTTTGACAAAATGTCCTAGACAAACTGGTTCAATGTTTTATTCCTTACCAAATACTTTGAGTAAAAATTACATAAAACTGACGTTTACAGTAAAAATACTGTCCTGGAAAAAAGAAAATTGAAAAGAGTCTGAAAGAAGTTGTGTCAAAAATAATTACTGACAAAAAGAGTGAAATAGGGATGAAAATAATTGTGCCTTCTGTACAGGGTGCAGTGGTAAGGGGCATCCTCCTGCTACCGCGAGGTAAGGAAGGGGGGTGTTCAAGGAAGGGTAGGTTTAAGAAAAAGGGTTTATAAGGATTCAAGGAGGTGGTAGCATAAGAGGGTAGTTTGGGGTTTTTTAGTGCTCAAGGAAATGTAGCATTAAGGGGTAAGAAATTAGTTTTTAGGATTTAGGGAAGGGTCGCATAAAGGGATTGGTAGTGTTAAGAGGTATATGTAGTCATTAGATGCAAAATTACAAAAATATGGTTTATTGAAGAGGAACACAGAACAGGAACTGCTCCGCAAAGAAAGTCCATCACATCTGTTACATGGAATATGGAATTCTGCAAACCATGGCAACAGATCACATTGCAGCTTTCAAGAGTAAACTTGTAACAAATATACATATATAATATAGATATAAAAATATACAAATATTCTTATAATAAATTATAGTTAACAGCTTTTAGCGTTAAGGGGTGGCCAAAATATTTAGGGTTTGGGGAAGGGTAGCATTTAAGAGGTAGCTCAGGGTTTCAAAGGTTCAAGGATCAGAAGCGTTAAGGAGTACTAAGGGATTATTAAGGTACAGTTAAAAAAATTAATGAATGAGAGGGAAAAAAAATAAAAATAAACTTAATGTGACATTTTTTTTGAGTTGCCATAGGCGATAATGGAGGACTCAAAATAATGAACCTGACAATTTCAACTTTTCTTAAATGTAATCAATATTTTAAAGGTCAAATTAATTACATACAACCAATATTGGCTAAGGGTGGATTCTTCAGACTCGAAAATCCTGAGCTATACTGGAACAATCCAGTGCTCTGAAGAAGCTACATGGTGAAATTTGACTCTATATAAAACTCCCAAATACAGGCTTTCAGTATCATATAGTACATAAATCATAGAGAATAATGGAAAGTATAATGTACCAGGCCTTCCTATCCAAAGAGATGTTCCAGAAAGAAGGGTAATCGTACACAGCCACCAGATGGATTATTGCTAAAAACCAAAAGTGATGGAAGCGAAGTAAGACCATCATGATCACAGTGCATTAGAAGCGATAGCATACAGTGTGAAAGAGGTCAGAAAGCATAAGAAGGCTTGTTCATCCTATCCAAAATTAAAGTATCGCCTTGAACATATGGGTGCCAAGATCTGACAATTGCAGTTCTACCAGCATACGTCCACCATCAGAGAACCAGAATGCCAGAAGACTAGGCAGACCACAGTCTGACAAGCAAGACTGTCTCGGTCATACGTGTACTGGTATATCTAGAAGGAACAGCTGCTTTGAGAGTCCTTTAGGATAAGGAGAAAAAGAGATGGACTGCAGGCATAAATACAGAGACTATACTCTCAAAGAGAAGAGAAATACTAATTTGTGATCTGAAAACTCTGCACCATGCAATCAAGGTGCTCTGACCCACACAACTCTGCAACAGAGCGCACTCTACAAGCCATCATGCAGTTTTGGACTTCATACATACATGTAACTCTGCCATAATTAGCATGCTCTGGCAGCAGCATACATGCTATTGCAGAAGACAGACCAGTCTAGAGCTCTGCTTCCGAGCATCACTATGCAACAGCAGCATCTATTCTATCCTAGAACTGAGACCCACACACTTCTCCGCTACCGAGCACTATTTGCGCCAGCAGCATCCATGCCATCTCAGAACTGAGATCCACACAGCTCCATTATTGAGCATTCATCGGCACTAGCAGCATCCATGCTATCCCTGACCTCAGACAAACACGTACAGATCAGCACTGCGCCTCCAGCATCAATGCTAGTGCTTGATTCATGCCAATGTTTGCAGGTGGGACAGGCTACCTTATGTGCCTTTGAAACTCATGTAGGAAGTCGACCGAGAAGAGCATATGGAGGAGAAGAAATACTGCTCTGGAAGAGGATCAGTTAAGGCCTATGAAAGAATGGATTGCATTAGAGGAGGCGATGTAAACCTGCAACTCGCCTGAGAGCAGAAGGCGAACAACACTGGACCCCGAAGAAGTCCCATGGAGCTAGTGGGAGACACGTGTGGCTCGTGGGAGACACGTGTCGAGGGCGGATAGGACCACACCTGTGGAGTCGTGCAAAAGGGACTGGCAGCTATAAAGAAAGAGGAGACAAATAAGCTCTATTCCACACTAGAACAGCAGACCAGAAGAAGCAGGTGAGCTCTGGAGACCATGGGCAGAGAATGGATCACACAGTCCGCAATCTTGAGGGAGGGTGGGGTGGAATTAAAAACAGTTTCATACATTTCTAATTACATTGGTAGACTTGTGGTAATGCTGCTAGGTACAGGAAATAACGGATTCTTTCTCGCCTCAGATATGGGGGATATAAACAACAATGACCAAATATCCTAAGCCATAGGACTACGACGGCAGCATCCAAAGAGACTATGTATTAAAGGAATGGAATATATAATGTCAGAGAGAAAAAGAAAAGCTTGCATAAAGTAATATTAATGTGGGCGCCTTCACAATACTTTGGAAACAGAGGTCTCCCTGTTGCTAAAAAAAATAAACACAAAACAAAAGAGACTGATATGAACCAGACTAATATTAAGAATTATCGCCAATAAATAATTCTCCCCGTGCACTTGGGAAAAACGTGGAAATGTCAGTGGCTAAGCAGCTTTTGAGGGTCATGGAGTGCTACCAGCAGGTGCACTGAACATAAATGGGGAGCACCTGTGCTCCAAGCTTAGCCTGCCTCTATGTGCACTCCTTTGAATCAGATTTTGTCTAAAATGAGTAAAACCCTTTCCAAGACAAAATAAACACTTGGAAACGTTATATTGATAACGTCCTACTAATTTGAACCGGCACTAAAGAGGAGGCTCAAGACTTGGAAGGAGTAGTTTCTGTCCTGTAACTGATCTCCAGTTCTGTAGTAGGGGTATCTCTGTTATAGTCATAATCTAGTGAATAATCCCGCCCATGTGCGTGGACCCCGGAGCAATCAAAAATAATCTCTTAAAGTGTCGAAAAAAGCAGACCTGCACAGACAATTAAATTAAGAGAGATAATGCAGCCTATAACACAGGCTACACTGTCCAGTACTTCAACTAGAAATTCCACCAAAAAAATCCACAAAACAGCAGAGCCTGTACAGATTTCCCTTGCCTCAGCACCAAAAACACTCGGAAAGATAGGAGGAGGAGGATCTGGACAGACAAGCCCCATAGGCTGCCATTATGTGGCTCAGAACAGGATACTGTGCCTTTAAGAGAACTTTCCCGAACTTCACAGTATCCCAGAATGCACTGCAGGTCCCTTTTACTTTCAGTTCTTTCTGAAGGCGTAACACGCCAGACCTGTAGCATTCCTTACATGAATATCTCTCTCCACCGGGGAGGAGGGCGGGCGCTTATGACTATAACAGAGATACCCCTACTACAGAACTGGAGTTACAGGACAGAAACTACTCCTTCTGTAGTAGGGGATCTCTGTGTATAGTCATAATCTAGTGAATAGAATGGCAAGCCCATCCCCACACCAAAGCGGCGGTGGAGAAACGAGAAATACCACCACTATTGTGTAAAACCGATTTCGCAGCAAAGCCTGCCCAACCTGAGCGTCTGCTCTGGCATCAGTGTCCAGGCAGTAATGCTTAGCAAAGGTATGGACCGACTTCCAAGTGGCCGCCTTGCAGATTTCTGCAATGGGAACATTACGAAGCAAAGCAGTCGTGGCAGCTTTGCCCCTGGTGGAATGAGCCTTAGGTTTGCCCCCTAAGCTCTTATTAGCCTTTTGGTAACACAATTGTATGCAGGACACAATCCATCTCGAGATGGACTGCTTAGAGGTCGCAAGACCTGTCCTGACTGATCCATAATTGATAAACAATTGGTCCGACCTACGAATATCTTTGGTTTTATCCAGATAACATTTCAACACCCTCCGAACATCCAGGGAATGTAAAGACCTTTCCGCTGGAGATGAAGGATTCTGAAAAACGTAGGCAAAGTTATAGTCTGGTTGACATGAAAATCAGAAATAACCTTGGGAAGAAACTTAGGGTGAGTACGCATAACAACCTTAGCAGCATGAAATACAGTATAAGGTTCTTGGCAACACAACGCCTGAATTTCACTCACCCTGCGGGCCGATGTAATTGCCACGAGGAACGCCGCCTTCCAGGACAGGTGCTGCAACGAAGCCTTATGAATAGGTTCAAAAGGCTCCTTCATCAACCTGGACAGCACCACATTCAATTCCCATGAAGGCGAAGGAAGCCTGACAGGAGGGAACACTTTCTTCAAGCCTTCCAAAAAATCGTTGATCACAGGGATCTGGAAGAAGGAAGTCTGTGAAGGGCATTTCCTGTAGGCAGTCAATGCAGCCAGATTGACCTTAATGGAATGGACATTAAGGCCAGACTGCGCCAGATGTAGAAGGTATGGAAGGATGACATCTTCCTTACATGACGTCGGGTCATAGTTCTTGGACTTGCACCAGATACAAAACCTCTTCCACTTGTAAGCATAAGAAGTCCTAGTGGAAGGCCGCTTAGCCTCCTTCAGTATGTCCATGCAATCTTCTGGGAGATTAAGATGGCCATATTGCACTATCTCAGGAGCCATGCCGCCAAACTCAAAGACGAGAGGTTAGGGTGCAACATCTGCCCCCCGAACTTCGTGAGAAGGTCCGGCCTGCACGGCAGCTTCATGTGAGGAAGGAGAGACCGGTGAAGCAGGTCCGTGAACCACCACTGTCTGGGCCATTCCGGGGCAATCCGTATCATCCGCGCCCTGGACTGGGACAGCTTGATGAGAACCGTCGGAATCAGGGGAATGGGTGGAAAAGCGTACAGAAAGCTGTTCGACCAGTTGATCCATAATGCATTCCCCAGCGTCCCCGGTTGGTAGTACCTGGAGGCGAAGTCTCGGCATTTGCTGTTTTCTGCGGTGGCGAACAGATCTACGTCTGGAGTTCCCCGCCTTGCGAAGACTTCTCCTAGTACTTCGTCGTTCATGACCCATTCGTGGTTTTCCTGAATCAGTCTGCTCAGTGCGTCTGCCTGAACATTCTGCACACCTGGCAGATGGGTAGCCATTATCATCAGTCCTCGGGCCAGAAGCCAGTGCCAGATCGCCTGCGCCTCCTGCGACAGGGTGCGTGATCTCGAGCCCCCCTGCTTGTTGAGGTAATACATCGTGGTCGTATTGTCCGTCTGTACAAGCAGAGAGTTGGTCTGGAAGGACGGATGAAAGGCCTTCAGTGCCAAGTGATCAGCTCTGAGTTCCAGGAAATTGATGTGGTACGTGGACTCCGTCGGGGACCACGTCCCTTGAATCTGTAAGTCTCCGGAGTGCGCTCCCCAGCCCTGGAGAGAAGCATCCGTCACGATAGTCTGAGTGGGAATGTCCTTGTGGAAGGGAACCCCTCTGAGGAGATTCTCCGCTGAACACCACCACTTCAGAGACTGAAGAGCATGCAGAGACAGTCTTATCTTGTCATCCCAAGATCCTCTCCTCTGGTCCCACTGATCCTCCAAGCAGTCCTGCAGCGGTCTCATGTGCAGCCGCGCGTGTGGCGTCAGGAAGATACAAGAGGCCATCGATCGCAGTAGAGAAGACACCTTCCTCACTGTTGTAGATGGAGTGGTCATAAGAGCCTGAGCCTTCCGAAGGAGTGATAATCGTCGCTCCTCCGAAGGAGACACACTTGCTGACATCGTATCGATGGTGGCTCCCAAGTACTGAATGCACTGGACCGGAGTCGGGACAGACTTGGACATGTTGATGTGCAACCCCAGCTTGTTCAATAGAATGCACGTCTTCTGGAAGTGCGCTTGAGCTTCCGAGAAGGAGGCGGCCCTGATCAACCAATCGTCCAGGTACACCTTGTTCTTCCTCAGGTGTGCCGTAACCACTGCCATGCACTTCGAGAAAGTTCTGGGCGCAGACTTCAGCCCGAATGGAAGTACCGTGTACTGATAGTGATTGGTGCCGACTTGAAATTGCAGGAACTTCCAGTGTTTGCGTGCAATGGGCACATGGAAGTACGCATCCTGTAGGTCTATTGCACATAGCCAGTCTCCCTGTTGCAACTGAGGATAAATCTGATGCAACGACAGCATGCAAAACTTTTCTCTGCGAATCCACTTGTTTGCCTGTCGCAAGTCCAGAATGGGCCTGAACTCGTTCTTGTCCTTCTTGCGGACCAGAAAGAACCGGGAGTACAGACCTCTTTCTCTTTGAGACAGAGGTACGTCTTCTATCGCCCTTTTCCTTAACAGGATATCGGCCTCCGCCTGGAGCTCGCGCAGTTAATACTGCGAGCTGACCGGAGGAATCGATGGAGGAGGGCTGGTGAACCGAAGACTGTATCCATTGCAAACAATATTCAGCACCCACTTGTCCTGAGTAATTTTTCTCCACTCTGCCAGAAAGAATTGAACGCTTCCCCCCACCGGAACGGGTAACGGATGAAGGGGAAGTAACCGCTAAGGGTCGAGACCCGGCCGGGCCTTTGTTAGCTGTAGATGACTGCTGTCCACCTCTACCCTTCTGGCGCTTCTGGAAGGGTCTCCGGAACTGCTGCTGTTGTTGCTGCTGCTGTCCCGAAGACTGTCCTCGCCCTCTGCCCTGCGCACCGAACCGTCTCTGGAAGGGTCGGTAGGGCTTCTTTTCTTTGGGCTTCTCCAAGCCCACCGCAGTCAGGGTCTCTGCCTCCGCCTTCATGCGGGCCACCTCATCATCTGCATGTTTTCCGAACAGTGTTTCTCCTGAAAACGGCAGATTGGTAACCCGCTGCTGGGCCTCCGGCTTGAGTGACGTGAGCCTGAGCCAAGCATGACGTCGCTGGTTGATCCCATGACAGTAACCATGGGCCCCCAACAGAGAGATATCCGCAGCCGCGCTGATGACCTGGTTTGAAACCAGCATCCCTTCCTTAAGGATCTCTAGGAAGTCCTCCCTCTTGTCTCGTGGCAGGAGGTCCGTGAACTGTTGCAGGGTATCCCACAGGGCACGGTCGTACCGCCCCAGCAAAGCCGAATCGCTGGAGGCTTTCATGGTCGTGGAAGCAGTCCCACAAGCCTTCCTCCCAGCCGAGTCGATCCATCGACTTTCCTTATCAGGCGACACGGTGGAGGACGGCGAGGTAGAGTGTAACTTCCTGGCCGCCGTCACTATAACGGAGTCGGGTACTGGATCCATTCGTAGGAAAGCCGGGTCCGAATCCGGGGCCCTGTACTTCTTCAGAAGTCGGGAGGGAGCGGCCTGCACCACCGCTGGCGTAAGGAACAGCTCCTCCGCAGGTTCCACCAAACCTGGCACTAATGGCAGCAGGGGGCGAGACAAATGCTTCTTGTGAAGTGTCTCAAATGTCACGGATGTCGTAGGTGTAGGAGCCGTCACCGTGATGCCCAACTTCGTCGCCCCCCTCAGGAGAACCTCCTGGAACGTGCTGATGTCGTCCACCGGAGACACCCTTGTCGCCGGGGAATCCGGCAAGGTCGGCGAATAGGATCGTGTCCTGGAGGAGTCCGTGCGGGACCTGGATCCCCACCTCCTATGGCAATGCCGAGATCTAGTGGAGGATCTGCGCCGACTCCTTGATCTTCCTCCCCGTCCGGAGCGTGATCTTGACTTCCTAGGCCTCGGACGATCCGCCGGTTCCACCGGAGCGGGCGTCTTAGGTTATGGAAAGTTCTCTTAAAGGCACAGTATCCTGTTCTGAGCCACATAATGGCAGCCTATGGGGCTTGTCTGTCCAGATCCTCCTCTCTATCATTCCAGAGGGTTTTTGCTGCTGAGGCAAGGGAAATCTGTACAGGCTTTGCTGTTTTGTGGATTTTTTTGGTGGAATTTCTAGTTGAAGTACTGGCCTGTGTTATAGGCTGCATTATCTGTCTTTAATTCTCTCAAGTGTCTGTGCAGGTCTGCATTTTTCGACACTAAGAGATTTTTGATTGCTCCGGGGTCCACGCACATGGGCGGGACAATTCACTAGATTATGACTATAACAGAGATCCCCTACTACAGAACTGGCTGAATGCCCTGAACCCCTGCTTGAGGTTCACTGTGACAGTGGGTGGCAGTGAACTCCCTTCCCTTGACCTTCTGATTAACGAGAGTAATGGGAAATTGGAGAGTGAGGTTTACTATGAACCAACGGACCGCAGCAACCTCTTACAGTTCGAAAGTTTCCATCCCCATGGTTTGAGGGAGAACCTCCATGTGGGACAGTTCTTAAGTTAATGATTACAAATATCATGCCAAAAAACTGAGTCGCAAGCTAGCTGAGAAAATTTATCCAACTAAATGTGTAAGATGGGTGGAAAAAAGAGCCATGAACAATAGGGACCAACTCCTCTCAACAGATCAAAAACAAGGCAGTGATAGGTTGGTTTGTGTCACTACCTACAGTACAATGTCCAATACCTTTCAGAAAGTGATCAACAAGAATTGGAACATCTTAATCTCGGGTGGTTTAAATTTGGAAAAACCCATATCCTCTTTAAAGAGCGACAAGCGTAAAGGATCTGCTGGTGCAGAAAGAGCAAAAACCACGAGAAACAGTCTACACTTTGGAACCTACCATCTCCGGTCTGACACTCCTCATGCAGCAAGTACAGTGTATGCCATATGACAAAAAGAGGCAAAGAACTAGATGTGGGTTTGAGGACATCTTGGAGAAACATTTAACCAATTGCAATACCAGCAATGTAGACTATGTTATCAAGTGTCCAGGTCATCTCCTGTACATTGGGATCACGACCAGAAAAGTACGTACCAGCATAACAGAAGACAGAAGTACCATTCGGTGTCACAGGACCACCACAAAGCTAACAGTACTACATTGGGGAAAAAACAGAATGAGAGTTACATTGAATGTGCTGGAGAAACTCGCTTAGGCATGACGTTACCACTACTTATTTTTGTGCAGAGTTGGGTGTACAGGTTACGCACAGATCTACAGGAAATGAACAATGAGATACCATGGGGACGGCTCAGAACCTGAATTGTATCAATATGCATTAACCCCATTTTTTATATTATTCTCTACTAAAGTCCTTGTTTATTTAACTCCTACTTGGATTCAGCACATACCCTACACCCCATGTTTGTTTCGTCCCATTGTCACATATCTAGGGTAGTGATGGAGCAAGGTAAAGAACAAGATTTTGTTCAAACTTGCGAAGTTAATCTCCCATAACAGTAGTAATTGAATTAACAAGCATGTGGTGAAATTATTAATCAACTTAGTTTAAAAATGCATCCATCAGTACACGCGGGATAAACTAATGTGCTTTATGTTGCAAATGCAAAGAAAAATAATAAACTAACCTTGTCTATTGTCTTTGTCAGTATTAAATGCGGCTGTTTACCTAATGGCATGTGCTTATTTAGTGAGCTTATGTTATGTCCTTTCTGTGACAAAAGCTCGTGGAGATCGTGCAGTTCAAAGAAGAAAAGTAATTATGATGCTGCTTGTATGTGCTTTGCTAGGTAACATAATTAATGGGATTAATTAGAAATGGGGGTGGGTAACAGAATGGGTCTCAATTCTTTAATTAATTGATGTCTTGGGTTTGTTTGATAATAGTTACCAAAGTGAGGCCTAAAGGTGGTTCATAAATATGGCTGACAGATCTGCAGACGCAAAACCTTGTCCAGAGTGAAGCCTTCGCACATGCGTAGCTGTGGAGATTTTTACCGCACAGTCATCATTAATTGAAAAAACAGTTTTTTGGTTGTGCTGAATGTGCTCTCGGAGAAAAGGCTCAAGGACAGGAACTTAAAGTGTCTGCCAAGGCTAGGAAGTCAAAGTTTGAAACTCGAGGGAAAAGTATCTTTCTTGAGGAAGCCGAAAGACGTGGAAGTAAAGGACAATAGGGCTTATGTAAAGCCTGGATTTGGTCAAGAATCGGAGATTTCATATTTTTATCATGGACTGACACAGGACAGCCAATGAAAAGCTTGGATTCTCTTGAAAGAATGTAAAATGTAGAAAGTTTAGCTAGAAAGAAAGGTATAAAACCAGACATTATGTGCAGGAGGGCTGCTGCTTCTCGCTTTCCGATTCCTGATTGACGTCACATGCTGTTGGACTTTTGGCTCACGTAAGGACAGCAGACTTTAAATTATTTTTTCCTTTCTAGGTGGAGTGAGAAATAGTCAGGGAAATGGAAACGGTTATTCTGCTAATTTTTCATGTTTTCGGAGCTTGCCTTGAGAATGTCAGTCTAATAAATCATTTCCTTATTAAAATGCTGTTTTCTTATTTGCTTATAAAATAAAGATTCATTAACGTAAATGCTCTTTCTTTGAAAAATAAAGCTAATAAAAATTAGATTTGAAAAGACAAGCTGGTCTTGTTTATTCATGGTCTAGTTTCCATCAGTTGATCCAATCGCCTTAGTGGCTTAATTATCAATGATAGAAGCTTAAAACCATGGTGAGAATATATAAACTGCAGTTGTATATATTTTTGTAATTAGTTTGTGAATAGTTTTGATTAATTAGGCCACATGATTCAATGGCTCAAAAATTGTCTCGTTGGTTTATGGGCCTTTATACGTGTTTCATGATTAATGGTGAGTATCATGGCGATAGGTAGTGTTTGTGAGACAGTTTGTCTATCGAGCGCTGGATCAATTACTTGGTAGCAGAGTTTGGTTTCTATGTTAACTAGTATGTTACATGGTAAATACATAGGATTGATGTCTAAACATGTTAAGTTTGTTCAGTTGTTATATGTAGTCGAAAGGTTTTTTCCAGCAGTGTGAAAATTCCTGGTTTGCCGGCATGAGTAGTGTGACAGGTGAAGTTACAAAGTGCATTTGTTCTGTTTCAAAATAGTGGTATCGTCGTATATCACAAGTGTTGTGGACGTACAGCACAAGTTTAGGGATTTTAGGTGTGTAAGGTAGAATGCATAGTGAGGATTGTCTATGAAATCGTAGCTTTCGAGTATAGGGACTTCTGTCCTGTTTTAAAACTCACTGTGAAAAGAGTAGTAGAATTTATCCAAGCTTGAGTGAAGGGTAAGGAAGCGTCGTCTATCTTACTGGCGAGTGAGGATTTCTACTAGTGGGTTAAAGTCCTACTAAAGATTCATGTATGCATGGTTAGGGATTTTTCTGTTTGAATGTGCGTAAATGAATTTGTAATATATGATCAAGTAAAACTCTGAATTGTCTCTTTATGTGCATTCAGAGAGAAACGAGTTCGTTATTACCTGCTAGAAGGGTAAAGTAGCCTTACATTATCAACAAATTTAAATATTCTGTGAGAATAGCGTCGTCTATTTCACGCAAAAAGAATACTTGAATGTTTGGGAAAGCCATCACTTTTTTTTAGCAAAACAGACAAATGGTTTGTTATTGTGGAGTTACTAACTGAATTCAATTGAAAGATTTGTAAATATGGTGCAGTGAAAATATTTTGTAAAGGAGGTGTTAGTTTAAGGAGCAGAGCGAGGGACAGAGAAGCTGCAGCGGCAGCATACGTCACAGGTGTCGCGCTGTGATTGGCTAACATACGTCAGAGTATTCACGCACTGATTGGCTCATGTGACTAAGAAAGCTTACAGCTGATTGGCTCATCCTGAAAAGCAGTAATTTTATTGGTTGAGCAAAATAGTGACGAAGCTTAACCTGATTGGCTTGTTGGTGAGTTTCGCGCACGGATTGGTTGGTATTGCAGAACAACAAGGAAGTAGTTACGATCTTTACCGAAGTAAGGGATATTGATTAAAAACATGGATTATTACATAAAGGAGAAAAAGAAGCTTTCATGGTTTCAGAAATTAAAAAACAAAATTAAACCTGACAAGAAAATTGCAACGCGAGGTGGAAGATTACTTCAGAAGTACAAAACACCTGCAGCTTATATGTTGGGTGAATATGGTTATCCTACTGGTCTTTGGATTGAGAATTGGATGAAGTATACTAAAAATGATGGTGCATTAGTATGGCCGAAGATGGATCATTTAATATAGGAGTTTTGAAAAATGTAAGAGAAAAAATGACAAATCTTGTACCAAAGCCTAGACCTACTCAATTTGAGGCTTTAGCTGAATGGGAGTATGAAATGTTTGAATTAGAACGAGAGCATAGAGGAATACCAAGAGGTACTGGATTAGGTCTTAACAGGGAAACACATGAGGATAGAATGCGTCGATGGAGACGTGCAGACATGTGTGATGGCTTGCACCCGGCGATAATAATTAATGAGGTAACTAGACAAAAGAGTGCCCAAAAGAAAAAGAAAAATAGTGAAGAAAGTGATTCAGAGGATGCGGTATTAGAGGAAATTTATACGAGAAAACCGCCACCTTATCAACCAGTTTGTTCATGGTCTTCCCCAAGTGCCCCACCAAGATCTTCCCCGAGTGCTCCTCCAAGAGAAATTATTGATGAGATATCTCCCAAATCAAATCCGAATAATAGAAAACACCTGAAAGAGTAGAAACAAGATGTACTTCCAGTATATCAGGAGAAAAGAGAAATTATGCTGAAACCCCAGTTCAGAGAAATGAAACCCCAAGAAATGTAATGAGAACAGAAAGATGTGAGGAAATACCAAATACCTCAGAATATTTTCGTTCAAAGGATGAATTAATACAGCAGTTGACTAAAAACATGGAAGCAGTAACAGTACCAGTAACAATTGGACCAGTTCTTCCAGTATTTGATCAAAGAGAAGTTAGACATTCAGTTTTAACTGTTCCATTAAATGCAGAAATACAGAAAGTGGCAGAACATTTTTATTCAGACTGGTCTGAAATACATCGAGAGAAAACAATGATGCCCGACCTTTTAATCAGAGTTTGTCATGTAAAACTCCATCTGGTGCAGAATCTGATTCCGGAACTCCGGAAAAGAGCCTGAATAAAATAGATTTAACGCAAAGCCCAGAATCTAAATTACTTGATGTTGCAAAAATTTAAAGAAGATATAGAGGAGTTGATAATTGGAACGATTGGAACTGACAGTTTGAAGGCATATCAGGATGATGAATTATTATTTATTTGCAAAAGCATAACATGTAAAATGAAAAACAAATATGATCAATTAGAGGAAATAGCTTTTGAATTAGAAGTGGATTTAAGTAAGCAGAAGGGTTTGCAGAAAACATACAGAGTGGATTTCTCAGAAAAAGACATTGAAAATATGAATACCACTGGAAGAATAATTCATATAAAAGAATTAATTGTGATTCTGAGAAAATGGGGTGAATTAAGCAAATGGAGAATAAAATGGTCAAAGAAAAGAGAGGAAGACAGAACAAGCTTAGCTTTTCCTGCCAGAGAAAAGGAAGCAGTAGTGAATGAGTTTCCAATGAGAGAAATACCGGGAGGAGGGTATGTGCACCTGTAGAATGGTATCGACAGGTAGACAGATTTGTGAAAGTTTCTAAAGTTTTGTGGGTTGATCTTGATGGGTTCTTGGACATAGTTGTCCCATCAGATCTATGGACAGAATGTAAAATTTCTGTAGATTGGCCAAAAGAAGAATTTGCTCGACATAAGGTAACAGGTGCTCCTTCACCAGAGGTAATGAGAATGTACGAAAAGGTAATTGTGTTTTTGAAAAACAAGATTCCCCCAAAAGAAATAGATTGGGTTAAAATAGATAGAACAACCCAAGAGCCAAAATAATCAGTACATTCATTTTATGAAAGATTACTGCTGGTATTTAAACAATACAGTGGTTATGAAAATGTAAGTGAAAAAGACATGAGCCATTTTATATACAGATTTGTATATGGCCTGAGACCTGAAATTGGTGAAATGATAAGATCCGGAATAGTTGGTTGGCAATCACTCACTGTAGATGAAATTTTGAGAAAAGCAAAATACTGTAGTGATGAATTGGATGCGAAACAAAAGAAGTTAAAAGAAAAGGCAATGTGGGCACAGGTAAAAGTGGCTGAACAACAAATAGCAACTTTAGGGAATAAAAATGTTGATCCGAATCAAGGAAAATTTAAAGGTAATTATAATAAGCCAAAATTGATGGGAAATATAGAAGAGTTAAAACAGAAACTCCCATGTTTTAATTGCGGCGAAATTGGACACTGGAAGTGTGAATGTAAGAATCCGCCCAGAAATTATTTAAAAAATGCATCATTAAATCCACAGATGCAGAATGAGATAAATCAGCATCAACAGCTACAGCGACAGGTAGTGATTCAGCAAAGTCAGATACCACAACCGCCACTTCCAAACTGTGTAAATGTGCAGAGATACAGTGCAGAAACAGGATTCAGCGGAGGTGAACAGGTAAACAGATCGCCAAGAGTGAATGTGTCGAATGTGTCTCAACAATATTGGTTGAAAGAGGATGGAGGGAGTGAATCTGAGGATTACTTCTGACGGTGCCTGAGAGAGGAGGAAGAGTGTGCGCTTGGAGCCACTCTTGAGGTAGATCAATCTGGTCCATTTGTAAATGGTAAAGTGAATGATGTAGAAATTACTTTCCTAGTGGATACAGGTACTACCCGTTCTACTGTTAGATCAGTGGAAATAGAAAACCTTCCTCTCTCTGGAGACAAAATCCAAGTAGTAGGTGTAGCTAATCAGCAAATAAAAACAGATTTAACTGAACCAGTTGAAGTTGAAATTGGCAAATTTAAAGACATGCATAGATTTGTAGTTTGTGACAGTAGTCCTGTGAATCTATTAGGAAGGGATATCCTCTGTAAGATGAATTGTGCAATATATTGCTCATCGGATGGTATAGAGCTTCAAACTCCAGAGGAAGATGGGCTTTACAAATTAACAATGTTAATGGTTGAGGCAGAAGAAAGTAAATTATTTCCTGTGTTTTATAAAAGTAATTTACCAGAAGAATTAAAAGAGACAGCGAATGTAAAAATTTGGGATTTCACTGGAGATGAAATGGGTTTGATGAAAGATGTAGACCCAGTAAAAATATCAGTAAAACAAGGAGCAGATTATCCAAACATTCCTCAGTATAAAATGAAAGTAGAAGTGATTGAAGGTGTCACACCTGTAATAGATAAATTCATAAAACAAGGTGTTCTTTTTTTTTTTTTTTTTAAATATTTTTTATTTGCATCAAACAGACACAGAGAAAATCAATCCTAATAATCAGAGTCCATCTACACAATTTTCAGTAGAGTCACAGAAGAACATACAACATTAAATTAATCATAGTCAGTAACGAGATCTTACAGGATACAGAATAAAAAATACATAATAAAATAAAAATAAAAAAAAAATAAAAAAATAGAAAAAGAAAAAAAACCTCGATGAGTAAAATATACTAAATTTAAGACATAAATAATCCCCAGATTCTGTCAATTTTACGTTTAGCGCGAACGCCCTTTGAGATGGCTAGGGTATTCTCCATTGTATGTATTTCCTTAACTAAACACCACCAATCCATAACAGTTGGTGAATTTTTCTGAATCCAAGCTCTAGCAATAACAAGTCTTGCACAAGTAATTAATATATTCAATAGATCACTAGGTATATTCGAGCACGCATATATACCGATCAACATATCAGTTGTTGAGAGAGAAATAGGTTCAGTAAGTCTATCAGAAACCACCTTAACTATTCCGTCCCAATATTCACTGAGATGGGGGCACAAACAAAACATGTGAACAATATCAGCACCAATTAGGTCGCATTTCGGACATTTCGTACGTTCACTATAATTATTATTACTTGCCCATTTGAGAATTCGCTCGGGAGTATGATATAAATGACATATAGTTTTAAACATTTGTAGTTTAAGACTAGAAGAGTGAACTGATGAATTAAGACTCTTAAGGGAAAGAGTAATTAGATCTATTGGTACATTTAAAGCTAATATTCTACTCCATTTCTCCGTTAATTTAGTGATATCGCTAGTATTGAAGTCAGAGAATATCTTATATCCTATCCTGATCGTGGCTTTGTCAGATTCGCTATAAATACAATCCCACAGATCAGAATCAGTTACCATAGTAAGTTCTAATTTTTTCACCAAATGATCTCTAATCTGATAATACTTAAACCTAGCAAGCTCTGATAAATTATAACATTGCTTTATATTTTCAAATGACATGAATCCTTGACGATCGTACAAATCTCCCAAGAGTTTAATACCAGATTCTAAGAATAATCGACATGTTAAATCCTGAAAAATTACAGGGAAGCAAGGATTGCCCCACAAAGGTGTTTTATAATGTAAACAGGAAATATTGCATTTAATCATAATAGATCGCCAGATATTAACGGTATCTCGTACCGTCTTAAATTTTACTCTTTTGAAGTAATTAGGATCATTTAATCGGTAAATAAACATATTAGCGTCCTGTCCAAGTAAGAATTTGTGAAAATACAAACATTTGTCAAAAATTGTTAAACTACGGAAACGAACCAAAAAAGCAGACCAATAATATAGCTTAAAATCCGGAAGAGCCAAGCCACCTTGGCTAAACGGAAGTTTGAGTGAGGAGACAGCTCGACGGGCTTTTTTATACCCCCATATAAAGCTGCTAATAATTCCTTCTAATCTAAGAAAATAAGAATTGTTTATACGTAAAGGGATTGCACGAAACAAGTATAAGTATTTTGGTAATATTTTCATTTTAATTAAATTTATGCGGCCAATAATGCTAAGTGGTAATTTATGCCATTTTTTAAATTGCATAGCAGTCTCTTTTAATAATATTTCATAATTTATTGCTACAATTGAGTCAATATCCGAGGAGATTTTAACACCCAAGTACGTTGCCACACCACAAATTCCTAGAGTGGGAACAGCCAGCTGATAATTCGAAACAATTTGAGTTTTAGCGGTGTTAAGTTTATAGCCAGAGACTGAGCCGTATATATCGGCTTCAATTATGATACCTTTCAAAGCTTGAGGCACATCCGAAGAGAACACTGCTACATCATCAGCATATACGGTAATATCAAGTTTGTTTAAACCATTGAGAAATGGGTTGATTAGGGGCTGGCGTAGTAATGCAATTAAAAAAGGTTCCATACCTAAAGCAAAAAGAAGGGGTGATAATGGACACCCCTGTCTTGTCCCCCTCTTAATTGAGAACATAGGAGAGCATTTTCCCATATAGCATACTTTACCCGCAGGATTGTCGTAAAGTGATTGAATCCATCTCAAAAATTGGCCGTTAATACCAAATGCCTGTAAAGCTGCCCATAAAAAACCCCACCCCACTCGGTCAAATGCTTTTTCTGCATCTAGTAGAATCATACCGAGTGGGGTGGAATGAGTCCGAGCAGCATCAAAAGCAGAGATGGCCATATTAATGTGTGCTGTAGTATCCCGTTTAGGGATAAATCCGTGTTGCTGAAAAGATACCAACTGAGACATTACTGGCGCGAGCCGAATAGCCAGAATTTTAGCAAAGATTTTAGCATCGCTGTTGATAAGCGAGATTGGTCTGTATGAACCTCTCTCTTGAGGTATTTTACCCTTTTTTAAAAAGAAAATAATTTGAGTTAAGTTCCAAGATCTGGGTGCCTGTTGCCCATTACCTATAGCCCGGATAACATCCGTTAGAAGAGGTAT
This sequence comes from Lissotriton helveticus, assembly GCF_964261635.1. Classification (NCBI taxonomy): domain Eukaryota; kingdom Metazoa; phylum Chordata; class Amphibia; order Caudata; family Salamandridae; genus Lissotriton; species Lissotriton helveticus. The sequence continues at coordinate 48,727,954 of NC_136069.1, forward strand.
TAGCTCCTCGACACAGTGTTTATATAATTCCAAAGGTATGGAATCCTCCCGACAGCTTTCCCTGTTGCCAGGGAGTTGATGGCGTCCCTGATTTCAGTTGCTGTGATGTCTTCCCCTAGTTATACAGATTGTTCCCACTCTAAAGTTTTAACCATATTAAGTTCTATATAGTTTTTAATACAATCCTCCGAAATTATGGTCTCTGGTGTATATAGAGCTTGATAAAAGGAAGCAAATTGTAACAATATTGATTTAGAATCGCAAAATAATTGATTATTGTCTCCTTTAATTTCTTTGACTATGTTCTGCGAACGATCTTCAGCAGCTTTATAAGCCAAAAGTTTACCAATTTTATCACCTTTTTCATATTGATCAAGTTGATATTTTCTCAATTTATTAATGCTTTTAGCTCGATAAAAATCCTTTAATGCAACTTTCAGTTCAATTAGTTTAAAATTGAGTACTTCCATATTAGATGCCCCATCAGACAGAGCCGCTGATAATTGAAGCTCAATTTCACGAATTTCTCCAAGCCTTTTCTCATTTAGATTCCGATGTTCTTTATTTTGTCGAAAGATATATTGTTGGGTAAATCCGCGTATGCTAGCCTTACAAGTATCCCAAACTATCATTGGTTGACTGGATTGGATATTTATATTAATAAATTCTTTTATGTGTTCTTTAAGCTGATTCACAAACCCATAGTCAGTAAGCAAATATTTTGGAAATGAGAAAAGGCGAGGAGAAAACTCCCCAGCAGTAACCTCGAAAGTCAAAGAAATTGGATTGTGGTCTGATGTTACCCTTGGATATATAACCATTGAGCAATTACTGAGGATATAATCTGAAGCCCAGATCATATCAATGCGTGAGTACAAATTAACAATGTTAATGGTTGAGGCAGAAGAAAGTAAATTATTTCCTGTGTTTGATAAAAGTAATTTACCAGAAGAATTAAAAGAGACAGCGAATGTAAAAATTTGGGATTTCACTGGAGATGAAATGGGTTTGATGAAAGATGTAGACCCAGTAAAAATATCAGTAAAACAAGGAGCAGATTATCCAAACATTCCTCAGTATAAAATGAAAGTAGAAGTGATTGAAGGTGTCACACCTGTAATAGATAAATTCATAAAACAAGGTGTTCTAAAAGAAATTGAGAGCAGTCCATGTAATTCACCGATTATGGAAATTAAAAAGCCAAACGGAACTTTCAGGATTCTTCAAGACCTGAGAAAGGTTAATAACATTTTTGTTCCATGTTCCCCAGTTGTACCAAACCCAGCGGTAATTTTAGATCAGATTCCGCATGATGCAGAATGGTATACAGTTATTGATTTATGTAATGCATTCTTTACTGTTCCATTGCATCCAGAAAGCCAACAAATGTTTGCGTTCAGGTTCAAAGAGCGTTTCCTAGCATGGTGTTGAATCCCTCAAGGGTACACAGAAAGTCCATCTATTTCTAATCAGTTGTTAAAGAAATCATTGGAAAATCTAGATTTACCTGGAAAATCTACGTTAGTGCAGTATATTGATGATCTCCTTGTGGCTGCAAAAACGAGAGATAATTGTGTAACAGATACCATTACTCTTTTGAATCATCTGGCAGATGAGGGACATAAAGTGTCTCCTGCAAAATTACAGTTTTGCAAACAAGAAGTAAAATATCTTGGTCACAGAATTGCAAAGGGAGTCAGACAAGTGACAACAGAAAGAATAAAAATGATTCAGGCAATGCAACCTCCAAAAACACAGACAGGTTAGAATGTTTCTAGGAATGGTAGGTTATTGTCGCCAATGGATTAGTGGATTTTCAGTAATTGCAAAGCCACTACAGAGACTGACAAAAGCAGACATAAAAAACCCGATTAGCCTAACAGAAACTGAATTAGAAGCTTTTGAACAGTTAAAGAAAAGTTTGTGTGAAGCTCCAGCATTAGGAATGCCTGATCATGAAAAATAATTTGAGCTATATTGCAGTGAAAGAGAAGGATGTGCATTATCAGTTCTGATTCAAAGACATGGAAGATTGAGAAAGCCAATTGCATATTTCTCAGCTGTTCTTGACCCTGTTGCAAAAGCATTACCAGGTTGCTTAAAAGCAGTAGCTGCAACAAGTGTAAGTTTGGAACAAAGTGAAGGAATAATAATGGGGTTCCCTGTAAAAGTATACGTACCATACTCAGTTGAAATTCTCCTCACTAGAAGCAAAAAACAGCATTTGACAAATAATAGGCTAACAAAATATGAAAAGGTTATCCTTGGTTCGGATAATGTTTCAATTGCAAGATGTGTGAATTTAAATCCTTCCACATTATTTAAAGACATTATTACCTGATGGTACTGAAACAGAAGTCAGGGATGAGATTGATCATGAATGCCTGGATGTATTAGAATATTGCACTAAACCTAGGCAAGACATAAAAGATATCCCATTAGCTGGATCAGATTATGTTTTATTTGTTGATGGTTCATGCTTAGGAACAGATGAAGGTGTTCTGAGTGCAGCATATTCAGTATGCACAGTTGCAGATGTAATTAAAGCCTCCTGTCTCAAAGGAATTAGTTCAGCTCAAGTAGCAGAATTGATTGCTTTGATTCGTGCATGTGAAAAGGGAAAAGAGTTAAAAATTAGCATAGTGACTGATAGTCAATATGTTTATGGTGTAGTCCATGACTATGGCCAGCTTTGGTCTCAAAGAGGTTATTTGACTTCTGTGGGATAAGCAATCAGAAATGCAAAGTTAATCAAAAGATTAATTGACGAAATTCAGCTACCAGAGAAAATTGCAGTTGTAAAGTGCACAGCACATAAAAATGTGCAGATTACATAACAAAAGGAAACTCATATGCTGACTCAATAGCAACATTCTGTGCAAAGAATAATATGTCCATTAATCGGGAAAAAGACAATGAACATGTTTTGAACTCACTTATGCTAACATCTGTAATTGAGACTTGGCAAGGAGTAAAAGAGTTGCAAGATGAGGCAGATGATGAGGAGAAAGACACATGGTTAAAAGCAGGATGCCGACAGAGAGAAGAAGATGAGATTTGGGTTTACAAAGATGACAGACCAGTAATGCCAGACAGTATGATCTCTGACATGGCACGCATGTATCATGGTCCAGGACATATTTGAACAGATTCAATGATTAGATTGTTTAGACAGACATGGTGCAATCCAAAATTCAGAATAATTGCAGAATCTTTTTGTCAGAGGTGTTTAATCTGTCAGCAGATCAATCCAAACAGAAAAACAGTTGTGAGCATGGAAACCATAGGACGGGAGGGTGGTCCATTTACCAGAATACAGCTTGACTTCATTGACATGCCACCTCACAACAAATTCAGATATGTCTTGGTGATAATCTGTCTGTTTTCGAGATGGGTAGAAGCATTCCCAACAAGTCACAATGATCAGTTACTGTGGCAAAATTGCTTTTGAGAGAAATCATACCTAGGTATGGATTTCCAGTGACGGTCGAGACTGATCGTGGAACACATTTTGAAAACAGATTGCTAAAATTGATATGTGAAGCATTGGACATAAAGCAAAAATTACATTGTGCTTACAAACCAGACGCATCAGGTGTTGTTAAGCAAGTGAATGGTACAATAAAAAACAGAATAGCAAAGATGTGCTTAGAAACAGGAATGAAGTGGACAGATGCACTTCCACTTGTTTTGATGTCTTTGAGAAGCATTCCAGATAGAAAAACAGGTTTGAGTCCTCATGAGATATTAATGGGCAGGGTCATGAGGCAAGCATTTGTTCCAGTTGATAAACTGTTGAGCATTAATGATAGTTTCTTGCAATATTCCAATATGACGCTATCTGACGTGGTGACTTCTGTGTTCCATCAGGTGGGAACTGATGTGATTACAAAAGAGACAGAACAAGCTCATGATCTGTTACCCGGAGACTGGGTAAGGACAAAAGTTCATCAAAGAAGAAATTGCCTAGTACCAAGGTGGCAGAAGGCAAGATAAGTGATATTAGTCAAAACAAATGCAATAAAGTGTAGAGGATTGAAGAGATGGATTCATGCTAGCCATACCATGCGTGTGCCAGCACCTGAAAATCCTGACGAAGGTGAAACAGCTGATTCAGATTCAGAAGAAGAACCTGAAAGAAATCCAGACCCTGAAGATCGACAAGGAAGTCGACATCTGGAAAATTCAAATGCGAATGAAGCATCGAATGAAGAAAATGAAGAGATTGTAATACAAGACTATGAAAATGATGAAGATCTGCTAGATCAAGAAGCAGAAAAGGAGTCTGAACAAAATGTGATTCAAGATCAGGAGAGTATTGAAAAGCAGATTGGAAGCTCTGGAAGAAGGAACGAAAATTCTGAAACTGGTGAATTGGAAGTAATTGAAGAAGAAGACGAAATTCCAAGTAGCAGCTATAAGGATGCTGTTCCTAACAGAGTGAAACTGCTGAGTAAAGAAGTACCTGGATCTAAAGCTGATAATACAGAAAGTGAAACAGATGAAAGTGGAGATGAATCAAAAGTGAAAAGATCAAGAAAAAGAGCTTGGAGAGTGGAGTATAATCTAGCTGAACCAAAAAGGAAATGATCAAGAAAAGGAGATAACTGGCCAAATTAAAACCAAGGCCTAAAATTTAAATTAGTGAATAAAACAAAAGAGCAAGTCAATGAGATTTCAAGTCAAAAGGAAGAAGACTCAAATAAGAAAAAACAAGCAGGAAAGAAAATTGAAGTGATAAACAGCAGAGCAAAAAGAGTAATAAAACCGAATCAGAAGTCACCTGAGTGGACCTATATCATAATTCCACCAGAAGTAGAAGTAAATAGTAGTCAAGTAAATTTAGATGATGCAAGTGATAATGATTGATTTTGTTCTGACACAAGGTTGAAGAAATTGTGTTAGCTGGAAAATACATTGATGTATGACATAAGGTCGAAGAAAAGCTGTTAGAGAATAAAATTATCTGTTTAAAAAAAAAAAAAGGAGGGGAGTATATTTAGTAATTAAAAAAAAAAAAATCCAAAGGCTCTTGTTTGAAAGTAAAGATGCCTTCTTTCAATAATAATTCAAGATGCTCAATTTTTAAAAGATGTTGCAAATTGTCTTAAATATGTGTAATCCTGATAATCTTAGTTTGGTTAATTTTAGCTGTCATTTTTCCTTTTGGAATAGACAAAGAGATGAATAAAACTAACATAACTAGTAAAGTTGTGGTAAATAATGATAAAGTTGATAAGACTAATACAATTATTGTACATAAACCAGAGATTCACCAAGATAGATGTGTAGGAGATTTTTCTAGTAATACCTTTTCAAGACTTTTATCTGAATATGTGAAGGTGATGGATGTGAAAGATTGCTACATGTGTGGAATTACCTACTTCTGTGTCTGAAGGTGTTACGTATAATATGCTTCCTCTTACTTATGGCATAACCTGTAGTGTAATAGCTAGTTTGTTTTATCAAACAGGTCGATTAGAATATTACTATTCAGATTTTTGATGAGATTTTTGCAAATTTAAAAGTTGAAAATAGCTTGAATAAAGTGAAATTTGCTAAACAGATGAGGGAATTTTTCCTGGTGACTAGTGAACTTACTTATGAGTATGCTTTTAGAAATAATTTAACATGTAAATTGAGAACGGAAGAGAAAACATTCTTAAATATGGTGGAAGAGAGAAGGGCAATTTACAAGCGAAATGAGATGCTGAAACACACTAAATCTAAGTTTTGGCAAATAGAAGATGAAAAGCTCAATGGTAGAAATGAAAATGTTGCTATTCATATAGATAAACAGTATTACAAGAGATAATACTTTGTTTGATAATTACTTTGTAGGTGCAAGTCAATGTGAAGACACTTATTGTATTATAGGGGGATGGGGATTTAAAGGAGGCAAAGATCCAATTTTTCCTGGAATTTATTTTGTTTGTGGGAATAAAGCTTATTACAATCTCCCAGACCACTTGTATGGGACATGTTATGTGGGTTTAGTTTTTCCAAAATGTTTTCATGTAGATAGAAACGCAAAAGGTTCATTTGAAATTAGTAATCATCTGAATAGATTCAGAAGGGAAAGCTTTTCAGAAATAACGGATGACATATTTGGTGCATTAATACCTATGGTAGGAATAACCCTGAATGCTAACAAAATTAGAAAATGTCTACAATTGTTGATAGATTGTCAACAGATACTGCTAGTGGATTTCAATTAGTGAACACAGAGCTTATTGCTATGAGAACTATGGTAATGCAGAATCGTCTTGCTTTAGACATTTTGCTAGCAAAAGAGGGTGTAGTCTGTGGAATTTTGCATGTCCAACATTGCTGTACGTACATACCTGACAAGAGTCAAAATATAGAAATGTATATTAAAAATATTACAGAATTACATAATGAGGTTGAACCTTTAGAAGATGATAGTTTTTCAGACCGATTAAGTAAAAGATTTGCAGTAATTAAACACTGGTTTCAAGAGATTGGTAGTTCAATTATAGGTAAAGTAGTTTTTCCTTTAATAGCTATAGTGATACTTTTGTTAAAAATTAGTTGCATGATACACAGAAGAAGAAAACATGTAATGGAAAAGAAAAGAAATTACAATCTTATAAAAGAAAAAGAAAAAGAAATAGAATTAGAAGAGTTTCGGAGAACTCAAAAGTGAATGAAACTAAACTTTAGAGATACTAATATTAGGAAAGTCCAAAACATGTTCAAGGGTTGAAAATTTATAAATTTTGGGTATAATTTGGTGATTCAGAAATCACCAGATGAGGGAGTTGATGGAGCAAGGTAAAGAACAAGATTTTGTTCAAACTTGCGAAGTTAATCTCACATAACAGTAGTAATTGAATTAACAAGCATGTGGTGAAATTATTAATCAACTTAGTTTAAAAATGCATCCATCAGTACACGCGGGATGAACTAATGTGCTTTATGTTGCAAACGCAAAGAAAAATAATAAACTAACCTTGTCTATTGTCTTTGTCAGTATTAAATGCGGCTGTTTAACTAATGGCATGTGCTTATGTTATGTCCTTTCTGTGACAAAAGCTCGTGGAGATCGTGCAGTTCAAAGAAGAAAAGTAATTATGATGCTGCTTGTATGTGCTTTGCTATGTAACATAATTAATGGGATTAATTAGAAATGGGGGTGGGTAACAGAATGGGTCTTAATTCTTTAATTAATTGATGTCTTGTGTTTGTTTAATAATAGTTTTCAAAGTGAGGCCTGAAGGTGGTTCAGAAATATGGCTGACAGCTGCAGACGCAAAACCTTGTCCAGAGTGAGGCCTTCGCACATGCGTAGCTGTGGAGATTTTTACCGCACAGTCATCATTCATTGAAAAAGCAGTTTTTTGGTTGTGCTGAACGTGCTCTCGGAGAACAGGCTCAAGGACAGGAACTTAAAGTGTCTGCCAAGGCTAGGAAGTCAAAGTTTGAAACTCGAGGGAAAAGTATCTTTCTTGATGAAGCCGAAAGACGTGGAAGTAAAGGACAATAGGGCTTATGTAAAGCCTGGATTTGGTCAAGAATCGGAGATTTCATATTTTTATCATGGACTGACACAGGACAGCCAATGAAAAGCTTGGATTCTCTTGAAAGAATGTAAAATGTAGAAAATTTAGCTAGAAAGAAAGGTATAAAACCGGACATTATGAGCAGGAGGGCTGCTGCTTCTCGCTTTCCGATTCCTGATTGACGTGACATGCTGTTGGACTTTTGACTCACGTAAGGACAGCAGACTTTAAATTATTTTTTCCTTCCTAGGTGGAGTGAGAAATAGACAGGGAAATAGATTTAGGGAATGGAAACTGTTATTCTGCGAATTTTTCATGTTTTCTGAGCTTGCCTTGAGAATGTCAGTCTAATAAATCATTTCCTTATTAAAATGCTGTTTTCCTATTTGCTTATAAAATAAAGATTCATTAACGTAAATGCTCTTTCTTTGAAAAACTAAAGCTAATAAAAATTAGATTTGAAAAGACAAGCTGGTCTTGTTTATTCATGGTCTAGTTTCCATCAGTTGATCCAATCGCCTTAGTGGCTTAATTATAAATGATACAAGCTTAAAACCATGGTGAGAATAGATAAACTGCAGTTGTATATAATTTTGTAATTAGTTTGTGAATAGTTTTGATTAATTAGGCCACATGATTCAGTTGCTCAAAAATTGTCTTGTTGGTTTATGGGCCTTTATATGTGTTTCATGATTAATGGTGAGTATCATGGCGATAGGTAGTGTTTGTGAGACAGTTTTTCTATCTGAGCGCTGGATCAGTAGCATAAGTAAAACACTGTCCTGCCTTGAAGCATTCTCACTTGGTCCACTACAGAGCACAATAATACCCCTGTAGTAACAACACATCACTTCAATCGCAGGCAGGCACCCCCCACCTAATTTTTATATGGCCCGCTGGATATGCGGATATCATCATCACTAGTGGCCATCTTCAGTAAATATCTTTATTTGAAAAATGATTAAAATCGAACTTTTGCCCTAAACTTCCTGATTCACTCATTAAACTATGGGAGAGTCTGACAAATATTTCATCTTATACAATAAAGAACTACATCTCCCAAGAACAACCATGCTGTAATACGACCCTTGATTTCCAGAAGTGTTGAGCCAATGGGAGATACTATAATTCCCATAAACCTAGAGGGCGAGTCACCTTCTGGTCTCCAGACCATGCCCTTCCGGTGACCAACAAGCACGAGTGGAAGCGCACTGTTCAAATACACCTCCGCCGCCCGAGACACGCCTACCAGTGGTCCAGACCGGGATACACACAGGTAACCAAACTTGGTATAACTTTTGAGTAAGTGGGGGAGGAGCTATCACCCAACATATCACAGAAAAGCAAGATTTCTTTTTTTTAATGCGCGACGTGTGTGTTTGTGGGAGGGGTGAGGGGGGAGGCAACAGTTACATCACCAAAAACACTAATCCCACAGTGGAAATTAATAGATGCATGGATGTTTTCTTGATGAGATGTGATCCCTTACGGCTAAGGGCAAAAGCAATTCATGATTTTCACCAATTCGGCTCATGCTCTCCCAAAGCCTACTTTTAACTGCGAGAAGGTTACCCATTTGCACTAATAAACTTCAAGGCATAATTCATGTTTTATAAAAACAAATAAAAAAAATAAAAAAAGGCAAGCACCATGTTTTTGGTACCGTTAGGTCAAACAACGTTAATTACATTTTAAATAGGTGCTTTTCTGTTGCCCTCATCCTGATTAAATTCACAAACATGAGTATATTTATATTTCTACACTACTAAATATTTTTTTACCAATTAGATCAAAAGTGTAACTACAAAGGACACCACCCCCTTCAAGACCAGTGAGTCGGTATCCCATAAAGTCAAGTTAAAGAATAGTAAGGTTTTTTCTTAAATATGGTTTTCAAGTTGTAAACAATAATGAAAATAAACACACATGAATTGTTGCATGCACACTCATGACTGCCATGCTGTTTACTTTAACATTTTTGTTTGCTGTGGTGTAATATTGAACTTGCATGCCCACAAATTCTAATTGTGTATATAGAGCTTATATATGCTGTGTTTCCTTTTCATGTAATATGTTTGTAATGAAGAGATTGCTCTTTGTCATTCTATTTTTCTTTCTAAGAGTCTACTGAGTAATAGAAGCAGGTAAGAATCACCTGGGTTAAAAGGCAATCCACACCCTCACTATTTCTAGGTAATTTATTTTTCTCAAGTCACACTATTAGAAGTCCTATTCACTTCAGATGGGGATCCTTTGGCCCTGAAGAGTGCCCCAGAGCGTTTCGGCTAACGTCATCATGCAGAAAGATATTGGCAGATGAACAGGTTGGAGCCATTGTCCTCACTATACCTGTTCATAATTGTTTTTAGAGATACCTGGTGTACCTCTTAATAACAGGTAATAACTTGGCAACACCAATTTATTTTTAAAAAGATCTGGGTCCTGTCAGCCTTATTCAAGAACTCTCTCCTACCATTTAAGTCTTCGAAGAGGTCGAGTCCACCTTGCTATTCACCTACCAGGGTGCGGAGAGGATACCAATGGTGACGCATGACACTATTAGGCTTGTGAGGCTTCCTCTTCCATAAAGGATGACTTTCTTTGTAAACACAGCAGAAGTCCAAAAAGAAAAAAGTATTCTGGTTTCCAGTCTGTTTCTTACAATGGCTAGACAACTATTTAGAGAGAATAGTGATATCCTCACTCTCTCGTCGGTGCCACCGGACTCATTTTGTGGTAGGTTTTCATGGAGGCCAGCGACAAGCTGGATGACTGGTGGAAAGGCTTCCTTCCAGGTAGAAGGACACAGGTCGCACTAGTCACCATGGTAGACACATCCAAACTAGTCTTAATGAAAATAATGCAGCCGGAGTAATATATCTGGACCGCTCAACTGCATTGGACATAGTAGGCCATGAGGATTTGGTGAATAGGATAGCAGAAGAGAGATTCTAAAAGACACCGCTGCACTGGATTAGATCTAGTAGATTTTAAACGTTCCACCTTTGATGCTCCCAGTGTCTATATTATCTGTGGCGTGCCTCAGGGTTCTCTCCTATGTTCTTGCCTTCTTTGTAAGCAGCATAGGTGATTTCCATTCTTTGTATATGTTATAAAGTTCTGCAGGGTTGTGGCTGCAGAATACATTGAAAATACCTACTTTTTTCAATGTATTACCTGAACATCACAATCTTGAGGCTTTTTTCTCCAGCCTCCCAAGATAAAAAAAAAGAACTAAGAAATTCACTACCATTCAAATTTTCCAATCAAACACACTATTTACCTGTTTGTGCAATTATTGACAGGCATTGTTTGTTCTTATGGCCATTGTGCCTATTCTTAAACTGATGGCACTCAGGGTGTGGTTCGTTTAAATCAATCATCTTGTAATCTCCAGGACTGCTTCGGAGCAGTCCAACAGTGGATGAGGCACGCTTTAAGGCTCAATGTCAGTAAGACAAATGCAGGTTGAATCACTGCACATGGCTTCATCAGTAGTCATCCTACTGCCCCAAAGGCCAAGGTCAAATCTCTGGGGATGACCATTAATGACAATCTGGCCTTTGACCACTGTATCTCATGTGGTGAGCACTTATTTTTCCCCGTTAAGTCCATTTAAGAACATTCTTCCTTTATTCCCACATCAATGTCATGCAGCTGTTACTTCCTGCAATTTTTATAGACTCCTTGTATTTGGGTTTCTGCAAACACAAATTATCAGACTCGCTCAAACTTACCTACGAGTTCCCTTGAATCCTCAGCTAGTACATAAACGATCCTTTAGAAAGGCGGTCAAGACTCATCCATTAAATTAGAAGAATACTGGAGCCTCCAGAGGTCCTGGGCAAGAACATCTTTAGGGCTGTGGCTAGTGATGACTGGGAGGTGTATGTGCACTATGTAAATAAAAATGGATTCATAATATTTTTTCATTAATATTATTAGAATGTTTTCACCTACCTGTTTTTCCTTCTCCTACGAAATGTGGCACTCCAGTGTCTAAAAGTGGTGCGGTTGACTCTTCGAAGGAATAACTGGCAGAATGCAAACTGGTCAAAAGACTGGAATAATCTATGAAAAGAAGTAAAAGTAATGAAGACTCTGGCTCTTGTCGTTCTCTGAGCACATCTATATAGCTGTGCTTATTTGTGGGGACAGGGGCGTATTTTTTCAGAGTTTGCCTTTGAAAGAGTAAGAGAAAGACATGAAAATAGGGATAAAGAAAGAAAGCTGGTATGAACAAGAACCTGCAAGCTTGAGAAATATTCAAGTTAAGTGTAGGGAGAATAAAAGCCGCCTCGGTATTTAGCAACACGGGCGGGCATTCGGCAGTCGTCTCCTAAGAGAACCATTGAACCCCACCACTTAAAAAAAAAAAAGTGCACGAATTCAGGTTATTTCTGAACTCAGACCCTCATACAGCTCCCACACATGCACAGCTCCCACACATGCACAGCACAGCTCCCACATGCACAGGTCACACAGTCGCAGCCCACAAACACATGCACAGCTCACACACCTACCTCTGTCACATAGCCACTCACCAGAAGCATTCATGCTGAGAGCAGATGCCCGGACAAGGCTCATCACCGTTCAGCATCCTTAATGTCCCAAGACTAAGACACACATACACGGCTCCACTATTGAGCACCACTAGCTTTCAATAGGCTAGTATCACTGCAGTGAACATTTATGGAATATAATAAGAATGTTGTGATAAACTTGTATGCAAAAACACAAAACACGTTGATGTCAATAGTCGCAGCTCATGTTCACTTACAATATTTAGCTAACAAGTTTTACAAACAAAAAACACAAAGCGAAGAGCACAGCTGAACAATTAACGTAAGACAGCTCAGTGGGTTGTTGCATCTTCTGCAGGGATCGGTGTGGAATCGGCTAAGCAGCTTCAATAACTTTCAAACGTCGATAAAAAAAATAAAACAAAAGTACCATAACAGTAATTGTTAGAAACTATAAAGCACACACCACCTAAGCCAGGCTCAGTTTTTAATTGTAAATCAGATACACTTAAGGAACACACTTCCACAATCTTGTATTTACTACGTTTTGCAGAAAAAAACTAGATGGGTATGCAAAAAGCCAATGAATCTGAATTTGCTGTAATTAATGTTTTCCCTTATTCATTCTTCAGTATAAAACCATATTCCTTTTCTTTATCACCATAGGCTTGAATATGCATGTGTATATATTATGTATATATTATATATATATACACACACACATACATATAAACACACATGCATTATATATATATATATATTCACTGAAAAAACCATAGGTTAGAGACCATATATAGTTAGCTGGACATTTTATTGACATAAAACCAATGAAATTCCATATATAGTTAGTTGCACTAACTATATATCGCGCACCCGCAATCCACTGCTGATGATGTCACATATTACATCATTCATGATATGGTCAGTGACATCACTGATGACATCACTGATGACAGCTCAAATGCAGCGCAAACAAAACCCGTAACGTAAGCGTGCCGGAGCACGCTTACAGATATATATATTTTTTTTAACCTTAATTAGACAAAATCCACACGTGCACATATCTTGAGGCCTTGCAAAGGCACATCAAACAAACAGTCCCTACAATTTTGCCAAGTTTGCTGGAAATCTATTCCCTTAATTTTTTTTTACTGTTTCTCTTGGTTTTCCCCTTGTTACGCTTACCGGGAAGCTACCCGGTACGCGAACCGGACGCTCCAAAAACACAAGATGGCGGACTCCCGTTACGCTGCCGGTTAGCTGCCCGGTTCGCGTACCGGGAAGCACCTCTACCGCGAAAAATCGCGGGGGACTTTATTATCCCCCTCATCAATCCTAGGGGGTCAGGAGGGGTTTACCTTGCCCCCTTTCCTTCATTTCCCCCTTCTTTTTTCACCACATCTTGTCTCTCGAACCTACCGAGAGACAAGATGGCGGCCGCTCCGGACTGTTTACAATGTTGACAGCTACGCTGCCGGTTAGCTGCCCGGTGAGCTGCCCGGTTCGCGTACCGGGACGCGCCTCTACGGCGTAAAATCGCAAAAAAAATGTTTGGTTTTTTTTTGCCCCGCGGGGCACTTTAATATCCCACTCATCAATCCTAGGGGGTCAGGAGTGGTCTACCTTGTCCCCTTTCCTTCATTTCCCCCTTCGTTTTTCACCACATCTTGTCTCTCGATCGTACCGAGAGACAAGATGGCGGCCGCTCCGGACTGTTTAGAATGTTGACAGACACCGGCGAGCCAATCAGCTTCGCTTCGCGAAGTTCCGTTACGCGTCAGGTACGCGAACCGGGGCGCTAACCGGAGCGCTGTCACAGATATATATATTTTTTTAAACGTTAATTTCTCAAAATCCACTGGAGCACATATATTGAGACATAGCAAAGGCACGTCGGGCAAACCATATCTACAATTTTGCCAAGTTTCATGTAAATCTATTCAGCCGTTCGAGCTAAAAGTGAGTCCAACCGCCCTATGGAAAAATGAATGGGAAAAACATTCGGCCCCCCCTTGACGAAACCCCCCCAAATTTTCAGGGGCTGCTCAGAAACAAAATGTTCAATTTTCCTGAAAATTTCAGCCAATTCTGTCCTCAAACGCCAAAGTTATTCGACATAGAATTTTCAAAAATCCCATAGGAAAAAAATCCTAACTATATATACCTACTGGCTATCGCCAGTAGGATATATATATATATATATATCTATATATCTATACATAGATATATATATATCTATATATCTATATATATATATATCTATATATATATCTATATATATCTATCTATCTATCTATATATATCTATCTATCTATCTATATATATATCTATATATATCTATATCTATCTATCTATATCTATATCTATATCTATATCTATATCTATATATATATATATATATATATATCTCAAACACATGAAACGCGTCAGGCCGCTATGAACTATGCCGTATGTTCACCCGCTCTGCTGCAGCTTCTTGAATAAAACAGAATTGAACCTACCTGCTGATGTGGCTCTCCTAAATGGGAAACTCTGTGTGTTTGAAATTTAAAACGGCCGGTCCCGGTCGTGGGAGAAGCCCTGCCATACAGTCTGTGGTAAGTGCTGCAGTCACCCGACTGACGGCACATTTGGCAGCGAGGTTGTTGTCTTGAAGTAGTATGGTGCAACACAGCGTGCTATGAACTCTCTCCAGACCCACTGTGGATTTAATTTTTGTCTCAATTGTTACAGCATGCCAGCAACTCACTGGAGCAATACCAACAGCACTACAAGGACCATCGGGCTCAGCGAGAGCCGACGCCCACTGGGGCAGGTGGTAGGAATACAAATGAGTGCTGACGCTGCACGCTGGTAATGGACTTTGTGCCTCTGAAGAAATGCTTTGATAGCATGAAACGCGTCAGGCCGCTATGAACTATGGCGTTTGTTCACCCGCTCTGCTGCAGCTTCTTGAATAAAACAGAATTGAACCTACCTGCTGATGTGGCTCTCCTAAATGGGAAACTCTGTGTGTGATATATATATATATATATATTTTCACTCCACCAAACATCAAAGATTTTCGATGAAAACGGGACTCCCAGGGCTGCCAAGCCGTAATGGCGAAACGCGTCGCTGTACTTTCCTCATCTGCTGAATAAACTTTTTGTACACTGCAGCCCTGGGAGTCCCGTTTTCATCGAAAATCTTTGATGTTTGGTGGAGTGAATTGACACAGCCAGCTGGTGGCTGCAACGGGACCGCCCACGCCAGCTTATCTCCTAACCAGCGGTGGTGGGGAGAAATATATATATATATATATATATATATATATATATATATATGTTAAAGCTTAGTTGTAGTTTGGGAAAAAAATCCTATATAAACTAAATGTGAACTACAGAAACATAAAAAATTCTAAAGTTATAGTTATAACTTGCATATATAATGTATGCACCACCTTCACATTGTTAAGTAGTGAACCTCCACACACACTTTTCAGCTTACTAACCGGACAACAATAACTATTCACTGTAGCATGCACTTTGTTGTGACAAGTGAAGTCATTTGAGATGTTGTGTTGTTGTGAATGCTATGATTTAACATGCTACAAGTGATGTGATATGCAAAATTAATTGGCAAAAGCCTAGACTTCTCCCATTGACAAGAGATAGAGAACTCGAGGGGTAAAAATATACCACTCTCAACCTGACCTCTTTGAGGGAAACATGGGGGCGGCTGTACGATCCTTAAAGATCAGTATGGAGTTTTGTAAAGGCTTGGCGTTGTCGCTAGCTGGGAGGGTGGCGCTCACAGTACCCCGAATACCCATACTGGCAAAATGGCATAATGACCTACATTTCTCAACATTGAATTTTCTATAAGCTACTGACCGTAGTCGTGTAGCCCTGAAAACAAACCAGCGCCTGTCTGAGGAAGGGGGCCTTGCAGTCCCTGACTTTGAAAGATGTTACCTAGCTGGGCAACTGTAGTGGTTTGCCTGCTGGGTGGCAGATCAACAGAAACAGACACACAAACCGGGACAGTTCACGCGAGACTCAGACGTGCTATTAAGAATGATATTGAAAGTGGGCGGAGCCCCACTTGACGTCACAGGCGAGCTACAGGTGATATGGCACTGCTGGAGGAAAGGGCTCCAAAAAACACAAACATGTATCTCCTGCTCACCTGATCTCCCAATAACGATACTACAAATACTACCACACGGGGGACAGTGGAGGGACCTTAGGGACTGTGTAGAAGCAGGGGCAACTCGATTGGGAGGCCTCTACAGAGATGGGGAGCCAGGAATACTGGAGGGCGGGAATGTCAGAGCCTCTGCATCATAACACTTGTAGATACATCAGCACCACGGAAGGGAGAGTTAAAGTGGTCACATGGGAAGGGATGCCCTCCAACCATTGACTGCGCTGCAGGACAGCTGGACAAATGAATTGAACACCCCTATTGAAGACTGGTAAACGATAGTGGCTGGGGCCCCTATGATCTCGAGGAATGCCCGTTTCTGGTTAATTCATTTCTTTATACTAGACAGGGCGTACCTCACCCTGGGACAAATCAAATTCTGTCACAGGGAGGATGTGGGATGCCCGAGGTGTGGAGAACTAGGGGCGAACGAATCCATATGCACTGGAGATGTCCGGCGTTAAGTAACTATTGGAATTAAATTACAAACACAATTAATGCAATTATAGAGTGCCCAGTTCCCTGTGCCCCTGCACACTGCCTCTAAGGCCTGTTCCCCCACACCTCCATAACATGGGTCACTAGCAGGTTTCAGGACCTGGTCCTTATCTTTGCTAAAGGAGAAGTAAAAAGACAATGGAAGGTCCCTGAAGGACCTCGAATCTCAATATGGAAAAAAGAACTGGAAAGACACGCTGGATGTGAGGGGAGGATCCTACTCAGGAATGCCCGCCGGGGGATTGGGTCAGTACAGAGGGTACTGATAGTACATAAGACCCAGAATCCGAATCAGGGGAATTCACTCCAATTGGACCATCTCCTCAGAGGAGCCTGGTGCAACCAGAATCAGGAAGAGAGAGACCCAAAGCTGCCCCTGATATGACAGAGCATAAGTAATACTTAGATTAATGAGGTGGGAGCTAGCAAAGAAGGGAAACCACAAAAACTAATTGAACCAGTAACATGCTAATCCTTAATATATGGCATTGTTCTGCAACAGGCGCCAGGAATGGGAGGGGATATTAAAATTAGAAGGTTTGATTCATTGTTATGAAAATTTATCAGAAATGAGATCTCACATATTGCTCCCCAATAACTTGGCGGAAAGAAAAATGGATAAATATACAGGTCTCATGAATACCATAAAACCAATAAAATATGTAAAAAAAGAATAATAAGTTAAGTAATATGCAATGTTATAACTAGTGCATGGAGAAGGAGCGAGTTATAGTTAATTTAGTGTGGCGAGAACAGAGGTGCTCGTAATTTATTCAGTTTAAGGAGGCAATGTGGTTCTATTGGACAAGGATAAGTATGTGCACGAAGCTTACGAGCAACTTGATAAGGAATGTTGTAGTAGGATTACTATGGCTGATTATTTGAAAGAGGAATTTGTCAAGAAGTTAAACAATTGGAGCGAACAAAGCTTAATGAGCTGGGATGAGTATGTGATTCTAAAACCAGATCCCCCTATAATTCCCATTTTTATTTGATCCCTAAATAACATTAAAGAAACAAGTCATGTCAGGGCACCCTCTTATAGCAGCCCAGGGCAGCATGTTTGGAAATGTTTGTGAGTCTATTGATTTTTTCTTCGGCTCAGTGGTAGCTACCCTGCCACCCTATATCAAGGATACTGCAGATTTTCTGCAACAGATATTTGGTGAGAGAACAACATGCTACTAATGACTAAATGAAACATCGCTGTATACCAGCATAAGACATTCAGATGGGCTTGCTGTGCTAAAACACTTTTTGAAAGCGAGATCCTTCAATTTTTAACATAATGAGATGCAGCTTAGTATGATGGAATGATACCTATCAAAAAACATATTTATGTTTAATGGAGAATTTTCTATCAGGGTGGGGGCAAAGGGCACTTGCTTTGCCCTCAACTATACACATTTGCCTATGGGCTAGTGGGAGGAGCAGGTTGTCAGAAAATTGGGCTGAGTACACAGTTTTATGGGTGATATTTATAGAGGACTTAATCATATTGTGGAAGGGATCTACTTCTGCAGCCACACAATTTGTAGAACAACAAATTAAGAATACTTTGAGCTTGTCATTTACCAGCAAGATAAGCAACAAAGAGATAGAATTCTTGGATGTGCTGGTGAGAGTAGAAGAAAGCAAGTTAGTGAATACATTACATAAAAAGCCCACAGCAGGAAACAGTGAGCTGCATGCTCAAGATTTCCACCATACTCTGCTAAATAATAGATTCCCTTTTGGAGATTTATTCAGAAAGGACTTGATCTCGCACAGACGAGAGGAAGCGGAAGTGGAGGGCAGTAGCAGTGACAGAGTGGTGGAAAGCTGTTGCGGTTGCGGGAGCCGCGAGAGGAGAGATAGCGGAGAGATAGCAGCTCTGGGAGCCGCAAGAGGAGGTGAGCAGCTGCAGGAGCCGCGTGTGAGGAGCGGTCCCATGAGCATTTCTCTCCTGCTCTGTGACCCGATCGGACTCCCTGGGTGTCTCGGTGCATCTTCCCTCCCCCTCCTACCACCAACCCCCTCACTAATCCCACCAACCCCCTCACTAATCCCACCAACCCCCTCACTAATCCCACCAACCCCCTCACTAATCCCACCACACCCCTCCCCCCACTCCAGTACCCTTGACACTTATTCACCCTCAGCTCCCATCCCCAACTACAACACCATTCCTAATTCCACGCTGGACAAGATTATGTCCACCCTCCTCCAAATCCAAGAGGATCTTCACACCTTCAAAGAGTTACTCTCTATGCAACCCAGACACCCCTTACCCACCAATACTTCCTCTCCTAACAAGTCCCTCACCCATCCTACTCACTCTCTCACACAAAACTCCCCACGCTAGACCTCAATCCCCGCTCGTAATTCCTCCACCCACACTCGACTTACCATCAATCCACTCTCGGAATACGACATACGCTCCCTCCTTCGCTCCTATGACCCCGTTCTCCTGAACTACATAGCCACCACACACCTTTCCATCCCCACTATTCACTCCAACCCCCTTAGGCCCCCTACACACAACAATAGAAGCTCCGTCCCCAATAACCTTAAAAAAGTCCCCCTCACTCTAGAACACTCTTCCTCCATTATCACCCCATGGCTCAAGTGCACACTACTCAACTGCAGATCGGCCCCTAGACACTCCTCCGACATAGCTGACCTCATCAAAGCACTGGACCTTGACCTGATCATTCTCACTGAAACCTGTTTAACAGAATCTTCAACGCCAATCATTGACATTCTAGTTCCCCCCAATTATCACATCATTAGACTGGACAGGACTGGCAAGACAGGAGGTGGGATCGCATGCATTTACAGGAATGTCATGGTACTTATAGAGCGCACTGTCACCAGACGGTCACCTTGCGGTGTCGCCTATGCGGCTTCCTGGCGCTGATACACATACCACTGTGGAACCCCTCCTGGCTTTCCCTGTGAAGTGCCCACTCCTGGGCACCCCCAGGGTGAAGCCAGGCATCCTTAGCGCTGTTGGGGCCGGTGTGGAGGCTAAGCAAGCTATTGCCCAGAGTTGCAGCATGGGGCCCGTGATTAGAATAGGCACCGAGGCGAGAAGTAACAGGTCCGAGGAAATTGAGCCCGAGAACCCGCCGAGGCGGGAATCGAACCCTGATCCCTGGCTAGAATTCTGCATCAGGGTGTGCCGCGCTAACCATTGAGCCACACTCCTCCACAGGAGCAACCTCTCAGTTACTAGAGCCACTTCCCCTACACTTACCTCCTGTGAATACATCTGCCTTGATGTCATCAGCGAGGGCAAACCTGTATGCTCTCTACACATTATTTACCATCCACCTGGGGACAACCTCACCTTCACCCAACAACTCATGGACACGATCACAACCAACTCCGGTCTTCACAACACTCAAATATTCCTTGGTGATTTCATCCTCCACTGGAATGACCATAATGACGCGTTGGTAAATAGTCTCAAAAACTTCCTCAACGCTCTTGACCTTACCCAAATCTCCAACAGCCCCACTCAGGACAAAGGCTCGATCCTCGACCTAATCATCTCCAAAGAGGATTCTACCCAACTTGGGTCAATCCAACCCTGTGACTGGTCTGACCACCACATTATCACATTCTTCATCAATTAAAATGTTAAACTCAACCCGGTTAAATCCACCAAACCTAAGTTCCGGAAAAGAGACCTGAAGAAACTCAACCCCAACTCATTACCTTCCCCCAGCTGCAATCTTCTCCTTCCCCCTACTGGTGCCTCAGACGTTCAAGCTCTCACCGACCATTACCTTAACTCTATGTCCTCAATAATCAATGAGGTCGCCCCCTTGCAACTTAAGAGAGTCTCTGCTAAGAACTCTAAACCTTGGTACGATGGTAGGCTCAACGAAGATAGACGAGCCATGCGACTGGCAGAGCGCAACTCGAGATCAGCCCCCTCGGCTTTGCACCTTAAAGCTATTAAGAACAAGAGAAACGCCTACTTTAGAAAAATCAAACGCTCAAAATCAGATTTTTTTAGCCACCAGCTCGACCAAGCAAAAAACTGGCCAAGAAAACTGTTTGAGCTAAATCAAAACACAATCCAAGGAACAACCCCAACAATCACATAGCACAACGTGCGCTATACCGTCTTGTAAATAATTCTTTGCAGTCTTTAATCTAACAACATCAGGAACGATCTCCTCAATGACCCAAGCCTTTACTCTAGCCCCCACAGCATAACACCCACCAATCCAAAAAACAATGCCACACGGTCGTCCTTTGACACCTACTCAGAAGAAACAATTGGCAAACTGCTCAGTACTTTGAAACCTTCTAATCACCTCACTGACCCCCTTCCTGTTAACGCTGTAAAGGACTTCATCCCACTGCTCCTCCCACTATGTACCAAAATTATTAACAGTTCACTTCAACAAGGACTCATCCCTACTCCCTCAAAGTGGGACAAGTTTCGCCTATACTCAAGAAACCCACAGCAGACCCTACTGACCTAAACAATTACCGTCCTAATGCCAATATTCCCACCCTGGCCAAACTGCTGGAAAAATGTGTACAACTCCAATTGACAAAACACATTGACCTCCTCAACCCTCATCAATCAGGTTTCCGAGCAGGACATAGTACGGAAACAGCCATGACACACATAATTGATGACGCCCTCCAAATCTTAGATCATAACGATACCTGCCTCCTCATCCTACACCGTCAAACACGAGAACTTACTCAAGCTGTTAAATATCAGAATGGGTCTATCAGGGACTGTACTTAAGTGGTTTACCTCCTTTCTGCATAACCGGTCTCTGAAATTCAAGAGCAACAACTCGATGTCGTCACCCGTTCCTGTAACATTTGGCGTCCCACAAGGATCTTCCTTATCCCCAACATTGTTCAACCTAGTCATGGAGCCACTCACCACTTTGCTGCAAGCATCTAATGTACACTTTCACATGTACGCTGACGACACCCAACTATACCTCAAAATACAATATCCCGAAGACATCAAACTTCTCAACTCAACGCTTAGGAACACCCAGACGTGGCTGGCTGAGAATCACCTCAAGCTTAATGCTTTGAAAACTGAGTTCCTTCTCATTTCATCCCCCGCTACAATCTTTACCACTCAAACCTGGCTTAAACACCTAACTGCACTCAATGTCCAACCTACCATCGTGGACTCTGCGAAATCCTTAGGCATAACCCTTGATGCCAATCTCAATATGCAACATCATATCAGCAAGGCAACTAAGGGAGCTAATTTCAAAATCAATACTTTGAGGAAACTTAAACCCTTCCTGCCAGCTAAGGACTTCCAAATTGCAGTACAAGCCCTAGTCATTCCTCGGATAGACTATGGAAGCGTCGCCCTCTGCGGACTCCCCCTATCACCAACTGCACCCCTAAGAGCCTCTTTGAACGCTGCAGCGAGACTTATTACTGGATCAAAAAATCACTCGCACATTTCACCTGACTTAAAATCACTGAACTGGCTGCCTTATGAAGCTAGAATCCATCTAAAAATCGCCTGCATGACACACAGGGCTGTACACCACAACTCGCCTAGCTACCTCACTCAGAAGCTGACAATTTCAGGTGGCCCAAGAAGCACAAAAAATCTTCTTTTGAAACCTCAAAGATTCCGGAAGGAAAAAACTTATTAACGCTCCTTTTCAGGAATGGCACCCAGGATCTGGAATGCACTCCCTCCAGAAACCAGACTTGTCTCCTCCACTGCATTTTTCAAGAAGGAAGTAAAAGGGATCCTCATGGCTAAATTCACCTGAACATTTACTTTGGATTTTTGAGACTCTTCACTTATACTTTTACTTCTTGTCTTGTCTGATCTACTATGCTCCTTCTTTTACCTATCCTATTTTGTTATCCATTTATAACCTACAGCTACTCTGTGCACAAAAAGATTGTTAAACATTCACTCGTTTTTATTATCCCTGTATTTGTAAAGCACTCTGATATCCGCAAGGATCTTGTTCGTGCTATATAAAACTTTCAAAATAAATAAATAAAATAAATCCTCACTCTCTCGTCGGTGCCACCGGACTCATTTTGTGGTAGGTTTTCATGGAGGACAGCGACAAGCTGGATGACTAGTGGAAAGGCTTCTTCCCAGGTAGAAGGACACAGGTCGCATTAGTCACCATGGTAGACACATCCAAACTAGTCTTAATGAAAATAATGCAGCCGGAGTAATATATCTGGACCGCTCCACTGCACTGGACACAGTAGGCCATGAGGATTTGGTGAATAGGATAGCAGAAGAGATTCTAAAAGACACCGCTGCACTGGATTAGATCTAGTAGATTTTAAACGTTCCACCTTTGATGCTCCCAGTGTCTATATTATCTGTGGCGTGCCTCAGGGTACTCTCCTATTTTCTTGCCTTCTTTGTAAGCAGCATAGGTGATTTCCATTGTTTGTATATGTTATAAAGTTCTGCAGGGTTGTGCCTGCAGAATACATTGAAAAAAACTACTTTTTTCAATGTATTACCTGAACATCACAATCTTGAGGCTTTTTTCTCCAGCCTCCCAAGATAAAGAAAAGGAACTAAGAAATTCACTACCATTCAAATTTTACAATCGAACACACTATTTAGCCTGTTTGTGCAATTATTGACGGGCATTGTTTGTTCTTATGGCTATTGTGCCTATTCTTAAACTGATGGCACTCAGGGTGTGGTTCGTTTAAATCAATCATCTTGTAATCTCCAGGACTGCTTCGGAGCAGTCCAACAGTGGAGGAGGCACACTTTAAGGCTCAATGTCAGAAAGACAAATGCAGGTTGAATCGAAATTTGCCTAGCATAGTAACGGTAAGTTTCAATTCTATTAAGGACACGGAGGCGAGGATTATGCTTTTCTCTCTCCGCTGTTTATTAACAGAAAACACATAGCAGCCAGAAAAGCAAAACTTTGTAAAGGATATGCCATACCACTCAACACTGGGATAAACATATCTCAAAAAACATCAACACATGGGATAAACTACAACTCCCATCAGTCCATAAACATAGTCCTTCCATAGTGTCCACTGCGCTAAGGTAGGGCATCCATCTTGTGATCCCCTCCTCTTTCTTCGCGCGAGTCACGCCAAATCAACCACGATCCTGTTTAGATTCGTTACCTGGAAGGAAAAAAGCAACAGCGTCAGCGCCGCAAACGTTCATAAGTGACTTGAACAAGGCAAGAAACAATAAATATGCCGACACGTTAGAAGCAAGCACTTTCAAGTGTTGTTACTACACCAATACGTTAGAAGCAAGTACTTTCAAGAATCTTTACTTACACCAATACGGGGAGGGATCTCCGCCGGAGAGTGGGTGGGATAATCCTCGCCTCCGTGTCCTTAATAGAATTGAAACTTACCGTTACTATGCTAGGCAAATTTCGATTCTATGTCAGGACCGGAGGCTTCAGATTATGCTTGTTTAAAGCTGACCGACCACCAAACTCGCAATATCCACCACTGGCTTGAAATAGAACCGTTTGAAAGTGGAATCCGAGGACCAATCTGCAGCACGCATTAAGTCCTCCAAACGCGCTCCCAAGGAGAAAGCTTTCGAGGCCATAGCACCTCTGGCCGAATGAGCTCCAAACTGCTTGGTATCAATGCCAGCCTCTTGCAATATCCACCGTACCCAACGGGCTATGGTGGGAGAGGATACCGCCTTATGCGGTTTTCGCAGTGCGATCAGGAGCTGCTGTTCGCCCGGAGGACGAAGTTCTAAAGTCATATCTTCGTATTCTTTTAGGCACTGGACCACACATAGTTTGGGAACGTCCACGAAGGCCGGGTAAGATATAGATCTCGTTGCGGACTTCGTTCGACGACCCACCGTGAAGGTAACTCCATCCGGAGAGAACACTCTCGCTGAGATATCCAAAGCACGTACATCGGACACCCTCCGACACGACACCAGGCACAATAGCATGGCCAATTTTGCCGATAGTTCTTTCAGAGAAAGATATCTATTCTGTTGCCAAGAAAGGAAAAGGTTCAGGACCAAATTAACGTCCCAAAGGACAGAATACCTTGGCTCCGGGGGCAAATCAAGATGTACCCCCCGAAGGAGCCTGCACACCAGGGGATGTTCCCCAACCGGGGCACCGTCTATCTGTTCATGTGCCGCCGAAATCGCCGAGCGAACGGCATTAATCGTTCGATAGGCCAAACCACTAGTCGCTAGTTCCGCCAGGAAATTCAGTACGTGAACGATTCCTGCGACCAGGGGATCCAGGTCCCGTCGAAGACACCAACGCACCCACCTGGACCACGCTGATCTATATCTCTTCGTGGTACTGCTGGCCCATGCTTTAGACAAAAAGGAGTCAGCTGCTCCCGAAAGGCCAGGGAGCGACCAGCGTCTCCGGAAAGCCTCCATGCCATGAGGCGGAGAGAACCCTGCACTATCAGGTGATGCGGGTCCCCGTCTGGATTGAGGAGAAGATGAGGGAGCCGGGGGAGTAGGATTGGAAAATCCCAAGAAAGTTCCAGAAGAACCGGAAACCAAACTTGCGACCTCCACCACGGCGTCACCATCACCACCTCCGCCTGCTGGCGGTGAAGAAGGGCCGCCGACCTCATTATCATTGAAAAAGGTGGAAAAGCATACGGGCGCTCCTGACTCCAGTCTTGAAGGAACGCATCCGTGGCCTCCGCTAGAGGATCCGGCCTCCAGCTGAAAAACCTTGGTAACTGGAAGTCGAGACGGGACGCAAACAGGTCCACCGAGAACGGGCCCCAAATGGTCTGTAGCCAATGGAACACCTGTGTGTCCAACTTCCAGAGACTCGAGTCCCGCAGGTACCTCGAGTGCCAGTCCGCCACCTGGTTTGCTCGACCCGGTAGGTACTCTGCTGTCACCGAGACCTGGTGGGCTAGGCAGTAGTCCCAAAAATCCTTTGCTAAATTCGCCAAGGCTTTGGACCGAGGGCCGCCCAGGTGATTGACATAGCGCACCGCTGAGATGTTGTCCATCCGTAGAAGGACGCACGATGACGCTGAATCCTTGGTCCAGCAACGGACCGCGAAAGAACCTGCGAGGAGCTCCAGACAATTGATATGGAGACGCTGCTCCTCTGACGACCAGCCTCCGCCTGTGGAGAAATCGCCGCAACGGGCACCCCAACCAGATCTGCTGGCGTCCGACTCTATTACTAGATCCGGAACCGACCCGAAAATCGCCCGGCCGTTCCAGGCCTCCATGTGGGAGAGCCACCAGGACATCTCCTCCTTTACCTCTTCGGACAATGGGACCAACTGTTCGTAAGATAGACCTTTCCGAAGGTGGTACGCCTTGAGGCGCTGAAGGGCCCGATAATGAAGCGGACCCGGAAAGATCGCCTGGATGGAGGACGAGAGGAGGCCCACCACCCTGGCGATCTGACGCAGGGACGTGCGCTCCTTGGCGATCGTCTGCCGGAGTTCGTGCCTGATCTTGGCCATCTTCCGTGATGGCAGACTGAGGGAGGCCTGCACCGAGTCCAGTAGGAACCTCAGGAACACCATTCTCTGGGAAGGCGTCAAGACAGACTTGTCCTTGTTGACGATGAAACCCAGACCCTGCAATAACGTTATCGTTTGGTTGAGCTGAAGAATCAGCTTGCTGGGACATTGCGCCATTAAAAGGATGTTGTCTAGATAGACGATCATTCTGATGCCCTGACTCCGAAGGACCTCCACCGCTGGATGTAACAATTTGGTGAAACACCACGGGGCCGAGGAGAGCCCGAAAGGAAGGGCTGTGAACTCGTAAACCTGGTCCCGCCAGAGGAACTGCAGGAACCGACGGTGAGGCGGGTGGATGGGCACTACCAAGTAAGCGTCCTTCAGGTCCAAACGGACCATCCAGTCGTTCGCCCGTAGGACGTCCCTGAGAAGATGGATCCCCTCCATCTTGAAATGGTTGTAAACCAACCAACCGTTGAACTCTCGGAGATTTATCACCGGTCTCTTGCCGCCATCCGTCTTTTCCACCAGGAAGATGTTGCTGCGGAAACCTGAAGGATGCCGTGTTGAACGACAGATGGCGCCTTTCTGGCACAGCGCCAAGACCTCCTCGTCGATCAACCGGGCATCCCCTTGGGAAAAAAGAATGGGCCGTGGATCCCTTAATTGAATCGGGTGATCGTAAAATTCTATGTGAAACCCACGCACTGTCTGAAGAACCCACGCGTCCTTCGTAAGTGCTGACCAGGCCTCCTGGAAGCAGGCCAGTCTCCCCCCAATCTGGACCTGGTCCGCCGGGATTACACTCACCGTGAGAATTGTTGTTGTTTGCGTCATTCCTGAAGCCGCCGCGGCCTCCTCTGAAGCGTTGACCCCTGGAGGGGTAGAAGTTAGTGTAATTAGCTGAGGAGTTGTATTGACCTCTGCCGGAGCCTTGACCCTTATTCGGTTGGTTCTGTCCACCACGGCCGGACGTGAGGCCCCTTCCACGGCCGGCCCCCCGGGAAAAACGCTGGTTAAACACCCTTTTTATGGTGGACTGTGCTCTGTCTAGGGATGAAAAGGTGGAGACAAATTTCCCCAGTTCTTTTATGAATGGATCTCCAAATAGGCCGCCCTGCGCTACTGCTCCCGCCTCTGACGAGGCTAGGTCTCCCAATTTAGGATCTAACTTAATGAGCAGCGAGCGTCTACGCTCTGTTGAAAGGGCGCAATTAGCGTTGCCCAAAAATATCACTGCCCTCTGAGCCCAATTAGAGAGAACTTCCGGTGAAATGGTGGAACCGGAAACTTTGGCCTCCTCCGCCATGTCTAGGATCTTCGTTAAGGGGCCTATTGTATCTAAAAGCTTGTCTTGGCATGACCGCCAGGAACGGTCAATGCCTTTTCGCGGGTCTTTAACAAACTTTGCCATAAAAGTAGCCATTTTCCCGTCTAACTCAGGGGTCAGGGCCACTTTTCCCTCCAGTGTAGGCCGCGGACACTCTCCCCTGAGGCAACTACGTGCCTCCTTCTCCAGTGGCTTGCGCAGACGTCCCGCCACGAACTACGCGACTTTGTCGCCCGGTGCCCAGGCTGCCGACCTCGGATGGATAATATCGTCCGGGTCAAGCATACCTGAGGCGTCATGAGGCAACTCCGCCGCTGATCCGGACGGGCGCCACGAGCGCACTGAATCTTCGTCGTCATCCGTGTCCGCCGGGGAGAGCCCTCCCGGGGAGGAAGGGGCTGTCGCGGTCGACCCCGAAGGGCCCGGGGCTGGGAGCGACGCAGGGGTGTCAGGCTCCGTTGCCTTAGCCAGGAACGCATCCCGGAGGCGTTCAAAGGCGTCCTTATCCACCCCTTGCGACCCCCCGGAGCCACTATCCCTGCATACCTTCTTGGGGGCAGGTGGTTTAATCTCAGAAGTGGCAGGGGCAGAACCCTGGGTACCCGGTGCCGTAGAGGCCAATTTAGTGCACTCCTCCACAATGCGGGCCGAGAGTCTATCCTCCATAGGCCCCACG
This sequence comes from Lissotriton helveticus, assembly GCF_964261635.1. Lineage (NCBI taxonomy): Eukaryota > Metazoa > Chordata > Amphibia > Caudata > Salamandridae > Lissotriton > Lissotriton helveticus. The sequence continues at coordinate 48,756,142 of NC_136069.1, forward strand.
ATCTCCTGCACACACCTATAGATGGACTGATCTACAGCTTCATAAAATTAGTCATCCCCCAAGTATTAGTGGGTTTCCTCCTCCACATAATATCCCTCTGCCATGACTAAGTCCTTTAGGGCGGGGGAAGGAGGGTTAGACTGGCCCAGGCACCAGCAATGTGGGCTAACCAGAGGTTAGCAAAGGCTTTGAATATCTGGCACACCAGACAGCAAGAGGCAGCACTCCTCGTAACGCGCTGACCCTCTTAATCAAGACCGGGTCTCAAGCCGCCCCCCAGCGCGCTCACAGAACAATATGCAAATCACGCCGAGTAAAATCGGCAAGTGCTGAACTAAATACCGCCCGTAGGCGTCAGCGCGGTAAACCGCAAGTACAGACCCACAAAGGGGCGTCAAGATACTGGGGTAGTACAACCCTGGTCGGGCGTCACGGTGGGGCAGCAGTCGAAGGCTCTGGCGCGATCGCTCTCCTCAGCGCGGCTCCCGATGAAGGGAAAGACGCGCTGAGGAGAACGAGACGCGGCAGCGCCCTCTAGCGGCAAGCGAAACGAGCCGCAATTCCGGGGACAGTCGCGTCAGGGGCGAAACGTCCCCGCGACAAAGGCAATAAACACGGGCTCTGTAAGGGAAACAAAACGTTTTAAAACCCCCACAACAAGAGCCCACACAATCGTATTAACACACGCAGTACCAAAACCCCCAAACGCTCTCACCACACCCAAAAACGAGGGAGAGAACAGGGAAGGCACTTAACTGGCTGCGCAGCAGCGAAGAAAGAGGAGGGGATCACAAGATGGATGCCCTACCTTAGCGCAGTGGACACTATGGAAGGACTATGTTTATGGACTGATGGGAGTTGTAGTTTATCCCATGTGTTGATGTTTTTTGAGATATGTTTATCCCAGTGTTGAGTGGTATGGCATATCCTTTACAAAGTTTTGCTTTTCTGGCTGCTATGTGTTTTCTGTTAATAAACAGCGGAGAGAGAAAAGCATAATCTGAAGCCTCCGGTCCTGACATAGAATCACTGCACATGGCTGCATCAGTAGTCATCCTACTGCCTCAAATGCCAAGGTCAAATCTCTGGGGATGACCATTAATGACAATCTGGCCTTTGACCACTGTATCTCTCATGTGGTGAGCACTTATTTTTCTCCGTTAAGTCAATTTAAGAAAATTCTTCCTTTATTCCCACATCAATGTCATGCAGCTGTTACTTCCTGCAATTTTTATAGATTCCTTGTATTTGGGTTTCTGCAAACCCACAAATGATCAGACTAGCTCAAACGTACCTACGAGTTCCCTTGAAGCCTCAGCTAGTACATAAACGATCCTTTAGAAAGGCGGTCAAGACTCATCCATTAAATTAGAAGAATACTGGAGCCTCCAGAGGTCCTGGGCAAGAAAATCTTTAGGGCTGTGGCTAGAGATGACTGGGAGGTGTATGTGCACAATGTAAATAAAAATGGATTCATAATATTTTTTCATTAATATTATTAGAATGTTTTCACCTACCCGTTTTTCCTTCTCCTACGAAATGTGGCACTCCAGGGTCTAAAAGTGGTGCGGTTGACTCTTCGAAGGAATAACTGGCAGAATGAAAACTGGTCAAAAGACTGGAATAATCTATGAAAAGAAGTAAAAGTAAAGTATTAAAGACTCTGGCTCTTGTCGTTCTCTTTGCACATCTATATAGCTGTGCTTATTTGTGGGGACAGGGACTTATTTTTTCAGAGTTTGCCTTTGAAAGAGTAAGAGAAAGACATGATAATAGTGATAAAGAAAGAAAGCTGGTATGAACAAGAACCTGCAAGCTTGAGATAAGATTCAATTTAAGTGTAGGGAGAATAAAAGCAGCCATGGTATTTAGCAACACTGGCATTCGGCAGTCGTCTTCTAAGAGAACCATTGAACCCCACCACTTAAAAAAAAAGAAAGAAAATATAGAACAAATTCATGTTATTTCTGAACTCAGACCTACACAGAGCTTCCACACATGCACAGCTTCCACACATACGCACAGCTCACACATACGCACAGCACAGCTCCCACATGCACAGGTCACACACTCACAGCTCACAAACACATGCACAGCGCACACACTCGCCGTCCACAAACACATGCACAGCTTCCACACATGCACAGCTCCCACACATGCACAGCTTCCACACATGCACAGCTCCCACACATACGCACAGCTCACACATACGCACAGCACAGCTCCCACATGCACAGGTCACACACTCACAGCTCACAAACACATGCACAGCGCACACACTCGCAGTCCACAAACACATGCACAGCTTCCACACATGCACAGCTTCCACACATACGCACAGCTCACACATATGCACAGCACAGCTCCCACATGCACAGGTCACACACTCACAGCTCACAAACACATGCACAGCGCACACACTTGCAGTCCACAAACACATGCACAGCGCACACACTCGCAGTCCTCAAACACATGCACAGCGCACACACTCGCAGTCCACAAACACATGCACAGCTTCCACACATGCACAGCTCCCACACATACGCACAGCTCACACATACGCACAGCACAGCTCCCACATGCACAGGTCACACACTCACAGCTCACAAACACATGCACAGCGTACACACTCGCAGTCCTCAAACATGCATAGCGCACACACTCGCAGTCCACAAACACATGCACAGCTTCCACACATGCACAGCTCCCACACATACGCACAGCTCACACATACGCACAGCTCCCACATGCACAGGTCACACACTCACAGCTCACAAACACATGCACAGCGCACACACTCGCAGTCCACAAACACATGCACAGCGCACACACTCGCAGTCCACAAACACATGCACAGTGAACACACCCACACACATAGCTCACACCCACACACATAGCTCTCACACCCACACACATAGCTCTCACACCCACACACATAGCTCTCACACCCACACACATAGCTCTCACACCCACACACATAGCTCTCACACCCACACACATAGCTCTCACACCCACACACATAGCTCTCACACCCACACACATAGCTCTCACACACACCTACCTCTGTCACATCACCACTCACCAGAATACCGAATACCCATACTGGCAAAATGGCATAATGACCTAGATTTCTCAACATTGACAAGAGATAGAGAACTCGAGGGGTAAAAATATACCACTCTCAACCTGACCTCTTTGAGGGAAACATGGGGGCGGCTCTACGATCCTTAAAGACCAGTATGGAGTTTTGTAAAGGCTTGGCGTTGTCGCTAGCTGGGAGGGTGGCGCTCACAGTACCCCGAATACCCATACTGGCAAAATGGCATAATGACCTACATTTCTCAACATTGAATTTTCTATAAGCTACTGACCGTAGTCGTGTAGCCCTGAAAACAAACCAGCGCCTGTCTGAGGAAGGGGGCCTTGCAGTCCCTGACTTTGAAAGATGTTACCTAGCTGGGCAACTGTAGTGGTTTGCCTGCTGGGTGGCAGATCAACAGAAACAGACACACGAACCGGGACAGTTCACGCGAGACTCAGACGTGCTATTAAGAATGATATTGAAAGTGGGCGGAGCCCCACTTGACGTCACAGGCGAGCTACAGGTGATATGGCACTGCTGGAGGAAAGGGCTCCAAAAAACACAAACATGTATCTCCTGCTCACCTGATCTCCCAATAACGATACTACAAATACTACCACACGGGGGACAGTGGAGGGACCTTAGGGACTGTGTAGAAGCAGGGGCAACTCGATTGGGAGGCCTCTACAGAGATGGGGAGCCAGGAATACTGGAGGGCGGGAATGTCAGAGCCTCTGCATCATAACACTTGTAGATACATCAGCACCACGGAAGGGAGAGTTAAAGTGGTCACATGGGAAGGGATGCCCTCCAACCATTGACTGCGCTGCAGGACAGCTGGACAAATGAATTGAACACCCCTATTGAAGACTGGTAAACGATAGTGGCTGGGGCCCCTATTATCTCCAGGAATGCCCGTTTCTGGTTAATTCATTTCTTTATACTAGACAGGGCGTACCTCACCCTGGGACAAATCAAATTCTGTCACAGGGAGGATGTGGGATGCCCGAGGTGTGGAGAACTAGGGGCGAACGAATCCATATGCACTGGAGATGTCCGGCGTTAAGTAACTATTGGAATTAAATTACAAACACAATTGATGCAATTATAGAGTGCCCAGTTCCCTGTGCCCCTGCACACTGCCTCTAAGGCCTGTTCCCCCACACCTCCATAACATGGGTCACTAGCAGGTTTCAGGACCTGGTCCTTATCTTTGCTAAAGGAGAAGTAAAAAGACAATGGAAGGTCCCTGAAGGACCTCGAATCTCAATATGGAAAAAAGAACTGGAAAGACATGCTGGATGTGAGGGGAGGATCCAGGAATGCCCATCGGGGGATTGGGTCAGTACAGAGGGTACTGATAGTACATAAAACCCAGAATCCGAATCAGGGGAATTCACTCCAATGGGACCATCTCCTCAGAGGAGCCTGGTGCAACCAGAATCAGGAAGAGAGAGGCTTGAAGGTGCCAAAGATATGACCAAGAATAAGTAATACTTGGATTAAGGAGGTGGGAGCTAGCAAAGAAGGGAAACCACCAAAACGAAGAATAGAAACAGCAACATGCTAATCCTTAATATATGGCATTGTTCTGCAACAGGCGCCGCGAATGGGAGGGGCTATTAAAGTTAGAAGGTTTGATTAATTGTTATGAAAATTTATCAGAAATGAGAGCTCACATATTGCTCCTCCATAACTTGGCGGAAAGAAAAATGGATAGATATACATGTCTCATGAATACCATAAAACCAATAAAATATGTAAAAAAATAATAGGTTAAGTAATATGAAATGTTATAACTAGTGCATGGAGAAGGAGCGAGTTATAGTTAATGCAGTGTGGCGAGAACAGAGGTGCTCGTAATTTATTCAGTTTAAGGAGGCAATGTGGTTCTATTGGACAAGGATAAGTATATGCAAGAAGCATACAAGCACCTTGATGATAAGGAATGTTGTAGTAGGATTACTATGGCTGATTATTTTTAAGAGGACTTTGTCTAGAAGTTAAACAATTGGAGGGAACAAACCTTAATGAGCTGGGATGAGTATGTGATTCTAAAACCAGATCCCCCCTATAATTCCCATTTTGTATTTGATCCCTAAATAACATTAAAGAAAGAAGCCCCGTCAGGGCACCCTCTTATAGCAGCCCAGGGCAGCATGTTTGGAAATGTTTGTGAGTCTATTGATTTTTTCTTCGGCTCAGTGGTAGCTACCCTGCCACCCTATATCAAGGATACTGCAGATTTTCTGCAACGGATATTTGGGGAGAGGACAACATGCTACTAATGACTAAATGAAACATCGCTGTATACCAGCATAAGACATTCAGATGGGCTTGCTGTGCTAAAACACTTTTTGAGAGCGAGATCCTTCATTTTTTAACATAATGAGATGCAGCTTAGCATGATGGAATGATACCTATCAAAAAACATCTTTATGTTTAATGGGGAATTTTCAAGCAGCTCTGGGTGGGGGCAAAGGGCACTTGCTTTGCCGCCAACTATACACATTTGCCTATGAGCTGGTGGGAGAAGCAGGTTGTCAGAAAAATGGGCTGAGTATACAGTTTAATGGGTGATATTTATAGAGGACTTAATCATACTGTGGAAGGGATCTACGTCTGCAGCCACACAATTTGTAGAACAATAAATTAAGAATACTTTGAGCTTGTCATTTACCAGCAAGATAAGCAACAAAGAGATAGAATTCTTGGATGTGCTGGTGAGAGTAGAAGAAAGCAAGTTAGTGAATACATTATATAAAAAGCACACAACAGGAAATAGTGAGCTGCATGCTCAAAGTTTCCACCATACTCTGCCAATTAATAGATTCCCTTTTGGAGGATTATTCAGAGCTAGTAGAGTGTGCAGTACTGAAGAGGAATATCATGAGGTTGAAAGGCACATGAAGGCTATCCAGATAACATCCTAGATGTGGCAGCTAAGAGAGCAAGGCAATACAAAAGGGGAAAGGCTTTATTCACAAAGAAAAAGAACAAAGTACAACAATGTACACAGATTTATCACTACATACAATAAAGCACATGAAAGTGAGGTCTGCTTTAAATATACACTGGCACCTTGTAAGATGATACCATCATTGGGCAGTAAATAGCTCGACGCCCATAGATATGTTTTAGATGAGGCAAGTAAATGAAGGATCATTTAGCATGAAGTGATATTCGGTCAAAAGAAAAAAAGATGACCTGGCTTGCACCAACTGATGGATTCATAAGATGCACCTAATGTAAGGCATGCCAACATGGGGACAATACAACTAGCATTAGAAAACCCTTTAAAATAGAGTGAGAGGCAGACTCACTTTGTAAAAACAAGTTTATTGTAGATCTATTAAAATGCCCCGTCCAAGAAGAAAACCAGTTACTTACCTGTAACTGTAGTTTTCCAGTATTGGAAGCTTTCATAGATTCACATGCCTAAATCATTCCCCGTCGTCGAGACGGGAGTCTCCGGTATATAACAAAGCTATGCTTAGTAGTAAAGCAAACTGAAAAAAGGCCTAGGCCCATTTTCCTTTTGCAACCCATTACATTTGTTATGCAAAAGGGACCAAACTTTTCTCTGAACCAATCAGAGCCCCTCACCCTCTAGAACCCTCCTGAGAGAACCTTTTGCCTTTCAGATTTTCGCGCACTTGTGCATAAAACACTTTCTGTGCCAAATCCAAGGTGAACCTCTCAGGGGAGGAGGGTGGGTTGCATGTGAATCTATGAAAGCTTCCAATACTGGAGAAATACAGTTACAGGTAAGTAACTTGTTTTCTTACTCCAGTATTGAAGCATTCACATGCCTGAATCAGAATAGCGAGCAGTGATATAACAAAGCACATTTGTCCTCTGCATTCTTACATCATGCTAAACAGTATGAATAATCTCATACACAGTAAGCAATAAAAATGTGCCTTTGTGAGCAAAAATAAAGGAAGGAGGGATGTAAAGAGGCTCACCGTCAATGGATGATATTTCTCAGAACTGCTTCTCCCACCGCCACATCTGTCTCAGCTGTCGCTACCAAGCGCTAGTGCCTGGTGAAGGTATGCGTGGATGTCCAGGTTGCTGCTCTGCATATGTCCTGGATCGGCACACCTGCAAACAACGCAGTGGATGTGGACACTGCCCTCCGTGAGTGAGCACAAACCTGTGCATTAAGAGGTTTTCCAGCCGCTTGGTGACAGTAGACAATCGTACTGGAAATCCATCTGGCAATTCCTCGTTTTGATAAAGGAAAACCCTTCCTAAGTGCGCTATAAGCGACGAAGAGCTGTGAGGATTTACGAAAAGCTCTAGTTTCCTGCAAATAGAATTTGAGACATCGCTGAACATCCAGTGAATGCAGTACTCTTTCTGCCGCTGTCACTGGTTGAGGAAAGAAGCGTAATATATTAACGGTTCATTTAAGTGAAAGTCAGTTGGCACTTTAGGAATGAACTTTGGGTTAGTTCTAAGAATCATCCTGTCTTCTTGAATGCAAAAAAGGAGCTTAAAATCGTGAGGGCCTGTAGTTCTCCTACCAGTCTTGCTGATGTCAAGGCAATGAGAAGCGCCATCTTCCATGACAGGAATTTCAAATCTGCTCTATGTATAGGTTCGAAGGGTTGTTTCATTAGCTGATATAGCACTATATTTAAACGCCAAAGCAGTGGTGGTGGTTTTATTGGAGGAAAAACTCTGAATAGCCCTTTCATAAACTGTTTGATGATCCTTGCAGACCATAAGGATTGCCCCGATTAAGACCTCCTGTAGCGGGATAATGCGGCTTAATGCACCTTAATAGAAGTGTGAGCCAATCCTGACTTGACTAGAAGGAAGATGTATGGGATAATTTCATGAGGTGCCACAGTTAAAGGGTGAATGTTATTTCTCTGACACCATAGACAAAATCTCTTCCATTTCATTCTGTAGGTTTTGTTGGTACTATCCGCCCTAGTCTTGGAGAGGATTCTCTTACATTCCTCTGACATTTTCAGATGTTGAAATTCACAGTGTTCAGGAGAAAGGCCGCTAAGCGCAAGGATTTCGTGTCCGAATGGAGCACTTGTCCCCGGGACACTCTCAGAAGCGATGGAATCGGTCGGAGACGAACTGGACGATCCTCCGACAAGCAGCAGGAGTTCTGTGAACCAGTATTGTCTGGGCCACCACGGGGCTATTAGGATTAGCCTGCACGGTTCTTTCTTGATCTTCACAAGCACTCGGGGCAGGAGAGGAATTGGAGGGAAAACGTAAGCAAAGACGCCGGACCATGCCATCGAAAACGCATTCCCCCAAAACCCCTTTGGGAGAAGCCAGCTTGCGAAGAACCGGCATTTCCTGTTCTGTTTTGTGGTGAAGAGGTCTACTCTTGGTGTTGCCCATCTTCGAAAAATGCTGTCCAGGATCCCCTGATCCAGCTCCCTCTCGTGGCAGGACGATTTGAGCCTACTGAGAGTATCCGCTTTGATGTTCAGATCTCCCGGGAGATGTTCTGCTGTCAAAGATATCCCCTGCTGTAGCGCCCATTCCCATATTCTCTGGGCTTCCTGAGACAGGGAGAGTGATCTTGTTCCACCTTGCTTGTTTAAGTAGTGCATTGCCGTTGTGCTGTCCATTCTTATCAACACCGGCGAGCGCCTTATTCTTGGTAGGAAAGCTTGCAATGCGAGGCGTATTGCCCTGAGTTCTAGCAGATTTATGTGTTTGCTGCTTGTGCACTCTCCAACGACCGCTGGCTTGAAGGTCTTGAAGAAAAGCTCCGCATCCTTCCAGGGACGCATCTGTAGTCACTACCAATGGAGCTGGCTTTGAAAGAAATGACAGACCCTGAGAGACATTTTCTTTTTGCATCCACCATGTCGCTACTTGGACCATGACTGGTGTCACTTGGATTGTGTCTGCAAAGGATCCCTCCACTTGACGCCACTGAAGATTGATCTGTTCTTGCAACGGGCAAATCATTAACCTGCAGTGAGGCACAAGGGGAATACAAGGTGACATCATGCCCAGTAATGACTTGTACTTGCGTACTGAAAGATACTTTCTTTTTATAAAGTCTTGGAAGAGAGACACGATCCTCAGTTGCCTTTCTTTGGAGGGAGATGCCTTGTTTCTTTCCGTATCCAGTATTTCTCCCAGAAACGTGATCAGTTTTGTCGGTTGAAGGGTTGATTTTCCCTCGTGCAGAGTCAAACCCAGATTGGCAAATAAGTCTAAGCAGGCCTGTGTGGACGCCCTGGCCTGAGTTTCCAATTGGTGCTTTGACTAACCAGTCGTCGAGGTAAGGAAATATTTGATGCTTTTGCTTCCTAAACACCGCCACCACTGGAGCCAGGCATTTTGTGAATACTCTAGGTGCTAACTTTAGGCCGAATGGCAGCACCTTGAATTGATAATGCTCTACGGCTACCATGAATCGAAGGTACTGTCTGTGTGAAGGATGGATAGGGACATGAAAATACGCATCCTGCAGGTCTAAAGTGGTCATATGATCCCCTGGGTTCAACAGTAGAAGGATGTCCTGAAGAGACACCATCCTGAAAGATTGCTTTTTGAGATAGGTGTTTAGGGATCTGAGATCCAGAATAGGACGACATTGGAGGGTGTTTTTCCTGATTAGAGAAAAATCGGGAGTAAAATCCCTTTCCTTTTTGGGAATTCGGTAACGGTTCTATTGCTCCCTTTCGGAGCATTGTCCGAATCTCCTTCTGGAGTTGATGCAGATGATGGACCTTTTGATCCACCGGTGGCGTACAAGGAGGCATCTGTAGAAATTCTAGAGTGTGGCCGAATCGAATAATGTTGAGAACCCATTGGTCCGTTGTTATTTTTTGCCAATTTTGAAAATAATGTGCGATCTTTCCACCCAGGGGAGCACTTAATCTTAGAGGCGTCGATGTAGCCGGAGATTGAAGGTTGTCATTGTCGTCGGGTGTTGTCCTTCCCCTGACCACCTCCTTTGCCTCTCTGAGTCGATTTCGTATAACCTCCTGATTGACGCTGAGAATACTGCTGACGGTAGGGCTGGGATGAAGCGGAGTAAGAAGAATATCTCCCCTGCTGATATCCTCCTCTACAAGAAGATTGCCCTCTACCTCTAGAGCCTCGAAAAGGAACCTTTCTATATTGTAGAGTTCCCAATGCTTTCGCACTATCCGTATCCTTCTTGATACTCTGTAGTGTGTCATCAATATGCTTACCGAATGAATCTTCACCATTGAAGGGAAGGTCTAAGATCTTATTTTGCACTTCAGGCCTAAAAGCCGTCGCTCGTAGCCATCCTTGTCTGCGCAGAACTGCCGCTCCTCCCAGAGACCTAAATGCCGTGGTCGATATATCCATAGTGCAGTCAATGACTTCCGCCGAAGTCCTCTCACCCCCAGAAGAATTTTTCTGGCCTCTTGTTTCTCTCGCTCCGGCACCCGGTCAATATAAGGCGACAGGTTGCACCACATTTGCCTGTAGTAGCTTCCTAGAATAGCGAGGGCATTTGCAGCTTTTACCAGCAGGGCAGACATTAAGGAAAACTTCTTTCCTGCGTTGTCCAGCCTCCTAACCTCTCTGTCTGGTGGTGTTGTAATTGGAGCTGACGGATTTCTCGATTTCTGCTGCGCCGCCTGCGTAATCACTGATTCCGGTTTTGTATGACCCAAAAGACAAGCTGGTTCATCTGACGGCGCTTTATATTTCTTATCTAGTCTGGCTAGAACCGGAGTCACTGTAGCCGGCGTCTCCATAACCTTCAAGCCTTCTTCCCAAATATGACTTACAAGAGGTAAGGAACGAACAGATCTACAATAGGGTTCCTTAAAGTCATACAGGAAACATTCTGCCTTATCCTCCATCATGGTAAGTGCGAATCTTTTAGTGACTCTTTCCATTAGGTTATGAAAAACACCAATGTCCTCTGGTGGAGAGTCCACCGGTTTGAAGGAGTTGAAGGAGAAGGAATAAGATAGTCGTCCCATTCTCTACTAGGTTCTGCAATCTCTCCATCTTCATGGTCATCGTCCGAGGTATCTGGATCACGTTGAGATCTTGGTGGTGGAGATCTAGGAATGGACTTCAGCAAGATCTCCCTTCTTCGTACTGGTGTACCCAGTACATAGCGAGGTCGAGGCGTAATCTCAGGAATTTCCTGAGAGGTTCGAGGCACTGGATACCTTCTTCTATAATGCTCCAACAGGCTCTGGAGATTTTCAGTAAAGATGATGGCACACTAGTCCTCATGATGCTCTTGGTGGAATTGCTGCTGTTCTTGGTGATGATGGTGAAACTCCCCATATTCTTCCTCCGAATCTTCCTGATATTTCACTCAATTGCGAAGGACTACTCGCATATCCATAAGGACCACCTTCCTCTTCGTCCTCTGATCCTCCTCTTCCAGAAGGTGAGAAGGGATTCATGGAGACACCTTGCTTGGAGACGTAATTTCTGGTGTTATTGTTCTTTTCCAGGATGAAAACCTCTTTTCCGGGCCCGTCGACGAGATCCCCGTCATCTATATTATCGTCGTCGACTGAAGGAACCAAAATATTATGCTAATGGACTATACTCACCATTAGCCCATATATCTTATCCATAAATAATAAGTCAGTCGGCAATGGAGAAGGTTCAATCGTTTATTCCATAATACAAACCCTGACAGGGGAGCCTCAGTTTGCACGACCCTCAGAGGTGCGCAGAGGAGACTGACTTCACACAACTAATACAAGCATATATACGTTTCACTCATAGCACGATGTCACCTTAGAAGGAAAGATACAGTTTGTCAAAGGGCCAACAGGAAGACCCATATAAGGCACAATTAATTGCTAGTAGCTCGGCCTAAGCTATTCCGGGGGCAGGTCAGTAAGGTGCCTCCCTTTCTATCTGAAGCTCGAGGAGGACAAGAACAGGCTCTGCTAGAATGTGCGCATCCCACTAAAAGGGCAGGTGTCACCTTGAGTTTCCACGAGCTACAAACTAACGAGTGGAGCAGACAGCTAAGTCTGCCATCATGGTTTCGTGCAGAAAGCCTAATTACGTGATTTCGAGGAAACAGTACTAGACACAGAGAAACGAAAGAACATGGCTCCGGTCACACCAATAGGCTTGAGCAAGCAGGGAGTGAATAGTTTCTAACCAGAATAATACAACGTGAATAATACAATGCTAACGTGTGGTTATAAGGTTATATTGTATATACTAGGCCAACAACATGTATCTATTGTATTTATATCCCATCAGACGGCCCTTTTGGCCTACTATAGCCAATATAACGGAGTTCATTCTACAAACACTCCTTCATCAATCTGCACCAGATCCGACACCTCCTTCTGAATCATCTGTTTGTCGACTTTTGCTTGTCGTGAGACATTCAAGGCAGACGTTACTCTAGCTGCACAGAAAGAACAACAAGCCGGACCGCAATGGAGATATAGGCAGCAAGTAAATATTACTCCAAAGGCTCCAGCTAGGACCATAAATATCTTCCAACCCCAAGTAGCCAAAAGACCCCAAAACCAACTACTAAGAGACCAGGTACCAGTGTCCACATGTGCTTCACTGGCTAATCGATGTAGTTTCTGTATTGCAAGATGAATGGTAGGGGCCGAATCAGGAATGAACACACAGCAAGAGCTGCCGATCACGCGGCAGGCTCCGACCCTATCTGCGAGGAGGACGTCAAGAACCATTCGGTTCAGAAGCGAAACCAGCCTCATCGCCTGAAGCTCAACAGTAATGTTAGTCAGGATCCCAGTTGTGGTCTGAACCACATTTTCCACTATTCTGGACAAACGTCTTATACTACGGCTATTGAAAATAGGTCCCCAAAAGGGGGTAAGACCTTTGGCACAATCCTCGAATTGTTGCAGGGAGGTGTCTGTCTGATCTGTGGAAAAGTAAATTTTGCCATGTTCTGTGTCCCTACGCCTCATCCATCATATGTTATGTGTGCATGATCAATATGCATATGTTATTCCCCATTTCTGATTAAAGACGCAATTACAGTTGTGTCCACCTCTAGTATGCTAGTTTCCAGTCCTCGTGAATACTACGAATATCAGGCCTATGTAAGTAATGTTGCCACGTTTCTCAGTGTGCACGTTATTCCATTATAAAGTCCCCGTTTCTAGGCCTCAAAAGGGCCCGGACCACAGATTCAGCTCCTGTCTCCTGAAAGCCTCGCTGAGGAGCGATACAGCCCCCACCTGTATCCTCGACCCTTCACTTACTTCCTGCCTCGCAGTGCCCGGTGCACCCCGGCTCTGCCTCTGAGTCTGCCAAAAGTATGTTATAGTTCCTGCTATCAGTTCAGTCCTCCTCCTCTGCATTCCTAAGCTACTGAACTGCATCAATAGTTTCCGTCATTGTCTAGCCTACTCGGCTCCACGTTAGAGAAATACTGTATTTAATGGTCATTTAATATTCTTCACGCACTACATGTAGAATAATGCATGGTCCAGTCTTAGAATCAGGTTAGCCTCTCCCCTCATGACTTCTAGTTCATATCAACATGTTCCCTAAACATTAGATACCAGATAGGGTTTAGGTACATGTCGCTCCGACCCTCCAGACTCTAGTCTCTGCTCCTAGCACAGAGTTCGTAGCCCCCAGCTTCTCCTAGTAACACGTCATTGCCAGTTTTCGCGCACCATTAGGTTAGAGGTCCCGGCTCCTTAGGTAGCCCCCTCCTATGTTTCCGCCCATTCATGACATATTCTGTTACGTTCACATCACATGTCTATGTATACTCCCAGTTACACCTCTTTTTACTGTTATCTCTCGCGACTGTTACGCGTCACGCCTTCTGCTCCACCCACTGTTACGCCTACTGCAATGTAATGCTATGTGTTCGCGCTATGTATATATATCAATGTTATGTTATTAAATGTTAGCGCGCTCATCCCAGACCTAGCCCCAGCAGCTGCTGGGCCTCTTTTTCCCCTGCTGGGTCCCAGTTGTCCTGCTGGGCCCTGTCATTCTGTTCCTATGCAGGTTGTCCTGATCCTGTCCCTTATGCTGTAATAAACCTGCAGAAACTCCTACTACCTCGAATCTTGACTCTTATTTATTGAGCTATCTGTTATTCATTCATTCATCCAAAAATAGGGTATTATTTATTTATTTACCACATAATGGCGCCCGAATAGGGACTTGCCCTTTCCCCACGCGTCGGTGAAGCCACGCCGACCCCCTGACCCTCTGCAGTCGTGACGGAACTCTTCTGCGCAGTGGCAGATATTTCTGCTCAAGTATCCCTCAGGCCCACGGAGGAGACGGAGGAGGCGGTCCAGCATCCGAACGAGACGGTGGAGGAACGCGGCGAGTCCCGACCAGAGCCCAAGCCGAGAGTCCAAGGTCCGAGGTATCCGGAGGTCCACCCGTAATTGAAGTCCGAAGTCCGAAGTTCGTCGTCGTAGTCCAGTCCCGTCCGAGGCCTTCCGTTCCGTGCTGCCCGGTGAGTACCATTGCTGGGGTAGTGTCTAGACAGGGTCAGTCTAAATTGACTCCTGGTCCGTGGGTTGGTGGTACCCAAGCCCACAAACGAAGTGTTCACCTAGGTGGATACGGGTCTTGATGTGTTCCTTTATGGGACCGGTATGTTCCGTACTGTTTTAGCAGTGCATCCAGTAACTCTAGTCTGTTCCGTTCTCGAGAAATTCTGTTCTGTTTCTGTTTTCAGTTTTTTCAGGTAGTATTCTGTTCGAACTGTTATTTATAATGTTGTTTAATGTATTTCCAATGTCGTGGTATGCCTGAATTGTTTTCCCAATTGTTATTGTTTTTCGTGTATTGTATTGTGTTCCGATTCAAGTTTAGAATGCCGCTCTTTTCAAAGTTACGTCAGTTAAAAACCAGAAAGGGTCTGCTGGAAGCAGCAGTTCCTGTTCCGCCTAGGGACAGTCCAGGTCACTTTATGTATCAGAAACATGGCATAAGCGCCATATTGTATCTAGATTTATGGGTAGAGTATACCAAACAGTTAGAAGAAAAGTATAGATGGCCCGTATCGGGTACATGGGATGCCGAATGTATCATGCGAGTAGAAGAAGCATTATGGAAAAAGAAAGCCAGACAGTCACAGAAAGATGCCATCGAGTTATGGCGTAAGGAAGCGCATAGAAGAACGGAAAAGGAAGTCAGAAAGTCAGAGTCAAGTAGAGAATCCCAAGAACGAGCCCAAGAAAGAGAATTAATCGAGATAGGTGAACAAGTCAAAGCCGAACAGTCAGACAGACAGAGGCATGCCCTTATTAAGGGTATGTATCCTCTTCTTGCCGAAGGTGTGCAAAAAGCGACCCCAGAGGCATCCAGTAATTTCCCGCCACCATTAGTTCCGACCAAGCTACGTCACAAACCGACCGCAGCTGATATTTTTATTTCGTCCTATTTGGACGACACAGTCCCCGAATATGCCAATCCTGTTCGCGCTCCGCCAGTCCCTGTAAACCAGGTAATTCATGTTCCTCCAGACACCGGAGTACCTGTTACGGTACCCCCGGTCCAGCCTATAGTTCCACTTCCCACTCTGCCAGGACGTAGAGCCTCAGTAGACGACTCCAGTTTAGGGGCCGCAGGAGGAGCTACTCCTCAAACCCCGCCGCCACACAAGCGTTTATCAGCACTCGAATTACATGCTCAAGCATCACAGCGTACTCCTAAAAGTAATAAGTCTGTTACAGAAATCAGGCAAGCCCTTAACGAATGTGTTTATGATCCAGTTCCAGGCGAATATACTATGGTTTTATATTCCTTACGTGTAAGGAGAGTGACCGAGTATCTAGTCACCTTGCCGAATATGAAAGAAGATCTAGACAGAATATATCGTTTCATCCGTACAGGGGATGATCCAGAAAGTATTGGCGAGATTATGTCTCAAAGGAAAGCCGAGATTCAGCTCATGATATTAAAGTTCCTGATCAATTGTCTAATAAGAGAACAAGATTACCCGTCTAAAGATCCCGCCGAAATGAGAATCCTGACAAGGTGGAGTGATAATATAGCCGAGGGTAAGCACAAGACCGTCAGTGCCATGGAGAGTATGTACAAGAAAATTCGTAAAGAAATAGTAAGGTTACACGAACAGCGTAAAGCAGCACAAGTAAGCGAGAAAGAAAGTATCTCTGATCCTGAAGAGGAAGAGAACGAGAATCCCGCCAGAATAGCGTATGTAGGAAAATCCAGATTTCCAGATCGCCATTTACGCCTAGAACCCAAGTCTGTTTTTCATCATCCAGCACCAGAACAAGGTTCTCTAGAACAAGTATTTCAAGCTACCGATCACATTCTGAAATCACGAGTCGGTTATAGTGAGTTAAGTACCATGCATGAACAAGAACTAGCCCGATCAGCAGTCCGATGGATTACTGATTCTACCACTTTTCCAGACGAAATAGTGGCACAAATGTTTCTGAAACTGCCCCCAGCCGAGCAACGACTGGTGGGTATGTATATGATCCAGCACCTCATTATTCTGTATGAGGGTCAACATTCTGATCCAGGCCCGTTACACGATATCCTGAACGAGTTACTCCAGTATAAATGGAGAGGTCTAGGTACGGACTTAATTATTGTCATTCTAGAACAGCGCCACAAATATAGAACGTTTTTGAACCCGCATTTTGTTCATGTCTCACCCCCAGAAAGTAAATCGTTTTACATAGACAGACAGAATCCGTTACGAGAAGTCCACCCAGTCCAAGGGGCGGGTGGCGTAATGCAACGAGTGTTTGTATACACTCCGATTTCAAAGATGGAACTCTTAGAAATGAAAAAATTAATTCCCTGTCATGACAAAGATCCAGCAGGGTTCCATAGAGAATTAAAAGACATGCTCCGTATGGGAGAATACACTTACCCAGATATCATTAAAATGTTAAAGGTCCTGTTACCCGCAGGGGTGTACGAAAAGTTAAAGGAAAAAGAATGGGAGGTGGGAGAGAAAAAGATCGATTGGACAGCTCTAGAAGCTGAAGACAAGGCGCGAGTACCAGGTACCGGTCTTGGAGATAAATGTAAAGAATTACCAGAATTATTGATTCAAGTTTTACCCAGATTATTGACAACTAGGAAAGAAGACTGGGATGCAATCTCAGCCTGTAAACAGAAACAAGATGAGGATATTAGTGATTTTTATTCTAGATTTGAGAAATGTTTCAGTATTAACAGTGGTCTCAAGACAAGTAGTGAGTCATACCCTCATCTTTTCGTTACCAAATTAGTCGAGAATTCAAGTCCACAAATTAAAAATCGAGTTTTGAAAGTCGAAAGCACCTGGCAAGCAAATACTCCGTCCCAGATGCTCCAGATGCTCCAGTATCACCAGAATAGAATCAGAGAAGAGCAAGAACACGAGAGAAAACGTATGAAAGACACGAAAATGAAAGTGCTAGTTGCACAATCTATTCCTCAAGACAGTCAGAAGAGGGGTCCGAATCAAGCCAGTCATCCTGCGGCTCCCGTTAAAGGGAACTGCAATTATTGTAAACAGCCAGGTCATTTTATAAACGAGTGTGCAGTTCTGAAACATAATATAGCTACTGGTAAGACTAAAGAAAGACCACGTCCACCTAGACAAGAACAAGTTTCACAGATTCCTCAGTCACAGAATGCACAACAGATAGTTACAGTACCGCAGCCTATTGCTGCAACACAGCACGTTACATCACAGATGTACCAGTATGCACAGTCTGAGTATCCAGAGTACCAGTCATATTCATGAAACAGCCTAGAGAGGGAGGTAGGCTTGCCTCTCATCGAGATACCTGTAGACCAAGAAGGTCCCTATGTTCATAGTCAAGTATTAGGGAAAGACAGAAAGTTCTTGATCGATACAGGGGCAAGTAGGACCACAATTAGTCACGCCGAAGTTCCAGGGGCTCCGCTCTCAGGCTCAAGAAATGTTTCCCTTGGATTTTCAGGAAAACCCATAGTTAATGAGATATCAAAGCCAGTTACTCTAGAAGTAGGTCCATTGTCCCGTACTACTGATCTGTTACTTACTAAGTCATGTCCAGAAAATCTATTAGGCATTAAGACACTGAAAGAATTAGGTGCAGTTATTTGCTGTTCCCCAGAGGGAATACGTCTGTTTCTACGTGACTTTAAGGGTCACTATGTGTTACGAGATTTTGATTCAAGATTGTCTAATGTTCCGCAGCATTTATGGGCGCAAGGTCCAACTGATGTAGGTTACATGCAAATCACACCCCATCGCGTGACTCTCAAACCAGGTGTAGTGTTACCCCGAATCAGACAGTACAGATTGCCACCTGAGGCTGTAGCAGCCTTATCCAGAATTATTGACGAGCTCATGGCTCAAGGAGTAGTTGTAGAAACTGACTCCAATGTATGCAATTCTCCGATCATTCCAGTCATGAAACGTACTGATCCAAATGCACCCCCAGTATATCGATTAGTGATTGATTTACGAGAGCTTAATAAATGTATTATTCCTCAGTATCCAGTTGTCCCAGATATTTCTTCCCTGTTAACAGCCATTGATTCCGAAGCCATGTTTTTCACTGTTATTGACCTCAAGAATGCATTTTTCAGTGTACCAATTCATCCAGACAGCCAGTTTCTTTTCGGATTCTGTTTAAATGGAAGGAGCTATATGTTTACACGCGCTCCTCAAGGTTTCACAGAAAGCCCTAGTATTTACAGTCAAGCACTCAAGAGACAACTAGACAATATTCACATGCCAACTGACACTGCCCTGCTCCAGTATGTCGATGATCTACTGATCACAGCCCGTTCTGAACGTGCTTGCGAGCGAGCATCACTTACAGTTCTGTATTTTCTAGCCGAGATGGGGCACAAAGTGTCACCTTCAAAGCTTCAATTCTGTGTCCAGCAAGTGGTATACTTAGGACACTTGCTGTCCAAGAGGGGTAGGCAGTTGACACCCGACCGTATCCAGTTAATAGCGAATCTTCCCCAGCCCAGAACCCAGAAGGAGGTACGTGCTTTTATCGGCCTTACTTCTTATTGTAGACAATGGATTCCCCAGTATGCATTTCTAGCCAAGCCATTGATACAGTTAACGACACAGGAGGCAGCCGTATCGACTGTCCTCCCTTGGACATCTGACCATACATTTAGTTTCAACGAGTTAAAGAAAGCCCTATGTCAAGCTCCAGTTCTAGCTACACCGAACTACAGTAAGCCTTTTACACTTTTCGTTACTGAACGCGAAGGTACAGCATTATCTGTTCTCACGCAAGATCAAGCAGGTCAATACAAGCCCTGTGCTTATTTTTCGAGCACATTAGATCCAGTCGCCCAGGCGTTGCCTGCGTGCCTCAAGTCAGTTGCAGCCACAGCACTAGCTATCAGACAAAGTGATTCCATAGTTTTAGGACATTCCCTGACAGTACAAGTTCCACATTCAGTAGAAGTTCTTTTAAACCGAACACAAACTCAGCACTTGACAATTGCACGTTTAACAGGTTATGAATTGACACTGTTCCAGCCACACATAGAAATTAGACGCTGCAACGTTCTGAATCCTGCTACACTGTTACCATCAGTTAGTTCAAATCCAGACCCACATGATTGTGTGGAAGTAGTTAACATTACGACTAAGCCAAGACAAGACCTGACAGATATTCCGTTATCAGATCCTGACCTGACACTTTATGTGGATGGTTCATGTATGAGAACTAGTACAGGAGAACTAGTAGCCGCGTATGCAGTGACTACTGACACTGAAGTTATTGAAACACACCGTATTGATACTCTGTCCGCTCAAGCAGCAGAGCTAGTCGCTCTGACACAAGCCTGTATACATGCCAAGAACCTGAAGGTTAATGTTTACACAGATTCACGTTACGCATTCGGAGTTGTACACGACTTCGGAGTGCTCTGGCAGGAGAGAGGTTTCATGACTTCTCATGGAACCAAGATTCAGCATGGTCTCCTTATTCAAGCCCTGTTAGATGCCATACATTTACCGACATCTATTGCTATCATGAAGTGCAAAGCACATACGAAAGTTATTGACATTATTTCCCAAGGTAATGATTTAGCAGACCGCACAGCCAAGCTTACAGCACAGACTCCAGACATTCCAGTAAACAAGACACATATTCCAGATCTGACTACATGCATGACAGTTAAGGACCCTACACAGGATGTCAGATATACAGTCACATGCTACTCCCGATGAAATCAAGAAATGGTCTGTACAAGGAGGGGTCCAGACAGATCAAGGATGGTTAACGAAGGGTAGAGCCACATGGTTTCTCCCCGATTCTATGGTTCAAGTCATTATCAATACCGCACATAGTCCAGCACATTTAGGAGAAAAAGCTATGTTAGACAGTATCCAGAACATTTGGTTCAACAAGCATTTACGAGCTGCAGCCAAGCAGAAAGTCCGTACCTGTATGATATGTTGTCAGTTTAATCCAGGTAAAAGTGTCCCGGTGGAACAAGGTGGTTTCCAGCCCCCTGACCACCCTTTTGAGGTCCTCCAGATGGATTATATTCAAATGGAGCGATGTCGAGGTTTCAAGTATGTCCTTGTAGTTGTATGTGCCTTGTCCAGATGGACAGAAGCATATCCAGTCCCAGATTACACAGCCGCGACCACTGCCAAGCAGTTGGTTCGTGAATTCTTCCCTAGATATGGACTCCCTAGAGTCGTATATTCTGACAACGGCCAGCCATTCTCATCCGAACTCATGAAACACGTTTCCCTTTTGTTAGGGTACCAGTGGAAGTTCCATTGTGTACGCCATCCAGAAGCAGCTGGACTAGTCGAGAGACATAATCAGACTCTGAAGATCCGTATAGCAAAAGTCTGTAAAGACAAGGGTGTGGACTGGTTAGTAGCTTTGCCAGTCGCTCTATTTTACATGCGTATGGTCGCACATTCCAGATCAGGTCTGTCCCCGTATGAGGTCGTTTTCGGCCGCCCCCCTAACATGTGGGGTACTCCTAGACCCCGAAGTATTACAGATGTTTCATGTAATATGCTGACAGATTACCTAGCTTCCTTGATGTCTGCCCTCAACTCATGTCGTTCACAGGTTGCTGCCGCATTTCCAGACAATACCGAGGTGGCACCGCACGAGATCGTTCCAGGTTCCTTGGTGATGATCAGAAATTTTGACAGATCAAGTCCGCTGGAACCACGTTGGAAGGAGCCACGTCAGGTCCTCTTGACCACCCGAACTGCCGTCAAGTTGGAAGGCAGGAAGGGGTGGGTACACCTTTCTCATGTAAAACTTTTCAAAGGACCGAAGCCCGTCTTCAAAAACATTTCCAAGAACATTTCCCAGGATTCAAAGGATTGCCAGAACATTGTTTTAAAGGACTGTCCCGCACCGAACATTATTACAACCCCTCCCTTGTTAGAGAAAACTCCGCAACAGGAGTATAAGTTAAAGCTCAGGTCTAATAAGTCAGCCAGTTTGATTGTATAAGTCCTCCCCTAGGTGAAACGGTTAAATTGTTTCTGACATGTATAAAATAGGCCCCCATAGTGAGAGAGTCAGTCGAAGTTCACTTCAATGTATCGTTTTTCTGAGTTTCGTCTTATTTCTCAGCATAATGATTTCCTGCACCAGCTATGCTTTCTATCTGTGTTTTTCAGTTCCTCATGTAAATATGTCTGCTCATGCTACAGTAGAGCACACGTTTAGTGATCTGCCTCCTCACGAATATTCATACCGCCTCGCAATGCGTAATAACACATTCATCCGTATGTTACATTATTCACACCAGACCAGCAATACCACTAATTGTTGGGTGTGTGGTCGACTCCCCCCTTTCCAGACACCGAAGGGAGTTCTGCCACTGTTTCCTTATCCATTCTCACACAATGGTTCGTGTGGAGCATGGTCCACGTTAACGTCATCCTCAACAGATATGTCTTTTCTTAACAGTACATGTTTCCCAGACAAGCAAGGTTTCCCCCACAGAACAGGTTTAGATCTAGAAAACGAAGTATATAATATAGGAAATTATTCGTCGAATTTCATGGTCCTGAATGTTCAGTCTGATACTACTCCAGACTCACCCGCTATTTCAGTACTACCAGTCAAAGGCGAATTATGTGTCCGTAGTTATGGTTCTGTACATATAGGTCATAGTGAATGTACTACTGTTATCCAGTATAGTGACAGTAGGAAATCTATTTTTAAAGCTTCACGTCATTCTTATTTTATTTGTGGTCAAACTGCATATGTCCGTCTGCCCCTCGATTGGGAGGGAACATGTTACATTGCTTTCCTACTGCCACCTGTTTTTCTAGCCCCACCTGACTATCATAGGAATTCTTTCTTAGTACACACTAGACACAAGAGAAATCTCCCGATTATCGATTATACTGAAACCGCCGCAGAGCAATTCATTGATATAGATAAAGGTGTTTTCCCTTATTTAGGTACAGTTGTAAATAGTAAGCTAATTCGTAGGTTAACCAGAACCCTCGAAGCAGTAGTAGATGAGACTGCCTCTGCTCTAGGTAACTTAACTGAAGAGCAATCCTTTATGAGAATTGTCGTTTTACAGAATCGTCTCGTCCTTGACGTCATACTGGCCGATAGGGGCGGGGCCTGTAGAATTCTCGGATCCAGTTGTTGCATTTTCATTCCAAATAACGCGCCGTCTGTTTATTCAGCTATAACCAGACTCCATAAAATTGCCCATCTGTTACATCAAGATCCAGGCACCTGGACATGGTCCGGTTGGTTCTGGAATATAATTTCCGAATGGGGATGGAAAGTCCTGTCCTTCCTAGGTATTGCAGTAGCGATCATATTTAGCTGCTGCCTCTGTATACAATGTGGCCCTGCGATTTGCAGTATGTGTGCTACCTCTTGTATTCCCAGTCCCAAGCCCCGTTCTAAATCCCGTTCCAAGACAATTCGAGACGAGCAAATGGTACTGTATGAAATGATAGACGGTATCATGAATATTGATGTTTCCTGATGGAAACGTAGTGACAAGGAGGGAATGTGGAAAAGTAAATTTTGCCATGTTCTGTGTCCCTACGCCTCATCCATCATATGTTATGTGTGCATGATCAATATGCATATGTTATTCCCCATTTCTGATTAAAGACGCAATTACAGTTGTGTCCACCTCTAGTATGCTAGTTTCCAGTCCTCGTGAATACTACGAATATCAGGCCTATGTAAGTAATGTTGCCACGTTTCTCAGTGTGCACGTTATTCCATTATAAAGTCCCCGTTTCTAGGCCTCAAAAGGGCCCGGACCACAGATTCAGCTCCTGTCTCCTGAAAGCCTCGCTGAGGAGCGATACAGCCCCCACCTGTATCCTCGACCCTTCACTTACTTCCTGCCTCGCAGTGCCCGGTGCCTGCCTCTGAGTCTGCCAAAAGTATGTTATAGTTCCTGCTATCAGTTCAGTCCTCCTCCTCTGCATTCCTAAGCTACTGAACTGCATCAATAGTTTCCGTCATTGTCTAGCCTACTCGGCTCCACGTTAGAGAAATACTGTATTTAATGGTCATTTAATATTCTTCACGCACTACATGTAGAATAATGCATGGTCCAGTCTTAGAATCAGGTTAGCCTCTCCCCTCATGACTTCTAGTTCATATCAACATGTTCCCTAAACATTAGATACCAGATAGGGTTTAGGTACATGTCGCTCCGACCCTCCAGACTCTAGTCTCTGCTCCTAGCACAGAGTTCGTAGCCCCCAGCTTCTCCTAGTAACACGTCATTGCCAGTTTTCGCGCACCATTAGGTTAGAGGTCCCGGCTCCTTAGGTAGCCCCCTCCTATGTTTCCGCCCATTCATGACATATTCTGTTACGTTCACATCACATGTCTATGTATACTCCCAGTTACACCTCTTTTTACTGTTATCTCTCGCGACTGTTACGCGTCACGCCTTCTGCTCCACCCACTGTTACGCCTACTGCAATGTAATGCTATGTGTTCGCGCTATGTATATATATCAATGTTATGTTATTAAATGTTAGCGCGCTCATCCCAGACCTAGCCCCAGCAGCTGCTGGGCCTCTTTTTCCCCTGCTGGGTCCCAGTTGTCCTGCTGGGCCCTGTCATTCTGTTCCTATGCAGGTTGTCCTGATCCTGTCCCTTATGCTGTAATAAACCTGCAGAAACTCCTACTACCTCGAATCTTGACTCTTATTTATTGAGCTATCTGTTATTCATTCATTCATCCAAAAATAGGGTATTATTTATTTATTTACCACAGATCGGTACCCTCAGTATAAAAACTCCTAATGCTTCGATTAGCCGCTACCTCCCTCCGAACCAATTGATATGTCCTATGGTAATCAGGTGGGGCAATATAAACTGGAGGGTAGAGGAATGAGAGGTAGCAACGCCCTGGCCATCCCCTTGGGAGCCAAGTATACGCGTTCTCACCACACACAAAATATACATCGGGGGGAGTAATCATAGGAGGAGTATTATATACCTGCAGAGTGTAAGTGTAATTACATTTACTCTTCCCTACCTTAACATGACCTCGTCCCTGTTTACAAAAGGGGGAGGTAGTATTAATAATAGGGATCGGCAAGGCTTTGTCATTGGTGACATTTCGTTCTTTAAAATGCTGAAAATACATGGTGTAGTTAAAAAGTTCAAAATCCTGCATTTCCTCTTGTAACCAGGTCACATTTTTATAATCAGTATATACATTCATGCAAGCATTAGGATCCAGGGATCCCTCTCCTCCATTTCCCTCGGCATCAAATCCTTGATGCTGTTCTATATACTTCAAATTGGCCTCATAATCCCTTTCAGTATATATATCTTAGGTTCAGCTACATAATGGGAATACATCAATGACAGTAATTGAAACCAGGCTTCACAGCTAGCTATGTAAGATAACGGTAGGGAAATGAATAATTCATGCTGGTGCATTACTGAGGGAAGTAACCCACAAACCCAACAATTTGTTTTGTTCATGGTACTATGGGTCTGATGTAACATTTCAATAAAAGCATTTTTCACATAAGTTTCTCTATGTCGAGCCTTATGAGGGGGTAAAGAATAAAAGGTGTTCCTCCGGGGCAGCAGTAGTTTCTGTACAGGGTGCTGAAATTCTAAATATGCAAATACACACATCAAAATCACTGATTATAACAATAAAAGCAACAAATGTCACCTTCACTCTGGTGGGCCATCCGGAAAACAAATGCATAGTATCAACGTATCTTCGAGGGGCAAGTGGTCGTTCATCCTCCATTGCAAATCGACAAAAGGAAACATGCGCTCTATAAGTCCAAATCTAACTCGGTTTGTCTCTATAAGTCCAAAACTAACTTTGTATCCACAAAGCACGTACACCAACAGAGGGCTCTTCTTCCCACTAAGGGGTCTTCTCCCTGTGTCCATTAGAGTCTCACAGGTTGACTCCTATCGTTCATCAAAAACAAAAAGAACCAACTTGTATATTCCAGTAGTACAACCGCGGCCCTCAACTCAGTCTTTCTTTCTGAACAGAGCGATTTAACACAATGCCCTTAGTTCTCAGCGGTTTCAGTCCAGTGTCTCGCTCAGGACCACAGTAGCTCTATCCGATATTCCTCAACTCGGATCTCGGTCTAGCTCCTACCATTGGGAGCTGGGGTACCGCGCTGTTTTCGGGGCCGCAGGTCGTATTTACAACGGCCAGGTTGCTCCTGGTCAGAAAACAATTCTGCTGCAAGGGTATCCAATGCATTCGAAACCTGTGGTGCCCTGAGAACAACAGCCTCTGCTGGTCGAGCTGTCGCACTTTCCACGGTGGGCAACACCTCACTTGGTTGCCCTATTTCTTGAGCATCCGAAAAGGGCACAAAACTTTGATTCAGCTCTCCTTCCTGACTCGGAATTCCTTCTCGATTCCTGAGATCAAATGGCAGGGGGAGACGTTTCAAATGACTCCCATGGATCCAGTGCTTTCTTCCATGCACCTTCACCGCCGTTCTGGTCACCAAGACGATTTGATAAGGCTCGGACCACCTCGGTTCCAGGCTTGATTTCCGTTGAAAATTCCTCACCATCACCCACTGGCCGGGCTCCAAGCGGTGTCCAGGACCCTCTGGTAGCGGCTGCAGTGTGTCCGATACCCGTTGATGAATGGAATGCAGATCTTTAGTTAAAGCGTACAAATAATCTGTTATCAATGGGTAATCAATATCCCTAAAGGATCGGGGTCTGGGGACTCCCCACACATTAGCAGGCCGACCAAAGATCACTTCATAAGGAGACAATCCAGTTCTAGTATGACGGGTTGTTCTTAGGGACAGTAAGGCCAATGGGAGGGCATCAGGCCACTTTAGTCCAGTACTTTCACAGATATTTGCCATTTTCAGTTTTAACGTTCCATTATATTTTTCAACCAGTCCAGCCGACTGAGGATGCCTAGTGGCGTGGAACTTTTGCTTGATCTGCAGCCCTTCACACACACTCTGGACAATACCAGGTCAGATACTCCTTATTCAAAGCTTTTGCAGTGGCAACTGCAGTGGCTTCATTGGTGGGGTAGGCTTCAACCCATTTACTAAAAGCGCATACCACCAATACGTACTTTAAATTATTCACTCTTTCCATCTGTATATAATCAATTTGTATCGCCTCAAAGGGCAAGGATGGCGGGGCAAAGCTTCCACTCAAAACGGATTCTCTACCTCCTGGATTATAACACAAACACACCAGACAGTATTTCACTATGTGTGTTGCAGTTTTGGAAATATTTGGGTTGTTCCATACTGGGTCTAACTCAGCGCAAATACCTTTCGCGCCTATGTGGGCCGGGCCATGGGCCAGTGTCACTACAGCAGACACCAGTGCATTGGGCAGTAACCATCGCTGTTTCTCAGAAAGATCTATCCAACAATCATTCTTATCTAATTTTCCTACTTCCTGTTCCCATCTCTGTACTTCATCTAGCGTGGCTTCTTTCTGTAATTCTTTCACACTTTCAATAGTAATATCAAACAAAGATGTTTCTGCTACCCATCGAGCCGATGTACTAGGGAACATAGGATTCGTTCTAGTCTGGGCCGTTTCTTTTGCTATTGTATCAGCAAAAGCATTTCCCTTTCCAGTGGAATCAGCAACTTTCTTATGAGCGCTACACTTAATGATGGCCACTTTTTCTGGAAACGTTAAGGCAAATAACAATTGATCAATCAAAGGACCATGCTGAATTTTCTGACCATGTGTAGTAAAGAAACCCCTTTCGCTCCACAGACTCCCAAAGCTATGGGCCACGCCAAAGGCATACTGGCTGTCTGTAAAAATGTTCACCCTTAATCCTTCACTCAACTCGCATGCTCTTAACAAGGCTATTAGTTCAGCTGCCTGAACCGAGTGGTGAGCAATCCTTGCTGTTTCTACCACAGTCATTAGTGTCGTGATTGCGTAGGCAGCTGTCGCAGTGCCATCTGGTAACTTAAAACAAGAGCCATCCACATACAACTCTCCTTGGGGGTCAGTTAAAGGGGTGTCAGAGAGATCTACGCGCCCCTTCGTTTCCTCTTCAGTTCTAAATATGCAGTCATGGACATCGTCCTTTACATCATTTGAGGGAAGGGGTAGTAATGTGGCTGGGTTGAAAGTGGCACACCTTTTGATCGTAATATGGGGTGCAAACAGAGTCAACTCATATCCTGTTAATCTAGCACTCGTAAGGTGCTGGGCCTTAGTTCTATTCAAAAGAATATCCACAGCATGCGGTACCACGACTGAGATCCGTATTCAGGACTATCCCCTCTGATTGCCGGATGGCCATCGCTACAGCAGCAGTGGCCCTCAGGCAACTCGGGAGGGCTCGAGCAACAGTATCCAAGACTGATGAAAAGAAAGCATAGGGTCTCTGCTTTCCGCCAAAACACTGTCAATACTGAAAGTGAGCAACCGTCCACCTCGTGGACATAAAGTGAAAAAGGCTTCCGGTAATCTGGAGTACCTAAGACAGGTGCAGAACAAAGAGCAGATTTCAAAGAGTCAAAGGCTTCGTGACATTCATCCGTCCAGGGTAGGGGTTCATGCACATCTTTGGTGGTCAAATACAACAAGGGTTTAGAGAGGAGTGAATAGTTAGGAATCCACTGGAGACAGTAAGAGGTTATGCCAAGAAAAGCACGAACATCACGTTGAGTACGAGGAACAGACATGTTAGTAATTACAGATATTCGCTCGGGGGTCAATCGCCTCCCCGCTTTCGACAGTAAGTGGCCGAGGTAGGTCACTTCCTGTCGACAATACTGAAATTTAGAAAGGGACACTTTATTCCCTTTGTGAGCCAAATGATGCAGCAATTTAACTGTGGCCTCCTTACAACCTTCTTCCGTATCGGAGGCCACTAGGATATCATCCACATACTGGATGATGGAATTTCCTGGGGGCAAACTTAATTCATCGAGTACAGTCTTTAAAGCTTGGCTATAAATGCTAGGACTCTCTGTATAGCCTTGGGGTGCACTTGTAAATCTAAAGCTTCGGCCAGCTAATGAGAATCCGAAGACATGTCTGCTATCAGGATGAATTGGAATGCTAAAGAATGCGTTCTTCAAATCTATTACAGAGAAATACTGAGCCGTAGGGGGAATCATTGTTAAAATTGCAGTAATGTCAGGCACCACCGGATATTGCGGGACTACAATTTTGTTTACCTCTCTAAGGTCAATCACAAAACGATATGTATCTTTATAATCCAGGGCACCATCAATTGGTGTTTTCTTCAAGATCGGCAAAATCAGACTATTACAGACATTGGCAGCTGTTTCTTCTACCACCCCCCTTTTAATGAGGTCACGAATAATGAGCAGCAAGGCCTGTTCACCTTCTGGTGAAATTTTATACTGCGGAATGCAAGGCAGCTGGGCATTAGGTTTCAAGGTTATTGACACGGGAGCTATTCTTAACAAGCCAACATCAGTGTCTCCCGTGGCCCATAGTGTAGAAGGGACAGTAGAAAATTCAGGAGGGAGGTTTCACATTCTTTGCAAAATACTGGGTTGCATTTAAAGGGGGTTTTTGCATTGTTAAATAGACACCATCAGGGGAACAATAAATATGCGCATGTAATCTTGTAAAGATGTCTAGTCCTAAAAGATTTTCTCCACAATTGGAGGTCAAAAGAAAAGGTGATTGTATAGAAATGGGACCCACAGTAAAAGGCAGAGGCTTAGATACGGGGCTTACCACAGGTATTCCAGAGAATCCCACCGAGACATTATTTTGGCCAGACAGAGCAGCCCCTGGGACCAACGTATGGGCAACCGAACTATTCATTGCCCCGGTATCCAATGGAAATTTTCCTGACGCTCCCAATAGTTCTCTTTAACATAAGGTCCCTCTAGGTCGACTGGTACTGTAATGTGGCCCCCGCTCTGTCCTTGGCTATCTCATGCATAATCTTGTCCATCATACCCACCCATCCCCGTAAGTCTCATTGTAATACTGTTGATTCTGGGGATTGTCTAAATAATTCTTCCGAGAATCCTCATGTTGCATTTCTTCTCTTCGCATACTATTCTGGTCTATATTTCCTCGACCTCTTCCTCGTCCTCTAATAGGACCATTCCTGGCTAGCAACAGAGGGCAATCTGCCCTCCAATGCCCTTCCTGTTTGCAATATGAACATTGATTTATACCAATGTTTGGGGGACCTCCTCTACCCCTCCCAGTCATTGCACCCCTCTGAAATGAGCCTCGTACTCCCCGTCCTGTATTCTGTCCTCTACTAACTTGTTGCAACAAAACTCTAGTCTTTAAATCCTAAATCTTATTTTCTGACTTTTCTTTGCTCTCATTTTCTCGATGTTCATAATATTGAGCCATACTATGAATTACTGACGGGGCAGCCGTAGTCCGTGTGCTCTCGGCTGCTTGGAGACGGGACATAACTTCGGGGAGCAAGTTTGTAACAAACCTTTTCACAAACAACCGTATCCCACCTTCCGTGGATAGGTCCTGCCCACTAAAGACAATGAAAACTTTCTCAAATCTGGTAAAGAAATCTGACACACTTTCATCCTTCTTCTGTTTACAGGCCGTCAATTTGTCCGAATCAACTTTTCTAGAAGGGAGGAGAGTTTTCATATACGTAATGATTTTATCTGGTACTGCTAGTACCTCGTCCCTAGGTTTCTTGTCCCAAGCTTTTAATTGGTCCCATGTCCCTCCTAATTCGGGAACATGGTCCGTGTCATGTATTTGTCTCCAGATGTCTACCGGGATCAAAAGACCAAAAATAGCTCAATATCGGGTATTGTCATAATAGTAGAATTGGCGGCCTCGGGTAATTCTTTATAGTAGGCAGTGGGATTCTTACGGGGGTCGGGGAGCTGAGCTTTTAGAGTGAGAACCTCGCTTAGTTTCCAAGGGGTATAAACCCATTGTTCCTGAAGCCTAGCATCCACACGAGCCCTAGTTATCACGTTATTGGCATCTTATTTCTGGTATTTCAGGATAAAAGAGGGGGTGCACCTCTCTCATGGGGTGCTGTGCTCCCCAATCAGCACACTTTCGGTGCATGCGTTCACGATAATGTACCAGAGTTTCTACATTCTGATATACCTCCTCAAACTGTAATTGGAATTTATGGGCTCGATCTTTTATATCACGCAGTATCGGAGGAGGAAATCCTTCCTCAAAACACTGTTCCCATAGTGAAATCAATCGAAACGCCATATTTTCCAAAGCCAGTTGCTGTGCAACCGGTTCAAAATCTTTCATGGTACTCCAAATGTCTTCCAAAGTATAAATAGCATTTCGCATCCACTGGGATGCCTGAATTACTATAGCTTTTTTTCTTCCACACCCATCAGCGACCTCGTATATACTCGCTGATCGCTTGGGTCAGACCGGAGGCGCTTGGGCGTGGTATCCAGGCAAGCCGTATATCGGGGATCTATAGCGGTCTGAATTGGAGGGGAGAGAAATACAGGGTACAAAGAGGAAGGAACAGCCGCGTCCGGCTGTAAGGATATCAAGGGTAAGGTAGTCTGTCGGAGAGTGGGAGGGGGGAGTAACGCACTCCGTACTAACCAGTCAGCAGGGGCTGTGGCAACCGTTCCCGCCGGCGCTCTAACAGCCGACGCTGCTCCAGATTGATCCGCCCTTACCAAAGGTACGGCGGGATATAAGCCCTGAGGGGCATAAGGAAGAGGTGGTCTGGCTTCTAATAAATCCTCTAATTCGTCTCCAGTATCAGGTCGGGCTACATAACTTTTGTCCGTTTCTAAACGGAACTGCCTATCCATTTGTACAATATTTTCCTCCACCTTTGCTTTATCATAAGCTACAGCTTTCTGCGTAACCGTCTGTCCTGATTTGAGATTTCCTAATTTCTCTTCCCTTAACTGTTGTCGTTTTGCCTCCTTCAACCATAGGTTCAAAGAGTCAAACATCAACTGGCGGCTTTTCTTCATAAAAAGCTTATTCTGGATATAATTAATCTTTTTCTCATCAAATGACCCCGTTAGAGGCCATTGCAAATCAGAATTGTCTTAAGTATAATTGTGCCAGAGAGTATTAAATAAAATCGGTTGGAGACAGTGTTTCACATACATATCGAAACTGGGGCTGCCTTCGGGAGGGGCAGGCTGTTTTTCTCCCAACCTTGCACTTCGCCAACAGCAGCACCCAAAACATATTTTACTAAAACAAGGCATTTCAATAATATGTACTCAAATCCACTCACATACTTCAAAAGCCATTCACTATCTGACGCGTCCTTCTCACCACTCACACTCTCATATTTCTTCCACAATAAAGTGCTGTGAAGAGTCACAAGGCCGTTACTAGTTTCATGCAAATTACGTCTTCAAAATACGAACAGAGCCCGTCGACTCCTGTTCGGGGAATCGATTCAAAAGAATTCCAGACCAACAAAATTCAACCAAAAAGAAGGAACAGTCACCAGACTGTGCTGAGATCACCTGATAGGCGAACCACGAACCCTCTTACAGGCCATCCCATGGTCCTGTTCTGGTTGGGCCGGGCATCTGGGCACGTAGCTCCAGAACCCTAGCTTACCCAGTTGCTCCCAGGGCTTTCCTGAAGAGGATTCGGCCGAGCGAGTAATTCCTTACTCCGCTAAGGCACAAGGTGTAGTCTCAAATTTTCACCAAACAAGTCCGTGAGGTATCCACCCGCGCAGCCGCTTCGCCGCAACGGCATATCCCCAGATTCCCTCGTGGTCCGGCTTCCCCGGCCACCTTCAAAAGCAGTTAACCGCTACCAAAGAAACACTTCTTCCAAGTATTTCATATCCAATACAATCAAAATTCACTCACCTGGTGCACTCAGGTTGATTGCGAGTTCTCCACTGCCGACTCCTAAACAGACCGGCAGTCTGTTCTTTTTCTCTCTGGTTAAGCCCGTAGGACTCCGTCGTAGGGTCTTCAGCAGCTGGGAGGGATACTGGCTCGAGAGTGGAGATACTTGTTTTCGTACCACAAAATCAGGATCCTATTTCTGTCCACCCATTCGGCCAGAACTCCTCCTTTTCCCTCTAACTCCTGTTTACAGGAGGGGACGACCCTATTGCGGAGTCCCGGCGGAGTTGCCAACTGAAGGAACCAAAATATTATGCTAATGGACTATACTCACCAATAGCCCATATATCTTATCCATAAATAATAAGTCAGTCGGCAATGGAGAAGGTTCAATCGTTTATTCCATAATACAAACCCTGACAGGGGAGCCTCAGTCTGCACGACCCTCAGAGGTGCGCAGAGAAGACTGACTTCACACAAGTAATACAAGCATATATACGTTTCACACATAGCACGATGTCACCTTAGAAGGAAAGATACAGTTTGTCAAAGGGCCAACAGGAAGACCCATATAAAGGCACAATTGATTGCTAGTAGCTCGGCCTAAGCTATTCCGGGGGCAGGTCAGTAAGGTGCCTCCCTTTCTATCTGAAGCTCGAGGAGGACAAGAACAGGCTCTGCTAGAATGTGCGCATCCCACTAAAAGGGCAGGTGTGACCTTGAGTTTCCCTGAGCTACAAACTAACGAGTGGAGCAGACAGCTAAGTCTGCCATCATGGTTTCGTGCAGAAAGCCTAATCACGTGATTTCAGGGAAACAGTACTAGACACAGAGAAACTAAAGAACATGGCTCCGGTCACACCAATAGGCTTGAGCAAGCAGGGAGTGAATCGTTTCTAACCAGAATAATACAACGTGAATAATACAATGCTAACGTGTGGTTATAAGGTTATATTGTATATACTAGGCCAACAACATGTATCTATTGTATTCATATGCCATCACGACGGTATCGTCGACGTTGTAGTTACCATCGACGTGGTCATCGTCGACGCTCATGTCGTTGTCGACGATCTTGTCGTCGGCGGTCCCGTCAACGATGTTGATGTAGCTGGGTTCGTCGATACTGTTATCGACAGTGAAAGTGTCGACGGCGTCTTAGCAACAGTCTTTATCTCCTGTTTCGTCGACGATGATGGTGTTTTCGTCGTCGACGTCATCTTCCTTGTCGACGTCAACGGTGTAGATCCTTTCACTTTCTCCTCAGAAGGTGTAGAGGAAGTCTTTTTGATGGCAAATTTGACCCTTGGAGGAGATTTTGAAGGTTCTGAGGCAGTTTCCTTCACCTGTTTTACCTCAGAAGCAGAACCCTTCTTCTCCTTCGATTTGCCTGAAGGAGATTTTGAGGGACTGCGCCCTGAAGACCCTGGAGTGGTCTTTTTTGGGGCCTTCTCAGGTCTCTCACCTGAGGTATGTGCCTGAGGAGATTTACTCCTTTTTTGAGATCTCCTAAACGAAGATGACTCCTCCTCACTCTCACTTGAGAGGATCTCTTTTCTGGCTTTAACCTTCTGGAGCCAAAGAAGTAATCTTCCCTCATGATCCCTAAAGGTTTTATTTGAAAAGGTTCGACATACCTTGCAATCCTTTGCCTGATGGTCTGGATAGAGGCAGTATATGCAGTCTTTGAGAGGGTCATCTGTATAAAGCCTTTTCTTAGAGCCGGTGGCACCCGCTCTAAATAATCCTTTCTTCTCTTGATCAGTCATGATAGAGGAATAAAGAATTTCAATAAGAAAAAACTAGAAAATGAGAGAACCTCAAATCCCAGTCAAAGTAAGATGAATTGAAGAGTTTGAGCAGAGCTCAAAGGAGACTCCCTAGCACAACGTGCGGTAGAAAATCTGAGGAGCAAAAGGTTCTCTCAGGAGGGTTCTAGAGGGTGAGGGGCTCTGATTGGTTCAGAGAAAAGTTTGGTCCCTTTTACATAACGAATGTAATGGGTTGCAAAAGGAAAATGGGCCTAGCTTTTTTTCAGTTTGCTTTACTACGAAGCATAGCTTGGTTATATACCGGAGACTCCCGTCTCGATGACTGCGAATGATTCAGGCATGTGAATCTATGAAAGCTCTAATACTGGAGTAATCTACATAGGGAGTAATATCATACCAAAACAAAAATGTATCCTCCAACATATGGAAGTGATCAAGAACAAAGATCGAAGTTATCCAGTTGCCAGACATTTTGAGAAATACTAGGATAGTCGGGTGATGAGACTTTGATGAACTTTAACTGTACAGCACAAATCCCTATAGATGTGAGATGAGGTGACCGATAGAGTTGAGAAAATTGGAGACCTGGTAAATTATAGAAATGGACAGAAAGGAATCACACAGTTTAAACGTGGATGAGGAATTTTACACTTGCTTAGGGTAATTTATATAGATTTAGTTAGGGGATTGACACCACTATTTTTTACACATATTTGTTTTTTCCCCACACAGTATGATTTACTACACAAAGTTTAATTGGTTTAGCAAGATATGAGGACAATAGAGTAGCACACAATTACGTTTAAAAAAAAATATTCATTAGTATTAATAAGCTGTGGTCTCTTAGGGTACAATGTTCACATACAAACCCACCTGAGCAAAATAACCATGATGTGATTATAATTTGCACACAAATGAATACTGAATACAGAAGGTTGATATGGAGCAACTGGAGATACTAAATATAATAATATAATGTGAATCCATATTTAGGAGTAATACGCTGGCGGTAGACCTATTAATCTTATATAGAATGTTGTATCAACTAGAATGATGTGAGTAAGTGAGTTCACAGCAGCAGGCTGTATGAACAAAAAGAACAAGTTACTTACCTTCGGTAACGCTTTTTTTGGTAGATACAATATCTGCCTGTGTATTCCACACCTTGTGAATATCCCCCTGCGTCAGCAGCATTCGGAAATGCTTTTTGTAGCTTTGCGCCGATGTGGAACGACGTCACAGAGGCACGGCATCGCGCGCGACTCCGCTGACGTCACAGACACCATAATAGGCCCACGCCGGCGTGATGACATCAGTTCCGCCCTTTTTTCCGTGCCTTCGAGGCACACGGACGGACCGATGCCAGCAGATATATACACAGTATACACAGTACACAAATGTCAAGATGACACACACAGTGTGAAGCAAATGCAGTAATGCAATTGAAATAAAACATCTCCTTGACAATAAAAACATTTACATTACAATAAACTCAGGTATAAAAGAGTGGACAACGGGGAGGCGGTTGGGTCAGTGAGGAATCCACAGGCAGATATCGTATCTACCAGAAAAAGCGTTACCAAAGGTAAGTAACTTGTTCTTCTGATAGATACATCTGCCAGTGGATTCCTCACCTTGTGAATAGAGTCCCACAGCAGTCCCCACTCCCGGAGGAGGGTGTCCACTCTCCTAAACCAGAAAATCCTGGAGCCCAGCGCGCGTAAAGTGGCCCTCCCTCCTCACTTTGGTATCCAAGCAGTAATGCTTCGTGAAAGTGTGGAGGGAGGCCCAAGTCGCCGCTCTACAAATGTCCTCAACAGGAACACCCCTAGACAAAGCAGAAGTTGATGACTTTGCTCTAGTAGAGTGAGCTCTTATACACTCTGGAGGGTCCTTACTCGCCAGGGCGTAGCAAATCTTAATGCAGAGGATAATCCACCTCGAGAGCGTGTGCTTGTGCACCGCCTTCCCCTTCTTGCAGCCAGCAAAACCAACAAACAGCTGGTCATCCAACCTAAACTCCCGTGTCCTGTCCAGGTAAAAGCTCACCGCCCTCTTAGGGTCCAAGCGGTGTAGTCTCTCCTCCTCCTTGGAAGGGTGAGGGGGAGGATAAAAGGTAGGGAGGGTAACGGACTGCCCCAGATGGAAAGGAGTTACCACTTTAGGCAGAAAAGCAGCCCTGGTCCTAAGAATCATTCTTTCAGAATGAATGGATAAAAATGGGGGCTTAGAACTAAGAGCTTGAAGCTCACTTACCCTGCTTGCCGAGGTAATTGCCACCAGAAAAATAGTCTTGAAAGACAAAAGTCTTAAGGGACATGTGTGTAAAGGTTCAAAACGAGAACCAATCAAGAACGTAAGAACAAGGTTCAAGTCCCATTGAGGCACAATAAAAGGTGTAGGAGGGAATTTATTGGCAAGGCCCTTAATGAAACGTAAAACAGGACACTTAAACAAAGAGGGCTGGTCTGGCAAACAAAGGAAAGCCGACAAGGCCGACAAATAACCTTTGATAGTTGCCACAGCAAAACCCTGCTGGGCAAATGAAAGAGCAAATTGTAGTATATTGGACAAACAAGCCCTTAAAGGGTCAACGGACACCAAGCAACAAATTTAGACCATCTATAAGAATAGATGGACTTGGTGGAGTGACGCCTGGCCGAAAAGGTGACATCCACCACATCGTGCGGGAGAGAAAAGGAAATCAGGTTGCTCCGCTCAATCTCCAGGCATGAAGGTGTAAGGTCTGGAGGTGGGGGTGTAGAACCTGCCCCTCCATCTGGGAGAGGAGATCTGCCCTGTGAGGGAGACGGAGCGGAGGGCACGAGGAGAGGTGGAGAAGATCTGTAAACCACACCCTTCTTGGTCAATCCGGGGCGGTCAATATGACTTGGGCCCGGTCTTGGCGAACCTTCCTCAGAACCCGAGGAATCAAAGGTATGGGAGGAAACGCGTAAAGGAGTTGTGAGTCCCAACTCAACTGAAACGCGTCCCCCAAGGCTCCCTGCATTGGAAACTGGAGGCTGCAGAATGACGGGCAGTGAGCATTCTCGCGAGTGGAGAACAGGTCCACCTGAGGAGTCCCCCACGTCCGGAAGACGTGACGAACTACCTCTGGATGAAGCCTCCACTCGTGGTCGGCCGAGAACTGCCGACTGAGACTGTCTGCACGTACGTTCAGAAACCCGGCCAGATTTGCCATTAGACAAATCTGATGGACCTCAACCCAGGACCAGAGACGCAGAGCCTCTCTGCAGAGACACTGCGACCCTACTCCTCCCTGCTTGTTGACATACCACATCACGGTGGTGTTGTCCGTCAGGACTTGAACCGACCGACCGTGAAGGAAAGGGAGGAAGGCCTTGAGTGCTAAACGTATGGCCCGCAATTCCAGAAAGTTGATGTGAAGCAACCTTTCCTCTGGAGACCAAAGACCCTTGACCTCCAGGTCCCCCAGATGAGCAGCCCACCCTAGAGTGGATGCATCCGTTACCACTGTGGCGACCGATGGAGGCAGCTGGAAAGGCTTTCTGTGAGAAGTTGGCCTGATGTGCAGTGTTCACTATTCTAGTGATCACTATATATCAGTCCAAACAACCCTTATTGATGATTGGTTGTAAGTCAACCTTATAGACCAGCTATCCTAGTAGCATGGATACGAGCAGTCTAAGGCTAAGACTCTAGAGGGCGTGTTAAGCCAGCTGTTTTACCATCACATTACCCCTTGAACACCCAGTGAAAGGACACCACACAAGTGTTATGAAAATAAACAATGTATTTATTAGAATCACAACAACCCTGTACTCTTTATGAGGACAGGGTGCTAAGCACACAACAAAACTCTTACGAAAATACTTAAGTTAGCACGGTATACACAAATGCCCGAGGGGCACGAAAAACCATATATTCTAAAAGTGGAATGCGAAATTACTAGCAGGTAAGTACAGTACTAATAGGCTTTGGAATCGCTAGGACTTGACTAGGGAATCGTTAGATTACTTCTAGGAGACCTAGGGGACTCGGGTGCAGAGTGTGCACTCTCACGCGGGATGCGGGACAAAGTCTATGGAGGCTAGTAAAGGCAAAGTTAGTGTTCACGGGCGAACCCGACCTGGTAGGAAGAAAACGACAGTGGATCCTGACCCTAGGATAGTGAGGCTATGCTGGGACACCGAAGTGCCGAAGTTACCTAGCCCAGGGGCTGCAGCTGCATAGGTCTGAAAAGACGTCGGGAATCCCGTTGCCGGACCAGGAGCCTGGAAGGAAGAAGTTGCTGGCAGGCGACCAGTGAAGAAAAGTTTGATGGATCCAAGCCTGGATCAAGGAAGATGACACCTGAAAGCAGAGGGGACCAAGTTCGTGACTACTAGCCAGTAGTCAGTGGGCACCAGGAGGGCACCGGATGGTAGTCACCTCGACTAGGTGAGTGGGCGACGCTGGCTCTGCAGATCTCACGGACCAGGAGGCGCTGTCGGCGACCAGGATGGAGAGGCGAGCTGTCCCACGATGGATGAAGCTGTCGGCGTTGAAGTCACCCAGGATTGGGCAACAAGCCTTGGCTAATTCAAGCCCACGCGGTGGACTCAAAATGGCGTCTTGAGTGGACCAGGAGGGTCCGGGGTGCTCCTCTTCTGGAAGGGAGCAAGGGCCAGTCTGGAGCAACCAGACCAGCAGCAGAAATGTCGTCGGGCGTCGTCAGGAAGGCCACAAGCCAGCGGGCTAGTAGCCAAACAACGCGGTGAGCAGCAAAAAGCAGAAGGGCCCCACTCAGATCGTGGAGATGCTGGGGGGCTGCACTTCGGTGCTGGAGCTGCTCAGAGTCGGGGCTTCTCGGACCCCAAAGCACTCACCAGGAATTTACTCGGCGGGCTTGCTGGAAAGAAGTCGTGCAGTCTTGCAGATGACCGGTCCCTTGAGGTCTCGTCGCACCCACGGTTCTCAGCTGGGCTGTAGAGGTGGGTAGAGGTCAGAGGTGCCAGGGAAGCCGGTTCTCGTCGAGCTGGGCAGTCGGATTCCGGAGGAAGGACTTGCAGCAGACCGCAGTGTTCTTAGATGGTGCCTGCGGATGCAGGGTGACTACTCCTTAGTCACAAGGGAGAAATCTTAGGAAGAAGTCTTGAGTTCCTTTCGCAGAAAGTAGTTTCAGGATTCAAAGATGATCTGATTTGGAAGGGGGCCAGTTCCTACCTTTATCCTGTAAAAGGGGGCTGGCACGCGACTAAGTCCTGCCCTAGGGGTGGGACTAGGAGGGGGGTGGTTACACCCACTTCCTTGGCGGGCTTTTCCCCAGCACAGGGTCTGGAGTGACCCTGGAACTGGTTCCAGCCAGCCTATGCACAGTGAGCACCGGGGTGCCACGTGCAGTCACCTTCCTCTAAAGCCCTGCCTACCTACAATACACAAAACCCTGTCTGGGACGGTGCTGGCACCGCCCCTGGCAGGAAACCCTTTGTCCTTATCTCCTGCTCTGGGAGGACTCCCAGCAGCAGGAGGGCAGACTTGTGTCTCGGTGGCAGCATCCATTTTGTGGATGCTAAGGCTCTGTCTGACTTTTAACCGGGTTATAGGTTACATGCATGTCGTGTCCCTCTAGAAGGGTGGAATGCTAACCCCGTCGCCAGAATTGGCGAGGGGTTAGTATTCCAATTCGTATGACACCTTACTCGACATGTTTTGATAAAGCGATACCAGAGTTGGCATATAACCGCGAGGATTATAATGCACTTAAGAGTATATGGTATGCGATATCATGGAAACGGCTAAGGGAGGGGCCCCGAAAGCCGCAGACAGGCTCAGCTCATGCCAGAGCACCATCTCACACGATTCCAAGCACTCTGCCTTCAGGATTGTTAAGGCCTGCCATAGGAGTGACTGATAGGAGATCTGTGTGTCCATTTTAGGGTTAGATATAGGTATACTATATCTAAAGCAAAGGGTGAGAACACCACCTTGCCCCAGCTGTCGTGCAGCCAGTTGTGTCAGTTTTAGTTAGTCAATCCAGGGGTGGCATAATACATGCTTCAGCCCCTGGGAGACTTCTGGGTGCACCTCAGCCCTGGGTACAGGGACTTGGAGAGGGCCCAGTGCCAATTCAGTACCTGAGTACAATTTGGATAGAGAGAACAGCTAGGCTGTGGGTCTGATTAGCAGGCCCACAGCCAGGAAGTCGTAAACCAGTGCAGCAAAAAGCAAAAATCTGGGTGATCATAGGATTGCAGACCCTACTCTCCTACATGACCCCCCCCCAAACTTTGGGACAATAAACTAACCTTGACCAGGTGAGTCTTCTTGCTCTAAGTGGAAATACCTGGAGAGCCCATCAGCATTGCTGTGATCAGTCCCAGGTCTATGCTCCACTGTAAAATCCATCCCCTGTAGGGAAATGGACCACCTAAGCAGTTTGGGGTTTTCACCCTTCATCTGATTTAGCCACAAGAGGGGCTTATGGTCTGTCTGAATGGTGAAGTGAGTGCCAAACAAGTAGGCCCTCAGCTTCTTCAGGGCCCAGACCACAGCAAAGGCCTCCCTCTCAATAGCTGACCAATTTTTCTCTCTGGGTGTCAACCTTCTACTAATGAAAGCAATAGGCTGATCATTACCATCAAAATTCAGTTGAGACAGAACAGCTCCCACACCCAACTCAGAAGCATCTGTTTGGACAATGAATGACTTGGAGTAATCTGGACTCTTGAGGATGGGTGCTGTGCACATGGCCTGTTTTAGGTCATTGAATGCTTTCTGACAGCTTGCTGTCCACTGAACATTCTTTGGCATCTTTTTGCTTGTCAGGTCATTAAGGGGGGTCACTATGGACCCATAATTTCTGACAAACTTCCTATAGTACCCAGTCAGGCCCAAGAAAGCTCGAACCTGAGTCTGGGTGATTGGAGGAGTCCAGTCCTTGATGGCCTGTATCTTACTCTCCAGTGGCTGAACCTGGCCTCCACCTACAAGGTGGCCCGGGTATACAACCTGTGTCTGCCCTATCTGGCACTTTGTGGCCTTGATAGTGAGGCCTGCCTTTTGCAGAGCCTCTAACACTTTCCTCAGGTGGACCAGGTGATCCTCCCAGGTGGAGCTAAAGACAGCAATATCGTCCAGATATGCTGCACAGAAGTCATCCAGCCCAGTGAGGACTTGATTCACCAACCTTTGGAAGGTGGCAGGTGCATTTTTCAGTCCAAAGGGCATCACCACAAATTGATAATGCCCTCCAGGGGTAGAAAATGCTGTCTTGGGTTTGGCTTCCTCAGCTAACCTGATTTGCCAATACCCAGCTGTCAAATCAAATGTGCTTAAGAAGTTGGCAGAAGCCAATCTATCTATAAGCTCATCTGCTCTTGGTATTGGGTGGGCATCAGTCTTAGTGACTGCATTGAGGCCTCTGTAGTCTACGCAAAACCTCATCTCTCTCTTACCACCCTGGGTGTGAGGCTTTGGCACTAGAACTACTGGGCTAGCCCAAGGGCTATCTGAGGGCTCAATGACTCCCAGTTCCAACATTTTCTGCACTTCAGTTTTGATGCAGTCTCTAACATGATCAGGCTGTCTGTAGATTTTACCCTTGACAGGCAGACTGTCTCCAGTGTCAACATCATGGGTACACCAATCAGTTTGGCTGGGTGTCAGAGAGAACATATGCCTGAAGGATTGCAGAACTTGCCTGCAATCCTGTTGCTGATGTTCAGTGAGGCTACCACAAAAGACAACACCATCAACTGACCCATCATCAGGATTCTGAGTGAGCAGGTCTGGGAGAGGGTCACTCTCTTCCTCCTGTCCCTCATCTGTGGCCATGAGCAAGCTCATGTCCTTCCTGTCAACATATGCCTTGAGCCTGTTAACATGGAGCACTCTGAGAGGGCTCCTGGGAGTTCCAAGGTCCACCAAGTAGGTAACCTCTCCCTTTTGCTCAATGATGGTGTGGGGCCCAGACCATTTGTCTTTCAGAGCTGCTGGGGCCACTGGCTCCAGCACCCACACCTTCTGTCCTGGCTGGTACACAGTCAGAACAGCCTTTTGGTCATGCCAAGCTTTTTGAAGTTCTTGGCTGGCCTCAAGGTTTTTGGATGCCTTTTCCATGTACTCAGCCATCCTGGAGCGGAGACCAAGTACATAGTCCACTATGTTGGTTGCAGGCTTTTTGAGAGGTCTCTCCCATCCTTCCTTCACCAAACACAGGGGTCCTCTTACAGGATGCCCATACAGAAGCTCAAAAGGGCTGTAGCCAACCCCCTTCTGTGGGACCTCTCTGTAAGCAAACAAGAGGCAGGGGATCAGGACATCCCATCTCCTCCTAAGAGGTTCAGGTAGTCCATGAATCATCCCTTTCAGGGTCCTGTTGAATCTCTCAACAAGCCCATTGCATTGTGGATGATAGGGTGTGGTGAACTTGTAGTTCACTCCACACTCTTTCCACATGGCAGTCAGATATCCTGACATGAAGTTTGTACCTCTGTCAGAAACGACCTCCTTAGGGAAACCCACTCTGGAGAACACTCCAACTAGGGCTCTTGCCACTACAGGGGCTGTAGTGGTCCTAAGGGGAATAGCTTCAGGATACCTGGCGGCATGGTCCACCACCACCAGTATAAACTTGTGCCCTGATGCTGTCTGGGGTTCCATTGGACCAACAATGTCAATCCCCACTCTTTCAAAGGGGACCCCCACCACAGGTAGTGGTATGAGGGGGGCCTTTGTTGTGCCACCTGACTTACCACTGGCTTGGCAAGTGACACAGGAGCGACAAAACTCCTTGGTATTCTCATTCATATGGGGCCAGTGAAAGTGTGAGACAAGCCTGTCCCAAGTCTTTGTCTGACCTAAATGACCTGCAAGGGGAATCTCATGGGCCAAGGTGAGAAGGAAACCTCTCAGAGACAAGGGGATGACCAGCCTCCTGGTTGCACCAGGCTTGGGGTCTCTTGACTCAGAGTACAGGAGTCCATCTTCCCAGTATACCCTGTGGGTACCTGTGGCATTCCCTGCAGCCTCAGCAGCAGCCTGCTGTCTGAGGGGTTCAAGGGAAGGGCAGCTCAACTGTTCCTTCCCCAGGTCTGCTCTGGAGGGTCCCCCTGAGCCCAGAAACTCAACTTGATCAAGTTCAAGCTCTTTAGGCTCAGTTTCCCTCAGCTCTTCCAGATCAGCCTCCTCAGAGACTTGATCCTCAACCTGGGGCAAGGGGGAAGGCAAAGCCTTACCCTTACTGCTCTTCTTCTTGGAAGGTGTCTGGTCCATAATTTCAGGATCCAGCACCTGTTCAGTGGGGCATCTTCTGGCCTGTGACCTAGTCACAGCAAGCACATGTGCTGGCAAGCCTAACATCTCCATGTGAGTCCTCTGCTCCACTTCTGACCATTGTGATGACTCCAAATCATTGCCCAACAAACAATCAACTGGGAGGTCTGAACTGACTACAACTTTCTTTTGTCCCTTCACTCCACCCCAGGAGAAAGCCACAATTGCCACACTATGACTAGTAGTGACATTGCTGGCATTGGTCACCAGGAAATCAGTACCTGGCATGATCTGTCCAGGGTCCACAAAGTTAGGTGTCACCATGGTGACACTGGCACAAGTGTCCCTATAGGCCTGAGCCATTTTGCCATTTATCAAAGGTGTCTGCCTGTATTTGCCCAAAGTATTGGGACTTATTTCAGGGGACATATCCATATCCCCTGTACAGACAAGGACAGCCTGAGTGAGTGTGCCAACTAAGTTGTCAGACCCCTCAGTACCCAAGGTTAACCCAACTAATGCCTTGGGAGGTACACTACCACTACTGACTGTACTAGGGGGTGCCGTTGCCTTAGGGGCTGTAGTGGCAGGAGTTTGTCCTCCTCTTTTGGTGCACTCACTAAACCAGTGAGATTTACTTTTACAGTACTGGCACCACCTTTTTGACTGGCCTTCTTGAGTCTTCTTCT
The DNA here is from genome assembly GCF_964261635.1 of Lissotriton helveticus. NCBI lineage: Eukaryota > Metazoa > Chordata > Amphibia > Caudata > Salamandridae > Lissotriton > Lissotriton helveticus. The sequence goes on from NC_136069.1 coordinate 48,800,128, forward strand.
TCTGGGAAGCCTGACCCCCACCCTCTTTGGTTTGTTGGGGACCTGGTGAAGACTTCTGGTCATTTTGCTCATTCTTAACATTACCCTTCTGGTCTGCTTTCTTCTGACCACCCTGGTTCTGGTTCTGGTTCTGCTTGATCCTTGTCCTGACCCATTTGTCTGCCTTCTTTCCCAATTCTTGGGGAGAGGTCAGATCTGAATCAACAAGGTGCTGGTGCAGCAACTGGTTCTGACAATTGTTTAAAATTTGTTCTCTCATCATTAGATTATACAATCCTGTGTAATCTGTAACCTTGCTACCCAGCAACCAGCCCTCCAAAGCCTTAGTGGCACAATCCACAAAATCAGACCAGTCCTGAGACTGAGTTTTCTGGGTGTCTCTGAACAGCAACCTGTACTGCTCAGTGGTTAAACCAAACCCATCAACCAGTGTATTCTTCAGGACCTGGTAATTGTTAGCATCCTCCACTCTTGTAGTGAGGAGCTTATCTCTACCTTTACCATCAAAGGAGAGCCACAGTATAGCTGCCCACTGACTCTGGGGAATGCCCTGCACAGTGCAGGCCCTCTCCAGAGCAGCCATCCATTTCTGGATATCATCCCCTTGCTTAAAGGGGGGCACTATTTTAGTCAGGTGTTTAGTATCTAAACCCTTCTCTCTATCTCTTGGGAGATTGCTGCCACCAGTGGGAGCTAACCCACTCATCTGCTGCTCTCTAGCAAAGGCAAGCTTCTCTTTGGCCAGGGCAAGTTCTTCCCTTTCAATCCTCAGTTCAGCTTGTCTCATTCTAGCTTCATGCTCTTTTCTCTGAGGGGAAGTAAATCTCCTCTGTGGAGGATTCCTTCTCCCCTGAGAAGAGGCATTAGAGTGCAGAGATCTATTGGAGTCCCTAGAAAGAGATCTATCTCTCCTAACTCCAAGGTTAGGCCCACTTCGGGTTAGTACTGGGGGTCCCCCAGATCCTAGCCCAAGTAAGTCTAAGTTGGCCCTGGTTAGCCTTCTGACTACCTCAAGACCTTTGTCTACCTCATCCCCAGAGAGTTCCTCTTGATCCTCCTCCTCAACTGCAGTAGCAATGTTGGGGAGGTCTGGATCCCCAGAGGTTCCCTCTAAGGCTGGCATGTTCTCATGTAACTGAGAAAGCTTTCTGGCATCATATGTCTCTAAGAGACCTATCAGAAAGGGAATGGTGGGGTTAGACCCCTGCTTCAGTTTTCTGGAGACACAGATCTGTCTCATCTCCTGGAAACTGAGAGCTGCATATCTTGAAGTGACCTGTGGAGGGTCAACACTGACCAGGGGAGTCTCTGTAGAATCTCCCTGGGTAGACATGCTTTTCTAGTGAGGTGTAAGTGGTGCACTTACCTACACTATATGTTTGCCTACTGATCCCTTGCTAGAGTTGTAGTTTAGGGTGTGCTAGGCCCTAGGAGCTACAACAGCTGGTTCAGTAGAACTCAGAGTATTCTAAGCTAAGTTATATGTACCTTTAGTACTTATGTGATCTTTCACAAGATATTCTTAGGGCATGTGTGGTAAAACAACAGCAAGCTCAAATCCCAACCGCTGCTCACCAATGTGAGAAGTTGGCCTGATGTGCAGTGTTCACTATTCTAGTGATCACTATATATCAGTCCAAACAACCCTTATTGATGATTGGTTGTAAGTCAACCTTATAGACCAGCTATCCTAGTAGCATGGATACGAGCAGTCTAAGGCTAAGACTCTAGAGGGCGTGTTAAGCCAGCTGTTTTACCATCACATTACCCCTTGAACACCCAGTGAAAGGACACCACACAAGTGTTATGAAAATAAACAATGTATTTATTAGAATCACAACAACCCTGTACTCTTTATGAGGACAGGGTGCTAAGCACACAACAAAAACTCTTATGAAAATACTTAAGTTAGCACGTTATACACAAATGCCCGAGGGGCACGAAAAACCATATATTCTAAAAGCGGAATGCGAAATTACTAGCAGGTAAGTACAGTACTAATAGGCTTTGGAATCGCTAGGACTTGACTAGGGAATCGTTAGATTACTTCTAGGAGACCTAGGGGACTCGGGTGCAGAGTGTGCACTCTCACGCGGGATGCGGGACAAAGTCTATGGAGGCTAGTAAAGGCAAAGTTAGTGTTCACGGGCGAACCCGACCTGGTAGGAAGAAAACGACAGTGGATCCTGACCCTAGGATAGTGAGGCTATGCTGGGACACCGAAGTGCCGAAGTTACCTAGCCCAGGGGCTGCAGCTGCATAGGACTGAAAAGACGTCGGGAATCCCGTTGCCGGACCAGGAGCCTGGAAGGAAGAAGTTGCTGGCAGGCGACCAGTGAAGAAAAGTTCGATGGATCCAAGCCTGGATCAAGGAAGATGACACCTGAAAGCAGAGGGGACCAAGTTCGTGACTACTAGCCAGTAGTCAGTGGGCACCAGGAGGGCACCGAATGGTAGTCACCTCGACTAGGTGAGTGGGCGACGCTGGCTCTGCAGATCTCACGGACCAGGAGGCGTTGTCGGCGACCAGGATGGAGAGGCGAGCTGTCCCACGATGGATGAAGCTGTCGGCGTTGAAGTCACCCAGGATTGGGCAACAAGCCTTGGCTAATTCAAGCCCACGCGGTGGACTCAAAATGGCGTCTTGAGTGGACCAGGAGGGTCCGGGGTGCTCCTCTTCTGGAAGGGAGCAAGGGCCAGTCTGGAGCAACCAGACCAGCAGCAGAAATGTCGTCGGGCGTCGTCAGGAAGGCCACAAGCCAGCGGGCTAGTAGCCAAACAACGCGGTGAGCAGCAAAAAGCAGAAGGGCCCCACGCAGATCGTGGAGATGCTGGGGGGCTGCACTTCGGTGCTGGAGCTGCTCAGAGTCGGGGCTTCTCGGACCCCAAAGCACTCACCAGGAATTTACTCGGCGGGCTTGCTGGAAAGAAGTCGTGCAGTCTTGCAGATGACCGGTCCCTTGAGGTCTCGTCGCACCCACGGTTCTCAGCTGGGCTGTAGAGGTGGGTAGAGGTCAGAGGTGCCAGGGAAGCCGGTTCTCGTCGAGCTGGGCAGTCGGATTCCGGAGGAAGGACTTGCAGCAGACCGCAGTGTTCTTAGATGGTGCCTGCGGATGCAGGGTGACTACTCCTTAGTCACAAGGGAGAAATCTTAGGAAGAAGTCTTGAGTTCCTTTCGCAGAAAGTAGTTTCAGGATTCAAAGATGATCTGATTTGGAAGGGGGCCAGTTCCTACCTTTATCCTGTAAAAGGGGGCTGGCACGCGACTAAGTCCTGCCCTAGGGGTGGGACTAGGAGGGGGGTGGTTACACCCACTTCCTTGGCGGGCTTTTCCCCAGCACAGGGTCTGGAGTGACCCTGGAACTGGTTCCAACCAGCCTATGCACAGTGAGCACCGGGGTGCCACGTGCAGTCACCTTCCTCTAAAGCCCTGCCTACCTACAATACACAAAACCCTGTCTGGGATGGTGCTGGCACCGCCCCTGGCAGGAAACCCTTTGTCCTTATCTCCTGCTCTGGGAGGACTCCCAGCAGCAGGAGGGCAGACTTGTGTCTCGGTGGCAGCATCCATTTTGTGGATGCTAAGGCTCTGTCTGACTTTTAACCGGGTTATAGGTTACATGCATGTCGTGTCCCTCTAGAAGGGTGGAATGCTAACCCCGTCGCCAGAATTGGCGAGGGGTTAGTATTCCAATTCGTATGACACCTTACTCGACATGTTTTGATAAAGCGATACCAGAGTTGGCATTTAACCGCGAGGATTATAATGCACTTAAGAGTATATGGTATGCGATATCATGGAAACGGCTAAGGGAGGGGTCCCGAAAGCCGCAGACAGGCTCAGCTCATGCCAGAGCACCATCTCACACGATTCCAAGCACTCTGCCTTCAGGATTGTTAAGGCCTGCCATAGGAGTGACTGATAGGAGATCTGTGTGTCCATTTTAGGGTTAGATATAGGTATACTATATCTAAAGCAAAGGGTGAGTACACCACCTTGCCCCAGCTGTCGTGCAGCCAGTTGTGTCAGTTTTAGTTAGTCAATCCAGGGGTGGCATAATACATGCTTCAGCCCCTGGGAGACTTCTGGGTGCACCTCAGCCCTGGGTACAGGGACTTGGAGAGGGCCCAGTGCCAATTCAGTACCTGAGTACAATTTGGATAGAGAGAACAGCTAGGCTGTGGGTCTGATTAGCAGGCCCACAGCCAGGAAGTCGTAAACCAGTGCAGCAAAAAGCAAAAATCTGGGTGATCATAGGATTGCAGACCCTACTCTCCTACACTTTCCTTGTGACAGATTGCCTTCCACGCTCCACCAAGACAGATCCGCTGCAGTTTCTCTCGAGATACTCACTGACTCCCTGAGATCTCCGTTGTGCTGATACCACTGCCTGCGGAGGCACCACTGGAGTGCCCTCATGTGCCAGCGTGCATGGTTGACCAACAGAAAGCAAGAAGCCATCAGACCGAGCAGGCAAAGGACCTTCAGGACTGGAACGACCGCTCCATTGAAAAATAAAGGAATCATTTCCTGTATGTCGCGAATCCTTTGAGGAGGAGGGAATGCACGACACACAGTAGTGTCCAGTACCGCACCTATGAACAGGTTGCGCTGGGAGGGCACCAGGTGAGATTTGGGTACATTTATCGAAAAACCCAACTTGAGCAACAACTGAGTTGTCTCTTGCAAATGACGGAGCACTATCTCTGGAGATTCCGCTTCGATCAGCAATCGTCCAGATACGGGAATACAGGAATCCCCGATCTTCTGAGATGCGCTGCCACCACAGCCATCACCTTGGTGAAGACTCGAGGCGCAGTATTAAGTCCAAACGGAAAGACCGTAAACTGGTAGTGCTGCGATCCAACTGTGAAATGGGGATACTTTCTGTGCGACTTCAGGATTGGGATATGAAAATACGCATCCTGCAAGTCGATCAACACCATCCAGTCTTCTTCCAGCAGCGCTTGAAGAACCTGAGCAAGAGTGAGCATCTTGAACTTCTCCTGCTTCAGATAAAAGTTCAATATCCTGAGATCCAGGATTGGACGGAGCCTGCCATCCTTCTTGGGGATCAGAAAATACCGGGAGTAGCATCCCTGACCCCTCTCCTGCTCCGGAACCACCTCTATCGCACCCTTTCCGAACAGAGCCAGGACTTCTTCCTGCAGAAGCAGCAGATGGTCCTCCAAACAATAACCCTGGCAAGGAAGGTAATTGGGGGGAAACTCCCGAAAAGTAAGAGCATACCCATTCTCCACGAGATTGAGAACCCAAAGATCTGATGTTATCAATTCCCAATCTCGTAGAAAATGGGTAAGCCGCCCCCCCCCCCCCAGGGCCCACATGATCCGGAATGGCGGATCTAGGGCTGCTTTGCTGCGGTGGTAGGGGACTGGGAAGGGGAAGAGGAGGAGGAGGAGGCTTGACGACCTCTAGAACGAGCTCTTTGTCTTCCCCTGTATGACTTGTACAGCGTGTTTTGCTGTTGTTGTGGCTGCTGCTGAGTTGTTTTATAGGAACGAAAGGAAGACCTGACAAATCCTCTGAGGCGCCTTCCAGTAGCACCTCTGGTCTGAAGACCCAAAGATTTTGCCGTGGCCCTGCTGTCCTTGAAACGTTCTAAGGCAGCGTCAGCCTTCTTGCCAAACAATCCTGAACCATCAAATGGCAAGTCCATAAGCGCAGACTGTACATCAACAGAGAACTCCGATGATTTTAGCCATGCAGCTCTTCTAGTGGCCACCGAAGAGCCCATGACTCTCGCCACCGAATCAGCCTTGTCCAGCCCACTCTGAATCACTTGCCTCGCAGCAGCTTGAGTGTCTGAAATTACCTCCTGAAAGTCCTTTCTATCCACCTCAGGAATTTAGCACCAACTGCTTCACGGAATCCATTAAGGCATGGATGTACCGCCCCATCAGACAAGTAGCGTTTGTAGACTTTAATGCCATACTAACTGAGACGACGACCTTCTTGGCAGCTTGATCTTGCTTCCTGGATTCTTTTTCCCCAGGAACCTGCGGAAAAGCACCCGCAGACTTCTTAGAATAGGCAGCCTGCACAACAAGGCTCTCAGGCAGAGGGTGAGTTGATAAAAAGTCCGGGTCACCAGGTGCAACCCTGTACCTCCTCGCAACAGCCCTTGAAACCGCAGGAGCTGTCAAAGGCTTCTTCCAAACTTCATAGATGGGTTCAGCTAATGCATCATTAAATGGCAGCATCAGCTCAATAACTGAAGAAGGCGAGTGAAGGACTTCAGTAAGAATATCAGATTTGTACTCAGCAGTGGGCAGAGTAATGTTCAACAAGCCTGCCGCCTTTTTAATCACAAGCAAAAACAACAATTGATGGACAGAATGCAGAATAATGTCATACATTCACCCCAGTACAGAGATCTGGGCCTAAATCCATCGTTGTTTTGCACTCCACACCACCCCAGGTCAGACATGGCCATATGCAAATCAGCCTTGACCCTGTGCCTCATGGGAACAGTCCAGCCCGAACTGCCAAGCCATGTCTTTCCTGGACCGGAGTCAAGCATCCAAGGACCGGTTTCTGGCTATCAGCCGTCATCAGCCTAGATCAACGTGATATGGCACCACATTGTTGGAAGGCACATCTGACACAGAAGCCAAATCCCACTCAGGAGAAAGTTCAAGTCCACTGGCCTCTCTTAGGTCATCAAAAAGATCATCAGAATCCTGTAACTCTCCTTCCTCCACGTCAGCATACTGATACTGTTCTTCCTCCAGTAGTCTCTGGGCTTCACGCCGTGACCTCATTTTCAGAAACGAAGTAGACTGATCTGGAACCGAATCCGCCGTGGTCGGAGCCAGCGTCGAACCGGAAGTCGGGCGAGGAATTTTCACCCGAGGTTGAACAGGATCCTGCAACGAAGGCATGGGCACCGGCGTCGATTGAACCGGCGTAGATGGAGTCGGCGGCGAAGGCCTCGGCGGCGCCGGAACACGCCACTGTGGTGCTAGACCCGGCATGAAAGGCATGAAGGGCGCAGGAGCATAAGCCTGGGGAACACCCAAGTTATATGCCATAGGACCCGTGGGACCAACATGTGCTCCAGAGGGGTACATTGCCCTGGAGTAAACCCCAAACATATCATTCAGGACCTGGGATGGATCCTGGCGTGGAGCCGGAAAGGCTGGATACGGGCCCCCAGGTTGCTCACGAGGAGGCGGAGTCGTCACAACGTCGATCTCCTCAGGCTGCGGTACTGGGGTAGACGAACCCGCAGGCACCGGAACCTCTACTTCACCAACCTCCTCAACCTCACCTTCATCCTCCTGACCAGAAGGATTAGATGGATCCGGAGAAGGGTTTGCCTGCTACTTCGGAGATCCTGGCGAATTATTATTATTATTATTATTATTATTAAGCGTTCTTATATAGCGCTCGATTACACGTAGGCATCTCGGCGCTTGCCTTGGGAACCCGTCCTGGCTTTTCCCTGTACTGGGCATCCCCAAGGTGAAAGCCAGGCATCCCGCCGCGGGGGGGCTGTAGTGAAGATTAAGCAAGCTAATGCCCAGAGCTGCAGAGTGTGAACCCGTGACTCGAGTAGGCACCGAAACGAGAATTATCGAGTCCGTGGATATTTGGGCTCAAGACCCTGCCACGTCGGGAATTGAACCCTGGTCCCGGGTCTGACCTCTGCTTCAGGGTCTGCCTCCTCTAACCAGTGAGCCACACTTCTCCATTTAGCACTCGAAGCCTCACCATCAGAGTCCTGCACCTCCAACGCCGAAGCCTCCACTTCCTTAGGAAGAAGCCTCACTTGTGACTTCGGCCTCGAACTCTAGTCCTTCACTGAGTGATGACGTGACTCATGGCTCCTCCTCTTATGCTTCTTCCTCGAGGACCTTGAAGCATGGGCTGATGACTACTACGAACGTGACCTCGATCGAGACCTCGACCGCCGAGACCGAGACTTCGAAGTCTTCTTATCTTTTTCATTCTTTAGCTTCGCCACACGGAGCTTCGTCTCCCTCTCTTAGGAGTCATCTTCTTGCAAGATGGGCAATCCTCTACATCATGGTCGGAGCTCAGGCACCAGACGCAGCATTCATGCGGGTCAGTTATAGACATAGTCTTGCCACATTCTCCGCAAGCCTTAAAACCAGTCTTCTTCGAAGTCATCTCGATAGAAGACAAAGATACAGTGAAAATAACACAGAGTAACAAGGTTACTATAAAGCTACTGCAAAATCCCAGAAACACCGTTAGCGTAGACGACGCGGAAAAAAGGGAACTGATGTCATCACGCCGGCGTGGGCCTAATATGGTGTCGGTGACGTCAGCGGAGTCGCGCGCTATGCCGTGCCTCTGTGACGTCGTTCCACGTCGGCGCAAAGCTACAAAAAGAATTTCCGAATGCTGCTGTCACAGGGGGATATTCACAAGGTGAGGAATCCACTGGCAGATGTATCTATCAGAATTCAAAACTACAATAATTTGGAAATGCTTAGAGTGCAATTTCTTTCCTTCAACAAGGAATTGTTCCACCCCTGCCAAGGTTAGCGCCAAGAGACCTGCAGGTGAACGTACACTTTAGAAATTCTCAATTAACGTAACATAACATTGTAGGACTAAATTCCAAATCTCCAGGTGGACTGAATATAGACCTCTATACACACCTATAGTCTACATATGTCTCTCAGAACATTAGTATGGCACAGTTAGTATTTGTAGTAGCATGGGTGATGGGTTAACTCAATACACACACGATTTGGGTAAGCATGAACAGCTGATCATGCAGTAGTATTGTAATAGACTGTAATTTAACCTCTGCAATGTAGTAATAAATGTGTGAAAGCAGGTTTATTCCTATTGTTGTTCTAAATAACAAGAATTATAGGATCAGATATTGTCACTGCCATGCCATTTCTACCAATTTCTAAATCCTTTCCCTATGAGGGTGTTGATATTACCATAATCTCTAGACAGCTCTCTAAGCTCTTACCAATGTCTCTCACATTCAGGGATTTTAATCTGTGATGGATCACTCAATTTTGATAATTTTTCAGGCCCAGATTTCATATAGATCCGTTAATCCAGACAGCTGCTTTTTTTTTTATTTATTTTTTTAAAGATAACGGTCACCTCAATTCACCCCTTTGCGATATGGAACATCTGGAATTAAATTAAAGGCATGCCATCGAAGCACTTCGCCATTCCTTAGCACCCATCTGCCCAACAACCTCCTTCCAATTACTTCTAAGTTTCTGGAATGTGTCTTGTATATTCTAGATATCTTCTCTGTGAGCGGTGCTACTATGATCTTTTGATCAAGAGGACTACATTCAGGGATGTTCTCTGCGTCAGTCAGGGATGGGAGCAGGGCGAGTTGTAAGGAGTGACAGAAATTAGTCCACAGTAATACAAACTACTCCTGTAAGGTTACTGATGTTTTAATTCTCAGTTGCCACATTTCCCAGCAGTGTAATTCAAAGGGAGTCCCATTCTGTAAATTCCTCAAGGCTTATCAACCCAGTAGCATCAATGCCACCCATAAGGGATTGTTTTGCAAAATAGAACCTCTCATTTGCAGGCCCACTATAGGGTTGAGCAGTTGTGCCCCCAACAAAACTATTCACTTGGAGGTCGACCCAAGGTAATTTATTTCAAAGTCTGGGAGTATACCATGTAGCCATTGGCCCCTGCGGTAGCCCATGAAGAAGGTCTGGCTAGAAGGATGATGTATCAAGGGAATACGAGGAGATCACTTAAAAATGACTTCAAATAAAGGGTATTTCTGATCTGTGTAATCAATATAATCTGCTTAAGGTGCTGACTTCACATTGGTAAACAAAGTTTACTCTGTCCAATAAGAAATCTCTGAAAGGGGATATCACCTTTCTATATCCTAATGCAAATGCAACTGTATTTTTGTAAAACTTTGTAATACAAGTACAAGATGTCAGTTTTTGCTTTAGCAATACAGATATGTAAAGGGAGGAGGTAGGAAGGGAATAAAAATCCATATGTGAAGTTGGGGGTCTGTGCTCTAAGTTGAGTACATCTCCTATTACCAATAATTATTACCAGCCCACCTCAAATGTTCATATGTACTGGTCTTAAACAAAAATGTTTACAGTGTTTATGATTTCGCCAAACAATCGACTTAAAATATCAGTAAAAATATGTTGTCAGGTTAGTGGTACTGTAGCTGAAGCAAGTGATGTTTCTTACACTGCTGTACCGTAGCAGTATTATATTTGTAGCGTTGCATCTATGTTGTTGTTTTGTATCACAATGGGTGTGCCTGTATTTGCTGCAAAGGATAAAGTAGAGGCTGCAAAGTCAGGAGTAAAGCAAGTGTCTCCAACAAGGACACAACACTCAATTCTACAACATGCGGACACTACAGACAATGAACATGGAGGCACAAACAGCGTGCACGGAGCAGCTATCCTTAGATAATCTTAGCAATGTCCATGATCAGCTGATGGCTTAGCCTGGTCCCACAAACACAAGCGAAATATGCTCAGCCTGAACGGTGCAATAAAGACTAACCCCTAAATAAACAAAAATTGGAGGACTGCTACTGTTTTGAGGCTAAAATCTGGAAGAAAGACTCTTGGGCAGAGACGGTCACTCTTGGTCAGTAAGGCGCTATAAACCATATTCTAGATTACCAACTATCGGTCTGTGTCAAATAACGAGCTGGTATGTATCATATTCTTGAATAATAGCATGCCCAGTAGAAACTAGTACAGATCACACAAAGGACGGCAGGCACAACCTACCATCTTTAGGGTGGTATCTCTCACTCGCCTGCACTCCACAAAATGTACAAGCACAGCAACACATATGCAGCAATGCAGCGTATGCAGCCTCTGCCATACACAGGCAATGTGAAAGTCTTTCCCATATAAGCCACACAACAATCCCCACCTTTGTCCCCTGTACACTAGTACTTCTATAAGCCAAAGGCCTCCATTCTTGAGTAGAGGGATAAATGTGGGCAATTACTTCCACCTATAATACAGATAGCTGAGAGTGGGAATTGCCTTTTCAGAGCTATGCAGGGTGGAACGGGGCATAACATACAGGGTTAATGTTTTGTCTACATTTCACCATGTTCCCATCAATTTTAACAAGATAAATTTCATTCAACTTTTCCTGGAGAAATGTGACAAATGTGACAATTACCATGTGCTGCAATTGGTGAGACACCGTTACTACATGGGCATTACTCCGAAGTGCTATTACTACGCATTTTTTAGTCCGCATTTTACTCTACTTCGCATGCTTTTACACAGCATTCTGTTATTTCGCAAATGCTATTACTCCGCATTGTTTTACTTAACAAATTTAGTTCCCGTTTTATTTATTACTATTTTGTAATTTGTAATTTGATTAAATTATGATTTTTTTAATTTTTACAAATAAAATAAAAGTATGTATTTAAAAAATATTTTAAAATAGTGTATAAATGAATTAAAATTATAATTAACTTTAAAAGTATATTATGTATTGACTTGTATTTATTTCCCACGCTTTTATATAGTTCTCCGTGCTAAAATTAGTCCTTTTTTAATGTTAATGATATTAGCAATCCGTGATGCAAATACGTTAAAACGTCATACAGATGAATGAAGGCGAGATGGGAAGAAGCCGGATACCACGCGGAACAGGTAAGAGCAATTTTAAAATGCTGTAAAAAGAACATATTGAAATTAAGAGTATAAGTTTTATTTACATTTTTGAAAATGCAATAGATCTAATTAATTTGTTTAAAAAAAATACGAAACAAAAAAAGAATTAAAATAGGTCTTAAATTTAAAAAAAAGTATAAATTGTAAGTAAATAAAAAAAAAGTATATTTAAAATAGAATTGCATTTTAATTTCCCACGGTTTACTATTGATTGCAATGGTTAACATGGTCCTTTTTCTATTTTAGCGATGCTTGGAAAGAGTGACGTAATTGTGTTTTAACGTTTTACGGAGAATCGAAGGTGAGCGGACCAGGTAGGAACATTTTTAATATTCATTTTAATGTAAAATTTGTAATTAAAGTTTAAAATTGATAGATAAGGTGAATATTGGCTTAGTAAGTTAATAAAAAAATTATAAAAGTAGATTAAAGATAACCTTTTTTGTGGGGGAAAGCAGGAGAATGTTTTACCGTGGATTATGGGCACAAGATTAATAAAAAGATTAAAGGAATAGAATTTAATAATATCAATTTTGTAGATGGATCATATTTTAAGATATTTTGGAAGAAACAATATGCAGATCCTTCTGCTTGCGTTTACATTGGTTTCGAGAAAAAAAGGTTACAAAAATGGATATATAGCAATGTTGTATGGCATCCAAAGACACTTTTGCTCAGTAAGTCTCTCCTTACAGTAAACATAACCATGGTGTTGGGAGTAGCCTGTTTCCTCTTCGTGACTTGATGTATTTTGCAATGTTTCTTTCTGCCATAATCTAAAAAAGATTGAAAAAAAGAAAAAAGCCCATTTTGAGTATTCAAATTCAAGCTCAAAACTGTATTGAAATCTACATTATTAGTTATCTCACGATATCAAATTGTTACACTAATTTTTGATAAGCTAGTTTTGTGATAGTACGTTTAACACGACCACTATCACTTTCCCTTCTGCTGCACCTGCTGGAGTAAGAATAGTAACTTAAACCCTCCCGCTATCCAACACTTTCCCTTCTGTTGCACCTGCTGGAGTTGGAATAGTAATTTAAACCCTCCCGCTATCCAAAACTTTCCCTTCTGTTGCACCTGCTGAAGTTGGAATAGTAATTTAAACCAACACGCTATCCAACACTTTCCCTACTGTTGTACCCGCTTGCGTTGTAATAGTAATTTAAACCCTCACGCTATACAACACTTTCCCTACTGTTGCACCTGATGGATAGCAGAAGACTTTTATTTACTATTCCAACTCCATCAGGTGCAACAGTAGGGAAAGTGTTGTATAGCGTGAGGGTTTAAATTACTATTACAACGCAAGCAGGTGCTACAGTAGGGAATACACCTGCTTGCATTGGAATAGTAATTTAAACCCTCACGCTATACAACACTTTCCGTACTGATGCACCTTCTGGAGTTGGATTAATAATTTAAAGTCTCCCGCAATCCAACACTTTTACTACTGTTGCGCATGTTGGAGTTGGAATAGTAATTTAAAACCCTCAAGCTATCCAACACTTTCCCTAATGTTTCATCTGCTGGAGTTGGAATTGTAAATTAAACCCTCCCGCTATGCAAAACTTTCCCTACTTTTGCACCTGCTGTGATTGGAATAGTAATATAAATAGTCCGGACATACAACGGTTTCCCTATTCATGCTCATTCTTGAGTTTTAATATTCTATTAAACTCTTCTGTTATCCTACAAGAACCGTTATTTTTTATAGTTTTTTTCTTAATTAGAAATTACCGTATGTAATTGAAGTTTTATTTTGCTCAAATGGTATTCCTGTGTTTCTTGTTGTGAAAAGTGGTTTAGTATCTCCTCTGCGTGTCTGTAGAGTAAATTTTACAAATAAACATTCCCTAGGGTATTATGTATTGTTTTTCATTTTCAATATACACTTTGTTATTTTATAAATCTTAGGTAGACAATTTGTAGATTTAATTAAAAACATTGAGTATTTTGCGTTCCAAAATAATATTACATTGTTATATCTTCCAACAACAGCTCACCCTGGGCATATCATACCCTCCTCCACCTTTTCTCTGTCACACCTGAGGAGTTTAATTTTCATGTTTTTTTGAGTTTTATTGAATGATTCTTTTGTCTAGTTTTACACACTTGAACTTTGTTTCTCAGTTATTTATGTAATTCTGTAGAGACAAAAAAATGATCTTTTAAATTGGTTTCGATTGTTTCAGTCAAATCATTATTTTTTATTATATAAATAATCGTTTTGACATTCTGAAAAGTAATTATCTTTGGGTTTTCTAAGAACAACATCCAGGTCCTCCTCCACCTCCAAACATGTTAACCATCTTTTACTTGCATTACACTATGCTTTTACATTTTCTATGTCTGTTACACCTTAGTCTGTTTAAATAAATGTGATTAAATTACAATACCTTCTATGTTCTTTTTTGTGCTTGCTTGGAAACCTCTTGTTTGTTAAATTCTCTTTTTTTAGCTGCATTTTTGCGAATTAATTGAAATGCTAAACAATATTGAAATATTACACATTTATTACGATATTCTCAGATTTAATTACATTTTCAAAATCATACTCTTACTTTATTTGAAAACACCAGCACAGCCCACCTTCATTTCTATACTCTTTAAATCCCTCAGCTTTAAGTTCTAATATCCTACACCCTGTTTGAAAGATGATGCGTCACATTTTACATCATCCAATCACTTAAAAGATTCATGTGACCTACAAACCGCTGCACATTACCTGGTCGATGTTGTAATGATGCCCTTATGACTATTCCATTTAAAAACTTATGTGGTCATATTTATTTTGAAAAATGTGCCTCGTTTCGTGTAATAGACCTTTATAATCCTCCTCTCTAGCTGCTCCTTAAACAATGTCAAACATTCAAAAATTTGAATGATAAGGCTCGATTTGTTTCTCACTTACCTCTAATCTGCCTTCAGAGACTGTCTATTCTCGATCAGAGGCAGTTAGCTAGTTATCTTTTTCCTCCAATTTGTCCTGTAAAATACCAATTTTTTTTATGTTTCAGAACCTTGACATTTAAAAATATGAAACAGGAATATTCTGTGCAATGTGCTAGTTATTCAACACCTCAAATCGGACTCTCGTTTAATATCTTTTTTGACATTTCTCCTCAGGGATACTCTCCGGTCTTGCATTTAGAGATGCTCAAAATTGCACCTTTTTTTATTAAAAGAAATACCCGAGCATTTATTAATAATACCCGAGTACTAAATACATTTAGTAATAAAAAGATTTTTTAACATAAACAGAGTAAAATATTTGTCATCTTTTATCATAAACCGCTTAATTGACTAAACTATCAAATGAATTATCAAAACACTTTCATGAAAAATATTCTTTCTCCTGTGTTATTCGAGTGCTGTTAGTTTAATTTCTTTTAGAGGTACTTACTTTTGACAGAAGATGGCACCGTTTCATAATAAAGTCAATGGTGGTCGCTCTCCTGAAGATCGCGTCCTGACTGTGAATGACAGCAGTCAAGTGAACTCAAAATGGTGGTCAGCTGCTTAATAAGTTTTTGATAAATTATTGATAAATTACAGTGAAATAATTTTTTTTATCTGCTTTTTACTGCGATTTAATAACTGACTAAACTTATATTTTAATTTTTTTAATTCTAATTTGACTTTATCGTAATCATTAAGAATGTCAGCCATTTTGTGATGTGAATGTTAGTGCTTAAACTGTAGAAATTGAGAAAGGACTTTTTCCATTGTATAAACGTGATTTAATTCATGTTCATTTTGTATATCTTTTGAGTACATTATGTTCGTTTAATAGTTAAATTGTAATTTGCATTGAGCGTTTAATGTCGGTTTTAATTTAGTACTTCATTTTTAAATATGTTCATTTTTATTTTTTGGGTGTGTTTATTTTTAGATTTAAAAAAAAATAAACCAAGAGTAAAAATTCACACAAGTGTATTAATTTTGCAACGCATTTTTTAAATTACTTTCCCACCAAAAACCCACATTACTCTGGCATCCTGTTCTTCGGCGAAAGTTACTGTCTATATAATGAATAATTTACAGCTGCGAGTAATAATTTACATACCAATGTATTCATTTTTAAACTTTTTTAAATTACTCCCCCACCCAAAACCCCTATTTCCCTGCAATTCCGCCCCAGAGGGTAAGTTTCTGTAATTTAACTGAATACATTTCTACTACGAGTATTCATTTTCATATCGGTTTTACATTTTTTATACTCCTTTTTAAATTACCCCCCCACCCAAAACCCCTATTTCCCTGCAATCCCATCCCAGGGGGTAACGCAATTTTTAAATTACTTCCCCACCAAAAACCCACATTACCCTGGCATCATGTTCCTCGATGAAAGTTACTGTTTTTATAATTAATAATTTACAGCTGTGAGTAATAATTTACATACCCATGTATTAATTTTTAAACTCCTTTTTAAATTGCTCCCCCACCCAAAACCCCTATTTCCCTGCTGTCCCGTACCAGGAGTTAGGTTACTTTTGAAAAAAATATCTGAAATTTAAAATGTTTGCGAGTAGTGGTATGCGAAGTAATATAATCCGAAGTAAGCGAAGATTGTTAAATTATAAATGTATTTGCGTACTAATGGTATGCGCAGTATAAATATGCAAAGTAATGGTTGTTGCGAAGTAAAAACATTGTACTAAAAGCATGCGAACTAATAGCATGCTAAATAGCGTCATATATTCGCTGTAAATACCTTGTGCAGTAACTGCATACAAATCTGGTTTTGTAGTTGTGCAGTAAACGGTTTGCACACAAATCAGGATTTTCTCTTAAGTCTTTAACGTTAATACAATCTGAGCATGAACAAAAAATAGGGAAATTATGCATGATTTCGAAGACCTTCCTGCATGTGCCACACCAAATACCCACACTCTTCTATACAAGCAAGCCCATAGAGTAGTATGCTACCAGTCGTCAGAGGTGGAAACACTAGATAATGAATCAACAACACAATACTGCCTGGGCTTTCAGGTTATAAGTTTAAGTTCATTTCCCAATGAGAGGGTTGTATGTACTGTGTCTCGAGTACTTATTAGACCTGTGTTTTCATCCACCTCTGTACACTCATTCACAGACAAAAGTTGCTCACATGCAAACCACTTTGTGTGAACTCTCTAAAGTCTGTATTCCATAAGCAGTGTAGGCAGAGTTTCATTAGTTTCTATGAAATATATTGCTTAACTATAACATGCCTGCTCTTATTCCTTCCTAATCAAAATATAAATGTCTTGATCATCCCAAATCCATACATCACTTCTGGTCTACTAGTATAAAACCATTTCTCATATATTCCCATATATTTAGAATTACATTTTTAACAAATTGACATAATCTGGGCTTTGTGCACATTTTCAATTTCTAACCAGAGCAGAGGTTTTATTATGGAGTGAAAAACAGTGAAGAAACTTTCCCGGATGCATAAATTACACATACATGCCGAATCATTGCACCATTCTCAGTCCCACCTGCGTTTACTGTGTCAACCTCTGTCTCTTGCTGAAACAGTGCATTTTCATCTGTAAAACTCTGTGAAGCCACAGAAGCTGCAACTGAATCATCTGAAAGAAAGAAAAAATAATAGGAACAATCCTATGAAATCTCAGCAGAGCGCAGTCTAGCACAGAAGGAGACATTGAATTCACACTGTTCTAAAATATCGTCTGTTAGCAAATTAGGCAAACAAAAATATAATCTGCATCTCCAGCTGCTTGAATCCTATCTGACAACAAGGATTTGAGTTTTTTGTAAAATTATTTAATGATCTCATTTAACCAGACACGTTTGTCTTAGGCCATATTTAGGAGTCTGGCGGTCCACGGACCAACAGACTATCAATAGCGGTCTCCCGACCGCCCTATTACGGCATAGGTGGTCGGGCCACAATGAGACCGCTGCAACCGCCATTCCCTGGCAGTTGTGCAGCGGTCCTGAGGCAGCAATATGCTTGGCTGTACTGTCGTGGACCCGCCAAACATATTACGAGTTTCCTCTTTCATGAAACCCAGGGCGGAGAGGAAACAAAGGGGATCCTACAGGGTCCCCTGGTGTCTCACACCATGTGGATGCACACAGGGGGGGCACAAAAGGTGCCCCCCTTTATGCATGCACCTCAGTACCTGCACGGCATGGACAGCATATGTCAATGCAGTGCAGGTACTTTCTTTGATACCAATTGCGGTGCCTTTTTCATAAGCACTGCCATGGGAACGCCAAAGAACCACCTGCCAGACCAGGAGAAAACTATTATCTGGTGGGCGGTTCCTACAAAGGTTTGGCAATGGGCGAGTGGGGCGGTCTAGCTCTGCCAAACTCATAATAAGGCTCTTAGTCACTAAAACTGCAACCTGCAACTCACACTAATCTTCAGTCTGTCCAACAATGTTATAATAGAGACCGATGGCCGAATGACAAACTGTAATAAATCCAAGACTTCTGCCAGGCATCTTATGACGTAGGAGTAACTTCAAAATGGGACAAGCATGAGGACGGGCAGGAGGATGATCCCAGGTAATACCGGATCTCAGAGTTAATCAGTTTTGAGATTATGCTTCTGAAACTATAGAGCCTTTCCATCACAGGCATCATTTCACGGACAGTCTCCAAGTCACGGCGTGCGTTACCTTCATCAGGAGTCTGGCCTTTCCAAAGGCTTATAGCCACTACTAACCAATGTTGGATGAAATAGTACTAAGCAATCCAGATTAGAGAAGAAAACGACCACATGAGATGCAAAAGACAGACTTTCCAAATGGGGGCCATGAAATAACCCAACATGCTTAGGACTGGTCAAGAAACCATGGAGAAGGCTCATTTAAGTGCTGCGAGTAATTTGAGCTGATATGCAAAAGAGGTAGAAGAGGCAGGACAGTGAACAGAATTGGCTCATTTCTGCGGTAAGAGTCACAAGGCTGCCCAAGTAAACAGAATAAGGCACTGAAAGTCATTAGTGATCGAGGTTCCTTCATAGTACGGATGTGCAGGCACACAACCTTTATCCAGTTCATGTGGTCACAAGTTGAAGCTTTATAAACCTGCTCCCCAGAGCAACCATTCTGAGCCAGATTAGATCAGCAACCAATCCACGACTGGCCGCCCCTTGAATTCAAAACATGTCAAACCTCCTGATGAGAACGGAAATCTGGAATCCCCGCATGGATGACGTAAGCAGGTTCTACATATAATAAGATTCTACACAATATTTAGGGGTGGTTAGGCAGAGGAAGCAGTAGAAAGAGCATTGTGCTTGAGCTGTGACACATGAACAACATCCCCACTTTTTATCAAAACCATGCAAGCACAAACGTAATGCAAACGTCA
Source organism: Lissotriton helveticus (assembly GCF_964261635.1). Classification (NCBI taxonomy): domain Eukaryota; kingdom Metazoa; phylum Chordata; class Amphibia; order Caudata; family Salamandridae; genus Lissotriton; species Lissotriton helveticus. The sequence continues at coordinate 48,819,151 of NC_136069.1, forward strand.
TGCACTCCAGTAGTGCAAAGGCATCACACGCTTAGTAACCAAATAATATGTAAACATGTAATAGAGCATTGCGTTCTGCACCTCCAAGTGAATAAAAGAATCAGGAGCACATCCATTTCTCATGTCAAATCCCATGAATAATCCACTAAAACAGAGAAGACGTGAGGGGAAATGAAAAACTAACAAACCAGATGTGGTTTATTAACCACAAGCAGTGACCAGTCAAAGTGAAGTCCCAGTGAATGAGGAGCCTGCAATAACGAATTCATATAATAAAATACTATCCTAATCTAATGTTAAAGGCGGTTACTTGGGAAGCATCGTTTACTCACCTTGGAGACTAGGGATACTTCTTTTCCTTACCCCCGAATCTTTACGGCCCAAGAAAGATTTCCCCACCTCTTCTTTGATGTGTGATGAAATTAAAGCTGTGAAAGCCTCCAGTCCTGTAAAAAACCAAACCAAAAAAACTAATGATTGTTTGGAAAGATAAAGGACATGAATCCGCAACAGCCTCAGAACAAACAACCAGATGGGAGACACAAACTTGTTATAATGAGGAGATCAATGACTTTACCACGTCAGCAATTAAGAGGAAAAGGGAAATTTAGAACACTTAGTTTGTGTCAGACCTGAAGGAGGAAGGTGACCATTAGATTACTAAAAGCATCCATTATTTCTTTATAGCTCGCCACAACAGGCTATACTGGTCATTAAAAGGCCCGCTCCAGTCCTAACCCAAGGGAGCATGCCTTTAAAGGCCGGTATACCCCACCCATGGTGGGCTATAAAGCAATTAGAACATCCTGCCCCATCTAATGTTCTAATAGACATTAATCTCCCTGCTCCATCAGCCTCCTGCTACCAAGAGCACCCTGATATATGCAAATGCCCTACTCGCAGTGAGCTCTTGGTTCCCCTACTGACAACCTGACACATCCCACTGCCCAGTGGCGCTGTGGTACCTAACAATTATGTAACACCGAACATTCTAACACTCCCTGGCAAGGCTTCCTTGTTGGTGCCCTAATATCAGAAACTTCAAACCAATGGTGGTGTGCAATAGGTCGGCTCTCTGCTCTAGGATTGCGTCCCCCTCCTGACACCAACATAATAGCATACTGCTTTCCAACAACTCCTAGTCACCCGATAGCGTCACCAACACCACCCTCTGTTATGGATCCACAGTCCCCTCTCATCTCCGGCTTCTTCTTGGTCACAGTGGCTTTCTCTTCTCCACTTCTCCAAAAGACCACCAGTCAGGTTGCATGGTGGAGGCCACATTCATTTTAATTGCACCTCAATCCAGAATCCATGACTGCTTGCATACTGTTGGACGGAAATGCCAAGAGTGTACCCTCCGCCGTCATATTACCCGTCATTTTGGGGGACACGCCTGATAAATCCCCTTAGCTCCAAAAGGAAATATATGCAATACACCCGGTTTGTCGAAACTGAGAACTGGCAATGTGTTTCATTCTTCCTTCCAACAAATTATGCTCCTTTAGACAGGAGTCCGGCATTGTGTGTTAGAAACTCTTTTCTGAAGGCGGCATTACGTATGGAGCCCGTACCTGGTCCCAGAAAATAGTAGACACACAGGAATTGTTACAAGACAACATTTTTTTAAAGCATGGTTATTTACGCTTTATTGGCCTACAAAGCATATGTATTAATACAATGATAAGGATTATGAGAAACGTAGCAGCAATTGCAAAGATCACTGTAAACGCAAAAAATGCCTCAAACATATCATCACACATCACTACTCTGTTAGCCTAAACCATATCTATAACCTACCTGATTTAAATAGAATGTGCCGCTCGCAGCAGTCTTTGGATCTTTGCCTGTACTAGCCGCCACTGGGTGAGCTCACAGCGGGACTACGAGGACCAGCAGCCCCGCTATTGCCTTTTAGCTTTAGTAATCCCAGATCGCTTTCGCAGGAAATTCCGCCCTCCCTGACCCTCTGTAATTGCATCACTAATTACTTTGAGCAAAAAATCTTACACATTACCAAAGATTTTCCCCAACCGGTGCTTCTCCCTATGGATGAGTTGACTGGGGAGAATTCCGAGACTGTCTGTCTTAATACGTTCTGTCCCTTTAGCCTAGAAGAGTCCCGCTTGGCCATTTTATCAAGCAGGTCTGGATCCCCTTTTGATCCCTGTCCCCCGATGTTTCTACGAGCCTTAGTGGACGAGGTGAATCCCATCATCACTGCGATCATTAATTCATCACTGTCCTCCGCTGAAATCCCTAGGGAGTGGAAATTGGCAGCCATAAAGCCTCTACAGAAAAAATCATTAGCTGACCCGACAACTCTCTCGAACCTACGTCCCATCTCATTACTCCCAGTATTGTTTAAATTGACGGAAGCCTTTGCAAATAAACAGCTTACTAAGTTCTTAGAGGACAATGATATCCTGCATACTAACCAGACAGGTTTTAGGGCCAAGCACTCGATAGAATCTGCCCTCCTGTTTACGGCTGAGACCCTGCGGGCAGCCATCGATCAGGGGAAGAAAGCCGTCCTGATTTTACTAGATTTATCGGCGGCTTTTGATACGGTCTCGCACCCTATATTAATCGACCGCCTAGTAAAATCAGGTTTAGGGGGAGCAGTGCTGGCGTGGCTGAAGAATTTTCTCAGTCAAAGGCGCCAAGTCACCGTATTGGGAGAGTTTTGTTTTGAGGAGAAGGTTATCATGACAGGGCTGCCGCAGGGCTCCAGTTTGCGCGCTCTTCTTTTCAACTTATACATGGTCCCCCTGATCGAACTAATCTCATCTTTTCAGATCAGCACAATATCATATGCTGATGATACTCAGCTCATCCTAGTATTGGATAGAGAGTCACCTGGAGCTGAGGAAAAGCTTAAACACTGCCTGGCTGCCACATTCGATTGGATGAGGAGTAACCATCTCAAATGTAACTCGGGTAAAACCGAAATTTTGCCTTTCGGTCATCAAAACCTGTTCTCACCCAAACAGTGGTGGCCGGAAGATGCTGAAGCTCCCCCAAACACCATCTCCACCGCCCGTAACCTGGGCATTAAGTTTGATGACTCCCTGTCATTTAAACAACAGGCGGTGACTGTGGCTGATACCTGTTTTAACATTATTAGAGGCCTTCGAAAATTCTTAGATCTTCTCCCCCTGACAGCAAGGCAAACGGTGGCGGTTGCACTTACAACATCAAGACTTGATTACTGCAACAGCCTGTATGCGGGAGCAAATAAATCTGTACTCCACAGGCTGCAGATGGGCCAACATGCAGCCGCCCGCCTTGTCCTTGGTTGGCCGAGGAAGTCATCTGCCTCGGCCACACTCAATGCCCTTCATTGGCTGCCAATACATAAGCGTATTTTATTTAAAATACTGGTCATCACTTTTAGGGCCTTCCACCTACAAGGACCTATGTACCTGTCAAACGGCTTTAGACGCTACTTACCAGTTCGGAGCCTCAGGTCATTAAATCAGAAGTTATTGCGGATCCCAAGTTTCAGGCTTGTCACCAAGGGGGGAAAATCCCTCGCTGTATTAGGATCCAGGGCATGGAATAAGCTCCCACTGCAGCTTCGTCAAATCCCCTCAGAGAGCCAGTTTAGGAAAGCCTTGAAAACCTGGATTTTCAAATTCACTGATACCGCCAGTAAAGCCTTGGTGTAAAATGTGCAGGATCTTTCCGAAACCCAACAGTCAGCTGGCCTCACTCTAACTGGCAACGGTACTAGCGCCAAGATGCTCCCTGGAGTGATAGCCGCGCTATAAAAATGTGCCTTTACATTACATTGCCAACAGCTGTGCTCCTCCCGCCGCTACATAACTGCTCGCGGCCCCCGCTTCGCTGGGCGCGCGCACACCGGGCAAAGCCAGGGCCCGTTTGAGCCCGTTCGAGAACGGGACGAGCCGCCCACCCCCCCTTATATCTGCAAACAAAAGTTAGTGCATGAATAGCAGACCGCCATTTCTTAACAGATCTCTACTGTACTAATTACTGCAAGTGAGTAAAGGAGTAGCTGTCTTTTAACTTCCTCCTGTCATGACTACTTCTAAGGCTGGGAAGGGCAGGACGTCCATAGTGGGACTTTGGACCAATTTCTCACAAGAGCATCTTCCGTGTTGGCCTACGAAATAGAATTGACCGAAAGGAGGTTATCCTTGGACCCTGCCTTTGATAAACAGTCGTCTATGGGTAGGCTGGCCCAGGTACCGTCGCCAAACCACCAACAAGTTATAGAAACTACCTCACCTGGTGGCAATGGCGAGGGGATCCAGCTACTACAAGCCGATGGAGGTTCGCCCATTTCCTCAGCTAGTACGGATGTTATACCAGTTACTCGAAGTGTTTCTAACCACAACTATGAGCATTCTGGACCACCGACGCCAAGATTGAAAACTCGATCTGCATATAGTTCTAAAGTGGGGGCTATACAACCTGCAGTAGATCTAATTCCTAAAAGGAAGCGTGGGGGAGCCCCTTTGAAAAGCAGGAAAGCAAAAATTCAGAAACGCAATAATGTGGGGGAGAGTCCAACGTCAAGAACTCCAAATAGTCCTGCCGTATGCCAGCCCATTACCCAAGTGACTACACCTACAACGAGCCTTAGTGCTGTGTGCCCTACTGAGTTGGGATTAGACTTTTGGACCAAATAGGAACACATTTTTACTAAGACAGGTCTTCCTATCTACGAAAGACTCAATATGATAGAAAACAGACTTGCGTGCCTTGAATTATTGTTTACTCCTGCCCAGGCACAATATGGAACCCGGGACAAAGGGGCAATTGGAAACCAAGAGAGGCTGTCTAGGCCAACCAACGAAGATGGCCACCATCCTGCCCAGTCTACCACGAACAATATAGTTGATTTAACTTCCCCTGCTGTAGTATTTAATGACCCCCTACTCCAATCCAGTGACACTGCTGCGATCAATAACACAGTAATGAGTAGAAGGGCGGAGACTGAGGGTGGCAGCGGGACTGAGAACCAACAACCTCGAGCAAACAGTAATATGCCCTGTGATGTATTAACAAAAGGACTACCATGTATAGATCTCCCTCCCGAGTCTATACCGTATGTGGTGGTGCTTGCGGGGGTCCCAGTTATGAGCCAGGGTAAAAGGGAGGTTTACATGGAGCTTAAAAATAAATGCAGCCATTGGCTTAACTACAATAGGCCACTTCCCACTATGGTATCTGGCGAAATTTTGTTCGCTAGACGAGTGGAATGGGTGTGGCAGCGGAAAAAAACCATTATGGAGACTGTGTTATAATTAACTTTAGGAACAGACGGGCTGCTGAACATATCAGTAACTGGGTTCCGGTACATTCTGCTACGCAAATTCAATCCCTGCCCCTTCAATCCCTGCCCCTAACCTATTTTTACCCTGCTACCCACACTGATTCTAGTTTTAACAGAGGAGGCCAGTTCCGGGGGGGGGGGGGCATGATTCTTTTGGTCCTAGTGTTCAGGCTGGGTTTGCAAACTGGAAGGGAGCCAACACCCACACCTCTTTACTGGCTATGTTTCCCCAAAATAATAGATTCAGCATTTTAGACCAAATAGATTAACGGCCGAGGAGCTGCCTGCCCTTACTTCCCCATGACCAGGGCCCGCCAGTAGTTAGAGATGGCTCTGATGCAAATGATTGCCATATTTTTACAACTTGTCACCAGGTGGGAGTGTGTGCAAGGGAGGTAATAAGGACCAATGAGAGGCGGGGTAGGGCGTGTAAATACGTGGGTACACTGCGTGGAGCTTCGCCTCCAGCAGTACAGGAGGCTGTCGGCTGTGTTCCAGTTCCGTCGTTAACGGGAAGGGCCCAGGATAGAGACCATGGGGACATGGGGTCAAATCATGACGGGGATTGGGGGGGGGGAACTTAGCGAAGGCCCATGCGCTGGGGACGATAGTTGCTCTAGTGCACAAGGGGAAACCATGTGGGGTGGGGGTGGGGGTGGGGGGTGACTAGCGGAAATATTAAAATTCTCTCCTGGAATTTGACTGGGATCAAAAGTAAATTAGCATGGGGTTTGTTCGTATAAAAGTGCATTATTTGCCTAATGCAGGAGACGTGGGCGCTGGAGGAGAACCTGAGGGGAGGTTTTGCCACTTTTAGCATATTGGCCACAACAAAGGGTAGGGGTAGACCATCGGGCGGTCTAAGCATCTGGGTGGGTACTCACCTGGGTGCTAAAGCAGTCCATATACCAACTAATTCGCCTGATGCGCAATGTGTCCTCCTAACGCTCCCAGATTTGACACAAATTGCCCCACTTAACATTTACTCAAAGGCCTACGCAGAGCGGGCAAGAATCTGGCGTAATTGATCAACTGAGGCAGTTCATTACAACTCTTGACCCAGCAGTTGCTCTAATAGTAGGTGGCGACTTTAACTGTCAGTTCGAGCCCCTTACCAATGTAACTTTAGATGGCCTAGCTGACGAGGACCAGTACTGGCGTATCCCTGAACCACAGATTTCGCCTGCTAGAGCATGGACGCCGCTGGTTCTCCAAATAAACTCGTTCACCCTTTCATCTTCTTTGAGGGCATGTAATGGGAGGACAAAATCGGACAGACCTGGCTTACCGACCTTCAATAGAGAAGGGCAAAATTCCCTTATAGATTACATTTTGGTTGAACCCAGAACTTGGGATAGGGTTCTGGATTTTCAGGTCCATCCGAGGAATGACAGTGACCACAATGCCCTGGTTTTGACACTTAAACCAGGGAGTTTGGGCCTGTCTAACCCCACACCAGAGATCAACCCAGTACAATATCCTCTCTCGCCAACTATCAACAGGCGGAGAGGTAAATGGCCACATATACAGGGTTCCCCAAACAAACTTGCATGTATATACCAACAGGCTCTGCCACATTTGAGAGAAATGGGAGAGGTTGGGGATATGGATATGCATCTAGGACTAGAGGACAGGCCTCTGGAAATACACAAACAGCTGGCTTCTAAACTGTTTGATGTGTTCTATCCGGAAGGAACTAAAAAGGCAAGATCTGTCACAGCCCACCCCTGGTATAATGCTAATTGCCGGAAAGCTAAAAAAGATTTGCTAATCGCTATAAAAAGCGAAGGATAAGATAAGTATTAAGCAATGTCGGTTTAAGTGCAATCAGGCTATACAAAGGGAAAAGAAAGAATGGGAAGCCGACAAATGGGAGGACCTTAGAATAGCACTCAAGTGTAAGGACTCAAAATCTTTCTGGGCAATTGTTAGCTCTGGGGGAAGAGAGGGTAGATCAGCGATCGAACCTAACATAGCTGCAGCTGTTTGGGAAGCACATTTTGGCGCCCTGTATGCATATTCAAGGGATGACGGTACTTCGACCCAAATCTCAGGCCTCCTCCATGAGCATCGATTGGAGGGGGCCTGGGATATCACCTCCTGTGAGGTCGAAACCGCCATCGTCAAACTTCTACCCAATAAGGCACCTGGCCTGGATAAGCTCCCGGGGGATCTATTTCGGACAAAAAAAGAAAAAAATATAGAATGTAGCAGTAATCTAGTTCTTTTGTTGTGTTTCCAGATAAGCTCTTTTGAAGCCAAGCCACATTTTCTGACATTACTGTGAGGTAGAATTTGGTTATTCAACATTTCTCCTTAGCAACAGGTTCACATGTTCTGCCCCTCCCCTATTCCGGCATCTCTTCAACTGGTTTTAAATACCTCCTTACAAAATGCCTCCGTTGCAGAAATGTACGAAAGGCAAGCAAAGTAACTGTCTCTGCATCCCTCAAACTTGGATTTGCACAAGGCCATCTCACCTTGCTACTGCAATTCTAAAACGCAGACCAGAGAATAGAAAGCTTTCCTTCACATCCTTATTAGCGAATGTAGGCAAAACAAAATGTGGATATAAAACATGGTGATCAAACACACATTTGTTAGCATTCTCATTAATTGAGTTAGTTCCATTTCTAGGCCTTTGCCTGATAAATGTACTCTAATATGTTACTGTGTTCATGTTAAAATGCAGCCAGTCCCTTCTTGTGTGTAAAATGAGTGTTTTACTGAAAAAGGACCTGCCACACAGGACACCACTCTTGCTGGAGCCCCTGTAGCTGAATCACTTTTCATGTGTGATGGATTCTGGCTTTACTGTGACTCAAGACAGTAGATCCTGAACTCAAACATTAATCCACAGGCCAATCCCAGACTGGTTCCATGTGAAAAGACTGCAATCAAAATGACAGCTGTGACTGAATCTCTGCAAAATAACCTTTGCAGATAAGATGTGCTTTAATAAAATTGTTGAAAATGAAACAAAAATGCATTTTGTACAAGTAATCAAATTTCATATTCAGATTTAATTGGTACATTATCAAGTCTAAAATTAAACAGTTGTATGTATGTACAGCATGAACCTAGCCAAAAGGCTGCAGAGAACTGTAGACAGTCCAAGTCAACGAGCGATAGGAAAGGTAACTGGTTCCTGGACTCAATGTTCTGTGATGTAGTATTCAATAAGAAGGCAACTCTAACTCGTTCCTAAATTGGAGCAGCGTTAGGGCAGCTCGGATGAATACCCGGATGTTGCTACAGATCCTGGATACATAGTTGAAAAGGTCTGTTGCTATTTTGTTTTCTTTTAAAAAAAATTGTTTTTACTTCTTAGTCCACAGTATGATGTATCATGGCTGCTGGTTTGCTGTGAGCAACTAGAGATGGTGAACTTGTCTGCAAGATAAGTAGGGTCCTGCCCTTGATGGCTTTGTAAACGATGCAGCTGGTTCTGAAGACTGTGCGGGTCGGCAAGGGGAGCCAAAGGAGTTCCATCAGGATGGAAGTGATGTAATAATAGTTCTTCAGGCCCTTAATGAGATGTGCTGTGGCATGTAGGATACCCCCAAGGGGTGCCAGTTTGGAGTCTGGGACACCACGAAGCAAGGAGTTACCACCATCCAGATGCAACAGTACAAGGCCTTGACCAGCAGTTCAGAAGTCACTTTCTGGAAGAAATGGTACCAGGCCAACTTTGTTTTTAGCATGTGTTTTTTTGAGGAGAAGATTCATGCCCAGGGTGAATTCAAGTTACTTGGCATTCAGTGAAAGTCGGAGTTTGAATAAAATTCAAGGTTCAGGTCACTAAGCCAGGTTTTAAAAAAAAATGTTTACTTGTTTTTATTTGCAGCGGAATAACACATCTCAGGACAGTACATTACATATGCCAGGATCATAGACAGTAATATATCCTAGTCTAACAATGCCCCCAAAGAAAATGAAATATTTAAACAATCATCTACAGTCGGGGCTGAGCGTCCAGTACAGCAACCTCTTCAGGTCAGGCACATAACTACACATCTCCCAGTACGTATATGGTTAACAGCAAACGCAACCAAATCTACATATTCCTAGATTAGATCAATAAAGACAAAACAGAAGGAAAAACAACTAACAAACCAACAGTAATAAACAAACAGCAGTACCAGCATACACTCATAGCGGTATCCCTTCACCCAGACCCTCAATTTGTCTCCAAGAGGGAGGAGAAGGTGGTGCAAACAATGATAAAACGGGGGTGGGGGAAGCGATCTAAGGAGAAGTAGTGGGGATAGACGGCAACTGAGCCAGGTTTGTACTGTTTTGCGTTGTTTGTTCTTCATAAATAAAAGGAATTATTTCTTTGGCGGGTTGAGCTTCAGGTAGACACCAGACATGCAGATCTGGAAGATGGGCAAGCAGTGTCTGAGGAGTTGGATGTCTGCTTTCAGGTGTAGTTGTTTATCAATGGCATACTAGTGAATCCTGGTAATATTATCTGAGTAGAGCACCAAGTGGCTCCATGTTAATGCTGTACATTCAGTTCAGTAAATCTTTATTTCGAAAAATAAAAAATCCTCATAAAAATACATTACACAATAAAAATGTCATTAAATTACATTTCTGAACTTTTGATAAATATAAAATTAAAAAGTATAGAGAGGAGGGGCCACAATTCATGGGGAGAAATAGTTATTTACAAAGATTAATTAATTTCTTGTATTTCTCAATCTTACGGCTACTTTTAAAAAACCTAAAATGGCACATAAGGTATGGGTATCACTGGCTTTCTGTAAGAACAACAGTGCAGCTCTTGCATGGCAAAATTTCTGTTTCCTAAGGATGTCAACCAAAAAAAAAACGCCTAGGATTTCTATAAAATTAACATAAAAGTACAAAATGAAGGGTGTCCTGCGGAGACCTATTGTCGCAGCCGCAGGCACCCTTCTGCTCAATTGTTACAGTAAAACCAGCGGGGTCAGCTAAAATGTTAGGTAACAGATTGAGCCTAAAACGGCATATTAAAAATCTATCATACTGGCTTTACATCAGAAACAGATAGGACTTCATTCCCACCCCATTTGTCACTAAGCCATGAGCTGCTATTGATCTCTTTACAGGACCAAGACCACATCTAGCAGATTCAAATTTTTCTAGAAGCAACTTTTTCACCCTTGATTTACAGCTGCTAGAGATCAAAGATGGGTTGCTAAAGAGGTGATACTGGTCTATGTTCAATAAAGAGCCTTTAACATATATTTTAGCCAAGGAATTTGTAGCCCTTTATCCCTTTGCAAGCAGTCTGAGATAATTTCCCTACTCAGTGATGCCTCCGGATTGGTCCAAATTCTAATCCATGCTATAATTGGACTCAGTTTAACATAGTCTGAGATATATGGCATCCCAAGTTCTGCATGAGCAATTTCGGCAGAGATGGAGTGTGGGATTTTCAGGATTCTGCTAAGAAATTTATCTTCCTCTACTTGTAATTGTTTGCAGTCCCTGAAGCCCCACACCTCCGCGCCGTACAAAACCTTTGCCGTGCTAATTGAACCATATAAAGTCATTACTTGTTCGGGGCACCATCGCCCTAGCCTCCGAGCAAAACTTAATATGGCACCATTCGAGGAGACTAACTTGGTACAATGTTCCTCGATCAGTTGGCTAAATTGAATATCACCATCAAATAGGAGGCCCAGATAGGGAAAAGTGTTTACTTTATCCAAGGTATGTGACCCTATTTTGAACACACACTTATTTACGGGTTTTTTGCTAGCCACCATAACAAAGGATTTATTTAGATTAACAGATAAATCTAGGTCGGCCATAAACTTAACAAATCCATCCACCAGTTGTTGTAGGGCCCTCGGTGTTCGAGCAAGCAGGACCGCGTAATCCGCGTACAGTAGTACTGGGATATGACACGGTCCTACTTTAGGGCAGTTCACAGCTAGGGAGATGAGGGCACTCTCTAAGGCATTGATGTACAGTGAAAAAAGAAAAGGGGCGAGGATGCACCCTTGCCTTACTCCTCCTGAGCATTGAAATGGGTCAGTACGCCCCCCCTCTGGGCTAAAACGGACCCTGGCGGTGGTATTCCATTGCAACTCTTTCAAGATATTTATCAACCCCACATCAATGCCTATCTTGTACATCATGGCCCACAATTTAGTCCTGTTCACATTGGCAAAGGCCGCAGCCAGGTCCATAAATCCCATGTAGACCGTGCCCTTGCTGGCTTTTGTGTATTTGGCAGTTAGCAGGTACAGATTCAGACACTGGTCACTAGTTGATTTGCCGGCTCGAAACCCGTACTGGATGTCAGCTATAGTTCGGTGCTCCTCTGTCCACTCCATTAGCCGATTCAAGATCACTCGACCTAATATTTTGGCCGAGACATCAATAAGCGAGATCGGCCTATAACATTTTGGATCATCCCTGCTCCCTTTCTTAAAAATGGGTACGATCAATGCAGTCGACCAGGAGCCTGGTAGCCCTGATTTAATAGCCGCATTTAAGACCCTGGTTAGGATTGGGGCCCATAAGTCTATATTGCTTCTATATAGATCTGGTGGAGTACCATCTGGGCCAGGGGCTTTATTTGGGGTCAAACCTTGGATAGCCTTTGTTATCTCCTCTACTGTGAAGACTATTTCAGCACTCCGGGTACCCTCCCACTCCCCTTTTTGAATTACTAGTTTAGACTTGTTATAAAGACCCTGAAAATGAGCGACCCATTGCTCTGGTAGGATATTGGTGCTAATCACCGGGGCGGAGTTATCTTGGAAACAGGGCCTGTTTACAATTCTCCAAAATTCTGCAAAGTCCCTGTTTTCACCCGCCTCTCTCAAGTCAGCCCATACTTCTGCTTGTAAGGTGTTCTTCCTCTCCTTTACTTTAGTTTTATAGACTAGTCTGCAGTATGCCACTTCTGTTTTGTCCCTTGGGTTAGCTTTGAGGCATAGTTTTAGATTCCTCAAAGCTTTAGAACAACTCTTATCGAACCACCGTGGTTGCTTAGGACCCTTACTTGGGCTTTTTGCTTCCAGTAATTTATCAAATAGATTTGTCAGGGATGCAAATGATGCAACCAATTCTGGTCCTTCTATTAGGGGATCCAAGCAGTCTTCAACCGGTTTCCCTCCTTTTTGGATTAATGTTTTATAGAACTCCTGGGAATTTATCTTCGCCCACCTTAGTCACCTCCCCTGATCTGTGGGCTGCAGGATAGTGTCCCCCTGTATAAACTTACTCTCCCTACTAGAGTGTATAATTTCCATATCTAGGGGGTTATGATCACTAAACGTGCTCCATTTCGTTCTAACCTTTTTAATTCTATTTTTGGCGAAGGTAGATATCATTATGTAGTCTATAATAGTAGTACACCCTCTTCCTTTAAACGTTGGAACATATGTGCCCTCTACCTCTGGGTCTATTAAGTCAATGGTATGTGCTAATGAGTGGGTTTCTGTTATTGTATTTAGTATTATGCCCTCATGGTTATGTTCAAAATGTGGCCCATCTTTAAGTGGGCAGATGTCCCAATCTGATGAAACGGGGGGCAGATTTGGACAGAGGTGGCAATTAAGGTCGCCCATTAATAATATCATCGGTCCCCCCCCCCCCTTTCCTCGGTTCCGCCTCTTGTGTGAGTTTTTCATCTATCTCACATAGGGCGGCATTCTTCCCATTTATAGATCCTGGGTTATAAACATTAAACAGCTGTAGCCTTAACCCTCTACTCTGGAAAGTTACAGTTTGCAGAGTGTGTGACGTCCAGTTTGGTACTGACCATCTACCTTCTAGGGTTAGGTCGACAGAGTGCCAGCCCTCCTCTGGCTCTTCCTGCTCTACTTTCTTGTGCCGGCACAAAGAAGCACTTGTAGCCCTCTATTTGGCATGGTGTAGGATGGACTACCCATGTCTCCTGGAATGCTAGAATGTGAAAACCCCGGAGTTGATTCCTCCAGTCTGGGTTTTCAAATTTTCTGGATAGGCCCGCTATATTCCATGACATAATGTTCAACTTTCCTACTCGCTCTTCACCAACCGTTATGTCCCGCTCGGTTAGATTCAGGTCAACTATCCTCTCTATCCTAGCCCTCTCTGCATCTTTAACTTGGGTATGTGGTGTTCGACAAGTTTTTGCTTTTCTTTACTTCCTTGGACTACAACTTCCCTATCATACGTTATCCCCTTTTCGTCCTTCACCTCACCTTCTGTCCCTCGTCATTCATTCTCATCCAGGGAGTGTAAGGGGCTAAATCTGTTTGTCCACTGTGATCCACCCTGGTATGAGAAGGGCTGAATGCCATACTGTAAGTCCACCCCTTCTAATCTGCTGGAAATTTGGGGGATATGTGGCCGATTTCCTAGGGTAGAAGTACGCTAGTGGCATGGTCCTTATTGTACTGGTTATATTTCTGTTGTTGTTAGCCAATATATAATCCACTAAATTCGGGTTCCTGAAGTTGGCAATAATACAGTTCCCTTCTATATCTTTCCTTCTGGTACCCACCCACTTTACCCTCCTTACGTGTAAAATTTCTCCCCCTTGCAGGGGTCTGTGGATGTTTAACCAGTTAGTGATCTTATTTTTGAGTTCTATATAGGATTCTCTCTGCCCCCGTCTGAGCTCAGGTACCCCAGCAAAGATAACAACAAAAGGGCTTGCTTCTGGGGGTAGATTTACACATGGTAGGGGTCCTTGAGATCTATAATTTTTCTCCCTACTTATTTGATGGTTATCGATTTGATGAGGGATAAGAAAACAAGGTACTTACCTGTAACTTCAGTTATCCAGTATTGGTATCTTTCATAGATTCACATGCCTGAATCATTCCCCGTCGTCGAGGCGGGAGTCCCACTGTAAATAAAAAAGCAGTGCCAAAAGCACTTTGTAGTAGTAGGCCCTAGAAAAGGCCTGAGGCCTAGATTATAGTAGCCTATCTACATCATTATGCTAAAAAGACCAAAGTCTTTGCTCCAACCAATCAGCTTACAGCACCCTCTAGAACCTTCCCTGCAGAGCCAGCTCTCCTCAGATTTTCGTAGCACAAGTGGGAACAAGTATCCCGAACTTAGGGGCGTGGCCAAGGAGGAGACCAAGATGGCCGCCTCTTGTTGAAGCTCCGCCGGTCCGGGGAGTTAGCGCTCGCAATATGCGGTAACCCCAGATCCTACAGTGCACCCACACCCTCGATCCTGCGCTACATCCTCTACAGCACGACGGGTGCAACTTCCAGATCGGTGGCGGCAGCGGATCCGGAGATACGGTGACCCGACCTGCGGCCGGGCGGAGCGCGAGGAGAGGCGGCGGCTCAGTGCGGAGGTAGGGCGAGCAGCGCGGGGGGCGCCTGGGTGGCCTGCAGGGACCGGCCGCTGCGATTTCTGTGCTCCGAGGGCTGGGGGCTCGGCTCCGCGGCGGGCCCGCTGCTGCCCGGCTACCGTAGGGCGGCGCTGCGCGCCGGATCCGCTCTCGGGCCTTTGCGGCCTTGGGGGCGGGCTAAAGCCGGGTGCTCCATTGGGCCTGTGGCGGAGACGTAGGCCCGGCGCGGGGGGCGTATTGCTTGGCGGTTGGCCTGTGGGGCCGCTCTGGGTGCCGCTGGCGCCAGCATTGCCCGTCCTCGCGTCTGCGGCGCGGCTTTCCCCCTCTACCCCCCCGGTACGTTAGGGAGGGGACTACAAGGACTCACAGCCTGTCCTACCGGACCACGAGGGCGCCTGGAGGAATTGCTCCGTGGTCGCCTGACCCACACCTCACAGGACGCCATCCACTGCTGCGGGTGACCCGAACCAGACAGAGCCCTACTCAGCCACTACAGAGGGTACAAGACCCATTGCCCGGCACGGCCACATAGCCATTTCTGACAGCGCCGGTGCGAGGGGACGAGAAGACACACGAAGACCTGGGCCGGGTGGCCCTGCAGCGCGACCACAATGGGAAAGCGCGACCTCAATCAGCGCAAACTGAACTTTGCTGGGGCCTCCCTACCCGTCACCGACCCCCCACTGGAGGCCCGAATGGAGGCGACTGGGGGTGAGGACCGGGAAGATACCACCTCCCTCATGACAGCCATGATGACAGAGATGAGGGCAGGTTTCAAGGCGCTGGACGGGCGCTTTGACAGTCTGGAGCGCCGCATGGACGACATGGGCTCCAAACTCCAGGCACACGACCGACGGCTGGACCTAGCAGAATCCAGGATTTCCGATGTAGAAGATGGCGCAGCGAAATCCCTGAAGAGGCTGGAGAGAGTGGAGAGGATCCTCAAGGAGGTGGCCATCAAAAATGAGGATCTTGAAGCCCGGGGACGAAGAAACAACGTGCGCATTACTGGCCTGGCGGAGACGACGCAAACTGGCCGGATGGACACGTTTGTTGAACAGTTGCTCATTGATCTCTTTGGCCGAGAATCCTTCACTCAGGGCTTTGTGGTGGAACGTGCCCACAGATCGCTGGGGCCCCGGCCCAAAACAGGTCTCCCACCACGCCCCATCGTAGCCCGCCTCATGAACTTCAGAGACCGCGACACAGTCCTCCGGGCGGCAAGGGACCGTGGTGAGGTGACATGGCAGGGCAACACGCTTTCCTTCTTTCCTGATTTCACCTTCACAGTCCAGGAAGCGCGAAAAAAGTTCAACGGGGTTAAGGCCACACTTCGGAATCTTGGTCTGCGCTACGGAATGCTCTACCCCGCTAGACTCAAAGTAGACATTGATGGCAGGCCCCGCATCTTTGAAACACCCACGGAGGCCCAGGAATTTTGCCACCATTACAAGCGACGTGACGAGGGCCCCTCTCGGTCTGGGTCCCACCCGCCTGCTTCCCCGCTCGGACATGCCTCCCAAACCAGCGTTGATTTATTTGCCGAGACGGGCAATGGCTGAACATTTTATCTAGACATTTTGGGCTGAAAAATTATTTTTTTGCTCTTGTTACCTGGCGCACGAACTGGTTTGGTCGCTCGTGCGCAGATCATCCGATATCGTTTACTCCCCGACCGGCGTGGCGTTGCCACTCCCCATGGCGGATGCCACTGTTGTCTCACTACTCTTTCTTAATGCAGCTGAGCTATACTCTTTCATTGTATTTTGCAATTCTGTGTTTTGTTTGGCTCGCTGCTTGGTTCATAGGGATATGCCTCCCTGGGTTGTTTGGAGGCTGGGTGGGGGGAGGGGGTAGGGTAAGTTTGTTAGTTAGTTTGAAAGCATTCTGCGCACAGATGGCAGACACACACCACATTCCATCGCACGTCTCAGTAGCCCCTGGCTCACCCTGGATTGCACATATAGACACGATCTCTTATGACCAGACAGCCTAGGCGGCATGACTTATCCCGGATTACCCTGATGTCCTGGAATGTCAGGGGCCTAAACGACACAAGGAAGTGCAGGCAGGTCTTCAACTACCTCGGCAGACATACAATCGATATTGTGTTTCTTCAGGAGACGCACCTGAGTCCTACGGGGTCCCGGCTGCTGGCGAGGAGCTGGGGATCACACCGCTTTTTCTCTGACTTTAGCAGATACTCCAGGGGGGTGGCCATCTTGGTGCATAAGCGAATACCCTTCATGCTACACTCCACGGTGGAAGACCCGGAGGGCAGATACTTGTTGGTGACAGGCTCACTGTTTCATCAGACGGTTACCCTGGTAAACGTGTATGGCCCCAATGTTGACACCCCTGCCTTCTTTCACAACTTACAGACGAAACTGACCACGACAGCCACTGGCCACTTACTTGTCGGGGGGGACTTTAATTTACTCCTTAACCCCACACGGGACGGGACTTCCACCGCTGCAGACACTAAGAAACACTCCAGACCGGTCATGGTTGAAATATGTGAGGACTACTCCCTCGTAGACATCGAAGCTAGACTACACGGGAATTCCACGGAGTATACACACCATTCCAGCTTCCATAACACTTGGACTAGACTAGATTACTGGCTGCTCTCCCCCGGGGTGGTTGAATGGGTGACATCACACACCACACTGCCGCGTACACTTTCGGACCACTCCCCAGTGGCGTTACAGCTAGATATACCACGACCTGGCGGCTTTGAACGGCACTGGCGGTTCCCTGGTAAGGCCCTTGCTGACACGGTGTTCACCGAAACACTCCGAACTGCTATCATGGACTATTTTGAGCTGAACACGGGGTCAGTGGACACACACGCTACCTTGTGGGAGGGGTTTAAGGCCACTATAAGGGGGGTATGCATTGCCACTCATGTGGGAGTTCTGCGCTCTATTAGAACCACGCTTACACGCCTGGAGAAAGACATCAGACAAGTGGAGGAGGACCAGCTCCGAGCCCCTTCTGAGACACTTGAAACGCGCCGCCTTTCCCTGCTGCTGGAGTTTCGGGAAACGGCCGATAGAGAGCTACATTTTCTGACCACGCAGCACTCGGCACGGCAGTATGGGGAGGGAGACAGACCCGGGAGGCTACTAGCACACCTACTACGCCCGCCACGACAGGCGCAATACATCACGGAAATAACGGCCCCGGATGGTACGCGGCGGTATACCACCCCCGAAATATCCCACACCTTCTTCTCCTACTACACTACCCTCTACTCCTCATCCATTGCCAACGACCTGCGCGCTCAAGGTTCCTACCTTGACGAAATTGCATTGGTCTTTCTGGAAAGACACATGCAAGAGTTCCTTGCACACCCGATAACATCCGACTCGGTAGTGGAAGCCATAGACGCTTTACGAGGCTCGGCGGCTCCAGGTCTCGATGGCTTCTCGGCAGATTTTTACAAGGCCTACAAGGAGGAACTGGTGCCGGAGTTATTAGAGGTCTATGCTGAGGCTCTGGAGATGGGTGTCTTGCCCCCCACGTTTAGGGAGGCGGTTATCATCTTGCTCCCGAAACCCGGAAAGGACCCTGCCCTCTGTGGCTCCTATAGGCCCCTTTCGCTATTGAATACTGACTATAAAATCTTGGCGAAAGTAGTGGCCACGCGGCTGGCCCTTTTAATGGAATTCATCATATCCCCAGCTCAATCGGGGTTCGTGCCGCATCGATCCACCTCGCTGAATCTGCGCACCTTATTCGCAGTGCTTCACCGGGTAGACCCCGACACTCCGGCAGCCGCAGTGCTTTTAGACGCTGAGAAGGCGTTTGACTCCCTGGAGTGGTCCTTTTTCCTGTCCATTATGAGACGGATGGGCATGCCGGAGGTTTTTGTCTCCACAGTGGCGTTGCTGTATACTAAGCCAACGGCTCGTATACGCCTAAATGGCACCCTTACAGAGGAGTTCTCCCTGTCCAGAGGCACGAGGCAAGGGTGCCCCCTGTCCCCCTTGTTGTTCATTTTAGCGATGGACCCCTTGGTCCGTCAATTCCAGGACAACCACAGCTTCCGGGGCCTACAGTTTCGCACGGGTCCTCTGCTCGCTTCATTGTATGCGGACGATCTAATACTCTATGTCCGGGCTCCGGCCGAAAACTTGGCACCATTATTAGCGGAAATCACGCTGTTTGGCACATACTCCGGCCTGCGCATGAATTGGCGCAAATCCCTCATTTTTCCACTGACCGCCGCCACTACGCCCTGGGAATGCGAGTACCCCTTGGAGTGGTGCGACGAATCGGTGAAATACTTGGGTATACACGTCCATCTTAACACGGTGGACATTATCCGGCTCAACTATGGCAGAGCGCTGGAATTTTTGGAGGACAACATTACCAAGTGGCTCAGGCTGCCGCTCTCAATGGTGGGACGCATTGCCATAGTGAAAATGGTGGTGCTACCTCGGTTTTTGTACTTATTTAATAATATCCCAATAGCTCTGACAAAAAAAATTTTCACGCAGCTGCGAACATTGCTGCTGCGGTTGATATGGGGCAACAAAACCCCTCGAGTTGCGTGGCACGTTTTGACCCTGCCCTACGAAAGAGGTGGCCTGGGAGTGCCCGATTTTTATCGATATTTTTTGGCAGCACAGGGTTCCTTCGCATACCCTTGGTTCCACCCAGATGCGCGCATACTGTTCTTGAAGCCGGAAACAGACCTGGTGTTGCCTCACTCCTTGGCTACACTGCTCCCGAGAGGGTTCCCCCGCGACCCCCAGGATATCCAAACGGTATCGTCCACATGCTGGGCCTGGGAGAAAATCCGGAGGTTACTTAAACTTGATATACTATACTCCCCACTCCTCCCCCTCCCTAATGCACACTGGCTTCCGATCACTGGTGAGGCGGTGGTGCATACTACACTCTCTAAGTTCGGCCTACACACGGTGGGGGACCTATTCCCAGACGGACATGCCTTTAGTTTGACGGAGGACCCCCGGTTCCAGGACCGTACTTTTATGGACTCCTTTGTACTGTCCCGACTGCGTTCCTTACTGCGAGCCACATTTCCCACCTTCCCACTGGCTCCAGAGGAGGCGCAACCCCTGACCGCAGTTATTCAACATCCATCGGGGACACACATGGTAACTAAGATATACAGACTTAGCTTAGCGGCTGCTCCTGCAGCAGACGAGAAGGTCCGCCTGGCTTGGGAAAGAGATTTGGGGAAACAGATCACGGATGAGGAATGGGCTCGGTGCTGTGCTGTAACAAAAACAGTATCGTTGAACACCCGGCACAAGCTCATTCATTTCAAATTCCTGAGGCGTATGTACCACACCCCTGCTCTGGCCCACAGAATAGACCCCTCCCGATCCCCTATGTGCCCGAAATGTAAAACTACAGAGGCTGATTTTGCTCACCTATCATGGACCTGCCCCCGACTGCAAGACTACTGGCTACAGGTACACAGCACATTTGGTAAAATACTAGGCGTCCCCCTAACTCCGACCCCTGAAATTGCTTTGTTAGGCTTCGTGACGAACTTCCCACCAGCGGTTCGCAGGCTTGCGACGCTGGGCTTCTTGCTAGCTAAGCGCGAGGTGGCCTTACTTTGGTGCTCCGCAAGAAGCCCGACGGTGAAATATTGGTTGAAGAGCTTGGCCTCCTGCAATGTCAACTGCGTAGAGTACTCCTCCACCATCCCTACATCGTCTAGACCCTTAGACATATGGGGGCCGTACCGCGCATACATTGCTAAACTCGCAGCTGACCACCAGGCGCAGCTAGACAACCAACTGTACCCGGAGGGAGTGGGTTAGCCTGTGCTGTTGGTACAACTTATGCGCTGCTGCTGAACACTATCTGTGGGGGCCGGTTGGGCTGGTTATTGCATCCGGGGCTATTTACTGGCTGTGATAAACTGTTGTGGATATCCCCAATCCCTTTGGACTTTGCACTTGTTCCTATGCCGAAAGCTGTCATTCAGGGTGTTTTTGTACTGCAAGATGGGGTGTATTGTTTCCATTGCTAATGGTTTGTGTATGATGCTTCTGAAAATGACAAATAAAGTTTAAAAAAAAAAAAAAAAAAAAAAGTATCCCGAACTTAGAGAACTGACTCTCCGGGGAGGAGGGTGGGTGCATGTGAATCTATGAAAGATACCAATACTGTATAACTGAAGTTACAGGTAAGTAACTCGTTTTCTTATCCAGTATTGGGGTATCTTTCATAGATTCACATGCCTGAATCAGAATAGCAAGCAGTAAGCCAGGCAAAGTCGATTGCGGATGGTGGGAGACTTATTGTAGTGCACGCCCATGAATGTATAATTAACAACCAACAATCGCCTAGAGAATGATCTATTAATAAATCATGTTCATATTCAACATAGAAATCGTGCAATATCCTTCTTGAAAGGAACTTTAAGCATCATAAAAACACACAATATGTTAACATATGTTTGTCTATTATAAGACATCTATTGAATTGTGAGTACATTATATGAAATAAGCCAACATTAGTACCTGAATATACTCCTTATGGAAACCGGTGACGTAAAACAGCTTGGCCCACTGCCGCATCATTCTGATTTGCTGATTGTAGGCAGTAGTGTCTTGTAAACGTGTGGGCATTCTTCCATGTCGCAGCACGGCAAATGTTCTCAAGCAAAACCAAAGGTGGTGATGGACGGAGCGTTGACAATACAAACACTCACCCCCAGTCAACTGATCTGGGTTTAATCCATCACCGTTCTTTAGCTCACTCCGCCACCCCAGTTCAGACATGGCCATATGCAAATCAGTCTGACCCTGTGCCTCATGGGAACAGTCCAGCCCGAACTGCCAAGCCATGTCTTCCCTGGACCGGAATCAAGCTTCCCAGGACCGGTTTCTGGCATTACAGCCGTCTTCAGCCGGGCTTGCTTGACTCCAGTGGCAAAGTGAGCAAGGGACTCACGTCTGAGCATACCCTGCCAACTTAGGGCGAACAAAGAAAAACCAAAGGTGGTGATGGACGGAGCGTTGACAATACAAACACTCACCCCCAGTCAACTGATCTGGGTTTAATCCATCACCGTTCTTTAGCTCACTCCGCCACCCCAGTTCAGACATGGCCATATGCAAATCAGTCTGACCCTGTGCCTCATGGGAACAGTCCAGCCCGAACTGCCAAGCCATGTCTTCCCTGGACCGGAATCAAGCTTCCCAGGACCGGTTTCTGGCATTACAGCCGTCTTCAGCCGGGCTTGCTTGACTCCAGTGGCAAAGTGAGCATGGGACTCACGTCTGAGCATACCCTGCCAACTTAGGGCGAACAAAGAAAAACCAAAGGTGGTGATGGACGGAGCGTTGACAATACAAACACTCACCCCCAGTCAACTGATCTGGGTTTAATCCATCACCGTTCTTTAGCTCACTCCGCCACCCCAGTTCAGACATGGCCATATGCAAATCAGTCTGACCCTGTGCCTCATGGGAACAGTCCAGCCCGAACTGCCAAGCCATGTCTTCCCTGGACCGGAATCAAGCTTCCCAGGACCGGTTTCTGGCATTACAGCCGTCTTCAGCCGGGCTTGCTTGACTCCAGTGGCAAAGTGAGCAAGGGACTCACGTCTGAGCATACCCTGCCAACTTAGGGCGAACAAAGAAAAACCAAAGGTGGTGATGGACGGAGCGTTGACAATACAAACACTCACCCCCAGTCAACTGATCTGGGTTTAATCCATCACCGTTCTTTAGCTCACTCCGCCACCCCAGTTCAGACATGGCCATATGCAAATCAGTCTGACCCTGTGCCTCATGGGAACAGTCCAGCCCGAACTGCCAAGCCATGTCTTCCCTGGACCGGAATCAAGCTTCCCAGGACCGGTTTCTGGCATTACAGCCGTCTTCAGCCGGGCTTGCTTGACTCCAGTGGCAAAGTGAGCAAGGGACTCACGTCTGAGCATACCCTGCCAACTTAGGGCGAACAAACAAAGA
This sequence comes from Lissotriton helveticus, assembly GCF_964261635.1. NCBI lineage: Eukaryota > Metazoa > Chordata > Amphibia > Caudata > Salamandridae > Lissotriton > Lissotriton helveticus. The sequence goes on from NC_136069.1 coordinate 48,841,727, forward strand.
GTGGGCTAAAGAACGGTGATGGATTAAACCCAGATCAGTTGACTGGGGGTGAGTGCTTGTATTGTCAACGCTCCGTCCATCACCACCTTTGGTTTTGCTTTGTTCGCCATAAGTTGGCAGGGTATGCTCAGACGTGAGTCCCTTGCTCACTTTGCCACTGGATTCAAGCAAGCTGGGCTGAAGACGGCTGTAATGCCAGAAACTGGTCCTCGGAAGCTTGTTTCCGGTCCAGGGAAGGCATGGCTTGGCAGTTCGGGTTGGACTGTTCCCATGAGGCACAGGGTCAGACTGATTTGCATATGGCCATGTCTGAACTGGGGTGGCAGAGTGGGCTAAAGAACGGTGATGGATTAAACCCAGATCAGTTGACTGGGGGTGAGTGCTTGTATTGTCAACGCTCCGTCCATCACCACCTTTGGTTTTGCAAATGTTCTCAAGCGTCACACCTGCAAACAAAGCTGCAGACGCTGCCACAGCTCTTGTGGAATGAAATCGAACAGACCTTGTCAATGGTCGGTTAGCCTTGATGTGACAGAACTGGATGGCAGAGGCTATCCATCTGGAAATCGTAGCTTTAGGGACCGCTTTACCCAATGTAGTCTGGCCATAAGCCACAAACAGAAGATCTGATTTTCTTAAAATCTTGGATTTCTGGAGGTAGAACTTTAAGCATCTTTTGATGTCTAAAGAATGCAATGTTCTCTCCGCTGGGGTTGAAGAATTTGGAAAGAAAACATGCATGTCTTTAATCTTACCGGTTCATTAGAGTGAAATTGTGTTGGTACCCTAGGAATGAACCTGGGATTTGTCTAAAGGGTTACATAGTTCCGAAGAAAATGTAAAAATTAGGTGTTCCTTTATAGTGAAAGCTCGGATCTCACAACCCCTATTTCCGAGGTACGAGCCAGTAAATGGGTAACCTTCCAGGTGAGGAATTTGGGATCTGGTTTATGGATCAGCTCAAATGTACACTGCATTAACTGCACTAGCAATGCTGATTTCCCACTCTGGGAGGGTGCTCGCACTGGAGAGAAGGCTCGGAAAAGCTCTTCCATAAACTGTTTGGCAAGTGCCGAAGAGCAGAAAAAAGAAACATTTTTAACATTTCCTAAATCTGGAAAGAGCAGTAAGACACATTTTGTTCGATGAAAAACTAAGCCCATACTTGGCAAGATAAGATAATGGAGAACTTGTTCTGCAGTAACTGTAATTGAGTGAATGGCATTCACCTCACACCAACCGCCAAATCGCTTCCATTTGAGGCGATAAGCCTTGATTGTGCCTTGGGCACGAGATTTGGCCAAAATTACACAACAGTTCTTTGAAACGTTGATGCCCTTTAACTCTAACAAATGATAAGCTGTGCGTGCAAGTGTAATAACTGTGGGTCCGGACGAACCACTTGATCTCCGTCCCCTGACAACATCGTAGGCTCAAGCCATAGCCGAATGGGCTTGCCTGCAAACAATAGCAGAAATTCCGAGAACCAATATTGGCTAACGGGGTGCAATCGGATCAGATGGTAACCTTCCAGCTTCATCTTGCAGAACCCCCTTGGAACCAATGGTATTGGGGAAAAAGCGTACACACAAACCCCTGACCATTGCATGGACAGGGCATTCCCTCTTGATCCCTATTAAGGGAACCTGCTGACATAATATCGGCCTTCCTTGTTCTCTCTGAATGCAAATAGATTTCCATGCCGGCCTAACCCAAACTTGGAACACTGGGTTCACCTGTCCCGTTTCCGGCGTCCACTCGTGACAGTCCGACTGAGACATGCTCAGAGCATTGTGGAGAGCCCTGACGTGTTCAGCTTTCAAGACATCTTGTGAAATGCGACACCTTCTCACAATTCCTGAACCTCTTACGAGAGTGTAGCTGATTTAGTTCCTCCTTGTTTATTGATATAATACATGCTGATGGTATTGTCGGTCTGGATTAGCACAGAGGAAACCTCAATCCTCAGGAGGAATGCTTGAGGGGACAGAACAGCGTTGTGGGTTCAAGCCTGTTGATCTGCTATTGTCTTTGTCTTTGAGACCATTTTCCTTGAATTCTGCAAATCCTGCCGGTGACCTCCCCATCCTTCCATGGAGGCATCAGTTGTTAAAACTAACCCTGGAATGGTTTGTAGGAACGTGCGACCCTGGGTTATAGTCTCTGTCTGCGACCAGCAATTTGCAGAATTCATCATGCACGGTGTAACCTTGATGGTATCATCTAACGAACCCATTGTTTATTGTTCTTGCAACTGTAGTTCTTCCTGAAAAGGTCTCATTTTGAGCCATGCTAAGGGTATGAAATGTATCGCTGAAGAGCACATCTTCAGGAACTATGCAAACATTTGAACTGAAACTGACCTTTTGAAGTTAACCTTGCCAATTTTTGAAAACGCAACTGGCGGTCGTGCGACAAGACTGCTTTGTTCTGGATTGTGTCTAATCCTGCTCCGAGAAAATACATTTACTTGGATAGGACCTAGCTGCAATTTGCTGTCGTTGAGAATCAGCTCCAGAGAAAAGACGAGATGGGTGTATCTACTGTGGCAATCTTGGTTTCGTGTTCTGAAGAACCTTTGAGCAGCCAATTGTCTAGACAGGGGAATACTTGCATTCCTCAAGATCTCAATGCTGCTGCCACTGGTACCAAGTACTTCATGAAAGGCTCTTGGTGACGATCTCGGCCCAAACGGGAGCACTTCGCACCTATAATATGCGTCAGCCACGTGAAAGCGAAAATATTCGTGCTGTTTGAGGTGGACAGATATGAGGAAATTCCAATCCTCTCCATCCAGAGAAGCCATAAAATATCCTTCGTTTAAATAACTTAATTGTTGTGAAAACGAGGGGAGGGGGACCCCTGCGCGGAGTAGTATATGGCTGTTTGATTAATTCCAGGGAGTGGCCATTGGTTACTAGGTTTAGAACCCATTGGTCTGACATAGTTCCCTGTTACTTGTAAACAAAACCTGAAATCTTCGGGCCCACGCGAGAAAAGGGTAAAATGATTGGAGCCCTGTGGTGATAATGGCTTCCTATTAGTGTCTCAGCCTTGATACTTAAATCTCTTTCGACCACCCTGACGGGAGAAACTAGACAGACTATCTACGGCAAGATGCCTGGCTGCAAGGCTGTACTGAGATTGATACTGCTTATTAGGTTGGTTTTGGTATCCTCCTCTTGATGAAAAACCCCTTCATCTCGGTCATCTGAAAGATCCGCGCCCATATTGAAGGGTGCTTAATGATCGTGCAGTATCAGTGCCAGATTTTATAACTAAGAGGGCATCATTAAAATGTTTACCAAACCAAAACCTTTTCATCATAGGCCATGCCTAGAGTCTTTGCTCAGGGCTGAAGGTAGCAGCTTTAAGCCATCCCTGGCGTCTAAGCCGTGCCTCCCCTGCTAAGTGAAGGAGGTTGGTGTTCCCAATGTTCAAGGCGCAATCTAAAGTTTTTGATGCGGCATGTTCACCTTCCAATAGAATCTTTCCTGCATCACGCCTTCGGTCCTCAGTAATGAGGTCATTGAAACTCGCTATGTCCAACCACATTTGAAGGTCATAACAACCGATTATGAATAAAGGATTGTCAGCTCTACTAGAGGCTGCTGCCAAAGTATAGAATTTTTTCACTATAAGGTCCAGACGACATCCTTCTTTGTCAGGCGGTGTGGTAATAGGCATTGCAGGATTTTAGATTGCCGTTGAGCGGTCTGTGAAATTACTGAATCTGGTCGAACGGTGGCCTATCTGTTCGGATGGGCTGCTAGTAGGTACACATCATTTCTGTTCTATGCGCAGAAACACTTCTGGAATAGACTTAGTCTATTATAGGTACCACTCTTGTGATCTTCTTGCATACCTCCTCGAAACCATGAAGGAGATATTCTGTTTGCTCACCCGTAGCTGGCAGTCAAAATCTAGCTGCTGCCCACTACATTAAAAAATTTATATTTATGATGCTGTCACCGCTGAAGCCATCGCAGCCAATCTCATCATAGACTTTGTAGTAGACATGGTTATGTAGGCGAGGTTTTTTGCAGACTAGAACAGCGTAATACCTAACCGCCATGAGCAACCATCCTAGACGAGGCTGTCATAGGCGACAGCCATATACAATGCCATTGAAGATGAGGCAATCATAAGTGAGGGCATCCGTAGATGAGGGTAACATAAATGAGGCCATTCGCCCTTCGTAGATGAGGCCATTGGTAGATGAGGCCATTGGTAGATGAGGCCATTGGTAGATGAGGCCATTGGTAGATGAGGCCATCGGTAGATGAGGCCATCGGTAGATGAGGCCATCGGTAGATGAGGCCATCGGTAGATGAGGCCATCGGTAGACTAGGCCATTGGTAGACTAGGCCATTGGTAGACAAGGCCATTGGTAGACAAGGCCATTGGTAGACAAGGCCATTGGTAGACAAGGCCATTGGCATACAAGGCCATTGTTAGAGTGATACGGTCATAGAAGACAGTCATAACAATACCATCATAGATGAGGTTAAAATAGGTGAGATCCTCCGTCGAATGATGACCAGCCATAGGTGAAACAATTCATAGATGGTGCCATGTGTAGTGTAGGCCATTCACAAATGAGGCCATATGTATATGAGGCTACCTTGACAAGGCTGTCATAGACGACTGTCTTAGCTAGGCATTGCCATTGTAGATGACACTATCAAAGATCAGGCAGTCATAGACTATCATTTTAGATGAGGCAGTCGTCGACGACCGTCCTTCGTCGACGACCGTCGTAGATGAATGAGGCCGTCGTCGACGACCGTCGCAGACGAGGCCCGTCGTCGACGACTGTCGCAGACGAGGCCCGTCGTCGACGACCGTCATAGACGAAGCCACAGTCGACGAGCGTTGAGGACGTCGTCGACGACAGTCGTAGACGAAGCCGTCGTCGACGACCGTCGTAGACGAAGCCGTCGTCGACGACCGTCGTAGACGAGGCGGTCGTCGACGACCACCGTAGATGAGGCAGTCGTCGACGACCATCGTAGATGAGGCCATCGTCAAAGACCCTCGCAGAAGAGGCCATCGTCGACGACCATATAAGATGAACGATCATCGTAGATGAGGATCATGAAGGTGAGGCAGTAATAGTAGACATGGAGTTATGTATATACTCCTAATGTCAGGTCAAGAAGACTTCCCTGATGTAGTGTCAGGGATGAAAAGGGAGTTGTATCCTCTGCGAGAAGTGCCAATAAAGACTCAAGGTGAATCTTATGGCTTTTATGCGCGCCCTCAGTAAGCTACTGGCGCGACTTCTCCCTTCGATCTCTCTTCATCCTCATCAGAGGTGGCAGATTAAAGTCTCTGACCCATCAAAGCCTCATCTCTCAGAACGTGAGAGTATAGAGGAAAAGGTTAGACATAAATCATAGTCTATTACCTTGTTCACTGCCATTCTGCCACATTACTGCCTTAATAGGGTCAGAGAAATGAGGTATGATCCTGTATCCAAAAAGAAGTAAAGCTGAAGAAAAACTGAGCAGAGCTCAGGGAGACTCTCTTCACCCACGACGTGCGGTGATAATCTGAGGAGAGCTGGCTCTGCAGGGAAGGTTCTAGAGGGTGCTGTAAGCTGATTAGTTGGAGCAAAGACTTTGGTCTTTTTAGCATAATGATGTAGATAGGCTACTATAATCTAGGCCTCAGGCCTTTTCTAGGGCCTACTACTACAAAGTGCTTTTGGCACTGCTTTTGTATTTACCTTGGGACTCCCGCCTCGACGACGGGGAATGATTCAGGCATGTGAATCTATGAAAGATACCCCAATACTGGATAACAGTTATCTCTGGCTGCATTTGTATTGAGTGTCCCTGTCCTACTGTTTTATTTCTATCCATATTTCCCTGCGATTGTATTCTTCCCTCCCCCCCCTCTTTTACCCCTTTGGGCACTGCATGCACTTGTGCAATGGTGCATTGCTCATTGCTTACACAGTTATTAGGTACTAGGGGGTGATGAGCTGGTGGATTGGCTACTGGCAAAGCCTTCTCTGATTGGTTAGATATAGAAGTTTCTCTGGCCTTACCCTGTCTCTGCAATTCATTGGTTATTTTATCTAGTTTACTCACCCGCGGTTTAATTTGGCTGGTTATAAACACCTCCAAGTGCTTTTGCAAGTCTAGAATTACAGAATCAAGCCACCTCGGGGGAATTGGGGGGGCTTTAGGTTCTATTATTAGAACCTCATCCTCTGTATCTTTTGGCTTGTTACCCTTTGTAGGCTTTTTCCAGGACTTTATTTGTGAATTCTTGTTTCTACGCTTTTTACTTCTTTGCCTAGGTTTTCTATTTACCTCTCTGTTTATAGATTCATCGTCCTCGAATACTAGTTGGGCACAGGGGACAGCATCAAATGAATTGTCCCTACTACCTTTATCTAGTGTGTCATTGGTGTTTAGATCCCCAGTTTGGGTAGGGGTCAGGGGCAAAGAGGTTCAGGTCATTGATATACATCTCTCTGCACGCTCTATGTCCCCTGCAACCTTCCTTAGCATTAGATCGATAACTGTCGGGGTGGCTTTGTGGGCTACTGCATCACTTGTTTCTGGCCCTGGGTTTTCGATTTGAGGGGGGTTCCTATTTTGCCCTTAGTGGAGCGAGTTTTAGGTTTAGTGGCCATACTTCACAATCGTAATAAAGGCTCTTACCCCCCTTCCTCCCGGTATACTTAAACCAATGATGTTTATAATTAACCTAGATGATTTGGTCAATTTGCACAGAAATTTCCACGTTAATACCTCCTGTATTTCAGTGTGCCTACTCCAGTATGTAATTTTTCAGTCAAGCAGCAAAGAGTCACGGAAAATACCTTAGGGCAGGTCCAAGGGGGGTGGCCCATCCCGTCCCTGGTCGTCCCCGGCCCGCCCACTACCCGGGCTCTGTCCGCGACGCGGGAGAAGCGTTGCGTCTTTAATGCGCCTCCGGGCGCGGCAAAGTGATGCTGCAGGCAGCGTCCCTGAGTCCCAGCAAGGGATCCTGAGAAATGTAGGCAAGGTTTGGTGAGTGCTCCTCCCTCTCGGCGGCCGCGGTGGCTGGTGCGGCGGCGGGGGAGAGCGAGGCAAGAAGGCGTGATGTCCAGGTGGGCTTGCAGGTAAGCTACTTCGTCAATGCCCCCAGTCGTTGTAGGGCCCCCATGCTGTACATGATAGCAGACACCACGGAGCCCTAGGGGACTCCGCAGGTGATAGGGACATTTTGTGAACCGGAGATACCTGAGTGAGTAAACTTGTGTTGGTTGGAAAGATAGACGGAGAGACCGTGAATCCCTTTGGAGACTCAAGGGTGCCCTTGAGGGAGGTTTGGTCGACTGTGTCCAAGACAGCATAGAAGTCCAGGAACAACAAGAGGCAGGGGTCATTTTTATCTGTGGTCAAGAGGTAATCCTCAATTGTGTGTAAGGCTGTGGTCTTTGCTCTGCAGTGTGATCTGAAACAAGACTGGTAGACACGCAGGAGATGATTATCATTGATCTGATCTTCAAATTGAACTTAGACTGTTTTTTTAAATGATCCGCGATTAGGGACTGCTGCCTGACACTCAGGACGAAACATTACAACTGATTTCCTTAGAACAATTTATGGAGTCTCTTTCCCGCATCAAGATGCAAGTCTGGATTTGCCTACACTCAGATAGAGGAAGTGAGCAGCCTTAGTTAAACCGCTATTCATTTAATGGGTTGAAATGCTCATTTTCCACATGCAGTTACAGATTTTATAGCTATTCATATTAGTAGGCCTAAGAGGTATTTGATGAGAATGATGACCCTTTAAGGTCAGCAGTCTTAGAAAAAGTACCTTAGTGTAAAGACCATCTTCGATATGGAAAACAACTTTAATGTTCTCCCGAGCCTTACAGCAGCACTGGTCATAGGAGTGCATTGGAGGGGTACACGTAACATGAATCATTCACTTTTCCTTAACTCAGACTAGAGGAGTCAACAAGTCCTTCTTTGGACAATCTATCCGCTTCCAACAATGCCCTGTAATGAACGAAGAGCCATGTAAGACTCAGAGGTGAAAAGTTAAGGAAATCCAAAATATTCTTCCAAATCTTCCTACAGGTTATTAAACTCTTGCTGGCAGGAAGTCCTTGTTCTTTTTGCCAGCCCACTTTCTGCATGCGTGTGCATCGTGTTGGGCTTTAAAAAGACACTATATGACTATTTCTCATTGTAAGACTTAATCAGCTAATATTTGTAGCTTTCAGCAGCCCAGATGAATCAAATATGTATAGTTTAATTAGACCAAAAACTCATAGAATCACATATGCTTTTCAAAAACACCCATCTATCCTAGACACAGTTGAAACAGTTTTTAAGGTGCAAGCTTTTAACCCCCATTTCTGGCTTTTATGTAACGCACTTTATATTCTCTGGGGTAAAGCGGCACTACGAAAGTAACAAAAAAAGTCACAAAGGCAATAGTAAAAACTGTTTATTGACTATCAATATATATATATCTATATTAACGAAAGCAAAAGGAAAATAAGACAGGAGGAAATTTTAAAAGAAATAGAACATTATAACAGAGCGGCGTTGATCGTGTAAACCAAGACAAACTGGGAAAAACACATTTGGCAACATGTTTGAAAGAAACAGGATGGTAATTCAATGTGCAACTTTAGTAACATGTTACCTATGGGAGCAGCTGAGAATAAAAGATGGGTGCAACTCCATCCTATACCGCTGCTTAAACAATTCTGATATCTCAATAGTACACTGGGCTTGGAATGTGCATACATGCAGGGAAGCCCATATCACGTAACAAAGCACAGATCTACCATTTACCTGCATCCATACTGGAGCAGCCGTCTCTTGGGCTTTCATCTACAGGGTCCGGACAACTCACCTCAGGAGCAGAGGTCAGTGGAAGAAATCCTGGAAGAGGTAAAACGGTTAAATTTCAGACTATAACACTGTATTTGATATATTCCAAATTAGTTTTGATTTAATCCTTTTCACAGAAGATGCAATTTATTGTCACAGCTGCTGAGTGGACCATAAAACGAGAATAAATAGAGATTAATTTTTAAATAATGAGCAACTATAGTAAAGTCTGATTCAGAATGATAAATATTTGTATCACTGGTCAAATGTTTAATGACATAAAATTCAGTAACATGCAAACTGCACTAAAGCCCAGCTGGAGAACCATGATGCTTGTATTCCAAATTCAAATGTCTGTGGAATAAACATAGGGGAGTCGGGAAGATGGCGGACTGAGGACGCCGTGGAGCAGCAACTAGTTGGAGGCTCCCTACCCACCCTATCCGGCAAAGCTATGACAAATTCGGAATAAAGAGATGTGTTTGTTATTGCTCTCAGGCGAACGGATTATTTAGACTTTTCGACTGGAGATTGGAGAGTTATAATAAGAAAAGAAGCAACTCAACTCAGTTTGAGTCTGGGTTTCCCACCCGGCTTGTTTTTCCTACCGCTGCTGAGTCACTGCGGCGGACGCTTCGGCTGCTTTGAATTCCCCTGCTGTTCACCCGGCATGAAATTCCGCGGTTGGTTAGCGGGTCGGCGCTCGGCTGGTCAAGTCTTTGGCTGCGGCTGGGTCTGTCTCGCACGGCAGTGCCTGCCGCCGAGTGTTTGGTGCGGGTGCCTCGGGCTGAGACGGCCCAGAGCGACACGCGCAAATAAGAATGCCGCTGCGGAGGTAGGGATACAAAAGGGGATGATGAACGGAGCGTTTGAGCAAATCAAACACTCACCCCCAGTCAACTGATCTGGGTTTAATCCACCACCATTCTTTAGCTCACTCGGCCACCCCAGTTCAGACATGGCCATATGCAAATCAGTCTGACCCTGTGCCTCATGGGAACAGTCCAGCCCGAACTGCCAAGCCATGTCTTCCCTGGACCGGAAACAAGCATCCTGGGACCGGTTTCGGATTCATGGGAACAGTCCAGCAAGGAAGACGGCCCCCGCGAAGAATGCAGCGGCGTTGACCCTCGAGCCCTCCACACACCTGGTGGCCGCTCTGAATGTATTGACATCACCAGGAAGAGCTGTCCTGGTACCATTGAGTAAGCAAGTTCTCCGCCCGCCCGTGCTTGTGGTTTCGGGTACTTCTGCTTCTGTTAAAAGCGGGTCAGACGGAACCTTTGAAAGTAGCAGGGGAAACGAAGCGGACGCCGTTACTGCTACCGGCACAGTTGCAGATGATGGAGAGAGCAATATAACTGTACTCACTGAGCAAGCTGATCCCTTGACTGATACTGGCAATTTGGTATCGTGCTTAACCAACAGCTTTGAAACTCCCCCGCTAATTGAGCCAGGGTCGCCAGTGCTGCGGGGTCCGGAGGAGGTCGCAGACCAAACTAAAGGTGTAGGGTCAGAGGAGGGATCCGGGTCTGAGACAATTTTTCTGGAGCCCTCAAACCCAGTAGGTGACTGTACCTTGATTTTGGCCCTGGATCACTCAGAGATGTGTGGCCCTCTTATAATGGGGACACTTGATAAAACATTAATTTCTATTACTGATGGAGCTTATGCATCTACCGAATGTACACAAGGTGTGGGGGAAGAGGGGGCTGGTGAAGACTGTTTCAATGAGGAATACGAGGATCTAGTGGATACCGGTTCTCCACCACACACCGCCAAATTTTTGGCTGATAGAAGAGACAAAGCTAAATTAAAGCTAAAAACCAAGAATAAGAGAGGGAAAGCTCTTGGTTCTGCAAACTCACCGTCCTTAATCACAGCCCCTCCCCCTAGGAAGATTCTCCTTGTGGAAAAAAGCCCTCTTAGGAAATGGATACAGGCAAAAGGGCTTGTGAAAAATAGGACTCTGCGACTTTCTCGTACTAGCCCTACAGACTCTGATCCCTCTCGAGACTGTTCTGTTTTACTAAAAGGCCTCTCTTCCATCGACAATATATCGTCATTGCCTTCTATAAATATAATTTCTCCAGTGCTATCCCCTGAACTTGCTTCTGTTCCCACCTGCTCTGACTCTGCCTACCGAGACAATATCCTCAAGCAAGATAATATTAAATAACACTAACCCTGCCTCTAGCTCAACTTCATCAACTCCCCCTGCCTCACCAGCTCAGGTGATATCTGATTTTTCAACCTCAGTCTCTGTGCCAGCCATCTCAGGAGAACAAGAGACTGTTCGTTCATCTCTCGATATTATTCTGCAAACTCTAACCAATCACCGTCAGGAGACACAAGAACATTTTCTACAGCTATGTGATAACAGCAAGCTGCAGAATTCCTTGCAAGAGATGTCTCTTAAGCTGGGGGGGATATCACAGAAAATGGAGGAATTACAAAATAGGGTAGTTAACATAGAAGAAGGGTCAGACCGTACAGAATCTGTTGTGAACCAGCATGATGCCCAGATTACGTCCCTACAGCTGAATGTTGAAGATTTGGAAAATCGGCAAAGACGATCGAATCGGAGACTCTGTGGTATTCCTGAAGGGGCTGAGGGGGCAGACTCTAGGGCATATGTCGTAAAACTATTCCAGAGGGCATTCCCGGATCTATCCGACTGGGACTGGGATTCCCAGCTCCAGAGAGTTCACAGGCTGCCACTTGTTCAGAGGAACAAGGAAAGCAAATACCCCCGTCCCTTTCTTATTTATCTCGGGAATTTTTTACTGAGACAGGCAGTTTCACTAAAAGCAAGACCTAATTCCCCGGTTATAATTGAGAATTTGTCTTTCTTTGTACGCTCTGACCTCAGCAAGGCCACTATGGATAGACGGTGGAAGCTACGCAAGATTATTGATCCATTCAAATCTCTTGGGGGGGGTGGGGGCAAGTGTTCCTACAGGAGCCTGCCCGCCTCAAAGTTATTAAGGGCGGTCATACTTATTTTTTTACTGACGAAAGGGGGGCCGAGAACGTACTTTCCACATTCGCTTAATCAGAAGAGAAGATAAGCTTAGAGCTTTAACTTAATCTTTTATTTTAATGTTCACTTCTCTATTGACTTTTTTCATGATACTCTTTTTTTTCTTCTCTTTTACTATCTCATTGTTCTTTTTATTCTGCTTCTCTTTTTTCTTTTTTTTTGGATTTCTACTCCTGGGTAGGTTAGTAGGTTGAGCCTCACGCTGCTCCTCGCTGTAGCTATCAATCCAGCGGCAGCAGAACATAGAGGGGTGTTCCTTCCCGAGGGGGGTGAGTGATCGGGGAAAGGGGAGTGGGTTTCTTGTGGGGTGGTTGTATGAGGGGGGTTTTCTTTTGAAAAAGGCAACTCGAGAAGGAGATTTGTTGGAATTAGTTGGGAGGTGTTGATTTGTTTTCTTCTTGCAGAATGATAAGATTTATATATTTTTTTTAATGTTATGGCTAAGATGTTTAGCTTGGAATGTTGCGTGTCTTAATAGCAAGAATAAAAGACGACTGGTTCAAGAAGAGTTAAGACTGTACGACCCACATTTTGTTTTTTTATCAGAGACTCACATTGCCTATATTGATAGAAAGTTATTGGGACAACTTGGCTATGTTCAACTTTAAATGCCTGAATCAGGGGGGTTGCCATTCTTAAAGACAGACGACTCAGAGCAGAAATTTGTAAAACTACTTGTGATAAAAGTGGACGATGGGCTATTGTGCAGTTAGCTATTGAAAAATTTAAATATGTTTTCTGTGTGGTTTATGGCCCAAACTCTGACGACCCTTCCGTTTTTGATCAATTAAATATGGAACTTCTGGAGTGGGAAGGAGAACTTGTCATCATGGGAGATTTTAATTGCATAATGGATTACCAGCAAGATACCACCAGGCACGGTGCTTTTCAATATATGCGCAGATCACGCGCTTCTATTTGAGAAATAGGACGCATTCAAAATATCAGGGTTATCTGGCGTAGTATCCATCCTAACGTGGCCGGCTATACCTACTATTCTGCACCACACAAACTTTGCTCCCGTATCAATATGGCCTGGGCAACTGACAATGTGGTGAACACTAGTTCTATTGAGATATGCCCACGGGTCACTTCAGACCATAATCCTATTCTGCTCATATTCAACGTAGCACATATCCATACAGGCCCTAGGATGTTTTCTTTTCCCAAGCATCTATTATCAGACACAGGGTTTATTTCCCAGCTTAAAGTACATCTTATAGAATTCATTCAAATTAATCTTAACTCCACCTTATGTACTATAGTTTGGGACGCCTGTAAAGCCAGTATCCGGGGGTTTACTCAACAATTTCTCTTTAGATAGATCTCCGAGCGCCATAAAACAAATAAAATGCTGACTACTAATATCCTTTCACATGTACTTCTATTGGCTGACGCTTTACGTTTATGTTCTCCTAATGTGGCAGAATTGGGGCTAAAGTTAGGACACTTAAAAGCTACTCTAACAACAATACTTAGGGAAAGAAGCAGTGTAAAATTACATAAATTTCAAATTTCTCAATATGAGAGCGGAGACAAATTTGGGAAAATTTTGGCTTATAAAGTCGCTGACGAGAGAGCTAACACCCTGATTAAAAGTCTAAGTGGGCCTAATAATATCACATACGACCAACCAGCACAGATACTAGAACAATTCGTAGAATTCTATAGAAAACTATACACGCAAGAAAACAACCCCACCCTGGCAAGCATTCAGGATTATTTGGATGGTAATATTATAGAAAAGCAAGATATCCCTGGGCTTGATCAATTATCTGAACATATTAGCCTGCTAGAGATTCGGCAAGCTATTCTTTCCATATCAGGAAAAGCGGCCGGGGAAGATACTTGAACTGTAGAGGTTTATAACATTTGTATTGATGAGGTTTATAACATTTGTATTGATGAGCTATCACCACTTCTTCATCAGGTCATCAGCTCTATCGGTGACAATGGGAAAGACCAGAGATCCTGGAATACTGCTAAATTGGTCTTCTTTCTGAAAAGGGGTAAACCAGCCGACGAATGTGGGTCATATCGACCCATCTCGCTTATTAACACAGATGCTAAGGTATTTGCTAAAGTTCTGGCCACCAGATTGGCTCCATTTATACCAAATAGTCAACCCACAGCAGCATGGGTTCGTAACAGGTAGGGATACCACAGCTCATATTAATATGGCCATCACTGCCTTGACATAGCAGAGAGGGGTGGGATTATCTCTGGTCGGTAATGACTATCGGTTTTAGGGGCCAATTTGTAGGATGGACCCGAGCCCTATACGATAACCCTACTGCAAGAATTAGCTATGCGGGTCTGATGTCGGCTACTTTTTCCATATGTCGGGGCACTCGACAGGGGTGTCCCCTGTCACCCCTGTTTGCTCTCTCAATGGAACCCTTCCTTCATGCTTTGTAGTCACAATCACAAATCATTCCTTTTATATCGGGCCCTCATTCATTGAAAATAACGGCATATGCCGATGGAATTGCCACTTTCTCCACCGATGTCGCAGAGGCTTTACAGGGGATAACTGCTGAGGCTAGTAGATTCAAAGATGTCTCCGGATATAAATTAAATTTAAACAAAACTCAAATAATCGCTAATTATAAACCAATAGCCGCAATATCAGGGTTGTGTCAGACTGCCACCTATCTGGGGGTCAAAATCTCATCCAAAATCAGTGAGATAATCACAATCAATTACGACGCTTTAGTTAAGGCAACTGTTTTGTTTTTAAGAAAATGGCATAAGCTCCCTTTAAATATTACTGGTAGGATCAACTTGCTTAAAATTAAAGTACTCCCTAAGTTTATTTACTAATTCCGGTCCATCCCCTTATCACTCAGTAACCTTTTTTTTAAAAAAAAATTGGACGGAATATTTAGCAGTTTTATTTGGGGATATCGTAAAGCTTGTAGGTCCATGGTATTACTTAAAGGCTCTTTAGATAACGGTGGGCTCAATTTCCCCAATTTTAAATTATATTTCTGGGCAACTTTTTTAGGTAGTCTACGGTATCTACTTAATACAGACACTCAACTTTATTTTCATATTAAAGTCGGATTCCAACATGTTTTTGTTAAGAGTTAATGACCCCAACTACTTTAAAAAGGATGAAATTTAAGACTGCCAGGGATACAGTTAAGATTTGGTTTAATATTTTGGCTTTTTGTAAAACTTCCTTTTTTCTTCCTAAACTTTCACTGTTGGGAATTCCCGGACTCCCGGGGATTTTTAGTGATGGTATGGTAAATATATGGTTTGCACATGGTATAAAAACATTGGGGGACTTATATGGCACTCATGGCTTTTTGGACTTTGAGAAACTTAAAAATCTATATAAAGTGACAGAATGAATGAGATTTAAATATGTCCAAATTCATGATTTTCTCATATGCCAGATGAAAGTATGCGAAATCTCGGATTCGGAAATCTGGGACTGTTTTTATTCACCCAAGAATGAATCCTTGATCAGCATAGGTTATAAGTGCCTCAATGCTTATAAAGTCAGCAACTGCTCCAAATTAGCTGAAAAATGGAGTACTAAGTTGGGGCTTAATATAACTCCCAATAAGATTGCTTCCTCCCTTTGTAACATCAACAATCTTGTCCAATCTTCTAGCTTAAGACTCCAGCAATTTAAAACCACTTGTATGTTATACCACACACCTGAAAGGATATCTAAGTGGTCCACGAATATTTCGTTCAGTGATAGAACCAAATGCCCCAAATGCGGTCTTATCGAGGCGGATCTGGAACATATGCTGTTTTCTTGCCCAGTTCTGTCCGAGTTCTGGTCAGCTCTGGACAAGATAATGAAATTAAAACTGGTCTGTTCACCCCCTCTCACGGCATCTGCGGTATTACTAGATATACATACCACCACTATCCCTCAGCAAGCTTTGGTAACTATTGTATTGTCATGCGCTAAATTTGTTGTTGCACGTGCTTGGATCTCTCCGAAATTCCCACATATCATGGAATGGTGGTCATTGCAAATGAAATTTATGCTATGGAGCATGCCCTGGCTAAACTAAGAGGTATCCGCTCATTATTGAAATGTGATCAAATTTGGGGCACCTTCATTCTTTAAACATTCGTCTTAATTTTGTATACATCATGGGAAAATTGCCCGCAACGTCACACTCTTTAATGTCTTGAACTGTAATGTAATTGCTTTAATTTTCATTCTGCTATTCTTGTTTTTTTCTCTCCCTAGCAGGTTTTGTTTTATCAAATTGTATTCCTATTTTCTTCTGTTTCGTTTTGTCAATAAAAACATTTTTTTTAAAAATGAATAAACATATAGGAGGAAACCGCTGCAACCAGGTTGAGGTTTATCTGGCTGGCTGGGCTACAGGAGATGGCTTGAGCAGAAACAGTGGCAATTGCCCTGGGTAGTATTCCAACTCTTTGTTGTATTGGCCACCATAGAACCTCGGCTTGGACCCTGCCACATGTAAATAAGACTTGACCCTGACACAATAGAAGCAATCGTGCCAAACTGCCTTGGGGTTGCTTGTGTTTCCATTTAGGAAGGACCTGGCCTGGTAGTCCGGGCTGGACTGCAATGCATTGCAGGGGTTATGACTAGGGCTACCGGTTTACGGTTTTTATTTTTATGATATTTGTCTGTATTCATCCATATTTATGTTGTGCTTAGTGTACAAAATGAAGCCCCAATGGGTATATATCCACATTTATTTAACGAACAAATGTTTACTTATGTTTGAATGTTCAATGTGTTTTAACCATTTACAGCACAATACAGTCATCTGAACGCAATTGCAACTTAGAACAGTGGAACCAGCTTTACTGTTGCAGTTCTATAAGCTTCATTAGGAAATCTTTTTTGGACCTCATCTATGTATCAATCTGCACAGCTATTGACATAGCATTTATGCTTCACCGTATTGAGGATTGTCCAAAGGAAAAACAATTTTCTGTATTTTTCCATACTTAAAAAATAAATACATAAAGAAAAATAGATTATTTTCTGCCTGTATTTATCTGTAAAAATCAGTAAAAAGGACAAACTGGGAGCCTTAGTTATGACCTTACGTCACCAGACTGACTGAACCAGTATCTTCTTCCCCCACTTTATATTTACTTATTTTGTATTGGCGACTAACAAGACCTAGCTAATAGTCCATTGAAAATGTGGCCTTGGCATTTATTTTGGGTCAAATGACTTCACTGTTGCCAGACTTACTCGTAACGAGTATCGACGAGCACCTTTGTGTGTTTCCTGCCGTGCTCGTACCTGCCCGTTAGCGTATACCACGCAAGAAGCAAGAGAAACGCAGAGGAAGACGCTGTTTATTGCTAAAAATACCACTGCTTGTCCTTGGCTTTGGGCGTATCATTTGGAACGTTAATCTAGAATGCTGGGCAGGGCGGTAACTGTGTCGGCTCCCGTGCGGGGGTGGGGGAGGGTCTGTGAGGTGGAGCAGACAAGCAGCAGTGCTTATAGCTGCAGAAAAGCCTAAAAGGACTGGATTGCCAACTAACTGGGACATATTTAGTAGCTGAGAAGGCTGGTGAACTGGAAATCCGAGTTGTGGCGGCGACAGTAGAGGGAATTAACACAATGGCACAGCAGAGGTAAGTGGAAGTTTTTTTTTAGGTAACCTACTGAGTAGAATAAGGCAAAGTAATCAAAGCAAGTACTGAAAAGTGCACTGGGATGAGTGCAGGAGAAAGGTGTAGTACCTCAGTGGGGATGGCTCCTGGTAGAACCAAAACTCGGAAAGGGCACTCTACGAGTAATGACCCCCCAGATGAGGGCAAGGCAGTTTTACGAGAAAGAGTAAAGAACACGCCAGATCAACTACAGGACACTCAATGAAGGCCACCAGCAAGACAAGAAGGGAGGAGTGTCGGTCACTAAATCCATTAAGGAGTTCGTAGGTGAACATTTTAAAAGGAAAGATCTACTGCAGAACAATGGCACAAGTGACAAAGGGCAACAAATAAATGCCCAAATCAATGTTGGGTCAGACGGCCCAAATCCATTGGACCTAAGCTTACCCATCCTAAGAAATCATATACTACCAAATCAAAGCGTATTTTCTTTCAACCCAAGGTTGTTTTCATCACCACGACTGTTTACCCCCTGGACCAGTGGAAATGTATATTAACAGAGGGAGAAGGCTGGAATTATAGAACATTGCAACAGAGCGAGTAGGTAATGAGATTGCGCAAGGTGGGCAGATTAAGAGCATGGGGCTATACCTGAAAGGAAACCACAAGCTCAGTTCATTACTCCACCCCCAACTTAGAGATTTTTAGCATCCTCTTCATCAACCATGCTGTATTTAATGGTGATTTGACAAAAGGCAGTGCAAGGACCGCTGGAAGTATCTATGATGAAAATTTAAATCCCAAAAAGATCAGTTACAGATTATTGTGTGTGAGCTTAAACAAATTCGAGCATATGCCATCTATACTCAGACCGGTAGGGAGTGAAAATGGAAATAGGGAGTCTGAAGAGTCAGCTCTACACATTTATTTTATTTATTTATTTATTTCTGACATTTATTGAGCGCGAACGAATACCCGAAGGCGCCTCGGCGCTAGACTAATCAGCTGTCTTTCCCCAGATATTAATAACTTCGGCGGATCGTTGGGGAGTGTCACTGGTTAAACAGCCAAGTTTTTAATCTCTTCGAAACTGCAAAAGTGAGGGGCTGGTTCTGATGTTTTGTGGCAGGGTATTGCATATCTTAGGAGCCGCTACTGAAAAGTGGCGGTCACCCCAGGAGACTGTTTTAGAACGTAGAACCACTAATTGGTTGAGAGTTATAGATCGGAGCTGTCTGACCGGTTTATAGGGTATAAGCTGGTCCTTGAGGGGGCGTGGTCCTTGATCGTGAAGTGCCTTATAGACTATGCAGAGTGATTTAAACTTGATCCTGTTTTGGATCGTCAACCAATGGTATGTCCTTATAGTATCAGAAATGGGTGCGAACTTAGGTGTTCTAGACAGCAGACGTGCTGCTGCATTCTGTAGCATAGCAGGGGGACAGAGCGTATACATCTCTAGGTTTCCTATGCTCATAAAGAAGAGCGGAGAGCTAACCAGACATAGACAATATACACCTAGAGCAAGAAGGGAGGTGACCAGTATAAAGGGGATGGTGAGGGTGAAATTATTGGAAAAAAAGAACTTTGCCATTGTCAGTAGAAAGAAGAAACTTGAAAACCCACATTTAAAAACAGTAATCCCTGAAAATCCAGAAAGAGCTTGAAAGTAGGATGAGAGATGAAGATGAAGAGAAAGTAAAGGAATTAAGATTAAGATCAAAAAAGGATGGGAGCAGTAAGAAGTTGAATAGTTGCTCAAGCAGATTAAGAAGGAAGGAAAATCAGATGGACCAAGGAGAGATTACTAGTAAGCCTATAATATGGGGGGTGTAAGTTATGAGAAGGAACCCCAGATGAGAAAAAAAAAAAAGTAAAAAAATGTGTGGCTTTACCTTGAAACATCTGATCTTAAGGATGGGGGGAAAAGATTAAGAAAGCTACACCCCTGAAATCGATCCCAGCTATTGTTAACCTTCTGTAAATGTGCCAGCCTAAAGGAAATAGAGACAAATTACCGTAGACAAGTAGGGTTCATGCAAAATAAAAAGGGGAATGAGGTCACCAAAGTTCTGATGGATTCTGGTTGAGTAAAATCAACATTAATCAAAGCAGAAAATGAGCTGCAGAAGGAAGGAAAAAGGCTAGTTTCAGACTCCGAACCATATATGGCGGGCACCCATCGCTTAGCATTCCACAGTCAACATGTGGGTCTAGGGCAAAGACTAATTGATCAAGGACTGAATGGTAATGATGGTATAGAATCACAGTATAGGGGGTGAGGACCGCAAAGGGTTCGAGTGATTTAAACGTAGCAGATAGATACATGAACCATACTATACCAGCCCAGGAAAAAGAGGAGTGGTTAAGTGAAATAGATTAGGATATCGGGACATCGCACAGCCTTGGGATTCTTTCATGGAATATAAATGGCTTCAGTAAGATAGCAAAATCAGAAACCTATAAAAGCGAATAGATACTTATGGAATTGTGTGTCTGCAAGTAACATGGCTATGTGATGAACCCCATCGATAGAAGGATATGTGCAAGTTCATAAGTTTGCAAAAGAAATCTGGCTTGGCAGTTTGGGCTGGACTGTTAACACAAGGGACAGGGTTGGGACTTATTTGCATAGGGCTGATTCCAAACTGGGGTAGTGCAGTGAGCAAAATAATGATGGATTAAACCCAGATCCTTGTGACTGGGGGTGAATGTTTGCATTATCCAGCATTCCGTCTATCAATTGTTTCTTTTGCATATGTTGCCCTAAGTGAGAACGGTATGCCCAGACGTGGGTCCCGTGCTCACAACACCACTAGATTCAAGCTAGCCTGGCTGATGCCCTGAAATCGTCCCAGGATACTTGTTTCCGATCCAGGGAGGACCTGGCTTGGCAGTTCGGGCTGGACTGTTCCCACAAGGAACAGTGTCAAGACTGATTTGCATATGGCTGGGTCCAAACTGCGGTGGTGTGGTGAGCAAAGGAATGATGAATTAAACAGGGATCCTTGTGAGTGGGGGTGAATATTTGCATTGTCCAGCATTCCGTCCATCAATTGTTTCTTTTTCATATTTTTCCTAAAACTAAATGGTCTAAGTGGGATTTGGATCTGGGAAAATATCTGGGCTCAAAAGGCTTACTTTGTTTAAATGGTAGGGTAGGGGAGGATTGCCCAGCACAACAGACCTTTAAAGTTGGACAGCAATTATGGCCAATTGATTATATACACATGCATGGTCGGAACTTTGATAACATGAGGGACTTTCAAGTGGGGTCTGAAGAGGGAAGTGATCACCATCGTCTGAAATTAAATTTGCTAAGAGGAAAAATTATGCAGAGGGAATAGGTGATCCCTCTTCAGATGGGTTATCCAAAAAGACTGACCACTAGACTAACAGAAGAACATATGGAAAAATTGTCTCATCTTCAGCAAAACAGATCACTAAAGGAGGTCTTGATAGTACATCCTGGGTGGTATGAGAATATAATCAGATAGGTGGTACAGTGCGTGTTAGAGTAGTTCTAAAAGGAAAGGGAATAAGGAATGAGAAAGCTTTGAATAACCAAAGGAAGAAAAACAATAGTTTGCTGAGGAATGTAGGAATCTAAAGGCGCAGGTAAGGAAAGGGGAAAGAAACCTCAAAATAAGATATGAAACAGAAAGTCGTAATGTGCTGATGAAGTTAAGGCAAAGGTATAAAACTTTAATCAGAGACCAAAAAAAGAGGTCATGAAGAGTGGTGGTGGGGAAACATGATAGAGGCAGTAGAAATTAAAAACATAAAACTCTTCTGGAAACTAGTAAAAGAAGGATCAGGAAAAACACAGGGCATGATGAGCATTTTAGTAGAAGAAGCTTGGGTGGATTATCTAGAGGAGATATATAGCAAAAAAGAGGAATGAGTGAGGGAACAAGTAACATCTTGGGAGAAAGTCGGTGAGGACTTAACACCTTAGGAGCTTGTAAATAAACCTCCCCAGTGCTGCGCTGTCCATTATCCAGTGCTGAACTGGACGTCCAGCGGTCGCACGCAGCACTGGGGAGGTAGTGCCCGTGACGACCGTTGGCCGACGGCAGCACTTAAAGGGTTAAGGTCCAAATTCTCATTGAGTATCATCAGAACTATCATCTCAAGATTAACACGGACTCGCGAATCCGCACATGATAATATGCCTGCAATAATCATAAAACCTGCCCAGATTGGAGGGCCGAGTTACTTTATAGGCTGTTTGAAAATATTTTGGATACAGGCAATAAATATACCGGAAAACTGAAGAGGCACAATCATCACAAAAAGGAAGATATAAAACGGCAATAAAAATTATAGGCTGATCAATCGTCTCGGTGTGGCAGAAAAGGTATTCACTAAAATAATCTTGTGAATGTTAAAGGAGTGGGCTGACTTGAATTCTATAGTGCCGCTAGAACAGGGGGGCTTTAAGGACATCATTCTACAATTGAACAATGCTTTGCGCTCGGTCCATTGCATGCAAGTTTGTTGAGGAAAGGGGGACCTCTTTCTGCTGCTTTGCAGACTTCAGTGCAGCTTCTGGTAGTCAGAAACTGCCAATGGGAGGCATTGACAAAACAAGACATCCCAAAAGACCTTCTAAAATTAATCCAGGAGCTACGGAGAAGCAACTGGGCCCAGGTCATTATGGACACTGAAGGGACTCAAACACAAAAAATACAATTAATAACAGGTTGAGACAGGGGTGTGTATTAGCTCCCTTACTCTTCTCCTCATTTGTTTAGGATTTGCCTTCAACTCTAACTGCTGCAAATCGATTTAGCCCTTGAATGAATGGTAGACATGTGGCATGCCTCCTGGATGCAGACCATCGCATGATTGTAGACCAAAAAGAAATAGGCCTGCAAATGAAATTATACATATTTAAAGATTACTGTAGGTGTAAAAATGTGTGGTAAACATGGATAAAACTAGGGTGCTTTGCGAAGACAAAAAGTAAATTTAATTGGCACGTAGGTGCTGAGACACTTGAATTACTTAATGAGTATAAGAATCTTGGAGTCTGGTTTGAGAGGATCCTTAAATGGAAAACATTTATTATTTGATATTCAACGTTATTGGTTTTTGCAAACAACAGCGCAATGCACTGACATATGACACATTTGATTAGTTCCCCAGTCATTTTCTTGCACTCGCCAAACCAGATGTATTGCGTATTGAGACTTCAGGTTACCCATCTCCCGATAACAGGACTTCAATTCATCAACCCGAGCCATATATATGCCCCATATGCGTTCATGCTTAGCAGGACATCTCCCCTCGTACACTGTTTCTCCTGCATGGTGCACCAGTCCACCCCTTTCCGCCATTTAGCTATGTTCGTGGGTTAGGGGGGATCTTTCCAAGCTGCTGCAATATCTCTTTTGGCCACCAGGATGACCATTCCCAGGAATGATCTATCGGCCTGGGAACCATCAAATCCCTCCATCACTCCCAGGAGAAGGGCAAGGGGGTTATGTGGGACAGTCCAACCCAATATGTCGCTTGGTTCCGCTATTACTGTTGCCCAATAACTGGTGAGGGAGGTGCCGGACCAAACCATATCATAGATATCTGGGGATTCCGCTGCGCATCTCAGGCACCTAGGGGTGGGGAGGAATTCAGCCCGATGTAGGCGGACTGCAGTAAGGTAGGCACAGTGGAGGTAGTATATTTGGATTAGGCGGAGCCTTGCAGAAAAGTTGGGCACGCAGGGCCATTAGAGCGTCTCTCCAGTGGAAAACACATTTATAGTCACTGAAGACCAGGGCTATGGCCTCGGAAATTCAATAGGGACTTCAGTGAAATGCCTTACAGACCAGCCCTAAAAGCTTATGTAGCAATGATCCGCCCGCAATTGCAATATGGAGCGGAACTGCTATATATTAGAGGCAAAAATAGGAGCAATGCTGAGGAGGGAAGTGTTTGAAGAGCTTATGGTCAATCCACAGCTCTGCCATGATCCAAGCAATAAGATTAGAAACTGGTATGATTTCATGCTTTATATTGGCTGCAAAAGTGTTAATAAGATTCTGGGGAAAACGGAGTGGGGAGGAAGTACTGAAAGCTTCTCAGTGGTGCAAGAATGAAATTCTGCAAAGTGAATTAAAATGGTCAAAAATTGTTAGGATCAAATTGGGGGCTGTATGTAAAGCTATGAAAGGAATGTTGCTCCCACAGAACATACTAATTGAAATCTCAAATAGAGAGTTAAAAGAGCTAGGTAAAGATCTGTCCCATGAATAGGACTATCCTACTTAAGTAGGAAAAAAAAAAAAGAAAGAAATAGGTACAATTTAAGCTAAACTCTTGGCGGAATAAAGAGAGCTTCCCATATGTGGATACCTTACTAACCCAGCTGCTAAGAAGTGAATTATCAAGAGTAAGGGTTGGACTCAGCCCCTGTAAGATATACGATATGGTAAAATCGGAAACAGCAGAGACAGTTTTTACGCCCAATATTTTGGAAATCTGAAATTAAGACCGGAGGGCATGCTGCAGAATTTTTAACTGATATGTATTTTTGGGATATATCATGTGCCATTTGGAGATTCATGAGGGCAGTCAGAACTGTGATCACTGAGTTTTAGTAATCATGGCATTTTAAGTATTTTATGGGACCATATTATATATTTCACTTGACAGTAGATTTTAATGAGTAGATTTCTATAAGCTTTTACTGGATGAATTTGAATGTTATTTGAATGTT
Organism: Lissotriton helveticus; assembly: GCF_964261635.1. NCBI lineage: Eukaryota > Metazoa > Chordata > Amphibia > Caudata > Salamandridae > Lissotriton > Lissotriton helveticus. Next base: position 48,865,931 of record NC_136069.1, read on the forward strand.
ATTTATGCACTGCTTTAAAAAAATTTTTTTTAAAGGAATTAGGAATTGTATATAGTACATCTGACAAATTGGTGAACTGTTTAAAGGCCAATGGTCTAAATAAAGATATTTTCTGATTGATTGACTTCACTTATTTCATTACGTTTATGTACTTTCAGCGATATTTTTTAAATGCTTTCAAAATGATTGTATGACTTTTAGTTGACACGTTAAGTACTGTTGTACATTTTGGCTGTTGGGTTTGCATTCTACTCTCAAAGGCAGCTGTAAGAGTGAACATGGTGAAAAGCCTTTGGTAGCTTTTGCGTCATAATATCCGTGATTCTATTCCTATTCTTTCACCAACGGCTAAAGCATTAAAGAGACTTATTAATTGTCATCATGACAGCCTCATTTTAAATTGGTGCGGTGTTACTGATCCCTGGGATTGATTGCACATTTGTGTGATTCCAAGTAGAAAAGGATGACTTACCTGTAGGGTTGTGAAGGTTTTTAACTACCTCTGGCTTCTGAATAGACACAGCATAGTCCTCTCCCTCTTCTTTGAAGCGTTCTTTGCTCATCGCTACAGAGAACTCTCCTGTATGATGTGAAACATTAGAGTGAATTCACAGTCAGCAACCCTGGATCTAATTTGCAGTTGCTGTGACCGACACATCCACACTTGCCTCACTACATCCATTTCAGTATACATTTGAAATGATCTAGGAAAGAGTCAGACATTCACAGACGTGGAGTTCACTAATTTATAAGAACAATTGTTACTTACCTGTAAACAGGTGGTTCTCCAGTATTGGTGTCTTTCATAGATTCACATGCTTGAATATTCCCCGTCGTCGGAGTGGGAGTCCCACGGTAAATAAAATAGCAATAACATACTAATAATATGTATATGTAAAACATAACACATGAAATACACATTAGAAAAAAGGCAGTAAATGCCTAGACATAATTCCACATAGGAATACATGAAGAGAGAAAAAACACTTGTAGTCTATTCCTGTCATTATGGTGGTCCAAACTGAAGCCAATCAGGCGCCAGCAGCCCTCTAGAACCTTCTCCTCAGAGCTCAGTACCTCAGATTTTCGTAGCGCAAGAGTGACCATATAGTCAATGAGGAGAAGAGAGCCTCTGAGGGGAGGTGAGCGGGTCGCATGTGAATCTATGGAAGACACCAATACCGGAGAACCACCTGTTTACAGGTAATTAACAATTTTTCTTCCCAGTATTAGGGTGTCTTTCATAGATTCACATGCTTGAATATAGAATAGAAAGCAGTAATAGCCGAAAAGGGCTTCCATAGTCATGATACACATGAACAGACTTATAAGACCAAAATATATATAGTCATGCAAGTCATAACAGTAAAATGGTAAACGATAATGGAGGAGGGAAGACAGAGGCTCACCATATTGAAAAAGATTGCGAAGCACAGCCTGTCCCACTGCAGTATCTGCTTCGTTTTGGCACCCAGGCAGTAGTGTTTCGTAAACGTGTGCCTGCTGGACCACGTGGCTGCTCTGCAGATCTGATGCAGCGGCACACCGGCGAACAGGGCAGTTGAAGACGACATCGCCCTGGTGGAATGGGCCTTCACTAAAGACTGTAGAGGCTTGCCTGCCTTTTGATGGCAGGAAGCAATGGCCGAGGAAACCCAACGAGCAATAGTAGGTTTGGTAACTGGACGCCCTTTGTGGAAGCGTCCATAAGCTATGAACAGTTGACCAGATTTGCGAAAAGGGGCCGTTCTGCTGATGTAGAACTTTAAGCACCTTTTAATGTCCAAGGAGTGTAATCGCTGCTCCGCTGGAGACTGTGGGTTAGCAAAGAAAGTCTTTAAGAAAACAGGTTTGTTGATGTGGAAATCCGAAGGCACCTTAGGCAAGAAGGTGGGATTAGTGCGAAACACTACACAGTCCGGCTGATATTGAAGAAAAGGAGGTTTTATAGTGAAGGCATGAATATCACTTACGTGACGTGATGTCAGCGCAAGGAGAAGAGCAACCTTCCAAGTGAGAAACTTCAAGTCTACCTTGTGTATAGGTTTGAATGGTGCCTTCATTAGTTGTGCTAACACGATGTTAAGGCGCCAAGTAGGAGGAGGGCGCCGAACCGGTGGGAATTTGCGTAACAATCCTTTGAAAAATTGACATATTATCCTGAAAGAATAGAGTGAGGTGGAGCCATCCTGGCGGAAGCAGGAAATTGCCACCAGAAAAACTTTCAAAGTTGAATGTGAAAGTCCGGACTGAGCCAGTGGCAAAAAGAACAGGAGGAGCTGCGCAGGCGTGGAACGAATGGGATGGACACCAGCAGCTGCGCACCAAAGGCAGAATCTCTTCCATTTAAGATTGTAGGTTTTAACAGTTGACGGAGTTCTGGCCTGAGCGAGAATGTCTCTACAGTCTGGCGGGATGGCTAGATGGGCTAATTCAAGGTGCTCAGGTTCCAGGCTGACAAATTCAGAGAGGAGGGGTCCGGATGGCAAATCTGACCCTTGTCCATCGTGAGGAGGTCCACCAGAGGATGAAGGATGGGCTCGCACTGGGATAGAAGAAGCAGCTCCGAGAACCATGCCTGACGAGGCCATCTGGGAGCGATCAGAAGAATGTGGCAAGGCTGTCTCCGCATCTTCCACAAAACTCGAGGCACCAGAGGGATTGGAGGAAAAGCGTAAGCAAACAGATTGCACCAATTCATCAAAAGGGCATTGCCCTGTGACCCTCGATGGGGATGCCAGCTTGCGTAAGATGGGCATTTCCGGTTCTCTGGTGTGGCAAAGAGATCCAGCGGCAGACGACCCAATCGCCGAAAAATCAACTCGAGTGTTGGTTGATGTAACTCCCCCTCGTGGGTCGATGACGCGGACCTGCTGAGGGAATCCGCTAGGATGTTGGAGACACCTGGAAGATGAACTGCGGTGGGAGTGACGTGGTGACTTAGAGCCCAGTACCAGATCGACTGCGCCAGTTGAGACAAGATTGGAGATTTTGTTCCGCCCTGCTTGTTTATATAATGCATGCTGGTTGTGTTGTCCGTCTGAATAAGGACTGACTCCCCTTGGATCAATAGATGGAATGACTTGAGCGCTAGAAAAATGGCAATCAACTCCAGCCTGTTGATGTGCCAGGCTCTCTGAGGCAGAGTCCACTTGCCCTTTATGGACAGGCCTTGAAGGTGTGCCCCCCCATCCTTCCAACGAGTCGTCCGTCAGAGTAAGTTCCGGAGTGATGGAAAGGAACAAAGTCCCTGCCGAAAGATTGGATGGCTGCGCCCACCATTTGAGAGCCGCTCTCATGCGAGCGGTGACACAGACTAGGTCGTTGAAGGAACTGGTGACCCGACGCCACTGTCCATCCAATTCTTCTTGAATGGGGCGTGTCCCTAGTCTGCAATTTGGGATCAGTGCAATGCCATCCCTAGAAATGACTTTAATAGTCGGACTGTTTTGTCCGTAGAAGAGGCACTAATTGAAGAATCATTTGCTGACGCTCGAGACACAAATGCTTTTGCAAGAGTTGTATCCAACTTGGCCCCTAGAAAATTCTTGCAGGGAGCTGGATGTAATTGGGACTTTGCGGTGTTGATGGAAAGTCCGAGGGAGCGAAATACCTCCTGACAAAGGCGTGTGTCCTGAAGCAGCTGCGTGCGAGACTGTGATTTTAGGAGACAGTCGTCTAGGTATGGAAAAATTTGGACACCCTGAAGACGCAGATAAGCTACCACAGGAGCGAACACCTTCGTAAAGACGCAAGGGGCTGAGCGTAGGCCGAAAGGAAGTACTCTGAACTGGAAGTTCCTCCAACCCACGCGGAAACGCAAGTACTTCCGATGTCGCGGAAGAATAGGGACATGGAAGTAGGCGTCCTGGAGGTCGATGGTTCCCATGAAATCTCCCATTGAGAGTAAGCGTAAGATCTCCACCAGCGTTAGCATGCGGAAGGATTGGCACTTGTGATACTTGTTGAGTGCTCGCAAGTCCAATATCGGCCGCCAATCCCCTGTCTTCTTGATCAGGAAAAAACTGAAATAAAATCCCTTCCCCCTTTGAGACTTGGGCACCACTTCGACGGCACCCTTCTGAATCATAGGGTGAACCCCATGGAAGAGTTCCTTGATGTGGGCTGGTGGTGGGCCGGAAGGTGGAGTGAGAGGAGGAAGTTTGATGAACTCTAAAGCATGGCCCTTCTCTACAATGTCCAGAAACCAATGATCTGAAGTGATGGAGGACCATTGAGAACAGAACAGGGAGATTCGACCTCCAACTCTTTCGGGTAAAGGCAAGTCATTGTCTCTTGGGAGCATATCCTCTGTAAGAAGATTTCCCCCTATAGGTCTTAGAAGACTGCTGACGGGAAGACTGTTGCTGGTTATTGGAGTAGCGTTGGTTGCCTTGGTTGTAAAAGCGATATTGATTGCTTCCTACTCTAAAAGTAGAAGAGGTGCCGCGTCCGCGTGCTCCCCGAAAGGGCTGTTTCCGAAATTGTAAGGTTCCTAAAGAGCGAGCAGTGTCAGTGTCAGTGTCAGTGTCTTTTTTGATGGATTGTAATGCCTCATCAACATGTGCTCCAAAAAGTGACTCGCCGTCTTACGGCATATCCAGGATCTTCGTCTGCACCTCTTGGCGAAAGGATGTGGAACGCAACCAACCTTGCCTGCGTAGAACAGCTGCTCCAGCGAGCTGCCGGAAACCAGTACAGGCAATATCAACGGCACAGTCAATCTCCTCCGATGTTCTCTCTCCTTCTTGGAGAAGTTGCAAGGCTTCCGCCTTTGCAGCGTCTGGAACCAAAGCCACAAAAGCAGACATACCTGCCCACATCTGTGGTGGAGGCCATCGTGGAAAACTTGCGGCCTATAGCATCCAGGCGACGACCTTCGCAATCTGGTGGGACAGGAACAGCAGACGCAGGGTTCCGAGAACGACGCTGAGCTGCCTGCGTAACCACCAAATCCAGTTTCGGCTGTCCAATGAGGCACGCTGGAGTGCCAACAGGCTCCTTATATTTCTTTTCCAATCGGGGCATCTGTGCCGGTAGTGAATTTGGGGTCTGCATCAACTTCACCCCTTCAGTCCAGATAAAGTCAATAATGGGAACAGTATGGACTTGTTTGAATGGTTGATTTTTAAAATCATAGAGGAAGCAATCCTCTTCCCTCTGGACTCTTAGTAACTTGAAGCATTGAGCCGCCCTATCCATCAGCTGATGGAAACTCGCAATGTCCACAGGAGGGGAATCTCCTGGCGTTACCGGAGAGGGGGACGGTGTCTGAACTTGATAGTCATCCCACTCCGCCATATCCTCATCATCATCTCGAACCTCACCATCTTCGCGGTCTGGAGGAATGAATATGCTACTTACCAGTATGCATCTGTTCTTGGCATGTAGGGCTGCTGACATTCATATCTATAGCATAGATCGCTGCCTAGTGTTGAGTCCGGATGATTGCACATTGTTGTCCTGGAAGAGTCTTCGAAGTATCATGAGATAGGTGGCTCCTCCCCTGGACTACAGTGCGCATGGGCATCGACTCCATCCTCAGATTGTTTTTAGCCATTGTGGCAAAGATGGAGTGTAACAGTTTAAGTGATGGCCATGCTAAGAGTAAATGCAAGAAAGTCTGCAGCCGCTACAGGCGCCGGGGAGGAGGGCGGGCGATATGAATGTCAGGAGCCCTACATGCCAAGAACAGATGCATACTGGTAAGTAGCATATTCAGTTCGAGGCATGTGGGCAGCTGAATTCATATCTATAGCATAGGATACATAGCAGTCCCTTCATTAACGGCGGCCGCCTGTGCCAGCTGCAGAAGTTTGGAAAAGTGTTTTAAGAACAGCCAGTCCTACAGCTGCTTGCTGTTTTGAGTGCACATCTACACAGTAATGTTTAGTAAATGTATGTGGTGTAGACCATGTGGCTGCTCTACAAATATCTTCCAAAGGAATATTACCCAGTAACGCCATGGAGGCCCCCAAACTTGCGGGTGGAGTGGGCTCTGGGGGGGACCGTTAAAGTGCGCTTAGCCTTGTGGTAGCAAATCTGAATACACTTAACGATCCACCTGGCTATCCCTGCTTTGGAAATGGGGTTGCCTTTGTGCTGGGCTGAAAAGGCAACAAAGAGCTGTTGTGTTTTTCTAAAGTCCTTGGTCCTATTAATGTAGTACATCAACGCTCGTTTGACATCAAGAGTGTGGAGCATTCTTTCAGCTACTGTCTCAGGGTTTTGAAAGAATGCGGGCAGTTCAATGGTCTGATTGACATGAAACTGCGAAACCACTTTAGGAAGAAATTTAGGGTTAGTGCGCAGCACCACCCTGTTGGAGTGAATTTGAATGAATGGCTCTTGTACAGTGAGCGCCTGTAGCTCACTAACACGCCGTAGAGACGTGATGGCAATGAGAAAAGCCACTTTCCATGTTAAGAACTGAATCTCACATGAATGCAGAGGCTCAAAAGGTGGGCCCATCAACCTGGTGAGGACCACATTGAGGTTCCATACAGGAGCTGGCGGGGTCCTGGGAGGGATGACCCGTTTCAGCCCTTCTAGGAAGGCTTTAATGGCAGGCACCCTAAAAACAGAGAGATGCTGCCTGTTTTGGAGATAAGCCACTATGGCGGATAAGTGTATCCGAATGGAAGCATATGCTAGATTGCATTTGTAAAGATGTAACAAATAACAGATGATGTTAGGAATGCATGCATCTAGCGGGTTGATGTGATGTTCTGTACAGTAAATGACAAAACGCTTCCATTTTGCTGCATAGCAGGCCCTAGTGGTGGGCTTTCTTGCCTCCCGGATGATTTCCATGCATTCAGGAGGCAAATTAAGGTAGCCAAACTCTAAGACCTCAGGAGCCAGATCGCCAGATTGAGCTGTTGCGGATCTGGATGCTGAATGTCGCCATGGTTCTGCATCAAGAGCCTGGGTGTGAGGTGCAGCCTTTGATGCGGTACCACGGAGAGTTCTAGAAACGTGGCGTACCATGGTTGGCGTGCCCACGTTGGAGCAACCAGGATGAGTGTCATAGAGTGTTGCTTTAGCTTTCGTGCCACCAGCGGTATGAGAGGTGCTGGGGGAAAAGCGTACGCAAATCTGCCTGACCAGTTCATCCATATCGCATTGCCCTGCGACTGTGGGTGCGGGAACCTGGCGGCAAAGCTTTGGCATTTTGCGTTTTCCCTTGTGGCAAACAGGTCTATCTCTGGATGACCCCACTGCTGGAAGTACGGGCGGAGTACTGATGGATGTAACTCCCACTCGTGCATCTGGTGGCTGTACCTGCTGAGCAGATCCGCCATCTGATTGTCCTTGCCCGGGAGGTGTTCCGCCATGAGGAAGATGTTCCTCTGAATGGCCCACTTCCACATGCTCTGAGCCAGATGAGACAACTGTGGAGAGTGTGTACCTCCCTGCTTTTGGATGTAGTACATGGCCGTCATGTTGTCCGTCCGGACCAACACAACCTTGTTGCACAGATGTACTTTGAAGGACTTTAGTGCAAGGAAGATCGCCATCAGTTCTAGATAGTTGATGTGCATCTTCTTTTAATGCGTCGTCCATAGTCCCTGCACCGTGTAGTGGAGTACATGAGCTCCCCATCCCTGAAGAGATGCGTCCGTCGTCAGGACAATCTGTGGCACAGGCTCTTGGAACGGTCGGCCCTTGCAAAGGTTGTGTGGATTCCACCAATGCAGAGAGTTGTATGCCCGACCGGTCACCAACACTAGGTCTTTCAACTGTCCTTGAGCCTGAGTCCACTGATGTGCCAAGCATTCTTGGAGCGGACGCATATGCAGCCTCGCGTATCAACTCATGCCTATCAACTGCATGAACACTCTTGCTGGAAGTGAGTGCTGCAGTCTGAACTTTTGGATTAGCGACTGGATGTTGTCGACCCTCACTGAATTTGGCTGAGCCGTGGCCGCCAGAGTATCTATCGTCGCGCCCAGACACTGCCGCACATGGGCTGGCTGAAGGTGCGACTTCGGATAGTTCAGTGAGAAGCCCAGACCGTGAAGAAGGTGAATGGTGTGGGAAATGTCGGCGGCGCACTGCTGGGCTGACTTTGCCTGAACCAGCCAGTCGTCCAGATAAGGGTAGACATGGACGTTCTGTCTCCTGAGGTGCGCAGCCACTGTCGCCAGACATTTTGTGAACACTCTGGGGGCTGTGGTCACACCGAAAGGAAGGACCTTGAATTGATAATGCCGATTCTGAATGGTGAATCTGAGGTATTTCCTGTGTGATGGATGGAGTGGAATGTGAAAGTAAGCATCCTTGAGATCCAAGGTTGCGAGGAAGTCTCCCTGATTGAGCAACGGAAGAACCTGCTGCAGTGTTAGCATGTGGAAGTGTTCTGAGAGAATATACTGGTTTAGGGGCCTGAGGTCCAGAATAGGTCTGAGGGACCCGTCCTTCTTTGGGATTAAGAAGTACAGAGAATACACCCCTGAGCCTTCTTCCTCCACCGGCACAAGCTCTATTGTGCCTTTTTGCAGCATGACAAGAACCTCCTGCTGCAATAAGTGCAAATGCTCTGCGGACATAGGACGGTGCTTTGGTGGTATGTTGGGTGGAGTGGACGTTCGCTCCAAACAATAGCCAAACTGGATAAGTTTCCTGACCCACCTGTCTGTGGTGATGGATTTCCAGACTGGCAGGAACAGCTGGAGTCTCCCCCCGACAGGTGTTGGATGGTCGGGGGGCAGTGACAGGGAGTCACTGTTTGTTGGTGGCGGAGGAACGGGAGTTGTTGTTGCCCCTGCCTCTGCCCTTGGCGCTGTTGCCCCGGTATCCTCCTCTATTCTGCTTGGGGTAAGAGGATTGCGCCCCACCTTTATTGGATTGTGTTTGTTGGGACATCTGGCCTCTGGAAACACCTCTATTGCCTGAGCGACGAAAAGTGCTCCCCCGAAACTGTTGGGACTGGAGGGCCCCCATGGACTTGGCAGTCTCGGTATCCTTCTTTATTTTTTCCAGGGTGGTATCCACCTCTGGAACAAATAATCTGTCAGGGTTTACCGGCTGGTTAAGGATGGTAGTTTGTATTTCCGGCTTAAAACCGGAGATCCTAAGCCATGCTTGACGTCTTAGCATCACACTGGTATTAATTGCCCTGGCTGCAGTGTCCGCAACATCAAGTGCACACTCAATGGAAGCGTTAGAGATGAGCTTGCCTTCCTGGATAAGCATCTCTCCTGCCTCTTTATATTGGTCTGGTAGATGCTGCTACAGGGTGTAGGAGAGTAGGGTCTGCAATCCTATGATCACCCAGATTTTTGCTTTTTGCTGCACTGGTTTACGACTTTCCCTGGCTGTGGGCCTGCTAATCAGACCCACAGCCTAGCTGTTCTCTCTATCCAAATTGTACTCAGGTACTGAATTGGCACTGGGCCCTCTCAAAGTCCCTGTACCCAGGGCTGAGGTGCACCCAGAAGTCTCCCAGGGGCTGAAGCATGTATTGTGCCACCCCTGGACTGACTAACTAAACTGACACAACTGGCTGCACGACAGCTGGGGCAAGGTGGTGTACTCACCCTTGGCTTTGGATATAGTATACCTATATCTAACCCTAAAATGGACACACAGATCTCCTATCAGTCACTCCTATGGCAGGCCTTAACAATCCTGAAGGCAGAGTGCTTGGAATCGTGTGAGATGGTGCTCTGGCATGAGCTGAGCCTGTCTGCGGCTTTCGGGATCTATCCCTTAGCCGTTTCCATGATATCGCATACCATATACTCTTAAGTGCATTATAATCCTCGCGGTTATATGCCAACTCTGGTATCGCTTTATCAAAACATGTCGAGTAAGGTGTTATACGAATTGGAATACTAACCCCTCGCCAATTCTGGCGACGGGGTTAGCATTCCACCCTTCTAGAGGGACACGGCATGTATGTAACCCCTAACCCCGGTTAAAGTCAGACAGAGCCTTAGCATCCACAAAATGGATGCTGCCACCGAGACACAAGTCTGCCCTCCTGCTGCTGGGAGTCCTCCCAGAGCAGGAGATAAGGACAAAGGGTTTCCTGCCAGGGGCGGTGCCAGCACCGTCCCAGACAGGATTTTGTGTATTGTAGGTAGGCAGGGCTTCAGAGGAAGGTGACTGCACGTGGCACCCCGGTGCTCACTGTGCATAGGCTGGCTTGAACCAGTTCCAGGGACACTCCAGACCCTGTGCATCAATAAGGGTTGTTTGGACTGATATATAGTGATCACTAGAATAGTGAGCACTGCACATCAGGCCAACTTCTCACACAGGGTCTCTAGTGTGTCGTAGTGTGCCCTGTCGTATCTAGCCAAGAGTGCCTGCGTGTTAGAGATACGCCAGATATTGGCCGCCTGAGCTGCTACTCTCTTTCCTGATGCCTCCAGTACTTTAGATTCTTTGTCTGGGGGAGGAGCTTCACCAGTGGTCTGTGAATTCGCCCTTTTGCGGGCATTAGAAACTACCAGAGAGTCCAATGGCAACTGGCCCTTGATGTAGGTAGGATCGCCAGGTGCCGGTCTGTATATTTTCTCAATTCTAGGGTTCACTACCCTTGACCGTGTGGGTTCCTTAAAAATGTCCGCAGCATGCTTAAGGACCCCCTTCAGCATTGGAAGAGTCTTTACAGTCTTTTCAGCAGTTGAGAAAGTGTCAAAGAGGAAGTCCACCTCAACTGGGTCAGCATGCATTTCAACGTCGTGGTTTCTAGCTGCCCTTTCAATTAAGGCATTAAATGCCGCAGAATCCTCAGTGGGGGAGGTCTTGACGTTGTACACCTGAGGGTAATGGGCGGTGTGCTGATCCCCTTGGTCACCTGCTACAACCCATGAGTTCTGTTCATCAGGCTCTGTGTTGGTAGGAAAATTGTATTCCTCGTCTTCATCCCCGGCATCCTCTCCATCAGAATAAGTGGGTGAGGGTGTTGCAATTCTTGGAGTCTGAGGCACTATCGGTTCGACCAAGACCGGTGATTCCGAAGCAGGCCTTTTGCGCTTTAGAGGAATTGTGTACGACTCCAAAGGCTTCGATGCTGTGATTTTTCTTTTGTAAAGCGTAAGCTTTCCGGTGTCGGCATCGATGAAATGCTCCGACTGCTCCTCTAGTAAGGGCGGACGATGCTTCAAGCTCCCAGCCGTGTGAGTCGGCTTCGACACCACAGAGTCCTTGGGCACCGATCGTGGTGCAAAGGCCTTCGGCGGCAACGTGAAGAGGATTGGCGTTGGAACAGATTGCTTCGGGGTGGAAGGCGTCTTCGGTCCCGCCGTAGAAGCCTTGTCCCTAATCCGTTTGAGGGAGTCCGAGACCTGCTTCATAAAGGAAGCGGATGGTTTCGTCGACCAGACAGCCAACCTCGGTCCACCAACATGGGTAGACTCGAGCGTCGATGACCTTGGCCTTTCCGTCCGAGGCGTAGGAGCATCCTCCTTAGGGGCGCTACGATCTCTGTCCGTGGCAGCAGACGTCGACGCCGACTGTTTCGGATCGGCGGTCTGTACTACTGGCTTCGGGGCCCCAGTTTTCAGCTCGACGCCCTTGCTTGTCTTCGGCTCGACGCCCTTTTTGGACTTCGGCTCGACGCCCTTGACCAGTTTTGGCACGCCGCCTTTGCCCGTTTTGACCGGGTCGATGGCTTTCTTCGGCTTTGATTGCCCCGACACCTCGGAAGACGACGGTGTCGAAGGGGGAGCAGACGTCTTCGGTTTTGATGGCGCCTCAACCGCTTTTGTTTTTGTCGACACCGATGGTTTCACTTTCGTTTTCGACAATGGCGGCTCCGCCGAAGTGTCCGTAGCCGGGCCGGAAGGCGGGGCCGTGGATGCTGGTATAAGGTCTTGGGTAAGGCCGTGTGGCGATCCCTCGACCTGAGCCTTTGAAATTGTTCGAACGGGGCATAGCTCTTCCTCTGAGCTATCTTCCATGGCCCCATAGGCCTCATTGTCGTCTCCTACCTCGTCGACGACTTAGTCTTCGTCTTGGCCTTCGACATCCGCTTCGTAGTCGTATTCGATGGCCACCGTTGGGGGTGAAATCTGCAACTGAACCTCTTGTTCGTCTGCTTCTTTGTCGTCGAAAATGTCCACTGGTGCCGGGGCCGTGCGCCCCGAATCGTCTTCTGCGAACGAAACCTGGAACAAGCCATACAGTTGGCTTCGTCGTGGTCCGGTGACAGGCACTTGTTGCACACCGGGTGGACGTCAATGTGGGGATACTTAGATCCACACACGGGACAGTTCTTGAACGGACTCCGTTCCATGCCGTCGAAAGTCTTGCTGCGTCGACTGGGCCTCGATCACCGAAGAGTCACACGACTCCTTGGATATCCGACTCGAACTGAGTTGGAACAGAACCGGGCACCGAACGCAAACAATACCGACGGTTCGAAAAAGGCCGTCGGGCCTCGAAAAAGTTTATGTTGATTCCGAACTGGAGATAACGAAATTACATCCGAACCCAATGGCGGAAAAAAACAATCTGAGGATGGAGTCGATGCCCATGCGCACTGTAGTCCAGGGGAGGAGCCACCTATCTCGTGATACTTCGAAGACTCCTCCAGGACAACAATGTGCAATCATCCGGACCCAACACTAGGCGGCGATCTATGCTATAGATATGAATTCAGCAGCCCATATGCCTCGAACTTTCATCTTCGTCATCGGCATACACAGTCATGTGTATGCGAACTGACGTTTGTATTTGAGGAGCAGAAGTTGGAAGAGGCGACAGAGGAGCCAAAGCAGGTACTGCAACAGGCGTCCGAACAGAATGAACCGCAGGCACCTATGGAGATGGCGGGAAACGCCTGTTATAGTCGTCCAACATATGCTGGAGATTAGAGATGAGCGACAAAGGCACAGTCGCAGTAGGAACTTGAACAGGCGTTTCCTCCTGTTGGAAATATTGGTCCTCATCATCATTACTATAATCCAGGCACTTGGTGACCAAATCAGAAGAACTACGTGCCACTCTAAAAGACTCGTGTACATCTTCCTCCGAGCCCTGCTCCGAGTCCGTGGCAAACAAGGGCGAGGGAGGCTGTGGATCACTGGTGATAGAAATCTGGTCAATAGGCACTTTGAGGCGCTCGTGAAGTGGGTCGACAGTGGCAGACCCAGTGGACGACAGTGGCAGCAAAGGCAGAGAGGCAAACACGGAAGAAGTCGTCGATGGAGCGGACGACGATGGAGTTGATGGAACCACACTGGAAGAATCAGTCGTCGACGGTACCGTCATCGACGGCAATGGCGCCGTCGACGGAGCTTTTGTCGACAGAGTCGACGACGAAGATGATTTCTTCTTCGTTGACGGAGCGGTCGTCGACGGGGTACTCGTCGACGAGGCCGTCAATGAAGCTGGTTTCTTAACACTCTTCGTCGACGATGATTTGGTCATAGACGGTGGAGTTTTCTTCGACAACTAAGAAATCGGAATGACAGACGGCACAGTCTTGAAACTGAGGGTTACCGTCGTCGAAACAGTCGTCAACGATCCTGAAGCAGACATCATCACTGTCGCCGTCGACGAGCCGGAGACAGCAGATCTCGTCGTTGGGATGACCGACGACGCTCCTGTCGACGATGAAACATGTTTTTTCACAGAAACATGAGTGGAAGATGCAGCAGACGCCTGAGAGCCAGGTCTCGTGGGCGTGGAAGTAGTAGGTAGAGGTGAAGACACCGCAGGGGCCATAGAGAGAGACATCTTCTTCTTAATGAATGGAGAGGGCAACTCCTGCACACTACTACGTTTAGAAGCTGCTTGGGAACGACCAGAAATGAGACTTTTGGCATCAGAAAGTGCATTATCCTTGTCCTTAAGTCTCTGAAGTAGGAGTCGGCCTTCCCTGTCCTTTAGAGTCTTTGTAGAAAAAGTTCTACAGAACTTACATTTACCCACATCATGGTCGGGGTAAAGACAGTAAATACACTTACTGTGTGGATCTTCTGAATAAAGGCGTAGCTTTCCACAAGAAGAGCAAGGTCTAAAAAGAGACTTCTTACTTGAAGACCTGCTGAAAACACAGGAAAAACCTGAAGAAGTAGAGAAAACTGAGCAGAGCTCAGGCAAACTTCCTTACACACGACGTGCAGTAGAAAATCTGAGGTACTGAGCTCTGAGGAGAAGGTTCTGGAGGGCTGCTGGTGCCTGATTGGCTACAGTTTGGACCAACATAATGGCAGGAATAGACTACAAGTGTTTTTTCTCTCTTCATGTATTCCTATGTGGAATTATGTCTATATTTACTGCCTTTTTTCTAATGTGTATTTCATGTGTTATGTTTTACTTATACATATTATTAGTATGTTATTGCTATTTTATTTACCGTGGGACTCCCACTCCGACGACGGGGAATATTCAAGCATGTGAATCTATGAAAGACACCCTAATAGTGGAGAACATCCCGTTTTATAGTCACCGCAGGTGATCCATATCCAGGACAGGTGGAAAGTCATATTATTAGCTCTACTAATGTCCTGGACTGTGCTTGTCCTGGGTGAGTAGACATTAAGCTCTTAGTGTTCCTACAAGTTGGGGAGGAGCTCCTTGTCCTCTTCTGTCTCAACTTACAAGAGTAGCCATCTTGCCCCATCTTCAGCCCTTTTCATGTGATCTACCTTAAGGGGTTAACAGCTAAAAACAGAATCAAAAAACGAAAAAAAAGAAAACACATGAAGTGGATAGGATGTGGCCGAACGGGCTAGGGTGGCCGATCTCAAATCTGGGGAACCAGGTTTAGTCTCGGCAGTGACGCTCAACATCCTGGGATTCTGAGCAGATCACTTAGGGAGTCATTAGGATGATGGGCGGAGAAAGTCCGCCCACCATCCTATTGGATAACGGGACGCCCGACATAAGGGCGGTGTCCCGTGGGGGGGGAATTAAGCACCGCCCGCCACAATGCTAAAAATGCATGATGTGCATGCACAACGTGGCAGGCACCGCGCGGTGCCTGCCATGTTGTGCATGCACATGTAGGGGGGTACCGTAGGTACCCCCCATGTGCCTTACCCACTTCCCCCCCCCCCCCCCCTCATCCTGGGGGCCCGCAACGGGCCCCCGAACTAGAAGACCGCATGCCTTTCCATGGCGGCATTGCCGTCACAGAAAGGCATCTTCTAAAGTCCATCCTGATATGGCCCGCATGGCGGTGGCGATCCGCCCGACATCCTAATGGGCCCCTTAATCTCCCCGTACCTAACGGAAATGAAAGTGTCCTTGGGCAATATATCTGGTGCTCATGTAAAGCGCCCTGATACCTTCGAGGCAAGATTGCGCTATATTAAAAAAAAAACTCCGAAAGTACTGCTGACGTAATCAGCCTTTGAAAACAGTAAAAATCTCAGACCATTTGTTATGAAAAGCTCCATAAGAACAATAGTTACTTACCTGTAATCTGTGGTTCTCCAGTATTGGTCTCTTTCATAGATTCGCATTCCTGAATCATTCCCAGTCGTCGTCGGTACATAAAGCAATAATATGCACATAATAATAAAAAATCTTAGTAACATAAAAACAGGAAGTAAAATAGCCATAAGCTACAAGTAGAACATTTCCACATCTATGACTGTCCAAATCATTTTATATGGTCAAAACTGCAGGCAATCAGGCGACAGCACCCACCAGAAAGTTCTCCTCAGAGACTCAGGCTCTCAGATTTTCTCGCACAAGAGTGTAACCAAGAGATAAGAGCATAAATCATGTGAATCTATGAAAGACACCAATACAGGAGAACCACAGATTACAGGTAAGTAACTATTGTTCTTCTCCAGTATTGGGGTGTCTTTCATAGATTCACATGCCTGAATCAGAGTAGATAGCAGTACAGCAACATAATGCTGGTGAGACGCTATTTGTAACATAATATATACACACACACACATCATGCATTATGCAGAGCAATGTTACTACATAGAATAAGCATGTCAATAAGCGTCTGAGAAACAGCATAGTGGAGGAGGGAAGAACAGAGGCTCACCTTATTTAAAAAGATTGAACCTCTTGTCCCACTGACGTATCTGCATCACTTTAAGCCTCCAAACAGTAGAGTTTGGTAAACGTGTGTCTGCTGGACCAAGTGGCCGCTCTGCAGATTTGATTAAGAAGCACCACGGCAAAGAGAGCGGTAGAGGAGGAGATTGATCTCCTAGAATGCGCTCATGGAGTGGTCTGCAAAGGTCTTCTTGCTTGCTGATGACAAAGGCAAATCGCAGCAGAAATTCAACGAGCTATGATCTGCTTGGATACTGAATGTCCTGGACGTATCCTCCCGTAGGCCACAAGCAGCTGGTCCGATTACGGATTGTTGCAGTCCGTTGTAAACAGAACGTGAGAAATCTTCTGATGTCAAGGGAAAGGAAGGTTCGTTCCTCAGGCGTTTGAGGATTTGGAAAAAAAGTCTTTAAAATTATTGGCTCATTGAGATGGAAGTCCGCAGGTACTTTTGGCATGAAACTGGGATTAGTGTGTAGCACTACTGATTGATTTATTGATTGATTTATTTATTGTTCAGTCAATTAAAACCATAACAATATTACAAACACATTTATTTAAAGGAGCAACATCTCATAAAAGTTACATATCTCTAAAACATCTTAAAATGTATGTAATTACAAAATAAACTTCATGTTTTATCATTGTTCATGTTCAGCATTCAGTGCTAGTTCGTGAGTACGTAAAAATTTAATCACTTTATGATAGCTGTTCTGCACGACTTTATGCCTCTATCCAGAAATGCTCGCCGTATTATTGTGGTTCGTGCTGGTTGCATTATCTTGCAATGACATACAAGATGAATCAGATCTTCCTTTTTATAGTCACAATGCCGGCAACTTTCATTTTTTTAATGTTTCCAATGAGGGGCTTCCGCAAGAGTGGGGAACTGTCCAAACCCTAATATTATTAAGTTCCTCTTTACATAAATAGAGTAAGTGGAATCCAATTAGGCCGCTTGGTTCAGTGTTTTAGAAGTGTCGATCACTGACCATGAATGACTTGTTGAAAAAAGGTCTTTATCAACGAGTAGTGAGTGAAACTTTGCAGCCTCGGCTAGTGTTAATTTGAATGTTTGGTAGGACATTTGTTTATTCCACAACTCACTTGTGCAGGTAGCCTTTAATGCATATTCAAAAAATGTGTATGCTGGCGAATGTTTATCTTGTTCCATTTCCTGGAGCCCGAACTCCAGGCGCACCTGCGCTGGTGAAGCAGTTTACGGGAGTTGAAGAACCTTTTTATAAATGTGTGCCATTAGTTTGTTTAGGGTTTCTGAGTCCTTACCGTGCATTGCAGCACTGGCGTAGGTTAGTGTTGGCAGTCCTTTGTCTGCAATTATCGTAAATCATGGTTTCAAAGACGGTCCCTCCAGTTTCTTTGCAAGCATTTTAAGGGTGAATATTAGTGCTCCTGCTCGCTGTGCCATATTTCTTCTGATCACAGAACAATAATTTATGGTTGATATAGAATCCCAAATAATCATAGTACGATACTTTCTCCAGTAGATTGCCCATTATTCTAATATGTTGAGTCCAGGCTGTTCGATTTGTGATAAGCATTGATTTCGTTTTTGAAAAATTAAATTCCAACTTATTTACCAACAGAAATTCAGAGAGTTCGTTGAGTAGTCTTGTCAAGCCTACCCTGGTCAAGCTTAAAAGAACAACATCATCTGCATAGGCAAGGTGTGATAATTGTAGTTTTCCCAGCTTCGGTGAGTGTGAGTTGATTTCATCTAGCTGACTTGAAAGTCAGCTGAGAAGAATAAATTAAAAAGGTGCGGGGCCAGTACGCACCCCTGCTTCAGACCCATGTTGGTATACACTTTTCTAGATATTCTAGCTCCATTCCCAAGGTTCATGCGTACCCAGGTATCTGTGTAAAACAGTAGTAGACCCTTCAATATTCTATCTGGTATACCCCACGATTTCAATTTAGACCACATGAGTTTCCGATCTACGCTATCAAAGGCAGCTTTTAAGTCTATGCAACACAGATGAAGAACTTATTTTCTATTATTGCATCTTTCAGCAATCATTGAAATTGACTGAATATTTGTAATAGTTCCAATACCCTTCCTAAAGCTGGTTTGATTTTTTGGTATTAGGTTACGTTCTCTAGACCAATCGGCTAGGTCTTTAAGGATTAATGTAGCAAAATATTTGGCTTCGACATCCTGTAAGGCAATTAGCCTATAATTTTTGGGATTTTATCTGTCTAAGTGTACAAAATTATGCCCCAATGAGTATATATCCACATTTATTTAACCAACAAATGTTTACTTATGTTTGAATGTTCAATGTGTTTTAACCATTTACAGCACAATACAGTCATCTGAACGCAATTGCAACGTAGAACAGTCGAACCAGCTTTACTGGTGCAGTTCGATAAGCTTCATTAGGAAATCTTTTTTGGACCTCATCTATGTATCAATCTGCACAGCTATTAACACAGCATTTATGATTCACCGTATTGAGGATTATCCAAAGGAAAAACAATTTTCTGTATTTTTCCATATTTAAAAAAGAAATACATAAAGAAAAATAGATTATTTTCTGCCTGTATTTATCTGTAAAAATCTGTAAAAAGGGCAAACTGGGAGCCTTAGTTATGACCTTACGTCACCAGACTGACTGGACCAGTATCTTCTTCCCCCACTTTATATTTACTTATTTTGTATTGGCGACTAACAAGACCTAGCTAATAGTCCATTTAAAATGTGGCCTTGACATTTATCTTGGGTCAAATGACTTCACTGTTGCCAGACGTACTCGTAACGACGAGCACCTTTGAGTGTTTCCTGCCGCGCTCGTAACCGCCCGTTAGCGAAAGAAGCAAGAGAAACGCAGAGGAAGGCACTGTTTATTGCTAAAAATACCACTGCTTGTCCTTAGCTTTGGGCTTATCATTGGGAACGTTAATCTAGAATGCTGGGCAGGGCGGTAACTGTGTCGGCTTCTGTGCGGGGGTGGGGGAGGGTCTGTGAGGTGGAGCAGGCAAGCAGCAGTGCTTATAGCTGCAGAAAAGCCCAAAAGGACTGGATTGCCAACTAACTGGGACATAATTAGTAGCTGAGAAGGCTGGTGAACAGGAAATCCGAGTTGTGGCGGCAACAATAGAGGGAATTAACACAATGGCACAGCAGAGGTAAGTGAACGTGTTTTTTAAAGTAACCTACTGAGTAGAGTAAGGCAAAGTAATCAAAGTAAGTATTGAAAAGTGCACTGGGATGAGTGCATGAGAAAGGTGTAGTACCTCAGTGGGGATGGCTCCTGGTAGAACCAAAACTCGGAATGGGCACTCTACGAGTAATGACCCACAGATGAGGGCAAGGCAGTTTTACGAGAAAGAGTAAAGAACACGCCAGATCAACTACAGGACACTCCATGAAGGCCACCAGCAAGACTAGAAGGGAGGAGTGTCGGTCACTAAATCCATTAAGGAGTTCGTAGGTGAACATTTTAAAAGGAAAGATCTACTGCAAAACAATGGCACAAGTGACAAAGGGCAACAAATAAATGCCTAAATCAATGTTGGGTCAGACAGGCCAAATCCATTGGACCTAAGCTTACCCATCCTAAGAAATCATATACTACCAAATCAAAGTGTATTTTCTTTCGACCCAAAGTTGTTTTCATCACCACGACTGTTTACCCCCTGGACCAGTGGAAATGTATATTAACAGAGGGTGAAGGCTGGAATTATAAAACATTGCAACAGAGCGAGTAGGTAATGAGATTGCGCAAGGTGGGCAGATTAAGAGCATGGGGCTATACCTGAAAGGAAACCTCAAGCTCAGTTCATTACTCCACCCCCAACTTAGAGATTTTTAGCCTCCCCTTTATCAACCATGCTGTATTTAATGGTGATTTGACAAAAGGCAGTGCAAGGACCGCTGGAAGTATCTATGTTGAAAATTTAAATCCCAAAAAGATCAGTTACAGATTATTGTGGGTGAGCTTAAACAAATTCGAGCATATGCCATCTATACTCAGACCGGTAGGGAGTGAAAATAGAAACAGGGAGTCTGAAGAGTCAGCTCTACACATAGTAGGGGGACAGAGCGTATACGTCTCTAGGTTACCTATGCTCATAAAGAAGAGCGGAGAGCTAACCAGATATAGACAATATACACCTAGAGCAAGGAGGGAGGTGACAAGTATAAAGGGGATAGTGAGGGTGAAATTATTGGAAAACAAGAACTTTGCCATTGTCAGTAGAAAGAGGAATCTTGAAAACCCACATTTATAAAAGTAATCCCTGAAAATCAAGAAAGAGCTTGAAAGTAGGATGAGGGATGAAGATGAAGAGAAAGTAAAGGAATTAAGATTAAGATCAAAAAAGGATGGGAGCAGTAAGAAGTTGAATAGTTGCTCAAGCAGATTAAGAAGGAAGGAAAATCAGATGGACCAAGGAGAGATTACTAGTAAGCCTATAATATGGGGGGGTGGAAGTTATGAGAAGGAACCCCAGATGAGTAAAAAAAAAAAAGGGAAGAAATTTGTGGCTTTACCTTGAAACATCTGATCATAAGGACGGGGGAAAAAAGATTAAGAAAGCTGCACCCCTGAAATCGATCCCAGCTATTGTTAACCTTCTGTAAATGTGCTAGCCTTAAGGAAATAGAGACAAATTACCGTAGACAAGTAGGGTTCATGCAAAATAAAAAGGGGAATGAGGTCACCAAAGTTCTGATGGAGTCTGGTTGAGTAAAATCAACATTAATCAAAGCAGAAAATGAGCTGCAGAAGGAAGGAAAAAGGCTTGTTTCAGACTCTGAACCATCTATGGTGGGCACCCATCGCTTAGCATTCCACAGTCAACATGTGGGTCTAGGGCAAAGACTAATTGATCAAGGACTGAATGGTAATGATGGTATAGAATCACAGTATAGGGGGTGAGGACCGCAAAGGGTTCGAGTGATTTAAACGTAGCAGATAGATACATGAACCATACTATACCAGCCCAGGAAAAAGAGGAGTGGTTAAGTGAAATAGATTAGGATATCGGGTCATCGCACAGCCTTGGGATTCTTTCATGGAATATAAATGGCTTCAGTAAGATAGCAAAATCAGAAACCTATAAAAGCGAATAGATACTTATGGAATTGTGTGTCTGCAAGTAACATGGCTATGTGATGAACCCCATCGATAGAAGAATATGTGCAAGTTCATAAGTTTGCAAAAGAAACCTGGCTTGGCAGTTCGGGCTGGACTGTTAACACAAGGGACAGGGTTGGGACTTATTTGCATAGGGCTGATTCCAAACTGGGGTAGTGCAGTGAGCAAAAGAATGATGGATTAAACCCGGATCCTTGTGACTGGGGGTGAATGTTTGCATTATCCAGCATTCCGTCTATCAATTGTTTCTTTTGCATATGTTGCCCTAAGTGGGAAGGGTATGCGCAGATGTGGGTCCCATGCTCACAACACCACTGGATTCAAGCTAGCCTGGCAGATGCCCTGAAACCGTCCCAGGATACTTGTTTCCGATCCAGGGAGGACCTGGCTTGGCAGTTCGGGCTGGACTGTTCCCACAAGGAACAGGGTCAAGACTGATTTGCATATGGCTGGGTCCAAACTGCGGTGGTGTGGTGAGCAAAGGAATGAGGAATTAAACAGGGATCCTTGTGACTGGGGATGAATACTTGCATTGTCCAGCATTCCATCCATCAATTGTTTCTTTTTCATAAGTTTGCATCAAAAAGCGAGCAAGGACGTCCTGCAGTACTCTGACAGCCATCAGAATAGCTAGGAAGGTGACAACGCTATCAGTAAGATGCAAATGCCTGGTAGCATGCAAAGTGGAGCTCCGGGATCTTTACCCTATGCATAAAAAGTTTAGGAGTATAGGTTTGAAATGGGAAGGATGAAGGAGGTTGACGACTGGTTGTGTGAACATTTCCAGAAAGATATTTTTATACCGATGGGGGATCTGAACCATAAATTACACCCAAATAAAGTGGATTTATGGTCTAAAGAAATGATGAAATCATACAATATAAAGGCGTCAAATTTTCCTAAAACTAAATGGTCTAAGTGGGATTTGGATCTGGGAAAATATCTGGGCTCAAAAGGTTTACTTTGTTTAAATGGTAGGGTAGGGGAGGATTGCCCAGCACAACAGACCTTTAAAGTTGGGCAGCAATTATGGCCAATTGATTATATACACATGCATGCTCGGAACTTTGATAAAATGAGGGACTTTCAAGTGGGGTCTGAAGAGGGAAGTGATCACCATCCTCTGAAATTAAATTTGCTAAGAGGAACAATTATGCAGAGGGAATAGGTGATCCCTCTTCAGATGGGTTATCCAAAAAGACTGACCACTAGACTAACAGAAGAACATATGGAAAAATGGTCTCATCTTCAGCAAAACAGATCACTAAAGGAGGTCTTGATAGTACATCCTGGGTGGTATGAGAATATAATCAGACAGGTGGTACAGTGCGTTAGAGTAGTTCTAAAAGGAAAGGGAATAAGGAATGAGAAAGCTTTGAATAACCAAAGGAAGAAAAACAAATGGTATGCTGAGGAATGTGGGAATCTAAAGGCGCAGGTAAGGAAAGGGGAAAGAAACCTCAAAATAAGATATGAAACAGGAAGTCGTAATGTGCTGATGAAGTTAAGGCAAAGGTATAAAACTAATCAGAGACCAAAAAAAGAGGTCATGAAGAGTGGTGGTGGGGAAACATGATAGAGGCAGTAGAAATTAAAAACATAAAACTCTTCTGGAAACTAGTAAAAGAAGGATCAGGAAAAACACAGGGCACGATGAGCATTTTGGTAGAAGAAGCTTGGATGGATTATCTAGAGGAGATAAATAGCAAAAAAGAGGAATGAGTGGGGGAACAAGTAACATCTTGGGAGAAAGTCGGTGAGGACTTAAGGTCCAAATTCCCATTGAGTTAGGTTATGTTATGTTATTAATTTTTGTATCGCGCACAGCTGCCCCAGCAAAGGGGCGTCCTGGCGCGTGAACAGGTACTAAATATAACAGAATAAAAAGGAGGGAGTCCTAGTCGAGAGCAGGGAACAGGAAAGTTTTAATCATACGTCTGAAAACGGTAAGATTATTCAGTGCACGGATATGCACCGGTAGAGCATTCCACAAGCCAGCGGCAAGTACTCGGTAAGATCGGCCACCCATCCTACTGAGCTTAAAACGGGGACAAAGCGCCAGATGAAGCGCCTCCGATCTTAAAGACCTCTGTGGTACATACGGAGTTAGCAGATTCGCTAATGCCGGCGGCGAGGAAAGCTTCAGAATTTTGAAAGCCAAACATAGTGACTTAAACTGAATTCTTTGCCTAACCGGCAGCCAATGAAGAGCGGAGATCGTGCTGGACACAGAGCAATATTTAGGAAGGCCAACTATCGCCCTTGCTGCGGCGTTCTGCACCCTTTGGAGTCTAGATGCTTTGGCCTGATTGACCCCCAGCAGCAGCACACTGCCGTAGTCCAGCCGAGATAGAACCGTGGCTTGAACCACGATTGGCCGAGTCGAAGAACTTGAGGATAGATCTAAGGCCCCGCAAAATGCCATAGCAGGTGGCTGCGACCTTCTTCGTGTGACTCGAGAAGGATAGGGCAGAGTCCATCCAGGCTCCTAGGTTCTTCACCTCAGAGACAGGGACGGGAGTAACGCCCAATTCCGGCGGCCACCACTGATCACCCCAGAGCCCTGCATGTTTCCCCAACACCATAACTTCCGTTTTTTTGGCGTTCAGTTGTAGGCAGTTAGATCTTAGCCAATCTGCCACGGCCAAAAGTCCTGCTCGGAATCTGGGGGCATCTATCTCAGGGTCACTACTCAGAGTCACCGCCAGCTGCGTATCGTCAGCATATGAGGTCATAGTCAGACCCCATTGATTGACGATCACAGCTAGCGGTTGTACATATAGGTTGAACAATGTAGGGCTCAACGAGGAACCCTGAGGGACCCCCAGATCCAATGAGTGAAAGGTGGACTGGCCAGGTGGTATAGCCACTTTAACGAACATGCCGGAGAGGAAAGAGCAGAACCACTGAAGGGCAGTCCCCGAAATACCAGCCTCCTGCAAACGCAAGGCCAGAATGCGGTGAGACACAGTGTCGAACGCGGCGCTCAGATCTAATAGGAGGAGCGCCGCCGTTCGCCCCGCATCGAGTACTCCACGTAAGTGCTCGGTCATGTAGAGCAGCGCGGTCTCGGTACTGTGTCCCGCCCGAAAGCCATTCTGGCTCGGATCTAAGATGTTATTGCGAGCAAGGTGTTCAGTCAGGGTGGAGTTTACATGTGCCTCAGTGATTTTGGCTATCCAGGGAAGAAGGGATATAGGGCGGTAGTTTTCAGGTAGAGCTGGATCCAAGGTGGACTTCTTTAAAACAGGAGTAACTACCGCCTGCTTCCATGAGGAAGGAACCGTTCCTGAAGTTAAGGACAAGTTAATCAAAGATAACATCGAGGCTCAGCACGAAAGGGGAAGAATCCTGATATGATCAGGCTTCAGCGGATCTAACGGGGATCCAGATTTAATCCTCAAACCCAGTGTGTCAAAGGCCTCCATGGATAGCGCCGGCAAACAGGACAAAGTCTCCGCCTCAGACGGGTGGAGGCTCCCCAACTCTGAGTCATGCAATGAACAGTTAAATCCTCGATAAATAGTCTGCACTTTTTCTAAAAAGAAGGATGCCAACCCTTCACAATGAGCATCAGTGCAGATAGCAGTCGAGGTGGCCCTTTTATTCAGAAGATCCTTGATGACCTTAAAGAGTAGTTTAGAGGGATTAGAGCTGGTTTGGAATTCCTGGGCATAGAATGTGGCACGGGTTCTGCAAATCGCTCTGTGATAGTTCTTGAGTTTAGCAAAATAAATGGGCTTCAGGATAGGATCATAAGTCTTCCTTCACTCCCTATCAGCTTTCCGGCAAGTTCTTTTTAGCTCGGCAAGCGAGTCATTATACCATGGGCTAGGTACTTTAGTATGGCATTTTGACCAGCACATTGGTATAAGGGAGTCGAGGGCATCCAAAATCCATTTACAGAACGATTCATACCCTTGTTCCACATTCTGAATAAGGCCCAGGGGGTCCTTCTCCAGCAACCCAAAAAACTCCTCCAATTTCAACTTGTGCCACTGTCTCTTAAAAACCAATCTTTCTGCCGCTTTAAATGGCAGGTCATCAATGGGACACAGGACTTCCACCAACAAGTGGTCAGTCCAGCCCACCGGAATAGGATTGGTCACCTTCACCCTGTCAAGAGTAGTAAAGAAAGAGTATCATCAGAACTATCATCTCAAGATTAACACGGACTCGCGCATCCGCACACGATAATAAGCCTGCAATAATCATAAAACCTGCCCAGATTGGTGGGCCGAGTTACTTTATAGGCTGTTTGAAAATATTTTGGATACAGGCAAGGAATATACCGGAAAACTGGAGAGGCGCAATCATCACAAAAAGGAAGATATAAAACGGCAATAAAAATTATAGGCTGATCAATCGTCTCGGTGTGGCAGAAAAGGTATTCGCTAAAATAATCTTGTGAATGTTAAAGGAGTGGGCTGACTTGAATTCTATAGTGCCGCTAGAACAGGGGGGCTTTAAGGACATCATTCTACAATTGAACAATGCTTTGCACTCGGTCCATTGCATGCAAGTTTGTTGAGGAAAGGGGGACCTCTTTCTGCTGCTTTGCAGACTTCAGTGCAGCTTCTGGTAGTCAGAAACTGCCAATGGGAGGCATTGACAAAACAAGACATCCCAAAAGACAGTCTAAAATTAATCCAGGAGCTACGGAGAAGCAACTGGGCCCAGATCATTATGGACACTGAAGGGACTCAAACACAAAAAATACAAATTAATAACAGGTTGAGACAGGGATGTGTATTAGCTCCCTTACTCTTCTCCTCATTTGTTTAGGATTTGCCTTCAACTCTAACTGCTGCAAATGGATTTAGCCCTAGAATGAATGGTAGACATGTGGCATGCCTCCTGGATGCAGACCATCGCATGATTGTAGACCAAAAAGAAATAGGCCTGCAAAGGAAATTAGACCTATTTAAAGATTACTGTAGGTGTAAAAATGTGTGGTAAACATGGATAAAACTTGGGTGCTTTGCGAAGACAAAAAGTACATTTAATTGGCACCTAGGTGCTGAGACACTTGAATTACTTAATGAATATAAGTATCTTGGAGTCTGGTTTGAGAGGATCTTGAAATGGAAAACATTTGTTTTTTGATATTCAACCTTATTGGTTTTTACAAACAACCGCACAATGCACTGACATATGACACATTTGATTAGTTCCCCAGTCATTTTCTTGCACTCGCCAAACCAGATGTATTGCGTATTGAGACTTCAGGTTACCCACCTCCCGATAACAGGACTTCAATTCATCAACCCGAGCGATATATATGCCCCATATGCGTTCATGCTTAGCAGGACATCTCCCCTCGTACACTGTTTCTCCTGCATGGTGCACCAGTCCACCCCTTTCCGCCATTTAGCTATGTTCGTGGGTTAGGGGGGCATCTTTCCAAGCTGCTGCAATATCTCTTTTGGTCATCAGGATGGCCATTCCCAGGAATGATCTGTCGGTCTGGGAACCATCCAATCCCTCCATCACTCTCAGGAGAAGGGCAAGGGGGTTATGTGGGACAGTCCAACCCAGTATGTCGCTTGGTTCCGCTATTACTGTTGCCCAATAACTGGTGAGGGAGGTGCAGGTCCAATCCATATCATAGAAATCTGGGGATTCCGCTGCGCATCTCAGGCATCTAGGGGTGGGGTGGAATCCAGCCCGATGTAGGCGGACTCTAGTAAGGTAGGCACAGTGGAGGTAGTATATTTGGATTAGGCGGAGCCTGGCAGTGGGCGCGCAGGACCATTAGAGCGTCTCTCCAGTGGAAAACACATTTATAGTCACTGAAGACCAGGGCTATGGCCTCGGAAATTCAATAGGGACTTCGGTGAAATGCCTTACAGACCAGTCCTAAAAGCTTATGTAGCAATGATCCCCCCCGCAATTGCAATATGGAGCGGAACTGCTATATATTAGAGGCAAAAATAGGAGCAATGCTGAGGAGGGAAGTGTTTGAAGAGCTTATGGTCAATCCCCAGATCTGCCATGATCCAAGCATTAAGATTAGAAACTGGTATGATTTCATGGTTTATATTGGCTGCAAAAGTGTTAATAAGATTCTGGGGAAAACGGAGTGGGGAGGAAGTACTGAAAGTTTCTCAGTGGTGCAAGAATGAAATTCTGCAAAGTGAATTAAAATGGTCAAAAATTGTTAGGATCAAATTGGGGGCTGTCTGTAAAGCTATGAAAGGAATGTTGCTCCCACAGAACATACTAACTGAAATCTCAAATAGAGAGTTAAAAGAGGTAGGTAAAGATCTGTCCCATGAATAGGACTATCCTACTTAATTAGGGGGAAAAAAAAAGAAAGAAATAGGTACAATTTAAGCTAAACTCTTGGCGGAATAAAGAGAGCTCCCCATATGTGGATACCTTACCAACCCAGCTGCTAAGAAGTGAATTATCGAGTGTAAGGGTTGGACTCAGCCCCTGTAAGATATACGATATGGTAAAATCAGAAACAGAGGAGACAGTTTTTATGCCCAATATTTTGGAAATCTGAAATTCAGACCGGAGGGCATGCTGCACAGTTTTTAACTGAGATTCATGAGGGCAGTCAGAACTGTGATCACTGAGTTTTAGTAATCATGGCATTTTAAGTATTTTATGGGACCATATTATATATTTCACTTGACAGTAGATTTTAATGAGTAGATTTCTATAAGCTTTTACTGGATGAATTTGAATGTTATTTATGCACTTGTTTTAAAAAATTTTTTTTTAAAGGAATTAGGAATTGTATATAGTACATCTGATAAATTGGTGTACTGTTTAAAGGCCAATGGTCTAAATAAAGATATTTTCTGATTGATTGACTTCACTTATTTCATTACGTTTATGTACTTTCAGCGATATTTTTAAAATGCTTTCAAAATGACTGTACGACTTTTAGTTGACACGTTAAGTACTGTTGTACATTTTGGCTGTTGGGTTTGCATTCTACTCTCAAAAGCAGCTGTAAGAGTGAACATGGTGAAAAGCCTTTGGTAGCTTTTGCGTCATAGTATCCGTGATTCTATTCATATTCTTTCACCAACGGCTAAAGCATTAAAGAGACTTATTAATTGTCATCATGACAGCCTCATTTTAAATTGGTGCGGTGTTACTGATCCCTGGGATTGATTGCACATTTGTGTGATTCCAAGTAGAAAAGGATGACTTACCTGTAGGGTTGTGAAGGTTTTTAACTACCTCTGGCTTCTGAATAGACACAGCATAGTCCTCTCCCTCTTCTTTGAAGCGTTCTTCGCTCATCGCTACAGAGAACTCTCCTGTATGATGTGAAACATAAGAGTGATTTCACAGTCAGCAAACATGGATCTAATTTGCAGTTGCTGTGACCGACACATCCACACTTGCCTCACTACATCCATTTCAGTATACATTTGAAATGATCTAGGAAAGAGTCAGACATTCACAGACGTGGAGTTCACTAATTTATAACATCCCGTTTCAGTCACCGCTGGTGCTCCATATCCAGGACAGGTGGAAAGTCATATTATTAGCTCAGCTAATGTCCTGGACTGTGCTTGTCCTGGGTGAGTAGACATTAAGCTCTTAGTGTTCCTACAAGTTGGGGAGGAGCTCCTTGTCCTCTTCTGTCTCAACTTACAAGAGTAGCCATCTTGCCCCATCTTCAGCCCTTTTCATGTGATCTACCTTAAGGGGTTAACAGCTAAAAACAGAATCAAAAAACGAAAAAAAAGAAAACACATGAAGTGGATAGGATGTGGCCGAACGGGCTCGGGTGGCCGATCTCAAATCTGGGGAACCAGGTTTAGTCTCGGCAGTGACGCTCGACATCCTGGGATTCTGAGCAGATCACTTAGGGAGTGTGGTTCTGAAATTCTGGACCCTACTGTTGTCCCGGTATCGAGGCCCGATATCCGTGTCCCGAAACCTCAACGTACCATGACGAATTTGGTGTCGACGAACCGATAATGAATCGGACATCATTCCTATGCATTTGCGTCATGATCGAGGCATGCTAACACCCCTGAATCGTAGTTTCCGTCCCAACCCCCAGACTCCATTTTGTAAACGGTATCCATCTTGTGTCTTGCCCTCATGATAAGTCAATTAAAGGTCGAGCTTGATCTAAAAGGACACGTCCACCTTCCCTGACTTCCCCCTGACCTGTCCCAACTGACTCCCTTGCCTCCAGCCAAACCTGTTTAGGCAGCTCCTCGCCCAGTGGCCAAACACGATAGCATCAATGTACAACATACCATAAACCATTCACCGCGCACAGATCATGTTTTCTACACACATACACACCTGTCCACGCTCCCTGTTTATGGCCAGTTTTATGACTAGGAGGTGCCTTCTTTTATTGGGGCTTCACCGATATCTGATGGGAGTTCCGGGCTTGGCTGAGTAATCTATCACGAATTGGACGTCTAAAATACGGGCTTGCCTACATGACTTCGCTCTTTTGTATTATTGTAGAAATATGTGTATAGCCATATCATAAACGTAAGAATTCTTGCTTGCAGCTATTATTTTTGTATATAAGGAGAAGGCCGGTTCTGTAATAACGAACAGTCTCCTGAGAACACATGACCCGTGTTTGTCGTGCTTCTAGGACACCTGTTACTTGGTAGCTGCCAATAAAACTTGATCTCTGACTGCGACTAGAAGACTCCGTGTTTCTGTGGTCCGGAACAGGGAGAACTCAGAGGTCTTCGGGTGTTATCCCCTGGCACCAAACGGGTTCCTAAAAACCTGTTACCTCAGGAGTCATTAGGATGATGGGCGGAGAAAGTCCGCCCGCCATCCTATCGGATAACGGGACCGACCTTATGAAAGGCGGGGGTCCCATGGGGGGGGGGAATTAGGATGCGCCCGCCACAGTGGCGGGCGCTGTTCTCAGCCCCGCCCGCCACAATGCTAAAAATGCATGTTGTGCATGCACAACGTGGCAGGTACCGTGCGGTACCTGCCATGTTGTGCATGCACACACCCCATCATCCAAACTAGAAGGCCGCATGCTTTTGCCGCCACGGAAAGGCATCTTCTAAAGACCATCCTAATATGGCTGGCGGTGTCTGATAGACACCGCCACCATATAAACCCTTTTCCGCCCCGGTCGCAAGGCAACCGGGGCGGAAAAGCGGTGGACGGTGTTTCCGTCCGCCGTGGTACCCCCGCCATTGTAATATGGCGGGGGGGAATTGGTGGCTGGCGGGCAAGGATGTCGGGCAATCCGCCAGACACCCTAATGGGCCCCTAATCTCCCCGTACCTAACGGAAATGAAAGTGTCCTTGGGCAATGTATCTGGTGCTCATGTAAAGCGCCCTGATACCTTCGAGTCAAGATTGCGCTATATTAAAAAAAGTCCGAAAGAACTGCTGATGTAATCAGCCTTTGAAAACAGTAAAAATCTCAGACCATTTGTTATGAAAAGCTCCATAAGAACAATAGTTACTTACCTGTAATCTGTGGTTCTCCAGTATTGGGGTCTTTCATAGATTCACATGCCTGAATCATTCCCAGTCGTCGTCGGTACATAAAAAAGAAATAATATGCACATAATAACCAAAAAACTTGGTAACATAAAACCAGGAAGTAAAATAGCCATAAGCTACAAGTAGAACATTTCCACATCTATGACTGTCCAAGTCATTATATATGGTCCAAACTGCAGGCAATCAGGCGACAGCACCCACCAGAAAGTTCTCCTCAGAGGCTCAGGCTCTCAGATTTTCTCGCACAAGAGTGTAACCAAGAGATAAGGGCATAAACAAGTCTCTGAGGGGAGGTGGGCAGGTTGCATGTGAATCTATGAAAGACACCAATACAGGAGAACCACAGATTACAGGTAAGTACCTATTGTTCTTCTACAGTATTGGGGTGTCTTTCATAGATTCACATGCCTGAATCAGAGTAGATAGCAGTACAGCAACATAATGCTGGTGAGATGCTATTTGTAACATAATATATATACACACACACACACACACACACACACACACACATCATGCAATAACATACCCAGAATGTTATAATCCTGCATAAATACATGTGTGTAAGCATATGCAGAGCAATGTTACTACATAGAATAAGCATGTCAATAAGCGTCTGAGAAACAGCATAGTGGAGGAGGGAAGAACAGAGGCTCGCCTTATTTAAAAAGATTGAACCGCTTGTCCCACTGACGTATCTGCATCACTTTAAGCCTCCAAACAGTATAGTTTGGTAAACGTGGGTCTGCTGGACCAAGTTGCCGCTCCGCAGATTTGATGAAGAGGCACCCCGGCAAAGAGAGCGGTAGAGGAGGAGATTGATCTCCTAAAACGCACTCTTGGAGTTGTCTGCAAAGGTCTTCTCGCTTGCTGATTGCAAAGGCAAATCGCAGCAGAAATCCAACGAGCTATGATCTGCTTGGATACTGAATGTCCTGGATGTATCCTCCCGTAGGCCACAAACAGCTGATCAGATTTACGGATTGTTGCAGTCCGTTGTAAATAGAACGTGAGACATCTTCTGATGTCAAGGGAAAGTAATGTTCTTTCCGCAGGAGTTTGAGGATTTGGAAAGAAAGTCTTTAAAATGATTGGCTCATTGAGATGGAAGTCCGCAGGTACTTTTGGCATGAAAGAAAACAAGTTACTTACCTGTAACTTTAGTTCTCCAGTATTGGAAGCTTTCATAGATTCACATGCCTGAATCATTCCCCGTCGTCGAGACGGGAGTCTCCGGTATATAAAAAAACAATGCTTAGCATAGCAAACTGAAAAGAGGCCTAGGCCCATTTCCCTTTTGCAACCCATAGCCTTTGTTATGTAAAAATGGCCCAAACTTTTCCCTGAACCAATCAGAGCTCCTCACCCTCTAGAACACTCCTGAGAGAACCTTCTGCCCCTCAGATTTTGGCACACTTGTGCATAAAGAACACTTGTGGTGCTAAATCCAAGGTGAGCCTCTCAGGGGAGGAGGGTGGGCGCATGTGAATCTATGAAAGCTTCCAATACTGGAGAACTAAAGTTACAGGTAAGTAACTTGTTTTCTTACTCCAGTATTGGAGCTTTCATAGATTCACATGATATATATATATATAGATATATATATATATATGTATATATGTATATATGTATATGTATATAATGTGACTTTGTAAAGCAAGAGAAATTACGGATGGAGGGATGGAAAGAAGGCTCACCGTTACTGGATGATATTCCGCAGTACCGCCTCTCCCACCGCCGCATCCGACTCTGCGGCTGCTTACAAGCAGTAGTGCCTGGTGAAGGTGTGCGTAGATGCCCAGGTCGCTGCTCTGCAGATATCCTGGATTGGCACTCCTCCAAACAGTGCAGTGGATGTGGCCACTGCCCTCGCGGAATGAGCACAAACGTGTGCATTTAGAGGCTTTCCAGCAGCTTGATGACAGTAGACAATTGCACTGGAAATCAATCTGGCAATTCCCCTATTAGATAAAGGGAAACCTTTCCTGGGTGCGCTGAAAGCGACGAAGAGCTGAGAAGATTTGCGAAAGCTCTTAGTTTCCTTTAAGTAGAATTTCACACATCTTTGTACGTCTAGTAAGTGTAACACTCTTTCCGCTGCTGTTGACGGATGAGGAAAGAAACATTTTAACACCAACGGCTCATTCAGATGAAAATCAGTTGGTACCTTAGGAATGAATTTTGGATTCGTCCTAAGAATCATTCTATCTTCCTGAAACTGTAGGAAAGGCTCCTGAATTGTGAGCGCTTGCAGTTCACCTACTCTTCTCGCTGAAGTTAGTGCAATGAGAAGAGCCACTTTCCAGGACAAGAACTTAAGGTCCACTCTGTTTATAGGCTCAAACGGTGGTTTCATCAATTGTGACAGTACTATATTGAGATTCCATAGTTGTGGTGGAGGCTTTACTGGAGGAAAGACCCTGAATAACCCCTTCATAAACTGTTTGATGGTCCTTGATGACCATAAGGACGGGCCTGAAGAAGACCTCCTGTAGCGGGATAACGCAGCCAAATGCACCTTGATGGAAACCTGTGCCAATCCGGACTTTGGTAACAGCAGAATGTAAGGTATAATTTGATGAGGTGCAGCAGTAAAAGGGTGAATGTTCTGTCTCTTACACCACAGACAAAACCTCTTCCATTTCATCCTGTAGGTTTTGTTGGTACTGTCTGCTCTAGCTTTGAACAGGATTCTCCTACATTCGTGTGAGATATTTAGATGACTAAACTCAGTGTTCAGGAGAAAGGCCGCTAATCGCAAGGATTTCGGGTCCGGATGGAGCACCTGACCCCTGGACATTGTCAGAAGCGATGGAATTGGTCGCAGCCGAACTGGACGGTCCTCCGACAGCAGCAGGAGTTCCGTGAACCACTGTTGCCTGGGCCACCACGGGGCTATTAGGATCAGCCTGCACGGCTCTTTTTTGATCTTCACCAGTACGTGGGGGAGAAGAGGAATTGGAGGAAAACGGTAAGCAAAGATGCCAGACCATGCCATGGAAAACGCATTCCCCCAAGATCCCTTCTGGGGAAGCCAGCTTGCGAAGTACCGGCATTTCCTGTTCTCTCTTGTGGCGAAGAGGTCCACAATTGGTGTTCCCCACCTTTGAAAGATGCTGTCCAGGATCCCCTGGTCCAGCTCCCATTCTTGGCAAGACGATTTGATCCTACTGAGAGTATCCGCTTTGACATTTTGATCTCCCGAGAGGTGTTCTGCTGACAAGGATATTCCTTGTTTAAGAGCCCATTCCCATAACTCCTGAGATAGGGAGAGAGATCTTGTTCCTCCCTGCTTGTTTAAATAGTGCATCGCCGTAGTGTTGTCTGTTCTTACCAACACCGGCGAACTTCGTATTCGTGCTTTTTTGTTCTTAATTAAACTGTATTGTATTTCACATTTTTTTAAATGAATGTAATGTTGGTCTCTAATGAAATTGTATCACTTTGTCGGATAAATTAAATAAATGTGTGAATTTTAACATGACTCTAGTATTCAATAACCTATCGCTGTTTTGAAATAGATAATTGCATGCAATAAGGATATCTCAACAATTGCACAATCTGCATTCAGTAGTAGTTTTATTTGTAAATTTGTTATCAGTTGTGGGTGCCTCATATTTATGTGATTTAGAACTTGATAAATAAGACTGTTCATAACTTGTCTTATCTATCTGCAAAAACCAGGAAAAGGGAAACCTTTGTTTTTTTGCACCTGAAGGAAAGCTCCCCATCCTTCTAGGGACGCATCTGTCGTCACCACTAATGGAGCCGCTCTTGAAAGAAAAGTCAGACCCTGAGATACATTTTCTTTTTGTATCCACCATGCCGCTGCCTGCACCATTACTGGTATCACTCGTATTGTGTCGTCGAAGGATCCCTCCGCTTGACGCCACTGAAGATCGATCTGTTCCTGCCATGGGCGCATCCTTAATCTGCAGTGAGGCACGAGGGGAATGCAAGATGACATCATGCCCAGCAAAGATTTCTACCTGCGGACTGAAAGAGACTTTCTTTTTACAAAGTCTTGGAAGAGCGACACAATCCTCAGTTGCCTTTCTACGGAGGGAAACTGCTTGTTGCAGTCCGTGTCTAGTATTGCCCCCAGAAATGTGATCACTCTTGTTGGTTGGAGGTTTGATTTCCCAACGTGAAGAGTCAAACCCTGTTTGGCAAACAAATCTATGCAAGCCTGTGTTGACGCCCTGGCTTGTGCTTTCGATGGTGCTTTGACTAACCAGTCGTCAACTTAAGGAAAGTTTTGATGTTTTTGCTTCCTTACACTGCCGCCACTGGAGCCAGACATTTTGTGAACACTCTTGGTGCTGACTTCAGGCCGAATGGCAGTACCTTGAATTGGTAATGTCTTCCGGCTACTAAGAACTGAAGGTACTGTCTGTGTGCGGGATGGATCGGCACGTGGAAATACGCGTCCTGTAGGTCTAATGTAGTCATATGATCTCCTGGGTTCAATAACGGAAGGATGTCCTGTAGAGACACCATTCTGAAAGATTGCTTTTTGAGATAGGTGTTTAAGGATCTGAGATCCAGAATGGGACGCCATTGGAGCTTGTTTTTCTTGACAAGAAAAAAACGGGAGTAAAACCCCTTGTTTTCTTGGGCATTTGGTACTGGTTCTATTGCTCCCTTTCGGAGCATTGTCCGAATCTCCGGCTGGAGTTGATGCAGATGGCTGGCTTTCTGATGCATCGGTGGCGTACAAGGGAGCGTTTGTAGCAATTCTAGGGTGTGGCCAAATTGAATTATTTTGAGGACCCATTGGTCCGTCGTTATTTTTCGCCAATTTTGAAGATGGTGAGCAATCTTTCCACCCAGGGGAGCACTTGATCTCTGGAATATTGACGTAGCCGGAAGATGGAGGTTGCCATTGCCGTCGGGTGTTGTCCTTCCCCTGACGGCTCCCCCCTTCCTCTTGGAGCTGATTTCGTATATCCTCCTGATTGACGCTGACTGTACTGTTGGCGGTAAGGCTGCGATGAGGCAGGATAAGAGGAATATCTCCCTTGTTGATATCCTCCTCTATAAGAGGACTGCCCTCTACCTCTGGAGCCACAAAAAGAGGCTTTTCTGTACTGCAGTGTTCCCAAAGCCTTTGCAGTATCGGTATCCTTCTTGATACTCTGCAGAGTATCATCGATATGCTTCCCAAATAGATCTTCTCTATTGAATGAGAGGTCTAGAATCTTGTTTTGAACTTACGGCCAAAAAGCGGTTGCTCGTAGCCATCCCTGCCTGCGCAGGACTGCTGCTCCTCCCAAAGATCTAAATGCCGTCGTCGCTATATCCTTAGCGCAGTCTATGACTTCAGCCGAAGTCCCTTCCCCTTCCAGGAGAATCTTTCTGGCTTCCTGCTTCTCCGGTTCCGGCACCTGATTAATGTACGGAGACAGGTCACACCACATTTGCCTGTCGTACCTTCCCAAGACAGCGAGGGTATTAGCGGCTTTAACCAGCAGTGCCGACATTAAGAAAAAATGTTTTCCTGCATTATCCAGTCTTCTGCCTTCTCTGTCCGGAGGGGTCGTGATTGGAGCAGATGGATTTCTGGACTTCTGCTGTGCCGCCTGAGTAATCACATAATCTGGTTTTGGATGACCCAAAAGACAAGCTGGAGCATCTGTAGGTGCTTTATACTTTTTGTCTAGTCTGGTCAGAACCGGTGTCACTGTAGCTGGCGTCTCCATGACCTTTAATTCTTCCTCCCAAATATGACTCACGATAGGCAAGGACCGCACCAACCTGCGATAAGACTCCTTGTAGTCATATAAAAAGCATTCCGCTTTATCCTCAGTCATGGTGAGTGCAAATCTCTTAGTGGCTCTTTCCATTAAATTATGAAAACCACCAATGTCCTCCGGAGGAGAATCTACTGGCTTCGGCATAGGAGTTGAAGGTGAGAGGATGAGATAGTCATCCCATTCTCCACTCGGTTCTGCAATCTCTCCATCCTCGTGGTCATCATCCGTGGTGTCGTGTTGTGACGCTAGTGGTGGAGACCTAGTAGTAGGCTCCGGCAAAATCTCTCTCCTACGCACTGGCGTCCCTGGTACAGACCATGGACGCGGAGTAGCCTCTGGTACGTCCTGAGTGGCTGGAGTAGTTGGATATCTTCTTCTATAATCTTCCAACATACCCTGGAGGTCTTTCAACAAAGAGGATGGTACACTGGTCATATCCTCACGCTGCTGTTGGCGATATTGGTGCTACTCTTGGGGATGCTCTTGAAAATCCCCATATTCTTCCTCAGAATCGACTTCCTGGTACTTGACTTGCAATTGTGAAGGACTACTCGCAAAACCATAAGGACCCTCGTTATCCTCGTCCTCCGAGTCTTCTTCCTCCAGCAGATGAGATGGAACCAATGGAGAAACCTTGCTTGGCGATGTAACCTCTGGCGTTATAGGCTTTTTCCAGGGTACCAATCTTTTTTCTGGTGTCTTTTTCTGTCGTCGACGAGCCAGTCGACGAGATTCCTGTCGCGGTCGTTGACCATGTTATTGTCGTCGACGCCACCGTCTACGTTGTAGTTATCGTCGTCGTCGTCGTCCTCGTCGACGATGCTCCCGTCGACGATGTAGATACGGCTATGCTCGTCGACGAGGGCGTCGACGAGCATAGCCGTATCCCGGCGTATTCCCGTCGGCGGTGAAAGCGTCGACGGCGCCTTCTCACAAGCTTTTACCTCTTCCTTTCTCGTCGACGACGTCGATGATGACGACATCTTTTTCGTCAACTGTCCCGTTGACAGCGCTGAAATACTTCCCTTCTCCTCAGAAGGCGTAGAGGAAGTTCTCTTGATGGTAATCTTGACTCTATGAGGCGATTTTGGTGGTTCTGAGGTGGACTTCCCTTGTTTTACCTCGGAAGCAGAACCCTTCTTCCCCTTAGTTTTGCCTAAAGGAGATTTTGAGGGACTGCGCCCTGAAGACCCTGGGGTGGTCTTTTTTGGGACCTTCTCAGGTCTCTCTCCTGAGGTATGTGTCTGAGGAGATCTAATTCTCTTTTGAGATCTCTTAGACGATCCAGACTCCTCCTCACTCTCACTTGAGAGGACTTCTTTGCTGGCTTTAATCTTCTGGAGCCAAATCAGCAGTCTCCCCTCACGATCCCTCAAGGTTTTATTTGAAAAGGTTCGACATACCTTACAATCCTCTGCCTTATGGTCTGGATAGAGGCAGTATAAGCAATCTTTGTGAGGGTCATCTGTATAAAGCCTCTTAGAACAGGTGGAACAAGCTTTAAATAATCCCTTTTTATCGTTCCCAGACATGGTAGATGAATAGGGAATTCCAATAAGAAGAAAGCAGAAGATGAGACCTCAAATCTCAGTCAAAATACTGTTGTAGTGAAGAGTTTGAGCAGAGCTCAAAGGAGACTCCCTAGCACAACGTGCGGTAGAAAATCTGAGTGGCAGAAGGTTCTCTCAGGAGTGTTCTAGAGGGTGAGGAGCTCTGATTGGTTCAGGGAAAAGTTTGGGCCTTTTTTACAGAACAAAGGCTATGGGTTGCAAAAGGAAAATGGGCCTAGGCCTCTTTTCAGTTTGCTATACTACTAAGCATTGCTTTTTTATATACCGGAGACTCCCGTCTCGACGACGGGGAATGATTCAGGCATGTGAATCTATTAAAGTTCCAATACTGGAGTAACTGGGATTAGTGTGTAGCACTACTGATTGATTTATTGATTGATTTATTGTTCAGTTAATTAAAACCATAACAATATTACAAACATTTTTTTAAAGGAGCAAAATCTCATAAGGCACACATCTCTAAAACATCTTAAAATGTATGTAATTACAAAATAAACGTCATGTTTTATCAGTGTTCATGTTTAGCTTTTAGTGCTAGTTCGTGAGTACGTAAAAATTTTATAACTTTACTGTTCATTTGGGGGTCAGTAGAGTCCAGTCCTCTTAGGATAGCTGTTCTGCACGACTTTATGCCTCTATCCAGAAATGCTCGCCGTAAAATTGTGGTTCGTGCTGGTTGCAGTATCTTGCAATGACATACAAGATGAATCAGATCTTCATTTTTATAGCCACAATGCCGGCAACTTAAATGTTGTTTATGTTTCCAATGAGGGGCTTCCGCAAGAGTGGGGAACTGTCCAAACCTTAATATTATTAATTTCCTCTTTACATAAATAGAGTAAGTGGAATCCAATTAGGCCGCTTGGTTCAGTGTTTTAGAAGTGTCGATCACTGACCATGAATGACTTGTTGAAAAAAGGTCTTTATCAACGAGTAGTGAGTGAAACTTTGCAGCCTTGGTTAGTGTTAATTTGAATGTTTGGTAGGACATTTGTTTATTCCACAACTCACTTGTGCAGGTAGCCTTTAATGCATATTCAAAAAATGTGTATGCTGGCGAATGTTTATCTTGTTCCATTTCCTGGAGCCCGAACTCCAGGCGCACCTGCGCTGGTGAAGCAGTTTTCGGGAGTTGAAGAACCTTTTTATAAATGTGTGCCATTAGTTTGTTTAGGGTTTCTGAGTCCTTACCGTGCATTGCAGCACTGGCGTAGGATAGTGTTGGCAGTCCTTTGTCTGCAATTATCGTAAATCATGGTTTCAAAGACGGTCCCTCCAGTTTCTTTGCAAGCATTTTAAGGGTGAATATTAGTGCTCCTGCTCACTGTGCCATATTTCTTCTGATCACAAAACAATAATTTATCGTTGATATAGAATCCTAAATGTTTAAAAGCAAGATACTTTCTCCAGTAGATTGCACATTAATCTAATAGGTTTAGTCCAGGCTGTTCGATTTGTGATAAGCATTGATTTCGTTTCTGAAAAATTTAATTCCAACTTATTTACCGACAGAAATTCGGAGAGTTCGTTGAGTAGTCTTGTCAAACCTACCTTGGTCAAGCTTAAAAGAACAATATCATCTGCATAGGCAAGGTGTGATAATTGTAGTTTTCCCAGCTTTGGTGAGTGTGAGTTGATTTCATCTAGCTGACAGGTCTGAGAAGAATAAATTAAAAAGGTGCGGGGCCAGTATGCACCCCTGCTTCAGATCCATGTTGGTATACACTTTTCTAGATATTCTAGCTCCATTCCCAAGCTTCATGCGTACCCAGGTATCTGTGTAAAACAGTAGTAGACCCTTCAATATTCTATCTGGTATACCCCACGATTTTAATTTAGACCACATGAGTTTCCGATCTACACTATCAAAGGCGGCTTTTACGTCGATGTAACACAGATGAAGAACTTGTTTTCTATTTTTGCAACTTTCAGCGATCAATGAAATTGACAGAATATTTGTAATAGTTCCAATACCCTTCCTAAAGCTGGTTTAATTTTTTGGTATTAGGTTACGTTCTCTAGACCAATCGGCTAGGTCTTTAAGCATTAATGAAGCAAAATATTTGGCTTCGACATCCTGTAAGGCAATTAGCCTATCATTTTTTGGATTCTATCTGTCTACTCCTTTGTAAATAAGGGTAATGATTGATCCCTGCCAACTATCTGGGATTTGATTGTTAAGTTCTACATCAATGTAGAGTTTCCCTAGGATCGAGCTCCAATACTCCAAGTCGTATTTAAAAGTTGCCTGGGGAATGCCGTTCGGGCCGGGAGCACCGTAGCTTCTGCCTTTCTTTATTATGTTTGATATTTCTTCTATTGCATACATTGGTTGATTGGTCTGTGATATCAGTTAATTCTCGTTAGTCTGCTTTGCGGAGGATTACTAAAAATTGTCTATCTTGAGGACTTGTGCTTCTTTAAATATTTCCCTGAGAAATTTAACCCACTGGTGCTCTTGTACATACGATGTTGATATGTTTCGAGGTCTAGAGAAGTTGTTGGTCTGCCAAAATTTGTTAAGAGCACTACTGAATTTGAGGTGAATTTAAGAAAAGGTGGATTAATAGTGAATGCTTGAATGTCACTGACTCTCCTGGCTGATGTTCGCGCCAAAAGCAGAGATACTTTCCACGAAAGGAACTTCAGATCCACTCTAGGAATAGGCTCAAAGGGGTGCTGCATATGTTGTGCAAGCACCACAATAAGATGCCAGGATAGAGGTGGACGTCCGATAGGGGGAAACATCCGAAACGATCCCTTGAAGAACTGTTGAAAGACCCTAGCTAAATACAGGGAATTGGATCTGTCCTGCCGAAACCTTTAAATATCTGCCAAAAATAATTTCAAAGCAGAATGGGAGAGGCCTGATGTTGCCAAGTGTAGAAAAAACGGTACATTTTGTTCTGGTTTTGCCTGAATCGGATGTATATTGGCAGATTGACACCACATGCTGAATATTTTCCATTTAAGCCTGTACGTCTTAATAGTGGCAGGCGCTCGGGCGTTAAATATAACTTCCTTACAATCCTCAGGAATGTTTAAATGAGCGAATTCAAGGTGTTCAGGTGCCAGGATGCTAATCTCAGTGATGCAGGGTCCGGGTGGCAGATCTGTCCGTTCTGGATGGACAGGAGGTTCGGTATTAGTCGAAACTGAATAGGATCGCATTCTGATAAAAGGAGAAGTTCGGTGAACCAGAATTGGCGAGTCCATCTGGGAGCAATGAGAATTAGGCGACAAGGTTCTCTCTTAATTTTCGGAGGACTCTGAGAACCAACGTTATCGGAGGAAAGGCGTAAGCATATATCCGCAACCATTTAATCGAAAACGCGTTTCCCCTCAGACCCTTTGTGAGGAAGCCAACTTGCAAAGAATGATTATTCAAGAAAACAAAGGTCCTGAACTCATACAAATACGGTTAAGAGTAATAAGCATAGACTTAAATAAGAACTATGTTTTCTATCCAATGTCCAGCCGGACAGAGGAGATTTTTATTTTTAAGATAAACTAAGAATTCAGATGATGAAAGGGAACACAAATCACAAACTGGGCACAAGCCTGTACCAAGTATGGAAGGGGTGAAGACAGTACAAGGGGAAAATGACAGGCAAACAGAGTGGAGCGAAAGGATGCTTACAAAACAATGCAAATCCTGTGTAAGCTAAACCTAACAGTAACTGCAATAATTAATACAAGAGAGAAAATGCAGTACTGTTAACACAGTCGACGTGACGTTTCGATCCCTATCTCCAATTATATACTGGGATCATCTTCAGGACTATATACATTACTATTGCCTGAGTTTTTGGCCTGCGGGAATAAACAGGAAGAATGGAAGGAAGGGGGGGGGGAAAAAGACAATTATATTTCACTAACATTTCAAATTTTTCATGAAGCATGTCACGCATTTGAGAGCATTTTTAAACATTTTAAATTAGGTGACTCGGTGCTCTGGAACTGCCGTTCCCAGTGACATATTATCAGACAGTAAAGATTGCACGGTGCTGTGGGGGTGACTGGACGTTGAGCAGTGAGTTTGGGCCGTGAGCCAAATGACTCCTGAATGAGTGTTGGCGTGACTGTGCTCTTTTTTATTATGTGAAGTGCCTATGTGGACACTTGGCGTGTATAAAAGCTTGTGACCTACGGGTGAATATGGTGCCGTGTAGGGAATTAATCGTGCCGGGGGAGGGCGCCTGGCTATAGGGGAGAGATGCTGACCTTCTTTCAAAGGAAGGTGCGGTCCATCGGCATCAGTTACAAAGCCTCATGGAAAAGCGAATGTACCTAAGGATAAAGATAAATTAATAAAGGCAGGTCGAAGAAACAGTAGGGAGGAGGTGAGGTAAACCGAGGAGTTAAGTTTACCTGAACGGATACATCAAAAGCCTATGAGGCTTCTTTTGAAGGGCAAAATTGTGCGGCAGGACGTCAGTTGAGCGTTCCTGTCGTGTTAAAATAGACCTGTGGGAGAAGGCAAGCTTTTAGTGGGGAATAACCGTTATACTTGAATAACGGAAGGGCTAGCACGAATAATAATGTACCTGTAGACTTTACAGCGTGCCCCGTAAATGTAGAAGTTGGAAGCCTGGGTGGTGGGCTGGGTGGTGGGCTGCAAGGCTCGGCTGCTAAATAAAGCAATCCGGGTGGTTGTTGGTCCTGTGTACAATTGGGAACGGGAGTCAGAGCCATAAACAGCCACCGAATTTCTTCACAAATGAGTGGAGATTGCCTTACCTCAATGAGACACCAGCGACGGGCTGCAGGGAATACCGTCCGGTATAGCGGGATAGCTGATAACCAGTGGCTCTCTGAGAGGCAGCTTTTGGGCCGTGTGCTTTGGAAAAGTAAACACAGAAGAGGGACTAGCGCCAGGAAGAATGGGCATTTGCGGTTCTGATTGGTCGCAAAAAGGTCTAGATCGGGACAACCCCACTCCTGAAAGATTTGATCCAACGTTGGTTGATGCAGTTCCCACTCGTGAGATTGGAAACTCCTGGCACATGGATCGCTGATAGGCTGAACCTGTGTTGTATCGCCCAGTCCCAGATTTCTTGGGCTTGTTGAGAAAGTAGGGCAGACCTTGTTGCTCCTTGTTTGTTCAAGTAGTGCATACTTTGTATTGTCTGTCCGAATTAGCACTGAAGCTCCCATAATGACTGTTCGAAAGGATTTCAGGGCCAAGAAGATAGCTCGCAATTCTAGAAGGTTGATATGCCACGTCTGCTGTTGGACGTTCCATTTTCCGCTGACAGTCAGCCCTTAAAGATGTGCCCCCCATCCCTCGAGGGATGCATCTGTGGTGATGGTAAAATTTGGCGCTTCTTCTAGGAATGCGCTTCCTTCCTCCACATTCTTTTTCAAGTCCACCAGAGAAATGCTTCTCGCATCTGAGGAGTGATGTGAATGAGATAGTCTAATGTCCCCGAAACCTGCAACCATTGGTGGTTGAGTTCCTCTTGTAGGGGCCTCATTCTGAGACGGCAGTTGGGTATCAAGGGGATGAGAAGAAGAATAAATCATCCCTAAAAACGACTTGAACTGCCGGACTGAAACGCACCGGCGGGCTAGTTTGCAGATCTTTTGCTGTCTTTCGTTTGAGACAAAGACTTGAGTTAACTGCGTGTCAAATGTTGCTCCCAAGAACGTCTGTATTTGTGAAGGAATAAGATGAGACTTGTCGAGGTTGATAGAGAGACCCAGAGATTGAAACAGGGCCAAACATCTCTGGATGTGGGTGCTTGTGTCTGAAAAAGAATTTTGCCTGGATAAGGCAGTCGTCTAGGTATGGAAAGATTTAAATCCCTTCCAGACGAAGGTGTGCCGCCACCGGTGCTAGAACC
The DNA here is from genome assembly GCF_964261635.1 of Lissotriton helveticus. NCBI lineage: Eukaryota > Metazoa > Chordata > Amphibia > Caudata > Salamandridae > Lissotriton > Lissotriton helveticus. The sequence goes on from NC_136069.1 coordinate 48,909,685, forward strand.
TTGGTAAACACACGGGATGCTGAGCGTAGTCCAAAAGGAAGGACTTTGAACTGCAAGTCCCTGCCAGTACCTCTGAACCGCAAAATTTTTCTGTGTCTGGAAAGAATTGGCCATTGAAAATAAGCGTCTTGAAGGTAGAGGGTGGCCATGTGACCCCCGCTGAAAGGAGTTGAAGGATATCTTGAAGCGTTAACATCCGGAAGGACAGTTTCTTTAAGTATTTGTTGAGGGAGCGAAGAGCGAGAATGGGACGCCACTCTCCCGATTTTTTCTTTATCAGGAAAACTCTTGAATAAAATCCTGTTCCCCTCTGTAACTGCGGAACCCTTTCGATCGCTCCTTTTTTTAATCATCAAATTTAATTGGGAAAAAAGCTCCTTGAGATGAGCTGGAGGTAGGCCTCTTGGAGGAATCTTTATGAACTCTAAAGCATGGCCTCCGGCCACGATGTCCAGGACCCACTTGTCTGATGTTATTGCGGACCAGTTAGAGTAAAATTGGGAGATCCTCCCTCCAACTTTTACATGGGATGGCGGCAGAAGAGGTGGCGTTTCTCATTGTTTCTTATTTGAATCCCGTCCGCGGTAGGAGGGCTTCCTTTTATTTTGCGAATAGGAAGTATTACGTTGTCCGCACGACTGTGGTCTTTGGGGCGGATATCGCCGATTACCCTGATAGGACTGGTATGATCTTTGTTGGTTGTGCCGCCTCGATTAGAGAATGATCCACGTCCTTTAGCACCCCGTAAGGGCGGCTTACGGAATTGAAGAGCACCAAGAGACCTTGCTGTTTCGGTATCTTTTTTGATGGTCTGCAGGGACTCTTCCACATGCTGGCCGAATAGTGACTCTCCATCAAACAGCACGTCAATTATCTTTGCCTGAACATCCTGGAGAAAAGATGTAGATTTCAACCAGCCTTGTCTCAGTAGTACTGCGGCACCCGCTAGCTGCCTAAATCCTGTGTATGCGACATCCACTGCCAAATCGATGATCTCCGCAGGGAAACGCCCCCTTCGTATAGCATCTTTAAAGCTTCAGCCTTTGATGGTTCTGGCAACATGTTGATATATGGAGAAATGTCTGACCACATTTGTCTGTCGTACCGATCTAAGAGGGCCAGTGAATTAGCAGCACGGACTGTCGTCGCTGCCATGGTGGAAACTTTCTTGCCAATTGCGTCTAATCGTCTGCAATCCCTGTCCGGAGGGGCTGTGATTGGAGAAGAGGGATTCCTAGCCCGTCTTTGTGCCGCTTGTACAATTACAGACTCAGCTTTTGGTTGACCTATGAGGCATGCCGGTGAGTTGTCTGGAGCCTTATATTTTTTGTCGAGCCGAGGCAATACCGGAGGGATGGAAGCAGGGGCTGTCATAACCTTTAATCCTTCCTTCCAAATTAAATCAATCTGCTTTCTTCGTTGATCCTTGAAATCGTATAGGAAGCATTCATCCTTCGTTTCCATTGGTAGAAGGAACCTCCGCGTTGCCCTTCCCATCAGGAGGTCGACGCCTCCGATGTCCACCGGAGGAGAATCAATGGGAGCTGGAGTTGAAGAGACGGAGTTTGAATTTGGTATTCGTCCCACTCCGACATAAGAGATCTATTGTCCACTTCTCCTTCCTCCCTATCAACATCAGATGAGTTTGCATCATGAGAATGAGGAGACGGTACCGGAGAAGGCGGCTTAGGAGACCTGAATGCAGAGGTGGAAGCTTGAGGTACAGGTGTCGGTGGAATGGACTCCGCCGATTCAGATGGAGGAAACGGCGATAATAGTTGTCCAACATATATTGAAGATTATTCAGCAGAGCTAGAGGCATCTGTGCTGTAGGAATCGTATCAGAAGGTGGGGCCACAGGCTCTGGGGAAGGCTGTTCATCCTGGTCATCCTCCTGATATTTAATGAACAATTCTGAAGGGCTTCTGGCAGTGCGAAATCTGTCCTCCTCGTCAGAGTCCTCCTCACTCTCCTCCGCATCCAGTAATTGCTCAGGAACCTCCAGAGGTACCTTGGTTGGAGAGATATGCAATGGAGAGAGCGCCTCCAGTGAAAAACCACGTCTCTGTAATAAAGAAGATGCTGTCATAGACGATATAGAGGTTGCCGTAGCCGTAGATGCTGACCAGACTTGCAATTCCGTGCAAGATGATAAATGCAGCGTCGACGCGGGGGCAGTCAACAGTCGTCGGTTGAGCTCCAGTCAAAGGAGTGACCGTCGACAAGGAAGTTTGAAGACAAGGTAATCTTTGACGACTAGGAAGTCTTCATCGACGAGGTGGTCGTCGACGAGGCAACTGCCGACGAGATTCTTCTAACCTTCGTCGTCGACGAAGCATCGACGATAGGCAATATATCCTTCGTCGACGAGATGGGCTTCATGGAGATTGAGAATAACACCGATGACGCCGATGACAATCATTTGAGGTCTCTGCGACATGAAGTAAACAGTCGACGAAGAAGTCGTCGACGACGGGGACTTTTTCTGAGGTAAATCCCTCTCAGAAGGCCGTTTTGAAGCCAGAGACTTCGCGGGTTTTCTCGGGGGCGTAGAAATCAGAAGCTTGCCCTTAGAAGGTGGAGGAGCCTTTTTTGAGGTGGAAGGCAATTCAGAACCCTTAGAGGGTTGTTGTTTTCTCAACACCTTATCCCCAGGAGAAGATAAGTCCTCTTTGTGAGAAGTTGGCCTGATATGCAGTGCTCACTATTCTAGTGATCACTATGTATCAGTCCAGACAACTCTTATTGATGATTGGTTGTAAGTCAACCTTATAGACCAGCTATCCTAGTAGCATGGATACGAGCAGTCTAAGGCTAAACTCTAGAGGGCGTGTTAAGCCAGCTGTTTTACCATCACATATACCCCTTGAACACCAAGTGACAGGACACCACAAGTTGTTATGAAAATAAACAGATATTTATTTATAACAAGACTACCCTGGCTCTTTATGAGACAGGGAGCTAAGCACACAACAAAACTCTTAAGAAAATACTGAAAGTCGCATAATTTACACAAATGCCCGAGGGGCACGAAAAACCATATACTATACAAGTGGAATGCGAAATTACTAGCAGGTAAGTACTATTCTCATAGGCTTTAGAATCGCTAGGACTAATCTACTGAACCTTCAGATTGCAAGCAGGAGGCCTAGGGACGTCGTGTGCAGAGTGGGAACTCTCACGCGTAAGGCGGGAAAAAGTCTATGGAGGCTAGTAGTTGCAAAGTTAGTGTTTTCGGGCGAACCCGACTAGTTAGGTCAAAAACGACAGTGGATCTAGACACTTAGAGAGTTGGCCTACGCTGAAGCACCGGAGTACTCGGTTTACCTAGCCCAGGGGCTGCGGCTGCATAGGGTTCAAGTGTCGTCGGGTTTCTTCGTTGATGAACCAGGAGCCTGAAGAAAGAAGTTGCTGGCAGGCGATCAGTGAAGAAGTTCGTGAGGATCCAAGCCTGGATCGGTGAAGAGGAAGACCTGAAAGCAGAGGGGACCAAGTTCTGAATCACTAGCCAGTGATTAAGTGGCACCAGAGTGGCACCGGGCGAAGTCACCTCGACCAGGTGAGTGGGCGCTGCTGGGCTCTGCAGTCTCTCGGACCAGGAGGCGTTGTCGGCGACCAGGATGGAGGTGCGAGCTGTCCCACGAAGGTATCTGCTGTCGACGTCGCTGGACCCAGGATTGGGGCAACAAGTCTTGGCAAATGCAAGCCCACGCGGTGGACTTAAAATGGAGTCTGGAGTGGACCAGGAGGGTCCGGGGTGCTCCTCTGTTGGAGGGGAGCAAGGGCCAGTCTGGAGCAACCAGACCAGCGGTGTTGACGTCGAAGTTCGTCGTCAGAGGGTCACTAGCCAACGGGCAAGTGACCTGGACAACGCGGTGAGCAGCAAAGAGCAGAAGGGCCCCACGCAGATCTCGTGGATGCAAGGGGGCTGAACTTCGGTGCTGGAGCTGCTCAGGGTTGGGGCTTCTCTTACCCCAAAGCACTCGGTCGAGGGTCACTCGGTGGTCGTGCTGGACAAGCGTCGTGCAGTCTTGAAGATGGCCGGTCCCTCGAGGTCTAGTCACACCCACGGGTCTCAGCTGGGCTGAAGATGCAGGTTGAGGTCAGAGGGGCCAGGGAAGCCGGTTCTCGTCGAGCTGGGCAGTCTTGATCCGGAGGAGAGACTTACAGCAGACCGTGATGCTTGGATGGTGCCTGCTGCTGCAGGGTGACTACTCCTTAGTCACAAGGGAGAAATCTTGAGAAGAGTCTTGAGTTCCTTTCGTGGAAAGTCGGTTCAGGATTCAAAGATGATCTAATTTGGAAGGGGGCCTGCTCCTACCTTTATCCTGCAAAAGGGGGCTGGCACGCGACTAAGTCCTGCCCTATGGGTGGGACAAGGAGGGGGGTGGTTACACCCCTCTCCTTTGGCGGGCTTTTCCCCAGAGCAGGGGCTGGAGTGCCCCTGGAACTGGTTCAAGCCGGCCTATGCACAGTGAGCACCGGGGTGCCACTTGCAGTCACCTTCCTCTAAAGCCCTGCCTACCTAGGATACACAAAATCCTGTCTGGGACGGTGCTGGCACCGCCCCTGGCAGGAAACCCTTTGTCCTTGCCTCCCGCGCTGGGAGGACTCCCAGCAGCAGGAGGGCAGACTTGTGTCTCGGTGGCAGCATCCATTTTGTGGAGCTAAGGCTCGAGTTAACTTTAGCCGGGGTTACAGCTACATACATGTCGTGTCCCTCTAGGAGGGTGGAATGCTAACCCCGTTGCCAGAATTGGCGAGGGGTTAGTATTCCAATTCATATGACACCTTACTCGACATGTTTTGATAATGTTATACCAAAGTTAGCATATGACCGCGAGGTACATAATGCACTTAAGAGTATATGGTATAGCGTTATCATGGAACAGCTATTAGGACTTGGTTCCGCAAGCTGCAAACGGGCTCAGCTCATGCCAGAGCACCATTTCACATTATTCCACGCACTCTGCCTTCAGGATTGTTAAGGCCTGCCATAGGAGTGACTGATAGGAATATATGTGTCCATTTTAGGTTTAGATACAGGAATACTATATCTAAAGCAAAGGGTGATTACACCACCTTGCCCCAGCTGTCAAGCAGCCAGTTGTGTCTGGTTTAGTTAGTCAATCCAGGGGTGGCATAATACATGCTGCAGCCCCTGGGAGACTTCTGGGTACACCTCTGCCCTGGTTACAGGGACACAAGAGAGGGCCCAGTGCCAATTCAGTACCTGGGTACAATTTGGAAGAGAGAACAGCTAGGCTGTGGGTCTGATTAGCAGGCCCACAGCCAGGGAAAGTCGTAAACCAGTGAAGCAAAAAGCAAAAATCTGGGTGATCATAGGATTGCAGACCCTATTCTCCTACACTCTTCAGCAACCCTCTACCTAGAGGACATAGTTGAACCAGAGGCAATACTTCCTACCTCAGATAAGGGGTTGTCTTGGTCCTTAATCTTCTGTAGCCACAGAAGTAGACGCCCTTCTCTGTCCCCGAGTGTTTTCTGAGGGAAGGTCCTGCATATCTTGCAGTCTCACCTGGTGATCTGGGTAAAGGCAGTAAATGCACTTCTTGTGGGGATCGTCCGAGAACAGCTGGAGCTTCCCACAAGGCTCACAAGGTCTAAAAGAGAGACTTCTTTGAAGAAGACATTATGAAGTGAAGAAATTCCTGAGGAATTAGGAAAGTACTGAGCAGAGCTCAGAGAGACTCCCTTCACACGACGTGCGGTAGAAAATCTGAGAGCCTGAGCCTCTGAGGAGAACTTTCTGGTGGGTGCTTTCGCCTGATTGCCTGCAGTTTGGACCATATATAATGACTTGGACAGTCCGAGATGTGGAAATGTTCTTCCTTGTAGCTTATGGCTATTTTACTACCTGGTTTTATGTTACCAAGGTTTTTGGTTATTATGTGCATATTATTGCTTTTTTATGTACCATGGGACTCCCACTCAGACGACGGGGAATGATTCAGGCATGTGAATCTATGAAAGACACCCCAATACTGGAGAACTTGCAAGCTTTTATTAGGAAGTTCCGCAATTCATGGCAGCTAATCAGCCTTGCTTTTTACTTTTATAGTTCTTTCAGCAGCTCATGTCTAGCCTGAAGGATATTATGCACTTTAGACATAATAAAACAATGGAACATTATCCTTCTGAAGTCAAGCTCATACTTACCACATTGATTGTAAGACAACTTGGTTTCCCTGCCTTGAACCTTAACTTTCCTTCACCATAAGGGTCTGGTGGCCAAGTGGACTAATGAAGGACAGCCGCCTGAAGCTGAACTCAGACAAGACGGAGGTACTCATCCTCGGCTCCACCCCTTCAGCCTGGGACGGTTCCTGAATGAATGAATAAATGAAACTGGATCTTATAAAGCACAGACTTAGCCCAAAGGTCAAGGCGCTAAAGCAGACTATGCAGGGAGAAGGCAAGGAATATTAAGCTGCAGACTGAGTGAAAAGCAATGTCTTTAAAGCAAATGAGAGGGAAGACCGGAAAGAGCATAGGGGAGGGAGTTCCAGAGTTTGGGAGCCACTGTAGAAAAGGCACGGCCTCCCCACCTAACCTTGCTGAACCGTGGCACTATAAACCGATTCTTATCAGCTGACCTAAGCTTCCTAGAGGGAGTATAACGATGTAAAATTGTCTTGACACCCTCTGGACCAGTACCAAAAAAAGCCTTATGAACTAAGCAAAAGGTTTTAAAGAGAATCCTGCGTTCAATAGGAAGCCAATGTAGCGCCCTAAGAGAGGAAGAGATGGAATGGAATTTAGGCAGATTCATCACGAGCCTTGCCCCAGCGTACTGTACTAGCTACAGCTGTTGAATCAGACCTCTATTAATGCCCAGGCAAATGGCATTACAGTAGTCCAATCTGGAGGTCACAAGGGCGGCCACTGCCTGTTTACGTGAGTCCAATGAAAGATAGCGTGAGATTTTCTTCAAAGTTCTGATAATCCCAAAACAGGTGGAGACTGTCCTACTCACCTACCTACTCATGGTGAGAGTATTGTCCACCATGATGGCAAGATTTTTTCCAAGTGGGACAGGGCAGGGACAAGTGCCCAAAGAATCTGGCCACCAATCGCTGGACCAGATATCCGATCTACTGCCAAAAATCAACACCTCAGTCTTCTCCCCGTTCAATTTAAGAAAGTTTTAACTCATCCAGGAAGCGACTGCTTCCACTCAGAGCCTGAAGTTAGAAGCTGCATCTCTAATATTATGGGTAATGGACAACATTATTTTAGTATCATCTGCATAGGATAATACTTCCAATCCAAACGGTCTTACAACTTTCGCAAGCGGGGCCACATAAATGTTAAAAAGCGTCTGACTCAGGGAGGAGTCCTGAGGGACGCCACACACCATAGTATTGGGGGCAGAGAAAAAAGGCCCAAGGTTCACCATCTGAGTCCGATCATTCAAAAAGGAGGCAAGAAGCCCCAGGACTGAACCCCCGATCTCCATCTCCCTGAGGCGCTCCACTAGCCTCACAGGGGACAGGGTATCGAAAGCTGCTGTGAGGTAGAGAAGAATCAGCAGGGTAGTATGACCTGCATCCACCTTCATACGGATGTTATTGAAAACCACCGTATGGGCCGTTTCCGTGCTATGCAGGCTTCTAAAACCGTGTTGTGAATCATCCAGCAATTGATGGTCGCTAAGATAAGAAGTAAGATTAAAATTAAGATGCCTTTCAAGAATCTTGTCCGGGACCAGGAGCAACGAAATCAGACTATAATTCCTAAGCTCCGCAGGATCGAGGGAAGACTTTTTCAACAAAGGCTTTAACACTGCTGTCTTCCAGGACAAAGGATACTGTCCCTCAGAGAAAGCCACATTCAAAACAGCAGTGAGATGTGGTGTAATTACGTCTCAACAACGTTTTAGTATCTTAAGGGGACACGGATCTAGAGGAGAGCCCGACTTAACACTTTCAAGCAATCTGTCCGTATCCTTGTGCGCTAATAATGGAAAAGTGAGGAGCCTGGGGAGAGTCTCAGAGGAAGTCAGTTCCTCCATTGCTGTGATCAAAGACGTGGACTGTCCTACATTGGCAACTTCAAGAGCCAGGTATATCTCTCTAATCTTAGAAGTGAAGAAATCCGAAATTTTATCACAAAATGACTGAGAAATCAACAGTATGAGTTGTTGTCGGAACAGTAAGGGAGTTGATAACCTTAAACAGTTCCCTGGAGGATTTAGACGAATCCTTCATCTTTGAATAATAGAGCCTTTTTTCTTCCATAATTGCCTCCTTGTAATGTTTCAAAGAAATCTTATGGAGTTCCCTGTCCGCAGGATCTATCTTTGAATGCCATTATTGTCTGCGGCACATTAATCTAAATTTTCTAAGTTTCTACGAAAAACAAGAAGCAGAAGGTTTTAGTCTAGCCGAATAGTGCTTCCTGACTGGCGCCAAGTTGACCAAAGCATCTGACAATTTTTGCGACAACTCCATAGCAACCTAATTAAAATCGTGATGCCTAGAGGGAAGGTAATTGTCAAATAAGCTAGTAAGAGCCTTATTAGTTATACGGCTAAGGTCTCTTCTTTCCACCCAATGTTTATGCTCTGAAGTGTTTCTCCAGGGTAAACCACTGCGTAAGTAAAAAGGTACACCAAAATGATCCGATCCGATTCCTGGTGGCCGGAATCACTGGAACAGCCCCGACACCCACCTACCACGCAAGCAACCTAGGGGTCATTCTCGACTCCGCCCTCTCCATGACTAATAATACACCAGTTGTTTGACCACGGAGGCTTCACCGTTAAGGCAGCGTTTTTGAACTTCATTGAGCCCGCATCTCGCCGCACCCGCTTCGCGGGTGCCGCATCGTCCAGGAGTGTCTGGGGCAGCATCACCCAAGGACAGGAGCGGTAAGGCGGTTCCGGGCAAGAGGCTCAGCGGGGCTGCGAGCGTGCGGGGACTCCAACATCCAGGAGTCCCTGCGAGACCGATAGTCAGCATCCGGTCCGCTCTCCCTGCGGGCCCGCCCCCCGCCCACCTGAGGATTGTAAAAGCTCCCTGCATCTTCTCCTCGCTGGGACACCAGTTGTTTGACCACGGAGGCTTCACCGTTAAGGCAGCATTTTTGAACTTCATTGAGCCCGCATCTCGCCGCACCCGCTTCACGTGTGCCGCATCGTCCAGGAGTGTCTGGGGCAGCATCACCCAAGGACAGGAGCGGTAAGGCGGTTCCGGGCAAGAGGCTCAACGGGGCTGCGAGCGTGCGGGGACTCCAACATCCAGGAGTCCCTGCGAGACCGATAGTCAGCATCCGGTCCGCTCTCCCTGCGGGCCCGCCCACCCGCCTAACACGCCCCCTATTTATAGCCTCAGACTCCCGCAGCGCGGGACGCAGCTCGGGGAGAAGACCGGGCAAAGAGCGGGCCGTTTGAGGCCGTTCGAGGTCCAAGAGGTCTGGTCTGGGCCCCCCCCTTTTCGCCCCTTGCTCTGCCATCGATACAGTCTACACTGCTCCCTCCTATTGTTTATGCTGGTTGCCTATTTTATTTATATATTTGCACACGGGCTAGTCGCAGTAGGGTTGCTAAGGGGGGGTTGATACAAAATGGTCCCATGGATGATTTTATTACACGCACAAACATTGCTATAGACAATGAAATTACCAAATTGCAAACGCGAGTCTCTTTAGATTTGGCTGCTGCTAGAAGATTGTCGCAGGACTTTGCTAATTCTAAAAAATCATCCTTGGGTCGCATAGCATCTGCCATTACTCCGGAGCGTCTGGACAATCCGCGCAGCGTAATCACGCAGGCGGATGTCCATTACACTCCGGTCTCGCTAGTCTCACCCTCACCCTTGTGCCCCACACCTCCGTCTGTAAGTCAGCTCCCAACAGCCCACTACCACTCCTCATACCCCAGATATTCCCGATGTATCTACATGTAATAGTACCAAGGGTAAACTACACCAAAGGAAACGTTCCTCAAGGTCTGCTTACTCACGTAAGAAGGCTAAAATTGCTGGGGCACAACAACTTATCGTTGGTAGCATCCCTGTGACTAGCGTTATAGGAGGGTATGCTCCTTCGCCACAGGTTCCCCGGGGAAAAGATAGTGATGGTGCAGCCTCTGCAACCACTAAAGATAACCTAATTGCAGAGGAAATTGGACTACATTCAAAGGATCAGGAAGGGAGGGATGGGGAGTTCATAGGAGTAGTTTGGGAAACCTTAAAAAAGCTCCTATCTCCTCTGGACCTAAGACTTTCACGCATTGAGAACCATCTATTAGAGATGGAAAAGAGCATTATAGCTTTGGCCACTCTTGGCTTGCTAGGTCTAGAAAACCAAGGTCTCCTAGAGAATAATATAGCTCCACAGACTCCAATCCTTCCCCCTCCAGCACCAGTTATAACATAGCCAGTCCCCAAACCTCGTACTAAGAGAGTCGATCACAAAATCTCTGATCCCCCGCCTAGGGCGCCAAAGCCAAAGCACCCCATTCCCCAAGCCCCCATACATACTAATGTGGGTGCTCTTCCGAGGCAGAATGCTAGCAACAGTACCCACCGACCCACTCAGGGCTCACACAACAAGAGCAACTTTCGAGGGGGTTATATTGATCTCCCCCCAGAGGCCAATGACTACGTGGTGGTGCTGACGGGTGTGTCGGAGGTCGAGAATGACCATTACGAAAATCATTGGTCTCTAAAGAACAAGGTCATGCACTGGCTTAATGTGCATAGACCGATCCCAAATGGTCGGACAAGCGGAGTTAAAATGGTGCGAAGAGTTCCCTGGGTAGGTCCCTCACGGAAATCTAGATCTGGTGATTGCATAGTCGTGACGTTTGAGGATCCATACACGGCCTACCATATCTGTTCATGGTTTACTGATGGCGAAGGCTCATCCATTGCACCCAGGCCACTAACTTTCTTTTACCCACCACGTACCACACATACTTATGGGGGCGACTGGTCCATGGTACATCATCAGTCCGGGAGGGGGTATTCTACTAAAGAGCAAGTTCCAACTAGACGCTGGTTCGGGGCACCAACCTCGAACAGGTACAGCTGTCTCGAAGAAGTAGATTGACTCCTCAAGCCCCTTGATCCTCCACTGCTTCCAAAGATTTCCTTATCTCATGGGGAACCTGACTCCTTATCCTTGGTAACCAAACCTGACGGGACTAGCTCCGCTCCACTTGTCCAACCAACGGCACATGTCTTGCTAGTGCAGGGAGCGCCGAACACCTTTAATACCCATAGAACTCATGCAATCGTGCATGAGATAGTTGCACCACCAACGACTTCTATGTTATTCCACCAGTTGTCCCTGCCTGCTGGCAAACAAATTACCGTCACCAGGGCAAATATCCGAATCCAGAAAGAGGCCACTCAAATACCAACCAGAGCCGATGTAGTGGCGGCAGTGTTTGATCATGGCTCAAGGGTAGGCCCTGTTTCTAACCTGGATCACCCTGCTTTTGCCCCAATGACCAGACAGAGAACCACAGGAAACCCACAGCTGAAGATCTTAAGTTGGAATGTGGCAGGCCTTGCACGTAATGTTGACAACCCAGATTGGAATTCCTTTGTGGATCCTTTCGGGATTTGTCTTCTGCAAGAAACATGGTGCTTGGAACCTCGCCACAGGGTAGGGTATACAACCTACTTTGTGCCTGCATCCCAACCTTAGGGCGGCAAAGGTCGCCCGTCGGGTGGCCTTATTTGGGTCAGTATTGCATTGGGATTAACCATAAGGCATATAAACACACAATCTCCTGATCTTCAGAGACTCACAATACAGTGCCATGGGGGTAGGAAGCTAGAAGTGTTTAACCTTTATTTAAGGGGGGCTAGGGGGGGGACTTCAATGCTATCCTCATCCGGAGTAGAAGAGGAGCTTAGATCCTGTAACATCGACTCCCTTGTTGTTTTAGCAGGAGACTTTAACTGTTGCTTCGAACCTCTAGCCAGTGAGGACATCTTGGACACCTGGGTAGACTATGCTAGGAGAGGCATTCCTATGCTCTCTCTAGATCCGATCAAAAAATGGACCCAGAGTGCCATAGATATCAACTCACTTTGTATGGAATACGACCTTAGAGCAACTAATGGTCGATCCGAGTCAGATCCTAGGGGAGCGCACACCTATAATAGGGTGGGACATACTTCTAGAATTGATTACATATTGCTGAACCATAAGCTATGGTCGTATTTCCATGACATGGAAGTCCTATTGACATCTGACAGTGACCATAACCCTCTGGCCCTAACCCTTATCCCCCCGTGGCAAGACAGGAATCCAACTACGTCTCCACCTATATGGAAATCATCCCACGAATTTGTTCCTTCGAACTGCGGTAGGCGATTAAAATGGGCTAAAGTTGCTGCGGACGAGGGAAGGATGGCCCAAGCTAAGACCATAATGACAGCTGTGAAGCTCCGTCTAGACACATCGGAAACCATCAATCATGATGTCCTTACGACCCTCACTGAAACTGTCTCAGCTCTAAGTGAGTTGTTCATAGTCCCACAGAGTAGGGCAAGGGCCACAAGTAGAACCGCAACCAAGGGTAGAGATAAATGGTACTCCTCTGCATGTCGTGCTGCCAAAGGGGAACTCATCCTAGCTGTGAAACTAAAAGACCCAGTTCGAATTAGACTCGCTAGGAAAAGTTATAAAAAAGCTCTATCCGTGGCAAGGGAAGTACATGAAACCAACTTCTGGAGAGAGCTAATGGATGCGAGTTCTAAAAAGGACACGAAGGGGTTTTGGGATTTGCTTAGAGGTAGGGATAAGCCCGTCGACTCACAATTGACTTGCAACATTACAGGGGAGGCTTGGTTTGCCCATTTCTCTAAGCTCTACTCCATTTCATCAGGCGCATTAGAAATAAATAGGGGTTCTTCGCATAAAGCGCCTGTTGCTAACACAACCAATGACCACCCCTTTGCTGCTAAGGAAGTTGAAGGGGCAATTAGGTGCCTTGTTGCTAACAAGGCTGCAGGCCCAGATGGCATCCCAGGTGATCTGTTGCGGGTCAATATAGAGGTGTGGAGCAGACTTATTGCCTCACTCCTGAATGAGGCCGTGATGGGAGGTTGCCTTCCGGACTCCTGGAGGGGCGGAGGTCGTCCCGATTTTTAAGAAAGGCTGTCGGGACGACCCTGCTAACTACCGTCCAATTAGCTTGCTCGATTCCACCCAGAAGGTAGCGGGCAAAGTAGTCTTAGGTAGGATTTTGGACTAGGCTGAAGAAAATCAGGTTTTGTCTGACTTCCAGGCCGGTTTTAGATCAGGAACTGGTACCATTGAACAGACATTTCGCCTTTTAATGCTCTATTGGAAAGTGGTCGTATTGGGCAAAGGCAGTCTGTATCTCGCATTCATAGACTTACGGACTGCCTTTGACCTGGTCCCACGTGACCAATTGTGGAATGTCTTAGAGGGTTTGGGTATCCCTACGTATTTGTTGGGTTTGCTTATTAAGTTCCATGAAAGCAACTTTGCTCAGATCAGGTGGGGAGACCAGGGCCAAAAAACATCTCGCATTCCTGTAGATAGGGGTGTCCGTCAGAGTTGTGTGCTAGCCCCCACTCTGTTTTCACTCTGTTAACGGAGTGGTGGAGCACCTTCTCAAACATCCAGCAGATGCACCCTCCCTGGCGGGCAGAAAAATACCTACCCTCCTATTTGCAGATGACACCCTCCTGATCTCAAAAACCCCGATAGGCCTTCAAACGTTGCTTTCCAGGTTCAAGGACTTTTGTGATTCTAGGGGCCTTGTCATTAATGTAAGCAAAACCAAATTCCTGGTCTTAAACCCCCCTAGGAAGACAGTCATCCCCCCAACCTTAGACTCAGTCCCACTTGAAAGGGTAAAGGAATTTGATTACTTGGGCATCCGACTCTGTGACTCCATGAGTTGGAAGGCTCACCACCAAAAAGTCTTTCTGACTCATAAGAGGGTTACAGGGGCCCTGCTAAAAGAACATCGTGCCTCGTCTCTTAAACCCATTGGTTCGATATTAGATATCTATAGGGCAAGGGTGGTGAGTGCGGCGCTGTATGGGTCGGAATTGTGGGGTGTCAAGAGAGTTGATACTTTGACTCATCTTGAAAACAAATTCCACAAAGATCTCATGAGGCTACCATACAGCACCCCCACACTCCCACTCTTATTAGATGCAGGTACACGCCCAATATGCGAGCAAGCAAGGTTACGTCCCCTCTTACTGTGGGCTCGAATATGAAATGTACCAGAATTGTCGAGTTATGCGGAAGCCCTAAGTGAACTCCTCTCATCCCCTGGCTGGCACAAGGTTGGCTGGCTCATGGAAGTTAAGCGGCTTCTCTGTGAACTGGGCCTTGGAGAGGCTTGGGTCAATAGAACAGCTCCACCCAAACAGATGTTAAAGAAATTATATTGGTCGTGGGTGGCAAATGAGAGAATGAGCAATTCTAAATTATGCAGATCTGCTGTTGACTTTCTGTTAATCAAGGAGCTCCCCTTTAGAGAACCTTATCTGGACTTGATCCTTAACCCGATGGATAGGTAATTGTATTTCAAATTTAGGGTGGGAGTTCTACCTTTAGGCCAGTGGACAGCAAGCTGGAAGCCACCGCTGCAAACCACACCGTATTGCCCTTTTTGCCAAAAAAGGGATGAGTCCATTGCCCATCTAATGTTTGAGTGCCCAGCCTATGTAGCACCTCGGTGCAGATGGCTGAAACCACTATGCAGGAGCCTTGGCACTAGATCGCACTTGGAGGCTCTACGCATCTTAAGATCTGATGCTCGCCCTTTGTTCGCCTGTTGCCTGGCAAAATTCCTGGGTTGGGTATGGCGGATAAGATCCGTGAGGAAATTGTTTCTCCAGTAACAAGATCTGCATTGATTTAGTATGTTTTAATAACTTTATGGTAAATGAATTCCTTTTTATGTTATTTTATTGATGGTTACAAGAAATTGAAGAATTGATAAACGGTATAAATTGAATAGAGGGATGTATTGTTAAATTGTATTTTTAACTGTTTTTGTATTGCAATGCTTTTATGATATGATAAATATATCGAAATAAAGCTATTCAAACAGACTATTAATAATCCACATTTATAAAGTGTGAACAATCACCCATAAGGGTCTCTAGGCGCTGGGGGCCGTTGGGAAGATTAAGCAAGCTACTGCCCTGAGTCACATGGTGCTGGGCTAGCCTACCGCTAGAGCCGGGGATCGAACCGTGACCCCCAGATTCCAACGTCAGTCACCCTGGCCGCGGCGCCACACCTCTCCCTAAGCAGGTCAACGCCATCTTCTCTTCCTGCTTCAACATCCTCCGAATGCTTCGCAGGATCTTCAAGTGGATCCCCACCAAAACGAGAAGAACAGTCACACAGGCCCTTGTCACCAGCAGGCTGGACTACGGAAACGCCCTCTATGCAGGAACTTTGACCAAGCTCCTGAGACTGCTGCAACGCATCCAGAACACCTCGGCACGTCTGATCCTCGACATCCCCCTCCTCAGCCACATCACACCCCACCATAGAGACCTACACTGGCTCCCCGCCAACAAGAGGATAACCTTCAAGCTCCTCATCCACGCACACGAAGTCCCCCACAACACCGGCCCAGCATACCTCAGACGACTCAGCTTCTTCACCTCCACTCTGCCGGCCTGGCCCTCGCCACAGTCTCCCGCATCAGAAGTACGACCGCCGGCGGCAGACCCTTCTCCCACCTCGCCGCCAAGTCCTGGAACACCCTCCCCACCAACCTACGACAGACCCAAGACCTACTGGCCTTCAGAAGACTCCTCAAGACCTGGCTTTTCGATCAGTAGCAGCACCCCCTCCCCTCAGCGCCTGGAGACCCTCACGGGTAGGTTGTGCACTTTAAAAGTGTCCTGATTGATTGATTGAATGTGTCCACTTCAGGGGGCTGCGTTTGACCTCATGGTCACAGGTTCAAATCTCGGTAGGTCCACTCAGTCTTTCATCCATCTGAGGTCGATAAAATGAGTACCATTGATTTGGATAAACAATAAACATCTGTTATTCAGCGCCAAGATTTCCTTTTGGGCAAACCAGCGCTTTACAAATACACATGTTATGTTATAACGACTGGGATGATGACAAAGTGCACATATAAAAGCAGGGCGGGAAGATGTTAGATTTTCTCCTTAAATGTTGCTCCAAAGCACCCATGATGTTCTTGCCAGTTTAAAAAAAAAAATAAGTCTTAACAAGTGTTAGGATTTGGAGGTGGTAAGTTGTCAAACATTGTGTAGGTTTTATAAACCTCAGCTCAGATGGGCTTCATGTTGATCAACATACACTCACTGACTTCTATCTAGAGAATAGATTCTTGACTTTAGAGGGGGACAGGATCACTACGGGACAGAAAATGTCAATTTCTACAATGTGTCCGGATAGCCTTGTAGCCAGAGAAATACAGACCACCTTTCCGGAGGCACCCTGACCTACTGAAACATGGATAGTGATGTTAGCATCGCCAGCAATTGAAATCTAATACACAGAGTGTTACGGGCTGATAGGCCCAAAAATGACATCAAAAGTACAGGAAACGTAGCAAACGTACATGGATGAACCACACAGAGTGAATACAATTGGCAGGGACTCAGGACAGCATTGAGTAGTGCATGATTTAATATAGTACAATACAACTATGATCATATGACATATTTGACTCCAATCAAATTAAGCAAAATGTACCTCTGATGCCCCCTTAGGGCCTCTTAAATGCCAAGATGAAGAAACCAATGTCATACATGTCACATTGGGATACCAAGCAATAAGGATTTTGTGCTGAAGTATTTCATAGGCTCAGATACTGTATAGGATGAGCATTGCAACCTACAATGAAGAAATGCCTGTTAGGGTTAATCCCGAAAATGAAAAAAAAAAACGCCTTGGCAGAAAACTTCTGATACATGGTACAATGTAGGCTAAAAAGCGAATAACCATACACTGTCTTAGTCCCAAGCAACCATCTCCTGACAGTTGGGACAGGGATCTGATGGAAAGGGCGACGGCAGAGGAAACAAATGAAACGAGTGAGAAATGATAACCTAGTCACGAGGCCCTGATGGAAGATGGAGGTCAGATTGGGCCTACGTCCATCAGGGACGCAGGCGGAGAAACCGGGAGATCGCCGCGACCAGACCCACACTGGGGGAGAGAAGGCCCTGATCTAGCGGCGGCGCACCGACCAGGCCAGCATAACAGCGGTAGTAGTTTATGAAGAGCTGCCCGCCGCGGCGGGTGTCTTACTACTGCGACCTGCCCTGAATGAGCAGACGCCAAGATTGTGGCGCCCACCTGCATTCTTGCTCTGAAGAGGCTGGCGTCAAGGCGTCCTGAGGAGAGCAGGGAGGGAGGAGATGCGTGCCCCTACCCGGCGCTCTGACTTCACGAAAATGGCGGCCTAGTCAAAGTCCCAGAGGTCAGACTAGGGTGACCAACTGGCATGGGTGCAAATTCAGGACGGTAAGTGTAAAAATTCAGGCCAGAGGGTCAAAATTCAGGACAAAAATTCAGGTCAGAAGGTCAAAATTCAGGAGAAAACTGCTCTTGTGCTCCAAAGAGGAGTGCGACGCGCCCCATCAAGGACACAATTACACAATTACAGGCACAAGGTGTCCGTAAAAGAGATCCTCACAGACAAAGGACGTGAGGTCCAAATTACTGACGGTCCATGAAATTTACAGACGGTTGGTCACCCTAGGTCGGACTCGGCCTAGGCCTAACCACCGGGAACATCAATATGAAGATATAATTGAAGGGGTGTGGGGGGGGAGTGTGGGGGGAAAGAGGGGATCATGGCCAACCATCATGGTCACGTGGAAGTGTTCCGTGTAGGCACTGCGCCTCGCCCCGCAATCAATAGCTTCCCAGCAAGCCAAAAGGTGCCTGATCCACCTGACATTTAGGCATTTTGCACGCTGTCATTGGTGGACACTTGCATGATCACGCAGCCCAGACAGGAGGTTGGAAATCAAGTAGCGTCCCGGCCCGGAGGGGAGACGCGGCGGAGCTGGCAAGATGGCAGGCTTGCTCCGCTTCATTTAAGTGCAGCGCTCGAAACAGGCAGGGCCGAGCTATGTCCAAGATAGGGTGCTGGCGAGTGCTCGCAGTCTGGCCCACTGCAAGGGCCTGAGTTACCGATGCGGAGGTGCTGAAAGGAAGGCAGAGGCGCTGAAAGGAAGCCGGAGCCGAGGCGCTGAACGCCTGATTGGAGCCTAAAGTGGAGCTGCCGGGGCGTGGCCAAGATGGCGGAGTGAGCGGACGCGTCTCGCTACAGCTCCTGCCAACGGCGCCTGGAGCTGTTTTTGCCCCCCTGCCCACGTGGCCCTCGATCCCACCCGAGGGGCGTTCGGACCGGAACCGGCGGCCCACTGATACCTGGCGAACAGTAGCAGCGCCCTTCACCCCCCACGGCCCGGACTTTCTTCCCTCTTCGGGGGCCCCGACCCCCACAGCTTGGGCAAGAAGACAGGCCTTCTACAGGGGAATAAACGGGGGACGTGAGAGACGTGCCACGGTCTTGCGCCACGACCAGCGGAGGGGCTATTGAGAGAGTGCTGCCCGGGGAGGTCCATCGGCTGGTGGCAGGCCCGCTGCGAACCAAGACCAGCGACCAGAAAGGGGGCAGCAGAGGAGGGGGCGCCTGGGCCACCGAAACGGAGGAATGTCCATGGGCAGGCCGCCCAGAGGCAAGACGGTAAAGGAGATGTTTGCTAAGTCGCTCTCCCCTCAGCAGAAGGACGCTGTGGCCCCAGCACCGAAAAAGGCGGAACGGGCCCTGGAGGAGGGCGCGGAACCCATTACGAAGGCCTTCTTGGAGTCCCTTTTCGCCACCCTGAGGGAGGACATCCAAACCCTTAAGACTGAGTTCGCCAGCGAGATTCGAGAGGTGCGGCGCGAGATGGACGGTATAGGTGAATGGGAATGGGTGGCGGACCTGGAGGCCAAGGGTGACGAACGGGAGACAGAACTCTCAACTCAGCAACAGGAGATCATTCGCCTACACGATCAACAGGTGGATCTGCAACTTCACCTGGAAGATCTAGAAAATCGTTCTAGGCGACATAACATCCGTATTCGCAATGTTGCCACGTCTGACGCTACCCAAGATGCATTCCGATACGCCAGGGAACTCTTCAACCACGTGCTGGGGAGGCCGCTAGACTCGCCCCTGCAGCTTGACAGGGCCCACAGGACTGGCCCGCCCCGTGCGGTGACGGCCCCACCACCCGACATCCTAGTGTGTGTTCAGGACTACCGAACTAAGGAAGAAATTCTTCAAAAAGCGCGACAGACGCACCCGATAGCATTTCAGGGCACATCGCCGTTGCGGTTTCAGGACTTGGCGGCGCTTACGCTACACAAACGTCGGCTCTTCAAGCCGGTCACCTCCTTCCTACAGCAGAAGGGTATTCCGTACAGTTGGGGCCACCCCTTCCGTCTAATCTTTAGACTCGAAAATAAGCAATACCAGCTGCGATCGGTGGCTGAAGCTTGCTTCCTGCATGGCATTGAGACACCGACTGAGGACGCGGAAGCCCGGGGGCCCATGCCAGAGACCGAGGGGAGGAGGCCGCAATGGAGCCAACAGCGACGTAGGAGACGGGTCAGGAAACCTCCGGCGACGGAGATTGCAGCAGGTCAGCGCGCCGCAGTGGACGCAGTGGCCATGGATGGTAGCTCGGGCCCCACAGGATGACCGACTCAAGACATTGCTTGATTCACATGTCCGCTCTGGCCTTCTGGCCGTTGGCGGGAGGAAGACTCCCGGACAATCCAGTAAGACTACCTTACTTTATTTCCTTTCTCTACTTTTCATCCCTGGATGAGAGACTATGACTTTCTTTTGGACATGCATTGACAGTTTGTGGTTGGGGGGGAAGGGGGTGGGGCCTTGGGGGTTGGGTGAGTTCTTTGAGGTTGAGCAAAGGGGGGGGCGGGGGGTTTCGTGGTTCATGGTCGGCGGGCAGTGTGAAGTAGCGATGCTGCAGGGGTTGGAAGGGCGGCAATGCTGGGAGGGGGGGGTGGGTCTGCCGGTACGGGCATGGGGCACTGCACTGAGGGTCAGCCGATAGTCTTTACTTAGTTAGATAACAATGGGTGACTTGGTTGTGCTCACTCTCAATGTGAGAGGCCTGAACAGCCCGGTGAAACGTAAGGCGATACTCTCGCTTCTAGAGCACTCCAAGGCTGACAATTGCCTATTGCAAGAGACACACCTCCTAGCTAAGGACTGCCACCGCCTCCGTTCTAGTAAATTCCCACTGCAATTTTTCTCCTCCTGCACAGAGAAGAAAGCCGGGGTAGCAATCCTGGAGGCACGCACATTCAGGGGTAAGGTTCTGGGTAAGATGGCAGAAATTAAAGGTCGGTTGCTGGTTTACAGGTTTGCGTTAGGAGGTCTGAATTACACGATTGGCTCGATCTACGGACCAAACTAAGGCCAAGAAAAATTCCTACACTCCGCACTCACAGAGGCGACTGACACGATAGACCGTCACATTCTACTTGGGGGTGATTTGAACTTGGTCCTAGACAATTTGCTGGATCGCTCCTGTCAGCGCGTTAGCCAGGTGGGTGCCTTGTCAACGTCAGGTTTGGCCCGCTTGAGGGACCTTGGGCTTGTGGATGTATGGCGCGAGCTTCATCCAGGCGAAACAGATTACACGCACTTCTCAGCAGCGCGTAGGACCTATGCACGCCTAGATTACTTGCTTGTCTCCACTGCGGCTCGCCCACTTGTTGCCAATGCAGAAATCGGAACAGCGTCTCTATCTGATCACGCGCCGGTCACGATCACCCTAAAAGGGCCTCGAGAACCGCGTTCGGGCAGGGTGTGGCGACTACGGGATTCTTTGCTTTATAGGAAAGACACAGTCACTAGAATTCAAGATGCCATAAAAGATTACCTGTCCCACAACAGTAACGAGGACACGGCACTGGCTACGCAATGGGCTGCGCTCAAGGCCGTGCTAAGGGGTGAATTTATATCGCTCTCATCCGCGGAAAACAGAGAACGCCAGGTCAAAAGGGACGAACTCACCCAAAAGACCAGAGAGCTTGAGCAAATCCATAGAAGGACAGGAGCCCCGAAAATTTGGCGCCAACTACGGACTGCCCGTCAGCAACTGGCAGCGCTGGACATTGATAGGGCGGAGTATGCAGCTTTACGGCTGAAACATGCCTACTACACTGGGGGGGGAATAGGTGCGGGCGCCTCCTAGCACACAAACTACGTACGGTGGCCCAGAAACGTGAGGTTAAAGAACTGAAGGGACCTGATGGCACTAGTGTCACCGGTGACCGCGCAATAGCGGAAGCTTTTAGCGACTTCTACGCCTCTCTCTATGAAGCAGACCCGCCTAACCCGGAGGCGGAACTGGCCTTTCTCGAAGAGATACCGTTGCCAGCCCTGACTCGGGAACAAGTGGATAATCTAGAGAGGGACATCCGAAAGGAGGACGTTATCTCTGCAATTTCTCGGCTCAAACTTGGTAAGGCGCCGGGGCCGGATGGCTTCCCGGCGTGCTTTTACAAGACCTTTTGTGTTCAACTCGCACCTCTATTGGCCAGACTCTTTACATCGTTTGCAGAAGACGGGGCGATCTCCAGAGACCTGCTCGAAGCATCCATCGCGGTCATACCCAAGCCCAACTAAGATCTTACTGACTGTGGGGCGTACCGGCCCATCTCCCTTTTAAATGTCGATCTTAAACTCTACACAAGCATCCTCGCTTCTAGGCTGAGCCCCTATATGGGAGGCCTTATACAGCCGGATCAGTCGGGCTTCATCCCCGAGCGCCAGACTTCTGACAACACCAAGCGGGCCCTCCATCTCATTGAGAAAGCGTCCCGAACGCAGGGCGAATATATGCTACTCGCCATCGATGCAGAGAAGGCCTTTGATAGGGTCCACTGGCCCTATCTCGAGAAGGTCCTTCTGAAAGCAGGTATGGGTCCCAAATTCCGGACCAGAGTACTTAACTGCTATAAATTTCCCTCGGCCTCAGTCAGGGTTAATGGCTTGTCTTCCCCGCGTTTCCAGATTGAGAGAGGCACCCGACAGGGGTGCCCGCTGTCCCCTCTCCTGTTCGCCTTATATATGGAGCCGCTGGCACAGCTCATCTGAACCGACCCGGAAGTTAGAGGCATTAAATTCGGGGAGGATGTCCATGTCATTAGTCTATACGCTGACGACGTCTTGTTGTTACTCGCGGACCCCCGAAGCTCTCTCCCTGCCTGCATGGCCGTCCTAGACAGGTTCGGTGGTGTGTCGGGCTTCAAAGTCAACCTGTCGAAATCAGAGGCCCTCGACCTATCACTGGCCGTGGACACGCGCGCCACGCTGCAGGCCCAGTTCCCTTTGCGGTGGGCCGCGGAGACAGTTCCTTACCTCGGGATCAAACTGGCGGCCTCCCTTCAGACCACGGTGGACGTTAACTACACCCACCTCCGGCAGAAAGTCCGACAGGAGCTAGGACAGTGGAAACACTACCCGTTGTCCTGGCTGGGCAGGGTCGCGGCGATAAAGATGACGATCCTTCCCCAGATTCTGTATGTTTTTCGCACTATACCTCTCGTGCCTCCCACGGGTTGGATTAAGCTGGTACAGTCAGATCTATCCCAATTTGTATGGAACGGGAGAAAACCGCGTCTAAAAGCCCAAATAGCGATGCTCGCGCCCGAAGAGGGGGGGATCGGGATTCCAAACTTGGCCTCCTACTTTCAGGCGGCACAACTCTGCTTCCTGGCGGAATGGGTCCAATGGGAGTCCGGGAAACACTGGTTATTCCAGGACCAGGCAGTAGCGGGGCGCACACTGCAAGGGATCCCGTTTATGCGCAAAATACACTGGCCCCGCAACTTGTACGCCTCCCACATTACACGAGTCCCACTTGAGATCTGGGATCGAGTGGGAGTGGAGCTCGGTCTCACAACCGACCCCTCATCTCTCACCCCCATTCTTGATAACCCCGACTTCCAGCCGGGCTGGATGGAAAGGCCTTCGAACGTTGGCAGTCGGCCGGCTGTCGCTCCCTATGCCAGATATACGGGCCCGAAGGAATAATCCCATTTCCGCAACTACGCCAGGACTTCGGCCTCCCGGAGACCGAGCGACTCCGTTATTTTCAAATCAGACATTGGGCCCTCAGCAAATCGGTGAGGCCAGACGCGGATCGGCGACTGACTAATTTCGAATATTGGTTGATCACCCGCAAGTCAGACAAGCAGCTAATCTCTGATTTATACAAAATGCTCACACTCAAGCATCAACACACCTACAGCGCGAGTAGGGCACGTTGGGAGAGAGAGATGGAGAGGACATTTACCCATAAAGAATGGGAGGGTATATATTACAGGGCACGACACTCTGCATACCATATGGGGCTCACGGATACTCTCACGAAGGTGGTGACCTACTGGTACTACACTCCAGAACGGCTATATGAAATGGATAGTAACAAAGACCCCCTATGTTGGCGAGGTCGCGGACAACTAGGCACCCTCACGCACATTCTTTGGGACTGCAGCTTCCTGCAGGAGTACTGGCGTCAAGTTCTAGATGATGTGGATAAACATTTTGACACTGTAATCCCGCGCTTCCCGTCCTACGTCATTCTGGGGCTCCCAAACGCACTGACATACCCCTTACGTTCACGAAGGGGACGCCTGATAGCCATAGCTCTGGGTTCGGCACTTCAGAACATTGTAACCCACTGGCGCACGACCCACGTTCCCACATATCAGGGGTGGCTCCACCACCTCTGGATGGTCCTGGGTATGGAAAGACTTTCTCTGTATAAAGCGGGGGAAGGGGCAAAGTATGCGGAACTTTGGCAACCGTTTCTAGCCCTCCTGTCCTCTGAATTTGTGGAAGTCACCTGTCCGAGGTATCTTCGATTGTTGAGGTTGACTGAGATTGCCCCACCGGAGGGGAACACCAAGCCTGCCCCTACATCGGGAACCGGATGAGGTATGATCTGCCAGAATGTCACCATGGATCACTGGGGGGGGGTGTGGAAAGGGGGGGCAATGGGGTTGGGGTTTGAATTTGTTGGGGCTGGAGTTTCGGGGTAAAGGGAGGGTTGGGTACGGGAGGGGATGGGATGGGCGGGGTGTATTGGAGGGGGGTTTGTAGGTTAATAGTGTGTTGACAAATTGCACGGTTGAGCGAAGGAAATGGGCCGTATCGTAAGTCCGCGCCAGAGGGCACGGGCTGAAGACAGGAATCAGAACTGCCTTGACTAACGTTGCACTGTTTTGAAACGCGGCCGGCCCGGTTGGGTTGTAGGCGGCTTGCTGTGCATAACTACGATTTCTATATGCTGCATACCCTGCCCTCTGATGTACTCGCGCCCTAGCTCTACTGAACTGATCGACAGGTGTTCGTGATTGTTGATGCCTGAACTGTGTTGAATTCTTCAATAAAAACATTTACTACTAAAGTGGAGCTGCCCCGGTCTAGGAAATAAACTACACGAAGCGGCCCACGGATGACGCCACTACACAGGTGGGAGAGCACCCGTGGGAAAGCTGGGAGAATCTCTGGGTCGTGGCCCCCGATCGGCTAACTTGAGCACTCCGCTGCACACTGCCTTACTAAAATGCAAAGACCTGGAAATTCGCTCCCGCAGGGACAACAGAAGAGTGCAGAGCCTGGAGGAGCCAGATTTGGAGACGTTGATGGCGGGTCTCTTCTCCAATGTCCTGATGGATTGATGGGGGTGGGATGGGGGTAGATTGCCCAGAGGTCAGGCTGCAACGGGTACATAGGGTGGGACAGTGTCTATCGGGTAATAGGGGCTAGTATTGCGGAAAGCTCGAAACTGTGACTATCACCTTTCAATGGGCTTTGTGCTCACTCTCCCAAGTCGTCGCTCAAGCTACGTTGGCTGGCAGGCAGCAATTTCGACGAATCGCCTCGGCTCCAAGGGAGCGCCAGATCAAATATAGACGGGCTTATCCTTTTGGCATTGCCTTCTCTTATGGAAACAAGCAATGTCACTTTTCGGAGCTGGAGGAGGTGGCAGCGGCGGCTCTGATCGGCCTAGATATCACTCCTTTGCAACAGAACGAGGCTACTGGGCAGGTACACAAGGAACGGCCACTGGAACAAAGCCCACCAAGGACCTGGCAGAGGACAAAGAAGGGAGGCAAGACGTTAAAACATTGAGGAGCACCGGTACCCCGCTTCAAATACTTTTCCATGCGGGCAGTATCCTCTAACATGAAGGGTGATCAGGAAAACCCTCTCTTCTTGCTTACACTGCTGAAGTTGGATAATCAGGTTCAGGGGTCTTGGGTTTAAGGTAGCAATAAGTTAATAACCTCCTTATCTTGTTGGCACTGCGGAGCAGTCTGGGGCGCACTGCCCACTCCGGTTGCTTAATGTCATATGGAGAATGGAGTCCAGTCATTCCTTTATGCAGGGCCCCAGGTGCGGACTGGACTCGCCCCCTGGAGAAACCAACGGTGAGGACTTATCTTCACCTTGGGGACTATACAGTTAGATGTTTTCTTCATGTATTGTTGGTTTGTTCTTCCTGTGATGCTTTTAATGTCGGACTGAAAACCAGATGGGAGAGGAAATGTAGGGGGGTGGTGGAGTGTAGGCTAGGGTGGGGAAGAGGTCGGCGCATGACGGGAGATGTTTGGAGTGGGTGGTAGAACGCCCCCACATGACACAATGATATTTAATTGTATGTCATGAAATGTAAGGGGGCTAAACTCCCCCAACAAGAGACAACAGTTCTGGAAATTCTTATGGGACTACCATATCCGTCTAGTAGCGCTACTGTAGCGGGAATTCCGTACTCCTACAGAACTGTGCATAGAGATATGGAACCTTAGTGAATTAGGCTGTCCCAAAACTCACCTTAGTGCCCAAAATCCCCTTACCGAGCTAGCTACAGTGTCTCATTATTCATAACAAACTCCCAATGTTTAGACAAACCAGAACATGATCTTAGAATACCTCAGGGCACGTGGAACACATGAACACTCTTTCGTTATACAATCATTTCAAACCAGAACGTGGAGTAAATGAGGACGCGTACACATTTGAAATATTTATTTACTAATGCAGGTTCTCAAACGCATTATCTTAGATAATACAAGCAAACATATTATCAGAAGCAAAGTTATCAGCATTGTTACTAGTCCATAAAAGGCAAAAGGTGACAACATGCTATAATGCCGAAATGAATAGGAGTTAACACCTAATTCTCACCCTCCCTATCTAGTATAAATTATATCTAAGAAGGTCTCTTTGAGTTTTAGCAGGGCGGGCCCATACCTCAAAATCTCAGTGGCAGAGGATCACATCATCTTCCACCAGCTCTCTGCATGCGAAGCACCATCAAGTGTCTAACGTGGGGGGGCGTGGCTTAAGCGCCGACGAGCATGGTCGCCTGAGTCCCGAGCTCCAGGCCGATCTCGGCGAATTATCCTGACAGACCCCCTCCCCAGCAGCGCCTCCGCCCTGCTGTGGTCCCTAAGGGTCTGGGGGCGACTCGGCAGCAGTTGGGTGCCAGAAGAGCTCCGCGATCGCCTTGATTCCGGCAGACGTCGGGAGGCCGGAGCTCTGACGGATGGCCATCTTGCTGTGGGCCTACCACCGGCCCGGATCCCCGGCCTCGATTTTGGAGGGACTGCCGAGGAAGCTGACCCATCGCGGCGGTGTGTGAGTCGGCGCGACCGGAGGGTTGGCCCAGCTGTGGAGGACACCGCGGCCTTCTCCTGCAGGCTTCCAGGGAACTGCGGCTGCACCTGGCGGGCGTGCGCAGACGGAGGCCCAGTTACGAGTGGAGCAGAGGCGGCGCTGCGCCCGGCTGGTGGCGCGCTCCCGGCTGAGGAGTGCGATGTGCCTGTAGCAGTTGCGACGGAGCAGGTACTGTGGGGTACGGCGCGGTGCTGAGGCCGCAGGAAGGACGCTCTGGGGCAGTGACTTTGGTCTTTGGAGTGGCGCCGGCCGGGCGCTGGAGTGGGTGCCCGGCCCCTGGGGGCCCGAACCTATTTGCCTGGAGGACTGAGAGCTGGGAACCTCCAGGGGCCCGCTGACGCCCTGAAGGGACTGTGCTGGCGCTCCTGTGGAAGCACTTTGGGCCTGCGTCACGGGCGCTGGACGGCGGGTGGCTCCCGGCTGGCCTGCTTTGCTTTGGTGTACCTGAACTTCCTGTCGCTACTCTTTGGCCTTGGCCCAGGTCTTGCGTTTGTGGGGGCACGGAGGCGCATTAGAGCTCCCCTGGATTGGGCTCGGCTACCTTGACTCTGTGGATGTCAGCTGGGGGCCTGGCATGCTTTGGAGTGGCCCACATGGCTAGCGGCCTGTGTACACGAGGAATCTGAGAGCGGGCACACGCTACCCCCTGGAATTGTCCAGCAGCCCTTGCCCTCTTCCACGCACGGGCCAACGAGGTGGAGGTGAGTCCTGCGACCCTGGTGACATTACGGGACAGGCCACTGGTGTTTGCCGTAACTGTCTGCACTAGTGATGCATCATGGGGAAGCCACGGAAGGGTGCTGGTGCGGCCTCGGCGGATCAGGCTGAGGACCTCCTTGAAGAGCACGACCATCGATCGACAGATACCCAGAACACAGGTCTTCAACAACAACAGATGGACCAGATCCTCAAGGCCATAGGGGACACGAGGGAGGCGCTGCGTCAAGATATTGCGCAGGTCTCTACGAACCTAGGCCTACTGAAAGCGGATCACGACAAGCTTGCGGACAGCGTCAAATCCACGGAGCTGGTGCTTGCGAAACTCGAACCGGCCCAGAAAACTACGGACGCTACGTTGGATGATCTGGCGCGTAGGGTGCAACAACTGGAGAGGAGGGCGGCTGATGCAGAAGGGCGCAACAGACACAACAACATTAGAGTGGTGGGTTTGCCCGAAAACGTTGAGGGGGATGACATGGTCTCTTACCTTGAAAGCTGGCTGCGAGATGTGGTGGTGCCTGAGGGCCTGACGAACTTCTATACTTTGGAGAGAGCCCACAGGGTCCCGGCCCGACCTCTGGCCCCTGGCCGTCCTCCTCGGCCTGTCATAGCCCGCCTGCTGCACTTCAGGGATCGTGACATTATTCTGCGGCAAGCCAGATCGAATGGTCCGTACAAGGTGGACAATGCGTCTGTGTCCCTCTTCCCTGACTACTCTCAAGAGGTGCAGCGAGACCGCTTTTCCTTCGTGGCTGTCAAGCGAGCTCTCCGCGACGAGGGAGTTCAGTACTCCCTGCTGTTCCCGGCACGTCTGAAGGTGCTGGTGGACGGAGTGGCGACGTTCTGTGACACGCCGGACGACGCTTGGCAATGGCTGGAACGGTACCGGGCGGGCAAGGATGGCACGGGTGTGTGGACAGCGGCTACGGAGGGTCGACCACGGCGGAGCAGGCACAATCGGAAGCGAGGACAGAGCCAGCGATCCCCACCGGCGTCGCAGACGGAACTGGAGAGGCAGGCCGCTTTACAGGCGGTGTCGCTTATTTCTGGAATGGCGGCAGAGGGCCCTGTGATTGACTCGGGCTCCCGTTTGGACTCTGATGACACGGGACAGGGAGGCTCGGATGGGGGCTCGGAGAAGGAATCTGGGGATTTGCCTCAGGTCACCCCTAAGACGGCCAAGGGACTGTTGGACGAGTGACTGCCGGGCAGCTGTGCAAGGAACAGTAAGGAGGGGTGCTTGGCCTGTGGAGATGACTTTGACGGGGCTACAGGAGTTCTTTTCGAAGGGGTGTCGGGTGGGGCTACTTTCCCTGTCGTCCTGGGGTATTGATGGTACTGTGGGGACCCCATGGCACTATGCACTTGGTTGGGCGGGGGCGCTGCCTGGGTGGTAGGGGGGAGAGGTCCCTTCTCGATCGGGATCGGCCCATCACGGTGTGGTGGATCTCGAGCTGTCCAGCCGGAGGTGCTGCGTTACCCCCTCTATCTCACGTAATCTGTGAGTCTCTGGTGCTTTCCAGAGTTTCCCTCACTTGTGAGGGTGGGAGTTTGGATGGGTAGCAACTGTTTGACGCCTGTTCTGGGGGTGGGTGGGTGGGGGGTGAGTTGGGGGTGTTTGATGTTGCAGGGGTCTGTCAGTGTGCCACTAGGGTTGTTGAGGTTCTGTTACTGCTATAGCTTTCCCAATGGCGGCTAAACTGGAACTGAAATATGTTACATGGAATGTGCGGGGGCTCAACTCTATAAGTAAGAGGTATAAGGTGCATGCATATCTAGTGCGTAGGGGGGTTCAGATAGCCTTTTTGCAGGAAACGCATCTGACTCTGGCAGAGGGGCAAGCGCTGCAGCGGCGTTGGAGGGGGCAGCTTTACTACACGACCTACTCTGCTCATGCTAGGGGGGCGTTGATTTGGGTTCGGGTGGGCGTCCCCTTCCAGCCCATGACGACGGAGATTGATTCGGAGGGGAGGTTTGTGGCGGTGTTGGGGAGACTGGATGGGCGGGACGTCACGCTTTGCAGTGTTTATGTCCCTAATTTTGACCAAGCTGCGTTCTTTTCGGCGTTGTCGAAACGGTTAGCGCCTCTGTTGCTCGGCACGGTGTTCATGGGGGGGACTTTAACACGGTGGTGGATGTGGATTTCGATCGCTCGCATCCTCTTCTAGCTCAGTCGGTGGTGCGCAGGGTGGCCAAAGCCCGGAGGGCCTGGCAAAACCATTGGGGCCTCTTGGACGCCTGGCGCACGCTCCACCCCAACGATAGGGACTATTCGTTCTACTCCGCACCCCATTATCTCCATGTCCGCCTCGACGCCTTTCTCTGTACTGCTGGGGCCCAGGAACTAGTGCGCAGTAGCGAATACTTGGCGAAGACCATCTCAGACCACAACCCTTGCTTGCTCACAGTCCTCTGGTCTAGGCAGCGGCAGCCGATTCCCACATGGCGGTTGAATCCGCTGATGCTAGAGGACCCGGTATTCCGCACGGAACTGCAGGAGTGCCTTGAACGTTATTTCCGGGAGAATGCGGGCACGGCAACTACCAGAGCGGTCGAATGGGATGCCTTCAAGGTGGTGGTACGGGGCGCATGCCTCTCCTCCTCAGCTGGGGTGCGTAGGACGCTGCTGGCAGACCTGGAACGGGAGGAGGACTCGCTTAGGCGGGTGGAGAAGGCTAACCACACGGCGGGGAGCGACAGGGAGGAGGTGATGGCGGCAAGAGAACGTGTAGCTGCACAAGTGGAAAGGCTTCGCTGTCATGACTACCGGGAATACATGGTCCGGGCTCACGCCGAGAGGGACCGAGCCGGATCGCTGCTGGCGTGGCTGGCTAACCCCCACTCTGGAGGCGCGCCGATTCTGTCCCTGACCACACCTACCGGGGCGCTGGTTTACTCCCAGCGGGAAATCAATGGCCAGTTCCTAGCTTATTACTCGGAGCTGTACCGATGCAGGCTGCCTTTGCCCCCGACGGGTTTGGATGCCTTCTTGGAGGAGGCCCAGCTGCCGCAGCTGGACCTAGAACAAGGGAACGCTCTGGGTGCTGCTGTGACACAGGGGGAGATTAGAGCGGCGATTAAGCACATGGCACGGAGGAAGACACCAGGGGGTGATGGTCTCCCTGTGGAGTTCTATGCTGCATTTCTGGACCTTCTAGCGCCACAGTTGTTGCGGGTCTATGGTGAGGCGTGGGAGCTGGGCAGGCTGCCGGAGTCGGCGAGGGAGGCGATTATTGTGCCGTTGCTAAAGAAGGGCGGCCAATCCACGGCGAGAACAGCATACCGTCCCCTTTCAATGCTCACTGTGGACTATAAAGTACTGAGCAGGATTCTGGCTACGCGACTGTCGGCTCATATGTGTTCCCTTGTACACCCGGACCAGGCGGGCTTTATCCCCACGCGGAACACCTCTACCTGTATACGGCGCTTGCTACGGGTTATGGATGTCGAGGGGGAGGGTCCTCCGACTGCGGCTGTCCTCTCGGTGGATATCGAAAAGGCGTTCGATAGCGTAGAGTGGCCGTATCTGTTTGATGTGTTGCGTCGGTTCGGGTTGGGGACGGCTTCGTCCGCTGGACACAGCTGTTATACGCTTCCGCTACTGCTAGGGTCCGCACGGGCCGTACAATCTCTGCGGCGTGTGCGGTGTCGAGGGGTACTAGGCAGGGCTGCTCCCTATCCCCGCTTCTGTTCGCCTTGGCGATTGAACCACTGGCGGCGCGGGCGCGTCAAGGGCGGCACTATGAAGGGGTACTGCTGCGAGGTGTCAGGCACCACATCTCCCTGTATGCCGATGACCTCCTCTTATACCTGGCTGACGCGACGGCTTCGGTGCGAGGAGCGCGGGCCTTGCTCCGAGAGTTTGGCGACCTATCGGGCCTCCGTGTTAATTGGTCCAAGACCTGCCTGTTCCCCCTCACTCCCCGGTGTGCACAACCCGCGGAGCTTGGGGAGTTGCGCTGGGAGCCGGAGTGTATGCCATACCTCGGGGTTCACATCTATTATACCCATTCGTCCCTGTATGAGGGAAATGTGGGCAGAGCGCTGAGAGGCGTCAGGGGCAGTATTGGATTCTGGCGTACCCTCCCCCTGTCTGTAGCCGGACGAATAGCCTTACTGAAGATGGTGGTCCTCCCGCGCTTGCTCTATTTTTTCTGCACACTACCGGTGCGGATCCCGCTCTCCTTCTTTCGGACTTTGAGGTCAATGGTGATAGGATTCATATGGGGCTCTGGCAGGAGGCGCGTGGCTCTCCCCACCCTACTTCGATCGCGGGAGGAGGGAGGGCTTGCTGTGCCGGATTTTGAATGGTATAACCTGGCGGCACAGCTGCAGTGGCTCACCCAAGCGGTGGCGCAGGAGTTTAGGGGTCCGGACGGCCTGCAGGACAGGATTGTACAGCGCCATGTCCTGTCCTTTATATTGCTCCAGCAGGGACATCGCCTGGACCAGTTGTCTCTGGAGGAACGTACCTTCCGACACTGCTGGCTTCGTAGTCAGAAGCGGGCGGGTATCCGCGTTCCGTATGCGCCGGAGATCCCCTTAGGCATGTGCACGGCCTTGCCGCACGGCGGGGACTGGTCGGGGCTGGCCGCTTGGGAGGACTGTGGGCTACATATGGTAGGAGACTTGTACAGGGAGGGTGTCCTGCTGTCGTTTTCCGACCTCCAAGAGGCGTTTGATTTGCCGAGAGGCGACTTCTTACTCCATGCTTTGGTCTCTGCGATCCAGAGACGCTGGAAGATGGGTCGGGCGGAGCCGCCTACGTCTTTGGGATGCCAGTATGTTGTGATGGCGGCTGGCACCTTTAAAGCCGTTACGTATTTGTATAGGAGACTGGCGCTAGATGACCCCCCCCCCCCCACTGGATAAACTGCGGGAACGCTGGGAGACGGACCTCGGCCGACAGATACCGGAGACAACGTGGCCCCAGTTCCAGTTGGTTCAATACTTCACACTCCATAGAGCGTACTGGACGCCGGCCAAGATCCAACGGGTCTTTGGTCGGGCGCAATCGGCTTGTCCCCGCTGTAACTCGGAGGGGGCTGATTTCGGACACATGTTTTGGGCCTGCGCGGGGCTTGGTTCATACTGGGCTGATGTTGTGGCCTGTATGAATGAGGTCACTGGACGTCAAGTTGAAACAGACATGGGAGTTTGCCTCTTACTCTGGTTCCCGCATACCCCGGCCACGAAGGTTACCAGTAAATTCATCGACCTGGGGATGATCCTGGCCAAAACGGAGCTCACCCTACACTGGAAATCTAGGGGGGGTCCCAGCTTCCTGAGATGGCAGGGGTGTTTCCAGCAATGGGCGTCTAGTGAAGGG
The DNA here is from genome assembly GCF_964261635.1 of Lissotriton helveticus. Taxonomy (NCBI): domain Eukaryota; kingdom Metazoa; phylum Chordata; class Amphibia; order Caudata; family Salamandridae; genus Lissotriton; species Lissotriton helveticus. The sequence continues at coordinate 48,942,486 of NC_136069.1, forward strand.
ACTCTCCGCTTACAATTGGCCAATCGCGCAGCTAATGATAAGGCACTAGAAACAGCCAGGGCGTGGTGCACGCTAGTGGCAGAGTTGCAATCAATGTCGGAGGAGGCGGAGGATAGTGAGGTGGAGGCGCAAGCGAGCCAAGGGGAGGAGATGTCAGCGGGGAGGGCGGGGATATCCACGGGGGACACTGCAAGCTAGGACTGTTTTCCGGTTGGCACTTAAGGAACTAGAACATCACACCCGGTGTTGTGGAGACGGGATGGGGCTGCATGTGCGGACTTGCATGGCGTTTAGAACCCACCTGGGTGGGGGAGCCGCAGTCTGAGTACTGAGGGGAGTCACCTGCAATTTCATGCTGCGTTATGTTGCACCAAGGGACCAAAGCACGAGGCACACTGACATGGGGGGGGGTGGGGGTAGAGTGGGTGGGGGTAAGGGTGACGGTAGGGTATTGATATGTAAGGCGCACTACTTGAGACATTGATCTGAGTTTTGTTAAACAGGAGCCAGCAATCATTTGTTTGTTGATGTGAAAAATCAATAAAATTTTGTTACAAAAAAAAAAAAAAAAAATCAAGTGTATAACGTGTGCTCTAAGCAAAGCAATGTAAAACGCGTGTAAAGCCAGATTTTGGCAGCAGCTGCATTTATGTTATGTCTAGGAAGGTGCGAAGATCAGACCTCACAACAACACTGTGTCAAGTTATCCTTGTAGGCTTCAGCACTCACTGTGCAGACAGTGTACCAAGCAAAGCTGATATCAGAGCACTAACATATTATTCTCATGTAAATCACAACGCTCTTCTAGGCTGAAAGCTAAAATACCAATTATGTGTCGTGTGCAGAAGCAGCAAAAAGGAAAAATGGCGTTTAAGCAATTAATAAGCTCATGCTAACCTAACACGGTATATAGGTAAGCAGTAACTATATGACATCCCCCCATGATCCGAGCACGGATAAGATAAGATTAAGTTCAAGAACTATGTGCTAGCTCAAATTTTAAAAAAATGGGTGAAAAAACCTTTTCATAAGTCAACTTAAAAAAATTCCAACTTGCCAATCCACTGTTCACTTTCTCAAGTCAATAGGTCTGGGATGTGAAAAATGTACTTATTATTTTCGAAAAAATTTTTTAAGTAAGAACTGGGGTATTATCAAAAGTCCCGAAGGCCTTTAGGATAGGACCGAATATGCAAAATATGCAGCAAGAGCCTCCAGCATGAAGTCACTATCATCATCCGAAAACAGTTAAGCCATCCAATTTAGTAGCGGGAAAGAACATAAGTGCTCCTCCAGCACCAGAGCCTCTAGCATCATCAGAGGACAACTCTGCGGGTTCTCAATATAGCTCAGTGTCAAGAATTCTTGCGCCGCTGCTAGTATGTTCCAATGACCCATTAGTCCATGCATCGCTGCCAAGGCCTTAATCCTTTCGCCAGAACAAACCAACTCGTGAGTACCTATGGGACTCATCAGATGATTAAAATCGACGTCAGGAGACACCATTTTGCAGAGACACAAATCAAGGGCCCAGTCGAAATCGCAGCTCAGGCAATGAAACACAGGCTGGACACATGTGAAATAGGAAAATCGAAACGATAATCCATATGCCGTGCTTAAAGTCGCTGTGAGAAGTTGGCCTGATATATAGTGCTCACTATTCTAGTGATCACTTTGTATCATACCAAACAACCCTTATTGATGATTGGTTGTAAGTCAACCGTTTAGACCAGCTATCCTAGTAGCATGGACACGAGCAGTCTTCAGGCTAAACTCTAGAGGGCGTGTTAAGCCAGCTGTCTTACCGTCACATATACCCCTTGAACACCAAGTGAAAGGACACCACACAAGTTGTTATGAAAATAAAGGATATTTATTTATAACAAGTCTACCCTGAACTCTTTATGAGTCAGGGAGCTAAGCACAATACAAAACTCTTAAGAAAATACTATAAGTTACACAATTTACACAAATGCCCGAGGGGCACGAAAAACCATATACTCTAAAAGTGGAATGCGAAATACTAGCAGGTAAGTAACAAGATCCAGAGGCTTCAGGATCGCTAGGGATACACTACTGAACCTTCAGATTACGAGCAGGAGGCCTAGGGAGATCGGGTGCAGAGTGTGCACAATCACGCGGGATGCGGGAAGAAGTCTATGGATGCTAGCTTTCGTAAAGTTAGTGTTATCGGACGAATCCGACTAGGTAGACTGAAAACGACAAAGGATCTGGACACTTAGATAGTGAACCTGTGCTGGAGTACCGAGATACTCAAGTTACCTAGCCCTGGGACCGCGGCTGCATAGGGTTCAAGTGACGTCGGGAATCCTCGTTGAAGTCTATGGAGCCTGAAAGAAGAAGTTGCTGGCAGGCGACCAGTGAAGAAGTTCGAAGAGATCCAAGCCTGGATCGGAGTTGAAGATGACCTGAAAGCAGAGGGGACTCAGTTCTGGATCACTAGCCAGTGATCAGATGGGCACCAGGATGGCACCGGATGAGGGCACCTCGACCAGGTGAGTGGGCGACGCTTGGCTCTGCAGTCTCTCGGACCAGGAGGCGTTGTCGGTGACCAGGATGGAGGGGCGAGCTGTCCCACGAAGGTGTCTGCTGTCGGCGCTGCTGAAACCAGGATTGGAGCAACAATCCTGGGCAAATTCAAGCCCACGCGGTGGACTCAAAATGGCGTCTGGAGTTGACCAGGAGGGTCCAGGGTACTCCTCTGTTTGAGGGGAGCAAGTGCCAGTCTGGAGCAACCAGACCAGCGGTGAAAGTGTCTTGGTTCGTCGTCAGGAGGGCCACAAGCCAGCAGGCAAGTAGCCGGACAACGCGGTGAGCAGCAAAGAGCAGAAGGGCCCCACGCAGATCTCGTGGATGCTGGGGAGCTGGACTTCGGTGCTGGAGCTGCTCAGGGTTAGGGCTTCTCAAACACCAATGCACTTACTCGAGGGTCACTCGGGGGTCGTGCTGGTGAAGCGTTGTGCAGGTCTTGAAGATGGCCGGTCCCACGGGTCTCGTCACACCCACGAATCTCAGCTGGGCTGGATGATGTAGGTAGAGGTCAGAGATGGCGGGAAGACCGGTTCTCGTCGAGCTGGGCAGTCTTGATCCGGTGGATGGACATGCAGCAAACCGCAAAGAGCTTCGGTGGTGCCTGCTGGTGCAGGGTGGCTACTCCTTAGCCACAAGGGAGAGTCTTCAGAGAAAGTCAAGATTTCCTTTCGTGGAAAGTAGTTTCAAGATTCAGAATTATCTAATTTGGGAAGGGGACCTGCTCCTACCTTTATTCTAAGAAAAGGGGCTGGCCCATGACTAGGTCCTGCCCTATGGGTGGGACCAGGAGGGGGGTGGTTACACCCCTCTCCTTTGTCCGGTCTCCCCCCAGCTCAGGGGCTGGGGTGCCCCTGGAACTGGTTTGAGCCGGGCTATGCACAGTGAGCACCGGGGTGCCACTTTGCAGTCACCTTCCTTTCAGCCCTGCCTACCTGGGATACACAAAATCCGTCTGGGATGGTGCTAGCACCGCCCCTGACAGGAAACCCTTTGTCCAGGCCTCCGTTGCTGGAAGGACTCCCAGCAGCAGGAGGGCAGACTTGTGTCTCGGTGGCAGCATCCATTTTGTGGAGCTGAGGCTATGTCTGACTTTAACCGGGGTTCACAGTTACATACATGTCGTGTCCCTCTAGAAGGGTGGAATGCTAACCCCGTCGCCAGAATTGGCGAGGGGTTAGTATTCCAATTTGTATGACACCTTACTCGACATGTTTTGATAAAGCTATACCAAAGTTAGCATTTAACCGCGAGGATTATAATGCACTTAAGAGTATATGGTATAGCGTTATCATGGAACAGCTATTTGGACTTGGTTCCGCAAGCTGCAACCGGGCTCAGCTCATGCCAGAGCACCAATTCACATAATTCCAAGCACTCTGCCTTCAGGATTGTTAAGGCCTGCCATAGGAGTGACTGATAGGAATATATGTGTCCATTTTAGGGTTAGATATAGGTATACTATATCTAAAGCAAAGGGTGTTTACACCACCTTGCCCCAGCTGTCGTGCAGCCAGTTGTGTCTGTTTGGATGGCCAGCCAGGGGTGGCATAATACATGCTTCAGCCCCTGGTTGGCCCTGGGTACACCTAGGCCCTGGATACCTAAGGTATGCTGTAAAGGGACTGATAAGGTGGCCCAGTACCAATTGGTAAAATGCACCTAAGGTACATGGTTGTAATTTAGAGAGAGAACAGCTAGGCTGTAGGTCTGATTAGCAGGCCCACAGCCAGGGAAAGTCGTAAATCAGTGAAGCAAAAAGCAAAAATCTGGTGTGGCCATGGGATTGCAGACCCCACTCTCCTACATAACCCCTCCCCCCAAACTTAGGGACATTAAACTAACCTTGACCAGGTGAGTCTTCTTGCTCTAAGTGGAAGTACCTGGAGAGACCATCTGCATTACCATGGTCAGTCCCTGGGCGGTGCTCCACTGTAAAGTCCATCCCCTGTAGGGAAATGGACCACCTAAGAAGTTTGGGGTTTTCACCCTTCATTTGATTTAGCCATAAGAGGGGCTTATGGTCGGTCTGAACTTTGAAGTGAGTACCAAACAGGTATGGCCTCAACTTCTTCAGGGCCCAAACCACAGCAAAGGCCTCCCTCTCAATAGCTGACCAACGTTTCTCTCTAGGGGTCAGCCTTCTGCTTATATAAGCAATGGGCTGGTCATGACCATCAATATTCAGCTGAGATAGAACAGCTGCCACACCCAACTCAGAAGCATCTGTTTGGGCAATGAATGGCTTGGAGTAGTCTGGACTCTTGAGAATAGGTGCAGTGCACGTGGCCTGCTTTAGGTCATCGAATGCCTTCTGACAGCTGACTGTCCACTGAACTTTCTTTGGCATTTTCCTACTTGTCAGGTCATTAAGTGGAGTCACAATGGTTCCATAATTTCTGACAAATTTCCTGTAATAACCAGACAGGCCCAAGAAAGCTCTGACCTGTGTCTGGGTGGTTGGAGGAGCCCAGTCCTTTATGGCCTGTATCTTGCTCTCCAGAGGTTGAACTTGGCCTCCACCCACAAGGTGGCCCAAGTATACAACTTGACTCTGCCCTATCTGGCACTTAGTAGCCTTGATAGTGAGGCCTGCCTTTTGCAGGGCCTCTAAAACTTTCCTCAGGTGGATCAGGTGATCCTCCCAGGTGGAGCTAAAGACAGCAATATCATCTAGATATGCTGCACAGAAGTCATCCAACCCAGTGAGAACTTGGTTCACCAACCTTTGAAAAGTGGCAGGTGCATTTTTTAAACCAAAGGGCATCACCACAAATTGGTAATGACCTCCTGGGGTAGAAAATGCTGTCTTGGCCTTGGCATCCTCAGCTAACCTGATTTGCCAATAACCAGCTGTCAGGTCAAATGTACTCAAGAACTTGGCAGAAGCCAATCTGTCAATGAGTTCATCTGCTCTTGGTATTGGATGGGCATCTGTCTTAGTGACAGCATTGAGACCCCTGTAGTCTACGCAAAACCTCATCTCTCTCTTACCATCCTGGGTGTGAGGTTTAGGCACTAGAACTACAGGACTAGCCCAAGGGCTCTCTGAGGGTTCAATGACTCCCAATTCCAACATCTTTTGTACTTCAGTTTTTATGCAGTCCCTGACGTGGTCAGGTTGCCTGTAGATTTTACTCTTTATAGGCAGACTGTCTCCAGTGTCCACCTCATGTGTGCACCAGTTTGTCTGACTGGGGGTCAGAGAAAACATTTGTCTGTAGGATTGAAGGACCTGCCTACAATCCTGTTGCTGATGCTCAGAGAGGCTGTCAGAAAAGACTACACCATCTACTGACCCATCATCAGGGTTCTGAGTGAGCAGGTCTGGGAGAGGGTCACTCTCTTCCTCCTGTCCCTCATCTGTGGCCATGAGCAAGCCCATGTCCTCCCTGTCAACAAATGCTTTGAGCCTATTCACATGAAGTACTCTGTGAGGGCTCCTGGGAGTTCCCAGGTCAACCAAATAGGTGACTTCTCCCTTTTGCTCAATGATGATGTGGGGTCCAGACCATTTGTTTTGGAGAGCTGCTGGGGCTACTGGCTCCAACACCCACACCTTCTGTCCTGCATGGTATACAGTTAGGACAGCCTTTTGGTCATGCCAAGCTTTTTGAAGTTCCTGGCTGGCCTCAAGGTTTTTAGATGCCTTCTCCATGTACTCTGCCATCCTGGAGCGGAGACCAAGTACATAGTCCACTATGTCTAGCTTAGGCTTTTTGAGAGGTAACTCCCATCCTTCCTTAACCAGACATAGGGGTCCTCTTACAGGATGTCCAAACAAAAGCTCAAAAGGGCTGTAACCAACCCCCTTCTGTGGGACCTCTCTGTAAGCAAACAGAAGGCAGGGAAAAGGATGTCCCATCTTCGCCTAAGCTTTTCTGGTAACCCTTTTATCATCCCTTTGAGGGTCTTGTTGAATCTTTCAACAAGCCCATTGCATTGTGGGTGATAGGGTGTGGTGAATTTGTAATTGACACCACATTCCTTCCACGTAGCAGTCAAGTATCCTGACATAAAGTTTGCACCTCTGTCAGAGATCACCTCCTTAGGGAACCCCACTCTGGAGAAAACTCCAACCAGGGCCCTTGCCACAACAGGAGCTGTAGTGGTTTTAAGGGGAATAGCTTCTGGATACCTGGTGGCATGATCCACTACCACCAGTATAAATCTGTGCCCAGATGCTGTTGGGGGGTCCATTGGTCCAACAATGTCAATCCCCACTCTTTCAAAGGGAACCCCCACCACAGGTAGTGGTATAAGGGGGGCCTTTGTTGTGCCACCTGATTTGCCACTGGCTTGGCAGGTGACACATGAACGACAAAAGTTCTTGGTGTCCTCAGACATATGGGGCCAGTGAAAGTGTGGGGCAAGCCTGTCCCAAGTCTTATTCTGGCCTAAGTGACCTGCAAGGGGAATTTCATGGGCCAAGGTGAGAAGGAAACCTCTCAGAGTCAAGGGGATGACCAGCCTCCTGGTAGCACCAGGCTCGGGGTCTCTTGCCTCAGAGTAAAGGAGTCCATCGTCCCAGTACACTTTATGGGCACCTGTGGCATTCCCTGCAGCCTCAGCAGCAGCCTGCTGTCTGAGGGGTTCAAGAGAGGAACAGTCTAACTGTGCCTGCCTCAAGTCTGCCCTGGAAGGGCCCCCTGTCCCAAGAAACTCAACCTGTTCAAGCTCAAGTTCTTCTAGGACAGTTCCTTCTGGGGTCTTGGGGTCAGTCTCCTGAGAGAGCTGATCCTGTTCCTTAGGCAGGGGGGAAGAGTCAATCTTACCCCTACTGCTCTTTCTCTTGGTTAGTGTCTGGTCCATTGTTCCAGGATCCAGCACTAGTTCAGCTGGGCATTTCTTGGCCTGTGACCTAGTCACAGCAAGGCCATATGCTGACAAACCTAACATTTCCACATGAGTCCTATACTCCACATCTGACCATAAGGAGGATTCCAAATCATTGCCCACAAGACAGTCCACAGGGAGTCTGAACTAACAACAACCCTTTTGAGGCCATTTACCCCTCCCCAGGAGAAGTTAACAAGTGCCATACTATGGGAGGTAGTGGCATTGCTAGCATTGGTCACCAGGTAGTCTGCTCCCAGTATTACCTGGTCAGGGTCCACAAAGTTAGGTGTCACCATGGTGACACTGGCACAAGTGTCCCTGTAGGCCTGAGCCATTTTTCCATTAATCAAAGGCGTCTGCCTGTACTTGCCCAGAGTACTGGGACTTAGTGTAGGGGTCATATCCATGTCCCCAGTACAAACAAGAACAGCCTGAGTAGGTGTTCTGACTAAGTCAGAGCCCGCCTCAGTTCCCAGGGTTAACCCCACTATAGCCTTAGGAGGATTACTACCACTACTAACTGAACTAGGGGGTGCAGGTGCATTAGGGGCAGTAGTGGTAGGAGTTGGGCCTTTCTTGGTGCACTCACTAAACCAGTGAGTATTACTTTTACAGTATTGGCACCATGGTTTCTTCTGACCATTCTTCTTCTTTTGGGAATTCTGGGAATTCTGGGACCCACCCTCTTTGGTTTGTTGGGGCCCTGGTGAAGACTTCTGGTCATTTTGCTTATTCTCATTACCCTTGGGATCTGCTTTCTTCTGGCCACCACCCTGGTTCTGGTTCTGCTGCTTGACCCTTGTCCTGACCCATCTGTCTGCCTTCTTTCCCAATTCTTGGGGAGAGGTCAGATCTGAGTCAATAAGGTGCTGATGCAACAACTGATTCTGACAATTACTTAAGATTTGTTCTCTTATTATTAGATTATACAATCCTGTGTAATCAGTAACTTTACTTCCCAGTAACCAGCCTTCAAAAGCCTTAGTGGCACAATCTACAAAATCAGTCCAATCTTGAGACTGAGTTTTCTGGGTATCCCTGAACAGCAACCTGTACTGCTCAGTGGTTAAGCCAAACCCATCAATCAGTGTATTTTTCAAGACTTGGTAATTGTTAGCATCCTCAGCTCTAGTAGTGAGGAGCTTATCTCTACCTTTGCCTTCAAAGGAGAGCCACAAAATAGCTGCCCACTGACTCTGGGGGATGCACTGGACAGTACAGGCCCTCTCCAAAGCAGTCATCCACTTGTGGATGTCATCCCCTTGTTTAAAGGGGGCACTATTTTACTCAGGTGTCTAGTATCAAAACTCCTGTCTTTATCCTTGGGGATTATGCTGCCACCAGTGGGGACCACCCCACCTAACTGTTGCTCTCTAGCAAAGGCAAGCTTTTCTTGGGCAAGGGCAAGTTCTTCCCTCTGAATCCTCAGATTAGCTTGTTTCATCCTTGCTTCATGTTCTCTTCTCTGAGGGGAAGTCAGTCTCCTCTGGGGAGAGATCATTCTCCTCTGAGCAGAGGCATGAGAGTGCACAGATCTATTGGAGTCCCTAGAATGAGACCTATCTCTTCTAACTCCAAAGTTAGGCCTGCTTAGGGTCAGTACTGGGGGTCCCCCAGATCCTTCTCTATGTAGGTCTAAGTTGGCCCTAGTAAGCCTGACTAGCTCAGAACCATTGTCTGCCTCATCCCCAGAAATTACCTCTTCATCCTCCTCCTCTTCTACATTAACTGTTTCAGTGAGGTCAGGATCACCAAGGGTACCCTCTAAGGGGGGCATGCTCCCATCTGTCTGAGAAGCTTTTCTAGCATCGTAAGTCTCTAAGAGACCTAACAGAAAAGGAGTGGTAGGGTTAGAACCCTGTTTTAGTTTCCTGGAGGTACACAGTTGTCTCATCTCCTGGAAGCTAAGGCCTGCATATCTGGAAGTGACCTGTGGAAGGTCCACACCCACAAGGGGAGTCTCTGAAGATTCTCCTTGGGTAGACATGCTTCTAGTGTGGTGTAAGTGATGCACCTACCTACACTATGGGTTTACTTACTGATCCCTTGCTAAGAGTTGTAGTCAGGGTGTGCTAAGCCCTGTTACACTACAACAGCTGGTTCAGTAGAACTCAGAGTATTCTAAGTTAAGTTATATATACCTGGGTACTTATGTGATCTTTCAAATGATATTCTTAGGATACGTGCGAGGTAAAACAACAGCAAGCTCAAATCCCAACCGCTGCACACCAATGTGAGAAGTTGGCCTGATACAAAGTGATCACTAGAATAGTGAGCACTATATATCATACCAAACAACCCTTATTGATGATTGGTTGTAAGTCAACCGTTTAGACCAGCTATCCTAGTAGCATGGACACGAGCAGTCTTCAGGCTAAACTCTAGAGGGCGTGTTAAGCCAGCTGTTTTACCGTCACGTATACCCCTTGAACACCAAGTGAAAGGACACCACACAAGTTGTTATGAAAATAAAGGATATTTATTTATAACAAGTCTACCCTGAACTCTTTATGAGTCAGGGAGCTAAGCACAATACAAAACTCTTAAGAAAATACTATAAGTTACACAATTTACTCAAATGCCCGAGGGGCACGAAAAACCATATACTCTAAAAGTGGAATGCGAAATACTAGCAGGTAAGTAACAAGATCCAGAGGCTTCAGGATCGCTAGGGATACACTACTGAACCTTCAGATTACGAGCAGGAGGCCTAGGGAGATCGGGTGCAGAGTGTGCACTCTCACACGGGATGCGGGGAGAAGTCTATGGATGCTAGCTTTCGTAAAGTTAGTGTTATCGGACAAATCCGACTAGGTAGACTGAAAACGACAAAGGATCTGGACACTTAGATAGTGAACCTGTGCTGGAGTACCGAGATACTCAAGTTACTTAGCCCAGGGGCCGCGGCTGCATAGGGTTCAAGTGACGTCGGGAATCCTCGTTGAAGTCTATGGAGCCTGAAAGAAGAAGTTGCTGGCAGGCGACCAGTGAAGAAGTTCGAAGAGATCCAAGCCTGGATCGGAGTTGAAGATGACCTGAAAGCAGAGGGGACTCAGTTCTGGATCACTAGCCAGTGATCAGATGGGCACCAGGATGGCACCGGATGAGGGCACCTCGACCAGGTGAGTGGGCGATGCTTGGCTCTGCAGTCTCTCGGACCAGGAGGCGTTGTCGGTGACCAGGATGGAGGGGCGAGCTGTCCCACGAAGGTGTCTGCTGTCGGCGCTGCTGAAACCAGGATTGGAGCAACAAGCCTGGGCAAATTCAAGCCCACGCGGTGGACTCAAAATGGCGTCTGGAGTGGACCAGGAGGGTCCAGGGTGCTCCTCTGTTGGAGGGGAGCAAGGGCCAGTCTGGAGCAACCAGACCAGCGGTGAAAGTGTCTTGGTTCGTTGTCAGGAGGGCCACAAGCCAGCAGGCAAGTAGCCGGACAACGCGGTGAGCAGCAAAGAGCAGAAGGGCCCCACGCAGATCTCGTGGATGCTGGGGAGCTGGACTTCGGTGCTGGAGCTGCTCAGGGTTAGGGCTTCTCAAACCCCAATGCACTTACTCGAGGGTCACTCGGGGGTCGTGCTGGTGAAGCGTCGTGCAGGTCTTTAAGATGGCCGGTCCCACGGGTCTCGTCACACCCAGGAATCTCAGCTGGGCTGAATGATGTAGGTAGAGGTCAGAGATGGCGGGAAGACCGGTTCTCGTCGAGCTGGGCAGTCTTGATCTGGAGGATGGATGTGCAGCAAACCGCAAAGAGCTTCGGTGGTGCCTGCTGTGCAGGGTGGCTACTCCTTAGCCACAAGGGAGAGTCTTCAGAGAAAGTCAAGAGTTCCTTTCGTGGAAAGTAGTTTCAAGATTCAGAATTATCTAATTTGGGAAGGGGACCTGCTCCTACCTTTATTCTAAGAAAAGGGGCTGGCCCATGACTAGGTCCTGCCCTATGGGTGGGACCAGGAGGGGGGTGGTTACACCCCTCTCCTTTGTCCGGTCTCCCCCCAGCTCAGGGGCTGGGGTGCCCCTGGAACTGGTTTGAGCCGGGCTATGCACAGTGAGCACCGGGGTGCCACTTTGCAGTCACCTTCCTTTCAGCCCTGCCTACCTGGAATACACAAAATCCGTCTGGGATGGTGCTAGCACCGCCCCTGACAGGAAACCCTTTGTCCAGGCCTCCGTTGCTGGAAGGACTCCCAGCAGCAGGAGGGCAGACTTGTGTCTCGGTGGCAGCATCCATTTTGTGGAGCTGAGGCTATGTCTGACTTTAACCGGGGTTCACAGTTACATACATGTCGTGTCCCTCTAGAAGGGTGGAATGCTAACCCCGTCGCCAGAATTGGCGAAGGGTTAGTATTCCAATTTGTATGACACCTTACTCGACATGTTTTGATAAAGCTATACCAAAGTTAGCATTTAACCGCGAGGATTATAATGCACTTAAGAGTATATGGTATAGCGTTATCATGGAACAGCTATTTGGACTTGGTTCCGCAAGCTGCAACCGGGCTCAGCTCATGCCAGAGCACCAATTCACATAATTCCAAGCACTCTGCCTTCAGGATTGTTAAGGCCTGCCATAGGAGTGACTGATAGGAATGTATGTGTCCATTTTAGGGTTAGATATAGGTATACTATATCTAAAGCAAAGGGTGTTTACACCACCTTGCCCCAGCTGTCGTGCAGCCAGTTGTGTCTGTTTGGATGGCCAGCCAGGGGTGGCATAATACATGCTTCAGCCCCTGGTTGGCCCTGGGTACACCTAGGCCCTGGATACCTAAGGTATGCTGTACAGGGACTGATAAGGTGGCCCAGTACCAATTGGTAAAATGCACCTAAGGTACATGGTTGTAATTTAGAGAGAGAACAGCTAGGCTGTGGGTCTGATTAGCAGGCCCACAGCCAGGGAAAGTCGTAAATCAGTGAAGCAAAAAGCAAAAATCTGGGGTGGCCATGGGATTGCAGACCCCACTCTCCTACAGTCGCAAGCGGCATCGTGCCATAGTATCCAAGCATCCTGTTGCGAAACAGTGCAAGGAGGGGCTGCTGATCGTGTAACACAGGAAGGGCATCCATTTTTAATAAAGCAAAAAATCACCAGAACGACTGCAGCCATCGCCAGCAGAACAGGAAAACCACCAAATAGGCTTGAAAATATAGAATGAAAGAAAGCAGGAATGACTCCAAATATCGTCACAAAGGAAGTCACGAGACCACTGCTAACTATCTTAAAAACCTGTGCGAGGCCAGAAGTGGAGGAGGCATTAAAGATTGAATGCATCAGCTCGCTGAAATGCAATGGTAAGTCAGTATTCAAAAGCGCCTGTACCTCTGTGCGGGTGTTAGCTACATGAAGGATAAATGTTTCACAAGACTAACTCAGGGCCACCTCTTTTTGAGACAAAAGGTCTCTTATTCTACTCATACCATTGAACTCTACCTTCAAGGTTGGGATCCGCGGCCAGATGGAAACATCTGAATTCCCATGTGTAGGAGGATACAGAACGTTTTTGCAACACACAACACGTTCCGAGCCTGTAACCACATAAGCGATACCTTTAATTAACCCACAACAGTCTTCGTTATTCAAAAGTAAATAACTGCCGTTTGCCAGTAATGTGAGAGTGGGGACGATTGCGGGAACCGGAGTACCTTTCAAAACACAGGCTAAATTCGGCAGTTCTTGGTTACATGAACCGTGCAATTGAATGTGTCTACATATTAATGAGTGATCTGGTGTTTCTGTGCACTCCTCCCCTTTTAGATAAACTTCCTTCCCGTCTTTCAGGCATCTGTAAGTGAATGGAAGGGACCACACCTCATGGAGAAACGAACTACCCAGTAGTTCATATCTGCCTATCGCAATATATCGCATACAATTTGTAAATTTGTACAAAGCAAATGGTAACGTGATTAACCCGTGGATAAGCCACGTCGCAGCAGTGGCTTCAGCCACAGAGAAAGGTAAAGATTCCAATCTCTCAATGTGTAACATGGAAAAGGATGCATATCGCATGGAAAGCATGCGCTGCTTGTCAGTCAAATTAAAAGGGGCAAAGAGGGAGGACACGTTCATGTAATCCCAAGGCACCTTACCAGCCTTCAGCGTCTGCAGGGTCCACGCAAATTGCATAATGGAACGTTATTGATTTTGACCATGGTATAACACAGACACTTCATCTTGCACAATATCAACAACAGATGACGCAATATTGTTTAACGTGTAAATTCGGGAAGAAAGCATGTTAATACTATTATCAACAACCGCAAGCACTTTTTCTAAATTAGCTTGATCAATTGCTCTAAGGCGTGTAGCAGCCTCAATTTGTGATGTGTTCCAGATTTCATTGTAAATCGCATCTATCCATCTTTTAGATCTACCACTAGCCGGGCCCTTTATGAAATCATTCAAATCCACATCATCAGTTAATTTGGATAAATGCAGTTTAACAGCAGCCAATGTAGAATGTTTCAGCCAATTCTGACATAATTTGCCTACCGAATAAGTGGTGACAGAATGGTCAGCCTCAAAACGGGGGTCAGGCCTGACGTGTGTAAATCCATCAGCTAAACCCAGAAAGCGACGTTGGCATGAATCTGAACTCCTGTGCCACAATAGCCAACCTTTTGGATCCACCCTGGATAAGTTAAAGGACGAATTATGCAATAGAGCTTGCAAATTCCCTAATGGAAAATTGTGTAATATTATTCCAACCGGAATATTCATCTAAATCAGGGACTGTAGGTGTATTTAATTTTTTTGAAGTCGCCAATCCAAAGCATGTGGTTTGAAAAATGGTAGAATTAAAAAAAAACATATGATTTGGGATGAGACATGCACGGTGCAAAGCCTCAGTGCCTTGTACCTGCCAACTCTTAGAACCCCAAACTGATTTAAGGTCAATGGACTCCTTCCATAGCTCGTAGCCTTCTACAGCAAACTTGTCTAGAAAGGACTTCGAATACAACAATTTAGTATCGGTAAATCTAACCTTGGACATGGACTTCTGTGTCATTCTAAAATAAAAAGACTCTGGATTGGACTGATTAAAGTCAGTAAAATAAGTGTACTTTTTAAAAAAAGTACTCGAACTGCCTTGTAAAGGGGCTGGGCAATGTTCCCACTGTGTGTAATTTACAGTACCCCTTCTGGAACTTGTTTTATGTAGATAATGGTTGCCAAAATGTTGAAAGCAAAATTATTCACCATAATAAGCAGAATCTAAATATAAATCTTCAGCATCAAAGGCCGCATAATATTTCAAATCAGCAAACAACGCTTCTACGGCCTGAATATCCCAATCATCAGAACGTATGTTTTGTTTCACCACATCTCCCATGTTTACCCTGAGCACATTAGGGACATTAACAACCTCAGTAGGGCCATGAATTTGAAATGTAACCGCATCCCACACAATCCCATCAAGGACAGGCCACGCAGTGATGTTAACAAAAGTTAAGTCTCTCTTCACTCTGTGTGAATGCGATGAGGAAAGGGGGGCCAAAGTTCCATTCAAATGTCGAATGCATGTTCTCTCTTCGACATAGTGTCCATCGACTAATCGAAAAAAATAAAATACAAAACCAATTGACATAAAAAGGTAAATTGAAAAAAGTACCAAGCAGATATATGTCCAAGGGGGAATTAAAAAATGTTTTTAAAATAAACTGGCATAAATTGCAAAACATGAGGGCCTCTTCGAATTATGTGAAACAGTGTCAAATGAAAATCTGGATTCTGTGGCCAAACGTGTCTGCAAATCAGGCATAGATAAGTCAGTTGGGTAAGTGTAATCAAGTTCATCAATGTTATCACCAGGTAAAGTACTTCATAAAGGACTGGAAACAGCAGGCAACTCGAGGGCCACTTCTGGCTCAGCAGTAGAAGTAGTGGCCAAAACAGAATTCCTCAGCATCGAAGGACAGGAGACCACCGGTGTCTTACTAAGAAGAATCGGCCACTCTGTGTATCTTGACATTGTCAATTGAGATAAACCGGTTTTCCTTACGACCTGGAAGAGGGGGTAAAATGACTGTTCTTGTGCCCTTCACTCCAAGCACAGGAACCGGAGCTCGATAGGAGGGACCAAATTCTTTCTTGTTATCGATCTTTTCTCGAACCAGTTCTCCAACTTGGGGTAGCCAGCCAACTACCGGGATCTGCAACTCAGCATCCGATGTGGAGGGCAAATGTTCCTTTGCAAGACTGTCTCTGGTCTTTTGTAGATCCTGTAAAACATTACAATGTTCATCTACGTCAAAGGCTGTGGCGCGGGCCACGCCGTCTAGCCCGTCAAGGCCCGGGACGTACATCTTGGTACCAAAGAGCATTTCGTATGGGGTCCGCCCACCCAGAGACCTTCTAGGGAGATTAAGAGCACGCTGCACGCCATTGAGATGGGCCAACCAGTTTCTGCCAGTGCCTATAACTCGTGCTGTCAAAGATTGCTTTAAGTCACAGTTCATACGTTCCACTACACTATTACCCTCAGGTCTGTATGGAGACAAAAACTTGACTTGGACCCCCAACGAAATCATAGCATCCTTATACGCCTTAGAGGCGAAAGCAGGACCCTGATCCGAATGGAAGGTGCCACAGGCAAAAATCCCTACAAAGACACGCAAATCTCTTATGACAGTCCGTGAATCAGCGCTGCGATGGTGCCAGACTTATACAAAGCATGTGCATGAATCAACTGCTACTAAGATGTACTTAAACGCAGTATCAGAAGAAAAAGGACTGCAGTGATCTAAATAAACGCATCCTGGTGGTTTATTAGAAATGTACAACTGCATCTGTGGCGGACGCGCAGCAGTCGAAGGCTTAATCTGCTGGCAAATGTCACATTGAAGGACATAATCGCGCGTCTGTTTGTACAGCCCCCGCCACCAGAAACGTTGTTGTAATTGAGCTACAGTGGCTGAGACGCCCGCATGCGTAGACGCCACAACTTCATGCGCCGCTGTAATCAACGTAGCCCTGCGATCCGAGTTGGGAATCAACCGTTCTCCAACTTCAGGAATTTTCACAAAAGGAACCTTATCGGGACTTAAGTGGTATGTGTACTTCGAAGGGAAACCCGTAGGAAATTTACCTCCCTTCTCGGTGGCAGCAACAGCCGCCAACATGTCATCATCTATCTTACTTTTGGACCGTGTAACTGCTGCAACTAGATATGTCGATACTGCAGATTTCGCCACTTCATCAGCAAGCGAGTTACCGACAGCGTGAACTCCAACATGCTGATGGCCGAGAGTATGAATCACAAACAAGTGGCAACTTTTCCTTAAGTTCCGCCACTCGGACCCAGATCATTTTATGTTTTATTGTGCTACCCTTGGTGTTAGACCTGTCAGCCTTAGGGTGGTCTCCCCTACATTTTTGCCCTTTTAGCCTCCCATTTTTATCCTATATTTTGTTGGACTTAGGACTCTGGGCGCCTCCCCACTGCTAAACAGTGCTGAGGTGCAGGTGCTCTCCCCTAAAACCTTGTGAGGCTGGCATATCTGCCACAAGCCACTGCTAACACAGTAAGGCTTACTCCTCTATAGGCTAACATTGGGAACCTACCCTTATGGACTAACTTCTGACAGGGACCTAATAAGTATCATGTTTGGTCTTGTTGGACTCGGGGCGGGGAACCCTTTCCAATGATATATAGGGTTTGGGCATTACTACGCTAGGGATCCCACTTTTATAAAGGGGACCTTTTCCTGCCTACCCTTAGATTAGGCTGCAGACTCCCCCCCCCTCCCCTCTGCATACTGATAGCCTGCCTGGGTTGGGAGGTGGGAGTGGTGATTCACACCTTCTTCCCTGGGATGAGCTGTGATGGGCTGCCCACTGTAGCCTTAACGGCCTGTCTCTCGTCACTGTGACAGCTAGGTCAGGGAAGGCAGGGAACATACCAGAATTCCCTGGACTCTTCCAGAAGCCCCTGCCCCCAGACCCTTCCAGAGACTTCCACCACTTTCTAGCCCCTAGACTAAAAAGATATATAAGGGAGGGTCCTGGCCTCACATTCTTGTTACACTGCTGGACCTGGAAGAATCCCTGCTGGAGTGAGGACTGCTGCACAAGAGGATTACCACTGGGAAGGAGACTGACTACTCCAAGGAACTGCTGCCCCACAACCTGCTGAGCTGCCAACATCAATCAATCAATCAATCAGGAGTTTGTTAAAGCGCGACTACTCACCCGTAAGGGTCTCAAGGCGCTAGCAGTGGGGGGGGGTTAGGGGGTGCAGGTTCCATTCCATCAAGGAGGGGGTCTGTCGAAGAGCCAGGTTTTGAGGTTTCTTGCGAAGATGGGGAGCGATGTTGTCTGTCTGAGGTGGAGCGGAAGGGCGTTCCATGCTTTGGCCGCGAGGAAGGAGAAGGAGCGGCCTCCCGATCTGGTCTTTCGGGTGCGGGGGACCACAGCGTAGGAAAGCTGGGCTGATCGTAGGGTCCTTTGGGGTGCGTGGAATTTGAGTCGGCTGTTCAGGTATGCTGGTCCGGTGCCGTGGAGGGCCTTGTGTGCGTGGGTGAGCATCTTAAAGGTGATTCTCGCCTCGACGGGGAGCCAGTGGAGTGTGCGCAGGTGCTGGGAGATGTGGCAGTGTTTTGGTAGGTTGAGGACCAGTCTTGCGGCGGCGTTCTGGATGTTCTGTAGCTTGCGGATGAGGTTTTTGTTTATTCCGGCGTAGAGTGCGTTGCCGTAGTCGAGTCTGCTGGTGACCAGGGCGTGAGTGACTGTCTTTCGGTGTTCGAGGGGGATCCATTTGAAGGTCTTACGAAGGAGGCGGAGGGTGTGGAAGCAGGAAGATGAGACAGAGTTGATCTGGTGGTCCATTTTGAGCTCGGAGTCCAGGATGATTCCCAGGTTGCGTGCGTGGTCTGTGGGGGTTGGCGGGTTTCCGAGGGCGGTGGGCCACCAGGTGTCACTCCAGGCGTCGGGGTTTGGGCCCATGATGAGTACTTCTGTTTTGTTGGTGTTTATTTGTAGGCAGCTGTTTTTCATCCATTTGGCGACGGCTTCCATGCCTTCTCGAAAGTTGCGTCTGGCGGTGTTGGGCTCGTTGGATAGGGAGAGGATGAGCTGGGTGTCGTCTGCATATGACACGATGTTGAGTCCGTAGGTTCTGACGATGGGGGCAAGTGGAGCCATGTAGACATTGAAGAGCGTCGGGCTGAGGGAGGAGCCCTGGGGGACTCCGCAGGTGATAGGTGTGGGGTCCGAGAGGAAAGGGGGGAGTCTGACCCGCTGCGTCCTGCTGGAGAGGAAGGAGCAGATCCAGTCGAGGGCCTTGTCCTGGATTCCTGCATCGTAGAGTCTGCGTATTAGGGTGCGGTGGGAGACTGTGTCGAACGCCGCTGATAGGTCGAGGAGGATGAGGGCTACTGTTTCTCCTTTGTCCAGTAAGGTGCGGATGTCGTCTGTTGCGGCGAGGAGGGCGGTTTCCGTACTGTGGTTTTTTCTGAAGCCGGATTGGGAGGAGTCGAGGATGTTGTGTTCTTCAATGAATGTGGCGAGTTGGCTGTTGAAGGCTTTCTCGATGACTTTCGCTGGGAACGGGAGCAGGGAGATGGGTCTGTAGTTTTTGAGGTCGGTGGGGTCCGCTGAGGGTTTCTTTAGGAGGGGGTTGACCTCGGCGTGTTTCCAGTCGTCGGGGAATGAGGCGGTCGCCAGGGTGCAGTTGATGGTTTGGCGGAGCATGGGTGCGATGGTGTTGACGGCTCTGTTGAAGATGTGGTGGGGGCAGGGGTCTGTGGGGGCCCCTGAGTGGATTGACTTCATTGTCTTCAGTGTGTCTTCACCACCACCAGAGTGTCTCCACAACATTCCGAAGGAACTACTTTTCTTTGTACCACATTTTAAAGAGTCTTCTACCTTTTAAAGATTGCCTTTTTGGGACTGCACCCTTTTTAAGCTAAAGGAAACTACCTGTCCTTGGACCACAGCGTTTTAAAGACTGCCCTTTGGAACAGCAACAACACTCAAGATTTGCCCTGCAACGCTGTGCCAGCCCTTAGCACTGCTTGCCCCGTGATCCTCCCGAGGGCTTTGTGATTGCCTCTGCTTCTGGCGCAAGCCGACTGAAACTGGCCCTGAGGTCACCACCACTGGGACCAGAGCGCGCTGTGTAGCGCTGAGAAGCGAAGTGCTGTGTGGCAGGAGGTTCCGTCGTTGCCCCGGACTTGGAGGCACTGTTAAGCGCTGGGCTAAAGGAGCGCTGTGTGGCCGTGACCCCCACCCGTGCAGCGCCTGCTGAGCCCGAGGCCCCACCTCCCCAGGTAACGCCTCAGTGCAACCAGGCTACTGCGAGGGGGCGGGGTGCGGGTTGGCTGGGTACCTGGAGTGTGAGCTTTGTGCTTGGCTGGGAACCGTCCTTCACTGACCGGCCTACGGGGGCACAATTACTTGGAAATTGACATGGGGCATTTTTAAGCATTACCAGCAGCGCCTGGGCAGCCGCACGTCCTACGCTGGGAGCATCATTTCTATGAGAGGCACACTTATTACGCTGCAAGGGAACTTTGGCCTAAGAACCTTCCCACAGTGAATTTTGACCATAAGAACCTACCTCAAGTGAACTTTTGCCATCCAAGGACACTGTGAGAAAGACATTACCAGAAGGAGCCCTTGGCACACATGAGCTTTTGGTGATTTGATCAGGCCTGGGAACTGGATTCATTCTTATTGATTATTGATCTTGCTTGGAAACTGGAATCCTTTTTTTATTATTGATCTTGCCTGGAGCTGGATTTACCTGCTTATGGTTCTCGCATAATTTTTAGATAAAGAAATTCTTATACAAAACTGGTGTGGTGTTCCTTTTGTGAGTGTTTTTACTGTGTCATCGCCGTTGTGTGTTGCACAAATACTTTACACATTGCCTCTGAAGTTACGCCGTTGCTGCTCTGCGCCAAGCTACCAGGTCGGAAGCGGTGGTCCCTACTTGGACTAGGGTGCATACCTCTGCCAACTAGAGACCCCGGTTCTAACATTGGTGGCAGCGGTGGGATAGGAATTGTGCTTGTGTAACACCACGCAGCGACGCAGTGTACACCACAACCCTACACCTAACTCTACTGAATTTTTGTCTACCCTCTCCAATTGGCATTTTTGAATTTTTTTTAAATTCTCCCTGACTGGCTGCTCTTTTTAAAAGTCCTTTTGCCTAAGTCCCATTTGGTTTTCTCTACAAACGTCTGAGGCCCCACCTAGCAACATGGAATTCGAGCTGGCCAATCTGGAAGTTTACACAGTGGCGCAACTCAAAGAGTTCTGCGAGGAGAAAGGGGTGCCCTTCAAGCGAAGGGCCAAGAAGGCAGAGCTTCAGAAAGTTTTGAGAGCATGGGTAACAGCCCACTCAGAAGGGGATGGGGACGGGCAAGGACCGGAGAACGACACCACAGGAAATCTTGACCAACTGCACTTGGCGGGAGATGGTAATTTGTTACCAGGTACAAGGGTACCTTCCAGGGCAGGCAGTAGTGTGTCAGTGAAGAGCCTGTCCTTAGAGGACCTGGAGGACAGGAGGGAGGAGAGACAGCTCAGGTTGGAGCTTGCCAAGCTGGAGAAAGAGCGGGAAAGAGAAAGGTGGGCCATGGAGCAGGATCGCGAGAACAAGAGACTGGCTATGCGGGAAAAAGAACTTGCCCATGAGCTCAGCCTGAAGGAACTGGAAATCCGGGCCCTAGAAGTAGGGGCCAACAGCAACAAGAATGGTGGCAGCGTACCTATGGAAACTTCACGTGAGTCCAGGGTCTTTATGCCTAAAGATGTGATGGCAAGTTTTAAGGTGGGGGATAATATTGATAAGTGGTTAGCCGCCTATGAGGTGTCTTTAAGAGCCCATGGGGTCCCAGAGAGTTATTGGGGGGGGGGTTTGTATAAGTACCTACCTCCAGATGTTAGGGACACCCTCCTTTACCTAGAGAAGGAAGACCAGACTAACTATTCTGTCATGAAAGCCGCATTGCTTAAGAGGTTCGGTCTTACCCCTGAGAGGTATAGGCAGAGGTTTAGGAATAGCCACAAACTTCCCACACAGAACTGGGTAGACTTCCTGGACTACGCTAGTAAAGCTTTAGATGGTTGGGTGCGGGGCAGCAATGTGCATGACTATGAAGGGTTGTATGACTTGTTTTTAAGAGAGCACCTTCTAGAGAAATGTTTTTCAGAGCTGCGCCAACACCTGGTTGACCGCAAGTTGACCAATCCTAGGAAGCTTGCAGAGGAGGCGGACACCTGGGTCAGTACCAGGGTGTCCAACAAGGGTTCTGGGGGGGGACTCCCAAAGGGGTGGTCAGGGTTCCTACCAGAAGAAAGAGGGGGTAGACAAAAAGAAAGTTTCCCAAAGGCCCCCAAAATAATTCACAAGGGAAAGGGTCTGGGTCCCAGCCCCAATCTGGCCACCAGAAGCCCACTTATCCTGACAAAGGTCAGCAGCCCAGAATTGTCCGGTGCTATGAGTGTGGTGAACTTGGACACTACAAGGGGGATCCCAAGTGTCGCAAGAGAGCACCACAGCCCACTGGAGGTAAAAACCCCGGGGTGGCTAGTGTAGCGCTTGGGGAGGAGCTATCCCTAGATGGTGGGAGTGAGGGGGCAGGGCTTGTCCTAGTGTCTCTGGGAGACAGTGAGATGGTCCCTAAGGTTCATGTGCCCTCCAATACTACTAAGTATAGGCAGTGGGTCACCCTCAATGGTCAGGGGGTGGAGGCCCTGAGGGACACAGGTGCCAGCATGACTATGGTAAGGAGTCAGCTGGTGTCCCCAGAGCAAATAATTCCCGATGCAGTCCATCCAGTTGTGATGGCTGACAACAGGGGGATCACTATCCCATAGCACAGGTTCCATTTGAGTGGGGAGGGGTTTCAGGCCTTTTAAGAGTTGCTGTGAGCCCTGCCTTGCCAGTGGACTGTCTGTTAGGGAATGACCTAGAGCATACTGCCTGGAAGGAAGTAGAGCTCAAAGCGCATGTGGAGATGCTGGGGTTACCGGAGTGGATTTGTGCTACCACACGGTCTATGGCTGCCCGGAAAGGGAGTCAGCCAGGGCTGGAGCCTGGAAAAATGGCCCAGCCAGCTGCTAAGAAGGGAGGAGCCCGAGGGCGTGGGAAGCCCGCCCGGGGCAGTCACCCCGTGAGATGGATGGGGCACCTGAGGAGGTTGCACCGGAGTCCATGGAGGGGGACGTTGCTCCCTTGGGGGACCTACCTACCCCTGCAGGGTGGCAGGTGGAAGGAGGGCCCACCAGGGAGGAGTTTTGCCGGGCACAGAAGGAGTGTCCTACCCTTGAGGGCATGAGGCGACAGGCCGAAGCCCAAGCAGCAGGCAATGCCTCCGCGAAGTATCATATTTACTGGGAGGATGGGCTCCTTTACAGTGAGCCCAAGGCTCCTGTGCATGGGTCATCAAGGGCCTTAGTAGGGCGTGGCTTGAGCGCCGAGGGAGATGGCGGCGTGAGCTCGGAGCTCCGTGCCTCTTCCCCACGAGAATCCTGAAAGAAAGGCCGGAGAGCCCGTGTGTGCCCCGGCGCCGATAGAGTGACCGGCGGTGACCAGCTGGACGAGGTTTGGGCGGCCGGCGGCATCACAGCGCCGAGAACGGCAGCCGATCGTTGCGGCCGCTGGAGCGGAGGGAAGGACGGCGCCGCGCAAGATGGCGGCCGCGGCGGAGCCCTGAAGGTCGGTGGGCTGTGCTGCAGAACACACTGCCGGCGCGCACAGGGGAGGTGCGGTTGCCGCCAGCGACGGACCCCACACAGCGAGGGACGATCCTCGGACCCCGGCTGCGGTGAGCAGCGGTCGCGGGAGCGAGCGGTGAAGGCCACCCGGGTGCGCCGCTGCGGGCGAAGCTTACGGACAGACTCCTTTGCCGAGAGGGTGAGACCCGGAACTTCGACCCAGCCCTGAGCGCCACACGAGCCAGCAGGTGAGCGGGGGACGCCCGGAGAGGGGGTTCACGGGGGACGGGGCACGGCGCTGTGCAGCTTGGGCCCCTCACCCCCGCAACGGAGGCCCGCGAAGCATAAGGGGGCATAACGGAGGAGCCCATGGGCCAGTGAAGGGTCTTTGGCGGCGCCAGACTCCCGGTGGCGCGGCCAACCTACCACGCCGATCAGGGGGAGAGAGAACAATCCTCCACAGTACCCGGGGATTGCACACCACGGCGGACGCTACCTCTGGGGCGCAGTGTTTGAACAGCAGGGCCCCATAGCGCGCAGGAGCTAGCCACGTGGCGGAGGCCCGGAGACAGAAGGCAGCCGAATAAGGCGAGGGCGGTGAGGCCGGCTACTATGGGGAAGCCAAGAGCCAGGGTGGAGGAGGCGGCGACGTCAGATGTAGCAGAAGGGGGCCCCGCTGAGCAGACAGACCTGCAGCGCTTGCAGGATAAGATATTGGACGCCATAACGGCCACTAGAGACGCGCTGCATAATGATATAGCGCAGGTGGCGTCGGGGCTGGGCTTGCTCCGGGCGGACCACGGCAAGCTAAAGGACAGGGTCAAGGATGCTGAAGCGGTGCTCAATGACCTGGCGCCGGCTCACAAGGCGATGGAGAGTAAGCTAACTGAGGCCCTGGACCGCATACGCACCCTGGAACGGCGAGCGGAGGCCGCAGAAAATAGAAGCCGACGCAGTAATGTGCGGATCGTAGGCGTGCCGGAGACGGAGGGGACGGGGGACATGATTGCCTACATGGAGGAATGGCTGAAAACAGTGGTGGCGCCGGAAGGGCTTTCGCCATTCTTCACCCTGGAGCGTGCTCATAGAGTCCCCTCAGGACCTCCCAAGCCCGGGCTCCCACCCAGACCGATCATAGCCAAGTTACTACACCACAAGGACAGAGATCTGCTCCTGCGGAAAGCTCGAGAGGATGGCCCTTACCAGATAGCGAACAGCAGAGTCACACTTTTCCCGGACTTCACCTTCGAGACGCAGAAGCAACGGGCCTCCTTCCTCACAATCAAGAAGGAGCTACGGAATGAAGGAATAGCCTACTCCTTGCTTTTCCCAGCCAGGCTAAGAGTGGTAGTGGACGACAAGGCGATCTTCTTTGCAACGTCAGCGGAAGCCTGGGACTGGTGGGAGACCTACAAGGCCGGGACTGACGGCGCCAAGGCAAGAGAAGAGCGGGAGAAGGAGCGGGAACGCTCGCCCAAACGGCTGCGGAAATCGAGGAGACTATGGAAACGAGGGCGGGGGAAGCTAGGACCGACGGCCTCCCAGACTGAAGCGGAACGGCAGGCCGCGCTGCTGGAAGTGGAGAAGCTCGGACGGGCGGAGGGCCCCGGATCTAGAGGGGCCACGGACTCGGACACTCATGTATCGGCCTCTGGCTCGGAATCGGATCTTTCGGGGATTCAACGCACAGAGGGACCGCTGGTGACACCGCAGACGGCGGACGAGATCCTGAATATATGAACTGCTGGCATTGCTGAGTGGGTAATGTTTGAAGGGCTGGGAGGGGAACCATTGCCTATGCACATAGCGGGGGTCGGGGCACACCGAGGGGTTCAGGGCAGGGTGGTTATGAGGAATTGGGGAGGAAGCGAGGAGCTGGGCGGCGCAGCCCCCCTCGGGACGACGCCGCGCTCCGTAGGCCCTTAAGGCACCCACAGCTACGGCTGTGTAGTTGAGACCTGGGTCAACAGGTGTGGGAGTTTGGATGGGGACTGATATCTCGATATTGGGGCCTGTTCTGGGGGAGGGGGGGGGGGCTCCACAGTTGGGGATTGTTTACTTTTCTCGAAGTTGTTGACCCTGGGTGTACCATGGGAAGGGCTGTTGAGAAGTTTTGTTTTGTTCAGGGGGGGCACCACCACCGTCGAAGGGCTGGAGCTGGAGGGAGTGTTTCGACCGGATTGCTGGGACAATGGCTAATGTGAATGGGTTGACCTGTATTACTTGGAATGTCCGAGGCCTACACACTATGCAGCGCAGACACAAAGTACATGCCTATTTAGTGCGAAGGGGAGTACACATCGCGATGCTGCAGGAGACGCATCTTACACGACAAGAGGGGGCGGCGCTACAAAGGCGATGGCGGGGACAGGTTTTTCACACCAGCTACTCGGCCTATGCGCGGGGAGTACTCATATGGGTTAGAGCAGGCACGCCTTTCCAACTCACGCGCCAATGGGTAGACCAAGACGGGAGGTATGTGGTGGCGGAGGGGAAGCTAGAAGGTAGAGATATTGTGATAGCTAGTATTTATGCCCCAAACACGGACCAGTTGGCTTTCCTCGCGACACTCTCAGGGATGCTGGCCCACTCCCTGGCGGGCCCGGTCCTGCTGGGGGGCGACTTTAATTCCATTGCCGACCCCATGCTGGATAGGTCCCACCCCCCTCTACGTGACTCTCCAGTTTACAGGCTGTCTAGAGGTAGGAGGGAATGGCAGGAGAGCTGGGAACTTGTAGATGTCTGGAGAGGGCAACACCCGACTGACAGGGATTATTCATTTTTCTCTGGACTGCATGATCTGCATGTCCGATTGGACACGATACTCTGCTCCCGGGGGGTGCTGCCATGCGTCACTGGATCGGAGTACCTGTCAAGGACGATCTCGGACCATAATCCACTCCTGGTTCGGCTAGCGTGGATAGCAGAGAAGCCCAGGGTTCCGCTCTGGAAACTGCGGCCTGAGACCCTGGAGGACCCCCTCTTCGGGGAGGCCCTAGCGGAAGGAGTGGCCTCATATTTCACGGAGAATGAAAGGACGGCGGCCTCTAGAGCGACGGAATGGGACGCCTTTAAGGTAGTGGTGAGGGGTATCTGTATCAAGGATTATGTAGGCGTGCGGAAAGTGTTGCTGGGCGACTTGGCTAAGGCGGATGCAAAGCTGAGGGAGGCGGAAAGGGGGCGGCCTGGACACCCGGAACTCCAGGAGATACTTTGTTCGGCTAGGGAGGCGGTAGCCGTTGAAGTGGAGAGGCTCCGAGCCTTTGACTACAAGCGATATGTGCTGCGCTCCCATGTTGACGGCGATAAGGCGGGCACCCTCCTGGCATGGCTCTCGAACCCCACAAGACGATGCGCTCCCATACTTCAACTAAGGGATACGGCGGGCGTGATACAACACACTCAACTGGGCATAGTCGACGGCTTCCAGAAATATTACGAGGGCCTGTACAAGAGTGCCCCGGGAGACAGGACGGGGCTGGTAGAACCCTTCCTGGCTGACCTACCCCTACACCGGCTGGAAGCTGAGCAGGCGAAAGACTTAGGGTCGGACATTGACGTGGGGGAGATACGATCGGCGGTGCGGCGCATGGCAAGGAACAAATCGCCGGGAATAGACGGGCTCCCCATAGAATTCTATAGCAAATATCTGGACATACTGGCACCGCGACTCCTGACCGTCTATAAGGAGGCCAAGGCGACGGGCCGACTACCGCAATCGATGCGGGAGGCATTAGTGGTCCCGCTACTGAAGCCCGGCAGGGAGGGTAGTGACCCAGCGTCCTATCGACCACTCTCTATGCTCACCGCGGACTATAAGATCCTAAGCTCCATACTAGCGGCGAGGCTCCTGCCTCACATGACGGGGCTTGTGCACGACGACCAGAACGGTTTTATACCAAAGCGCAACACCACAATAAATATCAGAAGGCTTGTCCGTCTCATGCACGGGCTAGACGGCGGGGCAGGGACGGAGCTGGTTCTCTCGGTCGACATTGAAAAGGCCTTCGACCAGCCTCGAGTGGGACTACCTCTATGCTGTCATGGAGCGCTTTGGGCTGGGAGCTGGTTATATTCATTGGACGAAGGTCCTTTATGCGGGGGCGATAGCAAGGGTGCGGGTGGGACCGACAGTGTCCCTACGCTACCCAGTGGAGCGGGGCACTCGACAGGGCTGCTCCCTCTCGCCGCTTCTATTTGCGCTGGCTATTGAGCCGCTGGCGGCTGCGGCCCGAACGGGGCGGCACATCCGCGGAGTGCGGGCAACATTTCATCTCGCTATATGCCGATGATTTACTACTGTTCCTCTGCGACGGTGTTGAGGACTTGCAGAGAGCGGAAGCCCTACTGGAGAGCTTCGGAGAGATGTCGGGCCTAAGGGTCAACTGGCCCAAGACGAGTTTGTTCCCACTGCTGGAGGGCGCTGCCCAGCCGCAACACCGGTCGGAGGTGGCCTGGAACCCTACCTGTATTAAATACGTGGGGGTCCATATTTACCATAAGCCGGAGGACTTGCTTGAGGGCAACCTGGGGCGCTGCGTACGCGGACTGAAGGGCTGCATGGCCTTCTGGGCCACGCTAGCACTTTCGGTAGCGGGCCGGATTTCCCTACTGAAGATGGTTGCCCTACCGAGATTATTGTATTATTTCCGGACGCTCCCAATTTGGCTACCTAGCTCCTTCTTTAGACTATTTAAATCTCAAATTACGACGTTCATTTGGGGAGCGGGACGGTGCAGAGTAGCGCTGGCCACGCTTTCTCGCACGAAAGATGAGGGGGGTCTGGCGGTGCCGGACTTTGAGCTCTATTACCTAGCGGCCCAACTGCAAGTCTTCACGCAGGAGGTAGCGAGGGTGTTTCGGGGCCCAGAGGACGACAGCTTGCGAGGGACGCCCAGACACGTCCTGGCATATATAGTCCTCCGGCAGCGGTTGGACAGTCGGGATCTGTCGCTGGAGCAGCGCACGTACCGTCAATGTTGGAACCGGGCCCAAAAGAGAGCGGGTATCCAGCGCCCATATGCGCCTGAGATCCCCCTGGGCATGCTAACGGCCTTACCACATGGCGGCGACTGGTCGCGCCTACAGGAGTGGGAGGAAGCAGGAATACAGGTGGTTGGAGACCTCTTTGAAAACGGCGCACTGCTCCCGTTCCAGGAGTTAATAGAACGCTTCGGCATCCCGAGAGGGGGATTTCTGCTTCATGCAGCAGTAACCAGGGCGATGCAGGCCCACTGGGGTACGGGACTTGAGGAACCTGGGACGGCAGCGGCGTGCCAGTACACCATGATGGCGGCGGGCACGATCAAGGCGGTAACGTGCCTCTATAATCGAATGATTGGAGAGAATATCCCTCCTCTCACATCCCTAAAAGCCAAGTGGGAGGCGGACCTGGGAAGGGACGTACCTGACACAACGTGGGCACAGCTTGTCCGTAGGGCTCGCAACTACGAAATGAACAGGGGTTCTGCCCATATTACCCTCCCATACCTGGGCAAGGAACATCAATTAGATGAAAAAGTAGAACAAAAAAGGTATAAAGGGATAAATTAAACAACACTACTTCATAACAGGAAACAATTTATTAACCTGTTTTTTTAAATGTTCTTTTCTGCCAATAAATGATTATAATTTTAACACAGGACAAAATATTGGGTCAAAAAACCGGGGGGGAAAAAGAACCAGACTATATACAGTAATCAAAAAAGAAGTAATTACAATATATACAAATATACAACTATGTACCCTAAACACAAAAAAAGTAGGAGGGGGGTGAAGCAAACACTGTTAATTATCTGTCTGTTAATTATCTGTCGGGCTCGCAACAGCACGAGAAACGCTAGGTTTCAGCTGATCCACTACTATGTGTTGCATAGGGCGTACATGACCCCGGGTAGAATTAGGCGGTATTTTGGCGATGGGACAGCGACCTGTCCCCGATGCCCGGAAGAGGGGGCCGAGCTAGTGCACATGTTGTGGGCATGCCCGGCCCTGCGGAATTATTGGCAAGAAGTTGGGGAGGTGCTGAATGAGGTGACTGAAAGATCCATAGAATATGGACCAGCGGAATGTCTTTTGCACTGGTTTCCCCATACCCCCAAAAATAAACTCACGAGTAAGTTTATCGACATGGGACTGATGGTGGCTAAGAGGGAGATCACTAGGAACTGGAAGTCGAGAGTGGGGCCAACTCCGCGGAGGTGGCGGCAGGAATTTCTAAAATGGGCTACGGCTGACAGCACACATAGGTACCAGCTTGCGCGAATGGACCCCTAGCCAGACAGCAGCTGACACTGCGACCTCATGGGAAGTAATGGTGCAGGCACTTAGGGACAGCGAGGCTGATGACGAAGAGGGGGTCCCCAGGGCGGATGGGGAGGAGGAGGCAGGCTGAGGCCCTAGGAGCAGCAGGTATGCAGGGGGGCTGGCTCCAGCAATCCAGAAATGATCACAACGTGGCCTTAGGCGGGGGGTGGTGTGAGGGACGGGTTGGGGAGGGGAGTTTTAGGTTTTGCGCAGGGAATGGGAGTTGGGGATTAGCGCGTAGTTCAGTAGGACTATAAAAGTAGTTATGCACATAATCCGGACACTAACCACTCCTCAATATTGAACGTCAGGCATGGAAGAGCTGAGACAACATCGCCGCCCAACCCCCGGGTTGTGGGCATGACGGCTGTGTACTGATTGACGAAGCATATTGTGTATCTGCTAAATTTTATGATGCTACTTCTATATGTAACGACCTGTACAGGCATGACTACAATAAAAATTATTAAAAAAAAAAACAATCAAGGGCCTTAGTGGTTCACCAGTGCTACAGGGCCTTTCTTTTGGAACTGGCCCATGAGATCCCTTTGGCAGGACACTTGGGCCAAGACAAGACCTTTGCTAGGCTTGTCCCACATTTTTATTGGCCGCAGATGAGGATCTCCTCAGATACATTATGGAAGCGGTGGTCCCTACTTGGACTAGGGTGCATACCCCGGCCAACTAGAGACCCCGGTTCTAACACTTGGAATCACGAAAATCATTCTGAATCCAAAAGAACAAGTTTTCATTGTAAGACTGGACACAGTAGTAAGAATCAATTACAATAGGAGTTGTCACACTAGGATCTGCGTACTCCAATGCAAGCAGTAGAGCACGAAGTTCTGCCAATTGTGTGGTGCAGTCCCCAAGTGTCTGCGTGTGCACGACACTGGACTTGAAATCATCGTTCACCATGGCACCTACCACAATGGCGCATGCAGAAATGTAGGCATGTTTAGAGCCAAGCGCAACCTGCGCCGAACCATCAGAGTAAATGATGCAATGGAAATCCTCCAAAGGTCGCATTGCTAAAGGAGCTGGATGAACAAATTCATACTGTAAATACTCCTGCGATCGTAATGAGGCGTCAAAAATAAACGTGACATCCTGGAACGTCAAGGAAGCAGCCCATTGTATCCACCGAGGGTGCAAAGCTTTAGAATTCGGTACACTGGCTTTCGTAACTGCCTCCAAGGAAGAACACGGGGTAACAACCAACATGCGTTTTCCCTGTGACAGAGCACGTTCCTTAAGAATCGCCATCTGTACAGCTGTCAAAACTTTCTCCACAGTGGAAAACCGCATTTCAGTCGAAGTGTACAAGTGTGACTTGTAAGCAATAGGTACTGTGTCTCCTTCATTAAAAGTGAGGTACGTGAAACCCACCGTTCCAGGAACGATTCTTATCATCAGGTTGGTGTGGTTATCACGAGTCAGTAAGAATTTAGAAGCGAGCAGATCAGCTTGCAAAGATTGCAGTATAGCTGAATGCTCAGGCAGCCAGCATGATTTGGTAAAATTTAGTTGTATCAAAGCATATAAACGCTTGATACGCTGGGCATATTCCGGAATGTATGTCCTTCCGAAATTTAAGAAACCCAGTAAAGACTGTAATTTTTTCAGTGTCGTCGGAGCGCGCAATTGAGCGCATTTCTCCAGGAAGTGAGGAGCCAAACCTTTACCTTCATTGTTGAGCTCGTAGCCCAGAAACAAACACTGTGTATTCTGCAATGTGCGATTTTGCAAAGTTGAATTTGTAACCCATGTCTGCAAAGGTACAAATTACGCTGTTAACTCGACACAGATGCTCCCAAAGTTCGTCATCAGTGAGATATATATCATCCACATACAAGCATGCATCTGGGTCGATCCTCTCCAAAAGAGAGACTATGCGGGCAGTAAAAATCCCAAGACTATTCTTATAGCCCATAGGCAAACGCCGAAATTGTTGTTGCACACCGCCGCAAGTAAAGGAGGTCCATTGGGAACTTAGACCATCTAATCGATGGGCATAAAAACCGTTGGCAATGTCAAGCGTGGTTTTAAAATGCTTACGCACAAGACTAGCCACAAGGGCAGAGTTACGGCAATGCGAGTTTAAATGCCGGTAATCCAACACCAAACGATATGAACCGTCAGGCTTGGTTACAGTAAAAAGAGGGTTATTCATTGGTGACACACATGTTTCAATCACTCCTTGGTATTCCAATTGTTCAAGGATCGCCGCGACGGAATCTTTGGCCTCGCCGAATGGGATATTGTCGCTGTCACCTTCAGTAGTGGACGCAGGGCCTCTCTCACAATGGTAATCTCCGCCGCGCTGTCCAGCAAGGTCAGAGCCCATGTCAGATTCCGAAGCCGCGTTCACACTATCTGTGGCATATCTGTGTGCTGTTAAAACGGCTACTTTTTTCTTTGCAAACTGCGGTCTCTTCGGCGTTGAGCCGTCCTGCGTTCCTGCACCTTCTTTCGTGCGGGGCTGGTCACGTCCTTGCTGGCCACCCCGACCCCTTCCGCCTCCTCCACCGCCGGTTGCCGAGGCCGATGAGTCCTGAAAGGAACGAGGAGAGCGTTGATCAGAAACCTGAAATCTATCAGGTGATTTAATCTTCGCGCAAGTCATGAATACGTTCTGGGGGCGCAGGCAATGGAGACGCAGGACGGGACTCCTGTTTCTGTTGTTGCTGCTGTTGCTTTCCCTGTTTCTGTTTTTTAGGCCAATTTTGTTTCTTGGACTTGGGCTGAACGTCCGTTTCAGACTTCTGCCCTTGGGGTTGTGTTTTCTCTTTAACCGCATGCGCGCTAGCGGATTTTCCCGCTGTGCGCTGACTTTTAAAAATCGCGCGGTTCATGACAAAGCCAGCTCGTCATCCGCGTAGCGCAGGTAACGCGCATGACGAGCTGGCTTTGTCATTAGCATCGAAGGGGTTAACAGAGAAAGGCTTGAGACCCCTACTATTGCGACCCACGGTTTTATAAGCCGCCACAATAATCCTAGCCAACTGTCGGGATTTCTCGGCATCGGGAAGCGCCGCCAAAGCATTAGCTACCTGAAAGTTCACTGCATCCCCCTTGAAATTAGCAAGAATGAGATCGCAAACCACATCATAGAAGCCACACAGACGCATACCCAACTCAACCGCAGCCTCGGGTCTGTGCTCGTCCTGAACACGTTTAAGGACTGTAGGCAAGACAGCCATAGACGGAGTGCCGTATCACCTCGCATAGACCGCCGCCAATATTTTACCCCAGGTCTCACAGTCACCGATTTCAGGGGCCAAGTCTTTCGGCAAGCTAATTGTCAGAATCCTGTGTTTTTCACCAGGAGGCGTGCTAGGAAATACAGCTCCCAGCTGGTCAAATTTCTCAGCAAGCCAGAAAGGAAAATCATCCTTATCCTGGGGACGCCTGCCCATCACAGCATTGACCATCACGGGACTGAGCTTCATACCGCCCTGTCCGGCCGGAAGCGCCGCACCCCCCGGGGGCCCACCCGGAAGATTACGGGCTATGTATTGCACTAAAGCTCGAATCACGGCAATAGAGACCACAAGTAGCCTCCGAACTTCAGCTAGGGTACAATTGCCGTGTAGAGGATGAGGAGTAAATCCAGCCAAAACAGGCCAATTTGCGCCTGGAATGGACAAAGGACCTAACCTCGGAGCGGTCAAAGAATGGGGTAGGGCGCCACCAAACCAAACGCGATGCTGCCAAGTATCTATAGGTACTTCCTGTGCCCTATACGGAGTATATTCATTTGGCACAGGGGTGGGAGTGTACGTGTGGAACACACTAGAATTTGCATCCACAGCCGGAAATGTTACCCACGAATAAAAGAGTTAGTATGGGTAAGCTGCAGCCGCACTCACCACCATTATCACGGCTAAACCATCCACAGTGACATTATAATTCAGCAAATGATTGCGCACCGCAATGAGACTATGCTGTGGAATGTCTACTGCAGCCATGACTGTACGGAAAAGGAAAGAGACAAAGGAAACTCCGTAGCACAACTGAGTAGTAATTCAAGGAAACCGTTTTAGAAAGATTCAAGCTTGAAAAGACCTATTTCACAAATAGGTAGGTTTATTCCGACACCACTGTTTTCCGGAAACGGCAGCGAAGGGGTTAAGGATTGAATGATATACTACTCGAGTGTCATGATAGAAGACCACCAACGTATGGGCGCCATGTAGCGGGAATTCCGTACTTCTACAGAACTGTGCATAGAGATATGGAACCTTAGTGAATTAGGCTGTCCCAAAACTCACCTTAGTACCCAAAAATCCCCTTACCGAGCTAGCTACAGTGTCTCATTGGTCATAACAAACTCCCAATATTTAGACAAACCAGAACATGATCTTAGAATACCTCAGGTCACGTGGAACACATGAACACTCTTTCGTTATACAATCATTTCAAGCCAGAACGTGGAGTAAATGAGGACGCGTGCACATTTGAAATATTTATTTACTAATGCAGGTTCTCAAACGCAGTATCTTAGATAATACAAGCAAACATTATCAGAAGCAAAGTTATCAGCATTGTTACTAGTCCATAAAAGGCAAAAGGTGACAACATGCTATAATGCTGAAATGAATAGGAGTTAACACCTAATTCTCACCCTCCCTATCTAGTATATATTGTATCTAAGAAGGTCTCTGGGTTTTAGGAGGGCGGGCCCATACCTCAAAATCTCAGTGGCAGAGGATCACATCATCTTCCACCAGCTCTCTGCATGCGAAGCACCATCAAGTGTCTAACGTGTGCTCTAAGCAAAGCAATATAAAACACGCGTAAAGCCAGATTTTGGCAGCAGCTGCATTTATGTTATGTCTAGGAAGGTGCGAAGATCAGACCTCACAACAACGCTGTGTCGAGTTATCCTTGTAGGCTTCAGCACTCACTGTGCAGACAGTGAACCAAGCAAAGCTGATATCAGAGCAATAACATATTATTCTCATGTAAATAACAACGCTCTTCTAGGCTGAAAGCTAAAATAACAATTATGTGTCGTGTGCAGAAGCAGCAAAAGGAAACATGGCGTTTAAGCATTTAATAAGCTCATGCTAACTTAACATGGTATATAGGTAAGCAGTAACTATATGACACTACAGGAAACACTTGGAGAGGCAAGGACCTCCGACTAAGACACAAATCCTACCCCCAGCTTTTTAGGTCCTCTGCTAACACTAAACAAAACAGGGTTGCCCTCTTCTTTCACTCTGCCATTCACTTTCAGCCACAGGACACAAAGACAGACAAAACAGAGAGATTCCTTATGGTTAAGGGTACCCTGATAGGTCGCCCATGCACTATAGCAATGGTTTATGCACCTAACTCTGGGCAATCTGAATTTCTCCTCACGTTTCTTACAACACTGGATGGTTTTGCTTCTGGTGATATAATTTTACTGGACAATTTTAATCTGATATGGGATCCCTCTGTGGACACTACACATCTGCACAGGACGGCTGCAGGGGTCTTCACCAAGACACTCAAATCCACTCTACACCAGATGGGATTGGTAGACACTTGGAGGACCCTGAATCCCTCGACACACAATCATTGATTTTTCTCCCACTCTCACAAATCATACTCTAGGACAGATCATGTTTATATTAGGCAGTCTCTCCACCAGGCGATCCCTCTAGCTAAATTGCATCAGATATGTCTCTCGGACCATGCACCTCTTGAAGTACTATTTAACTGGCCTGCACCTCGCTCTAAACTCAAGAGGTGGTATATTCCCACTGCGGGCCCAAATGGTTTCCCTGCGGAGCTCTTCAAGAAGATGGCTGACCTCTTGACTCGACACTTGCGGGGCCTATTCAGGGATGCTGAGGAGGAGGGACAGTTCCCTCCGGATATCAGACAGGCCACGATTGTCACGATTCACAAGTCAGGGAAGCCGACAGAGGACTGTGCTTCCTACCGTCCCATCTCCTTGCTGAACGTGGAAGCAAAGATCTATGCCACAATACTGGCTCTACGCATGAGAAGGATCATCCCAGGCATGATCCATATGGACCAGACAGGGTTCATTCCGGAAAGGGCAACCAGATATAATTTATGAAGGACACATAATTGGCTCCATGTGGTGGAAGGCAGAACAGAGCCAAATTGGTTCCTGTCCCTGGACGCAGAAAAGGCGTTCGATGCTGTCCATTGGCCCTTCTTGGAGGGAGTGCTAGAACAAATGGGTTTTGGACCCAAATACAGACGCAAAATTAGTCTACTCCTAGCAGGCCCTAGTGCCCGTCTAAGGGTTAACGGGGCAATGTCAAGGACCTTTCCCATACAGCGAGGAACCCGACAAGGATGCCCCCTTTCGCCCCTGCTGTTTGCCCTGACGATCGAGGTGATGGCCTGCACAGTCAGACAAAACGAGAGGATCACGGGGTTCCGCATAGGACAGGCGGACATGCAGGATGAGAAATTGTCCTTATACCCCGACAACGTCCTGCTTTATGTCACGCAACCGGAAAGCACAATATCGGCGCTGTTTGATGAGTTGGCAGGGTATGGCACGAGGTCAGGATACCAGATTAACTGGCACAAATCGACGCTCTATGACCCACAAGGGCGTAAAGACTGGCCCCAATTGCCGCAAAGTCTACAGACGACCGAAGAAGGATTTCAGTACCCAGGGATATTTGTCACAACTGACAGAGTCGTCTCATATGAACGAAACATTACCCGTGTTATTCGGGACTTCAAATCCAATGCTTGTAGATGGCAGTCACTTCCCCTGACAATACTCGGTAGGACAGCTATGTTCAAAATGATTTCACTCCCAAAATTCCTCTATGCCTTTCAAAATTAATATTTCCCAGTGCCACCCAAGACCTTTCGGGAGATACACGCGGAGCTCCGGTCCTACCAATGGCTGGGAAAGCCCCCCAGAGTGGCACTGGCAACTCTGCAGAGACACCAATATGATGGGGGGATCTCACTCCCTGACCTGGAAACCTATTACTGGGCGGAGGACCTGGCCCCCATTAATGATTGGTTACACGCACCTGCCACTCACCCCACGTATGCCCTAGAAAGGTACACCATGGGCACACACTCAAGCCTCCACTACATATATGGTGGGAAGGGTCAGGCCAGACTATTGCCAGCCACTAAAATTACACTGGGGGCATGGAAAAGAGCCACGAATGTCACCGGGTGGGTTCGCAGAGCTACGAAGCAGACACCACTATGGGAGTGCTCCTGGCTCAAAGAACTTGGCATTTGAGAGGGTTCCCGGGATGGGACGCCATCGGCATCTCTACCCAAGGGGATGTAGTCATAAATGAAGCATTAAAACCCTTTACCTCCCTACAGGCTGAATTTGGGCTACACCGCTCTCAGTTTTTTTAAATACATACAACTGAGATATGCATGGCGGGCAGAGGGGGCACTACGAGAGCCGCTCCCCAAATACACGCCACTAGAGGACCGACTATTACAGGAAAGGATCCCCGAAAAGGCGGTCTCCCTGACATACAAAACTATTATGAATAATAGACCGAATACACTAGCGGGCCTTCGAATCACGTGGGAGCAAGAAGTAGGGGAGATGGATGAGGTGGATTGGGGGGGGGGGGGGGGGGTACTGATGCACCCTAGAGAAGTAGCAATTAAGTCACGCCTACGCCTAATCCAGTTCAAAATCCTACACAGGGCGTATTATGATAGAGTAAGGCTCTATCAAATGGGGAGGGTGTCAGACCCAGCTGCCTGCGTTGCGGACATGAGAGCGGGAGTTTCCTACACATACTATGGTTATGCCCAAATATTCAGGCTTATTGGGATGCGATCATCGCGGAATTGAGTGAGGTATTGGAGATAGGCATACCGTTAGACCCGAAGCTCGTCCTGTTAGGAATGACCAATGACATAGATTTGGCCCGCCCACTGTTAATCTTCCTAGTGTTGGCCTTAGTAGTGGCCAAGAGAGACATAGCTAGGAAATGGGGGGCGCCTGACACACCCCAGGTTGGGGACTGGAGGAGGGGCCTGGACATCTACATGGCGGCAGAAAGGGTCACATACAAAGCGAGAGGCTGTCCGAAGAAATTCCGTAAAGTATGGAGTAAATGGAGATGTTATCATTGCTTAGACTGAGGTCTCTGAAGAGGCCAACGCATACACAAGTTGGCTTGTTAGGGGGGAAAAGCTATGCGAAATCAAGAAGGTGGGTGGGAATTACTGGGTGAACTGCTATGGAAGAACATTTGAACTATGATACTGGGACTTTGCATCTTGACCGAAGTAGAGGGGATGTGTGGTATGGGGCACGGGTTATTGCTTGATGATGACATGCCTGTTCTATGTCTTTCCTTGTGATAAAACAATAAAAATGTTTAAAAAAAAAAAAAAGGAGGTGGTATATTCCCAATACTCTCAGTAGGGATTGGCTTCTTCGAGATGAACTTAGGAAGACAATAAGGAGTTTTTACTCAACAATGATCCTAAAGTGACTTCTCACTTGAATAACTGGGATGCATTTAAAGCACTAATGCGGGGCAAGTGCATTGCTTTAACCACCACCCTGCAGGGGCAACCAAATACGGAACGTTTGTCTCTGGAGGGGGAACTGCTTCTTGTGAGAAGTAACATAAGGAAGCCCCATCCGTAAAGGTCCAAAGAAAAGTGACAGTGCTGAAAGGGAAATTCTAGGAAATATACACGAACCGAGCAGAAAATACTATTTTACGCTTCCAAGCATGATGGTACGATGGCCACAACAAAATCTGCGTCGGATTGTATATCTAATTGACAAAACGCAAAAGAAACATTGCGGCTGCCTTGCTTTTTTTGGATGCTGAGAAGACCTTCGACTGGGTCGAATGGCCTTTTCCGATGAGCACTTTGCGGCGATTTGGGTTTGGCAATAGCTTCCTGGGTATCCAGATCCCGGTTCCTTGTCAACAGAGTGGCATCGGACTTCTTTAACCTATCCAGAGGCACTAGACAGGGTTGCCCCCCTTTCACCTATGCTGTTTGCGCTCTACATAGGACCGCTAGCTGCGCATATCAGAGCTAACCCTGAAATTCAGGGTATGCGGTTTGTTCCGGACAAACACAAAATGTCTTTATTTGCAGACGATGTTCTGCTGCCCATTACAGACCCCTGAACCTCTCTGCCAGCTATACAAGCCGGACTCCGTTGCTTCGAGAAGGTGGCGGGTTTTAAGGTCAACCTATCAAAATCTTTCTTACTTAACCCAGTACCCTCAGATGAGATGACAGCCATTGCGGCCGCCTCGCCCTTTAAGTACGTTAAAAAAAAAATCACCGATCTAGGCATTACAATTACCCTCAAATTATCTGATATGTATGAAGCAATTTTCCCCCTTGCTACGACAACTTAAATTAGATGTTAAAAAATGGGGTCTACGTACGTCACCTGGATTGGTCACATAAATGCGATCAAGATGACAGTGTTGCCCCGGATTCTATAACTATTTTAAGGTCTCCAGATCATGATTGATAGGGAATTGTTTGTGGCGCTAAAGGCGATGACAACTAATTTAATCTGGCAGGGATGCAGGACCCGCCTATCTCAACGGTTGTTGACCAGACCGCGACTAACACAGGGACTTTCCCTTCCAGACTTCCCTCTCTATTACAGAACAGCTCAGATCAGAGTCTTGGCTGAAAGGTCCCTTAAAGCCTCAAACAAACATTGGACAGATTGGTGGCGGGAAGGACCACAGACCTTCCCTGGAAACCTAAAACAGGATACTCTAGAAAATGCCTACCTAAGCACCCCCACAGCTACTAATCTTAAGGTGTGGGATATTACCGCCAAAACTCTATCCCTGACAACTTTCCCCTCCCCCTACAGCTCTATCCATTTCAATCACACTTTTCCGCCAGCTCTGTTAGAGAGTATTTTTGATAGATGGAAGGCGGGTGGTTGCCTAAGCGGTCAGACCTGTTTGTAAGAGGAGAAGTACGCTCCTTTGACAACTGTGCATCCATTTTTAAACTACCGCCCACAGAGGAATACCAGTAATTTCAGTTGAAGCATTGGGTGCAGCAGCTTTAGATGCATCGGGCTGCAACCAGGGAGCTGCTCCCTATTGAGAAATTTGTGCAGGCTGGAGGCATGGCTAAGGGCTGCATCTCATTTCTTTATTCACTCCTCTTCACAGTGCAACCTTCTCGAAACAAGACATGCAGATTTCTGGGAATCCACCCTGCAGACCCCCTTTACAGAGAAACAATGGAGTACTCTCTATATTGATAACTCTAAATATAACCTATCCATGTTTCTCAGGGAATCCCATTATAAGATCAGGTACGACTGGTACTTACATCCCCTACAAACTACAACAGACAGATGCTGGTGGGGGTGTGAGATGCTGGATGACTTACGCCATATACGGTGGGACTGACCCTCTATTCAACCTTTTTGGAAGGAAATTCTATCGCAGATAAAAAAGATAGTAGGATACCCGGGGAAAGTATATTTTATTATTGGCAAATTCGATAGCCAAAGGAACACTAATACCTAAATCGTGGAAGGGGGCAGAAATAATTCCTGTCTTCAAAAATGGCGACAAGTCCCTTCCAGGCAATTACCGCCCTATCAGTTTAATCGACACCATCCAAAAGATTTATGGCAGACTGGTACTAAATAAAGTTCTTGAGTGGGAGCGCGAGATGCGAATCTTGTCTCATCTTCAAGCATGGTTCAGGGCCTGCATAAGTACAGTGGATCAAGTCCTACATTTTGCCTTGCTCTATTGGAAGGTTGTCCAATTGGGAGGGGGTAGTTTGTATGCTGCCTTCATTGACCTGAGGGCCGCCTTTGATCTTGTTCCGCGCACAAACCTTTGGCTTGTATTGAAAGATATGGGCATGCCTCCCACCCTTCTTTCCCTGATTGTGAAACTACACGAGCACAACTATGCCCAAATAAGATGGGGACCCTCCGGTAGTGTCACCAACCAGTTCCCAGTAGAGAGAGGAGTGCCCCAAGGCTGTGTGTTGCCCCAACGTTCTTCTCTCTCTATATTAATAATGTGGCAAAGGTCCTGATCGAGGCTAGTGGTGATGCTCCAATCTTAGCAGGCACTAAAATACCTATTTTAATGTTCGCCGACGATTGCCTTATTATTTCAAAGACTCTGAGTGGATTGCAAAAAGCACTGGGAATCTTTGAAGCCTTCTGTACTGACCAGGGGCTTGAAATTAACATTTTAAAATAAAAATGCATGTCTTTTAACCAGCACAAGACGTTTAGAGGGAAAATATTAATGAACAAACAACCCCTGGAACAAGTAAAATCATTTTTATACCTGGGAGTAACTATCCAGCATGACCTGCGATGGAATGATCAGATAGACCTTGCAGCCTTAAAACATAGGCAACTTGTCGGGGTATTGAATAGAGAACATGCTAAGTCCCCGACTAAACCATTGGCCCCTGCAATCATGGTCTACAAAGCAGAGGCTTTGGGTGCAGCCCTTTACGGTGTAGAAATTTGGGGGCAAGGAAACCTAAGTAAATTAACATGTTCCGAAAATACCTTTTTGCGAA
The DNA here is from genome assembly GCF_964261635.1 of Lissotriton helveticus. Lineage (NCBI taxonomy): Eukaryota > Metazoa > Chordata > Amphibia > Caudata > Salamandridae > Lissotriton > Lissotriton helveticus. Next base: position 48,983,383 of record NC_136069.1, read on the forward strand.
ACTTACCATGCTGCCACAGAGCACCCCCATGGGGCCTGTCTACCAGGACCTAGGTATGAAACCGATTAAAATCATTGCAAACCTTCGCCCGGTATTATACTGGAGGAGAATATGGGCAACACCGGAACTGGAAATTTTTGCAAGAGGCCTCCTTGATATTATTAAAAGTGATGTCTTTCACCAGATAAAATGGCTCTCTGGAATTGGAGCGGTTCTCAGAGAGCTGGGTCTGGTGGAGACATGTGAGGACCTGGCGAATGCTACTTTCCCGTAAAAAAAAAAGCCTTAAAGGGCATGTATTTCGAAATTATATTTTCCAAATTGTTTAGGTCTACTCCCCCACTCTCGCTAACCGGGGTTTTCATGGAGTTCAAGGACGAGACGTCATTTGAGCCATTCTGGGACGACATAACTAAACCGCTGGACAGAAAGCTTTACTTTCAATTGAGACTCTGCAGCATTCCTGTCAGAGCATTTACATCCAGGTGGTCTAGTGGTGGAAATCCCTCCTGCCCATTTTGCCCGAATTCTAAGGAAACAAATAGCCACTTACTCTTTGAATGTCAAGCATACTCTCCCCGCGTAGAGCTTGGTTGCGCCAAATGGCTAAATTGTTGGGCACCAGGAGTGGACTACTGGCCCTTAGAATTATCTGCACAAATCCCAGCCCCCTAATATACATAGCAGTTGCTAAATTTCTGGGATGGGCATGGGTCATTAGAAGTAAATGGATAAAGGGATAAGTAATTCTATGATTAACCATATGACTCTTGATGTCCCTAGTTTTTGATGAAACATTACTATCTTGATGGATTTTAGCTTTTGTAGTATTTCTGTGTGAATTTTATCCCTATTTTTACTGCATGAATTGTCTTAATGTTTTGCTTTTATGATAATCATTAGAAGCAATCTTCTAATGGATAAGTAATGCTATGATCAACTTTATGACTCTTGATGTCCCCAGTCTTGATGATATTTTCCCATCTTGATGAATTGTAGTCTTTTTAGTGTTTTTTGTGTGAATTTTATCTTAATTTTTATTGTATGAATTGTCTTAATGTATTGCTTTTATGACAATCGTCGAATAAAGCTTCTTTGACTGACAAATACTAGGATACCCGATAAATGTACAGGATCTGGTTTTGCTGGGGCTGTGTGGCCCTAGCCTAAAACATAAAACTAAGGGAGATGATCCATCATGTGGTTATGACTCAGGGCAGCTAAAATTTGCAGTGGAAGCAGCATGGAAGAAACTGGCAGTCTCTTCTCTTTCACAGTGGCATGCCCAGCTGTGGCGGGCACTAGCCCGTGAATGCATAACTGACATTATGACCCAGACTCGAAGAGGTTTTGATTATATTTGGAGCAGGTTGGTGAGGTACTTATCGGAGGATTTGCCACTCCTTGCTAATACATCAAAGACTGAGTAAGTTACACATTGCAAATACATCGTATGCAAATAAGTTCCTTAAAGAGGCCTGCCCTACTTGGGCATCGACCTGAGTATCTGAGTCCAGGCAATAATGGCAGGTAAAGGTATGCACAGACCGCCAAGTTGCCTCTTTACAATTTTGAGAAATAGGAGGAGAGCTGTAGTTGAAGCTTTCCCTCTAGTAGAGTGCGCCTGTGGTTTACCCTATAAGGTCTTGTTAGCTAGTTGGTAAGCTAAAGCTATACAAGGGAAAAAACAATCCAGCGAGAAATGGACCATTTTGAGGCTGACAGATCAGTGTTAGTGCTGCCATAATTAACAAAAAGCCGGTCAGACTTTCTAAGTGGAAGGGCTTTAGCCAAGTAGAACTTCAGGACCCTCCGGAGATCTAGAGAGTGTAATGACCTCTCCGGGGGAGTAGAAGGTTGAGGAAAAAAAGTAGGTAAGGTAATAAGACTGGTTGATATGAAAGTCAGAGACTACCTTAGGCAGAAACCCTGGGTGCGTTCGTAGGACCACCCTGTTGGCATGAAAAACATGTAAGGTTTCCCTTACAGCACAAGGCCTGGATTTCGCTGACCCTACTGGCAGAGGTAATCGCCACTAGAAAAGCAGCTTTCCAGGTCAAGTGCTGCAAAGAAGCCTAATGTATAGGCTCGAAAGGAGCACTCATCAGTTTAGTCAGGACGATATTAAGCTCCCAGGGAGAGGGGGGGGATCTCACCGGAGGGAAGACTTTCTTAAGCCCTTCTAAGAAATCTTTAACTAAAGGCATAAGGAAGAAAGAGGTTTGAGAAGGTTTCTTCCTATATGCTGACATGGCAGCTAAATGAACCCTGATGGAGGGGTATTTTAGGCCTGATTTCGCTAAATGCAACTGATAAGGTAGAATCACCTGCTCTTGGCCATGTACCAGGTCGAGAGAGTGTTCATGACACCATAAGAAAAACCTCTTCCACTTGAAAGCATATGACTTTCTAGTGTAGGGTTCTTTCACTTCTTTAAGAATGTTCATGCAGTCTGCTGGGAGGTCTAGGTGTCCATACTGGATGACTTCAGGAGTCATGCCGTCAAGCGAAGGGAAGGGAGGTTGGGGTGAAACACCTTTCCCTGGTCCTTGGATAACAAGTCTGAATGGCAAGGAAGTCGCCTGTGCGGGACCTCTGACAGCTGTAGAAGATCGGGGTACCACCACTGGCGTGGCCACTCTGGCGCCATCAGGATCATCCTGGTGTTGGTCCTGTAAAATTTCTGGATCACCGCAGGGATCAGAGGCAGGTGAGGAAAGGCGTAGAGTAATGTCTGTGACCAGCTGATCAAAAGACCGTTCCCCAGTGATCCCTGTCAGAGACAACCTCCTTTGGAAACCCCACTCTGGAGAAAACTCGAAGTAGGGCCCTTGCCACAACAGGAGCTGTTGTGGTCCTCAGGGGAATAGCTTCTGGATACCTGGTGGCATAATCCACTACCACCAGTATACATCTGTGCCCAGATGCTGTTTGGGGGTCCATTGGTCCTACAATGTCTATCCCCACTCTCTCAAAGCGTACCCCCACCAAAAGTAGTGGTATAAGGGGGGGCCTTTGTGGTGCCACCTGATTTGCCACTGGCTTGGCAGGTAACACAGGGGCGACAAAACTCCTTGGTATCTTCTGACATGTGGGGCCAGTGAAAGTGAGGGACAAGCCTGTCCAAAGTGTTGTTCTGGCCCAGGTGTCCTGCTAAGGGAATATCATGGGCCAAGGTAAGAAGGAAGCCCCTAATTTGCAGAGGTATGACCAACCTCCTGGTTGTACCAGGCTTGGGGTCTCTACCCTCTGAATAAAGGAGCCCATCATCCCAATACACTTTATGGGTACCTTGAGCATTCCCAGCAGCCTCAGCAGCAGCCTGCTGTCTGAGGGGTTCAAGAGAGGAACAGTCTAATTGTGCCTGCCTCAGATCTGCCCTTGAAGGTCCCCCTGTCCCAAGAAACTCAACCTGATCAGGCTCAAGCTCTTCTAGGACAGTTCCCTCTTGGATCTCAGAATCATCCTCCTGGGAGGGCTGATCCTCAACCTGAGGCAGGGGGAAGGCACTGCCTTAACCCTCTTGCTCTTTCTCTTGGGTGGTGTCTGGTCTATTGTTCCAAGATCCAGCACCTGTTCAGGTAAGCACTTTTTGGCCTCTGACCTGGTCACAGCTAGGACATGTGCTGATATTCCCAGCATTTCTGCATGGGTCCTATACTCCACCTCAGACCAAGAGGTTTCAAGATCATTTCCTAACAGACACTCTACTGGAAGGTCTGAACTTACCACAACTCTTTTGAGGCCAGATACCGCTCCCCAGGAGAAGTTAACCACTGCCATACTATGGGAGATAGTGGCATTGCTAGCGTTGGTCACTAGGTAGGTCTCACCTAGTAGGATCTGGTTAGGGTGAACAAAGTTAGGTGTCACCATGGTGACACTGGCACATGTGTCCCTGTAGGCCTGAGCCATCTTGACATTAATAAAAGGCGTCTGCATGTACTTGCTCAGATTACTGGGACTTACAGTAGAGGACATTGCTATGTCACCATCACAGACAAGAACAGCCTGAGTTGGTACTCTGACTAGGCCAGAGTCCACCTCAGTTCCCAGGGTCAACCCTACTACACCCTTTTGCTGGGAACCACCACTAACAGCTGGACTAGGGGGAACAGTTGCCTTAGGGGCAATGGTGGTTGGTGCTGTGCCCTTCTTGGTGCACTCACTAAACCTGTGAGAGACTGATTTACAAGTTCAGACAAGCTTTATTCGACGATTGTCATAAAAGCAGACAGTACAAATAAATATAAATTTTTAAAATGTAACAAAGTTAGAATTTGTATGTACATTACATATAACAATTATATATCCATTTCAAGTTTTGCTCATTGAATTAAAATTTCAGTTTGGCACCATGAATACATGTTAATCATTTAACATTCTACTTCTAATGGTCCAGGCCCAGCCCAAGAATTTTGCCACAGCTATATAAACTGTCATATCAGTGCAGGAACGAATAATTCTAACTGCCACCGACCCCCTGTCGGTGCCCATCAACCTGCACATTGGGCAAAGCCATATTCTCCGGGGCACCGCATGCACTGGGCATTCAAATAGCAGGTGGCCTATGGTTTCCGAGGGCGCTGAACAAGATGGACAAGCAGCATTGGCTCCCGCAGACCAACTGCTAGTAAATGCCCCAACCGGTAGACTCCCATTTCTCAATTGGAAATATAATTTGTGGTCCAGGGTTTTTAGGATGACATCCCAAAAAGTTTCCAGCTTTGGCGCATCTTTAATATCCAAAAACAATCCAGTCAAAGACCCTGGGTCAATAGACCCAAAGGACCTAGAAGCCACAAACTGCAAGTACAAATTCTTTAGTACCTTCTTGGGAGGGAACGTGGTGTTTGTAGGATCTTCCCACAGATCTGAGGTTCCGTGAATTCTGGACCCGTTTCATAAATATCATCGTATTGTGACGATTTTGGTGTCAGCAGACCGAAAATGGCGAGTATAATATATACAAGTGTTTGTCATGTTCGAGTGACGAGACCACCATGAAATCGGAGATTTCGTTCTGAACCTTCGGGTTCCATTTTGTGCACGGCAGCCATTTTGTGGTTGCCCTCACATAGGCCGATGACTAAGACCGAACGAGTCTTTGGGACACGTACACCTTTAGCTGACTTCTGTGTGACCTGGGCAAGCTGACACCGTTGCCCGAAGCCAAACAGGTTAGGCCAGTTCCTTTCCCAGCAGCTGGTCGAGATTGAGGATCAAGGCACAAGACACCATAAACCCTTTATTGCACACAGCTATGTCTTCTCTTACTCACACCTGTCTCTGCTCCTTTCTTTATGGCCTGCTTTACGATGAGGAGGTGCCCGTTCTTATTAGGGGTCCGTCTGATTTATCTGATGAAGAGTGTGGGCCTTGTAATTGATGGTGGGCTGGACAATAAAATGTGGGTTCGTCATGCAATGCTTTTGTCGTGTACACATGGGATTGGTTTACTGTAAATAAGGAATGTTTGCCTGAAGCATAATATTTTGTATAAAAAGGGTTGACTGGCTTTGTAAGATTGAGCAGTCTCCTACGAATGTACAGCCACTGTATATTCGTGGACCTCTGTTACTGGTTGCAGCCAATAAATTTGATATTTGACGTCACCAAGAAGTTGCCGCGTTTCTGTAACTCTGAGACAGGTGAATCCGGAGATTTCGGGTGTGTCCCCTGGCACCGCTGGGTTCTAAATAACCCGGTTCTCCAGATCCTGTAAACCCAAATCAATCAAGAGGCACCTGATGCGTCTTAACCACTTGATTTTGTGATAAATATCACTGCTGATTATATCAAGTAGTCCTTTTGTGTAGGTTTCGAGTTCCGGGGTGGTCCAAATTCTCCTCCAATACAAGACTGGGCGTAAGGATGCTATAAGGGCTATTGGGAACATCCCTAAATCATAAAAAAGAGGGTTCAGGGGTGTACTCTGGGGTAGTTTTATTAAATTCCTTAAGAATGAATTTTCAGAGATTAACATCCCCCTGAGATTTTCAGTTCCCCACATTTCAACCCGGTTAGAGTGGAACTAACCACTTTACCATTGTAAACCGCCAATACCGGAGATATCGGTTTAGTAAGGGATTTAGAGTGTTCCAAACTCAGGGCCACCGATAACTGCCTATGTTTTAGGGTAGCCAGTTCAATTTGTTGTTTCCAGCACAAATTATGCTGAATACAGACACCCAAATAAGTAAAGGCTTGGACCCTTTCCAAAGGCCGTTTGTTCATGATCACAGTACCGTTAAAAGATTTAGAAGCATTAAAAGTCATAAATTTCGATTTCTGCACATTTACTTCTAAACCCGTGCTGTACAGAAGTCTTCAAAGAGCCTTAGGCCCTTTTGAAGCCCACTTGGGGTTTTTGCAACTAAAAGACAATCGTCAGCGAACATTGAAATGGGAACTTTGGCTCCAGCAATGATCGGTGCGCCAATATTGGAGTCAATTAGGATTTTAGCCACGTCGTTGATATATAGGGAAAATAGGGTTGGCGCCAGGACACAGCCCTGGTGTACTCCCGTTTCCACTGGGAACTGTGGGGTAACATTCCCAGGACTCCCCCACCTGATCTGTGCATAGTTTTGTTCGTGCAGTCTTTTTACCAGAGATAAGAGTCCCTGGCATACCCATGCCATTAAGGACATTCCATAGCGTAGTGCATGGGACCAGGTCGACTGCCGCTCTTAAAATCTATAAAAGTGGCATAAAGGCTTCCATGACCAATTATCACTGTCTTCCAGTAGTGCATTGCAAAATGCAGCACCTGGTCGACAGTGCTAATTGAGTTTCTAAACCCAGCCTGCAAGTGGAATAAGATCTTGTTGTCGCACTCCCAGTCAAGAATTTTGTTTAAAACCAGCCTGCCAAATATTTTTTGAGATGTATCAATCAGGCTGATTGGGCGATAATTACCTGGCTGGGGCTTGTCCCCTTTTTTGTAAACGGGTATGATCTCTGCCCCGTTCCAAGAACTTGGTATAGGGGCTCCCCTAGCTATCATATTTGATAAAAGAAGTAAATAACGACCCCAGGAGTTCTTATCTTGCAGAAATAGGTCAGCGGGTATGCCATCAATGCCTGGCGCTCTACCAGGAACCACCAGATCTAGAGCGCACTGAACATCTTTCAGGGTAAAGAAATCTTACAATAGGGGTTCCAAAAATACTTCCACTACCGGTTGCGAGCCCTCGCCCTTAGCATACTGCGGCTGGAAATGTTCTACCCACTTTTCTTGGGGGGGCCCAGTTCTGCGGCTTATCCGGGTTAGTATCCACACCCCACTTGTAGACATTCCAGAATCTTCGCGAATCTTTACAAGATCCTGCCTCCTTAAGGTCATTCCACCTTTTCTCATCCCAATCTCTTTTGGCACTTGAGACAGTATTTTTATAAGTCAGCCTGGCCGCTCTGATGTTCTCAGTCATCTCTGTTTGAATTGCTTTTCCCAGGTTAAGGCGGGCCTTCCTGCATTCACTGGAGTACCACCGTGATACCTCTGGAACGCGAGAGGCATTCCGCCGACAGGGCTTAATAAAAAGACTCTTTATTTCCCCAAAAAGAACCTCATGAATCCTGGTCCCTTCTCCTAGTTTTAAAAGATTATTGTCCATTTCAGATAGCAACAATAAATCTAATTTCGCCTGTTCAAACTTGCTGATTATAAAATCCACATTCTCTTTGTGAAGTGAAACTTTGGACCATCTGACGTGACGCATATCATTAGATATTACAATGTCATGGGAGGGGGTGGCAACCATCATAGCCCCGGGATGATCAGGAGATTCCCAGTAAGTGAGACTCAGACAGGGGATTGTGGTCACTCTCTACCCTATCTATGATCATCATGTCCTGAAGGTATCTCCACAGGCCCAGGTTGATCAAAATGTAGTCTATTCTACTCTTACGAATACCACTTTTGAATGTAAATGCACCAAACTTGTCGCCTGTGGTCCTACCATTGATTGCTCTTAAGCCTTTATTTAAGCAGATAGAGTTCATTTGGACCACTATATCTGTCCATTTGCTAACTGGGTCAAGATCCAATTTGGGAATCCCCCACTCCCTGTCCTCCTCGTCCGACACATTCCAACTTCCTTTCAAAAGAGGTTCAAAATTTACATTAAAATCTCCCCCAATGATTACGTTTGAGGGCAAATATCGACTTTCCAATAGGTCTTCCAGGAGTAATAGAACCTCAGATTTTCTACCCCCCGTACTTCTTGAGTATATGTTATAAACATAGACTGGTACATCGTTCGGGAGCTTAAGACTTAACTGCAGAGCCCTGTGATTAGTCGGTATCGTTTTTATCGTTGCGCCAAGATCCAGTCTTATCCAGATCGTTAGCCCTCCGGCTGGTCTCCCTCTCCCTTCCTTTACTGCAGGGATACTATAATTTAAATAACCTGGAAAATGCAGTTTTTCCATTGTCCAGGTTTCCTGAAATAGGCATATTTCATGTTCTCTAATAAGTAGTGCCCACTCAGGTGACTCCAATTTAGACTTTAGGTCAGCTATATTCCAGGAAAGGACGGACCCCGGTTTGCCGGCACTGGACATGGGACTAGCTTGCACTGCAAGCTCCAGGTTATTATCTGGGTGAATAACCTCAACAGAGGAACAAGCTAGTGATTTTTTTTTTGGAAAGCTTACTACGATACCATTGGGTTCCTGACCAGTTATTTCTACATCATTGGTTGCTTGTGTTAGGGATTGTGATTGAAGTCAATCATTGCAATCCAGTCTCAAGCTTTCCCCATGCGAGGTATCGGCCTGCTTCTCTCTTATGGACTTCCAAAATTGCGGGGGAGTAGCTCTCATCTGGATCCTAGAATGATCCGGGGAGCAAGATCTAAATTCTAAGTTTAGTAATTCTCCGGCTACCATTGGATTTTTTTAAATATGTTCTATACAATCGTAGGCATCACCCTGGAGAGTAAGCCTACTTGCACGGAGAATATCTTCCCTAATCACCGACCTGCAACCCCTTACGTGTCTAATCCAATGAATAGCTTTGCTGGTTAGAGTGTCAGGTGATTCACGATCTCTGCCAACAGGGAGCTTGGGTATATTAATCAGATATACTGGAGGTGACTTAGTAATATTTGGACTGCGTTTAATGGGCCCAGAGTTTGATGGAATAGGGCCCGTTTTCTGCCGACTGGGTAGGGGATTGTGGTAAGCTTGTTTTAGCCTAGGAGGTGGTTTGCCTCCCAATTGTCCTGATATGCTACTTATTGGAATTGTGACAGGGAGCTGGGATAGCTGGTTATCTTCAGACACTTGGTTCCCTGTTCTAATCGCCTCACTAGTTCTACAACTTCTAGATGCAACTGCATATGTTTTAGGTTTTTCACCTAACTTAGGGGGATCGTTTCCTGTCTGACCTGATACGCCTCCCTGATTAGTTCTAGGGGCTTTAGACGCTACAGGGACTTTGTTATGTTCCACATTTAGGTTGCTAACTACAGTAGTTAGGTGATCCATCTTAACTTGCATCCCTTTTATTAAATCACATAGGTGGGTTACAAGTTTAAACAAAGGGTTATCAGTTTGATCATCTACCCCAGAATCTGCCTGTAGAGTACTTCAACTTGACTTAAACCAGGGCTTATCATATCCAATCCCTTTTCTAGATGGAGATTTTCAATTTTGACTAAAATAGCGAATTTGTTAGTGCAAGGTAGATTTAGAACATTTTCAGTGCTCTGGTTCGCATTCGCTCTACTTTCCACTGGTTTGTCAGGTAATGGTGATTTATCCCCTGATTGTGGTTTACACATAAACATTTTAGGTATAACTACTGGCCCCCTTGTTTTACTCTTTCCATCCTCTACAATCCCTGAACCAATTACCACACAATCATCAACCCCTGGATTAGGGGTGGCTGCTAACAGGTCAGTGCAATCTGAGAGCAGGTCATCAATTCTGTCCATTACACAATTCCCCACTGCGTGAGGCTGGCGCTTTCTGACCATCTTACACTTTTGCCTCTTAGGATGCTTCCCTCCCTTAGTAACCCCTCCAGCGTCAGTAAGTTCCTCCGGATTTTTCCTTTTCCCCATTGTACCAGATGCAGTTAGCCAATGATAAGTGTACAGTACCTTCGCTGGTGCGAGTAAAAGGGGGGGGGAGCCCAGCCTCCTCCGGCCCCCGACTGCCACAGACGGCCCGCCCTTTGCCCGGGCTTAGCCCGGCGCCGCCCACGCACGTCCCGCGATGCAGAGGGAGGACAATACTCTTAAGCGCCTCCGGGCGCGGAAATGCTGCGAGTGGGCGACAGTTGCCTTAGGGGCAATGGTGGTTGGGGCTGTGCCCTTCTTGGTGCACTCACTAAACCAGTGAGAGACTGATTTACAGTATCCACACCAGGGCTTCTTTGGGCCTTCTTGTTTCTGTTTGTTCTTTCTGGAGCCACCCTCCCCCTGTGCCTTTTGGGGGCCTGGTGGAGACTTCTGGTCTTTTGGTTTCTGCTCATTACCCTTCTGGTATGCCTTTTTCTGATCACCTCCCTGGTTCTGGTTTTTCTGCTTAATCCTGGTCCTTATCCATTTCTCTGCCTTCTTTCCCAATTCTTGGGGAGAGGTCAGATCAGAGTCAATCCGGTATTGATGCAATAACTGGTTTTGACAATTAAGTATTTGCTCTCTCATGATCAAATTATACAACCCTGTATAGTCCTTAACTTGACTTCCCAATAACCAGCCTTCCAGAGCCTTAGTGGCACAATGAACAAAATCAGTCCAGTCCTGAGTCTGTGTCTTCTGGGTATCCCTGAACAACAACCTATATTGTTAGGCCAAACACATCAATCAGCGCACTCTTCAGGACAGAGTAGTTGTTAGCATCCCCATCACCAACTGTGAGGAGCTTATCTCGACCTTTTTCTGAATAGGAGTGCCATAAAATTGCTGCCCACTGACTTTGGGGTACCTGCTGTACTTTGTAGGCCCTCTCCAAAGCAGTTATCCATTTGTGGATGTCATCCCCTTCTTTGTAGGGGGGCACAATCTTGCTCAGATGTCTATTCTCATAGGACAGATCTTTATCCTTCGGGATATTGCTGCCACCAGTGGGTTCTAACCCACTCTCTGTGTTCTCTCTAGCACGAGCAAGCTTCTCTTTGGCCAAGGCAACTTCTAGTTCTTGCCTCTCAATCCTCAGAGCAGCCTCTCTCATTTTGGCCTCATGTTCCCTTCTCTGAGGGGAGGTCATACCTCTCTGAGCAGGGCCATGAGAGCCATTTGAAGCCTGAGATTAGAGAGATTCCCTGGAGTGGGATCTTCCTCTCCATTGCCTCTGGTTAAGCCCACTTGGGGGTCTGTATAGGGGCTGCCCATACGGACTCCCATGTATGCTTAGGTTAGCCTTGCTAAATCTTCTGACTAGGACCTGGCTGTTTACCTCAAGATCAGAATCTTCCTCTTCTACCCCATCTTCTTCCTCATCTGGTACAATAGTATCAGCATTATCATCTGAGGAGGGAAGGACTTCATCTGTACTACCTGAGTCACCTGTCCTAGGTGGCTGTTGAGCATCATACTCTTCTAAGAGCTCAACCAGGAATCTGAGGGTAGGGTTTGAACCCTGTTTTAGCCTTCTAGAAGTACACAGTTGTCTCAATTCTTGGTAGGCTAAGGCTTCATATCTCGAAGCAGTCCTCAAGGGATCTACCTCTGCAGGCAGATAGCCACTGGGGTTCACTGTCTGAGACATGGTTTCTAGTGAGGTGTGGTGTTGCACCTACCTACACTATTTGTTTTCCTACAGAACCTTTCTAGGAGTTGTAGTCAGGGTGTGCTAGGCCCAGGCTCTACAACAGCTAAGTTCAGTAGAACTTAAGTATACTAAGACTTCTTTTTATTTGTACCTACAGGTACCTATGTGATCTTTCAAATGATATCTCAAGATTACAAGTGGTAAAACAACAGCAAGCTCTAATCCCAACCGCTGCACACCAATGTGAGAAGTTGGCCTGGTATATGATGTTCACTATTCTAGTGAACACCTTGCACCAGTCCAAACAACCCTTATGGTGATGGTTGTAAGTCAACCTTATAGACAAGCTATCCTAGTGGTAGCGTGGACAGAACAGTCTTAGGCTAAAAGACTCTTGAGGGCATGTAAAGCCAGCTGTTTTACCATATGTAATCCCCTTGAATATCAAATGAAAGGACACCACACAGGATATATATAAAACATGTTTGTATTAATTTACTCACACACTCCTCTAAACTCTTTATGAGATCAGAGGCCAAAGCACATCACAAGATACTTAGTTAGGATACGTTAAGTTGCACAAATTACAGTTAGGCCCTAGGGCCGAAGCAAACCATATTTTAAGAAAGTGGTATAACTACCACGTCACGAGAAAAGGAAAGGCCTAGGGCCTAGAGAATCGCTGGGGCTACACTATCTGAACCTTAGGTTAGGAGTAGGAGGCCAACAGGCGGCGCATGCAGTGTCTGTACACACACGCGTGAGTCAACGCAAAGTCAATGGGAACTTAGAAGTTAGATTTAGAAGGATTTAGGACACTTCCGGTTTAGCTAGGAGGAAACAACTAAAAACCTAGACACTTGGATAGTCAATACCCTTGGGATCACTGAAGTACTCGCGTTACCTCACCCACGGACGGCGGGTGCGCAGGAGTGAAGATGTGTCGGGTTTCGCCGTTGAGTCCTATGGAGCCTTTGAAGAAAGATGCTGCAGGCGACCAGGAGGAAGATGTCGGGGTGGATCCAAGGGTGGATCGAGGATGAAGAGGACCTGAAAGCAGAGGGGACAGAGTCTGGGTCACTAGCCAGTGACCGGGTGGAAACAGCCGATGTCGAGGAGCAATCAGGTGCAGTCTTGAAGCTTGTCTTTGCAGCCACGTGGACCAGGAGGCGTCAACGACGACCAGGTGCTGGAGAGGAGCTGCCCTACGAAGGTTCTCGCAGATGGAGGGGTCGACTTCCGGATTGGAGTCAACGAGCCTTGGCAAAGGCAACCCACGCAGGATACAACAAAGGCTTCTGGTGCAGACCTGCAAAGTCTGAGGTGCTTCACCTTTGCAGGAAAGCAAGGGCCAGTCTGGAGCAACCAGAACAGCGAGGTGGTTCAAAAGGATTGTCGTCACAGAGGCTACTAGCCAACAGGCCAGCAACCGGACAACGCGTCGAGCAGAACAAAAGCAGAAGGGCCACACGCAGAACTCGTGGAGTGTGGGGGGCTGATCTTCGTCGCAGATGGAGCTCCGGATCGGGGCTTCTCAATCCCCAGTGCACAGCTTCGAGGGTACCTCAGCAGCTGCACGGGTAGCAAGTTGCAGGCTTTCCAAGATGTCCGGTCCCACGTGTCTCGTCACCTCCACGGGTCTCAGCTATGCTACAGTCGTGAAGAGAGGGTCAGAGAGGTCTGGGTCTTGTCAGGCTCTGTGCTCGGGTTCCGGCGGGAACGTCGACAAAGCAAGCCGTTGATTTGCTGGATGGTGCCTGGTTGCCCAGGGTGGTCACTCCTTGGCCACAAGAGAGATTCTTCAGTCTTCAGCAGAATGTCGAAGGTCCAGAGTTTCGTGTCAAGTTTCGATTCAGGATTAATCTAAAGTCTCAGGACTCAGCTCCTACCTTTATACAACTAAAAGGGGCTGGATTACTCTCTAGGTCCCTCCTAAGGGTTGGACCAGGAAGGGGGGTGGTTACACCACCTTTCCTTTGTCCAGTTTCGCGCCAGAGCTGGGGCTGGAGTGCCCCAGCAACCGGTTTGAACTGGGGTATGCAAGGAGCACCTAGTGTGCCCCAGGCAGTGTCTCAATCTATTCAGCCCTCCCTGTCCAAATACACAGAGTCCTGTCTGGGGTGGTGGTCGCACCTTCCCAGGCAGGAAACCTATTGTCCAAACCTTCGTGACTGGAAGGACTCCCAGCGGCAGGAGCTCAGACTGGTGTCTGTGGCAGCAGCGTCCATTTTGTGACGGTGGGGCTCTGGTTAACTTTAACCGGGATAGTCAGCAACAACATGTCTTCTCCCTCTAGAAGGGTGGAATGCTACCCCCGTCGCCAGAATTGGCGAAGGGGTAGTGTTACAAAGCGTATGACACCTTACACGACATGTTTGGATAAAGCCAAACCAAAGTTAGCATTTAACCGCGAGGATTATAATGCACTTAAGAGTATATGGTATGGAGATATCATAGAACAGCTATAAGGACATGGTTCCGAAAGCTGCAGACAGGCTCAGCTCATGCTAGAGCACCATCTCACACATAACCAAGCACTCTGCCTCCAGGATTTTAAAGGCCTGCCATAGGAATGACTTATAGGTTACTGTGGGTCTATATATAAGGGTAGATATAGGAATACTATACATAAGCAAGGGGTGATTACATGACCGTGCCCCAGCTGAGTGATCAGCCAGTTGTGTCAGTTTGGATGGCCAGCCAGGGGTGGCATAATACATGCTGCAGCCCCTAGTAGGCCTTGGTTGCACCTATGCCCTGGTCACCTATGGTACACTTGTACAGTGGCTGATAAGGTGAACCAATTCCCAATTGTGGATGTACCTAGAGTACATGGTGTAAATTTAGAGAGTGTCCATCTGGGCTGTGGGTCTGATCAGCAGGCTCACATCCACATCTAAGTCGAAAACCAGAGAAGCAAAAGCAAAAAGTGGGGGTGACCATAGGAAGCAGACCCTACTCTCCTACAGATCTTCCTTAGGAAGCTTTTCTGTAAGGCGAGTCAGGGAGTCCCAGAGGGACCTGTCGTACCTTCCAAGTAAGGCAGAGGCACTAGCTACCTTCATATATGAAGAGGAGGTGTTGCATACCTTTCTGCCAAACGAGTCCATGAGTTTGCTGTCTTTCAGGTGGTACCGAGGAGGAGGTAGTGCCCAAATGGGGGGAAGCACCCCTTACATCGGATACATCGCATCGCGATGACTTTGCACCGCGGCCATTACATCGTGTCCGTCATCACATCGCATGCCATCACGGCGCATGCAAGTACATCGCATTCCCTAATGCATCGTTAACGATCACATCGCATATGAAGCGATGTTTGAAGCGATGTCATATGGGTTATTTCCTAGCGAGAAAGATTCCTAGCGAGAAAGATAGGTTAATTGCCATAATATGAAGTTCATTTCCCTAAGATCATCGCATATGAAGCGATGTTTGAAGCGATGTCATATGGGTTATTTCCTAATATGAATAAATAGGAAGTATTAAATAAATGCGCGCTAATATTTCCATAATATGAAGTTCATTTCCCTAAGATGATATGAAGGTTTCTTTGGTTCATTTCCCTAATATGAAGTATTAAATAAATGCGCGCTCATTTGCCCGCTGATATGAAGGTTTCTTTGAAGCGACAATGTTTATTTAATGTTCATTTCCCTAATATGAAGTATTTCCAAAATGCGCGCTGAGACACTGCAACAACAGGTGGACTAACGGAAACATACACAGACTTTTAATTTACTTATGAACCTGAATATTGATGGCAAATCACATTAAAAGATTAAAATACGAATGCCAAATGCGCGCTGATATGAAGTATTTCATAAAATGAACAAGGTTAATTTGAAGCGACAATGTTTATTTAATGTTAATTTCCCTAATGTTTATTTAATGTTAATTTCCCTAATGTTAAGTATTTCCTAAATGCGCGCAGTGACACTGCAACAACAGGTGGACTAACGGAAACATACACAGACTTTGGTGCTGCCAGACACGGTTCGCGGTGGCAATGATTTTTGTAAGCGGTGGCAATGACTTTTTGAAATGTTTATTAAACTATTTTCATTTACTTATGACACTGGATATTGATGGCAAATCACATTAAAACATTAACATGAGAATGCCAATGACAATATGAAGCGCATATCAATAAGGTTTCTTCATATGCGCATATGAACAATATTTTATGTTATTTAATGTTTGGTTCCGGAATATTGATGGCAACTCACATTAAAACATTACAATTAGAATGATGGCTGGGTGGATGGATGGATGGATGGATGGATGGGTGGGATGGGTGGGTGGGATGGGTGGATGGATGGATGGATGGGTGGCTGGATGGATGGGTGGATGGATGGATGGATGGATGCATGGCTGGATGGGTGGGATGGGTGGGTGGGATGGATGGATGGGTGGCTGGATGGATGGATGGATGGGTGGATGGATGGATGGATGGGTGGGATGGGTGGGATGGGTGGATGGCTGGGTGGGATGGGTGGATGGATGGATGGATGGGTGGATGGATGGATGGATGGGTGGATGGATGGGTGGGATGGGTGGGTGGGATGGGTGGCTGGATGGATGGATGGATGGAAGGCTGGATGGCTGGATGGGTGGGATGGGTGGGATGGGTGGATGGCTGGATGGGTGGATGGCTGGATGGGATGGGTGGATGGATGGGATGGGTGGATGGATGGGTGGGTGGATGGATGGATGGGTGGGATGGGTGGGATGGGTGGCTGGATGGATGGATGGATGGATGGGTGGATGGATGGATGGAAGGCTGGATGGCTGGATGGGTGGGATGGGTGGATGGATGGGTGCATGGATGGGTGTATGAATGGATGCATGGATGTGTATGGATGGGTGGATGGGTGCACAACGAAAAACATGATATATGCAATTATTTGTCCATGCCCAATCATTTACATTGGGAAGATCAATAAGGACTAAAGTGACCATGTAAATGGTGTAACATCTGACCCCCGAAGCATTTACAGAGGGATGAGACAGTAGTGCCAAATCTCCCTGATTTTGTTTGATCTAGCATTAGAGCCTCTGTCTTGTATCATTAGACAAAGTCACTCGGCTGTGGCCCTGAAATTTTGTTAATGCCCTTTGGCCATATCACTGTGTGCGGACAATATGGTGGTGTATGTGAGAGATCTGACCGCCATTTTAGCCCAGACAGTTCAAAAATATGTAAAATATGAATGATATTCTGGAAGGAGCATTCATTGGTTAAAATCAGTTATTTTTCCTCCAACCCCCTCCACAGCATCCCATGCTCTAGAATATCCACCTGAGTGGTGTACTGATTCCTTAAAATACCTGGGGGTGTGGATTTGCTATGACCCTGAGTTGTACTCTGCCAAAATTATGGCATAGCCATATTTAAGTTACAGGACCAGGTAGCCCCATGGACCAATTTGTCCCTTATCTCTGGCACCACAGGCTAGCAATTAAGAAGATGATTGTATTGCCAGATTTTTATATTTCTTTCTTAATATTCCTATCCCTTTGATGCAGACTTTTTTCAAGACACTCCAATCCTGCATGAAAACGTTGGCATGGGCAGGAAAGCAGCCAAGAATCAGCTGGCAGACCCTCACACTCCTTACACTCAAGGGGGGTTTGGAGTACTAAATTTTTAGTTGTATTATCTGTGTGCACAATCTACTTTTGCACACTACTGGTACCATCCTTTGCATTATATGCCACACACTGCACTTGAGCTTGATGCAGATTATCCCATCCCTCTCAAAGCCATATTACCAAACACTCCCACGGCGAATGCACCTAAAGCAGTTAGCTTGATGTACAGTACAACAGAAGGTTGGCAGGCACTTGCCACACATGCGGACAAAACTCCATGGTATGCCCCAGCACTGCCATTGTTACACCATCCGTCCCTATTGGTCACTTGGGAGCCTGGAGAACTCGCTATACTACAGGAAGCAGGATTGCGGGGGATGGGCAATGCTTTCCCCGGGGATCTTGTATTATGCTTATGGAATTTCTGGGGAATATTGAATATAAGCTCCCTATACATGCACATATCGGGTCCTATGTTTTTATTATTTTATATACAAGACAAGATCTGCACATAGTGCGATGGTAATTGCTGCCTGCAGATGCTGCCCCAAGGTGACAGGTGCACATATCGGGTGCTATGTTTACACAAGATTTAAACTCAGCACTGCAAAATGCTCAGCACTGGCATATACGATGATAATTGCAGGTGACAGGTGCACATATCTGGTCCTATGTTTTTATTATTTTATATACAAGATTTAAACGCAGCACAGCCATATGCGATGGTATCGACCAGTTCCGCACATATCATGCTGCCCCGAGGCTTTTATTGCTGCTCCACAGGCCTCGTGCACTTTACAGGCCCAAGGAAACAATCTGAGTTATTTTTGGGTAAGCTCACCAACATGTGCAATGTCTTTGCCATGTAGAAGAGGAAGGACATTTCTCTGCCTTTAGTCTAGATGTGTATGGAGACCTCATTGTGTACTGATGACCCATGGGCGCAGGTGTAGCCTAGTGCGCACATCGTAAATGGGATAATTCTCACTCCATAATGGCAAACTTAAATAATCTGAGTTATTCAGGGCATTCACCTAATAAAAAGCAAAGCCTCACGTGCAACCAAAGAAGGTAGAAAGGCAGGAATCCCTGAAAAGTAAGTCCTGCAGCCGCATTTTAAGGCGACTCTTATTTAATAATCTGAGTGTACAATATTGCGGCATAAAACAAGGACTTGAAAAGTGAATTACAGATTAATCAGAAACTAGACTCGGGTGACAAAGCAAATGTTTGCTTATCAAACCTCATTGTGCTCGTCACGACCTGGATTTAACGTGTGGTGTTGTATCAGTTTCTTGACGCATGTTCAGCTCATTGGGGCTTTAGAAAGAACACAGTGCCAAAATTGCCAAATGCACGTAAAATACTTTAAATGAATAACCACAAACGCGGAGTAAGCAACAAGCCACTGTTTGCAGCGACTGAGCACAAATGTGGGCACTCATTATGCAGAGGGAGAGGTGTCTTTTATCCAAGCGTGCCGCTTCATTCGCTACTGTAACTTAGAATGACACGACCACCTACCCTTGTTAGCATCGCCGATGCGCTTTCCATTCTGACACTGCATTTGAGCACAGAAAGCATTTTTTTTTTTACTTTGCTTTCTCGCTGGTGCGAAAAAAGAAACATCACGTCAAGTGCATTCATTTGAAGTGTGATGCATTTCCACTTCTCTCTTTGGGCTCAAACATTGCGTTGTCATGTCGCGCGATGTAAAGTCGCCGATGTGACACGCTAACCAATTAAATGCCCGCATTTGCGTCGCAACAACGTGCGATGAGAAAATTGCCGATGTGACTGCTGTTGCGATGTTATGACCGCGATGAAAACTCCCGCGCGGTCTTTGTTTCCGATGGATCGTCATACAACCCCAAATGGGACCTCATGGCAGCCGCCACAATTATAGAGTCCGCAGGAGGATCAGATCTGAGGAACAAGGGATCCTCTGCCGGGGCCTTGTATTTCTTGGCTATCCGAAATGGAACAGATCCCACCACCGCCGGTGTGAGGAAAGTAGCCATAGCCGGTTCTAGGAGGCCGGGAACCAGGGGCAGTAGAGGTCTGGGCGCTGTGCGATGATTAAGGGTATCAAAATTCACAGAAGTGGGTACCGCTGGTAAATCCAGCGTAATGTTGAGCTTTGTTTCTCCCCTGCCAAGAACATCTGAGAAAGTCGCGATGTCATCAATAGGAAAAACTTGTGAAGGAGGCGTCGAGGAGAAGGTCGGAGAGTAATCTCGGAAAGATGACCTAGTGGAAGAGGACCATGATAAAGATCTTGTGCGCCGCCTCTTATGGTGCCAGTCACGATGCCTGCTGTGACGGTCCCTGAACCTAGAGCGATGTCTTGACAGAGATCTCTGTCTAGGAGAAGGTCTTGGCCTGATAGGTGTTCATGGCCGCACTGGAGAACGTGATCTGGCCGGAGATCTTGGTCTGGGTGAAACCCGGGGCCTCCGAGGAGACTTCGACGGTCTTATGTGATTATGTCCAGAGCACACAATATATATAAGTAGACTGGTTTGTCTGAAAATAACGATGGTAGGGATAGACCGGACACAGCGTGTAGTCTTAAAGGGTTTTTATTCAACCACAGTGTTCCCCACTTGGGAATCACTGTAAATATAAATCAAGCCGACACGTGTTTCATCACAACATATGGCTGTGATTCTTCAGGTCTGACGAAAATCGTCAAAAGTCGGGTTCGGGGGACCGGTGATAATTCCAACCCGGTCCTAATCGGGTGGTTTAGAAAAAAAGGGGCGGCAACAGAAGAGTCGCCAGAACCCTTGATTAGGGTTACTTCTGAACTTGGCAAGTTGTGCAAGTTCAAAGAGGTAAAGACAGTGTTGCGCCTTTCTCGTGAAGTCGAACGAGTCTCGGTTTCCGGATGCGGTCCTTCGTCTTTCTTCCTTCGCAGAGGTTAAGGTTTTCCTCTGACCAAGAAGCACCTACTAAAACAATCCATTAGAACATTACCCTACCGTAACAAGTTGTGCGCCATTTTTTCTGAAACACTTAAAAAACCTTTTCGCTGATCGCTAACAGACTTAGACGGTCTGGCCGGGGTTCTTGCAGTAGACGGAGAGTATGTGCAGGTGTAATCAGAGCCCAGACTACTATGACCGCCAGAGACAGTCCCTTGAGGACGATGAGCTACTAAGCTGCGTGATCTGTCCGCAGATCTGGGGGAAGGTTCCGGGGAGATCTCCACAATATTCAATCCGGGAGATGATGATTTGTCTCCTGAAGACCTGGAACCAGGGGACTCCATCACGACCATCACCTGATCCCTCAACGGCGAAAGTCTCGACTTCTAAGACGTCTGTGTGACCAATGGCGTCAAGCGGGGCCTTGATCCTCTCAACGTCGATCGCCCACGCCGTGAGGGGCTCGACTGCGAACCTTGACGTCGAGCCGGTGACCTAGACGTCGATCTTTGACGTCGGTCAGATGGAGAGCCTCCACGACGTTGTGTCGACGACGACCCTCGACGTCGTGTCGACGATTACCTTCTACGACATCGTGTCGACGGCGACCTTTCCTGGCTTTGCCTCGACGTCTACCTTCTTGACGTCGAATGGTGGGATCTTGAAGAACTTCTCGACGGCGGCCCGCAAGCCGGCGGCGACCTGGAAGCGTCTTAAGCTCTCGACGCTGACCCCCTCGGGGGCGACGGAGAGTGTCTCGACGTCGACGGAAGCCTCGATGTCGACTTAGAGATGGTAGCAGCCACAGACTTCGAGCCCGAAGCGTGGCGTCTAGACGCTGACTTACTTGACTGCAGCGGAGATCTTCAACGTCGCGATGGTGATCTGGGCTTCTTCAATGTCGACCTCGACGGAGTTATTCGACCTTCCTTCCTCTTTCTGGATGCAGGAGAAGCGGAACAACGCCGTTTTTGGCCATGCTTGCTTGCAGAAGATCTGGGGACTGCAGGGGCCCCCATCTGGTGACTTTTGTCGTTCTCCAGCATGACATGAAGTCTAATTCTCTCCCTGTCACAAAGAGTCCGTCTAGAAAATTTGTGATAGTGGTAGCACTGGTCAGGGTTGTGTGCTGATGGAAGGCACACAATGCACACTGCATGTGGGTCAGCTAGAGCCATCTTCTTGTCACAAGAAGGACATTTCCGGAACAAAGCAGGCATTCTGACAGGAAATTCTTGTGGGTTACCGCAAAAACAAAATATTTAGAAGCCTTAATACGCAAAAAAATCTCTCAAAATCACAATTTCAGTTAACAACTGAAGAGCTCAAGCTCCAGGATCCTCACAGAAGGAGCCGGAAAAAAGAACTGACCCAACTGCCACCTGTGGTGCACCATGGGAGCAGGGGGTCGCCTTCAGGTCTTAAAGGCACGGTACCCCTACTCTAATGCCTTAAAGACAAGGTGTCAGTTTTCTTGTTGCTTTATACTCTACTGCAGCCTACTGGCAAATGCCTGCAATTACAGGTTTTTCCTATGGCAATAAAGCATTGTTGTATGCAAATGTTTACTGCTCTCTCTTTCTTCCTTAGGGGTTGGGAGAGTACTACTGTGTGTATGCTAATTTTATGTAATTCTGCGGCAATTTTGCCAGTTGGGAAATGTTTTCGGCTGCAAATATAGGTTTTCACATATATATACATATATATTTATATGTATTTTCTATATGCTCCGGGATCCCGCACATAGGCGGGGATTATTCATAGCTTATGACTTTGATGAGTATTCCCTGGATGAGAAAATCAGAGTTACTCTTGACCAAAACATGTACATCATTGGGATCTAAACTAGAGTAAGTAACTTTTGACTTTACACTCCTGCGTGCAGGCCACTACCTGATAAAGTACACACCAATGAGCTTGTGTTGGCAGACCTGAAGCCAACGACCCGTGCAAACATCACAATGCGGCAAATCCCACTTGATCATGTGGGCACTCTAGAAAACAGACTAGATGACACAGAGGGCAGCTCACATAGGAACAATATAAGAGTGGTAGGCCTCCTAGAGGGAGAGGAGGGCCCAGATGCAGTGTCGTAAGTGGAGAACTGGCTACGAGGCCCATTACCAGAAGTCGCCCCACTTTGTGGTGGAGCGTGCCCACAGGGTACCTGCACGCAGAACGCCATAGGGCGCCCATACTAGATTGCGTCTGTTCAGAGAATTAACCTAAAGAGATCGAGATACCATCTTGAGAGAAACACGCAAATTGCATGAAATAAAGATTAAAAGTGTCTGGGACATGCTATTCCCAGACTACACAGTGCAGGTGCAGAAGCAGTGGAGGTCCTTCCAAGCAGTAAAATGCCACCTTTGCAACTAGACATACACTACTCTCTACTGTTCCTGGCCCATCTCAGTGTGGTGGTGTAGGGCACCACCTGTTTTGACTCCCAAACGGATGCCTGGGTCTGGCTGGAGAGCATCAGACTAACAGTCAGGCACTCCTCACCTGGAGGCACTTCCGGAGGCTGCGGCGAAGGAAAGAATACCGTAGGAGGTTAGGCAGGAGAACTAGCCGCCCTCCTCCACAGTCCCCAACCTGTAAAAGATCATAAAGCACCAAGAGGCTCTTCATGTAGCAGCTACAATCCAGGACCAGGCACAGAGTTTGGACCAAGATGCAGATTCTGCCAAATGCCTGACCGAAAAGGATTCCACTCACACTTGGTCGGCAGATCTGGAAATGCCGGTTTTGCCTGTCGGGACCCCACAGACATCGAAGAATATAATATGAACAAGCACCAGGGACTTATCGACCATAATGCTGTTTTTCTGAATGACTATATGCATTGTCTATGTGAGACAAGTGCAAAACCAGCTTACACGTAGACTATGTTGAAGGGGTACCAGGAACTGGCGACGTAATGTTTCAGCGTAACGTGTGCTACACCCAAACACGGAGGAACAAACCTTACACCTGATGCATAACACTGTAGGGGTATCCCAAGAAACAACTCATTACACACGACCCCCTTTCAGATAACAATGCACCCGGTATTAGTCATGGCTGGGCAACACAGTTTGGATGGACCCCCGTTGTGGGCTTGCCCTCATAACGTTACAAAGGTTACTGTTAAACACCCTAGATTTTTTTCCCTAGCCCGAGGAGCCCTGTGCTACCGCCTGACCCCCCCGTTAAGCACTCAAATCTTGTAATTAATGAGTAACTAAAAAAAAAAGCGCCACATGTGCAGTGTGGACAAAAGTAAGCCCTTAGTATGGTGCCCACCAATATCATTACCCGGAATGAGAGGGGGACACATACACCTGCATGCCGATACTATATATTTGCAAGAAAACCACCTAATGCGGATTGAGGCGGACTGTCTGCAACGGCGCTGGCGATGGCAGGTGTTCACCAATAATTATTCCTCTCAGGCCAGGGGGGTGCGGGTCTGAGTTAAGGCGGGACCCCTTATGTGGCAGAGGAGGTGGAGACAGATGCGGAGTGTAGATGTGTGATCACAAAGGGTCGCCTGAATGGTCAACACATTTTTGTGGCTCTATATATGCCCCTAAAACAGACCAGGCCTCATTCCTGCGGAAACTGTCTGATGTCCTGGCCTGCTGGAGCAGGATTCACGATTTCTGACAGGAGGCGGTTTCAACTCTGTACTTGATGTCACGGTAGACCACTCAATCTCACCCTTGTCATTCACTGTGGCCACATCCAACGCCCAGGCACTGACCCTTTGGATTGCCAATTGGTCCCTAATAGACATATGGCGTACAAGCAACCCCAACGCGGGCATATATTCTTTTTACTCCCCGACGCATGGTCTGCATGGCAGATTAGATCATATTGTAGAGACAGACCGAATACCGGGACACACACACACAAAAAAAATCCCCAGTAGCTGAAACTTACATGGGCGGTAGGCCCACCTGCAATCCCCATGTGGTGCCTCCAACCGGCAGCTTTAGAGGAGCCACCATTTCAGGAATCCATTGGTCCCGCAACAGCGGAATATTTTGACCTTAATGACGGTTCCACAAAGAATACGCTCCTTGAGTGGGATACCTTCAAGGTGATCATTGCGAGGCCGTGTGTGGGGCTCACATGGAATCTGTAAAGAGCTGGAGGATGCTGTCAGCAAGATCGAACGCACACTACTGCAACTTGAGACACGCGCGGAGATGTGTTTTCTAGAGAAACACAGCTGCTAGACGGACGAGCAGCGAACATACAGCGCTATTAGAAGGACTCCGATGCCTGAACTATGCGGCACACTCCGTGCAGGCAGCATTGGAAAGAGCAGGGCGTTTGTTGGCATTGTTGATATGCCAAGAGCAGCTTCGACACCCTACACACACACTGCGCAGTAGTGCAGGACACCTCCTATACACACAGCACAAAATCCATGCAGAGATGACTAGGCATTGCACATCTCTGTGCAAATCCACAATACAACATGACCAGGCTGTTCTGAACATACTCCTTGATTCGGTACAGCTACCTACAAATACCCCTGGGCAACACGCAGAACTTAACATGGCTATCGCCCTCACTGAGATTAGGGACGCCGTAGAAGTGATTGCGATGGGCAAAGCCCCCGGACCAGGCGGTCTACCCACCTAATACTATAAGGACTATGCAGCAGCACTAGCGCAATGGCTAAACACTGTATACTGCGGTCTTTGAGGCATCCGCTCTCCCTCCGTTGCTGCGCTTAGCACTCCTGATCTCCCTGCCCAAACCCTATGGGGACTCAACCGACCTGGTTTCGTATTGCCCTTTAGCCCTATTGAACGTAAACTGTAAGATATTGGTGAAAATAATAGCAGACCGTCGCCGCTGGTTTCATCCCTGGTCCATGCTAAACAAAACAGATTTGTGCCAGCCCGCAACACTTCCCTAAACCTCCAACTTTTTTTCAGGGTAGCCACTTACTCTGTGGCTCGGAGGCCCTATGAAGGATGTTTAATACATGATCTTGAGAAAGCCTTTGATTCGCTGGAATGAGAATTTCTGTTTGCCATGCTGCCGTGGTATGGTCTCTGGAGGGCCTGGGGTGGGGAAATAGTTCCTTCGCATGTTTAGGCTACTATCTAGGGAATCAACAGTGTGGATACGAACGGGCCCTTATGTCTGACACAGTCCGGTTGGGCCGCTGAACCTAGCAGGGAAGGCCCCTGTCCCCGCTCCTTTTTAGGTCTCGGCATAGAGACCTATTGTCGCCGAGTTCGCTCTCAAGGGACACAGAGCGGTGCACGCGCGGCAATACTGGTCTTTGGACGAGCACGTACAGGCACGCCAACGTGCACATCTCCTGTCCCACAGGCAAACCAGCATTCAGACAAGAGATGGCCAAGCACAGCACGCTGTGTGTCTGTGTGTCTGTGTGTCTGTCTCTCTCTCGCCCTCTCGCCCTCCCGCGCCCCCCCCACCCCCCACTCACCGGGCTCTTTCAGCGGTTCGTTTCAAAGAAGGCGTGCTTGCAAGCCCTACCGGCCGAACGCCGGCAGCTTCCCTGCCTGCTGAGAGACAACCACGGCGCTAGGGGGGTCCCTTCACCTGCCTCACAATTCGGAGTCTCGCTGTACTGACAGCTTTCGTGTGTCCCTGGCTTCCTTGCTTCTATTTCCTTGCTGTAATTTATTTTTCGGGCCGATACTCCCTTCATCTACCTATTGCATTTACAGATTTGCTTTTGCCTGGCGGTGCGAGCTTTGTGTTGACTTTAAACAGCCAGCGGGGTTGGTTATACAAGTGATGAGTCTTGCTTCTTCTTCCCGTTTGGCATCAAACGTTTGGAAAGCAGATACCCATGGACAGTTTTGCAGAATTGCGCCCCTCTGAGCAAAATAATGGATAGCCTGCAAATGATGGAAACATTATTTGAGTGGGGTGGCATTTTGTAGGCTTTCGTATTCACACAGCACGTTGCTACCGCTTGTCTTCAAGCACTGCGCAGATGTTGTGCACTTGTTTCTACAGCGCTCATTTATAGTACGTCCTATGTGAGATCACCACTGTCACCGCATACTTGGCACCATGCTTAATTTCTACAGATCTGGAATTGTAGGGTAGGTTGTTGACAATAGACATCTAAAGCGATCTGTAGGTCTAGACCTATTGTGGAGCTGCTGGTGAAAGCTGAGAAAGCGTGCTGTTTTGTATATTATGCCTTTTACATTTCCTTGGAAATTACTTACATTTTTTAAGCTTTCCCATTTGGCCCAGGCTTGTGACTTGAGACATCAAATTGTTGGGGGCAGGGAGCATGGTAGCCTCATTTGTAATTATGAAAAACGTAGTACATTTTGAAAGGCTGTGAAGATCTTTGTACACATTCCCTTTCTCCCCAACCACACTCGTACTGTACATTCAGCTCTCTTCCAGTAATGGTGTTCACCTTGCTCAAACACTCCACCTACATAGTTTTTCATTTCCTGTTCTTCACTTTCTACAGCAAAACTGTGAATCAAATTATCATTCTAGTAGACCAGTCTGTATCGAACCTTTAGCCAGTGAAGTCCACCAAACCTATGATATTCCCCTTTTCCTGATCACAACTGACATTAATTGGATCCTCAGCTCGGTTTGCCTCATAAAATGCGCCTACCTCGACTCAATTGGCCATTGTTTGTGTCTACATATCCGCCTACCAACAAATTCTAGTGCACACTTTTCCATCAGGCAAACACACCACCAGCCTTCAGTGCACGCTTCCAGACACACACACCATCAACTGTCAGGGCACACTTTGCCACCAGGCACACACCACCAGCCGTCAGTGCGTGCTTTCAGTAGGCAAGTCAAGTCAAATAATTTATATAGCGCGCTACATACCCAGAGGGTCTCAAGGCGCTTGAAGAGGGGTGGGGAATTACTTGTCGAATATCCAGGTTTTAAGTTGCTTTCTGAATGCTAGGTGGTTCTGAGTGAGGCGCAGGTGAATGGGAAGTGAGTTCCAGGTTTTAGCCGCCAGGTAGGAGAAGGATCTTCCTCCCATGGTGGTTTTGTTGATGCGAGGTACAGCAGCAAGGGCTTGATTGGAAGAGCGAAGCTGGCGGGGGGGGGGGGGGGGGGGTGTAGAAGGAAAGTTGTGTGTTGAGGCATTCGGGTCAAAGTTCGTAGAGTGCTTTGTGTGCGTGGGTTAGGAGGCGGAATGTTATCCTCTTATTGACGGGGAGCCAGTGGAGGTTTTTAAGGTGACCAGAAATGTGGTTTTTACGCGGGATGTCTAGTATGAGTCTGGCTGATGCGTTCTGGATGCGTTGGAGTTTTTTCTGAAGTTTTGCGGTGGTACCGGCGTATAGGGTGTTTCCGTAGTCCAGGCGGCTTGTAACCAGTGCGTGGGTGACCGTTTTTCTAGTTTCGGTGGGGATCCAGCGGAATGTTTTTTTGAGCATGCGAAGAATGTTGAAGCAAGATGATGAAACGGCGCTGACTTGTCTAGTCATCGAGAGTGAGGAGTCCAGGATGACGCCCAGGTTCCGTGCGTGGTCCGTCGGGATGGGTGCTTTTCCAAGGGCCTCTGGCCACCAAGAGTCGTCTCAGGCGGAGGGGGAGGTACCTAAGATGAGGACTTCTGTTTTGTCTGAATTCAGTTTCAGACGGCTGTGCTTCATGTAGGTTGGTTTTGGCGGTGTTAGGGTCTTTGGTGAGTGAGAAGATCAGTTGAGTGTCATCAGCGTAGGAGATGATGTTGAGGTTGTGTTGGCGCGCGATGGCCGCGAGGGGGCTCATGTATACGTTGAAGAGGGTGGGGCTGAGTGAGGATCCTTGTGGCACGCCGCAAATTACTTCAGTGGCCTCTGACTTGAATGGTGAGAGGCGGACTCTCTGAGTTCTTCCGGCATGGAACGAGGTGATCCATTCCAGTGCTTTTCCTTGGATTCCGATGTTTCTGAGGCGTTGTAATAGGGTGCTATGACAGACTGTGTCGAAGGCTGCGGAGAGGTCGAGGAGGATGAGGGCGACTGTGTCTCCATTGTCCAGTAGAGTTCGAATGTCGTCTGTTGCTGCAATGAGTGCGGTCTCAGTGCTGTGTTTTGCTCGGAAGCCGGACTGTGAGGAGTCGAGGGATTTGTTGGTTTCGAGGAAGGCGGCGAGCTGGTTGTTGACAGCTTTCTCGATGACTTTGGCTGGGAATGGAAGGAGCGAGATGGGGCGGTAGTTTTTGAGTTCGGTGGGGTCAGCTGTGGGTTTTTTCAGAAGGGCGCTGAGTTCGGCGTGTTTCCAACTTTCCGGGAAGGTGGCGGAGTTGAGGGAGCAGTTGATGACGTCACGGAGGTGTGGTGCTATGATGGAGTCTGCTTTGTTGAAGATGTGGTGAGGGCATGGGTCTGTGGGGGATCCTGAGTGGATGGAGTTCATCAGGCGAATGGTGTCCTCAATTGAGATTGGGTGCCAGTCATTAAGGATGTTCAAGGGGGGGTAAAGGTGCGGCAGAAGGTTGGATGGGTTGGTCTCCATGTTGGTTGTCGAAGCTGTTGTGGATGTCAGCGATTTTGTCGTGGAAGAACGAGGCTAGGGGGAGGGCGCTAGGTGGCGCCAAACCAAGATGGCCGCACTGTAGTGAGGCTCTCGCCAGATCGAGCCTTTGATCAATCCTTCTGACCATCCTGACCGGGGACAGCTGTTCTATCTCCCCACCGTGGTGACCGCGGCGCCATTCCACATTCAGCGGTGCCAGTGGCGTCGGAATCGCCCGTCTGAGAGCGAAGATATCCGCTGCTTTACTCGGAGGCGGCTCGGGCTGTCTGCCAGTAACCCGCCGCTCCTGGGCCGGCTGGCTGGGAAACTCCAGGGATTTGCGGCCTGATCGGGGCTGCGGACACATCAACTGCGAAACAGACTTTGTGCCGTCGCTTCCTCTGCGCCTGTGTCTTACTGGAGGGGGACCTCCCTACATTGAAGGTGAGCCCTTCCTCTTACTGCCACATCCTGGGAGTGATTGCAGACGGCCGGTAACGGCGAAAAGGGCGCGAACACGCCATTAACGGCGGAGCGGATTTCAACAGGCAGTGGCAAGACGCACTATCTGGCGCCGCCTCCCGCACTGCTTTACGGACTGCATAGGTGCTAAT
The DNA here is from genome assembly GCF_964261635.1 of Lissotriton helveticus. Taxonomy (NCBI): domain Eukaryota; kingdom Metazoa; phylum Chordata; class Amphibia; order Caudata; family Salamandridae; genus Lissotriton; species Lissotriton helveticus. The sequence continues at coordinate 49,012,730 of NC_136069.1, forward strand.
ACAGCCGGGACAATATTACACTCTGACAGGGAGCAAACATATATCCTGCGCTGTAGCGCATTGAGGCTGCACAAATCCCACTTGCTATTCATGACCTTCCCGCCGCCCTCGCATTGCTGTGATCTACCTGCTGGCACCCCAAGGGCGGTAGGCTCGTCCATGCTGCTTGTGTGACCCTGCAAGCAATTCCTACGGCGCTCACTGTACCCGCCTGCTCTCCTGAGACGACCTTCCCGCCTTTCATTACACGACGTGCACTACCGAGGGGTTGTCACCGCACCGGCCCAGGGAACTCATCGTTTCCAGCTCACATCGACGAGGCGCGGAGGCCACCTCACCGCTCCCTCGCCTGCATACGTGGCTTTGCCCACCGGCTACACTGAACGTTGGCGCAGAGCCGGCGATACCTGACCAAAGCCACTTGATCTGCTACAGGACATAACCTACAAGGTAATCTGGCCCCCTTTACAGTTGCAGCGTCGCTTTCCTGGTTGCTCTTCTGGTTCCTCTCCTGTTGTGGTCCGCACAGAGGGACCCTAGCTGGAGCAGCGGAGGGCGGATTAAGCTAACGTCAATTGCGTCTCCTGCTTCACCTGTGGCTGGGGCGACATTGTTCACCAGCCCTGCTTTACTACTTTGGGCTCGTGAGCCAAAGACTTCAAATAGGCGTCACCTCTGAACTACACTGCGCCCATAGCGCCACTTACAAGAGAGCCTTTTCCGCCCTGCAATTCCGCCTTGTCGCCTAGACGCTACCTCGCGTCACCACACACTGGCTGCTCCTACCACGCCGGCTTCGCGTGCGCCTAGACGCGACATGGGCCGCAATGACGCCAAACAGACAAAAATACCGTTTGAATCTAAGCGGGCCTCCAGAAACATGCAAGAACCCGAAGGTAGCCCTCCCGCCCGTGGACCTCCTGATGACGACTGGAAAGCCTTGCTGCTGACCATGCAACAGAGTCTGACAAGTATAGACGCCAAAATTGACACGATCAATACTCGCATGGATAGTGTGGTTACCAAATTGGAACAGCACGACACCAGACTTAAAGAAGCGGAAGTTAGGATATCAGATCTGGAAGATGGTGCCACTACGAATGCCAGGCAGGTGACCCAAATGGACAGGCTCTTAAAAATCATCGCGGAGAAAAACGAGGATTTAGAAGCCAGGTCCAGGCGCAACAACATCCGCGTCCTGGGCCTTGCGGAGTCCACCAACACTGGGAAAATGGAGGTGTTCATCGAAAATCTGGTCGTCGAACTCTTTGGTAAAGAATCGTTCTCCTCGCACTTAATAGTGGAGCGAGCACACAGATCCTTGGCCGCACGCCCACCGCCAGGTGCCCAACCTCGCCCCATCATAGCGAGATTCCTCAATTATAGAGACCGGGACGCGGTGCTCCGTCGAGCGAGAGAGATTGGCACAGTAGGTTACTGTAACACTACACTCTCATTTTTCCCGGACTTCACCCCGACGGTGCAGGAAGCCAGGAGGAAATTCTCAGGTGTAAAGAAGAAGCTCCAGGACCGGGAGATGACGTACGCCATGCTGTACCCGGCGAAATTGAAGGTTTCCCACGGGGGCAAACAACACTTCTTTCAAAATCCTCAGCAGGTGGAGGACTTTCTTAAACGCCACAGGGCGGACGAAACCAGAGGAAGCGCTGAAAACCATCGCTCCAGATCCACTTCGCCTATGAACCAGCAGGAATAGTCCATACTCACAGTGACCGCTCCGTGGACAAGGAGAGGTGACGGACTAGGCGCCAACACCATGGTGAGATACAAATCAAAAATGTTGCTTGACTTGGTATACATATTTGGCAGGCTCGATCGCCCACCTCCGTCCCACGCCAAGAGACCGGGTCTTTACCTGGTTCCAAGTGGGTGCGAGTAGGGAGGTGGATGGCAAGTTTGGTGCCTCTAGTACGGTACCCCAATGGGCGAGCCCCAAACTCTCCCTTCTTGTGGTAGAATGGAGGGATATGTGACATTGCTAATGTTTTTAAGTTGGGGAATGGGAGGGATAGTGGGGATTGGGAGGGTTCAGGATGCCCGGCGAGTTGGGGTTGCCGGAGTGGGAGGTGGAATGTTCCAACATATTACCTGCAGGACAGAATTGTTTATTGTTCACGCTAGCAGTTGGGCATACCGAGAGGGTAGTTGGGATTCGATTCATATATCTGATGCCATTTGTTATTTGTGCATGGATGTTGTAGATGTTTGGCGCTCTTTTTTTCCGTTAGAAATATGGGAGACGTAACTGAACCACAGCCCGCCTCGCAGTTCCGAGTAACCTCCTGGAATATACGTGGGTTAAATAACCCGAAGAAAAAAAGACAAATACTGGGGTATCTTGACAGGCATGGGATTTCTGTAGCTATGTTGCAAGAAACTCATCTGATGCCTAGCGGTTCCCCTCCATTCGCTTCTAAATGGGCTGTGAGCAGGGTGTTCTCCTCCTATTCTAATTACGCTAGAGGGGTAGCAATACTGGTGAAACGGGGAACGCATTTCACTCCAGCTGGGACTGAGATAGATGCTGAGGGGCGCTACTGTATGCTATGGGGGAAATTACACTCGCACACAATATTGTTTGCATGTTACTATGGTCCTAATACAGATGACCCGGATGCTCTTCTCACCATGTGGGGGAAAATACAGGCTTTGGGGATAGATCACGTGGTGCTGGGGGGAGACTTCAACACGGCCCTCATACCCGCACAGGACAGGTCGCACCCACATGCCTCTCATTACACTAATACTCAGCGATCACTGCTAGGAATACTGAGGGAGCACCGCCTGGTGGATGCGTGGCGACATATGCATCCCACTGCCAAACAGGGTACTCATTGCTCTGCGTTCCACTCCACATGGGCCCGCCTAGACTATGTATTTGTTTCAGCAGGTTTATCCCCATGGTTAACCAAAGCAAGTCATCTGGCGCGCACATACTCAGATCACTCCCCGGTTCTTCTCTCCCTAACCATTCCCCTTACCACACCCCCTTTCTTGAACTGGCGCCTAAATCCCACACACCTGACTGACACTGCCTTCACTGCTGAATTGGAGCAGGAAATCACAGAGTTCTTTGAACGGAATATTGATTCCGTTTCTAGTCTCACTACAGTTTGGGAGGCCTTTAAAGTGACGATGAGGGGGAGCTGTATCGCCAAAGGGGGGGGGAGTTCTCAAGGCGCTGCGAACAGACATACACAGGCTTGAATTGGAGCTCCGTCAGCTAGAGCGAGAGATGACGAATGGAGACAGGGACGGCGCAGCGCATGCTCAGATCAGGGAAAAACTGAACGAATACTCAGAAGCGGCGGATAGAGAAGGCAAATTTCTGGGTAAGCCCTTCAATGCTCGAATATATGGTGAGGGAGACAGACCTGGTAAGGCGCTGGCCAATGCAGTCAGAACCCCTCGATATCAAAATTATGTCCCAACTTTACTGGACAAACATGGCACACCGCACCACGATACCGCGACACAGCTCCAAGTGTTAACTGAACACTACACCTCGCTTTACACCTCACATAGGAACGACAAGCTCAATTTGCAGGAATACTTAGATGACACTGCTATTGCCTGGCTGGGACCGTCCCAGCAAAAATTCCTTCATCACGAGCTCGAACTTGATGAGATCAAGGATGCCATCATGTCCATGAAGTCAGGGAAGGCGCCGGGGTCGGACGGCCTACCGATAGATTTTTATAAATCCTTTATACATGTGCTAGCACCCATACTGAAACAGGTCTTCTATGCGGCATTGGAAGAAGGCTCACTCCCCCTCACGATGCGAGAAGCATTAATAACATCACTGCTGAAACCGGGTAAGCCACCCGAACAATGCGATTCCTTCAGACCCCTCTCACTATTGAATACGGACAGCAAGATCTTAGCTAAAGTTCTCGCTACACGTCTCAACCTCCTTATGGAACGACTCGTCCTTCCTGATCAGGCGGGGTTCGTTCCGAACCGTGCCACATCCCATAATTTGCGTACTTTACAGGCAGTGCTGCAAGATATTAACCCCAGGTGCGAAGCTGCTGCTGTATTCCTTGACGCCACAAAGGCGTTCGACTCCCTGGAGTGGGATTACCTCCTTACACTGCTCGAAAGGATGGGGGTCCCCTTTAATTTTTTAGACTGGATTCGGCTGTTATATTATAAACCCGAAGCCACGGTGCTGCTCAACGGTGCGCGCTCCGCTCCGTTTGAGATCCATCGGGGTACCCGGCAGGGTTGCCCTCTGTCCCCGATACTCTTCGCGATCGCCATCGAACCCCTAGCCGCGAAGCTTAGACAACACCACAGACATCGTGCACTAGTCTACCCGGAACGGCAACTCCTGATCGCATTATACGCTGATGACATGACCCTCTATGTAGACAAACCACGAGATAATCTAAATCCCTTATTGCGCGAGATTACTAAATTCGGAGCTATAGCGGGGATACAGATCAATTGGGCAAAATCTGCTATGTTCCCCTTGACAGACAAGACCTCGGAGTTTCCTCTGGACTACCCCCTGGTGTGGGAATCCGATGAAATAAAATATTTAGGAATCAGAATCACCAGGAATCGAGAGGACCTTATCAGGGCAAATTACGGGACGGTCTTGGACAAATTGACAGACAGCGTTACCAGGTGGCTACACCTTCCTTTATCCATGGCAGGCCGCATATCACTTATAAAGATGGTGGTCCTCCCCAAATTATTGTATCTCTTTACGAATATACCCTATAGCCCGGGTTCTTGCTTTTTTCGGGCCCTCGACTCCCAGCTATCGCGACTGATCTGGGGAGGCAAACAAGCTAGACTGTTTGAAAACCCTGATGTTACCTTATCACCAGGGAGGGTTTGAAGTCCCGGACTTCCGAAAATACTACGATTGTGCCCAAGGACATTTTGCTTCGTACTGGTTCCATCCCCCTCCATTCATGGCCCACCTGGCGGTTGAGGATGGTTATATGAGACCGGAAAAACCCTCTGGGTATCTCTACACTACGGTCAGTATGACCGATAGAGACCCGTCTACGGTGGACTGTACTGTCAGAGCCTGGAAGCGCATTGCAGGGCATATGGGAGTACTATTCGCCTACTCGCCTCTAATGGCGGTGGCTAATGACCCCAGAGTGAGTATCGCCCGAGAAGAATTAGGACGTAAATTCCTTGCCAAATACGCTATCAACACCTGGGGAGATCTTTACCTGCAGGGCGCTTTCCGCACGGCTGTGCAGATTTTTGGGGACAACTCCCCCACGATGATGGATACTTTCCTCTATGTTCGCCTCCGACAAAACATTAAATCCGTCACGCCCAATTTTCCGGACGAACCAGAAATCATGACGCCTCTACACTCCCTGCTCCAGGCCACTGTCCCGAAGCATGTAGTCTCCATGTTGTATAAACACGTCCAGGTGGCTCCATCGCCTCCCTCCTTTAGAGCCCGGCATGACTGGGATGCTGACCTACCCGATCCCATGACAGACGAGCAGTGGGAGACAAGCTGCTCTCACACACACGCCGTAACCGGAAACACACGCCTCCGATTGATACACTATAAATTCTTGCACCGGCTCTATTTCACGCCGGCAAAGTTGCACCGTCTGGGCCTCAAGGACAACGATAGATGTCTCCGATGTGGCACCCCGGGAGCAGATTTTATACATCTAGCGTGGGGATGCCATGCAGTCGCCACGTACTGGCTGGAGGTGTTTGACGCTCTATCGGCCATGCTCGGAATATCCATAGACCCTTGTCCTAAAATAGCACTGCTCGGACTAGCTCACCCTGCTGTTAAGACGAACCGCAAATTTTTTGCACTAAGCCTCCTTTTGGCTAAACGTCAGGTGGCATGCAGATGGGGCAGGGGGCGGGCACCTAAATTTAAGGACTGGCTGAGTTGCATGGCTACCTGGCAAGAACAATTACACAACTATGCTGACCTCTTACCACCCAAATCATGACCCAAAGATCTATGGGGTCCCCTCACTTCGTACCTACTTCACTCACACACTGATCAACATTCCGTGGAGGGGGATAACTGAGGGATAGATTGCAGTGATAGCCGCTCCGCCCCCACACGTGGGCTATGCCCACTCTCACACTGTCAACGACATTGCCCCAGCGCGCGCCTCCTACATATGCTACCCCCCTGCTGGAAATTGCTTGCTTTAGGACCTGCGTTTGCGAACACACACAGCACCGAATGTTACGGCCCCCTAATACATAACGTAAAGAACGTGGAGGGACGGGATTGCGGGGTGACGAGCGTCCCCCCCCTCACCTTTTGTTTTATTCGGACTTGGTTCAGGAACGGATATTCTCATTCAGGCAAACATTCACTGCAACATACCCATAGCACGACACAATATCGTACTCTCCGCATGGCAAGCGTGCAAACTACCTTCCCCGTGGTTGAGTCAACATTATTGAAGTGGTAATGACACGGCCGGCATGGCCTGGTATCCAAGGCTGGACAGTGACTTCAACTTTGCGCCCCCCGCGCTACAAAGCTCCACCATTCCACTGTTTCAGCATGGGGGCCTCGCAGGGGGAAGGAAAGGAACATACTACGTTGTTAAGTTGTTTTAATTGTAAAAAGTAACCTCATTGCATTGTTGCTCAAAAATCACAGTGTACTCAAGTAGATCTCCTGCACTCTCCTCTATGACCCATGTTTAATTCCATCGCGGCCGGCCCTTGTGGGTTGTAGGCGGCTTGCTGTGTGCATCCCATACCCTTATTGTGACTACTTGACCATCTTCTCACGGAACACTGTAAAAGCCGGCCTACGATTGTGGGTTGTAGGCACTGAGCTGTATTTCATGTGTTTATGACCAATAAAGGTTTTCAAAAAAAAAAAAAAAAAAAAAAAAAAAACGAGGCTAGGGAGTCGCAAAGGGTTTGAGAGGGAGTGATGTCGTTGGAGTTGGCAGTGGGGTTGGTAAACTCTTTGACGATGTTGAATAATTCCTTGCTATTGTGGGCGTTGTTGTCTAGTCGGTCTTTGAATGCGGCTTTCTTGGCAGTCCGGATCAGTTGGTGGTGTATGCGGGTGGCGTTTTTGAAGGCGTCTCTTGTGCTGGTGTTTGGGTCTTTTTTCCAGGCCTTCTCAAGGGATCGACAGAGTTTCTTGGATTTCTTCAGATCATCGTTGAACCAGGGGGCGTTTTTGCTGCCTAGTTTGATTTGACGTTTTTTCAAAGGTGCTAGGTTGTCGGCGCTGTTGGTTAGCCATTGAGTGAGATTAATGGCTGCTTGGTTGGGGTTCGAGGAGTGGGCAGGGGGGTTTTGAAGGAGTGATGAGATCTGGTCGATGGTGATTTTGTTCCAGTTTCTTCGCAAAGTAGGTTGAGGATGGTTGTGGGTTGTGGTCTTTTTGTAGGTAAAGTGAAACGCAGTTGTGGTCCGTCCAATGGAGAACTGTGGTGTGACTGAAGGAGATATGTTTGCTGGAGGTGAAGATAGGGTCGAGTGTGTGACCTGCGTAGTGAGTGGGGGTATTGACAAGTTGTTTGAGTCCGAGGTTGGCGAGATTGGCGAGATTGGTGAGGCACACAAACCGCACCAGCCGTTAGTGCACGCTTTTACCAGGCATACACACCACCGGCCGTCAGTGCACACTCACCAGGCACAGACACCATCAGTCATCAGTGCACGCTTTCACCGGGCACAAACACCACCAGCCGTCAGTGCACGGTTTCACGGGCACAAACACCACCAGCCGTCAGTGCACGCTTCCACCACACACACACCTCCAGACGTCAGTGCACGCTTTCACCACACACACACCTCCAGACGTCAGTGCACGCTTTCACCAGGCGTGCACACACCACCAGGCGTCAGTGCACGCTTTCACCAGGCACACACCACCAGCCGTCAGTGCACGCTTTCACCAGGCATACACACCACCAGCCGTCAGTGCACACTCACCTGGCACAGACACCATTAGTTATCAGTGCACGCTTTCACCAGGCACAAACCCCACCAGCCGTCAGTGCACGCTTTCACCAGGCACAAAGGCCACAAGCCGTCAGTGCATGCTTCCACCAGGCACACACCATCAGCCGTCAGTGCAGGCTTTCACCAGGCACACACACCATTGGCCGTCAGTCTACACTCACCAGGCACAGACACCATCAGCCGTCAGTGCATGCTTTCACCGGGCACAAACACCACCAGCCGTCAGTGCATGCTTCCACCACACACACCACCAGCCGTAAGTGCACGCTTTCACCAGGCACACACACACTCCACCAGCCATCAGTGCACGCTTTCACCAGGCACACTCCACCAGCCGTCAGTGCACGCTTTCACCAGGCACACACACCACTAGCCGTCAGTGCACACTCACCAGGCACAGACACCATTAGTCATCAGTGCACGCTTTCACCAGGCACAGACACCATTAGTCATCAGTGCACGCTTTCACCAGGCACAGACACCACCAGCCGTCAGTGCACGCTTTCACCAGGCACACACCACCAGCCGCCAGTTCACGCTTCCACCAGGCAGACACACCACCAGCCACCAGTTCACACTTCCACCAGGCAGACACACCACCAGCCTTCAGTGTACGCTTCCAGACACACACACACACACACACCACCAGACGTCAGTGCACGCTTTGCCACAGGGCACACACAACTCCAGCTATCAATGCACGCTTTCAACATGCACACACACAACACCAGCCGTCAGTGCACGCTTTCAGCAGGCACACACCACCAGCCGTCAGTGCACGCTTTCCCCAGGCACACACACCACCAGCCGCCAGTTCACGCTTCCACCAGGCACACACACCACCAGCTGTCAGTGCACGCTTTCCCCAGGCACACACCACCAGCCGCCAGTTCACGCTTCCACCAGGCACACACACCACCAGCTGTCAGTGCACACTTCCATCAGGCACACACACCACCAGCCATCAGTGCACAATTTCTGCAGGCACACACACCACCAGCCATCAGTGCACACATCAATTGTTAACGCATCCACAATTAACTATTGTAGCAATCGCAGTATGGCACACTTTACTTTTAAAAAACATATTCATCTAAACCGCAGCATGTCACCATTGTTACAAAAATAAATATAAATTTTTTTGCCTTACAATTTATAGACTTTGGTTGCAATTGGTGTAGCAATATTTTGCAATGCCAATAGCTCAAACTTAATTAATGCGAGACCCATTGCATTGCAAATGCTTGGTGTGTGTGTGGGTGCAAATGCAATAGGTGTCGCATTTGAGAGAGATTAGGCTATTGGCATTGTAAATTACAATGCCATTTATTTATCTGTTTTTAAAGCCAACACATAAATAAAAATGTTGTCATTTAAAATGCCAATAGCTCTAACTTTTGCAAAGGCGAGACCGTTGCATTGTAAATGCTTGTTTCTTTAGCTATAGAACCCGTCGCAGCGGCCGTCCGGGCACGGGGTGCAGGTTGGGGCATCCCCCTGGGAGACAGAACACATGTAATTTCGCTATATCAATCAATCAAAAATATCTTTATTCGATTCAAAGAATCATAAAAGAAAGCAAATCATAAAATACACAAACACTTCCAGTAGTTAAGATATGTTCACAGTTTGTAGATTGCCAATTTATGCAATATTACATTTGTGCAAATATGCAATACAAATTTAAAGTGCAATCAAATCAGTGCAAAAGAGAACACATTCATAAAGTCCAGTATGATAATATTCACAAGAGTAGATGGCTAATTCATGGGAAATTACATTTGTACAAATGCACAAGATCCGGACTAAAGTGCAATCGCCATTAAAACAAAGGATACAATTCAATGCATAAGTTACAGTGCCTAAACTGATTTTCCGAGAATTACTAGGAATATGTTTTATAATAAAATATAAATACTATATACAATAAAAATTTCAGCTAGTAAGAAGTACATTCTCAGATCTGTTGTTAAAATAAGAACCCTGTTTAAAATTTCAAAACCTTTTTCATTCTAATAAAGTTAGCAGCCAGTAAGAATCTCTAAACTCCAAAAACAACAACCTGGGTATTATCAGTCTTTAAAATGCGCAGCATTTCCATATATCTTCTCACACCCACCTTCCTTCCTAATGGTGCAATCCATTTCTGTCTAGCTTTCATGTAAATAGGACAAAATAAAATGACATGGGCTATGCTTTCCATTGTAGACAACTGGCACAGAATACATTTATTATCTTCCTCCCCATTGCGGGTCATTACCCACTTGGCTGTAAAAGACCTGACTAGAAGGTCCCATACCTAAATTTTAGATACAATATTTTTGCTAGTTGAGGTTCTATTTGATCAAGAAAACCTCAAAACAAGGGACGGATTTAACCATCAAGTAATCATTCGTAAGTGGGCCAGCGCTGCTGTTCGATGCTACTTTTAGTACAGGCTGGCTCCAATAAATCTTAAGTTCATTTTTTCAGTAAATTTTTCTGGGTGGAGCCAGACTCGCTGAGCCCCAGGTCTATTAGCCACCTACGAATGTTGGTCAACCAAGGGAAGGATACATGTGTGTCTAGTGCAATTAATTCCTCTTTTAGTGCCGGTCAGTAAATAAAAAGTTCATCAGTAGCCCATAACCTGATCCAATATAATAGGGTCATCAAAACTGCTCTGTCCTCTATGCGTTTTAACCCTAGGTCATACACGTACGGAATCACCGGGGTATTTTGGGGCAACGGGATCAATGCTCTTAAGACCCTGTTTTCCCCCATAGTAATTGAGGTCAGTTGCTCCCCACCCCACAATTCAGAACCATAGAGGGCCGCAGTTTGAGCCTTTGATTTGTATACCTCCAATGCCGGGGTGATAGATTTGGTATATGTCGCATGGAGTTTTTTCAGGATGGGCACTGAATTTTGCGTTAAAATCGTTCCTGATTTCCTAATGTGGGGGCGCCACGAAAGCTTAGAATCTAGGGTCACTCCTAGATAAACGAAATTATCAACCCTCTCTATTACTGCACCATTTAGTGTGATATTATTTTTAAAACTTTTATGGGGCCTGATGCACATATATTTAGTTTTGGGAGGATTTAATTCCATACCCCCAATTTCACTATATGCAGATGACCTCCTCTTGTACGTTAAAGTTGTAAGATAGATTCCCCTCCCCTTACTAGCGCAAACATTGGTGGATTTTGCCACGCCATCGGGACGGAGGATGAACGCAGCAAAATCATGCCTATACCCCTTTGATTCCAAGTGCCCAGACCTGACATACATGCTTAACGGAATCCCATAGCCTGGCGAATTGACACTTTCCGCAATCTAGGGATATGGATCTACTGCCAGCATACGTTCCTTTTAGATGAGAGAGAATGATGACAGCCATTCGCCCTCGGATGTCTTTTTGGGGAACTCTTCCATGGTCTGTCAGGGGCCGCGTGGCCCTAATAAAAACGATGGTCCTGCCAAGACTCCAATACTATTTTTCCAATCTACCCCTTTATATCCATTCTTCCGAGTACTTGAAGGCACCTTCCGAGGCTCTCTAGGGCAACTCCCGCCATTGCGTAGCCATTAATAAGCTCTACCTGCCAACAAACCAGGGTGGCTTGGCAGTGCCTAATATGGAACAAAATTATCTTGCTGCTCAGCTCCAGTGGGTGGCCAGATGGATGAGTGTCTTCAGATGGCTGACACACCCACTATTTTGCCACCCTGATCACTCTCTTCCCAGCTCTCCCAATTTCACCCCTGCGCAAAAGCAAAGAACCCCTGTTGCTTAAAATCGCACACGATGCTACAGTAGGAGCTTATATATAAACCCGGAATGGGACACTGTCTGCAACTGCACTGCCTTTTTCAGGGCACATCCAGAGGTTACGCGACCACCACATCAACCGAACTACACCAGTAGATGGGGCAGGGATTCATGCCATGGGAGATTTGTACAGAGACGGCACACTGATCTTGTACGCTACACTGATCACAGAGGATGGACTAAACCCAGGCCAATTCTTGCTACATCGCTCACTTCTTGCTACAGCGCTCGCTTCTTGCAGCCTGACCAATCAACGGGCAGACATGACATGTGAACCTCAAATGCACCCAACTGCCCAATACTTGCATGTCATGGGACAGGGCAAGAACCTCACTAAATGGTTTGCTCCCTCACCCGACAACATGCAGCACTGGGGCTATCACCACTGAGGCATCACTGGGAAGAGGACTTACACCATCCTTTAGCAGAGAGTGGAAAGCCCAGCGCATGTCCCCAGGAACATGCACTTTCACCTAATACAATATTATACTATGCAGATAGCACATCTCACCTGAGCTAAAATTAACAAAGACTTTAGCCACAGAGACCCCAGCTGCCTGCGTTGCCACAATACTGGGGCGGGCTTTCTGCACATATTACGGAACTGCCCGCTCCTACACGAGTACTGGAGGTCAGTTACAGACAGACTATCCCGTTGCACTGAGCGCACAGTACCCTTCACATGGGAGACCTGTATACTACAACTCTATCGCAGACACAACAGGCAAAAGGTGACCTCTTGTTTTATTGGACTAGGACTTATAGTAGCTAAGCGACTGTACACAAAAAGGTGGAAGTCACTTGAGCCTTCCCAAACATGGACCTGGAAACCCTTCCCTGCAGAATGCGGAATTCGGGGTGCACCTCTCACCACAGTTTTAATAGTAAATAATCCTATGATGAAGTCACAAGATGCACACAAAAATGTTAAGCTCGGGATCGAGGGTCGTATTAGTTAGACACACGGCTACCTGCATTTCTATTTTGGCCCACCGATTACTCTCCACCTCCCAATGTTAGTAGACTAATTAGCAACTTGAAAAGTGCAGATAGTACACAGGGATGACCTTCGACACAAAAGCCACTACTGACGGAGACATGCAGCTGGTCAGGACACAAGCAAAGCGCCTAGGATACAAATCGTAATTGACATGTATGGTGCTGCTAATGTGTTGGAACCAAATATGTATTGTTGCAGTAATCCATTATAACATTGAGATGGATGTCCCCAGAAACGTGTAAATGGAAATTAAACTGTCTACTCTATTAATGAAAAATAAAAAGATTTGAGCAAAAAAAAAAAAATTATATATATATCCCAAAACGTGTTTTCCCCATGTTAATTTCCATAGGGCGGTTGGACTCACTTTTAGCCCGAACGGCTGAATGGATTTCCACCAAATTTGGCAAAATTGTAGGGACTGGTAGCCCGATGTGCCTTTGCTATGTCTCAAGATATGTGCTCCAGTGGATTTTGAGTAATTTAGGTTAAAATATATATATATATATATATATATATATATATATATATATATATATATATATATATATATATATGAAAGCTCCAACACACCATAACGTGAGTCACTCACAGGGCGGGTGCCGCGTAGCGCGATGGTGCTCGCGTCCCATATGTCAGCTCCAATTTCCCAAAATACCCAGCCGGGTTCGTAGAAATAACGGCACTCACACAGGCAGCGGCAATCTTTTAGCAGGGTGGTTTATTTAAAAGGCAAACAAACGCGTTTCGGGACTAGAAATCCCTTCGTCAGTGTTATCGTTTGGGCGCCAAACTTTTTTCCTTTTTAAACACTGTTCATGCCTACTGTTGACATAAACAAAGGACTAATGCATTGCGTCTATAGGGCGCGCCATCTTTGAACGCCTTACATTTCACACATTTCGTCTTAATGGCTACATATAAAGCAGTACTTCTTTTGTGTATAAAAAAACATTATGAGTGTATTTTACACTTAAAACATATCGCCGTGTATCGGCAAATTTCAATTCACATTTCGAATCCTTTCATTCCCAAAGGTGGCCAAATGTCTGAGAAACAACGCATTACTAAGAATGCACAATTAAAGCCAAACATCGCTATATTTATAAACAACGCTATTATTGAAAAGATGGAGTCTATTATTTGGCAACCGAGTTACATATTGATCACACTTGACATAACAAGCCTCTACACTTGTATAGACCACGAACAAGGCATGAAAGCTGTCGAGTTTTTCCTGAATCGAAGAGAACTAAAATTTGCATTGCACAACAAGATGCTGTTAGAACTTATAAAATTTTGTCTCTACAATAACATCTTTCTTTTTCAGGAGACTATATACCAACAGTGTTCCGGTACGGCGATGGGTTCCTGCTTCGCCCCCAGCTACGCGAATTTATTCGTGGGCTGGTGGGAGGAGCAGGTAGCCTGGTCCCCCAATAATGCCGTATGGAACGATAAGATAGTGGCATGGAGCAGGTATATTGATGACCTGCTCCTGGTATGGAATGGGTCTATGGAGGAGGCTGTAGAGTACATTGCAGTGCTCAATAACAATGAGTGCAATTTGGTATTTACTGGGGATATTAGCAGAGAAAGGGTCAATTACCTTGACTTAGAAGTAAGTGTGAGGAATGGAAAAATAAGTACCCAGCTCTATCGTAAGCCAACCGCAGGGAACAGCGTTTTACACGCTTCAAGTAGTCATTCCCGCAAACTAATCTCCAACATCCCCTATGGGGAAATGTTACGTTTAAAACGCAATTGCACCCATGATGCAGATTTTGAAAGAGCAGCAAGTGACAGTATAACTAGGTTCCAAAACAGAGGCTACAATACTAACAAGCTATATGAAACCTTAAAGAAAGTGAGAAAAATTCCTCGCAGCCAACTGTTTAAAAAGAAGGCATTGACTCAATCTGAAAAGGTACAGTTCAGAATGATTACACCATATGCTGCAAACTCTTTTAGATTGAGAACAATCTTGTCCAAACATTGGCACATATTGAAATCAGATCCAATTGTGGGCTCTGATATTCCAGCTGTGCCAGCTATTACTTTTAGGAGGGCAAGGTCTCTGCGAGATGAGTTAGTCCACAGCTATCTACCAATTGAAAGGAAACAACTGGGTACCCTAAAAGAGGCTAAGGGGTTTTTCCCGTGCGGGAAATGTAAAGCCTGCTCAGCAAGCAAGAGAACGCTAGCATATGAGGTGCCTGGCAGTCAAGCTAGAAAAATCACTAAGTTTATGTCTTGTCACACAGACCACGCAGTTTACTGCCTGATCTGCCCGTGTTCATTGAGGTATGTGGGCAGTACCATCAATCCCGTCAAACTTCGGATACTCGAACACATGCGGGCTATAGCCAACAAGGATTTCAGCTACCCGGTAGCAAGGCATTTTGCCATAAAGCACAAAAGTGATAGGACTCTACTAAGATACTTCTGCCTAGATCAAGCAGCTGAGACCCCAAGAGGAGGTAACCGGTTGCAGATCTTGAGACGATTAGAGTCTAGATTTATCATCGACCTTGAGACCAAGGCTCCGAAGGGATTGAATATGGGGGAGGAACTTGCCTCTCACTTGGGCTAAATATTGTGAGGAATGTGTCTAAATCATACGATATTGGTCTGGAAGGTTTTTGGAATGCTTTGAAGTATATATCAGGGTTATATATTTTTGAAAATGTATATATAGTGAAAGAATTTTTTTCGTCTTAATGAGTTATGCTGTTGTGTTGATCCCATGGCCGGTGTCCTGAGAATTATGCAACCTGATTTTAGGTTGCAAATGCCGATCCACGGCAAGATTTGCTTGAAATAGCGTTGTTTATAAATATAGCGATGTTTGGCTTTAATTGTGCATTCTTAGTAATGCGTTGTTTCTCAGACATTTGGCCACCTTTGGGAATGAAAGGATTCGAAATGTGAATTGAAATTTGCCGATACACGGCGATATGTTTTAAGTGTAAAATACACTCATAATGTTTTTTTATACACAAAAGAAGTACTGCTTTATATGTAGCCATTAAGACGAAATGTGTGAAATGTAAGGCGTTCAAAGATGGCGCGCCCTATAGACGCAATGCATTAGTCCTTTGTTTATGTCAACAGTAGGCATGAACAGTGTTTAAAAAGGAAAAAAGTTTGGCGCCCAAACGATAACACTGACGAAGGGATTTCTAGTCCCGAAACGCGTTTGTTTGCCTTTTAAATAAACCGCCCTGCTAAAAGATTGCCGCTGCCTGTGTGAGTGCCGTTATTTCTACGAACCCGGCTGGGTATTTTGGGAAATTGGAGCTGACATATATATATATATATATATATATATATATATATATATATATATATATATATATATATCTATAGCCGCGATCCGGTACGCGCACCGGTGCGCGCTACAGACTTCGTGCGCGGAAAGCTGATTGGCTCTCGGGTGTCAGTAAACATTCCAAACAGTCCGGAGCGGCCGCCATCTTGTGTCTCGGTAGGATCGAGACACAAGAGGTGGCAAAAACAAAGGTAGACCCCCTTGACCCCGTAGGTTTGATGTGGGGGTCATAAAAGGGCCCCGCGGGACAAACTTTTTTTTTTTTTTTGATTTTCGCGCGGGGGAGCACCCGGTACGCGCACCGGGGAGCGTACCAAGGGGAAAACACAGTGAAACAGTAAAATAATATTTGAAAGTGCTTAGAGGTAGGGTAGCTCTGCAAAGAGTTGTTGTGTTGTGTGGGTGATATAAGTACCAGCATGTAGGTACCAATGTAGAGTCTTAAATTCAATGTAGACTGTCTCCTCTGTAGATATCTTGCATGTTGTTACAGAAGTTATTGTGGTAAATGGAATCCATATCATAGTCTGTCAGGAAAGCAGAAATAGATACTTTATGCACTCCCTGAGAAGACCTAGGGATCATGGGTAGTCTACCCTGCTCCCTTGTGATGTTTTAAAATTGCACAGTATACTGTAAGTTTCACTTTATATTATAATATAAATATAATCATTTTGGTAGTACTTCATGAATTACATATAAAAATGAATAATGTCTCAAATAATTTTTAATTATGAAATAAAAATGTATTGGTTCGAATTTTCATAGTTTAATAAGACTTCCAGCATTAGTTCATCTGGAATCCCCTAAAAAATGGAAGATTCAATGTTTTGTAAACAGTCAATAAATTGTTGATCCAAAGACTCGTCCATAAAATCATCATCAACAAAATCTTCATTAAGAATCTCCTTATTTGTAATCTCGAAAGAAACATTGATCTTTTCTTGTTCCCGTTCCATTTTCTTGCTGTAAAAAGCATATAAAATCACTATATCAGTAGAGTTATGGCACTGTTGGGTTTAAGTTCAGACAGGTAGTTCAGATTTTTTAACAGTGAAGTTATCTTTGGGCAGTGTATGGTATCAGGCTGGAAGTAGAAATATAAAAAAGTGGAAGGGATAAAGCCTAAGTAAATTCATAATTATACAAGAGAAGAGTAACTCAATCCATAACTATAACAGAGAAGCCTATCTCAATCTATAACTATTACAGAGGGATAGCATATAACTATCAGAAAATGTTTTCCCAAATTAACTTAAAGTGCACAACATACTTCACTTTCCTAAATAACAACTTACCTTTGTGAAAGCAGTTGAAGTTCTCAGTGAAAATCCTTTTTAAATGTACTTCAGGAAGTAGTAGTCAAAATGGCTGTGTTTCCCTCTCTTTTTTTATATATATTCATGTACATAACCAATCAAATGTCAGGAAATAATAGTAGAAAATGAAAGTAACTTTTTAATTGGTCGTAAATTCTAACACTTCAGATGTGTTTTTGTCATGTAATTTACCTCAGGATATTTAGACAGGGCTACAGGCCAAATGGATCAATGGAATTCCACCAAATTTGGGAAAATGGTAGGGACTGGTATGTAGTATGGCCTATTCTATATTTGGTGAACTTCTCTACAGAGGTTTTTATGTAAATTAACTTTAAAAAAAAAATTGGGATCGCTTACCGGTGAGCGCCCCGATACGCGTACCGGTAAGCGCAACGGGAGTCCTCCATTTTGTGTTTAGGTAGATTTGAGACAGAAGATGGAGGACAAAACGTTGGGAATGGGTATAAGGGGGCACGGTAGGCACCCCCTGACCCCCTAGGTTTTCTGAGGGGAGTTTAGGAGGTACATATATGCCCCAAAAAAAAATATATATATTTTTCGTGGGGGGAGCGCCTGTTATGCGCACCGGGGAGCGTACCGGGGAGCGTACTTTGGTGAAAAATTGTGAAAAAAGTTAGAAAAAGACTCATTTGGAGTGATCAGAGGTAGGGTAGCCCTGAAAAGAGCTTTTGGGTTGTGTGGCTGATTTAGGTACCTACAAGTAGGTACCAATGCACAGTCTTAAATTCAGGAGGAATATTCTATTCCCCTCATCTGAGAAGTGCACACCATCTCCTCTGTAAATATCTTGCATGTTGTAACACAAGTTATTGTTGTATATTGAACCCATTCCATAGTCTCTCATGTAAGCAGAAACAGATTTATTCACATGTTTCCGTGCTGTCTCAAATTGTGGACAAAATTGGTTGGACCACTTCCATTTCTGTCTTTGGCATATATTGGAATATACCAAGGCAGTTTGAGGAAAAAGTGCCATCAATTGCTCAAAGGTGTCCTTTAAAAGCATTTCCAGACCTACCCCAGCCAAAGTGCCTAAGTCATTTCCACCACAGTGCAGAATTATGAGGTTAGGGTGTGGCAGATGCAAAAAGGTTTTCACCAATGGTATCAATTGATGACATCTCAATCCTCTTTGGCCAATCCATTTGATGTGCACATTTGGTAAATCAAGGTTGTGAAAATTTCTGAGAGCTGCATACCTTTGAGCCCAGTGGATATAGCTATGTCCAATAATCCAGACAGAATACATGGTAAGAGGAGGTTCTGGTGCAGTCAGATGAAGTGTGGGAATGAAATGGCAGTTGGAACAGTATGAGTTTGTAAAAAAAAAAAACCTGTGGAGTTTCAGTGCTCTTCAATCACAAGCAATGATTGGTGGATTCAGATAGTTGAAAACTGGAAGTTAGGGTGCATGGTTCTGTTCTGTGAAAGAAGTAATTTGAATGCTTAAGAAAAAGTCATTTAAAGAAATATTGCAGTGGATAAGCTGGTGTATTGAGAGGTCAAACATCCTTGCTGAGTTCATTTGCAACATTGTAGAATAAACTTTTAACCCTGACAGCTCAGTGAGGAGGGAGTTGCTATGGTAACAGGTAGAAAAGGCTGAGGGGGGGAAGGGTGTTGGTTTGAAAATAGAGAGGGAAGAGTTTTGATTGGTTAACAAAAAGGGATAGGTGTGTAGAATTAGAGGTTTTCTGTGCCATTAATGGTTGCAGTGCCTGGAGAACATACCTTTTGCTCTGCTAAAGAAATATTGGTGTGTGTATCTGACACTGTTCTGAATCTCCCAAAGCATTTGTAAAGGTGAGTTATGATTCATGTAGATAGAGAGTTCAGATTAAGAAGCACATTGATTTTCTTTGCTGTTGGTTTGTGTGATGCTTTTCGAAAATGCATGGTTTCTAGATTTGCAAGATAGAGGATTTGTATTTTGTGAAATAGTGATGTTTCAGTAGTGAAGTTGAATGGTTGTACATAGGACCTGCATTCTGTATCTAAAATGTTATTTAAAAAACAATTTTAACGTAAATCAATGGGTTTCATTAGTGAAAATGAATGCTTGTAAATAGGATCTGTGCTCTATTCATAAAATATTAAATTAAAAAACGATTTTAGGGCAAATCAATGGGTTTCAGTAGTGAAAATGAATGCTTCTATATAGGACCTATGCTCTGGTCCTAAAATGTTATTGAAAAAACGAATTTGGGGCAAATGAATGGCTTTTACATTTTTAAGAAGGAATAAATAGTGTGTGCATGATTACATAAAAATATTTGAATCTTTTACAAACATGTCACCTGTGTCACCTCAGATTAGGAAGCAGACTGAGTTTCTTTGCTGTTGGTTTGTGTAAATTTTTTGGGTAATGCTTGGTAGGAATGTTTGCAAGAGAGAGGAAATGTATTTTGTAAAATAGTGAGTTTTCAGTACTGAAATGGAATGCTTGTACATAGGATCTGCACTCTGTAAAATTTTATTCAAAAATCGATTTTCGGGCAAATCAATGGCTTTTACATTAAGAAGGAATAAATAGTGTGTGCATGATTACATAAAAAAATGTGAACCTTTCACAATCATGTCACCTGTGTTACTTCAGATTAGGAAGCACACTGAGGGCCTTATTTATGAAAACAGCGATGCGCCAATTTTAACTGTGTACTCCTTGCGAGACGAATGATGCGTTATATTTAATGTATGACGCATCATGTCGCAAGGGCTTACAGATAAGTCAGTATTTCTGACGTATCTGTAAGCGCAAAAGTGACGCATTGCTGGAGTGTGTCACAAAAGTGACGCTACTCCAGCAATGCATCCTTTCACATGGGGAAAGTCCCATGTGAAAGGGCTTGCGTCAGTCTTACGCCTGCTGTGAAGCAGGCGCAAGATTTTTACGTTACAGCGTCCTAAAAGTGACACAGTGAAATCTCATAGATTTCACTGCGTCACTATTACGAGGCTTTTTGCGGGGGAACGCCCCCTCTGCATACATTATACCTGACGCAGGTATAATGTGGCGCAGGGGTTTAAAAAGTGACGCATCTACATAGATGCGTCACTTTTTAAATATGGCGCAACAAGGCACATGTTTTATGCTGCCGATGCGTTAGAAAAAGTGACGTATCAGCAGCGCAAAAGTGACGCAGGGTGTCATAAATGAGGTCCTGAGCTTCTTTGCGGTTGCTTTCGGTCATGCTTTTTTAGAATAACATTTTAAAAACAGAGAAAAGGTCATATGTATAAGCTTTTCATTACAGTACTGAAACATCGCTCATTTATAAAATACAATTCCTTTATGCACCAAGGTTTCTTTACCAATTATTATGAAGAATGTATAAGTCTCTGATATATTCGGTTCCTGACTTACTGTATTTTTACATTAGTCCCCTTCTAACATCCTTTGTGACTCATTCCTTTTTACATCCTGATTCTGTGTTATACTGTCTTATACTTTCTCTTTAACTTACTTTCTCTTACACCCTGTCTCTGATGTATTCCCTTTCTCTCATTAATCCTTGTTACATCCTCTCAGATTTAGTTCCTCTTACACCCCGTCTCAAACTTAGTCTCTCTATCTACCTTTTACAGACTCTGTGTTTTAGTCTTTTACATCTTGTCTCCTTCTAACACCGTCTCTGTCTTACACCCTGTTATATCCTTTTTCTAACTAATTCCCTATGTCCATTTCTTTGAGTGACTCCCTCTCCTTATTCCATCCTTTTTCTGTCTTATAACATATTATACAGTCTTTCTGTCTTACTCCTTCTCTATGTTTTTCTTCCTCTATCTGTTTCTTTGTCCGACTCTGTCTTTTTGTGTTAGTTCCTTTAGATCTTTTTCTCTGTCTTAATCCTAGTTACATAGTTGTTGTGATATAAACTTAGATATGTTGTATAGTGGTGTTTATATAGTTTGTTTATTGTCATTGCTTTGCTCTTTGGTAATAGTGGTCTAAAATGTGTTATCTTTTCTTTTATCACAGATTGAAATCAAGATTTGCATAGTAAGGAAAAATGCCGTCAAGGCAAAGAAGAATAAAAGATGTGAAGCGGAAAAAATTAAAAACAGCAACGGAATTAAAGCACTCTTCTACAACAAATACTTCAAAAGACAGGAAAAAAGCTCTTTCTTTCGGAATATATGTAGATAAAAAAAAAATGTTGATGACAATGTCCATAAACAGAAGGAGAGACCAAATTTGAAGAGGAAGGAGAGGTCTCCTAAAAATTTTAATACCGCAGGAGCAGAGAATAATATGTATAGGAATAGAAGGCAAAACCAATTTAGGGACATTCGTAAACGAATGTTTCGCAATAGGGTAGTTTTAAATTTGTTAAAAAACAAGGTAAACAGAGAGCTGCTTTTTACAAGAAAAAGAAAAATGTAGAGAAAATTGTCGATCAGGCTTTTGAAGTTAAGAAAAAATTATTTATTTTAGTAATCAATACAATTAGGACACTTAACAAGACAATTGATGTTTTCAAATCAAAGAGTAGATGCAAAAGAGTAATTAATCGGACTAATTTTTGTAAAGTTTTTTCTGGAGAATGGATGCATAGTTAAAGTTGTGAGCCATTTTTTAATGAGGAGAGTTACTTTCAGGAGAATGATTTGGTGCATGCAGTTGACACCAGTGGTCGAGCATATGAGGTGAAAGATGGTTGTGCGATTGAAAAAGAAAAACTTGTGTCTAGAGATGCAGAAGAGGTGTTAACTGGTGAAGTTTTAGGTAGACGTACTAAGGGTCCAGTGTACACTTGGAAGTGTAGTAGTATTTGTAGTGTGCGACAGGAATCAATCGATTTGCTTCGTAATTTCTTACGTACATAAAGTAAGAAAAGTCTAAAACAAAAAATAAAGATGTTGCAAGACTTAGATCCTTGCAGAGTGAGAGAAAAGACAGGTTTGCAAGGTCATTCACTGGCTTGTCTTTCAAGAAAAGTATGTCAGAGTCTTTTTCATCATTTTAGGATGTTAGCAGTGCATCATAACAAAATGAGGAAATTAGTGAGAAGGTTGTATTATGCAAAAAGTCCAGCACTTAAGCTTAAACAGTTAAACAGTGCTCTTTTGCATGCAACTGAATTAGATGTGAAGATGATTTGTGAAGACATTGAGTTTTGTTATTTTAGTGAAAAAGAGGACAGTGTAGAAATAGACACAGTAATAGAAGGGAATGTGGAAGACAATGTACAGATTTCAAGTACAGAAAAGTTTGACCAGGAAATTACAAAGTTTAAGGTAAAATCAAGTGAAAGGCCTAATTTTACTTGTGTGTGTTGTCGACGGACTCATTAAAAGATTCAGACTAGGTTAGTTGATTTATATGCGAAATGGAAAATAGTGAATGGAAGAATTTTGCAACTCATTTGTTGGTGGAGAATTCGTTTAATTTGAGTTCGGATCAGCGTATCTGTAAATATTGTTATAATAAATTAAATGAAAATAGAATGCCTGCTAGAGCTGTTCATAATAATCTGGAGTTGGTAGACATTTCCTGCTGAATTGATGGATTTAAATACATATGAATCTATACTGATTCAATGTGTCCATTCTTTTCAGGCTATTGTTCGCATGGAGCCTAAGATAGGGAAATTGCCTCCTTCAGATTTGCAGAGAGGATTAAAGGGAAGAGTTCTTTATTTGCCTCTAGATTTCAAGAAAAATATTGATACAATTGGTGTAGAAAAAGTGGAAGAGGAACCTTTAGTTATTCTAGTTAATGGGGTTCCGACAAAGAGGAAGAAAATTTGGCAAGATTTAGTGGATGTTAGGAAAGTCAAAAAGGCAACGTTGTATTTGGTCAAAAACAATGAGTACTACAAACATGTATGTGTTGGAGCAGAGGAAACAGCTGCAGATGAAGACAGTGATTGTTCAGCTGGCCAAATTGAAAAAGTTGATGTGTCTAGAAGTGAAGAAATATATGAACATTATACTGTTCATCCTTTGCATTCCAGAGAAGTAATGGGGAATGCAATTGAATGGTTTCAAATGAAATCAGCAAAAGGAAGTCCCATTAGTGTATGGGAAGAAAGTTTGGAAGCTCGTTGTTTTCCACATTTATTTCCAACAGGTCGAGGTGGACGATATGACGATCGACCACTTCAAATTCCTGCATCTGAATACCGGACTTTAAGATTATATGCTGAAGATCCAAGGTTTCGTCAATGCATCCCATATTTGTTTCACCTACTGTATGAAAGTGACTTGTCTGGGCTTTCTTATGCAGTAAACCATATACTGAAAAGTGGAGCACATCTGCAAAATGTTGCGGCGAGGGACTTTATGGAGAAAGTGAATCTGCAAAATAATATTTTGGAATCTCATCTAATCAATCTCATGGCATGTCAGTGTGGTACAAATGAGTATTGGTACAGTCGTCATGGGGAATTGAAATGTATGCTAAGAAACTTAGGAACTCCTACATGGTTCCTTACTCCTAGCTGTGCAGAGTATGCATGGGACGACTTACTTCAATTTATACGCGAGGCAAATGCAAATATACAAAATATAGAATTCAAAACACCTGGAGAACTGTGTTCTTTGGATCCAGTGAATGTATGCAGATATTTCAATCATAGATTTGAAGCTATGATGTTTTTCATTACCAACAAAAAAATCCTCCCCTTGGAGAGGTTTTGGATTTCTTTTGGAGAAAGGAGGATCAAGTGAGAGGTGCTCCTCACATACATATGTTGTTGTGGATTAAAGATGCACTAAAATTTGGAACAGATTCGGATGAAACAGTGATGAGATTTCATTGAAGAGTATTCAACATGTGCTGTTCCGAAAACTACAGAGGAAAACAGTTTAAGGCAACAAGTTTTACGCTTTCAATCCCATCGTTGTGGGAAGTATTGTCGTCGAAAATTCAAAAACAAGGAAAAGTTCTACACAAAATGTCGTTTCGGCTTTCCACGATCAGTGATTTCTAAAGGAAGAGTAAATAATTTGATGTCTTCTCTACGACATACTGTGACGAGGAAATCACCAAAAAATACATACAATTTAAAAAGAAACGAAGAGTCCAAGTACATCAACGACTACAACCCAGTGATTTTGTTCATGTGGAATGCTAACATGGACATTCAGTTCGTTGCTGACAACTCTATTGCTGTGGCTCGATATGTGACTTCTTACATCACAAAAAAAAGAAAAGACAGCACTGAAGTAAATGTGGGAGGACATTTCACATGAAAAGAGTCTAAGCAAGAAATTATACAGTTACAGTCTGAAGATGTTGTCACATCGAGAAATTGGAGCATATAAATGTTCTGATCGATTGTCATCAGCAAGTCTATATGCCAAATCTAGAACCATCATTTGGGTGAGTCTAGGTCTTGCTGCAACACGAAACCGAGCTTTGAACTCTGTAGAAGAAATAGAGTATTTGGCGGAGAAAGAACCAGAAAGTACAGATATTTTGAAGACAAACATGTTGGATACATACTATCCAAATAGAAGTCCTCACCTTGAGAACGCTTGTCTCTATGAAGTTCTTCAAAGCTATATTTATAAGAGAAACGTCAGAGAAGATATCAATAATGGAATATATGCTGTCATTGGATGTGAAGGATGTCTAGTGAAACAGAGAAAAGGTCATTTGATTAATCATCGAAAATTGAGTTGCGAAAATCCAGACAAAAGGGAATTTTACTATTTGGCTCTTTTGCAACTCTTTAAGCCATGGCGCACAGAAGAGGAACTACTCGGAGATTTTCTCTGTTACGAATATTCTTTTAATGCAACCAAGGATACCATGGAATGTCTTGTTTTTCCAAATTATCTGCAAATGTTGAACGAAGAAATAGAGCAAGAAGCAACAATTGCTGCAGAGATTGCGAGAGACAGTTCTCAAGACAGTCAGAGTTCTACTTCATTAAGTCAGGATCCACTAGGAGGACCAATTATCCAAAATGAAGCTGCCACTGCCATGGATGAGGTGGAAAGAGCTATGGAACAAGCTCAAGATGATGTAGTTAATTTAGAAGATTTGGTGAAACAACTAAACCTTGAGCAGAAGCAGATATATGACGAAGTCACAGAACAGATTGAACATGGATTCACTCATGAGAAAAAAAGAGTGCTCATGTATATCATTTAAGCCTGTCCAACTGTACGTGAGTGGAGAAGCGGGAACTGGAAAAAGTTTTCTGATTAAAGCAATTGCAACTTATCTGCAGAAAAGGACTGAATCACCGCTATCTTGTGTTGTTACCGCTCCAACTGGGCTGGCAGCACATAATATTAAAGGGATTACTTTACATCGTTTACTGATGCTGCCAGTGGAGCATGATAACAAATTGCAATACCACAAGCTATCTGGAGATGCGTGTTCCGAAGTTTCGAGAGTCCTGAAGAAAATGAAACTTCTTATCATTGATGAAGTAGGCATGGTCTCAAATCTAATGCTTGCTTTTGTGCATTTGAGAATGCAAGAAATTCTTAGAACAGAGTATGATGTGTTATTTGGAGGGAAACACATCATTGTTTTTGGAGATCTACTGCAGTTGACTCCAGTGAAAGGACAACCAGTGTTTAAAATGGTCACGCATGAAGATACCAAGAAGTGCCTAGGAAGCATTGGAAACGTTAATATATGGTTAAATTTCAAATATGCAGAACTACTCCAAAATATGCGGCGGGCAAAGGATGAAGATTATAAAAATATTCTACAAGATGTAAGAATCGGAAAAGTAAGTCAGCATGGGAAAGAAGCTTCACACAGACGATTCATTTCAAATTTGTATCCAAATGAAAACATTCTTCCAGAGAATATTTTTAAG
Source organism: Lissotriton helveticus (assembly GCF_964261635.1). Classification (NCBI taxonomy): domain Eukaryota; kingdom Metazoa; phylum Chordata; class Amphibia; order Caudata; family Salamandridae; genus Lissotriton; species Lissotriton helveticus. The sequence goes on from NC_136069.1 coordinate 49,038,981, forward strand.
AAAGTAACGAGAAGAAATCTGGCATATGTTTGATGCCAACTCTGAAAGAATGTTCCATGTTTAACAACAAAATGTTAAAGTTAGAAAATGAAGAGATAGTGAAACTGGAAGCTATAGATAAAATAGAGCATATGGGAGCAACAATTATTTTGTCTGAAAATTTGAAATCAAAATTGGATTCATTAGAGAAGACTATATCTAAAACTGCTGGTTTTGAAAACACTCTGAATGTGTGTTTAAATTGTCGTATTATTTTGAGAAGGAATTTTAATGTTGAAAGAGGTCTGGTAAATGGAGCAATGGGTCATGTTGTTGGTTTTGTGAATTACAAAAATAGAGATGGAATTGAAATTTTAAAAATTAAATTTGATGGCATTGACGAAATAGAACAAATTTGTCGTTGTTCAGCTAGGTTTTTGCTTGTGAAAGACTTATATGTTCGCCGAAAACAGTTTCCTATTTGTTTGGCATATGCGGTGACAATTCATAAATCTCAAGGTTTAAGTGTAGATAGTGCTTTGGTGAACATTGGAAGTTCTGTGTTTAAAGAGGGTATGGCATATGTGGCATTATCACGAGTCAGAACTTTATCAGGATTGTATTTGATGGAGTGTGATGAAACAAAGATTTGTGCTGATCTAGATTGTGTTAAAGAATACAATAGGTTAAGAAGAGCGTATGCTCCACATTTGCCTCAATATCCTCTGTTTGAAAAACGTGTGGTAGGCCGAAAAAGAAGAAATGAGAATAATTGCAGTGAGGTAGTAGCAAAAAGACAAAAAGTAAATGAAACTGTAGTTGTAAGCAGAAAAAAAAAGGATTCTGTTGAAGATGTTGTTGGATTTCAGTTTGAAAACAGTTCTGGTGTCAACTGCTATGCTAATGTAGTGCTTAATGTTTTTTTTCTTCAAAATTTACAAGAACAGATTGTTGAAAATCGGGATCAAACATTCTGCTGTTTATTGAATTCCGTGTTTGAGAAATGTAGCAGTGATAGAGCAAAAATAGAAAGTGTTTCAGAAATTAGAAATCTTCTAGACATATGTTCTGGTCAAAATCAATTTTCACAGATTATTCAGCAGGATTGCCAGGAATTTTTAATGTATAGGTTTGATGTTTTGGAAGATGAAGGTGTAGATATAAAAAATCTTTTTAGCCTTTCTTATCAATGGTAGCATGTCTGCGACAACTGTAGTTTATCAAGTAGTACTAGAATAGACACTGAAAGATTTATATATTTGACTTTACCAGACTGCAAATCAGTGCCTTTTAATAATCTAGCTAAAGCAGCTGATCACAATATGGTGTGTACCCAATGTAAGTCTGCAATACTGTCCACATTATTTTTACAAACTTATGGTAAATATGTGATTTTAATGTTCCAACGATGTAGACCTGATGGAAGTAAATTGTCAACTTCTATTAAAAAATGTGTGGCTTCTCAGTTATCAATTTCAGGAAGAACGTTTGCAACTGTAGCTATTATTTATCATGACGGTCCTTCAACAACATCAGGGCATACACATGCTATTTAAAAAGTCGTAAAGGTTGGACCCACTGTAATGACACTCATTTGACTTTCAAACAACGTTTGCCTTTTGACTTAAAAAATTCATACCTAGTGTTTTTAGAACCAAAATTTAAGTAAAGGTAATTGGCCTATGATGATGGGAGCAGTTAATAAAGGTTATTTTGCGGTTTAAAAATATATTCTGAGTAAAAGTGATCCAGGTAATACAAAAAATTGACTGGTCATATAGGTACTGTAAGTGGATCTCATAATAAGTGATATCAGTATTATACAAAATGATGAACATGAGTGAGTCAGAGATGGTTTTACAAATACTTAAATATTGTGAAAATGTTGTATGAGCCGTTTTTTCAGAACGTCGGAAAAACGGTAATTTCAGCGTTTCTTAGAATTAATTTGAAAATATACTCATACATCTGCCACTATTTGGCCAAAAGGAAAAGTAAAGGAATGAGTAAAGAGTCATGACTGAAAAAAGGAGTATATGAAAATAATGAAAATATTTCAGATGTTCTTGGAGCTTTTCTTCTAGAAAGTCGATGAAATGGATTTTTTAGTGAAGAGTACTTTCCAATGAGAAAAGGACCTTCATGATATACTATTTGGCCTAAAGGAAAAGTAAGTGAATCAAAGATTAGTGTACATTTGTCATTATCTAAGGTTTTTTTTAAAACACAATCTTTTAGATTGTGTTTTTTTTTCCCGCCGTCATATGATGAGTAATTTGAACTCACTGTTTTAAGTGAAATTCAATATATTCTGAGAACAGCAAAAATAAACTATGTAACATGTTGTACAAGTTATTCTATACTTTGGATTGTGTAAATTAAATTGTATTCCCATTGTCTGACACTCACTTTCCTTTTTCCATCTTCTTTCAGCTCTTTTTACTCACTTATAATGTCTCTCACTCTCTGTAACCCCCGTTCCTTTACTCCACTTCTTTCATAACCCCTCATTCTCATTTCAACTGTCTGCATCCCCACTCTCCCTTGCATAACTTTTCAGCTTTCAGTCTCTCTGCTTTACTTCCCTTTTCCGTATTTTCCTCCTTTGCTCTTTTAGTAATTCCTCTTTACTCACTCAGCAGTATCGTCGCTCTATCACTATAAATCACCCACTCTCCCTCGCTTATCTTTGTTTGCTCCTTTCTTTTGACCTCTTCTCTCTATTTTTCGTTCACTAACTCTATGTCCGCAGTGCCTCACTCTCCTTGGGTTATGTTCACTTGTGTTTATCTACCTTCTATCATTTCTTTTACAACAACTTCACTGCTCCTCTCTCATCGTTCTTCATCCCATTTCTTTTACTCTGGTTCCATTACTATCCCTCATTTCCTTTCTTTCAGTGTCCTTCTCTTTACTTTCATCACCAAATTATTTTCTCTCAGTACCACTGTTTTAGTACTCTTCTCCTCTCTTTCCTTTTTTTCCTCCCTTACTCATTTCCTTTGCTCACTCATTGTACTCCACCTCACTCAGTTTTTCCTCTTAGTGTGTCTGTCTACTAACTTCCTCACTCCATTTCCCTCAATCGTTGTATATTATCCTCTCTCCCTTCATCCCTTCACTCTATGACTGTTCTTCACTTACTCTTAGTTATCTTCTATTCCTCATTCTTCTAAATGCATCCTTAATTAGACTCTTTTCCGTCTGTCATTATCTTTTTACTTACTACTGTTTCCTGATTTAGTTTTGCTAACTCACATTGTTTTAGTATCTTTCTTACCTTCAGTTCATTTCTCTGTTCTTCTCTTCCTCTCGGTCAGTGAATCTATATGCGTTACTCTTAGTAATTTGCTCTCCTATTTCTTTTTCTCTCTTTTTGTCCTTCTACCTTACTTTATTTCCCTTTCTATGTCCTTCACTCTTACTTTATTTCTAAATACACTGTTATGATTTTTAACCTCTTCATTTGTATCTTTTAATTTAAAATACATATTTTACTAATTATAACTTATTTTTTCTTCTCTCTTTCACAGATACAAAGTGTAGTAAAAAAAATGTAATTAAAGTTACATTTATTATATGGTAAGTGTGACTAAAAAAATGTAGTTTGTCATCACCCTTTGCTTTAACCTCACTAATATTTTCTCAACCAACCTCACTCCTGTTTCTTTACTCTGCTTCCCTCACTTATTCTCCATGTTTACTCCCCTTTCCCCATTTCCCCTCTCATATTCAACCTTTCAGTCCCCATTCTTTACTTCACTTACCCTCTGTTCCCTTCCTTTGCTTCTTCACTCATTCTCTTTTTCTTAATTATTTACTTCACTCCTACACACACACCTCATCCCCTCCCAACACATACACACCTCTGACATACACCCCACACACACACCACACACACACCTCATACACACACACATCTCACACACCCTCACCTCCACCCACACCGAAACACCCCACACGCCCACACCCATAGACACACCTTACACACCCACACCCCGACCTACACCCACTGACTCCCTATAAGTCACACACACTGCATTACTTACCTTTCTTTGCTGTTTCACTCAGACCCATTCAGGCACTGTTTCCTTTACTCTCTCTGTCCTTTCTCTTTGTCACTCCCCATGTCTTTTCCTTATTCAATTTTTCACCCTCTTTCACCCCTCTTTACTTACACTCACTGCTCTTTTCTCATCCTCCCTCACCGTTGTTCATTTATCCCGGTTCCATCACTACCCTTCATTCCCCATTTTTTACTGTCCTTTCTTTTTCTTACAACACCCCTCACATTCTCCCACTATCTCTACTTTAGTCTTTTTCCTCTCTCTTCCCTTCTTTCGCTCCCTTATTCATTTTACTTTTCTCACTTTCACCCTATTACACCTTCTCTGTTTTTTACTATGTAATAAACAATCCCTCTGTGTTTCTCCCTCTAGCTCTCTTTCTCTTAACATTACTTTCTTTGTGTTCTTCCCTCATGCTAACTCCTTCATGAATTTTTTTTTCTTTTTTTGGGTGCGCGCCCCGGTGCGCGTACCCTGAGGAGAAAAATTGACAGAGATGCTTTAAAAATATAGGTTTATTTTTTATAAATTAAAGGTAGTTTTAAAAAGAACGTTTTTTTTCTTCTTTTTGTTGTTTTATATTTTTTTAATGTTTTTTTGAACATTTTGTACTTTTTTTGGCTTTTCTGAACAGTTTTATATTTTTTTTATTTTTTATGGGGAGAAACAAAAAAAAGGGAATTGAAAATGGCTCAACTGGAGCAAAAAACAGAAAACGGAAAAAATTACGTTTTTTTGGGGCAATTGTGGTTGTCACCAGCAAGGACGATGAGCTTTACGCTCTTTTCACCATAGGAGATGAGCTTACCACAATAAATACATGTAATTCGTAAATCCTCAAACCGTGGTTGAATGCAAGGCATCGTCTCACTTGTCTCTGGTCCCGATGGAGTGGGTTGCTTTCTTTTGGAGGTGGTCCTTGAAGATTGGGGGAGGTTACTGGCCAGTTCCCTCATCTCTGCAGCAGAGTAGTTGTTTGGATGCTTGCGGTTCATGTGTCTAATCATGGTATTATTACGAAAAGAATATTTCTTGTTAGGGTTCCCCCATTAAAGTTCCATGCCACAGATTAGGCAAGTCACCTTGGCCGCATTGACTTTTTTCTTGCCCTCTGGGATAGAAAAAAACTCCCATACAATGTGTGGCCTTGGCTTGTATGGGGTATTGTCTTCATGCAGCTATCTTCTCCCTCCTCCTCTTCCTCTTCCTCCTCCTCCTCCTCCTCCTCCTCCTCCTCTTCTTCTTCTTAACCACCAATGTAATGTTGTGGTGGTCCTCTTGGTGGTGGTGGTGGTGGTGGTGCAGATGCTCCAGCTGCTGCTGCTACTGTAGCCATTTTAAAGTACAAAATATTTCTCTAAGTTGTTCAAACAGGTCTTCCTCAGTCAAAGTACAAAGTCAGAATAAGGAAAAAAGGTGGGGTTTTTCATCATTTGGGAGAAAAAAAAACTGTCCTGAACCAATGAAAAGTGTTATTTTCAGGTCACATGACCCGGGCTTTCATCATTTGGAAACCAAAACTGTTCTGCACCAATAAAAAGTGTTATTTTCAGGTCACATGACCTGACGCGCTTACGCTACGCGCTCCGGGGCGCGCCCGTAGTCGCGCTCCGGGGCATGCCCGGGGGTGCGTAGCGTAAGCGCGTCAGGACGTTGCACGATCGTATGCGCTCGCTTGCTTCCGGGTGCGCTTACGCTGTGCGTCATATGACGCATCACACGGCTACGCGATACGTCACGATGTTGTTTTCGTTCGCGGGAATAGCGCTAACGGGACGCTCACCGGTACGCGTCCCGGGGCGCGCCGTAACATTGCGCTTACCCGTGCGTTCACCGGTACGCACTCCGGGGCAAAAAAAAAATAATTTACATAATTATACAATATAAAATGTTTTACTTTTTATACCTATAGAGATTTGCTATTAAAAACCATTGAAATTCACTGAAAAATCCATAAGTTTTACACCAGTTATAGTTAGGAATTAGCATTTAAAAAACCTATTAAATTCACTGAAAAAACCATAGGTTTCACACCAGTTATAGTTAGCTGGAAGTTTTACTCGCATAAAACCATTGAAATTCCCACGTTATAGTTAGTTGGACTCACTATAACTTGCGCGTGCAATGCACTGCTGATGACGTCACATATTACATCACTCATGACATGGTCAGTGACATCACTCATGACATCACTGATGACACCATCCTTGTGACAGAGTGACAGACCTCCTTTCACTGTAATGTAACCTTTGAAACACATTCAAAAATAGAAACTAAAATTTTCAAAAAAATGGAGATACCCATACCAGTTACAACAACCAATTCAGTAATTCCACCATCTATATACACATCCACTCATTCACCAACAGTTCTATGTAGTCACTCATACATATACTCACTCATCATATATAGTGATACACCTATATATCCTGTTACACACCGACAGTCATCCAAAAGTTACTCACACACAGTCACACATGCAAATAAACTATTGAACATCCATTTATTTGCATATACAGCTATACACACACTACCACCTTACTTCTAAGAAAACATACACATATTTACTCTGTTAAACAATCACTTATAGAAAAACATACTTATTTAAACAGGAACTCTTACAATCCCTCACTCTCACATATACTCACTTATACTAGATTAAAACATATGTAGTTACTGATAAAGACACTAGTGAGACAGTCATTCACTCACTAACACACACATATACACACTCATCCACCCATACAGTCCTGCACATATGCTGTCTTCAAAACACATACAGAGAGTCAGTCATTCATGCATCTATGTGCTAAGTAATACCCTCACCAAACCATATAGAGACTCATACTGATATTAAAAAAAACATCTAATAACCCATATACATACACATGTAGCTACTCACCAACACATGTAGCCACTTATACACAAAGTGAAACACTAATACAAATATTTAAATATTTAAACATTACTCACTAATATTTACTTTTCAGAAAGACAGACATTCACTGGATGGTGTCATCAGTGATGTCATGAGTGATGTCACTGACCATGTCATGAGTGATGTAATATGTGACGTCATCAGCAGTGCATTGCACGCACAAGTTATAGTGAGTCCAACTAACTATAACGTGGGAATTTCAATGGTTTTATGCGAGTAAAACTTCCAGCTAACTATAACTGGTGTGAAACCTATGGTTTTTTCAGTATATATATTTTTTCCAACCCCCCCACGCCACCTACCATGCAACGCCAAGACTATGCCTGCTGGGACATGGAGTCCGTGACATTTGATACGGACTACCACTGATGTGCTGACTGCATTAGGGGGAGGGAACTCAAGTAACTGCAAGTATTTTACACAGGAGGAGCCTATTTGGGAGAGGTTCATTACAGTGAAGGGCGCTGATGAAGGCTATCGCCGAAATGCATTCGCCGCCGCTGGGACATTTGAAATAAACGGCTTGCTTGCTCCTGACTCCCCTTGTGGCCTCTGATTCTTTCCTGGAAGAATGTCTTTGTGATATATATATATATATATATATATATATATATATATATCACAACTTTCCAACTTGTCCATGTTAGAAACAGGCGAGCACACTGGAATCCAATTTAGAAAATTCTTTATTATGCAAACCCCCCGTCACCCCTGACAGACGCGTTTCGCTACTCTAGCTTCGTCAGTGTCAGTTTGTCAGTGAAAAAACGCGCCATTTTAAAGTGATTTGCCACTACACAAATCATTGACATCAAAGAGGTATTCAATCGCCAATGTGGCGGCCATTTTGTAGTATATAATTTTACATACATTTAACTTTTAAAACCAGGCGCTGTTCTATATAAAGTGCTTGAGTGCTCATTAAAAACATATTGACTGACAAACATTTCATCAAATAGCTGTACACATCAAATTAAAGCATTTTCAATGGATTTTCACAAGGCAATTTATGAAAGTTTCTTATATTCCACTTAACCTTCAAAAAATAATTGCCCTGTGTCTGTCCTGTTTTGTAGCCCTGTATGGGCATGTATTTGTTGTTGTTTATTCATTTCGAAATGATAGCGGACTGTCCACATTGTTCAGTTCTTGGGGAGTTCTATATTCCATTATTGTGCACCTTGGAGTATCAGTGTTTGTGGTACCTATTCCCATGTATTTGTCTCCTAGAGGTGGACCCACAGTTCCTCATCATTATTCAAACCCCATGGAGTCATGGTTTTTAAATCAATTATATATTTAGACTCCAAGATTCTAAGTGCCTTCTCCCCGTTTCCTCCACGTTCCTGTCTCTCGACTTGATCTATGCAATAGAATCTTAGTAGATCTCTGTTACTCTGATGACATTCAGAAAAATAGCGTGCTACCGGGTAAGATTTATCTTTATTGGTAACCGCACGCATATATTCTAAGATCCTAAGTTTAGTGGGGTTGATGGTACTCCCTATATTCCTCTTCTTACAGGGACATTATAGGCAATAAATGGTGAATTCAGAGTTACAATTTAGCAGTTTGGTGATTTTTCTATTGGGTCTGCCTTCTCCAGTTCTATTCGGTACTCCCAGGTTTTTCTACTCCCTTTACGGGCTTTGCCCTTTTAGGGCAGACATAGTTGCTGGTTTTGTTGTTTTGGCTGAGAAATGGCTGTGGACAAGGTGATCTGATAATGATTGGCAGCGTTGGTAAGTTACGAAAGATTGTTCCGTTAGATGTTTAAGAACGCTGTCAGTCTTTAAAATGTGCCAATGTTTTTTCAAGATGTGAATCAAATCACCAGATTTTGTATTATATCTGGTGATCATTCTCACATCATCTTTACTTTTAAGCACTACTTTTGGTATCAGGAGATCCCTCCTGTTTGTTTCAGATACTATTGAGGACGCTTGATTTAGCAAGCTTTTCAAATATCCCCTGATGAGGAATCTGTTCTTGGCCTCAGATTTTGCTTGATGGAAATCAGTTTCCAAGGAACAGTTCCTTTTTAAGCGTAATAGCTCTCCATAAGGAACATTTTTCACCAGACTGCACGGATGGTAACTAGCTGCATGCAGAATAGCATTGCCTGCAGTAGGCTTCCTGTAGAGTTTTGTTTGGAGTGTGTTATTTTTTACATAGATCTCCAAATCCAAATAGCAGATGTTAGTGGCACTTATAGTGCTGGTGAACTTCAAATTTTTGGTGTTATCATTAAGTTTGGTGATGTAATCCTCAGCCGAGGTCCGATCACCGCGCCAAATGATAAAAAGGTCATCTATATACCTTGTCCACATTAAAATGTTATTAGTCCAGATCTCATTTTGTTCTGCCCAAGCATTGTGCTTCTCCCACCAGCCAACAAATAAATTTGCGTAGCTGGGGGAGAAGCACAAGCCCATAGAGGTCCCTCTTGTTTGTTTATATAGTTGATTAGAGAACAAGAAGATGTTATGGTACAAACAGAAACGTATCATTTCAAGTAACATTGCACTATGGGTTCTGTATTTTTCCAATTTTTTGTCCAGCAACCATTCAATTGCCTCCAGGCCTTTTTCATGGTCTATACAGGTATAGAGATTAACCACATCTAGTGTGATCAATAACAAATTTTCTTCCCAGGCAATGTTATCCATAATATGGAGAAAGTCTTGTGTATCTCTCACGTAAGATGGGAGATCTTTAGCAAAAGGCGCGAGATACTGGTCTATGAATCTAGACGTATTTTCCAACAGACTCCCAAATCGAAGATACGATCGGGCGTCCGGGTGGTCTCTTGGCGTGCTTGTGGATTTTGGGAAGGTGGTAAAAGGTGGGAATAACAGGTGAATCACAATGCAAATATCGGAACTCATCGTCATTAAGCATGCCCTCCTTCTTCCATTCACATAGCATCCTTTGATATTTCGCGATGCTAGTAGCATATTCAGATCTCTGGATGGGGACATAGCACTCTTTATCTTGAAGTTGTTTTAGTGCTTCCTGTTCATAATGTGCTTTGCTGAAAATCACGATATTGCCTCCCTTATCTGAGGGCTTTATTTCAAGAGTCTTGTCCTCTTTGAGAGATTTTATTGCTTCCCACTCTCTCCTTGAAATATTAGATGATTTCATGTTTATTTTTTCTCTTGACAACTTCTCCAAGTCCTCAAGTACTGCCTCATTGAAAACATCTATTGCATCGTGTGGTGCAATGGGCAGTTTTTTTCGATTTGCTCTTCATATTGCTAGGATCTCGTGTTTGTCGAATAGGTACATTCGTATGTTGTGTGTTTGCTGCTTCACTGAGGATTTCTTGTGTTGGAGTTAGCAGCATGCTTGCCAGAGAGTTAGGATCTAAAGTTTCTTGTTCCTCATTCTCACATTGTATCTATGTTGTAACTGGCTCGTCTTTTGGGTGTAAGAGGAAAATTTTCTTAAACTTCAGCTTCCTAATGTACCTAAAAAAATCAATTCTCGTGTCCACCATGTTGTATTCACTTGTAGGGCAGAAACTCAATCCTTTCTTTAGGACATTGATTTCATCAATTGTTAGTTCTCTCTTTGACAAATTGATGACGTTATTCTCTTCTGTCAATGTCACTTTCTCCTGCGGTTTGAGGCACTGCGAGTTACCCTGGGTGAGGCCATCGCTTGCGTACCGCCTTTTGCCCCTTTTGCCCCGCCTTGTCCTCCTTTTTGATTTGATTGCACCAGAGGAGGATGATTTCTTTGTTGCGGCCTCTGGCGCGTTTCCTTGATTACTTGATATTCGCCTAAAAAAGGTTCTGCGCCTGGGGTTTCTTTTCTTGTTGGAGCCAAGGGTTGTTCGCCGTCAGACACTTCTGATTCTTCCGTGTCCACGTTATTTACAGTTTCCATCACTTGTGCTAATCTTTTTCTGGTGGCGTCGAATTTCCTAGCAAATGTCCGTATTCTGCCAGATAAATAATCTTGTTCATCTCTTTTGAACTTTATTTGTTTACGTTTACGTATGCCCAGTTCATATTCCTTAATTCTTTTCATTAAGCTGTTTCTTAGATCCTCACATGTTTTTTGGTCCTTTTCTTTTGCGATATGCGCCTCCACTTCCGCAATTTCCTTTACACATTTGTCGTGATCGCTCCACGCAAATCTAAGTAGTAGTCGTACCATACCCTTAGATGATTCAGCCGTGTATTCCGCCCAATCTTTCAGCAGTGCCGGGTCCGGATTTTCGTACGATGGGACCGTGAAAATTCAGAGGCCTCTTGGTACTCTGTTGCAATCTATGTATCTTTGTAATGAAGTGGCCTCCCACCATTTTCGCACTTCTCTTTCTTTTAATTTCTCAAGTTTCAAGAACAATCTTTTTAAATTACTGTGCGTCACTGACGTTATCTCCGCAGCGGCAGTTCTTGTCGGGCGGTCGTTGGAGGATCTAAACATTATATTGGCTGCGGATTCCCTTTCACCCGTAATGTCTTCAGGTTCCGCCATCATTTTAATGTTACGCTTTTGAAGTGCAAAGAGTCTTTTTGCTTCTTTACATACGGGGCGGTGATTTCTCACTACTTTTAGGGGGTTTGCATATGGTTACGGTTCCTACGGGATGAGGGTTGAGCAAGGAAATTTCAAAAAACACACTAAATGTGTGAGCCGGTTCACTCACCACACCCGGTGCCTGCATTCGGTTCCGCCTGCCGACGTCTGCCTCCTGCTGGCTCACAGATGCTCGGTGTCCGGTATCGATAACAGTCAGCTTCGGGTCCAGAAATCCAAACCCCGCTATTTCCTTTTCTCCGTTGCTCTGTATGCCTCGGGGCTAACGGCCATAAGAATTTAAAGCACAGGTCCTTTGCACCGCCGTCGCTCCTCCACTTCCCGGGTGCTGGTACGCCAGCGCTGGTGAGGCGCTTACAACTCTACAACTTTCCAACTTGTCCACGTTAGAAACAGGCGAGCACACTGGAATCCGATTTAGAAAATTCTTTATTATGCAAACCCCCCGTCACCCCTGACAAAAAAAAAAAATATATATATATATATATATATATATATATATATATATATATATATATATATATGTGTGTGAAAGTCTACATAACTGCTGAGTGACTAGATTTGATATTTAAATAGCAATTATCGTTTTGTGTATTAAAGCTCAACTACTCTATTTACAGTATTTGAGATGATGTAGTAAAGAAAACATGAAATAATAATGTTCCCCTAAATGAAAACATTTTACGCTGCATGTAGCTAGACATGAAATTTTCCCTATGGTCAGAAATCAGCACTGGAGTGAATCAAATGCATGATAAAATACCAATTGGAGCATTCGCTGCCATAGTGGGGCTTGGCATCCTTAACAGATGTACTTTATTGCTTGCTTGCTCCAGGACCACCTACATATACTCCAGCAGACAGTGAAAACTCTTTCCATGGAAGAAGACAAAGCAGCACTAATCAGGAGATCACATGGGTGGTTCGTGATTCAAGGCTACACTAGCGCCCTACCTCAGCCATACCTCAGTACCAGCTTCTCAAGGAAGGTGAAGGAAGATTTCCTGCGGCTGAGGATGGGGGTAATTCCGTCAAAAGTACATCTACCCCCATGGAAACGCCAGGAATTGAATACCAATTGCAGGCTTTGCGACAACCCAATGGAGGACGTTCTGCACTTGTTATGCAGCTGCAAAGCTCTAGACAGAGCCCGAAGGGGCCATCTAACACAGCTCTGGAACCAAAACGGTGTGCGAACCCGCAGACAAGCCCTGTTGATCAGCTTCAAGGGAGATGATATCCAATTAGCCTGCAGTCTAGTGCGCTTCATGAAAACAGTTAACACGATCCAAAATCCAGAACCCAGCGATTGAACTTGACTCAAAAAGACCTGCTTTTGCATCTTAAGAAAACTCTTTTTTGATTAACAAAGAATCAGCAAATCTTGAACTGCTCTCTCTTACAATCACAATGTATTGCAACAGTTTGTACGGGTCTTTTGTCCACATTTTAACTCTCTTTTATTGTTTTTAACTGTTGAACATGTATCTACTCCAATGCTTTTTCTAAAGAGTCATTGCAAAGAGATTTTTATTAATCACGCAATAAAGTTATTATTATTACTCCAGCAGACTGTGTGGCAGAGATGATCACCACTGTTAAGTCTGTCCCTCTTTAAGGACACGCCTACCACCAGTATTGCTGCCTTTGACTGTCCTTCAGACTAACTACTTGACACGCAGGTAGGAACATGAGTGGCATAACAACTCAATATCCAGTTCATAACAGGCTATTAGAAATATAAGAAAATCCTCCCCATACGCTTTTTAACCTTCTAATGCTCGGAAAAGAAAACCAAATGGAATAGCTTCATTAAGAAATTCTAATGTACCTGGAGGACTATCATTTTACGGATTCACAAAATACAACGAGAGCGGTTATGGCTCATTATTCCTGCACAATGAACAGTTCACACAGTAGAAGGGCTTCACTCCTAGGGTCAACGGTCTAGAATGCCCAAATATTCAGAAAACTCACAACAAGCAGAAGAAGCACATTAGCTGGACTATAAGTTTCATACACACTCTTAGTCAAGCTAAGGTGCTTCTTTTGCTTGTTGTGATCAGGTTCTGGATTCCAGGTTTTGCGGGCTCACCGACGAGTGGGCCATCTTTATATGCGACTTCGAAGATATTATTTCTATTGTAGCTCACCCAGAGTCAAGACTTTCTGAACACTGGCAAACTCTGCTTTCCCAGGGACTTTATTATCAAGCCCCCGACAGGCTCTCCAGATCTAGCGCGCCTTGTTTATTCTTGAAAAGGTAGACGGTTCAGTATGCAGTATAAACCCATCTGTTGTGTCTAGGCCAGCCCCAAACACCTCTCTCTCAATCGTGGTTCATCCTCAAATCTTCATGTCCTTTGTGCTTGGCTTAGCACAGTCTCGAAGAGACCACAACTCATTTCTCTGCAATCAATGTCTGCTGAGGTCTTTCCTTGATCCAGCTGACATTTTCCTAAATGCATGACCAATCTAGACCTCAACACTGTTTGCAGTGCTCTATGACAATTGATTCCAGGAATTGTCTTGGAGTTTACTGACTGCAATTCAACTATAGCCCGACTAGCACGGATGTTCAGATTCAAATTGGTGTCCTCCACTAAGGCAGGCGATAATTTTTCAGCAGCACAGGAGAATGAACTATTTGAAGATAGATATCTCCCCTCCATGCCATATACAGACATCAACACTACTTTAGGAGAGACACTGGGGCAGCATTCACAATTTCTGAATGGTACATTAAACACAGTCAGTATTGCAGCAATGTTTGGGCACTTATGTTTGATGGGATTATATCCATTTTATGAAATGATCCCTTCTATTTGAGCTGTCCCCTTTGATAAGCCACCTAGTAATTACTGGAGGTTTGTTTCTGAGGTCTGAACTATATATTCCATTGGCTCACTACATTACTCGTTCTGGTCTGCTTAGTTTGCTTTCCACTTCCAAGCACATTCTACAAGCTCCTTGGGTCCAGTAATTTGCAAGTCAGCCAAGTAATGACACAGCAATACTAAGTAAGCACACCAAAATCGTGTTTTTCATTAGCATAATAAAGAGCTCCTTAAAGGTTATTGTCATCTTACCCTTCATATGCCACTTAATCTTTAATAAATGCTATACAGGTCTTCAAATTAACAACTTAAAATGTTTGCAACAATAGGCAGGAGCCAGACAAATCTTCAAACAGCATCATCATTCCTTTATTCAAACTTCATTCTGTCACCATCAAACAACCTTATAACAGCTTCATTTATTGCAAAGGGAAGTCTGCTCAGTAACTCGGTGAACACGCTCATTCTCAATCAACCAATCAGTGATGTTTAGAGCGCACAACTCACCCGTAAGGTTCTCAAGGCACTGCAGGGGAGGGGGTGGTGCAAGCAGGTCCGCTGATCACACGAAATGCCAGGTTTTGAGGTCCTTTCTGAACTGGTGTAGTGTCAGGCTTTGCTGGATGAGAGTAGGTCATTGGTTCCAGGTCTTGGCTGCGAGGTTGGAGAACAATCTGCCACCTGCTCTGGCACTGTGGATGTGAGGGACCGTGGCTAGGGGGAGGTCGGCAGAGCAGAGATTTCACTTGGGGGTGTGGAATGAGATTCGATCGTTGAGGTATTGGGGTCCGAAATTCTGGAGGGCTTTGCATGCGTGTGCAAGTAGTTTGAAGGTTATTCTTCTTTTAACATGGAACCAGTGGAGGTCTCAGAGATGTTTGGTGAAGAGGTCATGTTGTGGGAGGTCGAGGATCAGTCTGGCTACGGCGTTCTGGGTGGTCTGGAGCTTGCGGAGGAGTTTTCTGTTGATTCCGGCATAGATTGTGTTTCTGTAGTCCGGTTTGCTGGTGACGAGTGCTTGGGTGATGGTTTTCCTGGAGTCGGGACAGATCCATTTGAAGGTCTTGCAAAGTATGAAGAGTGTCTTGAAGCATGTGGAGGACACTGCGTTGATATGGCAATTCATGGTGAGTGTAGAGTCAAGTATGATGCCGAGTTTGCATGCGTGGTCCGTTGGGGTGGGTTTCCCAGGGCAGAGGGCCACCATGCGGAGGGGGTGGAGCCGAGGAGGAGGACTTCTGCTTTGTCTGAGTTGAGCTTCAGGCAGCTGTTGCTCATCCAGGTTGCAACGTCTTTCATCCCTTCTTGGAAATTGCCCCTGGTGATGTTGGGTTCCTTGGTGAGGGAGAGGATGAGCTGTATGTCGTTGGCATATGAGACTATGTGGAGTACGTGGTTTCTGACGACAGCTGCGAGGGGGGGGACATGTAGACGTTGAAGAGTGTGGGGCTGAGGGCAGATCCTTGAGGTACTTCGAATATGATCCCTGTTTATTCGAAGAGGAAGGGCGGGAGTCTTATTCTTTGAGTTCTGCCTCAGAGGAAAGATTGAATGCAGTCGAAGGCAGTGCTTTGGATGCTGGCCGGGTGGAGCCTGGAAGCTAGTGCGCAGTGGGAGACTGTGTTGAAGGCTGATAAAAGGTACAGGAGTATGAGGGCTGCTGTGTGGCCTTGGTCGAGGAGCGCACGATGTCCTTGGTGGCGGCTATGAGGGTAGTCTCTGTGCTGTGGTTGACGCAGAATCCGGATTGAGAGTGGTCTACAACGTTGTTGGTTTCTATGGAGGTGTGCTAGCTGGGTGTTGACAGCTTTTTCAATGACTTTGGCAGAAAAAGCGAGCAGTGAGATGGGCCTGAATTTCTTGAAATCAGTCGTGTCTGAGGAGGGCTTCTTTAGGAGGGGCTTGACTTCGGCGCATTTCCAGTCATCCAGGAATGTGGCGGTCTTGAGGGAGCAGTTTATAGTTTGGCGTAGTTCGGGTGCAATGGCGGTGCCAACCCTGTGAAAGATGTCCAGAGGGCAGGGATCCGCAGGTTCTCCAGAGTGGATGCTTTTCATAGTCTTTACGGTGTCTTCTGTGGTGAGTGGGCCAGGTGAGGAGGGTCAGTTGGGTGGCATAGTTGGGGGTGGAAGTCGGGCGGTGCTGTAGTCTTGATAGTCAAAGTTGTTGTACAGAGTCTTGGAAAGGTGGGACGTCAACTTTTTTGCTGTTGGGTCTGGCGAATGCCTGTAGGATCGTGAAATGTTTCTTGGATTTGTGGGAGTTGGAGCGGATTCTGACTAGGATGAAGTTTCTTTTGGTCGATTTGATGAGTTGGTGGTCTACTGTGGTGGCTGCTTTGTAGGCGAAGCGTGCTGCTGGGGTTTTGCTGTATGAGTGAGGGTGGAGTCCTATGTTGCTGAGGTTCTCCAAAAATGTGGTGGTGTTGGAAATCACTGTGGTTGTCTAGGAGGAAGTTCAAGTCTCCGAGTAGTACGCAGTCTGTAGAGGCGAGGGCGTGGGATGCGATGTGGTCTGTACGGACGTTGTTGAAGGGGGTGCGGGTCTGGGAGGTCTGTAGGCTAGTGTTCCACGGAGCGTCAATCTAGGGTTGGACTGGATCCGGAAGTGGATGTGTTCCATGAGAGGCGAGGCGTCATCCAAGTTGGAGGTTGTTGGTCAGAGGGAGCTTTTGTGGAAGATGGCGAGGCCTCCTCCCGGGCTGATGGGGCAGTCTCTCCTCAGTATCTTCTATCCGTCAGGGATGGCTGTTTCGATATTGCTCGGCGTCGAGAGATGGCAATTGATCTGCATCCGGGGCTCAGTGCGTGGAGAGTGATGGGGTTGTAGCAGCAAGGGGTCGGTGGTCCAGGGTCCCTGGTGCTGGTCGCGGTCTGGTCGTGGACAGGTGCAGGCGGGCTTGCCTTTGGCACACTAGCACATCGGTCGCCATTAAGTAACATGGTCATGCTCTGACTGTAGCTACTGAGTTTGTGAAATGAATAGGGGATATGTGAAGTGAACTGTGATAACCCTTGCCAGACTTGAGAAACAGTGATGGGCCCAGGTGAAGTGGGAGTGCCCCATGGAGGTGGAAAGTCTGGATGGAAGGCTTTTCCAACCCATGACCTGAGCCAACAACCGCTGATCATGGCCTATGCATAGCAGAGTTAGGATGATTTCTTATTCTATTCTTTTCCACCCTTTCCTTTCTCTTTTTTATCTCTAGTACTTCTTCTTTTCTCTTCCTCATGTTGTCAATCTACGTGTATGTCCCAGAGGCCACTGGAACCCTGGGTAGTATTATGACCACTCCACTGCAGAAATGTGGCCTATATAACTCAGAACAGAGACAAGGAGTCAAATTGGATTTTGAAGAAAGGTGGTATTATTCACCAAGGACAAGGGGTATTAGATGTACATTTACAGTTTGGAACAGCACTGTAAAGATTAGATCTTGTGACAACCCAGTGGCACTTGGTGCAAGGTGCTATATACAGTTTAAAGTGAAATAAAAAAGTGCAAGTGCTTAAAAAACAGCATTTGGTGGCGCATAGAGTATATTGTATACATCAATTACAGCTTCAATTACAGTACAAGTTACAGTCACTTGGAAAGGGTTAGTTTCTTGTAAGAGCTGAATGTGTCATATGCGTCTTTTACTTCAAGCTGTGTGGTCGACGGCGTTTCGATCCCCTTTGGTCGGGATCGTCATCAGGACGGGGTTGTCGATAAGTACAGTGCTGTGGAAGGATGAAGGGAAGAGTGAGTGTGGTTCACCTGGGGGGCGGGAAGTGAGGGTGCAGCAGCACTCAAAGGGTCTAACTCGTAAAGGTATACTGTGTTTAGGGAATGGTGGTGGTGGTGGTGGCCAGAAAGGGAAGAAGAGTGAGATTGGGGGTGCCTATTATGAAGGTTGGGAAAAATTCTAGGTGGGATCGTGTTCCACAATAATAAATGATTGGATGAACACTTACAGGAAGCCAAGCAGGGATGCGTGGCTTGTGGCATTCGGGGGAACTGTGCGCCGGTAGCTGGAGGAAAAATGGTTGGTATAAGTATAAGCACGCTTGTGTGAGAGTAACCAATGGCGCAGGGGGTATTAATACCTGGTCGCGGTGAGGTCCTGGGTCTGCTCACGTAGTTGGGCAGCGTCTATGTGAAGGGAAACAGATAGCGCGCGGTCAATCGGGAGAAATGCCACCGTTGTAGAACAGGCGTGCAATTGAGCAGCGCGAGCTTAAGGGCGTAGTCTCTGTCCAAGAGAGAGGCTCTTACCTGAAGATTTAAGGGCACAGAAGGCGGAGGCTCATCTGGCGAGGTCAGTCAGCAGTGAATGCGATAACAGACCGCATCTGCACCGTGTACTTGGAGATATGAAGGATGCCGCGAGGGGGAGGCGGGGAAGTGGGCGTGTGCCGGGGGCGGGATCTGCGACTGAATGCAGATGTGTCGCGAGGTGATTGGAGTGGTGCTGCGAGGTGGGCGGGGTCAGGGCGGGGAGGCGAACGGTTCCTAAGGAAACCGGAGAAACAGGAAGTGTCAGAACCAGGGCGGACACATTGGAGAAGGGCGCTTGGTAGCGAGACACATGATTGGACAAAAATGCGTTAGTTACATATCAGAGTGAACGCAAAGAAACCTAACACAATAACTGTTTCGCACATTGATAAATCAGCTGGCGCTTAGAGACAAAGTTCTGAGTTACGTTGTAATGTTCAGCAACACAGATTCACAAGGTATTACTAGTTAATTAAAAGGGGTTTAACATAAAGTAGGTCAAGGTATGAAACCGGGTGGTTAATTACAAAGTCACATTATGGGTGGGACAAACCTCTTATATAAAGAGGGAACTAAATTTCAGAGCAGTGGTCAATCATCAGGTTACGGTACAGGGATAGTATTATCTTAGACCATTAGTGTTGATCCAAGGCGTGTAAGCAGGAGGGAAGGCAAGGGCGGGGGGTTAGATGGAAATAGTACTGGTCCATTCGTCCAGGGTGTTGAGCCCATGATTCACCGAGTCCACCCTCGCGATCCATTTACATTCGGCTCTGTTGAGCAGGGCAGTCATGTTACCTCCTCTGAGGGGTAAGGTGGGTTTCTCAATGACTTGCCATCTGAGATCCGAGTCCATGTGGGAGTGCTCAATGAAATGTGAGACCAGGGGTGCTGTAAGTACCTTGCAGTTGATTCTGCTCTTGTGTTGTATGATCCGCAGTTTCACCATTTGGGTTGTCTGGCCGATGTAGATCAGGTCGCATGGGCATCGGATAGCGTAAATAACGTTTTGGGTCTTGCAGTTGGACTGATGGGTGAGGTGGTGTGTCTGGTCTTTGTATTTGAATTCCTTGGTGTTAGATGTCAACTCGCACACGCTGCAGGATTGGCATTTGAAATGCCCGATGACCGGGGGCAGGCCCCATGCCGCTGTGATGGTGTTTTTTTCGGTGCCGGAAGTCGGCCAAGTAATGGCACGAACGAGGTGGTTGGCAATGTTGTTGCCCCTCTTGTATGAGAACAATGGTGGTTCATTGAATTGTTCTTCTGATCGTAGTACAGTCCAGTTCTTTTTGATTATTTTGGCTACTTTATTGCTGTCTGGGCTGAAAACTGAGACAAAGGGAATCCTCTTTAGAGTAGGTTTGTTAAGATTTGGCTTCAGTAGATCCTCCCGGTGGTTGTACCATGCCCTTTTCTTGGCCTGCTTAACCAGTCGTCTGGGGTATCCCCTGTTGATCAATTTGGAGCCTAAGATGTCTGCTTCTCTAAAGTAATCCTTTCTCCATTTGCAATTTCTCCGGATGCGGAGGAATTGGCCAAATGGGAGACCATCGCGTAGGCCTCTGGGGTGGTTACTTGAGTAGTGCAACAAGGTGTTGCGTTCAGTTGGTTTGCGGTACAGTACAGTTCCAATTTTGCCTTCCTCCGCATGTATTGTTACATCAAGGAAGTGTAGGTCGTTGGTTTTTGTTTCGTGGGTAAATTTAAGGTGTTCCTGGGAAGAATTTAGCCAGTCAATGCACGGCTGTAGAGAGTTAGCTGAGCCATTCCAAAATAGTAAAATGTCGTCGATGTATCGACGCCACAGGTGGATCTGGGGTCGATGTGGATTGATTTGGTTGAGGAACAGTGATTTCTCAAGGGCATGTACATAGAGGATGGCAAAATTTGGAGCAAAGCAAGCCCCCATTGCTACTCCCTTGATTTGTAGGTAGTAGGTATTCTTATACATAAAGTAATTGTTTTGGAGTGCCACTCTTAGAAGGTCCATAATGAAATCAGTGGGAATCTTGGATGGTTGTGGTCTGGAGTTCAGAAGATTTTTGATTACCTCGAGTCCTTCACAGTGGGGAATGTTCGTGTAGAGGGACTCGATGTCCAGACTGGCCATGATTTGATTGTCCATATCGAACGGTTGGTCTTCGATCGTGTTAATTAGATCCATCGTGTCCCGGATGTAGGTGTCTGTGATGGGTACAAACTCTTTAATCATAGAGTCCACATATTTGCCAAGGGGTTCCAAGATGGAGCCGCACCCTGATACAATCGGGCGACCAGGAGGGTTTCTGGCATCTTTGTGTATTTTGGGAAGTACGTAAAGGATCGGGGTCCTAGGGTGTTGGTTTTAAGCACTTGCACTTTTTTATTTCACTTTAAACTGTATATAGCACCTTGCACCAAGTGCCACTGGGTTGTCACAAGATCTAATCTTGAGAAATCACTGTTCCTCAACCAAATCAATCCACATCGACCCCAGATCCACCTGTGGCGTCGATACATCGACGACATTTTACTATTTTGGAATGGCTCAGCTAACTCTCTACAGCCGTGCATTGACTGGCTAAATTCTTCCCAGGAACACCTTAAATTTACCCACGAAACAAAAACCAACGACCTACACTTCCTTGATGTAACAATACATGCGGAGGAAGGCAAAATTGGAACTGTACTGTACCGCAAACCAACTGAACGCAACACCTTGTTGCACTACTCAAGTAACCACCCCAGAGGCCTACGCGATGGTCTCCCATTTGGCCAATTCCTCCGCATCCGGAGAAATTGCAAATGGAGAAAGGATTACTTTAGAGAAGCAGACATCTTAGGCTCCAAATTGATCAACAGGGGATACCCCAGACGACTGGTTAAGCAGGCCAAGAAAAGGGCATGGTACAACCACCGGGAGGATCTACTGAAGCCAAATCTTAACAAACCTACTCTAAAGAGGATTCCCTTTGTCTCAGTTTTCAGCCCAGACAGCAATAAAGTAGCCAAAATAATCAAAAAGAACTGGACTGTACTACGATCAGAAGAACAATTCAATGAACCACCATTGTTCTCATACAAGAGGGGCAACAACATTGCCAACCACCTCGTTCGTGCCATTACTTGGCCGACTTCCGGCACCGAAAAAAACACCATCACAGCGGCATGGGGCCTGCCCCCGGTCATCGGGCATTTCAAATGCCAATCCTGCAGCGTGTGCGAGTTGACATCTAACACCAAGGAATTCAAATACAAAGACCAGACACACCACCTCACCCATCAGTCCAACTGCAAGACCCAAAACGTTATTTACGCTATCCGATGCCCATGCGACCTGATCTACATCGGCCAGACAACCCAAATGGTGAAACTGCGGATCATACAACACAAGAGCAGAATCAACTGCAAGGTACTTACAGCACCCCTGGTCTCACATTTCATTGAGCACTCCCACATGGACTCGGATCTCAGATGGCAAGTCATTGAGAAACCCACCTTACCCCTCAGAGGAGGTAACATGACTGCCCTGCTCAACAGAGCCGAATGTAAATGGATCGCGAGGGTGGACTCGGTGAATCATGGGCTCAACACCCTGGACGAATGGACCAGTACTATTTCCATCTAACCCCCCGCCCTTGCCTTCCCTCCTGCTTACACGCCTTGGATCAACACTAATGGTCTAAGATAATACTATCCCTGTACCGTAACCTGATGATTGACCACTGCTCTGAAATTTAGTTCCCTCTTTATATAAGAGGTTTGTCCCACCCATAATGTGACTTTGTAATTAACCACCCGGTTTCATACCTTGACCTACTTTATGTTAAACCCCTTTTAATTAACTAGTAATACCTTGTGAATCTGTGTTGCTGAACATTACAACGTAACTCAGAACTTTGTCTCTAAGCGCCAGCTGATTTATCAATGTGCGAAACAGTTATTGTGTTAGGTTTCTTTGCGTTCACTCTGATATGTAACTAACGCATTTTTGTCCAATCATGTGTCTCGCTACCAAGCGCCCTTCTCCAATGTGTCCGCCCTGGTTCTGACACTTCCTGTTTCTCCGGTTTCCTTAGGAACCGTTCGCCTCCCCGCCCTGACCCCGCCCACCTCGCAGCACCACTCCAATCACCTCGCGACACATCTGCATTCAGTCGCAGATCCCGCCCCCGGCACACGCCCACTTCCCCGCCTCCCCCTCGCGGCATCCTTCATATCTCCAAGTACACGGTGCAGATGCGGTCTGTTATCGCATTCACTGCTGACTGACCTCGCCAGATGAGCCTCCGCCTTCTGTGCCCTTAAATCTTCAGGTAAGAGCCTCTCTCTTGGACAGAGACTACGCCCTTAAGCTCGCGCTGCTCAATTGCACGCCTGTTCTACAACGGTGGCATTTCTCCCGATTGACCGCGCGCTATCTGTTTCCCTTCACATAGACGCTGCCCAACTACGTGAGCAGACCCAGGACCTCACCGCGACCAGGTATTAATACCCCCTGCGCCATTGGTTACTCTCACACAAGCGTGCTTATACTTATACCAACCATTTTTCCTCCAGCTACCGGCGCACAGTTCCCCCGAATGCCACAAGCCACGCATCCCTGCTTGGCTTCCTGTAAGTGTTCATCCAATCATTTATTATTGTGGAACACGATCCCACCTAGAATTTTTCCCAACCTTCATAATAGGCACCCCCAATCTCACTCTTCTTCCCTTTCTGGCCACCACCACCACCACCATTCCCTAAACACAGTATACCTTTACGAGTTAGACCCTTTGAGTGCTGCTGCACCCTCACTTCCCGCCCCCCAGGTGAACCACACTCACTCTTCCCTTCATCCTTCCACAGCACTGTACTTATCGACAACCCCGTCCTGATGACGATCCCGACCAAAGGGGATCGAAACGCCGTCGACCACACAGCTTGAAGTAAAAGACGCATATGACACATTCAGCTCTTACAAGAAACTAACCCTTTCCAAGTGACTGTAACTTGTACTGTAATTGAAGCTGTAATTGATGTATACAATATACTCTATGCGCCACCAAATGCTGTTTTTTAAGCACTTGCACTTTTTTATTTCACTTTAAACTGTATATAGCACCTTGCACCAAGTGCCACTGGGTTGTCACAAGATCTAATCTTTACAGTGCTGTTCCAAACTGTAAATGTACATCTAATACCCCTTGTCCTTGGTGAATAATACCACCTTTCTTCAAAATCCAATTTGACTCCTTGTCTCTGTTCTCAGTAATGTCTTTAAGCATACATAATTGAAATTGTCTCTCAATAATACCTGTTGGGAATTGTTTTTTGTTTACATAACATACCCATCCCAACGTGGTTTATGGGTTTTCCTCCTGTTCTTCCTATAACTATATAACTCAGACACACTGTGGTTCTCCAGTAGGTGGGGAGTTCCACCCCATGCACTGGCTCAGTTTTTCATCGACCCTTTTGAAGATGAACCCTTAAGGTGAGCTCCAAAAATGCTGACAGCGCAACATCTAACTTAATACTCCTACGTGCAGTCACAATTCTATGCCGCACAGGTAAAGCCTCAGCCATGAGATACCATGCTCCCACCGCAAACGTCTCCATAAATGACAAACGGTAACATCCTTTTGTTCCGAGTAGATGTACATGTCATGGTTGCCCCTTTTCGAGTTCTTCACAGCATGCATGAGTAGGTATGTCCACTGATGGGCAGGATATTAAAAAATAACACTAGTTGTAGATGATGAGCGCCCTGTGCTGACGGGGGCTGAAGCCTCTCAGGAGACTATACCCTATGGCACTGTCCACATATTAAACCATTCTGGGCAGAGATCCCGGCACCTATGAAAACAATGGAGTAGTTTCTGTCCTGTAACTCCAGTTCTGTAGTAGGGGTATCTCTGTTATAGTCATAATCTAGTGAATAGTCCCGCCCATGTGCGTGGACCCCGGAGCAATCAAAAATAATCTCTTAAAGTGTCAAAAAAATGCAGAACTGCACAGACACGTAAGAGAGAATTTAAAGACAGATAATGCAGCCTATAAAAGCTACACTGTCCAGTACTTCAACTAGAAATTCCACCACAAAATCCACAAAACAGCAAAGCCTGTACAGATTTCCCTTGCTTTAACAGCAAACACCCTCTGGAATGATAGAGAGGAGGACCTGGACAGACAAGCCCCATAGGCTGCCATTATGTGGCTCAGAACAGGATACTGTGCCTTTAAGAGAAACTTCCAGAACTTCACAGTATCCCAGAATGCACTGCAGGTCCCATTTACTTTCAGTTCTTTTTGAAGGCGTAACACGCCAGACCTGTAGCATTCCGTACATGAATATCTCTCTCCACCGGGGAGGAGGGCGGGCGCTAATGACTATAACAGAGATACCCCTCTACAGAACTGGAGTTACAGGACAGAAACTACTCCTTCTGTAGTAGGGGGATCTCTGTGTATAGTCATAATCTAGTGAATAGAATGGCAAGCCCATCCCCACACCAAAGCGGCGGTGGAGAAACGAGAAATAACACCACTATTGTGCGAACAGGTTTCGCAGCGAAGCCTGCCCAACCTGAGCGTCTGCCCTGGCATCAGTGTCCAGACAGTAATGCTTAGCAAAGGTATGGACCGACTTCCAAGGGGCCGCCTTGCAGATTTCTGCAATGGGAACATTACGAAGCAAAGCCGTCGTGGCAGCTTTGCCCCTGGTGGAATGAGCCTTAGGTTTGCCCCCTAAGGTCTTATTAGCTTTTTGGTAACACAATTGTATGCAGGACACAATCCACCTCGAGTTGGACTGTTTAGAGGTAGCAAGACCCGTCCTGACTGATCCATAATTGATAAACAATTGGTCTGACCTACGAATATCTTTGGTTTTATCCAGGTAAAATTTCAACACCCTCCTAACATCCAGGGAATGTAAAGACCTTTCCGCTGGAGATGAAGGATTCTGAAAAAACGTAGGCAAAGTTATAGTCTGGTTGACATGAAAATCAGAAATAACCTTGGGAAGAAATTTAGGGTGAGTACGCATAACAACCTTAGCAGCATGAAATACAGTATAAGGTTCATGGCAACACAACGCCTGAATTTCACTCACCCTGCGGGCCGATGTAATGGCCACGAGGAACGCCGCCTTCCAGGACAGGTGCTGCAACGAAGCCTTATGAAGAGGTTCAAAAGGCTCCTTCATCAGTCTGGACAGCACCACATTCAATTCCCATGAAGGCGAAGGAAGCCTGACAGGAGGGAACACTTTGTTCAAGCCTTCCAAAAAGTCTTTGATCACAGGGATCTGGAAGAAGGAAGTCTGTGAAGGGCATTTCCTGTAGGCAGTCAAAGCAGCCAGATGAACCTTAATGGACTGGACATTAAGGCCAGACTGCGCCAGATGTAAAAGGTATGGAAGGATGACATCTTCCTTACATGTCGTCGGGTCATAGTTCTTGGACTTGCACCAGATACAAAACCTCTTCCACTTGTAAGCATAAGAAGTCCTAGTGGAAGGGCGCTTAGCCTCCTTCAGTATGTCCATGCAATCTTCTGGGAGATTAAGATGGCCATATTGCACTCTCTCAGGAGCCATGCCGCCAAACTCAAAGACTAGAGGTTGAGGTGCAACATCTGCCCCCGAACCTCGTGAGAAGGTCCGGCCTGCACGGCAACTTCATGTGAGGAAGGAGAGACCGGTGAAGCAGGTCCGTGAACCACCACTGTCTGGGCCATTCCGGGGCAATCAGTATCATCCGCGCCCTGGACTGGGACAGCTTGATGAGAACCGTCAGAATCAGGGGAATGGATGGAAAAGCGTACAGAAAGCTGTTCGACCAGTTGATCCATAACGCATTCCCCGGCTGATAGTACCTGGAGGCGAAGTCTCGGCATTTGCTGTTTTCTGCGGTGGCGAACAGATCTACGTCTGGAGTTCCCCACCTTGCGAAGACTTCTCCTAGTACTTCGTCGTTTATGACCCATTCGTGGTTTTCCTGAATCAGTCTGCTCAGTGCGTCTGCCTGAACATTCTGCACACCTGGCAGATGGGTGGCCGTTATCGTCAGTCCTCGAGCCAGAAGCCAGTGCCAGATCGCCTGCGCCTCCTGCGACAGGGTGCGTGATCTCGAACCCCCCTGCTTGTTGAGGTAATACATTGTGGTCGTATTGTCCGTCTGTACAAGCAGAGAGTTGGTCTGGAAGGACGGGTGACAAGCCTTCAGTGCCAAGTGAACAGCTCTGAGTTCCAGGAAATTGATGTGGTACGTGGACTCAGTCGGGGACCACGTCCCTTGAGTCTGTAAATCTCCGGAGTGCGCTCCCCATCCCTGGAGAGAAGCATCCGTCACGAGAGTGGGAATGTCCTTGTGGAAGGGAACCCCTCTGAGGAGATTCTCCGCTGAACACCACCACTTCAGAGATTGAAGAGCATGCAGAGACAGTCTTATCTTGTCGTCCCAAGATCCTCTCCTCTGGTCCCATTGATCCTCCAAGCACTCCTGCAGCGGTCTCATGTGCAGCCGCGCATGTGGCGTCAGGAAGATACAAGAGGCCATCGATCCCAGTAGAGAAGACATCGTCCTCACTGTTGTAGATGGAGTGGACATCAGAGCCTGAGCCTTCTGAAGCAGTGATAATCGTCGCTCCTCCGAAGGAGACACGCTTGCTGACAGCGTATTGATGGTGGCTCCCAGGTACTGGATGCACTGGACCGGAGTCGAGACAGACTTGGACATGTTGATGTGCAACCCCAGCTTGTTCAATAGAACGCACGTCTTCTGGAAATGTGCTTGAGCTTCCGAGAATGAGGAGGCCTTGATCAACCAATCGTCCAGGTACGGGTAGACAAACACCTTGTTCTTCCTCAGGTGTGCTGCTACCACTGCTATGCACTTCGAGAAAGTTCTTGGCGCAGATTTCAGCCCGAATGGAAGTACCGTGTACTGATAGTGATTGGTGCCGACTTGGAATTGCAGGAACTTCCTGTGTTTGTGTGCAATGGGCACATGGAAGTACGCATCCTGTAGGTCTATTGCACATAGCCAGTCCCCCTGTTGCAACCGAGGATAAATCTGATGCAACGACAGCATGCGAAACTTCTCTGCGAATCCACTGGTTTGCCTGTCGCAAGTCCAAAATGGGCCTGAACTCGTTCTTGTCCTTCTTGCGGACCAGAAAGAACCGGGAGTACAGACCTCTTCCTCTTTGAGACAGAGGTACATCTTCTATCGCCCTTTTCCTTAACAGGATATCGGCCTCCGCCTGGAGCTCGCGCAGTTGATACTGCGAGCTGACCGGAGGAATCGATGGAGGAGGGCTGGTGAACCGAAGACTGTATCCATTGCAAACAATATTCAGCACCCACTTGTCCTGAGTAATTTTTCTCCACTCTGCCAGAAAAAATTGAACGCTTCCCCCCACCGGAGCGGGTAACGGATGAAGGGGAAGTAACCGCTCAGGGTCGAGACCCGGCCGGGCCTTTGTTCACTGTAGAGGACTGTTGTCCACCTCTACCCTTCTGGCGCTTCTGGAAGGGTCTCCGGAACTGCTGCTGTTGCTGCTGCTGTTGTCCCGAAGACTGTCCTCGTCCTCTTCCCTGTGCACCGAACCGTCTCTGGAACGGGCGGTAGGACTTCTTTTCTTTGGGCTTTTCCAAGCCCACAGCCGTCAGGGTCTCCGCCTCCGCCTTCATGCGGGCCATCTCATCATCGGCATGTTTTCCGAACAATGTTTCTCCGGAAAAGGGCAGATTGGCTACCCGCTGCTGGGCCTCCGGCTTGAGTGACGTGAGCCTGAGCCAAGCATGGCGGCGCTGGTTGATCCCGTGACAGTAACCATGGGCCACCAACAGCGAGATATCCGCAGCCGCGCTGATGACCTGGTTTGAAACCAGCATCCCTTCCTTAAGTATTTTGTTGGAAGTCCACCCTCTTGTCACGCGGCAGAAGGTCCGTGAACTGTTCTAGGGAATCCCACAGTGCACGGCCGTACCGCCCCAGCAATGCCGAATCGCTGGAGGCTTTCATGGTCGTGGAAGAAGTCCCACAAGCCTTCCTTCCAGCCGAATCAATCCAACGGCTTTCTTTATCAGGCGGCACGGTGGAGGACGGGGAGGTAGAATGTAACTTCCTGGCCGCCATCACTATAACGGAGTCGGGTACTGGGTCCATCCGCAGGAAGGCCGGGTCCGAATCCGGTGCTCTGTACTCCTTCAGAAGTCGGGAGGGAGCGGCCTTCACCACCGCCGGCGTAAGGAACAGCTCTTCCGCAGGTTCAACCAACCCTGGCACCAATGGCAGCAGAGGGCGAGACAGATGCTTCTTGTGAAGCGTCGAGAATATCACGGACGTCGTAGGTGTAGGCGCCGTCACCGTGATGCCCAATTTCGTAGCCCCCCTCAGGAGAACCTCCTGGAACGTGCTGATGTCGTCTACCGGAGACACCCTTGTCTCCGGGGAATTCGATAAGGTCGGCGAATATGAGCGAGTCCTGGAGGAGTCCGTACGGGACCTGGATCCTTGCCTCCTGTGGCGATGCCTAGATCTAGTGGAGGACCTGTGTCGACTCCTTGATCTTCGTCTCCGTCCGGAGCGTGACCGCGATTTCCTAGGTCTGGGACGCTCCGCCGGTTTCCCCGGGGTGGGAGTCCTGGGTTTGGAAGGGGCCTGCGGCTTAGGAGTACCCTTGGGAGGGGTCGGAAGCCTGGGCAACTAGACCGACCTCGGAGGAACCGGGGGCGGCCTATCAGGCCCCTGAGGCCGAGGTACAGGTGGAGGCAGCGGAGGCAAAGGAGGGGGGGTCGGAGCCCTCGGAGGGAGACCCCTCGGCAACGGAGGCTGCTGTGATGGAGTTTACACCTCGGAGTACACCGATCCCGGTGATCCGCCTTCCTTTCCAGACCTGGACTTTGGCGAGCCTCCCACAGCATCAGGCCTCTCTCCACGCTTCTTCGACGTCAGACCAGACGGCGAGCGCAGGTCCCTCGACATCGAGCGTCCCTTCCTCGACGTCGACCGTCTACCACGCCTCGACGGCGACCTCGTCCGCCTCGACGGCGACTTAGACCGTCTCGACTACAACCTCTTGCGCCTCGACGGCGACCTTATGCGCCTCGACGGCGACCTTATGCGCCTCGACGGCGACCTCGACGGCGACCTCTTTCGCCTCGATGGCGACCTCTTTCGCCTCGACGGCGACCTCTTCCGCCTCGACGGCGACCTCTTCCGCCTCGACGGCGAACTAGACGACGAGGATCCCCTCAACGACGATCGTTTCCTCTTCGCCGACGGCAAACGGCGGTGTCGCTTCGACGGCGTGCGCCGACGCCGGGCCCTTCGACGTCGATCACTCGACGTCGACGCCGACAATGACGACGAAATCGTCAAAGGAGACTTCGACGTCGCTTCGGCCCAGAGCCCTGGGGAGACAGGGAACAGACCGTAGTCATCCCTCTCGACGTCGTAGTCAGTGCAACCGACTCAGACGGAGAATGGGAACGTTTGCTGGTCTTCCTGCCCATGGGGAGCCCACAAGAGGCCTCAGCATGGGCAGAATAAGCCCCTCCAGACCCACCTTGCGCCTTCAGCCTTCTTTCCTCGAGGCCCTGAAGCTTGATCTTCTGTCTTTCCTTCAGGGTCCTGCCAGAGAAGCCTTGACAAATCTCACACTCCTCTGGGATGTGGGAAGAGGGAAGGCAGAGGATACACACCTCATGGGAATCTGATTTTGCCTTCTTCCTGGAGCACTCCGGGCATTTGTCAAATAATTCAGGCATATTTGACTTCAAAAGGAGCAAAAACACCAAGAAGAACAGCACTAAAGTACTTAAAAGCACTTAACTTGAACGTGAAAAATCACCAATAAACCCTTAAAAAGGGAGAGCTCAATGCTCCAGGGTCCTGCTTGCAGGAGCCGGAAAAAAGAACTGAAAGTAAATGGGACCTGCAGTGCATTCTGGGATACTGTGAAGTTCTGGAAGGTTCTCTTAAAGGCACAGTATCCTGTTCTGAGCCACATAATGGCAGCCTACGGGGCTTGTCTGTCCAGGTCCTCCTCTCTATCATTCCAGAGGGTGTTTGCTGTTAAAGCAAGGAAAATCTGTACAGGCTTTGCTGTTTTGTGGATTTTGTGGTGGAATTTCTAGTTGAAGTACTGGACAGTGTAGCTTTTATAGGCTGCATTATCTGTCTTTAAATTCTCTCTTAAGTGTCTGTGCAGTTCTGCATTTTTTCAACACTTTAAGAGATTATTTTGTATTGCTCCGGGGTCCACGCACATGGGCGGAGCTATTCACTAGATTAGGACTATACACAGAGATCCCCTACTACAGAAACTGGGATACCCCATCACTTCAGATGTTGCCTTTGCTCTGTTGGGCCTCTATCCCATTTTTCTAACACCATTCGGATGTGGAATTGTTCTGGGAGAGGAAGAATTACCTTAACCTTGGGCTGGGAGGGGAGACATCCCCCTGTCCACCACCCAATGGTGCCTTGAAAGACTGGAATGCAATGGCGGACAATGGTTCCCATGATTGCAATTGGTAAAAATGTTCACAAATAGAATGAAGTGTTACACTGACCCAGAAACCTTGGCAAACAAACTGACATGCAATGTCCACGGTAGAAGATAGCCTATTTCATACAGACATGGTTACAGTGAATTTCACTTCAAGACGCGACGCTAACATTATGCATAACACATTTTAATGCCACTCCTTAGCTCCTTTAGAGAACATACCTCAATAATTTATAGTTGGACCACTGCCATCCATTACTAACCCCACACTGTTCCTCTATCAAATGCTGCTATAGGACAGAGAAGTACCTTTAATATTTACAGTAAATTTGTGATATTGTTAAGAGTTTAAGCTTTTTAAGAAGGTATGTTTTCAGTTTGGATATTTAAAACAACGCGGGACACTTCTAAATTACACAAGCTTATTACTTTATAGTGAGGTTGAAGGTTTAGAAATAATGTTACCAGGTGCGAGTGTGAACATCGGGATGGTGTGTAGGCCTCACTAAGGATTGAAAGAGGCAGGCCGATTCCAAGGGGTCTAGAGGCGCACGCACTGCACTTACCAGGAGGCAGCAGCAGCTTTCAGACTCTTATGCAGGCTTGAGCTTCTCTGGGTCTCGCGAGATTTGACCGGCCCAGTTGCATACCAATGAAAAGAAATACAAAAGCGCAAACATCGGAATGTCCGCGTCGTTTGACAAAAACAGGCTGAGGCGATTCAGGCTGTTTGGTTTTTTTTTTTAAACCAGAGGGTAGCGGTGCATTGGGTGAGAGAACGATAGTGAAGTGGAAATACTAGTTTGTATTTGGGAACAAGGACTGCATAGAAGTCACCGTAGATTAGGAAACTCACTTAATTGTAAGAAGGGTTTGGAGAAGAGTGGTTTAGTTAAAATCATAATGATTAGAGTTCAGAGTTGATTAATAACAAACTGAGCCAGAGCAAGGAAGCAGTGAAGGGACTGTTGGTTCTTTGTTGGATGATGAGTTAGTAAGGAGAATAATACAGCAGGAAACAAAAAACAAAGTGCAGGAATCTGTGGCAAATATTCTGGGGAGTAATAGAAGGAAAGATTGGGAGTCAAGGGAAGAGTTTTTTCCCTGTTTGAGGAGGTTGACCATTTGGTTGGAATAGGAGGAAAAAGCTTAATGAAAACCAAGCATGTGGAAGACATTCATTTGTCAAAGAGAGGGAAGGATGGCCTGAATTCCATCAGAAAGGTGGCACACAGAAATTGGGTTTCCTCAGTGGCACACAGAGTAAAGGTGTCGTTTGAGACACACATGGTGATGGAAGCAGCAGAGGTGAAGGGAGTCCAACTCCTGAGAATGACAAAGAGTGGGATGAATATATTTTAGACTTGCAGGATTAAGAATTTGGAAATTAGTTTCAGAGTTTGGAGGAAGTTTCTTTTGCGGAGGAGCATTCACACTTCAATTCAGAACACCCAAGAAGTTGTGACTGGTGGCCCATGGAGCATGTGGGTAGGTTTATGAAGGAGTGGATATGTAAACCTTTGGACAAAGAGGTGAGACTGGTGTTGAGAGCAGAGTGCTCTTGGCCAGTCATGGAAGAGCAAGCGTGCAGTATGACAAATTTAGATCCAGAATTAATGTGTTTTTATTTAAATTGGGCAGAGGTCCAAGGAAAGGATTAAAAGAGTCATTCAAAATTGGTCAGGTTGGGAGGCGTGGCCGAACGATCCACCATAGCGGACGTGTGCTAGGCGAGCTCCGCTCAGCCTAAACAAATTATCCTTAATTTCTCCTGCGTTCCCCGGATTATCTGGGCACATATGATACTCCTCACACATGGCACAGTAGCGGAATCCCATAGAGGCGTCTAGCAGCATAGAAACGGTGGCAGGAGATCGGAAGCAGGAGCGGCCTACACAGCAGACGACCCGACCAGAGAAATCGAGGCAGGGCCTCTTGGGTGCCAGCCGAGGCTTAAGGGGTCTCGCAGATCTACACTCGAGAGTGCTGGTGGCGGAGCTGACGCACACCGCTGCGGGAGCTCTGAGAGACGATCCTTTGATGCAGAGGATGGCGCGTTAGCGCCGACTGAGACTGGCGGCTCCAGGGACGAGCAAGTGAGCGTTTCCTGATGCTCTCCCCCTCCCCCCATCAGGAGCCTCATGCTCGGCGACCGGATTGGATCGCACAGGAGGCCAGGGGTCAGGAGACTGTTGTACATTAGCGGGAGCTCGGTGGGACCTGGGCCGGTGTGGTGAGTGCCTAATGATTGCGTGAGGCCCCAGAGGGGGTCTGGAGGCCCTGAATAGACTCCCTTGCCTCTGATCGGTGACACAGCATCACAACACCAACTGCTTGGGGCTCTGCAGGAGTGGGGCACCATAATTTGGCCCATATCTACGATTGCCGGGCGGGAGGTGCCCTACGGTCGGGGCGCAAGCAGCACTGGACTCCGGGCTCCCACGGGGTGTGAGAACAGGGGCCTATATATAGTAGCGACCAAGGGAGACCAGCATTGGTCGCAGTGGTGCCGCTCCCCCTAGCCAGATCTGAGCACTGTGGCCCGAAGGAAAGAGCATAGGCCTGGAACCCGTTGGCCTACAACGTGGACAGTGCTCCGACAGCGGGCGGATCCCAGTGGCCTCCCTTGACGCGGGGGACAGGTGGAAGCCAAGCGCAAAGCTTGCCCAGACCTGCAGGAGCGGCTGGGAGGTGGGGGTCGGGAGTTCCGCCTTTCTAGGGAGGCCACTGGACAGCTTGTGGGCGGGCGGTCTTAACCAGAGCCCAGACACCCTGAAAGAGCCGGCATTGTCCTACGCGGAATCAGACGTCCAAGTGGGACAAAGAAAACCCTCCCCTGCAGACCAGTTCCTACAGACTCCAGATATTCCATAAACTGACAGATTAAAGAAGTAATCCTACAGGAATACATTAACGGGCGGCAACCATGACGAAAGATAAAACCGGGGACGGCTCGGCCAAAGCAAACTCGATAAATTCACCGGCCCCGGGGCTGCCAAGGCAGAGCATGGTGGGGCGGCTAGAGGCATGCCGGACAACGCTGCTCTCATGGCAGCCATTACTCAATACATAGATGCCTTGGATGCAAAACATAGGGGCAGTGGACTCCGATGTGATGCTCCTTCGACAAGATGCACGCAATGCAGTGGGGCGCATCACAGAGGCCCAAACCAGGATCTCCACTTCGCTGGAGGCAGCCCAGCGGGGACTGGCGATGAGAGTAGAAGACGCAGAGGGTAGGGCCAAACGAAACAACCTCCGCTTTGTGGGCTTCCCAGAGAGATGTGAGGGGGGTGATATGGAGCGGTTTCTTACTCAATGGCTCGAGCGTGGATCTCCCCCCAAAACCTTATCCCGCTGCTTTGTGATTGAACGGGCTCATAGAGCCTTAATTCAGAAGCCCCCTCCAGGGGCGCGACCAAGGCCTGTCATCGCTAAGTTGTTAAACTATCATGACAGACGTGATTCTGAAGCATGCCAGAGTTATGGAGCCCTTGACATACAACAACGCCTGAATACTCGTGTTCCCGGATTACACGTGGCTGGTTCAACAAAAAAAAGACAGTCGTTCTTGGCAGCCAAGGCTCGTTTGCATGAACTGAAGCTCTTCCTCTACCCAGCCAAATTACGGGTCATTTATCAGCAGAAAACTTTCTTCTTCGAATCACCTGAAGAGGTCTTTCATTGGACAGATGAGACAGTGAGGGTCCGGCCTCACTCACCACCCAGGAGAGACTCCGATTCATCCTCCAGTGATGTGGTTCGGAACTGCCCAGATCCAAAGCCACAGTGAACAGGAGACCGAGACCCAGACGTCAATCCCACAATGATCCTAGGAGAGCCATATCGATGCTGTAACAAGGGGCCTCAACCTCAGACACTGCTCTGTCACTCCCGGTAAGGGGGGGTGGTCTTGGGTGCCGATTGGTCATTTCGGGGAAGCATATAGGGAGGCCAGTACCTTTGCTGGAACCTTTGCAGACAGAGGGAACAGCTGTTGACAATGGGCTGGTTTTGGGGGGAACCACTGGCGGGGGATGACTGGGTGCTCCCGTTGGAGTCCGCAGGCCGCCCCCCACTGCGACAGATACTTCAGCTGTTGAGGTATAGGGTGGGGGGCAGTTGGGTTGTTTCAGTTCTGGAATTGCACTATGTCACAGCTATACAAAACCACCATGCACACATCGGTTATCTAATCTCGCAATGGCCAGAGTCTCACTGAATGTTCCTTATCAAACGTACCATGGTCTGGGGTATTCAAGTTGTGAAGTCACTGCTGGTATACTGGTTCATAGGTGACCCACACACCAAAGTTATAGAATTTACAGATGGTGGTCCCTCTTGATAGGTTGCAAACCCCTGCAGGGTATCTCCGGGTGATGAGTTGGAATGTCAGAGGAGCACTAGACAAAGTGAAAAGAGGGGGAATACTTCAACAGACCATGCGCTACCGGGCAGATGTCCTGATGTTGCAGGAGACACACCTCATGGGGATGAAGGCCCTATGCTTCCTTAGATATGGGTATATTCAAGCATTCCATTCAGGGTTTACAAGGGGATCCAGTGGGGTCGCGATTCTTATCCATCGAAGGGTTCCATAAAAACATTCTAAGACTTGGGTAGATGCACAAGGATGGTACGTTTTCATTAAGGGCACCATTTACGAGGAGCAGGTGGTGTTGGGCAGTATTTATGCCCCTGCCGCTGTCTTGGATACTGGTTGAACGCCTCAAGACTCTGGGCAGATATGCCCGATGGGTTGGCAGTTATAGGGGGTGACTGGAATGACGTAATGGACATGGCCAAGGATAGATGGCCACCAGAAGGACAGCCCGTTGCTTGCCACACCACCAAACTACGCTCCCTAGTGTCAGGGCTGGGCTGGGCGGACCCTTGGGACAGTTACATAGGGAGTAACAGGGGTACACAAATGTGTCAGCTGTACACATCATTTTCCCGAATCGACTACATATTTGTGCCAGCAGGTGCGGCCGTTTGGCTAGGGAGCTGCGGAAATACAAGAGGTTTATCAGACCACTCTCCAGTCGCTCTCATGGTACGGCTGGGCCTTGCAAAGCAGCCCTTTAGATGGTGTCGCTCCCCTTGGAATCTGCAGGGCAATAAATATAGAGAACAATACCTCGACCTCAATATAGGCTTGGTAATGGCATCCAAACCTCTGTGGGAAGCAATGAAACCAACTATACGAGGAGTAGACACTTCCTACTACTCAGTGGCACGTCGAATTAAGAAGGAATCACAAGCCCATATCAAGCAACTGGAGCGGGATAGCTGGGAGGAGAGGGGAGGGGGTAGGGGGGAGGTAAGGTGCACCACCAGCTACTCATGCCAATCTACTAATGGATGAGGCCCGCCTGGTGTGGCGTGGCTAGCATCCCAAAGTAGGATCTACCAATGGGGGGACAAATCTAGCAAGCTACTCCATCGATTGTGTCAGGGGGCCCTGCGTCCCCAGGCTCCCCCAAGTATACCGGGCTCTGATGGAAAGATCACTGGAGACCCCTCTTTAATAGCGGAGAGTTTTGCAAACTATTTTGCAGAATTATACGCTCCAAAGGAATTCCTGCCGGAAGACATGGTTCATCGATTTCTAGAACTACCACCACAGGCCCTCTCTGATGCAGCCTGTGCAGAGGGCCCTCTCTGATGCAGCCTGTGCAGAGCTAGATCTTCCGCTCACTGAGGAGGAACAGAGTACGGCCCTGGGTGACATGAACTCCGGAAGGGCCCGGGCTCTAACGGATATCTTTGTGAGTTTTTTTAAAAGAAATATTTCTCAATATTGGGGCCTCACTTCCTTAGGGTGGTGGATGAATCAAGGGATCGCGGTAGCCTCCCATGGAATTGGAGACATGCCGAGGTGGTTGTGCTTCATAAGCCGGGCAGAACCCCAGATCAACATGCCTCGTACCGCCCCATTTCTTTACTAAATGTAGAGGCGAAGATCTTGGCCAAAGCATTAGCTACCCGCTTCCAAACATAGATCACTACAATGATCCATCCCGATCAGGCAGGCTTCATGCCCCAGCGAGCCACATGCCATAATATCCGTCGAGCACACGTAGCCGTAGATACCATCCGGGGTTTGGGTGCTACAGCTGCGCTCTTATTGGCGGGCATGGATAGGGCCTTTGATTCCCTTAGTTGGGTAGATCTATTCGCCCTACTGAGTCGTCTTAATATGGGCCCACGTTTTCTATCTTACCTGAAACTGTTATATACAGACATTACGGCATCGGTAAGGATTGCAAGGTCCCAATCATATACATTGGACGGGGCACTCATCAAGGCAATGGAACCCCTGGCGGCCTGGGTGAGGATAGACGCACAGGTAGCTGGCTTTGAATGGGCGAAGAGGCTCTCAGACCACATCGCATTATATGCAGACTGTGAGAAAGTGAGTTTTTGTTGCAGTACCCCCCCCCCCCCCACTTTTTACCTGATACCTGATGCACTTTTCCTTGGTGTGTCCTGGGTCCCTGCCGATCAGTTACCCAGGGCCCGTCTTCCTTCCCTAAAAACTGTACAAATGCCAAAAACCCAATTGGCATCTCTGGCCACATGTCAACCCCTAGTAAATGGTACCCAGGGTATTGTGACCAGAGAAGACCCTAAGGGCTGCAGCACTTATTGTGCCACCCTTAGGGGTCCTGTACCCCGACACACACACACACACACTGCCTTTGGCGACTGAGTGTCCTAGTGCATAACTAAACAAAGTGTTGATATGGCACACATCCCTGTGTGCCATGCCCACAAACCCACTGCCCTGGCATACATCAGCCACCCCTCTAGCTGGGTACCCTATGCCAGTGGTGTGGGCACAGGTACCCGAGACTTGTGCCCCTACAGTACCCAGGGCCATTCCTGGGCACTAAGTGCAGTGATGCCTTTAAGAGTATATGGTGCTGGGAGATTGTCATTACGAACTCCACAGCACCATAATGGCTACACTGAAGACTGACAAGTTTGATATCAAACTGATCAGCACATTAAAACCACACTGATGCCAGTGTGAGATTTAATGTAAAGTGCATTACAGAGGGCATCTTAGAGATGCCCCCTGAAACCTAACATACAATCCACGTCTTGTCTGAGAGGCTGTCTAGGCTGCCACACAGCAGACAAGTTGCTGGACCCCTGGGTGGAGAGCTCCCACTCTCCTGGGCCTGCAACAATGCACAACCTGGGACGAGGTGCCAAGCCTCCTCCCCCAGGATGGGCAGGGGAAGCTTCAAAGGCATTCCGCCTTTGTGAGCTTCTCCAGACCACTTGCTGTACTCAGCAAATGGCCCCCATTAGTTCTGACCTCCACTCTGGCGGGAAGACTGGCGAGAAACCCTACGTCAGAAAGGGGTGTGTGCCAGCCTGTGCCAACTCCACCACTCAGGTGGGAGAGGCGAGCTGATGCATGACCCCGGGCTCCCCATCTTGAAGATGGGGAGCCCTGCCCAATCACAGCTAGGCTCCTGCCTCCTCCCACAGGAGAGGAGCAGGATAGGGGGTGTACCCAGCCCAGGACAGGGACCCATTGGTCCCTGCCCTTGCCCTACCTGTAACGCCCCTAAATTTAGTATTATGGGGCACCCTGAACCTTTTTCCACAGATCTAGATTATGAAACAAGAAAAAAGAACAAGGAACAAGAAGACCTGCCGTGCAGCTGCTAAAAAGAGGAAGACACCAACTGATTTGGCCCCAGTCCTACCGGCCTGTCGACTTTCGAACCTGCTCCAGCTAAACCCCGGCATCTCCAGTGGTCAGCAACCTCAAAAAACCTCAGAGGACCCGACTGCCTTGTGACTCAGACTACCTGGGTCTTCCACGAGCAGCGGAACTGCTCAAAGCAAGTAACAAGCACTGGCATCAGCCCGGTCCACGAACCCTGCACACTCTGCACCCGCCAAGCCTGGCCTGTGCTGGAGAGAATCAAGACCACAAAGACGTCCCCCCGGCGATTCTAACCTGGAATCCAGTGCCCAAGGACCCTCCTTGACGACCCAGACGACGCCTGCAGCCTTACGACAAAGGACCCCTCCGACCGCAACCAGCAGGGGGTAAGATTTCCTGACCTCAAAAGTCACCCCTGCACCCAGCGCCCCACGGCCCCCTGTGCCCAACTCCTGGGTACCTACCTGTCCTCCAAGATCCCAACTTACCCCTCGAAGTGTTGGTCGCACCAGAAGATCTTCCGTCCCCGAGCCTGCAGCCTTTGATCCCTTTTCAAGATCTCCATTGAATAACATTGAGCACCCGGCGGCTCAAAAGCACCCTGCACCCACCCGCCCGAGTGCCTCTGGTAGTGCAACCTTTGTCCTATACTACTTACCCATTTGGCCTGAGCAAGTGACCAGGAGCCCAGCTCCCACAGCCGCGTGGCCTGCTAGCCAGCAGCCACTAACCGAAGGCCCACTGCCTCGCATTGGATAACATTGGGCCTAACTACCTCTGCACCCAGCTGCCCCTGTGCCGCTGAGGGTGTACCAACTGTACCTACCTGACCCTGGGAACCCCTGAGTCTATGTCCAGAACCTTAGCTTCACCAGTCGAGTACTAACCTGAAAACTGATACCTCACTTTCCTTCCATAGGATAACATTGACTGGTTTGACTCAAAAAATGTTCGAAGTGTGAAGTTTTGAAACTTTAAAATATTAATCTAAAATCAGCCGAATACCGAATATCGAATTCCTCACCTGTGATCAGGAGAGAAGCCAGTACTGTACCTTTTAGCCCAGTACTGAACTGCAAAAGTAATCCTAACCGTGTTTACTAGTAACCTGAATTTTCTTTCATTGGAAACCATGGACTATTTTTCTGTGAAATTTCTTCTGTCTATTTTTGCAAACTACAAATATTGCTTAACAATCGTACCAATAACTAAAGCGTAATTACTTACCTGTCTTAGGTAGAGACCCCAGTGCTGGACCTAGGAGTCCAGTACTGGATTACAAAAGTAACAAGAGCCTACCTTACATGTGATTTGAATTTCCTTCCATTGGATAACATTGCTAGTTTTTCACTGAAAAGTTTCTAAGTGTCAACTTTTAAAATACCTTTATAGTCTTTAAAAATCATTGCAATAACTAAAACGTTTTTACTAAACTGTTTTCGGCTTAGACCCGAGGACTGAATCTAGGATCCAGTCCTGGAATTACAAAAGTAATTTATAAAGTAATCAGCTGCATTTATGTAGAAAAAGCCATTGAGCTCAATGTTAAATTGTGTTTAGAATTGTGTTGCCTACTGCAACTATTGTACCTATTGTGTTTACAAAGTTTATTGCCTCTTTGCAATGTAACAACCTGAGAGTACTCATATTGAGAAAAGTATATTTTGATACCTGTTGGTTCTAAAAATAAAGCACTAGATACTTAACTTCGGTAACGATATATCTGTAAGAAACAGTAGTTAGTGTTCGATTCCTTACCTTAAAATATCCCCAGGCGTCAGGCTGGATCCGAAAAGTTTTCGTCAGCACTAACCCTGCGCGTCGGTAGGCGGCGTCTGCGGCTCCGTGTCCGTCGTTGTGATTGCCGGAATGACGGAGTACTTAGACGCTGCCCTTGCGCGCTGACGTCAGTTCTGCACATAGCTTTCCGTGCCAGGAACGCAGAGCCATGAGAGAAACCGACACTGGAGCCATAAAACTAGGGCCCTGAAAGGGATGACCTTAACCCTAGATATCGGATCGTAAAACGGGGAGGATGGGTGGGGCGGTAAGGAATCGAATACTAACTACTGTTTCTTACAGATATATTGTTACCGAAGGTAAGTAATTTGTGCATCTGAAAGAAACAGGTTAGTGTTAGATTCCTTACCTTAGAATAGATACCCCAGCAATACCAACCCAGGTGGTGGGTCTGTGAACCAAGATCACACCAGAAAGCCCTGGAGAACGGAACGGCCAAAAAAGCCATCTCTCCGGACTTGGCTGTCCAGGCAGTAGTGCCTAGCAAACGTGTGCAGCGAGGCCCGACCCAGGGCAGTAGTAGCCACCGTGGCCAGAGTGGAATGGGCCCTCAGCCCAACAGGAGGCTCCTTTTTCGCCAAGAAGTAACAGACCTTGATGCACGACACGACCCACCGAGAGATGATCTGTTTGTGCACCGTCCGTCCCTACTTAGCGCCCACGTAACCATCAAAGAGCGGGTCGTCCACCCGGAACTGGCGTGTGCCGTCTAGATAGAACGAGAGCGCACGTTTTGGGTCCAGACAGTGGAGCCTCTCTTCCTCCTTCGAGGGATACAGAGGCGGAAAGAAGGTGGGCAAGGTGATGGACTGCCCGATATGAAAGGCTCTAACCTCCTTAGGCAGGAAAGAAGGACGAGTTCTCAAAACAACTTTGTCCAGATCGACAGAGAGGAAAGGAGGTTAAGAAGATAAAACCTGGAGCTCGCTCACTCACTCACTCTCCTGGCAGAGGTGATGGCAACCAGGAGTGCAGTCTTAGGAGTCAGAAGACGAAGAGGGCAATTGTGAAGTGGCTCGAGAGGAGCGAACATCAAATAGGTAAGATCAAGGTTCAGGTCCCACTAAGGCATAATGAAAGGAACAGGAGGGAACATGTACGTGATGCCTTTTAAGAATCTATTTACAACAGGGGACTTGAAAAGAGAAGGCTGATCAGGAAGCCTTAGGAAGGTTGAAATGGCCGAGAGATAGCCTTTGATAGTGCCCAGAGCAGAGCCCTGCTGGGCAAGATAAAGAAGGAAGAGGAGAACCTCTGAAAGGGGGCAGAGAGTGGATCCACAGCCTTTGTTGTGCACCATGCCACAAATGTTTTCCACCTACAGGCGTATACCGATTTTGTGGAAGGACACCTGGCTGCCAGAATCACATCACAGACTTCAGGAGGCAAGTCAAATGGCCTCAACTGTCGCCGCTCAATCTCCACACATGTAGGTGGAGACTGGACAGGTTCGGGTGGAGGACCATCCCCTGCTGCTGCGACAGAAGGTCCTCCTGAAAAGGCAGACGAATCAGGGGGATCGACTGACATGCTGAGTAGCTCGGGTTACCAGTACCTTCGTGTCCAGTCCGGAGCCACAAGGATGACATGGGTCCGGGCTCGCCTGATCGTCAGCACTCTGGGCAGAAGTGGTATAGGCGGAAAGGCGTACAACAGACCGCAGTTCCACTCGCGATGAAAAGCGTCCCTTAGCGAGTGCCGCCTTGGAAATTCCAATGCGCAGAACTGATGACATTGCGCTTTCTCTTTTGTGGCGAATAGATCTAACCAAGGCTCTCCCCACTGTTGAAAGAGACCTTGCGCCACGTCCGAGTTCAGACGCCATTCGTGAGCCATCATGCACCGGCAGCCGAGTTCGTCCGCCCTGGCGTTCAGGGAACCTGCCAGGTGTTGAGCCACCAGGGTGATGTCCTGGCGTTCCAGCCATGTCCAGAGGCGCAGAGCCTACTGACAAAGGGTCCCTGACCCCACCCCGCCTGGATTGTTGCAGTACCAAATGGCGGTGGTGTTGTCCGTGAACACCTGCACTACACTTCCCCGGACAGAGGGAAGGAATGACTTCAGTGCAAGGCGGATTGCCCGCAGCTCCAGAAGGGATGATATGGAGCCAGGACTCCGCCGGAGACCAGAGGCCTCTGATCTCCGCCTTTCCCATGTGGCACCCCATCCCAGGAGGGACGCATCAGTCACCACTACGTGCTCCATTTGGGGAAGGGAGAGGGATCTGCCGCTGACCCAATCGCAGTCCGTGAGCCACCACTGCAACTGTCTCGCAGTGCCCACCGAGATCAGGACGTGGTCGGACAGGTTGCACTGGTGCTGTGCCCACTGAAACTTCAGGTCCCACTGCAGAGCCCGCAGTGGAACCTGAAGCACCAGTAGGATGCAGGAGGCCATCAGCTCCAGGAGCCGCAGTGTCAACCTGACCGAGACCCAGGATATAGGCTGAAAGATCGGAATCAGAGCCTGAATATCCCGAATCTGCTGCTCGGGGGGGGGGGGGGAGGGGGGGAATCCGAAACTGCGCAGAGTCCAGAACCGCTCCCTGTAAGGGGACACAGCCCCTTCTTATACTGTAAATTCATTTGTCTGAGGTGCAGGGTGGGGGAGAAATCAGTTGCAGCTGGTTTTGGAGCACCCTTAATGTGCTCAACCACCCTTTCTATTCACTAGGGAGGCTTGGGTCATTAGATGCACCACAGGGGGCGGAGCCAGCATTGTGTGGTGAAAGCCCAGCCCTATTCAGGACCCAGGTGCACTCCTCCCCAGCCATCAGCATGCTAATCTGCACACTCACCACCGGGCTGACCCATCAGACTCCTGGAGCCAGGCTCAGCAGCCAGCCCCAGCCAATCACATGCCAGCACCTTTACAGCACAGGCACAGCCATGTCTAGAAGTGGCACTTCCACACTAGACACATACACGCCATATACATCATTTCGCAGCATTCAATCACACGAGTCCGCACATACCAGACTCGAGCCTGTACACCCCCCGCATCAGTAACTACCAGGGACACAGACATTCCCCATGTATTCCAATGGGAGGGCAGGCCAACCTTACTCCACGCACTCAGAGTGCGCACGCACTTTCCACTGGGACACAGTGAAAGTGCGCAGATCCCAAAAATCACCATCACCAGGTCACCATTAAAAGCAAAAAGTCTAGGGGTGAACCTGCCCGAAGGGCCAAGTCCAACAGGGACGTAGAGGCCTGAATTACCAGGCTCTCAGGGGTGGGGTAAACGGACAGAAAGCAGGGGTCGCCCGTCGGGCAACGTTCCGATCCACAGGAAGGCCTGTAGCGGGCTTAGACCAGGTGCCAATCAGATTGTTGGTGACGGCTTCGTTAAACTGCAGTAGAGGCTCCGAGGAACTTGCCTGCGGTTTGAGCACCTCGGTGAGGATGTTAGTCCTCACGGCTGTGACAGGGAGCTCAACACCACGCTATAAGCAGCCCCCACCTCTGAAGTCACGGAAGGAGGAGAGATGAATTCAGTGTCGGGCGAAGTGTCCAGACTACTGGCCTCCCCCAGCTCATCTGCCCAGTCCTGGTT
Organism: Lissotriton helveticus; assembly: GCF_964261635.1. Classification (NCBI taxonomy): domain Eukaryota; kingdom Metazoa; phylum Chordata; class Amphibia; order Caudata; family Salamandridae; genus Lissotriton; species Lissotriton helveticus. The sequence continues at coordinate 49,083,153 of NC_136069.1, forward strand.
CAACCGGCACTGCTGTGCCAGAGGGTCCTCAGACCCCTCCCAGTCCTCCTTGTCATCCATCTCCTGATAAACAGGCAAGAATGATGGAGCCGGGTCGTAGGTGAAGGCCTCACCCATCGACGCCGGTCCAACGCCGGACCCGGACTGAAACTGGGGTTAACGTTGTCCGTGGACGACGCCGGGAGCGACACCCTTGGGGGGGTCGGCGTCAGCGGAGGAGTCGGGAGGTCAACTGGCGATGACCCGGATCCAGGCCTGGATCCTGCGGGGCCCTGCGGCGTCGGGACCGGAGTCGACGACGGGGCCGAAGCACCCGACGGCACCGGGGCCGCCGGCCCGCTAGGACTCCCAGTCGGACCCGTGGGGCCAGAAGGCGCCTCGGCACTTTCCGACGGAGGGAAGTGCGACCTCATGGCCGTGAGGAAGGAACTTATCTCCTCTGGCGTCGCGTGCAGCCCAGGGACCGTCGGGTATGGAGCTGGACGAGACGCCTGTGGCGCGGGCGGTGTCGCCCGAACCGCCGGCCGCATCGTGCAAGCTTCGGGGGGAATCGGAAGAGCGATGACGCCTCTTCGACTTCTTTTTCAAATGCCTCGACTTACCCGAGGACTTGGAGCCCGACGAGGGGTGGTGACTCGTCGAGCGGCAATGACTGCGGCTCCGCGACCAGTCCCTCGACTTCCTCCTCGACCGGGACCTCGAGCGCCGCAGAGTCGACTGCCAGAGCTCGAGCAGCTTACGGGACTGCTCCACTCTAGCCTTCGAGGTCAAGGCCCGGCAGTCGGGGCACGACTTGTCCTCATGGTGGGCCCAGAGGCAGTAAAGGCACCGATGGTGGGGGTCAGTCACCGACATCAGGCGGTGACAGTCCTCGCAAGGTTTAAAACCAGGCATCCTTAGCGACACCGCGAGTCTAAGGTCGACTCGAGAAGTGATCAAAAGAGATCAAAAAAGTTAGTCAAAAATGACTAGAGTACTGCTCTTCCCGGATCTGCGCTAGCTGGCGCGGAAAAAAGAATAACTGACGTCAGCGCGCGAGGGTGGCGTCTAAGTACTCCGACGAAGTCATTCCGGCGTTTACGACGCCGGATGCGGAGCCACAGACGACGTCTACCGACGCGCAAGGGTACTGCTGACGAAAACTTTCCGGATCCAGCCAGACGTCTGGGGATATTCTAAGGTAAGGAATCTAACACTAACCTGTTTCTTTCAGATACACCTATATATTTTAATATAAAAACAATTGGCCTAGAGTTCAGTTCTTGAGTGCGTGAACCTTTTGCTGACTGAGTGTGTACAACAAATGCTTTACACTGTCCTCTGGTACTGCCTTACTGCTCGACCAAGCTACCACTTTAGAGAGTAAGGTCAGACCTGACTTTAACCTCGGTTATACCTCTGGGGATTGTGGACTCTATACACACTGCAAAAAACACAGTTGATGGACAGAATGTAGAACAATGTCATACATTCACCCCAGTACAAGGATCTGGGCCTAAATCCATCGTTTTTTTGCACTCCAAACCACCCTGGGTTAGACACTGGCTATATGCAAATCAGCTCGGACCCTGTGCCTCATGGGAACAGTCCAGTCCGAACTACCAAGCCATGTCTTTCCCAGACCGGAATCAAGCATCCAAGGACCGGTTTCTGGCTATCAGCCTTCATCAGCCTGAATAGCTTAACTCCAGTGGTGTGGAGAGCCTGGGACTCACGTCGGAGCATACCCAGCCCACTCGGGGTGAAAATTGCAAAAAACACAGATGGAGTGCAAAAAAACGATGGATTTAGGCCCAGATCCTTGCACTGGGGTGAATGTATGACATTGTTCTACATTCTGTCCATCAACTGTGTTTTTTGCTCTATACACACTGTACCTTACTTTGGTCCAGTATATGTAGAGCCACTTTCTCACACTGACTATGTCCTCTTCTTCTTAACAGATGTCAATAAAACGGGGCCAAGATTGCTTCGTATCATTCAAGTATTCGGAGAGTCGTCAGGTTTATATATGAATCCCTGCAAATCTACTCAGTGGGTTCTGGAGGAACAGATGGAGTTGGGGTCTTGGGTATCGGCTACACAAGTTACGACGGCGGGACTGAAATATCTAGGTGTCTTTTTGTCAGATTCACCAAGTGTGTCCTGTGGTAGGAACCTTGTTCCAATATGGCCGTGGGTGCGAGAAGAGCTGAGGACATGGTTGCACATGCCCAATCTATTTATGGTTGGTCGGCCATCTTGAATATGGGGGCGCTGACGCGTCTGCTTCACCAGCTGCTGAATCATCCATACCCTCTTCCGCCTCAATGGTTTCACCAGGTCAGAGCGGCTCTGGGTCAGTTTCTATGGGCGGGGTCGTCCAGAGTGGCGTTGCGAATCTGCTTTCAATCGACGTACTGTGGGGGGTTGGCCACATCGGATGTCCAATCATACTACATGGCCTCACACCTGATAATGAATGAATGGTGGTATGGGGACAGGTCATATCCTGCATATGCGGCGGAGAGAAGACGTATCGGGGACTCTACCGTACATGCTATTCTATATTTGGCACCACTTCGCAATTCTGTACCGTCGGCTATAGGAGTAATATTCCAGGTTTGGAAACAGGCCCTGCGTAAAATGGAGTGGTGGGGCAGGTTGACGGAAGAAACACCACTGTGGTTTAATGGACGAGTGCCACAATTAGCAGCCCTTTCGGGATTTCGAGGCTGGGATAATATACAAATACCTCCAATGTAGACATGCCATCTCCCCCAGTATTGCAGGACTGGAGGCCCTTCCAGAGTTCAGTCCCATTGAAGCCAAAGTCTTCATGGGAGACTTAAAAGACCATACAATCTCCAAAATCTATCAGTCCTTGGTGACAATTAGTCCCTCTACATTAGACAAACTTAGAGAGGCATGGGAGGGAGATCTCAGCCCACTGGATGGGGACGATTGGACAGAGGCATTGGCCTCCCTGTGGGAGGCAGCCATTACGATGCGCCTTCGCCTAATTCAATTTAAATACCTACATCGGGTTTACTATACCAGGGTCAGGTTGTGGAGAGCAGGCCAGGTTTCAACCCCAACATGCTTACGATGTGGTCGGGAGGATTGAACCCTCATTCATACAATTTGGCATTGCACGACCCTCACAATATTCTGAAGAGGGGTTTTGGCCTGCCTTGCAGAAGTGTTGGGGTGGAAGCTCCCCTCTTAACCCAAATTGGTACTGCTACATATAATGGAGGCTATCGGGGGAAATATTTATAAACAACATTATTACTGGGGCTCACATTAGCGAAGAGAGATATTGCACGGAAATGGAAAGCGGAAGCCCCCCCTTCTTTGTCTATGTGGAAAAATGGCCTAGAGATTCCAATATTTAAGGCTAGAGAATGTCCGCAAAAACATCCCAAGATATGGAGGCAATGGGCAGACTATCGAGGTCTCTACCTTGAACCAATTCCTTCTGTAGATGCTTTAATCCTGTAATGACCATTCAGGACTATGGAGTGATAGACCGACGACTCAGTGGTACTTTTTATGTGGGGAGGTGGGTATCAATGCGGCCTAGAATGTCTAGTGCTGCAATAGTGCAACAGGGGATGTTATGTGGTTTACGTTATATTGTTTCTTTCTGAAAATGTCTATTCTATTCTAAATGACAATTCAATTATCTTGTACCTTTTACTGAGGCAGTAGGCATCTGGGTTACAGAGCCCTGCATTGTATTTGATACTCGACAAAATAAAATCGGTTTCCAAAATAAAATAAAAAAATCTGTCAGGATAAGTTTCTAGATGTGATGGGTCAAAAAGACAGAATTATGGATATGGGGAAGAGGGCCATGTGAATTATACTCTGCTTGATGTAGAGCTGCTCAGGGGTTGGAGGCAGAGAGCAGGGGTGCTGTTGAGAACACTGGTTTACTGACAGAGAGAAGGAAGGCAATGCTATCCCCAAACTAAGCTCCAAATTGGGTGACATGGCTCAGAGAGAACCCAGCGATAATGCTAAGGGTCTACTCTTTGGCAAATGGCTTGTGAAGAGTTTAGGTAAATATGTAGCTATGTTTACAGTCTTGGATAAAGCTCAGACAATATGAGGAAGGTGTTTGGTAACACAGTTTTTGGAAGGGCAAGTAGAAGGGGACCCACAGCTGGACGGGCTATCAAAAGTACCAGTATTACACCCAATTTAGAGGCAGAGTATTTCAGGCCTCATCTGGCTTTTATCCAAATCGTGGAAGAGGAAGGTTTTTCTGTACATGTGGTAAAAGTTACGGAAACCAAGGTGAGTATGGAGATTATTTTTGGCTCTTCCCAAAAAAGAGTAGGGGGACGTTTAAGTGAGGTCATAAGAGAGTGAAAGCAGTTAACTCAGGACCACTGGGTATTGGAGACAATACAAGGTTAAAGTATAGAATGTATAAGTTTGCCACTTTGAGAAAGGAGCTAAGATAGTTGGCAGAGAAGGAATTAAGAAAGGTGGTGGACTTGGAGATAGAGTCTATATTACAAAAGGAAGAAGTGGTATGCTTAAAAAGAAACAGCAAAGTGCTTTGTAAGAACAGTTTTTGGGGTAAAAAAAGAAGGAAAGGGATGGAGACGGAAATGAAACAAATTTTTGGCATACAGGCACTTCAAAATGTAGGGAATCCATTGTCCGAGAGATTTGTTGATAGGAAACTACTAGTTGGTGAAATTCGATTTTAAGGAGGCATACTTCACGATTCCCATAGGACAGGAGAGTTAGAGAGGTTTACAGTTCTGTTGGAGAGGACAAATAGACCAATTTCAATGCGTCCCATTAAGGCTTTCATCAGCACCATGGTGTTTTACGAAAGTCATGGGAGTAGTGATTGTGTATTTATGGGAGAGAGGAACTCAGTTATTTGTGTAGTTGGACAACATCTTAATTATGTCCCAGGATATGGACGATCTAAAGAGAGATTTTAGTGCAGGTGATGAGCATGTTGGAAGGTTTAGGTTTCATTGTCAACAGAGAGAAGTCAACTAAGAAATTGGACCTTTTAGGCTTCCAAGGAGACACAAAGAAATTCAATTCAATTCAAAAGAAGCTTTATTCGGTTTCAGTTTCGAGAATCCATAAAAGCACATAAAAATATAAAACAGACATTATATTACATTAAATAAGACCTATTTCATAAAAACAGAAGTAAACAGAAGTAAACATACCGAATTGCCACTAAAATTCAATATAAAAGAAAATCAATTCATTGACAATCTAAAACGCAGTAGGCTCTTTAAAAAAGTTGTCACACTATACAGGTAAATTCGTCCTCCAAGATTTGTAGTCTGAGTAGAGCAGGTCTGCATTGTCTCAGTCCCCAAGTAAACTGAGTATATACCTTTGCCTGATTGTGGTGTAAAGTTTACAAAATAGGATGCAGTGTAACGTGGATTGTTGAGATACATCATCACAAGGACAGGGGGTCAGGGATCTTGACCAGGAATTAACCTCGGGAAAAGTGGTTAGTCTGAAGAAACTGCCCCCCCTAAAGCGAGTTAAGAGCATACGGGAATAACTACTCTGGGTAATTATTAAGTATCTCTGGGGGCCTTGGCCTTCTAACATCAGATGATTTTGCATGACAGACACTTTCTTACTCTCCAGCTGCCACCTAGTCTCTCCCAGGTAAGGGAGACAGATTTCCTTCAGTTTCTTCCTAGGAATGCCTATCATGCTAGACGGGTTGTCAAAAAAAGCAAGGCACATTGTGACATCTATTTGGCTGATGCTAAGATTGAAGAAACTAAAACTTTCACTTACCTGAGCATAAATTTTGCAAATTGGTGGCAGCAGCAAATGCTAGGACATTGGCCTTCTCGCGTGCAATAGGCGCGATACGCAATTTCACCATTAAGTTAGGGGGAAGACCAGTAAAAATCATGATTGAAATTTATAATGCTAAGTGCGTGTCCACTGCAATTTATGGAGCAGGCATATGGGGGCATTACTGACACCGCAAAAGTTTCAGGCTTGTGAAAATGCCTTTCTTCGTTATCTCCTGGCTGTTCCTAAATCAACCGCCACATATGTTTCACCCAGAGTTGGGCCTAGTCTACATGTCAGACCTCATTAAGACGAGCCCAATCCTGCTGTGGCATAGGGTGTGGGTTTCCCAAGAGACAGGGTTAAATAGGGATATCATCCAGGACTGCATGAACCTTCAGGGGAGTATGAGAATAGAGTGGTTCAGGTATGTGAGACATTTCCTAATGGCCATTAGGAATATTTTGACACAAAGAAATTAATGTGTCAGCCTCCAGAGAGGGAGGTGAAGATGAAAAAGGAAAGAGTTTCTTTTACTAAGAGATCCAGCTCAGATGATAGGATTGTTATAGTCTATCCAAGCTATTTTTCCAGGACTTCTTCATTATTAGTACTTCTCCTTTCAACCTATGCAAAGAAAAGGGCTTTGGTATGGAGACAGGATAACATTGCGTTCAGAGGCAAAGGATGAATTGCTATGGTGGTAGGACAATATGCAAACGTGGAAATGCCGAGCCATATCTGAATGTGCCCAGAGTTTTGTATTAGCAACATATGCAAGCCAGAGAGGTCGAAGAGCTCGGTTGGGAGCTCAGGAGGAGTAAGGATCACAGGAAGAGGTTACGACATATAAATTGCCCATAACTAACAGAGGGATTGTATGCCTTTAAAAGTTTCAAAGAGGTTTTGAGGGACAGACCGTGTTGATGAAAATTGATGCGTCAGCAGTAGTGTAGATCAACAGATTAGGAGGGAGCAGTTCCAGTGGATTGTCAGAGCCGGCAAAATATTTCTGGAATGTTTGCTTTGAGCACAGGATTACTGCCAGAGCAGAGTATTTACATGGAGAGATGAATATGTCGGGGTGTTTGAATTAAAGAAATTTCAGGGATTTAAGCGACTGGCAGTTGGATCGGTGTTGTTTTTGCAAGATACACAAGATAGGGGACCATTAGAGGTAAATAGGTTTGCAAGCTGGTTGATTCGCCAGTTACCAACTTATTAAAGTTGGAATGCAGAATCCAGAGGAGAATGTAGAGGATGCATTCCAACAGGTTTGGCAAGTGAAGAGAGCTTATACTTTTCTAAAGTGAAGAGAGCTTATACTTTTCTTCCATTTGCGATGTTCTAGAGAGTATTGAAAGTGAGGGAGGAGAGATGTCAGATAGATATGGTGACAAAATGTTGGATCTCGTGGAGGCTCCTATCGTGGAAGTGATAAATGTTTAATTGGAACAGTGGAGACAGGACTATGAATTATTAAAGATCAACGGTATCTCCAGGACATGCTCAAGTGGATGGTAGATCGGTTGGTAGGAATGTGTTGGTTAGCAGAATATTGAAGAGTGGGAGGTTGAGGAGACCTCCCAGGGCATGGACGTGAATATGCTTTTGAAGCTATTTCAGGAATGACCTCTAAATAGATATTTAGATTTAAAGAAGCTTTCTGAAAAGTTGGCTACACTTAAGTCTGATGTCATGTAGTAGATATTCTGACGTAAATGTATTGGAGGTAAGTAATTGAATCTATGGTCCAGCAGGAGTGCATTTTGAAATATGGAAGAGGACTAAGACCATGTGGGAGTCAGTCTTTTATCCTAGATTTTCAGAAAAGACTAAATTGTGTTTAGTGGAATGCCTGCATGAGTATGAAGGGAGAACGTTGGAACATAGAGGTCATGGACAAAATCAACTATTTATTTCAAATGTTAAACCACACAAGGCAGTGAGTTCGGCAACAATTGCAAGATGGGTAAAAGACAATATGAAGTAAGCTGGAATGGTTGTAAACAAATTTAAACCACACTCGCTGAGAGGTGCAATGGCACGTAATTTATATATGTCTGGTCGGCATTTGGAAGAGATTCTTAATGCGGCCTATTAGTCAAATGCTTGGACATTTGCAAAGCATTATTTTACACCAATAAAGCATGTGTCAAATGTGGTGTTAAACGAAGAGATTTAAACAATCATAATGGTAGCATCCAGTCTTAAAAAATTAAATGGAGATTCTCCAAATGAAATGAAAAGAGAATCAATATTCCATTAAAGACACAGAGGCTAACATTATCTAGCCGCCATGACCGAGATATTGAACAGGAGTAAAGTAGTAAAGTAGCAAGGTAAAAGTGGAATAATAGTATAATTAGAGTAAATTAATAAGGGTAGTGAAATATCTAAATTAAACAGAGAGTTGTGCAAGATTCATCAAAAGTGACAATTTGATTTTCTTTATAAAGACTTCGTAGAGAAGAAGAGGACAGGAGACCGCGGATAATTAAGGAAAGAAGAGACTTACAGGGGAAAGGTTATATCTCGGTTTAAAGCGGAAAAGTGTTCCAAAATGGGATTACTTATGAACGGAAGTGTTCTAACTCTAGATTGTTGCTGTTGGATGTTCTTTAAAGGTGCTGCGGAGTGGAATTAAGAGAGGTTATGCATAATGTTAGCCCCCATGTCTTTAATAAAATCTTGATTCTCTTCTCATTTCATTTGGAGAATCGCCATTCCCAAAGGCAGGAATGCTACGAAGCTCCACACTGGTTGACCAAGTTATTGAAAGGATGGAAAGAAAGAAGTGAGGGAAAACAATTGAAGACCAGTTACATACATCCTATAATCACTATCTTTATAAACTGTACCTCCGATAATGACCAAACACTGATTATTTTTGTGGTGTATTTCACTGCACTGAAAATGTAATAAAACAAGTTTAAGCAAAACAAAAAAGCAGCTGTTGAAATAAACAAAAGAGGTACACCTCCTTATTATACAACTGGACCAACCCACATCAGGACTACTTATTTTACAGCTAGCTCCATCTTGGTTCCACTTGCAGTGACACGGTCAGATGAAGGCATGGACTCAAGCTATCAAGGGCCCTTGGTGTAGGGTTCAAACTGAGCACTGCAACCCAACATCTGCCAAGCAAATAAGGCGTACTCACACATAACCAACCCGCCAAACTAGTCCAATCTCCTCCTTTGACTATCCGGATATAGTGGCAGTAGATTCACATATTAAGAAATTATAAGAGCCCATCGTTTTCCCTTTAATCAAAAACGTGATCAGGGCGGGGAAAATAAGAATCCAAGAGCCATTCTTATTTGCTTGCAAAATTACTTGCTCCGTGAGATTCTGTATGACCTAGCAAGACCTTCAAAGACCAGAAAGGGATTGGGGCATGAATTTTTTGTAAGGCCCGACTTTTGCCCGGTAACAGTGCAGCAACGTTGGAGGCTTAAGCAGTTAATGGCTCCAATCCAGTCTAAAGGGGCGCAAGTATTTTTGTTAAACCCTGCAAAACTCAAGGTGGTATACAGGGGGAAAAGCACTTTTCTCATGTCCGAGGTTAAAGCACAGCAATTTTTAGATGAAATGCAATAGAAACCAGGACAAGGGCTACATACCCCAGTCATGCTTCTTTTCTTTTTGAGTTTCCGGGGTTTTCTTTTTTCTCAATAATGCAGGGGGTAAGATATAATATGGGCCTGGGTGGATCAGGTAGAACCACTTAGCTCATCATCACTTTCCATCAATGAGGGCTTACGCCCTTAAGCTTCTGGTGGTGGGGTTTTGGGAGGAGGGTGGTTTGGGTGGGGGGGTTTGTGGGGGGGGGGGGTTGGAGGGAAAAGGGTGTTCTGTGGGGTGCAGGGAAGTACAGCTGAAGGATGCCTAGTTTTGGTGTATTTGAACTATGTATGGCTGAGCTCATTTGTAGGAATGTTTTCTTTTTGTAATTGTAAGACCAACTGTGGTATTATACTAATACAAGATAATGGTGAAATTTTCAGTTTGTTCTATCAATGTGTGTGGTTAAATGATAGAAGAAAAAGGGGGATAACTGCTCAGGTGTTTAAAGCTATGCGGGCTGACTTAATATGCATGCAAGAGACTCATGTCTCTTGGTCAAATAGGGGATGGTTTAAGGACCTAGGAATGGAGTTTGTGGGATGCTCACGTCAAAGTTCCACGATAAGGGGGGTGGCCATTTTAAAGAGGTTTGGGGTGGGGGAAGTCAATAGAGTTAAAGAAGACCCGTTGGGACGATGGGTCATTGCTGAATTTAAACTTGGGGGTTCGCTTATTACTATTTGCTCAGTCTATGCTTCTACTGTTGATGACCCCACAGTTTTCCATCAACTAAGTGTGGAGCTGGCTTTATGGCCACCTAGGTTAATATTATGTGGGGACTTTAACCTTCATATGGATGAAACATTTGATATCTGTGGAAATATTGCATATGTGGGGAGAAAAAAAGAATGTCTTTAAAGCAGTTAAAGGGATTGCTCAAGAATACTGTCTGAAAGATGTGGGTTTTGAGAAAAGGGGGGGAACTTATGGATGTACTTTTTTTTCTGCCCCACATCAAAAACATTTTAGGTTGGATTATTTCTTTGTTGCAAGGAACTTTTTTAATGAGTTGACAAGTTGAATACAGAGTTTTACCCAAAATTGTGTCAGATCATAACCCCATATTGTTTAGTTTTGAATCAACTATGCCATTCTGCCCCCGGCCTTGGTCTTTTGACCGTAAACTCTTGTTCGATGCATCCTATGTTGAGCATATGAATACTTGGATCCCTGAGTTTTTTACTAACAACAAGGGCTCTGCCTCGTCAGAGGTAGTCTGGGATGCATTTAAGTGTGGGGTTCGAGGAAAAAACTTGAGCTATCTAATAAAAAAACAGAGGGTGATTCGAAATAATGAGGAATGTGAGTTGAATAAACTGAGATTGTTAGAGATTCGTCTCATGCAGGCCTGTAATAAGGGCTCAGTTACAGATAATATTATTAAGGAGCTATTAGCCCATAAGGTCAAGATTCACCAGGGATTCGCTTTAAAATTTGCTCAGTTACTTGCAGCTTTTCGAACTGAGGTTTATGAGGTGGGAGAAAATTCGGGGAAACATCTGGCCAAGAGGGCAAGGCAGAAAGCTGTGTTTGCCAGTATTGATAAAACTAATGACATTGCAGGGGCGACTGTTAGTAATCCTGCAGATATACTCAAAGTCTTTCGCGATTTTTATTCTAAACTTTATACTGATGATACGGCAGGAGACTGCACAGACCGAATAACTCATTTCACTGACCAGGCCTTGAATGGCATCTTATCCATGCAGGAGAGGGAGAAGTTGGATCTGCCCATTACTTGGGAAGAGATTGAGGTGTCGCTAATGTCACTGGCTTCTGGAAAAGCTGCAGGTCCAGACCTTATTCCCCTGGAGTTCTTTAAACACTTCCGCAGTATTTTAAGAGCAGAACTGCTGGGCTTATTTCAAAGAGCCCAACAAGGTATCGCCCCTCAGTCATGGCACGATTCTATTAGAACTGTTTTTCTTAAAAAGGGTAAACCTCCTCTGCTACCGTCATCTTTTCGCCCTATTTCCCTCATAAATGCTGACTGCAAAATTTTCTCTAAGATCCTTGCTTCACGTTTATCGAACATCATATCTCCATTAGTTTCCAAATACCAACATGGTTTCATCCCTTCTTCCCGAGACACCGCGGATCATTACCGACGAGTGATCACGTTTCTGGATTGGTCCCAGGCAACCCGGTCCAATGTTGGACTTATATTTTTAGATGCTGAAAAAGCCTTTGACCGGGTTGCTTGGAGCTATTTATGGGATGTGTTAGCCAGGAAGGGATTAGGTTCAGGGTTTCTAATGGCTTTAAAAACCTTGTATATTGCTCCAAGGGCGTGTATTCGAATTAATGGCCAGCTTTCTCCCTTTTTTTTTTTATTACTAGGGGCACTCGTCAAGGATGCCCCTGCTCACCTTTACTTTTCACACTCTACATTGACCCCCTAATTAACCGGTTTATTATGGAACAAAGGATCAGCCCTATTTGTTTAGCTAATATTAACTATCGTGCATTGGCTTATGCTGATATTGTTATAACAACTACTGACGTGCAGACGGCTCTTCCGGCAATTAACGAACTCGCTAAACAATTCGGGTCATTTTCCGGGTATAAACTCAACATGGAGAAGACGCAGATTTTATGTTCTGGAGATAATCCATCTTTAAACATTCCTACTATTTCAGAGGTTATATACTTAGGAATTAAAATATCATTGCCCATAGAGAAAATACCCGAACGTAATATTAATCCCGTGATATCCCGAATTAATAGCTCGTTACAACGTCTAGACCACTTACACCTGTCACTGCATGGTAGACTTAACATTTTAAAAATGTTGATTTTACCAAAAGTACTATATATGTATCGCACTATACCGTTGGAATTTCCTCCCTCTTGTTTTAAAAGCTTAGAAAGGACCACCTCTAGGTTGTTATGGGGCTATAAACGCCATCGGAAAGCTTAAAAGAAGATGATATTGAGTAAGGAGTGTGGGGGATGGAACGTTCCTTTTTCTTCTTTTATTATTTAGCAGCAACGCTCCAATATATTAGACCTCTTATAATCGGTGACAGAGCAGACATTCCTGCTTGCCAAGCCCCATCTATTTTTGAATTAATCATGGGCGAGAAAGTAAAAGGTAGTTTTCTCAAGGTCGTTGAGCCAAGTTACCACAAAAAGACAAAGTATAAGACGCTGAAGTCAGCTTTTGGAGCTTGGCAAAAAGTACGGAAGCATCTGTCTATATCTAAATTAAATGCTTATACCCCTTTAGTGTCGCCTGGGCTTTTGCCCGATATTTTTTGTGATTTGACGGTTTATAGATGGGAGCAGAAAGGATTACGATATTTGGGTGACTTATTTAGCAACGGCCAAATTGTATCTTTTCAAGAATTAGAGAATACATTTCTGTTGGCACAAAATGATTTTTTTTAATTCCTTCAGATCCGCAGTTTTTTACAGAGCCATACATTTATTACTTCAGCTAGAATGACATTTGTTTTACTGGAACTTCTTCAGAATAAAATCTCTATAGGCTCTCTCTATTTAAGCTTAATTCAAGAATGTGGAGATGATATGGAACAATGTCAGCTGAAATGGGTTAGTAAATTAGGCCTCCCTGGTATAGATGTTTTGTCATCTGTTAAATGTGCTTCGGAATGTTTAATCACAGGGATGATGAAATCCCAGCATTTCATGTGTATACATGATCTTTACTATACCCCTAGTAAGGTTGTTAAGTGGAGCACCAGTACTGGAACGAGCTGTAGCCGCTGCGGGTTATATGCAGCTAATAATTTACATATGTTTTTCCAATGTCCCAAACTTAGGAGTTTTTTTCAACAAATTGAAAGCTTTCTTGCTGTCGTTCTCAATTGTGATATCACAGTAAACACAGAGATGGTGTTATTAGGAAGGGATTTTTCTATCTCTAGATCAAAATCGGTAACTTATTTTTTGTTTATTTGTATGGCAGTGGCTAGAGCCTGTATTACCAGGGAGTGGATTAATTCAGATCCTCCTTCTTTCTTTACTTGGCGTGAAAAATTACTGTTTATGTATAATATTGAGTCTGCCATTTATAAGTTAAAAGGCATCAAAAAAAGAACTTTGGGGGAGAAAATCTGGGCTCCAATCGCTGACTGGATTTAATTAATTTCTTGGACTTTATACGTTTTTTTTGTATCCTGTACGCATCCAAGATGATAACAAATTTTCTTTTGTTTATGATGGTTTATTTGTATTGCTGTATTTCCCTGTAATAAAAACAATAAAATCAACAAAAAAAAAAAAAAAAAAAAAAGATTCACATATTAAGAGGTGGGGATTGTCAAGTGGCCACACTTGGATCCACTAAGCTCTCTGCCCACAACCTCACTTATGCCGTGTTTGTTACAAATCATGTGTCAGTGAGCCATCATTTGCTATGATTAGGAAGAACTGAAGTATACAAAATAGGGATTGATGGAATGCTTGAATTAATCTCAGCCACTGGTAATCACTCGTGGCCACATCCCTGTTCATCGTTATTCGGCACACCATGCCACTTCAGGTTCGAAACAGCCATACGCAAATCAGTCATGCCCCAGATACACTGTTCCCATGAGGAACAGGTTTGATCAGACTGGCATAAAACGGGCTTTTAACTAAAGTGGCATAGTGGGTGGAAATGGACTGGAATGTGGTCCGAGAGCTTGCTAGTGGCAAATATTAATTCGGGCACTCCATCCATCAACCTGTTATTGTTTACAATTAGGAAGCAGGCATGCAAGTCTAGGTGCTGTGCCAGGGCCACCATGTTAGGAGTTTAGGAAAGGCTTCAAGGTGTTTGCTCAGCAGAATGCTTGAAATGAAACAGCAGAATCATACAGAAATATCCAACTTGCCAGGCACATCATGGAGCTCCCTCAAAAGGCTGCCATCTTGGCATGTAGCACTGTAGTGCCCCCGTAAAGAAATATTCCAGCACCAGTAGATGTGAATTCAGATCTATATACAGAACACCTGGTTTAAAATCGCTGATACATGGAGTGCATTAATGGAGAGAGCAGTGCAAGAGAGCATGCAAGAAAATTGGGAATGCACTGTCCTATGAAGCACCCTAGTAATCTGTACAGGGAAACATCCATGATGGAGCTCCTTCCCACTCTGTACTTAAGCACTGCTCGTACGCTTATCTTCACATTATATAGGTTTTACAAGGAAGAGACAGAACTTGCTGTTATGGTCTGTACCACAGCCCTTTCAAAGGCCAGCAACCATTTCCCATCTTTGGCCTGGAAATGAGGACAGCAGCTCCCTTGAACTCTGCTGGTGAGCAATAAGAAAGTCATGCATGGCCTGTGCAGGTATATCAAAGGAGCAAGGCAGGACATGGCCTCTGTGCCAATGACTTTCAACTCAACATCCAGCCTACCCAAACCGAAAATATCAAAAAACTAAACACATTTGATAATCACTCCACAAAAATAAACAACACCGCCCCTGCTCTTTACTCCGCGAAATAAACCCTTTACATCTTAATGTATGCAAGTGAATATAGTGTACTGCTTGAGACTCACTGGTTATAATAAAAAAGACAAACTTTTTCCTGACCTGTGCCAAGGGTACTGGGGATATCCCAGTCCGAGCAGAGCAGGTCAGGGCTCTCGATGTTGGCTGTGCTGAACAGATGAGGGCGAACCCTTTTCTTTGTGTTCAGAGGATATATCGGCCATTGGGTTGCTTTACTGCTCATGGTGATCACGTCCAGTTTCATCACTGATGCACCTATAACAGGACAGAAAAGGTAATAGACTGCAATCTCACCGAAATACAATATAAATCCGTTTGCAGGAGAGATTATGCTTTCGTTTGAAAAGGTGAACCTAATTTACTTAAATAAAAATTCTATGTTAATCTCAGTTACAACAGTCAAAGAAATGCAACGTTATCAAAAACTATACAACATGAAAAAACACAGTTATACGTCATGACTTTCTATTATAATACATTTCCTCTTCACTAAATGAGAAAAAAAGAAATCACAGTCCAAATGCAGCAAAGCATTTAGAGAAAAACTCTGATATGATTGTTTCTGAATGTAGATTGAAGTGTTGCGTAATTGTCGGAAAAGGAGGATCGGATTCAACACCTCCCCTGGTTGTGGATTGTACCCCGGCTGGAAAGCGAATAAATGAACAGAGTTTAGAATTTAATCATTAGCATTATAACCAACTTCAGGACGTGCACGACGTTAGTACAAATGGGCTGCAACGTTCCATCAGTGATCAAGAATCTGTAGGCACTGCTTGCGAGTTTTTAACAAGTTGTTCCCTTTTTTGCGTAGAGATGTATGATGTAGAGGTGTATGATGAACAATAACCAGTACGAACACAAATGCCACGTGGCACTGCATCGAAAGCCTTCATCAGCGCTTCACCGGCTTGGAAGGTCATGTATCTCATAATTCCTTCCGATTACTTTGGATTGAAAAACTAACAGGATATTAAAATCAAGAGAAAAAGACACAGAAAAACAATCCTGTGATAAGTTGGCGTGGCATATGCTGTCCACTAATAAAGTGGGCACCTTGTACCAGTCCAAATGACCCTTATGATGTATGAGGTCAAAGATAACATTTAGAAAGCTATCCTAGTGGTAGCAGTGGCGAGCAGCCTTCAGGATTAACCTTGAAGGAATGTAAATCAGCTTGTTGTACCAGTGCATCACCTCCTGAATGACTAAATGAAGGAGAACCACACAGTAGTTATATAAAAATATGTATTTATTAATAAAACACTCTACTATCCTCTACACAAGGATAGAACACAAAGCACACAATACGTAATCAATACAACAGTTGTAAGTAGCACAACACAGAGTGGGCTCAGGGGGACACCAAACCATATACTAAAATAGTGGTATAACAAGCACGACTGTGAACAAGACACAGGCTAGATTAGAACGCGTAGATCGCTGGGACCCCAAGGATCCACCCAAAATGAGTACAAAGGGACCCCACGGAGGACGGGTGTAGTGTGGGAACACGACCGCGTGCTTCGTACAATTCTCTGGGAAAGTCACGGTTGCAGTTTTAAAGTTTTAGGACCCTTTTGGAGGACTTTGAGCGAACCCTTTGGAACTTAAGATTTTGAAGAGCCATCCCCACCCGTGGATACCGTAATACCAGAGTTACCTATCCCAGGGACAACGGGTGCATAGGTCTAAAGTAGCATCAGAAACTCTTGTCATTCTCAAAGGAGGACTGTGAAGAAGTACTGATGCCGTGAAGGTTAAAAGGGTCCGGTGGAATCCAAGCCTGGATTCTGGAAGGAAGGAACTTGAAAGCAGAGGGGATAGAGTCTGGGTCACTTCAGAGTGACCAGTGGCTCGGGAGACAAAATGCCCACCAATGGCGGGTGCTTCAGGTGTGAAGAAGGGATGTTTGACTCTGCAGCCATGAGGACCAGGAGACGTCAAGGAGACGTCAAGGATGACCAGGAGCCAGAGGTGAGCTATCCCACGAAGGATGTCGAGTACTCAGGGGTGGGTGTTTGGCGGGAGCACCAACAAGCCATGGCAAAAGCAAGCCACGCAGGAAGGTCAAATAGGTTACGGTGTAGACCAGCAAAATCAGGAGACTCACCAAGCGATAGGGAGTCAGGGCACGTCTGGAGCCCAACAGAAATAAAGATGACCCACAGGCCAAAGGACCAGGAGTCGTGAGGGGACCTCGAGCAAGATTGCAAAGTACCAGCCCACTGAGCACTCTGTGCGAGGAGGACGGGGTTCTTTGGTGCAAATACTGCTCAGGGTCAGGACTACACGGAGTTCAATGAACAAGTTGTGAATCGCCACCAAGCATATGCACTTGCAAATGAACGTGGTGCACAGGGGTTCAGGTTATACACGAGGGATACTGGCCTCAAACTCGGTGGGAGGTGAGAGGGACCCTCGGAAACCCACCTCCTCTGTTGCTGAAATCTTCAGAGTCCACAGGAGCAGAAGACCGGTCAGTTGTGGTTAGGTGCCTGCGCATGCAGGGGAGTGACTCCTTCACTCAAAGGGAGATTCTTTAGTAGTCTTAAATGCACCACAGGTCCAGCACTGAGCCTGTGTGGAGCAAAGGTGCAAACTAAGTTTCAGAAGGAAAGGGGGACGAGGTCGAGCGCAATCGAGGTCCAGCGAAGTCCAGAGTGTCCAGGCGGTCGAAGGTCAGTGGTTTCTTCTTGTAGAATCTTGTCCACGTAAAATCTCAAGTCTTACCATATACTAGGGACATGTACCAAAGTACATGTATGTCAATTTAAGGGAAAAAGCAGACGGATCCTGTTAATCAGAACCCCAGTCAGACAAGTCAAAAACAGTGAGACATCAAGCAAAAACGTTGGGGTAACCATAACAAGCAGATCCAACTTTCCTACAAATCCAACCAGGCACCCAGAAAAATGTTAGAGAGTTCTCTTAAGCAGTAAAATCAGATTCTTGCAGATGTCCAAGTATATGGATCTTGTGGCTATGTGAAAAGCCTTGTCTGATCATGGACAAAAGACTGGTACTGGTCTCACTCACTTGGGGTATGGGCATCCTTGTGTCTTTTGTCATCGTCCATGGTGTCCACTTCTCCCTGTTCTTTCGCTCTCAATGAAAACACAGTGCTTGCAATCACAGGACCTGTAAAGGGAATGCATAAGAGATCAGCAGCTCCTTGAGTTATGACCCAATAAGCAGAGTATAAATGTGGGGCTCATGAAGAATGCGATTAAAGAAATGAAGTGAACCCGACCTGTGGAATGGCAGTCATCAACCCAAGGATGAATTGCGGAGCATTGTAGCCATTTGTTAACCGAACATAAAATAAAATGAATAAATAATAACAAAAGCATGAATATTAGACCAGATCAGAAAAAAAAGACAGAAAATCAAAAATCACTCAATCATTAGCTGGGTAGTATAACAGACTGTAGGGAACATCGCGGTGGTGGACCTTTCTTTGGTACGGGTGAAATTGCTGGTTCAGTAAAAGAGGCACCATTTTGTTGGTGTGTTAGTGGCAGTAAGAATAGACTCGTAGGACTGTTTAGGAAGGAGCTGGATTGGAAGAAGATGGAAATGTGAGGGCAGGACCAACAAAGGTGAAAGTTCAGTGTCTTTAGTAGTAGCATGGCTACATAAATATCTATACAAGTGGACTATAGCAGCTCTGAGGGACATGTGACAGTGAGATATGCCCAACCAGCCATCCATCGGCGATAAAGAGACAATGAAAAGGAGCTTAGATAAAAATAGGACCTCATAGCCATACACTTTCTGAACCCCAAGAAGAACATTACAAGGCATCATATGTCCTTGGTTACAACTGAACATCCAGCAGTGAGCGAAAAACCTAACAAGGCAACGTCGGCTTATAGCAATAATCCTTCAAGTAAAATATTAATGTAATCTTACATTCTGTTGAATGATGCTTACATGTCACATGAACCCTGAGGGCAAGTGTAGAGGCTTCTCTCGTCCTCTCCAAATAATGCTACTTAAAAGATTTTCAATGCTGCCATTACAACTCCTAACTCAATCAGTCAATCACTAGGATTTGTTAAGCGCTGTTCATCACCTGTGAGGGTATCCAGGCGCAGAGAGGGGGTGGGGAGAAGGGGAGTTGCTGCGGAGATAAATTAGTCGAAGAGCCAGGTCTTCGTATCCTTCTTGAACTCTTGCAGGGTGGGGGATGTGCAGAGGTGTTGGGATGTTCCAGGACCTGGCTGCTAGGTGCGAGAAGGCACGGCAGCCGCTCCTGCTTCTGTGGATGCAGGTTGTGTGGGCTAAGGAGCAAAGTATGCAGGTAGGTTGGTGAAGTTCACCTTGTGGTTGATGTAGGTTGGTCCCTTGTTGTGAAGGGCTTTGTAAGCTTGAATGAGCAGTTTGAACTGGTACAATTTGCTGATGGGAAGCCAGTGTAGAGCTTTGAGGTGGGGGAAGTGGGGGGTGGTATATGGGTCCGCCTCAGGAGGTTGAGGGCTAGTCTGGCAGTTGCATTCTGGATGATCTGGATTCTGTTTAGTAGTTGCATGGTAATTCCCATGTAGAGGGTGTTGCCATACTCTAGGCAGCTAGTGAGGAGGGCCTGGGTGACGGTGCGTCTGACTTCGCAGGGGAGTCATTTGGAACTTTTTCAGAGCAAGCGCAGGATGAAGAAGCAGGAGGATGAGGGAGAGTTTATTTACCTTCTCATTGAGAGCTTGCTGTCGAGTATTAGTCTGAGGTTTCTTGCATGGTCTGTGGGTGTGAGGTCAAGCTCCGTTTGGCCACCAGGAGTCACCCCACAGGGAGGAGTTGTTCCTGAAGAGGAGTATTTCAGTTGTTTCTGTGTTCAGCTTGATGCATTTGCTTTGCATCCAGCTTGAGGTGCTGGTCATGCACCGGTGGAAGCTAGATTTAGGGCTAGTCAGGTCTGAAGAGAGTGAGAGAATGAGCGGAATGTCGTCTGCATAGGAGTTTATGTTCAAGCCACGGGACCTGACCAGGGTGGCGAGAGGTGCCATATAAGTGTGGTAAAGGGTCAGGATTAGAGAGGAATCATGTGGAAATCCGCATATCATGTTTTCCCGTCCTGAGGTGAAGGTGGGAGGAGGACACTCTGGGTTTGTCGAGAAAGGAAGGACAAGACCTCTTCAAGTGCTTTACCTTGGATCTCATTTTGTAGAGTCCATGCTGAAGGGTTTGGGGGGACAGTGTTGAATGCTGTGGAGAGATCGAGGAGGATCAGAGCGGCGGTCTCTTCCCCCATCTAGGAGAGTTCTGACACCGCAATTAGTGCAGTCTTGGTGCTGTGATTTGAGCAAAATCTGGATTCCACGGGGTTCGGTAGGTTGTTCTTTTCCAAGTGGGTGGCGAGTTTGAGATTTATAGTTTTCTCTAGCACCTTGGCTGGGAATGGAAGTAGGAAGATAGGGCAGTGCTTTTTGAGGTTTTGGGGTCTGCAGTTTGTTCTTTGCGGACCAGTTTCACTTCTATGTGTTTCCACACAGATAACTGTTAAGCAAACATGTTGGTTTGGACACACATTCCGGGTAGTACAAGTCATATCTTGTATAGGTCTTAAAAGGAATTCAATTGTGGGGAAAATGCACGTGCAATGAGCATACAAATTGTGAGTGGAAGTTAATTTCTTGTTCAAAACTCACAAGAAGGAGCCAACAGACAAATGTTAATTTATAGACTGTGCAGACTTTAAAACACATTGTGTAACTTTACCCAACATCATCAAGACTTGATCTATGTCCTTCATCAGATTTGAATAAAGATCTTTCTGCCATTTGTGTAAAAGGTCCCACTCCTCTCGTGAGAAACAGGCAACAACATCCTGGAATGTTCGTCGTGCCTGTAAGAAAATATTGCAATTATAAACATTTATGTTCTATTCAAATACTGAACAGTCAGGCATGATGTAGAACAAAATGCATTATAACATAAGATATATTCTCCTCTGGCTCAAAAACCCTGCATGATAAAAGGATAAAATTAACTCCAGCTAACCCACACAGTTCACATGTAATTGACAAAATAGTGTCTTAAACCATACCATCAAAGCCTTGCTGATATGAACTAAAACGGTATGGTACCAGAACCACCTTTATATTATGCGACAAAAATATTGTGTCCTAAATATTTTTTACACAAATGCCACCACATTGTAAAATTTCTAATATTACCTCCAAACAATGGAGTGACCGGGTCAAAGTTGGGCTTCTTTTACGATCAAAGAAACGCCATGATTTCCTGAAGAGAGGAAGGGTCAACCTCTATAAATCAGACCTTCCTGAAATGCTGTACTCACCATAGAATCTTATTCTAGTTTCAAAATTAAGACGGATTTTAATTATTTTATTTATTTTTCTTCTTTTTTTTTTATTGAGAGTTCAAATATAACAATACAGTACAAGAGACAAGACATATTTGAAATCCAATTAATACAATACAGAAGCAAAGAATATTGAAAACAACCATACACTTTTTCATTATAACATTTAAATTATAAAGTGCAAAATTGTGTAAGAGCAAGCAGGCAATCGTCTTTCACTTATATTCAAAAGATTTTGTTAGAATTAAAACAATACAAAGCCTTTAAATTCCCGGTGAGAATTCTCAGTTAATTTTTCATAGCTAGATTTGTAAAGTGCATCGTGCATCGTGCATATACAAAACGATCTTAATAAACCAATTTTAAATCCAATTAAATAGTAACAAGGCAAATTTAAGGATAAAACCCACTCCAAAATGTATCATATTTTTTCAGAGCCCCTGATCTTAGAGCGTATTTTCTTTCCCTATCCTGGATTCGGAGTAATTTTGTCTTCCATGCTAGGAAGGATGGGACAAGATCTGTTTTCCAGGACTGTAATATAAGGGATTTAGCTCTTAAAGAAGCTATGAAAAGGGACTCATCATGTTGGGTATGAATAGAAGAGCAACCTAGGACGGAAATTAATTCATCCAATACAATATTAGTTTTAAGGACAATTGAGAGATATTTTTCTATTTCCTTCCATAATAACTGGATTTTGGGGCATTCCCAAACAATGTGTTTCCACGTGCCTTTTCCTTCACATCGAAAGCATTTGTCGGCTACTTGGGGGAAAATATTATGCAAAAAGGACGGAGTTCTATATATTAACCATTTATTAAAGAATTGCATACGTTTAAAATTTGCTCCTCGAAAAATGGTTTAATTAAATTTATTTATTTTGTCCCATACCTGTTGATTAATTGTAATATCTTCCCTCTTTTTCCATCTTTCAGTAATCTTGCTGTAAAAGTCCTGATCTTTACCTTCTCTTAGTGTTTTAATCCAAATACTCATTTTCTTTTGTGTTTTGTTGTTAAGGATAGTGGAAATATTTTCTTTCATGAATACATTTCCTATAGTGAGTTCTCTAAGTTTTGGATTTATCCTGATAAACAACCAGTTCAGCATACAGTGCGAATGGATTAACTGACTATTGATTTCATCCCAGGATTTCCATCTGTTGTCCAACAGGAAGTCTTCAATTTTCTCAAAGCCATTCTCCTTCCAAATAGTTAATATATATTTGTCCATACATCCAGCATCTCCCAAGCTAAAATTCATTAAATTTGTCTTGTTGCTAAAATTAGGTAATCCATAGAATTTAAAAAACTGAGTTTTCACCTTAAAGATCCACTGCAGGGATTTATAGCGTACTTTTTTTGGATCTTTAGTGATTCTGACTGGGTCATAGATTTTCAATTCCAACAACATCCTTTTAATAAAAAAATCATTCGACTCATGGAAATCTAAAACAGAAAACCTGTGACTATAATGTGCAAAAGTCGCAAAATAATATTCTCTAATATTTGGGAGGGACAGCCCTCCTTGTGTAGATGATAAATACAAAGTGCTCAGTGCAAGTCTGGGAGATTTTTTTGCCTATAGGAAAGAAGAAATCAGAGCTTCTACTTTTTTAAAATAAGAAGCCTGGATTGCGCAGGGAATTGCACTAAAAAGGAAATTAAAAAGGGGTAATACCGACATCCGAATTAGCGATGCCCGCCCTATAATAGACAGGGGTAACAAATTCCAACGGTCTAAGAGTGAGCCCACCTTTTTTAATAAAGGTAAAAAAAATTGTAAAAAAATGTCATCTAGGCTATCCGATACAAATATTCCAAGATATCTTTTTGGATCCATGTTATATATCCGCCTGAATTCTGGAGCTAAAGTGTCTATAGTGCAGTTAACCAGAATAATTTCCGTTTTGTTTACATTAATTTTATAACCCCCTAGCTTTTCAAAATCGATTTTTATAATCCTCCGTTGACTAGAGGGTTTAGAGTCTATAAAAAGGGCAATATCATCTGCATACAGTTTTATATTTGTCATTCCTAATATTGGGGCTGTGTCAGCTTTAATATTCCTGATGGCAATCGCGAGAGGTTAAATAAATAATGCAAATAAAATTGGCGACAGGGGACATCCCTGTCGCGTGCCTCTAGTGACTTTACAGGACCCAATATTTGTATTATTAATGATAATTTGTGCCCTAGAATTCATATACAATTGTCGTAAGAAAGAAATAAAAACATTCGGGAAATTAAAACTACGTAAAATTGAAAACAGGCAATCCCAAGACACTAGATCGAAGGCTTTCTCCGCATTTAAAAAACAAATTTGAGCCATCACCTTATTAGTTTTAAAATAATCTAGTGCCTCCAATAAAAATGTAGTGTTGGAATGGAGGTGTCTGCCTGCAATGAAACCGCACTGATCGTGAGCTACCAGGGATCCTACTATTTTATTTAATCGGTTTGCTAAAAGTTTTGTAAAAATGTTATAATCTGTATTCAGAAGGCTAATCGGGCGGTATGAATTTATATTTTCCTTATCCTTTCCTTTTTTTAAAATACGGACCACCACCGCTGTATGGAAGGAATCCGGTGGGGGACCTCCTTGGAGTAAGTTATTAACTAATTTCAGAAGTTCTTTGCGTAGTGTTCCCCCAAATCTTTTAAAAAATTCGATGGGAAGGCCATCCTCACCGTTGGCCTTACCGTTGGGGAAAGACTCTATCACTTCCTCTAATTCCAATAATGTGAAATCTTGAGTAAGATAATTATTACCCTCAGGGTCTAATTTAGGTATTTCAAGTTGCTCTAGAAATTCCAAGATAGAGTCAGATGTAGCCCCCTCAGATGCTTGATAAATTCCCTCATAGTGTTTTAAAAACAGTTCACCAATAGAGGTGGTGGTCTTAACTTGTATTTTAGTAGTGGGGTCTAATAGCTGATCTATTCTATTGCGGACCTGCTTTTCTTTAGATTGCCAGGCCAAAAGCTTTCCTGTATATTCACTCTCTTCATATATTTTTTGTGCATGTAGGTTGCTATTTGTCTCGCCTAAATCATAATAAAAATTCTTCATTTTGAATTTTGCCACGTTGAGTTTGTGACCAGAGATCTTAGATCTGACCCTATAATGCTCTTGGGCTGCCTGTGAAAGTTCAGTTTGGAGTTTGATTTTCTCCTCCCTTTTTGCCCTCAGTTTAGGGATTTCTTTAGATGTAATTATTCCACGTAGAGTAGCTTTAAAAGCATCCCAGATTATATTTAATGGGGCTGAACCTCTATTCTGTGTAAAAAATTGCTCAATCCTTTCGTTAATATCTGTGCACCATTGTTGGTCAAGGAGATTAAGTTTATTAAAAAAACCATCTACTTTTAGGTCTTGCTTCATAATTCCCCAGATTGACCTCCATACAAAGAGCTGCATGGTCTGAGAAAGCATTAGGTAGATGGGCATAATTGTATAATACTAAATCATGGGATGACAGAAAAAAAATCTAACCTTGACGCTGAATTGTATTTTGCTGAGTGGCATGAAAACTCACGCTTGATAGGATTTAACTTTCGCCAGTGGTCAATAAGATCAAGATCTATTTTACAACTTTGGACTGCTAAGGCAGCTTGGGGTTTATTCTGTCGACGGTCTTTCTTAGTCGAGTCCAATCGCGGGTTTTGTAATAGATTAAAATTATTATTGGCCCAGACAGACCAGTTAATGCCTGTTTTACTTGTAAAATGACTTGAGGGTCGTCCAGAATTGGTGCATAAACTGTAGCAAGAATAACACTGACGTTATTTAATTTACCGTGTGCAACTGCCCATCTACCTCTGAGGTCCGTGCAAGTCCCTTCAAGATTAAAACCTACGTGTCTCCCTATTAATACGGAAACTCCTCTCTGAGCCATCCCAGCAGGGGCAGATATGTTATAGCCCACCCAGCTTTTGAAGAGTTTAGCTGACTCTGCATGGTCTTGATGATGGGTTTCTTGCAAATAGATGACATCTGGTGAAAGGTTTTTCAGCCAGCACTCAATAGCATTCCTTTTACGAACGTTATTCAATCCATTAACGTTTAAAGAAATACATTTCACCATATTATTTCATGTTCGAGATGTTGGGCGTGACCCTCAACTAATGCGCTAGTGTGCAAATTTGGAAAAATAGAGTCAACAGCAACAACACATATAACCAATAAATAATATATATATATATAAATATATATATATATATATATATATATATATATAACAATCTAGACCCATAACATAATAGCAGCAGATATTCACAGGCGCATTCGTGAAGAGACTGGATTTAAATGTGGAAATATGCAAGCAAACATATACGAGATGTTGAACGTGGCCCTCAGCCAATGTGCAAGTGTGCAAATCTGCAAATAAACAAACAACAGCAGCAGCAACAAATATAACCAATAGGTAATATATATGTATATAACAATATAGGCCAATAGCATAATAGCAGCAAATATTCATAGAAATATTCCTAAAGAATCGGAGATTAAGTGTGCAAATCTGCGAGCGGACATACTCGAGATGATGGACGAGGCCCTCAGAAAATGTGCAAGTGTGCAAATCTATAAATATATAATCAACAACAGCGACGTATATAACCAATAAGTAATACATATATATATATATATATATATAACAATATAAAATAATAATATAATAGCAGCAGCAGATATTGATAGAAACATTCATAAAAATCTAAATTGCAATGTGCAAATATGCAAACCAGCAGCAAAAATGTAAAGTGATGCTATTTGAATAGTCCTTCCATTCATTGTGCAAAGCATGCAGATAGACAACGCATTGTGCAATTTTCTCCTATGTATAAATTTTGAAATATACCGCATAAATATGAAAGATCATTGGATAAAAATAAATTACCATTGTCTGTGCAAATATGCAATTAATCAGCAGGCTGATACAAATAGCAGCGCGGGCTTGAAGGATTAAGAGCCCTCTAGTACAAAATAGGCAAATATACTTAAAGAAACTTGTCAACTTATCATGATCCATATGGGCAAAAGTGGCGAGTGCAAAATATTATTTGTGCAGGATATAGAAAAAAGAAAAAAGATGTATGAAAAAAAAATAACATTGCTCGTACTGTAGTCATAAAAGTGTCGAGAAACATATTGCATTTGAACTCTCGTTTTTTCCCTTGCAACACCTCCCTTCACCACCCCGGACCCCCCTCCTCCCCCCTCAGTTGGACGGAACCCCCCCCCCCCCCGTGTTCAACGTCCGTCCTTTCCTTCTGTTTCTTCTTGTTGGATGCCATTGCATTGCATCCTTTTGTGCTTCCTGTTATGCACAACCACCCCATGTCGATCAGAGCTGTTATAGACTAAACTCTTGAATCTGCTAGGAGTATGATACAGCTGGAGATCTGCTGGGCTATCCTCCTAATCCTTCCAGGTAGGACTGGGCTTCGTGGACATTTGTAAAAATAAAAAACCTACCTTTAGCCAGGACCTTGAGTTTTGACTGCTGCACAATCATAGCCTGGGCTCCCTTGCTTTTGAAAGAGTCTATCATTTTGACAAAGTCTCTGCGTCTGTGGGCAGAAGCCGCTGACATGTCCGAGAAAATTCGAAAATTCTTTATTCCTTCTGCATTAAATGATTTCTTGGAATATGCTGTGTTTAGAATTCTCTCCTTCACCCTAAAATCTGAAAAGTTAAGCAGAATTTTACGCAGATATTTCAAGTTATTGGGTTTATATCAGCTTTTAGGAAATGACAGTCTTTTGTCAGAGAACCAACATTTTTCACACAGTTTTGGCATTTTTCTGGGACATAGACTATTTTTGCTATTTTTAGAGCTTTCAGCCTCCCTCCAGTTAATGGTAGAAATGAGTTTGAAAGCAATAATGGATCCTGGCAAGCTATACATTTTCGAAAAGTAGACAAAATTCTGAATTCAGAAAGGGGTCATTGGTCTAAATCCATGAAGGTTTCTTTATAGAAACTAACAGTTAAATATTGGAATAATTGAAAAATTGTTGAAAAAAACAGCCTTTTGTCGCAACGTTTTCACCTATAACTTCTTGTAATTTTGACAGCTCTTGGAACGCAATATACCGTTACATCCGTTTGATCTTCCTGGTTGTGGGGATATATAGGACTTGTAGTTTCACCAAGAACCTGACGAACCCAGAGCCAAAAACTGAGCAGCAACTTGCAATGGTATTTTATTATTTACTGGGTATAGAGCACTTATTCTTGGAAAATGTATACATGGAAAAATCGGTATGAAAGACACCTATGTATTTCTGAATTGGGTACAAATTATAGAGTTTAGAAACAGTACATATTTGCACATTTTCAAAATTGGGAATACTCATACTAGCATGAGAATTGGTCATTTTTTAAAAAGATTTTTTTTTTACACAATGTCTTTCATTGGGAAGGGAGAAATGCATGAAAACTCAATAGGTAATAACAGTTGATTTACAAATCTGAATTACCCTAAGTCTCCCGATAAAAACGGTACCTCACTTGTGTGGGTCTTCCTAGTGCCTGCGACAGGAAACAGTGCAAAACGCAACGTGGTCGCACCTCAATTTCGCAGTGAAAACGTGCCCTTTTTTGGCAAAGAGTCTACCTTTTGTTTTTAAACCCTAGCTCTGCCGGCACCTAGGGAAACCTAGCAAACCTATACATTTTTGAAAACTAGACACCCAGGGGAATTCAGGATGGGGTGACTCGACTGCCTACCACCAGTTTCTGTTACCCAGAATCCCTTGCAAAGCTAAAAAATTGTGAAAAAATGCATTTTCCTCACATTTGTGTGGTGGAAAGTTCTGGAATCTGCGTAGGTTTCCCTAGATGGCCGTCTAGCACGGGGCCAAAAACCCAGATGTCCCCACTAGCAAAAGCTGGAGGTTTTGACATAATGATACATTAATATCATTTAGAAAGCAGCTGAAGACCTGGCTATTTAATCATTAGATTGCATCATTTCTTGGGTATAACCTTCAGTTTTTTTCTGTCAA